>NC_136066.1:7760376-8960376 GCF_964261635.1 Lissotriton helveticus | reverse complement strand
CTGCCCTCGAGACTGACAAAGGATATGAAACTCACTCTAGCCCCAATCTGGGCCAAGATCATCAACAGCTCCTTGAAAGAGGGCTTCATCCCCGACTGCCTCAAACTAGGACAAGTCACTCCTCTTCTAAAAAAACCTGGCCTTGATCTCACTGACCTGAACAACTTCCGCCCGGTCTCAAACCTTCCGTTCCTAGCCAAAATTCTGGAAAGATGCGTGCTTGCACAATTAACCCAACATCTGGAGATTTCCAATCTATTGGACCCGCACCAATCAGGGTTCAGGAAGGGCTGCAGCACCGAAACCGCAATCCTAAATGTCCTAGATGATCTGCACATGTCACTCGACTCCAACCAATGCAGCCTTCTTATCCTCCTTGACCTCTCGGCTGCATTCGACACCGTGGATCATTCCCTCCTACTTAATGCCCTCCGAGAGAGAGCGGGCATCGAAAAGACAGTCTTAAAATGGTTCTCCTCTTTTCTGAACAACCGCACCCAAAAAATAAAGATCAACAGCTTCGAATCTGACCCCCTCCCCGTCAGCAGAGGAGTCCCCCAAGGGTCAGTACTCTCTCCACAACTCTTCAACATCTACATGGAACCCCTCACTTCACTCCTAAGGAACTCCAACATCCCATTCCACCTCTACGCAGATGACACCCAACTATATTTGAAAACCACCTCGATAGCAGACATTCACAGATTAAATGCGACACTCATGAAGGTCCAACAGTGGCTCACAGCCAACCACCTCAAACTGAATGAAGAAAAAACAGAAGTTCTCCTAATATCGAACAAAGATGAAAACCCACAAATAGTGGAATGGCTCAAAGCCTTAAATGCTCTCAATGTCTCTCTGACACCAACAAACTCCGCAAAATCCTTAGGAATCACCCTCGACTCCAAACTGGACATGAACAAACACATCTCTAATACCGCCAAAAGCGCATTCCTGAACCTGAAACTTCTACACAAGATCAAACCCTTCCTCCCCCCCAAAGACCTGAAACAGGCCACCCAGGCACTTGTGCTTTCCAGAATAGACTATGGCATCGCAGTGCTGACGGGAACGGCCAAGACGCACCTGGAACCACTCACCTCCACCCTCAACGCAGCAGCAAGAATGGTCACAGGAACAAAGAAATTTGACCACATCTCCCCAGCACTCAAAGAACTGAAATGGCTCCCGATTGTCCAAAGAGCCAACTTCCGCACAGCCTGCCTCACTCATAAAGCCCTACATACAGGCAAACCGGAATACCTGGCTTCTAAACTCAAAAGGGCGGGTCAGTCCAGGAACCTCAGAAGCTCCAGCACACTTTTACAAATCCCTCTGAAATCACAGAAGCGAAAAACATCTAATAAATCCTTTGCGGGGAATGCCCCCAGAATCTGGAACTCCATCCCCCCGCATATCAGAATGACTGCCTCCTTCCCGCAATTCAAATCGCTACTCAAAGCCTTCTTCCTTGAACACTCTGGTGCCTAAGATGACCCTCATACGGGACAATGGTAGTCAGCTTTCTAGCGGAACCTTGAACAATTTGATTCTCGCCAGATCACCATCCCTTACTCCGCTCAAGTTACTGTTGCACGGACTCTATTTCCTGCTTGTTGTTGTTTTATGTATATTTGCTGTGAAGCGCTCTGATACCTCTGGGTCCAGCTAGCGCTATACAAAACTTCAATAAAGACATGGCTATATGCAAATCAGTCTGACCCTGTGCCTCATGGGAACAGTCCAGCCCGAACTGCCAAGCCATGTCTTCCATGGACCGGAAACAAGCATCCTGGGACCGGTTTCGGATTCATAATCCTTATCAGCCAGGCTATCTTGAATCCAGTGGCCAAGTGAGCAAGGGACTCACGTCTGAGCATACCCTGCCACACTTAGGGCGAACAAAGCGATACAAAAGGGGATGATGGACGGAGCGTTTGAGCAAATCAAACACTCACCCCCAGTCAACTGATCTGGGTTTAATCCATCACCATTCTTTAGCCCACTCAGCCACCCCATTTCAGACATGGCTATATGCAAATCAGTCTGACCCTGTGCCTCATGGGAACAGTCCAGCCCGAACTGCCAAGCCATGTCTTCCATGGACCGGAAACAAGCATCCTGGGACCGGTTTCGGATTCATAATCCTCATCAGCCAGGCTAATTTGAATCCAGTGGCCAAGTGAGCAAGGGACTCATGTCTGAGCATACCCTGCCACACTTAGGGCGAACAAAGCGATACAAAAGGGGATGATGGACGGAGCGTTTGAGCAAATCAAACACTCACCCCCAGTGAACTGATCTGGGTTTAATCCATCACCATTCTTTAGCCCACTCAGCCACCCCATTTCAGACATGGCTATATGCAAATCAGTCTGACCCTGTGCCTCATGGGAACAGTCCAGCCCGAACTGCCAAGCCATGTCTTCCATGGACCGGAAACAAGCATCCTGGGACCGGTTTCGGATTCATAATCCTCATCAGCCAGGCTATCTTGAATCCAGTGGCCAAGTGAGCAAGGGACTCACGTCTGAGCATACCCTGCCACACTTAGGGCGAACAAAGCGATACAAAAGGGGATGATGGCCGGAGCGTTTGAGCAAATCAAAAACTCACCCCCAGTCAACTGATCTGGGTTTAATCCATCACCATTCTTTAGCCCACTCAGCCACCCCATTTCAGACATGGCTATATGCAAATCAGTCTGACCCTGTGCCTCATGGGAGCAGTCCAGCCCGAACTGCCAAGCAATGTCTTCCATGGACCGGAAACAAGCATCCTGGGACCGGTTTCGGATTCATAATCCTCATCAGCCAGGCTATCTTGAATCCAGTGGCCAAGTGAGCAAGGGACTCACGTCTGAGCATACCCTGCCACACTTAGGGCGAACAAAGCGATACAAAAGGGGATGATGGACAGAGCGTTTGAGCAAATCAAACACTCACCCCCAGTCAACTGATCTGGGTTTAATCCATCACCATTCTTTAGCCCACTCAGCCACCCCATTTCAGACATGGCTATATGCAAATCAGTCTGACCCTGTGCCTCATGGGAACAGTCCAGCCCGAACTGCCAAGCCATGTCTTCCATGGACCGGAAACAAGCATCCTGGGACCGGTTTCGGATTCATAATCCTTATCAGCCAGGCTATCTTGAATCCAGTGGCCAAGTGAGCAAGGGACTCACGTCTGAGCATACCCTGCCACATTTAGGGCGAACAAAGCGATACAAAAGGGGATGATGGACGGAGCGTTTGAGCAAATCAAACACTCACCCCCAGTCAACTGATCTGGGTTTAATCCATCACCATTCTTTAGCCCACTCAGCCACCCCATTTCAGACATGGCTATATGCAAATCAGTCTGACCCTGTGCCTCATGGGAACAGTCCAGCCCGAACTGCCAAGCCATGTCTTCCATGGACCGGAAACAAGCATCCTGGGACCGGTTTCGGATTCATAATCCTCATCAGCCAGGCTATCTTGAATCCAGTGGCCTAGTGAGCAAGGGACTCACGTCTGAGCATACCCTGCCACACTTAGGGCGAACAAAGCGATACAAAAGGGGATGATGGACGGAGCGTTTGAGCAAATCAAAAACTCACCCCCAGTCAACTGATCTGGGTTTAATCCATCACCATTCTTTAGCCCACTCAGCCACCCCATTTCAGACATGGCTATATGCAAATCAGTCTGACCCTGTGCCTCATGGGAGCAGTCCAGCCCGAACTGCCAAGCCATGTCTTCCATGAACCGGAAACAAGCATCCTGGGACCGGTTTCGGATTCATAATCCTCATCAGCCAGGCTATCTTGAATCCAGTGGCCAAGTGAGCAAGGGACTCACGTCTGAGCATACCCTGCCACACTTAGGGCGAACAAAGCGATACAAAAGGGGATGATGGACGGAGCGTTTGAGCAAATCAAACACTCACCCCCAGTCAACTGATCTGGGTTTAATCCATCACCATTCTTTAGCCCACTCAGCCACCCCTTTCAGACATGGCTATATGCAAATCAGTCTGACCCTGTGCCTCATGGGAACAGTCCAGCCCGAACTGCCAAGCCATGTCTTCCATGGACCGGAAACAAGCATCCTGGGACCGGTTTCGGATTCATAATCCTTATCAGCCAGGCTATCTTGAATCCAGTGGCCAAGTGAGCAAGGGACTCACGTCTGAGCATACCCTGCCACACTTAGGGCGAACAAAGCGATACAAAAGGGGATGATGGACGGAGCGTTTGAGCAAATCAAACACTCACCCACAGTCAACTGATCTGGGTTTAATCCATCACCATTCTTAAGCCCACTCAGCGACCCCATTTCAGACATGGCTATATGCAAATCAGTCTGACCCTGTGCCTCATGGGAACAGTCCAGCCCGAACTGCCAAGCCATGTCTTCCATGGACCGGAAACAAGCATCCTGGGACCGGTTTCAGATTCATAATCCTCATCAGCCAGGCTATCTTGAATCCAGTGGCCAAGTGAGCAAGGGACTCACGTCTGAGCATACCCTGCCACACTTAGGGCGAACAAAGCGATACAAAAGGGGATGATGGACGGAGCGTTTGAGCAAATCAAACACTCACCCCCAGTCAACTGATCTGGGTATAATCCATCACCATTCTTTAGCCCACTCAGCCACCCCATTTCAGACATGGCTATATGCAAATCAGTCTGACCCTGTGCCTCATGGGAACAGTCCAGCCCGAACTGCCAAGCCATGTCTTCCATGGACCGGAAACAAGCATCCTGGGACCGGTTTCGGATTCATAATCCTCATCAGCCAGGCTATCTTGAATCCAGTGGCCAAGTGAGCAAGGGACTCACGTCTGAGCATACCCTGCCACACTTAGGGCGAACAAAGCGATACAAAAGGGGATAATGGACGGAGCGTTTGGGCAAATCAAACACTCACCCCCAGTGAACTGATCTGGGTTTAATCCATCACCATTCTTTAGCCCACTCAGCCACCCCATTTCAGACATGGCTATATGCAAATCAGTCTGACCCTGTGCCTCATGGGAACAGTCCAGCCTGAACTGCCAAGCCATGTCTTCCATGGACCGGAAACAAGCATCCTGGGACCGGTTTCGGATTCATAATCCTCATCAGCCAGGCTATCTTGAATCCAGTGGCCCACAGGTCGCTAGGCACAATTGGGTGTCATGTGTAAGTACTCCTGCAGGCGTCGTTTGTCAGGCGTCGTGATGCTGCCAACATGCCCTGCAACCGCTCACATACCATAGTAGGACTGTCTCAGTGGGGTAAGGGAGCAAACCACAAGGTTCGACGCCATTTCAGGGTTTCTCGCCGGCCGCCATTTTTTAGTCAGGCAGCCGGCACTGTGGATCCGGAGCTAATTACCCTTGCCGCCTGCCAAGTCTTCTGTTACGCACACCTGCTACTTATCCCTACCAGCTTCCACTTCCCAATAATCCCTGTCTGGGCCGTTGCTGCGTGGTAATGCTGTTCAGGGCTAACCGCTACCTCTAGGTGTCCCGCCGGCTGCCATAACAGGGTCAGGCATCAGGGTCTGTGCTCCCAAAGAGTGTTTACTTAAGGGCTGCCAAACTGATTGTAGGCAGAGTGCAAGGCGGGCAGGGGCATGCCTGAGCGGGTCCCGCGGTGGCCACGGTTACAGTCATTTAAGTGGCCCTTTTATTATAGTGGGAGGCAGGCCGCAAATATCGCTGATTGGTTCCTAGAAAGCAGTGTGGAGGAGGGAGGGGGGCAGCGCTGCATGCACCTAGGCACCGGAGCTCAGCACAGGTATTGCTAACGAGAGTACCGCAGATATACAACAGTTGGGGCTGGCATCAGAGCCCAATGCGGAAGGTTAGCAAGGCCGCCTCTGCCTCGCAATTTACTCTTGCGGCTCCCGGGGCTCTATTTACTAGCCACAAGGGAGGTCAAACGGACCCCCGTACCGCAGGGCGTGCACTGCTCTGCTGAAAGAGCTCCCGCTGCCCCGAGCCTCACACAGCACTTACCGCACCGCCCTCACTGTTATCTCGGCCAGCCTCTTCATTCCGCCGCAGGCTCCCTACTCGCTGAGATCAGCGCCGCCGCCATTTTGTTACAGACGCTGCGGAGAGGAGCGGAGCAGGTCCCAGCCGTTTCTTCGTTTTCGGGCTGCTGCTTACTCTGCTGCAGTCATTATCGTGGGCACGCAATGCTCAAGCTCGATTCTAGGCGTTCTGTGCCGTATCAGAGGCCGGGAAACTGTTCCTTGGTTGCTGTGGCCGGGAGAGCTTCAGCTCCGAGCGGTCAGCTCCTCAACCCCCCCCCCCCCCGAGTCCGACAAAGGCACCTCCGAGGGAACAGCAGCGAACGCAGCGCCCCAGGAGACGTCCGCTGCAGATCCCCCGAGCTTCCTTCCCCCCGTACCACTCCAAAAGTTGAGCGATCACGGCTGCTGGCAGCGCCAGCTCTTCGGCCCGGGACTCACGTGGCCGCCATTCCAGCGTGGTCTGCTCTGCCGGGCGGTCTGACTGCGCAGCCAGGTGTTCCCCAGTGACACGAGCCACAGCGCTGGGTAGCCCTCGATGTCAGCCGAGCCCTCACGCCAGATACAGCAACGGATGACGCAGTAGGGGAAGGATAATTACAGATAATTACTGCGGCCAGCAGAGCTACACTATCGTGTGGCCAACTTGCCGGACGCCCCGCCCCTTTCATCAATACAGACTTCGTTTACAGACGCAGAAGCGGCGTCCGGGTAGTATCTACCCGGACGCCACTTCGTTTACAGACTTCGAAAAGGTGCCTGAATCAAGGGAGGAGCGCACACAATACATGCGTCGGTAAACGAAGCGGCGTCCTGGTAGATACTACCCGGACGCCGCTTCGTTTACAGACGCACGTATCGTGTGCGCTCCTCCCTTGATTCAGGCACCTTTTCGAAGCCCGGGACGTAACCCGCCCTGGCCCTCCTCGCCTGCCAGCCCAGCAGCCCCCTGGCGTTTCTCGCCTTCAGTACACACGGACGTGGTTAGATGTCCACCGTTCCGTGCCTTACCGATCTCGTCAGCACTGTAGCCCTGCAGCCCTGATGAGTTACACCTCCTTCACGGTGTGACGAAACACGTGTCGGCTGGCTACTATTTTTCTGTACTGACCACTACTTGACTTATAAAAAACTTTATTCACATGAACCTTGATATCCTACGTTCTTTTGTACTTTGAAGCAACTATTTTCTCTCAGTAGAATTTTTAGTCCTCACACCAGGACTACATACTACACTTGCGTGTGCACAGGATCCGTTCTCCTTCCATTTGGTCTAGGCCTCCGTACACCATTTCAGGGGTGTTTTTACAGTAGGGTTTGTGTTCCCCTGTCCTGTTTTGCACCGCGTGCCTACTGCACACCTATCTCAGTTACAAGATCACACTGCTCAGAGCGCCACTACTTCCTACTCTCCCAACGCAAACCCAGCCTCTCACTAAAACACGTAAGAGCCCAGATGTGCTCTATGTCCACATGTGAGGTCCCAGCTGTGTTCTGTGCCTCGTCACATTTGAGGGCCCAGCTGTGACTATGCCCACAAGTGGTCCCAGTTGTGCTTTGAGCCCACATGTGAGGACTCAGCTGTGCTCTTGGCCCACATGTGACGTTCACCCTGTGCTCTGTGCTCGGCAACAAATAAGGGCCTAGCTGTGCTCTTTGCCCACATGTGAGGGCCCAGCTGTGCTTTGTGCCAACACGTGAGTTCAGAGTTGTGCTTTGTGCCCACACACGAGATCTCAGCTGTGCTTTGTGCCCACACGGGAGGTTCCAGCTGTGGTCTGTGCTCACACGTGAGGGTCCAGTTGTGCTTTGTGCCTGCCCACACATAAGGGCCCAGCTGTGCTCTGTGACCATATGTGAGGGCTCAGCTGTGCTCTGAACCACATATGAAGGCCATCATGCTCTATGCCCAGCCATGCAAGAGGGCCTAGCTGTGCTCTGTGCCCATACATGAGGGCCCAGCTGTGCTCTGTGCCCACATGTAAGGTCCCAGCTGTGCTCTATGCCCAGCCACACATGAGGGCCCAGCTATGCTCTATGCCCACATATGAGGTCCCAACTGCCTCTGCGCCTGGCACACATGAGTGAGTGTCCACCTGAGCTCTGTGCCCACATGTGAGGGACAAGCTATGCTCTCCGCCACCACATGAGGTCCCAGCTATACTCTGCGCCAACAAGTAAGGTCAGAGTTAGCTTTGTGCGGGCCCACTTGTGCTCATGCCCATACGTGAGGGCCAAGTTGTACTCTGTGCCCACACATGAGGTTCCAGCTGTGCTCTGTGCCCGGCCACAAGCAAGGGCACAGTTGTGCTCATACCCACATGCGAGATCCCGGCTGTTCTCTGTGCCCACGTGTGAGGACCCTGCTATGCAATGAGCCAGCCCACAGGTGAGGGCCGAGTTGTGCTCTGTGCCCACATGTAAGGTCCAAGCTGTGCTCTGTGCCTGACCACACATGAAGGCCCAATAATGCTCTAAGCCCACACATGAGGTCACAACTGCCTTTGCACCCGGCCACACATGAGGGCCCTGCTGTGTTCTGTGTCCACATGTGACGGCTGAGCAGTGCTATATGCTCACACGAGGTCACAGCTGTGCCCATGTGCCTGGCCACACAGCAGGGTCCTGCCCTGCTTCCACCCCTGCCACACTCATAAGGCCCATACTTCACAGCACACACTCACGACGATCACTTGAAATGGCTAGAGAGTTCTTCAGTAGGGAATCGGGTGGCAGTAGGGGAAGACAGTCGGAGGGGCTCTCAGGGAAGGCAGTCGGCGAAGGCAGTCGGCGAAGGCAGTCGGGAAGGCAGTCAGGCAGGGCAGTCGGCGAAGGCAGTCGGCGAAGGCAGTCGGGAAGGCAGTCAGGCTGGGCAGTCGGGGTGGCCAGTCGGAGGGGTCAGTCAAGGGGCAGTGAGGGGGGCATTCATGGAAGGCACTGACTCGATGAGACTAGATTCAGAACACGGACAGCAGGGCAGATGCCTCCACCTGCCTCAGGATAGAGTCTGTGGTGGACACAAGGCACTCCGAGAGCTTCACACTGCCCTCTGGAGCGCCTCCTAGGGTTCGTGACAGAAAACTTAAACAAGGAATGGTTTTGTGCTAAGGTTTCGCTATACTGAATACATGCCAGTCTGCCAACACTTAGAGTGGGCCAAACCTGCCCACTGAGATGCTTCAGGGTGGGCAGAAGGGCAGATGAAGGAGGACACGGGTAAGAAAGGGTGTTAGGGGTAGAAAAAGAGGGAGGCTGATATTGTTTAAGGGTGAGCGAGACAAGAGGGTCAGATGTGAAGAGGGGATAGGTGAGAGGTAAGCAGGGAAGAGAAGGCAGCTGAGAGGTGAGAAACAAAGTGGATGATGCTTGTGGTGAGAGTAAGAGGGAGCAGGTAAGAGGAGAGCAGGAGAGTGTTATGTTCCATATAGGTACCGCTCCTAACTACCTGTACATAGCTGTAAATAACCGTATAGTCTTCTTCCCCTCTTCCCTTCACTATCACCAGAGCCTGTGACACGCCGGTTCCGTGAGCACACTGAGCACCTGGGTTTCCTCACCCCCGGTCCTTTGATACAACTTGACCCAGTAGACGGTTGTCCTAAATCTTGTTTGTTTTCCTTTTTGTTTTGGGTATCCTTTCCCTCGAGTGTCCAACTGCCGTGGTAGGCAGTGAAACAAGGACCCCAGTATTGAATAACCTGGTTATCCTGGACCCCACCGTACAGAGCCAAGACGGATCCAGCCAAGTTTGCCAGAGAAAGACTTACTAGTAGACAGACAAAAGTCTTTATAAAAATAAAACCTTCACTCAAACGTACTGGTGTCCAGCAAATCTCTGATACCCCGCCACAGTACCCCAATATAGGCTCAGGGAATCGCCAACCTTTCACCTATATTCTCCCCAACCATTACATTGCATAACGATTCTTAGTACCGACCTTTTACCTAGCAAAGGTAATGTCCAAAGATGACATGGGGTTTTCCACGAAAAGCTTAAGCCTCATTCATTATGCATGAGGATTCTTGGAATCACAGCAGGCCTACCATCTCCTGCATAAGAACTATGTACAAGGGCCATTCCTCCCGTCATCCTAGCCCGACTTGACACAGCAAGGTATACCCCCAAGGGGTACCACTTTGGGTATATATACATCATCTCTTGCTGAGATAGTCAGAGGAGTAAAGGACTTCCATGCCGACACACTGGCGCAAGACGCTGGGGTTCCTGCAAGCAGACACTCCCACGTGCAGTGGTCTGACATCCCTTGCGGGGTGTCCTTCTCGAGACCAAGAGGGGGTTCCACAGACTCTCACTTCAGGTAATGGGGTTTACTTTATCCTAGAGGGATTCTTGTTTTTACACCCACATACATGCTAGGTACATTCAGGTACATATAGTTAGGGTTGCATCGTAGGAGTACACATTTAACTGTCATGTATTTTATATACTTCCTCTATTCATTGTTTTAGCACAAAGGTAGAAATCTACCATCCTTTTACACTGTTGGTGCTTATTATCATTCATATCTGTTACTGTCTAATGGTTGTTTCAGCACACCTATTTTACACTAGAATGACGCTGGTTCAATAAATACTTATTGAGAAAAATCCCCACTGTTTATTCTGTATATCTCTGAGACAAAGTGAGCACAAGTGACTGAGCGAAAAAGTCCAATCTCCACGATCCCTGATGGAACTGAGTTGTCATGTTCGATAGTTGCCAATAACTATTCTCTCCTTGGTTAAGAGGGGTTTCTAGTGGCACTGTGAATTAGCTGGTATACAGACTAACATATTCGGTAGGGGTGTCTAGAATCAGTCTGACGCAAATCCTAGAGTATCAATCAGGCATTTGTAGAGTGCGCTACTCACCCGTGAGGGTCTCAAGACGCTAAGGGGAAGGAGGGGTTGGGGGAAGGCAGCTACTGGTCGAACAGCCAGGTCTTGATGAGTCTCCTGAAGGTCAGCAGGTCCTGGGTCAGGCGTAGGTGGGCGGTGAGGGTGTTCCATGTCTTTGCAGCGAGGTGGAAGAAGGATCTACCGCCTTAGGTCGCTCTGCCTATTCGTGGGACGAGGGCGAGGTCGGCGGAGCGAAGAAGGCTGTTCGGGGTGTAGAAGGACAGTCGTTCGTTGAGGTATGCTGGTCCGGTGTTGAGGAGTGCTTTGTGAGCATGGGTGAGGAGTTTGAAGGTGCCCCTCTTGTTAATAGGGAGCCATTGCAGATATCTTAGGTGGGTGGAGATGTGGCTGTGGTGCGGGAGACCAAGGATGAGGCATGCGGAGGCGTTTTGTATGCGTTGGAGTCTCTTCTGGAGTGTAGCCGTGGGTCCTGCGTCCAGCCTGCTACTGACAAGTGCTTAGGTGACCGTTCTCCTGGTTTCGGTGGGGATCAATCTGTAGATCTTGTGGAGCATGCGGAGGGTGTTAAAGCAAGAGGAGGAAACAGTGTTGACTTGTTGTGTTATGGAGAGCGTTGAGTCCAGGATGGACCCTAGATTGTGTGCGTGATTGGTAGGTGTCGGGGCAGCTCCCAGCGTGGTCAACCACCAGGAGTCACCCCATGCGGAGGGGGTGGAGTCGAGGATGAGGACCTCCGTCTTGTTTGAGTTCAGTTTTAGTCGGCCGGACTTCAGCCAATCTGTGACAGCCTTCATTCCCTCGTGGAGGTTGGATTTGGCGGTGGCCAGATCCTTGATGAGGGAGAGGATCAGCTGGGTGTCGTCGGCGTACGAGACAATGTTGAGGTGGTGTGCTCGGACGATGTTGGCAAGCGGTGCCATCTAGATGTTGAAAAGGGTCGGGCTGAGTGATGATCCCTGGGGTACGCAGCAGGTGATTGTGGTCGCTGCGGATCGGAATGGGGAGAGGCGGACTCTCTGGGTTCTGCCGGTGAGGAAGGAGGTGATCCAGTCCAGTGTTTTGCCTCGGATCCCTGCGTTGTGGAGGCGTGTGCGCAGGGTGTGGTGGCAGACGGTGTCGAAGGCGGCAGAGAGGTTCAGGAAGATGAGGGCCACGGTTTCGCCCCTGTCCAGTATGGTCCTGATGTCGTCAGTGGCGGCGATGAAGGTGGTTTCGGTGCTGTGGTTGCTGCAGAAGCCAGATTGTGAGGAGTCCAGGACGTTGTTCTCCTCCAGGAAGTGGGTCAGTTGTCTGTTGGCGGTCTTCTCAATGACTTTTGCCGGGAACAGGAGCAGGGAGATAGGTCGGAAGTTCTTGAGGTCCTTTGGATCCGCCTTGGGTTACTTGAGGAGAGCGTTGATCTCGGCGTGTTTCCAGCTCTCCAGGAAGGTGGCAGTTTCAAAGGACCTGTTGATGATCTTTCTGAGATGGGGTGCGATGATGGAGCTTGCCTTGTTGAAGATATGATGGGGGCAGGGATCGGAAGGTGACTCGGAGTGAGTGGTGTTCATGATTTTGATGGTGTCCTTGTCGTTGACGTTGTTCCAGGAGAGCAGAAGGTCGGCGCGTTCGGTGGGTGTTGAGTCGGGGGTGTCGGTGTTTGTCGTCGGCGTCTGGGTGTCAAAGCTGTTGTGGATGTCTGTGATCTTGCGGTGGAAGAAGGTAGCCAGGAAGTCGCAGAGCTCTTGCGACGGCGGTACGTCATTGGAGCTGGAACTGGGAATGGCGAGTTCTTTCAGGATGTTGAAGAGCTCTTTGCTGCTGTGTGCGTTGTTGTCGATGTGTTCCTTGAAGGAGGTTCTTTTGGCGGAGCGGATGAGTTGGTGGTGTTTGCGTCTGGCATTCAAGAGGGCTGCGTGGTTGTCTGGTGTCTGGTCATTGCGCCATTGCTATTCGAGTCTTCTGCAGGTGTGGTTGGAGTTCTGGAGGTCGGCGTTGAACCAGATGGCTCTCTTGTCAGTGCGCCTGTAGGAGGGTTTCCTGGTCGGGGCGAGGGTGTTGGTGCAGTTGTCGATCCAGTGTCCGAAGTTGTGGGCGGATGCGTCTGTCTTAGAGTGCTCGGGTGGCGATGAGCTGGTCTTCGGTGACTTTTTTTCCAGTAGCGGTGTGGGATGCGTAGCGGTTGGTTGTGGGCGGTGTGTTTCTCGAAGGAGAAGTGGATGCAATGGTGGTCGGTCCAGTTGAGTTTGGTGGCGTGGCTGAAGGTGACGTGGTAGCTGGCGGAGAAGATGGGGTCGAGTGTGTGTCCGGCGGAGTGGGTGGGTGTCACGACGAGTTGTTTGAGTCAGAGGTTGGCGAGGTTGGCGATCAGTGTTGTGGAGTTGTTGTCGTTGGCGTTCTTGAGGTGAAAATTCAGGTCTCCGAGGAGGATGTAGTCTGTGGAGGCGAGGGCGTGCGTGCAGATGAGGTCGCCGATGGATTCCCTGAACTGTGGTCAGGGTCGCGGGGGTCTGTACATAAGGGTTCATCTGAGGGTGGTGTTGTGATTGACGTGGATCTGGAAGTGTAGGTGTTCGACCATGCTGAGGGCGTCTTCGGTGCTGGTTGAGATTCTGACGGTGTTCCTGTGGATGATGGCAATTCCTCCTCCTGGTTAGTTGTTGTTCTGGTCCCTGCGTGTAATCTTGTAGCCGTCAAGGATGGCTATGGCTATGTCTGGTGCTGAGGAGGTGTTCATCCAGGTCTCCATCAGGAAAGTGACGTCTGGGGCGGAGGAGTCGAGCAGGTCCCAGGGTTCGACGGCGTGCTTGTGGACTGAGCGTGTGTTGAGTCGTATGCAGCTGAGATGGTTGTGGTCTGCTTTGTTTGGGTGTGCAGGACGTGCTGGTGTGCACAGGCTGGTGTAGTTGCATTTCCGGCAGGAGAAGGGTCCGTGGGTGAGCTTCTTGTTGGCCTGGAAGCAGGTGGAATTTCGGCTGGCATTGAGTGCGTGGAGGGGCTTTGCGTCTGGCGCTGGGCGCGGTCCAGGTGTGGACGGGTGCTGGCGGGCTCAGACGGGCTTGCCTTTGGCGCAACCGCGTAGCGGTCAGCATTTGTAGGGGAGGGATGAGCAGCTGGGAGGCAGGAACGGGCGGAAGGGGAGGGTCAGCGGCGGAGGAGGTCAACGGTGGGAAAACGGGGCACAGAAGTATCAGGTGGCAAACAACACGGGCACAGTCCAGTAAACAAAATAAATACTATAAAACTATGGCAGATCACAGTGCGCAAAAACGATCCAGGGAGAGTAACCGCGCGAAGAAAACCACGTAACCAAAAACGGGATCAAGGGAGGCCTCGAACCCTGCAAAGGGGTGCAGGCTGGCTTTCAGGTGAAGCAGACCACCATGGAGATGCCGGGGAGAGTGACGTCCTGGGATCAAGGTCTTGGTTGTCTAAATGCAAAGATCTTATATAGGTTTGTAGGAACTACACAACATGGCGACATCGATGTTGGTTTGGTACTTATTTAACAGTCAAATCTGAGTAGTTCAGTCGTGCTTGTCTCAGAGACCCCTACTCACATTTCCCCAGAGACGTCTGGAGTGGGAAGGGAACTATCCGCCACAGCTGAGTAGGTTAAATTCCTATTTATTGGCTGTAGATTTATCAAGCTTGAAGGACAAACAGTTTCTATTGTGCATAAAACCTTATCTCAGTTTCCTTTAAACTCTTCCTTGAAATAATTTTTACATTTTCAACAATGACGGAAGACAACACTGTGCCAGCATAACACGTTTTAGTAAGGGAAGAAGAAGAGGAAATAAACATTTCAGAAAATGTTAGGTATGCCCTTACTCAAAAGCTACAAGACAACGGAGTCACAGCTAGGGGTAGGACAGTAACCTTTGTGATCGAGGCTCACAAATCATATAGAACGGAGGTATTCTATTCATGGGTTAAATTCCCACAAGCAGATGCACAATCAAATACATTTCATTCTTACATTGAAGATGAAACACCAGGTGAATACAGTCCGTATAAGGACATTGAAATTCCGCTTCCCCATCCAGGAGCACATAAACTGGTTTAAAGGTGCCCTTCCGCAAACAAAAGACAAAGCAAGACTAGGTCCACTCGGAAGAGATGGAGCCACTTGGCCAGTCCTTGTGTCTTACACAACGCAGCCAGAGATTGACACAATGCTAGTAGCGGACCTACGTCTACATCATTAAAAAATAATCAAACTTTAAGGAAACCTGACCCAGTTCGTAATGAGAACACTCACACTTCAGCCAACAAGAGCTACACACGCAGTACAAATTCAGGGTTCTCCAACTAAAATTACACCACAAAAGCTATACGCAGTTATGGGTGGAATGCCCACAAAAGTGAGCAAATGCCATTCTGGACAGCTCAAAAAAAATAACACAGCTAGAGGCAGTATTTCCACACACAAGCCTTCAAGAAAAACACAGAATGCTAACAATCTGCTTGCCATTGGGGATAGCTCCCCAGATAAAGGATTGCACCACTTGGGGTATAGTTTTTGCTGCCATATATACCAGAACTCATAGTATCCCGTCATTAGCAGTAATACCAAACATATTAAGGCAGATACAGAGTATGGAGCAGAACCTGCTCTGAACTTAGGGATGAAATTACTAGGTTATTTTGCCCAGATATCAGCTATAATATTAGCAAATATAAAAGGGGAGGCAACCGCAGTGGCAATACGGCAACGCTTGAGGGATTTCACTCCTTTACATCAGGAACATGAATTACCTAAAATCATCACTGACACCTATGCTGAAATAGGTAGAGATAGTTTGGGAGCTAGAGCAACAAACCCTCAACTCATGGGTGGTCCTAAAAAGTATAACACAAAGCATTTTTCCAAGAAGAATTGGAATAATAATAATAAAAACCAAAAAATTAGAGAAAGTAGATCTCTATCTAGAAGTGGGTCTCCTCAACAGGAGCCGTCTGAAAGCAGATATAACCTTAGGAATAGGGATAACATTAAAAAACCTGACCGGTATCAGGATACTGATACACATTCCTCTCTTTCCTTTCAGGGTTCACCAAGAAACTTAGAGAGGACGGTCAGAACACCGACAAGAAGAGCGTACAAAGTCCAGAGACACGCCACGAGCTTCAACCTATCCTTCTAAAAAAGAAGACAAGCCACAATCTAAACCTCAATTTAAAAAGAAGGAAGTAGCATGTCTCAAAGTTAGACATGCCCAGAATTCTGAGGACTCAACTTCTGAACTGGGAATGGGCTCTGACGATGCTAAATAGCGCAGCAGAAGTAAAAATAGCTCGCCAGAACCTGATGGAATTTCTGGTGACAGCAGAGTTGAATGAGCATATCATGGTGGAAACACCTGATATGAGGGTAAGTGTCCTACAAAGGTTACATGAGATAACACTCCAGATGGAGGGGAACAAACCCAGGCAAATTAAAGGACTCTTTTGGGAGAACCTGACTTTTGGCTATGACATCCTCTTAGCTGAAAAAGATTGGCCGCCTGCAATTGTTATGAATTGCCCAAAGAGAGAAACACTAATTTTACCAGATTTTACAAACCACGTTCATATTTACTTAAAACATACTTGCACGCAGGAGTGGGCAGTAAACCTTGCTCCGGTCCTATATCGCAACCATGTTGGGTGGGATGCGAAGTCACCACACCATGTAATCCCAGTAAAAACGAGTCCAACTTCACAGAGTCAATACCCAGTAAAACAAGAAGCAAAAAAACAGGTCAGGGAGATCTTAGATCAGCTTGAATACCAGGGTGTAATAGAAAACTGCAACTCCCCAATGAATAATCCTTTGTTTCCTGTAAGGAAACCCGATAATTCATACTGTCTAGTTTTAGACTACAGACATCTGAACACATGCACAAAGACATTTGCAGTACAGAACGCACATAGTGCCGCATTAATGAATAACATTGTGTGGAAAAAATACAAAACAACACTAGGGATCTCAAATGGATTCTTCTGCTAAAATATAGCGCCTGAAAGCAGGTATCTAACAGCATTTTCCGCACTAAGTTCCCAGGGTCAATTTTGTCGACTCCCCCAAGGGTATAAGAATAGCCCTGGGTTATTCGGCGCTAGGGTAACAGAATGACTTCAGAATTTAGATGAGGAGGCATTGTCCTATGTAGATGATTTTTATCTGAAGGATGTGATTTACAGGATCACTTGACCAGAGTGAGTATCATCATTTTGGATTAGCCTCTGAGGGCTACAAATTCAACTTTAAAAAATCTAAAATAGCACACCTCAATGTCCTATTTTTAGGATACGAGTTATCAAGTGAATAAAAAAGCCTGGCAGCTAACTCTTTAGAAAAGTGTGTGCTGCTCCAACCTCCTAAATCGTTGAAAAACGTACAGTCCATATTGGGATTTTTCTATTTTTGGCAGAACATACATTTTGAATTATGCAGAAAGAGTCAAACCTTTCTACAACTTATTAAGACCTGATTTTTCAGTTAGGCATTGGACATAGGAACACACTGATATCCTTTGTTCCCTACAAGCTGACATGATAGCTTCAAAACACTTGCAGACATGCGTAAACATACGCAATCTGGTGATCCGCGTTATAGCGGGCAAATCTGGGTATACCTACCTAACCTTCAATGAAGGCAAAACAGTACCCAAAACTTACAAATCACATTTGTACACAAACGCTAAAATGCGCTTTGCTTCTATAGAAAAAGTACTGATAGCAGTTCAGACCGCTGTAGTAAGAGAAAGAGCACTGTCTCAGGGGAAGCGAATAATTGTTGTAACTTCAGTACCAGCCTTAGAGGCTGCTAGAAAGGCTAGCATTCCCAATGCTAAAGCCTTACATCCAAGAAGGATACAATGGGCTAATTCTCTCACAGCAACGGATTTAGAATACAGATTTGACCCTAGGCTAAAAACAAAATCATTCCTGCAATATGAACAAGAATATCCTCTACCAAATGAAATAATGCCTCTAGATCAGTATGAATACATTATTTACACTGACGGATCTGATCAGCCGGCCATAGGGAGTAAACAACAATACAGCACTGCTTATGCTATTGTAAAAGGACGTATGCGGGATGGCAAGTTTCATCCCAGCGATACGAAGTCACAGACTCATTGGGCCCGATTCACAGAACTAACTTAAGACAAAATCCTAAACTTACTACTTTTGGTATTCACAGAAGTTAGGATTTTGTCTTAAGTTTGTCTTAAGACAGACTTAAGACAGACTTAAGTTAGGATTTTGTCTTAAGTCTGTCTTAAGTCTGTCTTAAGACAAACTTAAGACAAAATCCTAACTTCTGTGAATACCAAAAGTAGTACGTTTAGGATTTTGTCTTAAGTTAGTTCAGTGAATCGGGCCCTAGGAGACTGCATGGCTCAGCTGGCAAAACTAAAAGCCCTAATACTGGCACTAATAAATACGGATCGAGAATTCCCCACACTTATAGTGTGCGATTCATTTTACTGTGTCCAGGGGTCAAAATGGGTTTAAATATTTAAAAGGTGGCATAATAAAGCATAAAATGCTATAGGAACAGGTAGCTGAGTTGAAAAACAAACTACCCAGACCTCATGTGATACGCACACTGAGTCATCAATGTGATGGCGTTCAGGTTGAAGAGAATTCACTGGCCAATGAAGCCACAAAGGGGGCAGTACGAACTCCTGCTGGAGCTGCAATCTCTCGTTCAAAAACGATAATAGATGGACAGATAATGGTAGCAGTCATTGCTTCGCGCAAGAACAGCGCAGCCTTACCAAAAGGTTTTCCACTCAAATACTCCTACAAGTTAGATGCAAACAACATTCCATATGCTCAGATTCCTGGAGTGGGGGATAGAGTAATACCAAACATGGATTGCAGATTAGGTTTAATACTAGCTGCACACAAGGGTCTAGGTTCTGCACACGAAGGGATTACCGCAACAGTTTCTTTATTGAAACACCGCTATTGGTGGCCTGGTTTAACAAAACAGATGAATAATTTTGTCTTAAAATGCGACATCTGTTAGCTGATGAAGGGTTTCGCCATAGCACGTCCAGCGCAAACACCTATACTAATATCAGACAGACCACTAGTGTGTGTCTAACTGGATGACTGCAGCCCCCTACATTCGGATGGGGCTTACATGTATATCTTGGTTGCAGTGGATTCATGCTCAAGATTCCTATGGGTATGGCCTCATTGCTCGGCTGACTCTCAAACTGTTATAAAACATTTGGGAGTCTTTTTAGGGACATACGCAGTTGGGGCATTACATTCTGACCGTGGCCCCATGTTTAGCTCTAGGGCTTACAAGGAAGCCATGGAAGGTTTGGGTGTAGCATTGCCCTACTCCTCTCCGTACCATCCAGAGAGAAATTCGGTTGCGGAGAGGACAAACTAGGACTTAAAGCAGTCTTTAACAGCAAGAGTATTAGGTTCCGATGGTAGTTGGGTCAATCACATATATGGGGTACAGCGTGCCCTCAATAACATGCCAAGACGTCGTTCTCTAGGGGGTGTCACTCCTCATGAAAGCCTAATTGGGACGAGCATATGGATACCTGATCTCGATTGTGAAGGCAGAGTGGCGGATGAAAATCCATTTGACATAAAAAAACATTTGGCTGTTTTACAGGATCTGAATGAATCCAGAGCACTACTAAGCAATGTGCAAGTACTACGGACCGCTACTGGGGAAGTCAACTCAGTCATGGCAAGACCTGTCTGGTTCCCAAAAGTCGGGGATCTGGTCAGAGAAAAGATTGAGGACAAGAAAGAATTTGGGAAACCGTACAGAAAGCCTGTACCTGTCCTGGCTGTCTAATGAACAAGAACAGTACTTCTTCCACCTCTTGCCAGCAAAAAAGAAAAGAGATTAGTCTCTATTGTTCTGATCAAACCTAACTATGTGGCCAATAAGGAATAGTAGGCCAAGTGGGATCCTGGGTAGCCAATGCATTCCTCTCGCTACCATACAGGAAGTTCACACAAAAAGACTCATAACATTTGAAGAGTCATCAACTCAAAGTGATGGCATTTCCAACAATGAAATGGAACTTGTTCCTCTGGAAACAGAACTTCAAACAACAAATAAAAGACAAATATCAGTTCGACCTAACACCGAAGTCTACATCAATATGCCGCAACAAGAGACAGCAACCCGTTCTACCTGCTGAGCTACCAAAGATTGTTCAAACTGCATCTGGCTACTTCATCGATTTTGATACCTTCTCTCTTAATCCTAATGAACCTGAGACAACACCAGCTCCAGTTTCCCGTAAGCAACAAATTCCTGAATTCTACACTTTTCTGAAAAAGACTTGCTTAGTATCACCTTGGCTCCAGCTCTGGATAATAACTCTGCAGTACCCAATGTGAACTTGGTCCGGAAACCTCATACATCATTGCACGATAAACAAAGAGACTTGTTTTCCGTGAACATTACAGCTGTTCCAAATCCTAAGGGTATACTTTGGTGGGACAAGGTTGATTATGATGTATTTGGCCCTACTGAACTTTTGAGAATACCACATTTATTTAAAATATCTCTCAATGATATCATTACCTCCAGTACATTTTCTGATGATTGGGATTTTGGAAATGTAAATATTACGTTGTCTGGTTTAGAAAAATCTGCTGCTTTTTCAAACAATGAAATGTTAGAAGACACATCTGATTTCGATAGTATGTACTGTTACCATCATTATGGTCATCACTTTTTACACAAATCGAGTATTCCTCACAATGTTTTCACATACCACCAAATGGGAGCATTGCCCAACACTGCCAAAAGTTAGTTCGAAAACTTTTGCACAGAAATTCTCATATTTTTCAGGATTTAACACTACTGACCCGACCTCATATTACTATAAGGTTGTACCTACACCTGCACAGGAAAAATATGCTGACTAACACCAAACAGATTTATCCCGCATCCTTTATTGCCCAAATGCCTGAACAGTGTTTCAACTTATGGAAGGACACTATAGACCCAAAATCAGTCTGGGGTTCTAAGGAATGGCAAATTCATGGAACAGAAGCACAATTCAGAGTGTGCCTCATTCCACAGCAGGGGAAACATCCTTTACAAAGCGGTGTTTACACCGCGCAACCTTTACGACACAGCCATTACAACGCTAGTCATTACTACGACTTGCGCTGGATGGCGCTCTTGCTTAAGGAATAGTTTGATTTTCTATTCCAACACCTTCCCTACTGTTACGTGGGCTGGAGTTGGAATAGAAAATTAAATTAATCCACAATCCAACGCCCTCCAACGCAAGTCATTGTAACGACTTGCGTTGTGAAAACCGCGTTGTAAAGTACCGCTATCAAAATAATCGCGTTGTACTGACCTACATCCCCACAGCAGATAATATTTCTGAATAAAACTGTGCAACAGACTTCCAGTCTTGGACTAGCCAAGAACAAGGATTTGAACACACCATGGTTTCCCATAACTACACACATCAATTTAACATCACGTGGAGGGGTTACATTAGATGATATTATGCAGTACAATACTTCAGACCGCAATTGGAAGGGATGGTTAGTTAGGCCCACTCACACAAACAGATGTCAATCAAGATTCAGGGGTACAACCGAAGGGTATAGTATTCATGGGCCAGACCCATGATATGTACAAAGAGAACATCCGGGGGAAGTGACATTATACAGTGTTGGGAAGTTGTGCCTCGATTGGCTAAAAACCTAGACACTACCCCAGATGAAACAGCACTTATCCTTACTATCAGACAAAGTGGATTTAAGGGATTTTTTACTTGGTCCCCAAAAGCCACGTCAGAAACGTTTCTATTACGCTGTCTATAATAAACTCTGGAAAATCTCCCAACACGAAGCTGCAGAGAGACTACGTGAAATAGATAGAATTAACCTAGAAAAGGCATTCGCTGTAGTTGACAGTGGTATGACTGCATTTACTTCCAGGATTTATTCACTGGGCAACATTGCATCTTCTGCTATTGATATACTAGAACAGGACTTGTCCATATTACAGCACAGACAATCTCAACTATGTTCTATTATGTTATTAAGCTGGACGCTGCAATCATTGCACACTGGTTATGTGCCCTGGCAATTAATCAACAATATGGGCCAGATGTAGGTCACCAAATACCGGTCGGTAACGACCGATTTCTGCCGTTACCGACCGGTATTTGGTGATTGAGATGTAGGGGGCCTATATTTTACAGAATCGGTAAATTTACCGATTCTGTAAAATACCGATTCGGTATATTTACCGAATGGGTAAATCTATATGTAGGTGGCACTGGAAACAGTGCCACAGGCCCCTAAGAATTCGTTATTTACTATGTAATACTATTGCATGGTAAATAACGAATTTCTGTGTACATGCACATCTGTGCATGTACACCTGTGCCATGTGGCACACATATATGCCCTGAGGGCATGTATGTGTGTCACATGGCACACAAGCCTGAATCAGGGGTGCAACAGGGTGTCAAAGTGACACCCTGTCCCCCTTGTACATTCGGTAATTTTACCGAATCGGTATTTACCGATTCGGTAATTGACATTGGTTCCTATGGGCCTCATGGCCCATAGGATTCAATGGCAATTACCGAATCGGTAAATACCGATTCGGTAATTACCGAATGTTACAGATTCGGTAAAAAATTCGGTAAATATACCTACATTGCATTTACCGATTTGTAAATAAAGAATCGGTAAAATTCGGTATTTACGAATCGGTAAATGCCATTTACCTACATCGGGCCCTAAGTCTCTAATTTCAGCATACAATCTAAATGAAAAACAGATTACAATGGCATAATGGGGAGCTAAATATACAATGCTGCGTATTGAAAAACTTGATAAGTTACCTTTTACTGTGGCAGAGTCACCATCCACAGAATGGTTAATCCATGGCCATATAACACAACTGGTCACAACTTTCTAGTTTCAGTATTGCTTAGAACAGGCAGGCAGATATGAAGCGATGGGTAGGGAATTCATCAAGGAATCTTGGGAATTGCGTACAGATTTCGATGTAGGAATGGGGACATGGAAGTGTTCCTTAGCGGTACCAACTCCGAAAATTCCTTAAGTGGATCTCTCATACGCCAAGATATCCTGCTTCATGGGGCCTGTAATGGTTCAATTGCTAACTTATCCTGCCACTTGAAAAGCTCCCCAGCAGCTGTGATTAATCCGGTATTCGACTTACTTTCAAATGGGAGTTACTTTATGATGAATGATCAAGGTTGTTGCGGGATGCTTCCTGGCATCGCATATCTTGTCACTGTAAACTCTAGGGTTACTTGCTGTATGTAAGTATTGTTTCCACCGACCCACACAATCAGGGAGGCGCTGTTATGGCCTTCATTGAATGTTTCCTATATACGGTTTGATAGTCTGAGCAGAATGAAAGCCATCTTTAACAGCAAACCGTGCCCTTAACCTCCACCGAGAAACTTATGATCGCCAGGTTGTACGGTCCTCAGCTGAGATACAGGCACTGATACAAACCAACTGTCATTTCCATGCCACAGAAATGGTACAACCTATCTTTAACATGTCTGATATGATGGTTATTGTCCACCTATTTAAGACAATAGGTTCTGGACTGTTAAGCACCTTTCAGATAATCCTCTGAGTTGTTCCCAACTTTATATACTGCGGGCCCGATTCATAGAACTAACTTAAGACAAAATCCTAAACTTACTACTTTTGGTATTTACAGAATGCACTTACTACTTTTGGTATTCACAAACTGGATTCACGACTACTAACTTTACGTCTGCACTCGGGCCGGAGATTCCGGCCAGGAGTCGGAGATTCCGGCCCGGAGACGGAGATTCTGGCCCGTAGATGGGACTTCCGGCCCAGAGGTGGATATTTCGGCCATGGCTAAATCTCCGCCACCGGCCGGAATCCCCACCTTCGGGCCGGAAGTCCCACCTACGGGCCAGAAGTCCCACCTACGGGCCAGAAGTCCCACCTACGGGCCGGAATCTCTGATTCCGGCCCAAATGCGGATGTAAAGTTAGTAGTCGTAAATCTATTCTGTGAATACCAAAAGCAGTAAGTGCATTCTGTGAATACCAAAAGTAGTAAGTGCATTCTGTGAATACCAAAAGTAGTAAGTTTAGGATTTTGTCTTAAGTTAGTTCTGTGAATCGGGCCCTCCGTATTCGGAAGCATTTTTGGAGGGTTTTCGCTGATCCTGTTTCTAATAGCAGGTATCCTGATTGTCCTTTTTCTGCTACCCAATAGATGTCCCAGTCACCAAGGAGATGGAGCAAACGCTCTTGGAGCGCCAATACCGTGATCCCATGGTAATCCATCTGGGCACACTTCGTCTTCGAGAACTGAGCAAGTCTTGGTTCTTGTCATTTGGAGCAGTCTGGATCAACTGTATTCTGCCTGTCCTCCAATGCCTGTTCTGCGGACAGGAATGCGTGTTGGATCTCTGGCAAACACTTCCACTATTGCGCCACTGGACGTTGATGCTTTACTGGACCCGATAACGGCCCATGGTCTGCAGTGTCCTCAGCGTATTCCAATGTTGATGTTTGCATTCTTAGAACCACCACAGGATGCTTCAGCTCCTGTTGGGAAGGATAACGGCTCCTCAACAAATACTGAGACCTTGGATGACACTAGTACACCCCCAGCAATGGCTGTGGTGAATACGGAGGAACATCTGCGTTCGATTGACCAGATCTGCAAGGTGTTGCAGGGACCATGGCCTGCGATTGCAGGCAACAGTAATGTTGCGTCTCCCAGCCAGGACACAAACATTTGGCTCATTGTGTGCTGGGAAAATTCTGCCTTTTTTTAAAAACAACCAGATCTGGAATTTTAAACAAGACACTTTGTCTAAACTGCATGGCTTTTCCGTCTCTCATTGTTTGGACTATATATACTAAATTATTTAGTACAGACTTCTATTGCGTGCACTCATTTTTCTTTTTTTAGCATTTTTTAGAAATCTTACTTTTTAAGTACTATTTCTAATTGACTTATTAATAGTTGTACACCACATTTTACAATACGTAAAATTTTTAGTATGTCGTACAGTCGGATGAGGAGTGGTTGTTATGTTCCATATAGATACCCAATATAGGCTCTGGGAATCACCAACCTTTCACCTATATTCTCCCCTACCATTACACTGCATAACGGTTCTTAGTACTAACTTTTTGCCTAGGTACGATAATGTCTAAAAATGACAGGAGGTTTTCTCGAAAAGCTTAAGCCTCATTCATTATGCATTAGGATTCTTGGACTCAAAGCAGGACAGCAGGCCTACATCTTCTGCATAATAACTATGACAAGGGTCATTCCTTCTGTCATCCTAGCCCGACATGACAAAGCAAGGTATATCCCCAGGGGGTACCACTTTGGGTATATATACATCATCTCTTGCTGAGATAGTCAGAGGAGAAAAGGACTTCCATGCCGACACACCGAAGCGAGACGCTGAGGCTCCTGCATGCAGACACTCCAGCTCGCAGTGGTCTGACATCCCTTGCGGGGTGTCCTTCTCGAGACCTCTCGGGGTTCCACAGTCTCTCACTTCAGGTAATGGGGTTTACTTTATCCTAGAGGGATTCTTGTTTTTTCACCCACATACATGCTAGGTACATTCAGGTACATCTAGTTAGGGTCGCATCGGAGGAGTACGCATTTTACTGTCATGTATTTTATATACTTTCCTGTATTCATTGTTTTAGCACAAAGGTAGAAATCTACCATCCTTTTACACTGTTAGTGCTTATTATCATTTATATCTGTTACTGTCTAATGGTTGTTTCAGCACACCTATTTTACACTAGAATGACACTGGTTCAATAAATTCTTATTAAAAAACATCCCCACAGTTTATTCTGTGTATCTCTCTGAGACAAAGTGAGCACGAGTGACTGAGTGAAAAGTATCGCACTGTTTCACAATTATCAGGGATCAGGGTTGTCGTGTTCTATTCTCCCTTGGTAAGAGGGGTTTCTAGTGGCACTGTGAGCTAGCTGGTTTACAGGCTAACATATTCAGTCTGACTCCAATCCTACAGTATATGATGTCTAAACGTGCAGATCCTATATAGGTTTGTAGGAACTACACGACAGGAGAGGTGAGAAACGAGGTGGGTGATGTTTGTGATGGGAGGGAGAGGGGCAGGTGAGAGGTGAGCAGACAGGATGGTGCTGGTGAGAGGTGAGAAACGAGGTGGGCGATGTTTGTGATGGGAGGGAGAGGGGCAGGTGAGAGGTGAGCAGACAAGATGGCGCTGGTCAGAGGTGAGAAACGAGGTGGGTGATATTTGAGGTGGCCCAGGTGCATGAGGCAGTGTACATTTCAGCAGGGAGGTGCTATGACGTTTGAGGCGAAGAGGGCGGTGTTATGAGGTTTCAAGTGAGCAGAGAGACGGGTGAAAAATAGCGGTGAGTAGGGAAGAGGGTGTTGCTTAGAAGTAACCAGAACCGTAGATTAGGTTTCAGTTTAGCCGTTACAGTTGCACCGAGAGGAGAAGGGTTGGTTAGTGGTGAGAAGGGTAGGAGAGGGTGTTTTAGGGTGAGCTGGGTGAAACAGGTCTTTACCTGTGTAATTTGTTCTCGCCTTGAAGATTTCGGAAGGCTTTCTCGAGTCTCTTCACCTCATGCTCATTCTGCAGAGCGTCTTCCATTAAGCCTTCCATATGTCGGCATTTCTCGGTCAACATCCGAATCACCTGCAACAAACAACATGGATTTATGGGCCAGGGGAATAGAAGGGGTGTATAGGATTTTTATGTGGTCCCTTTCCCGAAGTCTATCCCATGCCCACCGCAATGTTTCAACTGTGTTAATTTCCCCACAAGGCCTCTTATATGGCTGATATAAAGCCACCTGAAGGGGCACCCGTGTCTGTTTCCACGGCCGTGTGCAGTTGAAATGGGGTTGGATGCGCCCAATGGTAAAGGTATTGGGCCTGTGCACTCAAAGCATATAACTGAATGTCCGGAGCCCCCATGCCTCCCTGAGCCAACAGTAGTGTCAAAAGTTCCCAAGAAACCCGGGCCTGTCTGCCAGCCCAAACCAAGGAGATCAACAAGGAACGGAACGAATTTAAAAAAACTGGAGGTGAGACAGATTGGGATGTTGACAAACACATACAACAGCTTCAGTAGTACCACCATTTTGGCTATGGCTCTTCTGCCCGCCAGTGACAGAGGTAACCGGGTCCAGGCTAGTACCTTATCCCCCACCCAGGTTATTGCGCGGCCGTAATTCATATCCCAAATTTCCTGCAGATTCCTGCTTAACCAAATCCCCAGATATTTTACCAGGCCATCAGCCCATTTCAAGGGATAGTCGAGGGCAAAGGGTAGTGTAGCGTCTGTCAGAGGAAATATAGAGTATCTAAGAAGAGGGGATATATTTAATTCCGGATCACAGATGTATAATGTGACGTCATCAGCATACAGCGAAATAAGAGGAGACTCCTCGTACTAAACTCTATGCCTCTCTTCGTGGGATGTTGACAAATTTGCGCCGCCAGTGGCTCCATCGCAATTGTGAATAACAATGGAGATAGTGGGCACCATTGCCACGTACCTTGTGAGATCGGAAAGGGGTCCGACACCATAGCATTTACCTTGATCCTGGCAGAGGGACCTGTATAAAGTAGTTTCACCCAGCTGAGACAGAGGGGACTAACCCCATTCTTTCAAAGATCGCAAATAGATTACCTCAGAGAGGGTTGGCATCTGAATGTCCCTGAGAAATTCCATACATTCATCTTCGGTTTTTGTTGAGGGGGAAAAGTATAACGACTCATAGTATGTGGTGAAGGCCTCAACGATTTTCCTGCCTGTATCGCTTTTTTTACCCTTCTCGTCTATTATTCTGGGGACCCAATTGAGCTCAGTTCTTTTCTTACCTAAACATGCCAATAGCTTATTTGCTTTGTATCTTACATCATACAGCCTATGTTGCATGGCCCGAGACCCTGTTCAGGTACTGCCCTCCATTAAGTCCCTCAGTTCTTTTTGCTTTAATAGTAGCTTGCGTCTATATATTTGTATTATCTGCCTTCCCCTTCACAACCAGGGCGTCATGGGTGGACACCTTCTTTTCCAGGGAAAGGCATTTTTGTTTTTTTCTTTTCTTGTCACTCCTATGTGTGCCTGCCCTCCAATTATTGCCTTGAACACTTCCCAGTGTGCTACTTTTGAAACAAAGGAACCTACATTTTCTACGAAATAGTGTTCAGCCCCTTTCCTTCTGGCCACTTTGAATTGGGGGTCCTTAAGATACCATGGGTCGATTTTAGAGGGAAGGATATAATCTTTCTGGGGCCCTCTAGAGTCACTTCAGCTGGAGAGTGGTCACACTCCTCGTGCTATGTGGGTTGCCCTGCAGAAGTCCCCGAGATCCTTGGCCGGAATAAGAATGCAGTCTAGCCTAGAGAGACTCCCATGGGACGCAGAGACATGTGTATATAGTTTGACCCCAGGGCGCTGATGCCTCCAAATATCACTGAGTCCCATGGTTCGGAGGAATTCGCCCAGTGGACCCAGTGTTAGGACTCAGCATTAGGACTCAGCATTCAGTCCTCTTTCGGTGACCATGTTTTGCTATCACATGACCTACCAGTTTTAGATAAAGGCTAGTCCTACCTTACTGTCAGTGCTTGTTATTGTTAACCTGTGGGTTCCTGTATTCCTGGTTCCTGTGTTGCTTGGATCGGCTTAGCTGTTTCTCACGGGCTCGTGAGAAACGTTGGTGATTTTTCCTTCTCCTTAGAGCTCGTTTCTGGGGCTCTATTCGAATTCCTTTCCCTTCCTTTCCTTCGTTTCCCCTGCTTAGTGAGTCAGACAGAGAGTCCTTGTCCCCGTTTTGTCCCGTTTTTGGTGTTTGTACATAATCACATTCTTTGTCGGGTTTGGGAGGTGGTAGGGGCTCCTGGTTCCCTCCTGACCGGCAACCGTCTCCCTTTTATGTTGTGAGGAGACGCGGTGGTTGTGTCAGCGATTTCTTTTGATTTGCGCGTTTCATTACAGCACCGCTCCACATCGTTAAGCTCCGGAAATGAAGTTTGAGGTCATTCCGCGAGCATGATTCAATCCCGATTGTTAAGGCAGCCGGTACGTTAAGATTACTATTCCTTGCCCTTTACCAAGTCACGGGGTTTTACGCATTTGTTTTACAATGTAAGGGTTTTTTTGTGCATGTCGAAAGTTAGACATGTTTTTCCCCTGAAAACGAAAGAGCACAGAGACACACTCCCTATGGTATCAGTCATTCACTAGTATCCAAGAGACGTTATCTTGGAGGTGTTTTGCTTGTTGTGTGGTTCCCAAAATCCGGACCCTGTGGTTTTCCCGATATCGAGGTCCAATACCCGTGTCACGAAACCTCAACGTACCGAGACGATTTTGGTGTCTACGAACCGATAATGATTAGGACATCATTCCTATGTATTTGCGTTACAATCGAGGGTTGCCAACACCCCTAAATCACAGTTTCCGTCCCATCCCTTAAACTCCATTTTGTGAACGGCATCCATCTTGCATCTTGCCCTCATGATAAGTCAATTAAAGGTTGAGCTTGATCCAAATAGACACGTCCACCTTTCGTGACTTTCCCCTGACCTGTCCCAACTGACTCCACTGTCTTCGGCCAAACCTGTTTAGGCAGCTCCTCGCCCAGTGGCCGAATACGATAGCATCTACGCATAACATTCCACGAACCATTCACTACATACAGCCCATGTTTCCTTCAAACACGCACCTGTCCCCGTATCTTGTTTATGGCCTTTTTATGGCTGGGTTGTACCTTCCTTTATTGGTGGTTCATCTATATCTGATGGGAGTTCCCGATCCAACTGGGTAATCTATCAGCAAACTGGACATCTAAAATATGGGCTTGCTTACATGACTTCGCTCTTTGTATTGTTGTAGAAATATGTGTGTTGCCATACCATAAACTCAAGAATTCTTGCTTGAAGCCATATATTTGATATATAAGGAGACGGCTGGTTCTGTAAAAACGAACAGTCTCCCAAGAACCTACTCTCTGTGTGGTGTACTTCTGGGACACGTGTTACTTGGTAGCTACCAATAAAACTTGATCTTTGACTGCGACTAGAAGACTACGTGTTTCTGTGGTCCGGAACAAGGGAACTCAGAGGTCTTCGGGTGTTATCCCCTGACACCAGCGGGTTCCTAAAAACCCGTTACCTCAGTTGGCGCCCAACTCGGGGCGATATCAAGCGGTGACGGTCCAAGCCAGATGTTCGTGAGGAGCTTCGTGTGAAAATTCCGGAGGACGGCCAGCCACTTCAGCGACCCCTGTATGTCGACGTGGTTCCGAAGGTCTTTGCTGCGAGGTTCCCCGCGTCCCGACGGCTACGAAGGACTGCTGCCCTGACTATCGCCTTGTTTTGGACCCAGTGATCCTTGGTAGAGCGAAACGATAGACGAGTCTTCTAGCGACGTCATCGATCTTCAAATACTTCAGTTAAGTATAAGTGGAGCGTCTCCTAGTCCTTAGTTTGTTCTTAGTTTTTGGTATCCTTGAGATACGACTTGATTTGGAACTTGCAAGCCCCAAAGCCGAAGGACTCGTGTATTCACGAGAAATATCGTAACAGATAATCCTTTGAAGTTTGAAGCTAGACCAGTGAGCGAAGATGCCTGGTTTTAGCAAACTTGGAAACTTGTTTTGTCTTGGTTGTAGTTAGGACTCCCAGTTGGAAGAGTCTTGTCCGGTTGCTCCAATTGGAACTCCAATGTATGAACTCTATGTGAAGCACGGCGTAGGTCCTATCACATATAACGAGGTATGGATAAAATACACCCGCAAGGATGGTGTTTTAAAATGGCCCCAATATGGTAGTTTCGACCAAGAAATATTAGATAACTTAGAGGTCAAATTGTTCAAGAAGAAAGCCCGGCCGGCAATGTTTGACTCTTTCCGCTTATGGCGCAAGGAAGCCAAACAGAAAGAAATAAGACTAGCAAAAAAGAATAAAAGAGGTATGTCAATGGTGCAAGCTGCCGTTGCATACAGAGATAACGAGGAAGAGCAGGAGAGCGAACAGATGCTTAGGAGCAAGAAACTAGCGATAGATAAATGTTACCCAATGCTGCCAAATAGAGGAAAAGGTCAACAGGAAGGATCCGAGAAAGATCCATTGATGTCCCACCTATTAAATTCTCCGCCACCCTATGCACAAAATGCCACAGCACCTCCGCAACCTTTCGTTGCACCTTTGGTAGCTGTAATACAGGCTCCTTTACCGCACTCACCAGCTACTCTTCAGCTGGCTCCTGTTTCTTTGGCACAGCCTCCTCAAGGCTCACCGATCACATCTATTTCTCCTACCGTTCCTTCTAAAATTTCGCCTAGCGCACCTTCTAGTCTCTCTGATACTCGTTCTACGAACATTTCTGTTTCTGCTTTGCGTGACTCTGTTCTACTACCAGCTATTCCTCCACTTTCACCTTTCGTCTGGCATAAAATGGCCAGCATTGTTACTAACTTTCCTTCACGACTTTTTCGGTCACCTAAAACGACCCCTAACACGGAACGAAGACAATTACGAAGCCAAATGCCTGATTATCAGGAAAGGGAAACATTGAATAAGTTAGCACGAAATTGGGCTATGGATACAGCGAGATATGATGTAGAGTCTGTCATGAACGTTTTCCGTCAATGGGATGAACCAACGCAAAGATACGTCTTTGAGCAGATGTGTGTTTTCCTGTGTGAGGATTTGGAAGATAATGGTCAGAAGAGCAACCTGCAGGAGTTGTGTAGGTTACGATTTAAATTTGGGGAGGGTATGATAGTTGGTCCCGACGTTGAAAGAGCAGTAGAGATATTATTATCACATCGAAGTACAGGTGGTAATTCTGGGTCATCCTCTGACAGTGGTACGTATAGTAGGAAAAGAGCGAGACAGTACCCTATGAGAGAGGTTCCTCCGGTGTGGAGGGAAGGTGATGCAAACGCAGTTCCACCGGTTCTGCCTCATTTCCAGCGTGTATGGGTACATGTCCCCTGGAAAAGATCTGAAGTTCTAGCACTCAAGCAGACACTACCCGATCCCCGTAAAAACCCGACTGGGTATTATAAGGAGTTGTCCCAAACTGCAAGCTCATGTATAATGAATTTAGCGGATATAGACATGTTGTTTGGGAACATTGTTCCACATCCTTTATGGAGTAAGATACGTCATACGGATCATGACCAAGAATTAGGTGACTCATGGGCAAACATTGCGACTACAGATGCTAGACAAATCGGTGGTTTCAAGCCTGAGCCGTTAATAGCTGAACTTCCTGGTAGAATTATCGCATACATGAAGACAATTATGCCTGAAGTACGTGTAAACTGGGACAAGCTATCCGCGTGCAAGCAGAAGAAAGACGAGAATGTGTCTGACTTCTTCACGAGATTTGAGGAAACCTTCACTGACCATAGTGGTCAGGATATGGCTACCGAGGGTGGCCAAAGACTGTTTGTAGACAAGTTTGTACACAATTTGCTTCCTGAATTGTGTGCTAAACTAAAAGACAGTGCTTGGGCTGTCTCTACGTCAGCGCTGATTCTAGCAACAGCCCAGTACTATGAAAATAGGCGTAAAGACGAGTTAGACAAGGCAGACAAAAAGACGAAAGATTTGAAAACTAAAGTTCTTCTCCAACAGGCCTATCAGCCTCGTATGGCTAGCCAACCTAATTATCAACAGAATCTGCAGTACTCTAGAGACGCGCAAGGAAACGAGCTTTCCCATCAGCGTCCTACGTATGGCCCGAATCAATGTGCGTATTGCAAATAAGAGGGCCATTTTAGGAATAATTGTCCGGCTCTTGCACGACGTTTAAACGGTGCACAAGGTGTAAGGGAAAGAGGTGTTCAGCATGCCTCTAGAGGTAGAGGCCGTGGAAATTTCACTCAGAATATAACTTCTTTTCCACCTCAGAAATCAATGAATAGCTTTGATCAACAGGGTAATTCATCGTCCAAGTCAGCTCAGTACTATGCTGACGACTATTACACCGAACACGACAATGAGGGTAACGATCGCTAGGACAGCCATGGACAAAGAGAGGGAGTTGTTTCAGTTCCAGTAGATCAGGATGGACCTTATGTCGAGGTAATTACCTCAGGAGTGTCAGAGCCATTTCTGCTGGATACTGGTGCTACAAAAAGTTCTATTATGCACTCAAAACTTCCTGGCGCACCTTTGTCTGGCGAAATGAATGTCTCAGTAGGCTTCTCTGGCGCCCCTGTTAGAAACCCGATCTCTAGTCCTGTTTCCGTTTCTGTTGGCCCCTGTGAATTAGAAGCACCCCTCATTCTTACAACAGGTTGCGGTGAAAATTTGTTAGGATTGGATTTGCTAAAGAGGTTGTACGCGACTTTGTACTGTTCTCCCTCGGGAGTACAGCTTACTTTAGGGAGAAAAGTCATTTCTCCAATATACTTGTCAAAAGAAGGTATCCCAACCGAATTGTCATCACTTCCAGATATACTATGGGCTAATGGTTCCAACGATGTAGGTCGTTTAGAGATAGCACCGTATGTCATAACTTTGAAAGCAAACGTCAGATTGCCCCGTATTCCCCAATACAAAATTTCTAACGACTGCGAACAGGCATTGTTAACGATCGTTTATGATTTGGTCGATAAAGATGTTATCGAGGAAACAACAGGAAACATTTGTAACAGTCCAGTTTTACCGGTCTTGAAACGTACTGATCCTTCACAGCCCCCTGTGTATAGGTTTGTGATTGACTCCGAGAAGTAAACAAGGTAGTTATACCGCAGTTTCCAGTCGTCCCCGACATTACTGCTTTATTGACAATGGTTCCAGCTTCAGCAGCTTGGTTCTCGGTGATTGACCTGAAGAACGCTTTCTTCAGCATCCCGATCGCCGAAGAGAGTAGAGACCTTTTCGGCTTCAATTTAGGAGGACGAAGCTTCCGCTTCAAATGCGCTCCTCAAGGCTACTGCGAAAGTCCATCAATATTCAGTCAGGCTCTGAAAACACAACTAGACACAATTGTACTGCCAGATGGGTCAACATTGATTCAGTACGTAGACGATCTACTGATCGCTGCAGACACTGAAGAGATTTGCAAGGAAGCTACGTTGTCGCTATTACGTCACCTATGTGACATGAAGCACAAAGTCTCCCTTTCAAAACTGCAATTTTGTCGACAAGAAGTAACCTACCTAGGTCACATCTTGTCGAAGGAGGGAAGGAGACTGACACCAGAAAGAATACAGGCAATCACAGAACTAAGTGCCCCAAGGACACTGAGAGGTGTCCGAGCTTTTTTGGGCATTACATCATACTGTAGACAATGGATACCGAATTTCTCACTACTAGCCAAACCCTTACTGTCACTACTCCGCAAAGACACGCCTAAACCTATGCCTTGGTCTGAAGATTGTCAGACGACTTTCCGCGAGTTGCGCGATGCATTGTGTTTGGCTCCTGTGTTGGGAAACCCCAACTACAGTAAGCCTTTTACATTGTATGTCCACGAAAAAGAAGGTTGTGCATTATCAGTCTTAATGCAACTCTTTGGGGACAAACAGCGCCCATGCGCGTATTTTTCGGCAACTCTGGATCCAGTGGCTAAGGCACTGCCAAGTTGTCTAAGAGCAACAGCCGCAGCAGCTGTCTGCATTCGACAGTCTGCTGGATTAGTCATGAATAACACTCTGATCGTTATGGTTCCGCATGCAGTAGACATTTGACTAAATAGGACAAAGACACAACACCTTACTAGCGCTCGACTATCCAGTTACGAACTTACCCTGCTAGCAAGTCACATCCATATAAAGAGGTGTGATACACTCAATCCCGCTACGTTATTACCCATCCCGACAGAGACAGACAAGATTGACAAGCATGACTGCTGTTTCAGGACAGAGGAAGAGACAAAAGGGAGAGTAGACTTACAGGACACTCCCCTTCCCGAATGCAATGATACTCTATGGGTTGATGGTTCATGTTTCAAGTTGCCGAATGGTGATACGACTACAGCATATGCCGTAACGACGTTACACACCATTGTAGAGACTGCACGCATTCCCCACAGTTCTGCACAAGCTGCAGAGTTGATAGCGCTTACTAGAGCATGTGTGCTGGCGAAAGGAAAGCGAGTGAATGTGTACACTGACAGCCAATATGCCTTTGGTGTGGCTCACAGTTTTGGGAGATTATGGCGTGAACGTGGGTTCCTTACGTCCCATGGTGCAAAGATACAACATGGCCAGCTAGTTAATGAGCTCCTTGAGTCACTCACCTTGCCCCTACAAGTCGCCATTATAAAATGTAGTGCACACAGAAAGATTCAGGATGATGTTGGCCGCGGAAATGCATTTGCAGATGAGGTTGCGAAAGGAACTGCAAGGAACACAATGAATCGGATGTATGTCATGGGTCCCGCTAGATGGACTGCTGATGTAGGAATGTGTGAGGACACCATTGAAAGCGTAAAATCAATACAAGCCGAGGCCACTGAGAACGAGATGAATGAATGGAGAGAAAGAACAGGTAGATTGGATGCGAATGGTTGTTGGGTCGAACTATCGGAACACCAGCGATGGTTACTACCTAATGCATACGTACTTGCAGTGGTAACGATGGCTCACGGAATGGCACACATCAATTCGAGAGGAATATGTAAACTATTGGCCCCAGTATGGCAGAATAGCAATATCCCAAAGTTGTGGAAAAGTAAATTTTGCCATGTTCTGTGTCCCTACGCCTCATCCATCATATGTTATGTGTGCATGATCAATATGCATATGTTATTCCCCATTTCTGATTAATGACGCAATTCCAGTTGTGTCCACCTCTAGTATGTTAGTTTCCAGTCCTCGTGAATACTACGAATATCAGGCCTATGTAAGTAATGTTGCCACGTTTCTCAGTGTGCACGTTATTCAATTATAAAGTCTCCGTTTCTAGGCCTCAAAAGGGCCCGGACCACAGATTCAGCTCCTGTCTCCTGAAAGCCTCGCTGAGGAGCGATACAGCCCCCACCTGTATCCTCGACCCTTCACTTACTTCCTGCCTTGCAGTGCCCGGTGCACCCCGGCTCTGCCTCTGAGTCTGCCAAAAGTATGTTATAGTTCCTGCTATCAGTTCAGTCCTCCTCCTCTGCATTCCTAAGCTACTGAACTGCATCAATAAGTTTCCGTCATTGTCTAGCCTTCTCGTCTCCATGTTAGAGAAGTACTGTATTTAATGGTCATTTAATATTCTTCACGCACTACATGTAGAATAATGCATGGTCTAGTCTTAGAATCAGGTTAGCCTTTCCCCTCATGACTTCTAGTTTATATCAACATGTTCCCTAAACATTAGATACCAGATAGGGTTTAGGTACATGTCGCTCCGACCCTCCAGACTTTAGTCTCTGCTCCTAGCACAGAGTTCGTAGCCCCCAGCTTCTCCTAGTAACACGTCATTGCTAGTTTCCGCGCACCATTAGGTTAGAGGTCCCGGCTCCTTAGGTAGCCCCCTCCAATGTTTCCGCCCATTCATGACATATTCTGTTACGTTTTGCATCACATGTCTATGTATACGCCCAGTTACACCTCTTATTTCTGTTATCTCTCGCGACTGCTACGCGTCACGCCTTCTACTCCACCCACTGTTACGCCTACTGCAATGTAATGCTATGTGTTTGCGCTATGTATATAAGTCAATGTTTTGTTATTAAATGTTAGCGCGCTCATCCCAGACCCAGCCCCGGCAGCTGCCGGGCCTTATTGTCCTATTCCCATGCAGGTTGTCCTGATCCTGTCCTTATGCTGTAATAAACCTGCAGAAACTCCTACTACCTCGAATCTTGACTCTTATTTATTGAGCTATCTGTTATGCTATAAGTCTAGTCAAAAATAGGGTATTATTTATTTATTTACCACATAATGGCGCCCGAATAGGGACTTGCCCTTTCCCCACGCGTCGGTGAAGCCACGCCGACCCCCTGACCCTCTGCAGTCGTGACGGAACTCTTTCTGCGCAGTGGCAGATATTTCTGCTCAAGTATCCCTCAGGCCCACGGAGGAGACGGAGGAGGCGGTCCAGCATCCGAACGAGACGGTGGAGGAACGCGGCGAGTCCCGACCAGAGCCCAAGCCGAGAGTCCAAGGTCCGAGGTATCCGGAGGCCCACCCGTAACTGAAGTCCGAAGTCCGAAGTTCGTCGTCATAGTCCAGTCCCGTCCGAGGCCTTCCGTTCCGTGCTGCCCGGTGAGTACCATTGCTGGGGTAGTGTCTAGACAGGGTCAGTCTAAATTGACTCCTGGTCCGTGGGTTGGTGGTACCCAAGCCCACAAACGAAGTGTTCACCTAGGTGGATACGGGTCTTGATGCGTTCCTTTATGGGACCGGTATGTTCCGTACTGTTACAGCAGTGCATCCAGTAACTCTAGTCTGTTCCGTTCTCGAGAATTCTGTTCTGTTTCTGTTTTCAGTATTTTCAGGTAGTATTCTGTTCGAACTGTTATTTATAATGTTGTTTAATGTATTTTCAACGTCGTGGTATGCCTGAATTGTTTCCCCAATTGTTATTGTTTTTCGTGTATTGTATTGTGTTCCGATTCAAGTTTAGAATGCCGCTCTTTTCCAAGTTACGTCAGTTAAAAACTAGAAAGGGTCTGCTAGAAGCGGCAGTTCCTGTTCCGCCTAGGGACAGTCCAGGTCATTTTATGTATCAGAAACATGGCATAAGCGCCATAATGTATCTAGATTTATGGGTAGAGTATACCAAACAGTTAGAAGAAAAGTATAGATGGCCCGTATCGGGTACATGGGATGCCGAATGTATCATGCGAGTAGAAGAAGCATTATGGAAAAAGAAAGCCAGACAGTCACAGAAAGATGCCATCGAGTTATGGCGCAAGGAAGCGCATAGAAGAACGGAAAAGGAAGTCAGAAAGTCAGAGTTAAGTAGAGAATCCCAAGAACGAGCCCAAGAAAGAGAATTAATCGAGATAGGTGAACAAGTCAAAGCCGAACAGTCAGACAGACAGAGGCATGCCCTTATTAAGGGTATGTATCCTCTCCTTGCCGAAGGCTTGCCAAAAGCGACCCCAGAGGCACCCAGTAATTTCCCGCCACCATTAGTTCCGACCAAGCTACGTCACAAACCGACCGCAGCTGATATTTTTATTTCGTCCTATTTGGACGACACAGTTCCAGAATACGCAAATCCAGTTCGCGCTCCACCTGTCCCTGTAAATCAGGCACTTCCCGTTCCTCCAGACACCGGAGTACCTGTTACGGTACCCCCGGGTCAGCCTGCCATACAAGTTCAGCCCACGTTACAATTACCGACCCTGCAAGCACGAAGAATGTCAGTCGACGATTCTAGTATAGGGGCCGCAGGAGGAGGTCCTCCTCAAACCCCGCCGCCACACAAGCGTTTATCAGCACTCGAATTACATGCTCAAGCATCACAGCGTACTCCTAAAAGTAATAAGTCTGTTACAGAAATCAGACAAGCCCTTGCCGAATGTGTCTATGACACAGTCCCAGGCGAGTATAATATGGTTTTATATTCCGTACGCGTAAGGAGGGTGACCGAGTATCTAGTCACCTTACCAAATATGAAAGAAGATCTAGACAGAATATATCGTTTCATCCGTACAGGGGATGATCCAGAAAGTATTGGCGAGATTATGTCTCAAAGGAAAGCCGAGATTCAGCTCATGATATTAAAGTTCCTGATCAATTGTTTAATAAGAGAACAAGATTACCCGTCTAAAGATCCCGCCGAAATGAGAATCCTAACAAGGTGGAGTGATAATATAGCCGAGGGTAAGCACAAGACCATTAGTGCCATGGAAAGTATGTACAAGAAAATTCGTAAAGAAATAATAAGGTTACACGAACAGCGTAAAGCAGCACAAGTAAGCGAGAAAGAAAGTGTCTCTGATCCTGAAGAGGAAGACGAGAATCCCGCCAGAATAGCGTATGTAGGAAAATCCAGATTTCCAGATCGCCATTTACGCCTAGAACCCAAGTCTATTTTTCAACATCTAGCACCAGAACAAGGTTCTCTAGAACAAGTATTTCAAGCTACCGATCACATTCTGAAATCACGAGTCGGTTACAGTGAACTAAGTACTATGCATGAACAAGAACTAGCCCGATCAGCAGTCCGATGGATTACTGATTCTACCACTTTTCCAGACGAAATAGTGGCACAAATGTTTCTGAAACTGCCCCCAGCCGAGCAACGACTGGTGGGTATGTATATGATCCAGCACCTCATTACCCTGTATGAGGGTCAACATTCTGATCCAGGCCCGTTACATGATATCCTGAACGAGTTACTCCAGTATAGATGGAGAGGTCTAGGTACCGATTTAATTAGTGTCATTCTAGAACAGCGCCACAAGTATAGAACGTTCTTGAACCCGCATTTTGTTCATGTCTCACCCCCAGAAAGTAAACCATTCTACATAGACAGACAGAATCCGCTACGAGAAGTCCACCCAGTCCAAGGGGCGGGTGGCGTAATGCAACGAGTGTTTGTATACACTCCGATTTCAAAGATGGAACTCCTTGAAATGAAGAAATTAATTCCCAGTCATGACAAAGATCCAGCGGGGTTCCATAGAGAATTAAAAGACATGCTCCGTATGGGAGAATACACTTACCCAGATATTATTAAAATGTTAAAGGTCCTGCTACCCGCAGGGGTGTATGAAAAGTTAAAGGAAAAAGAATGGGAGGTGGGAGAGAAAAAGATCGATTGGACAGCTCTAGAAGCTGAAGACAAGGCACGAGTACCAGGTACCGGTCTTGGAGATAAATGTAAAGAATTACCAGAATTATTGATTCAAGTTTTACCCAGATTATTGACAACTAGGAAAGAAGACTGGGATGCAATCTCAGCCTGTAAACAGAAGCAAGATGAGGATATTAGTGATTTTTTTTCTAGATTTGAGAAATGTTTCAGTATCAACAGTGGTCTCAAGACAAGTAGTGAGTCATACCCTCATCTTTTCGTTACCAAATTAGTCGAGAATTCAAGTCCACAAATTAAAAACCGAGTTTTGAAAGTGGAAAGCACCTGGCAAGCAAATACTCCGTCCCAGATGCTCCAGATGCTCCAGTATCACCAGAATAGAATCAGAGAAGAGCAAGAACACGAAAGAAAACGTATGAAAGACACGAAAATGAAAGTGCTAGTTGCACAATCTATTCCTCAAGACAGTCAGAAGAGGGGTCCGAATCAAGCCAGTCATCTTGCGGCTCCCGTTAAAGGGAACTGCAATTATTGTAAACAGCCAGGTCATTTTATAAACGAGTGTGCAGTTCTGAAACACAACATAGCTACTGGTAAGACTAAAGAAAGACCACGTCCGCCGAGACAAGAACAAGTTTCACAGACTCCTCAGTCACAGAATGCACCACAGACAGTTACAGTACCGCAGCCTATCGCTGCAACACAGCACGTTACATCGCAGATGTACCAGTATGCACAGTCCGAGTATCCAGAGTACCAGTCATATTCATGAAACAGCCTAGAGAGGGAGGTAGGCTTGCCTCTCATCGAGATACCTGTAGACCAAGAAGGTCCCTATGTTCACAGTCAAGTATTAGGGAAAGACAGAAAGTTTTTGATCGATACAGGGGCAAGTAGGACCACAATTAGTCACGCCGAAGTACCAGGGGCTCCGCTCTCAGGCTCAAGAAATGTTTCCCTTGGATTTTCAGGAAAACCCATAGTTAATGAGATATCAAAGCCAGTTACTCTAGAAGTAGGTCCATTGTCCCGTACTACTGACCTGTTACTTACTAAGTCATGTCCAGAAAATCTATTAGGCATTAAGACATTGAAAGAATTAGGTGCAGTTATTTGCTGTTCCCCAGAGGGAATACGTCTGTTCCTACGTGACTTTAAGGGTCACTATGTATTACGAGATTTTGATTCAAGATTGTCTAATGTTCCGCAGCATTTATGGGCGCAAGGTCCAACTGATGTAGGTTACATGCAAATCACACCCTATCGTGTGACTCTCAAACCAGGTGTAGTGTTACCACGAATCAGGCAGTACAGATTGCCACCTGAGGCTGTAGCAGCCTTATCCAAAATTATTGACGAGCTCATGGCTCAAGGAGTAGTTGTAGAAACTGACTCCAATGTATGCAATTCTCCGATCATTCCAGTCATGAAACGTACTGATCCGAATGCACCCCCAGTATATCGATTAGTGATTGATTTACGAGAGCTTAACAAATGTATTATTCCTCAGTACCCAGTTGTCCCAGACATTTCTTCCCTGTTAACAGCCATTGATTCCGAAGCCATGTTTTTCACTGTCATTGACCTCAAGAATGCATTTTTTAGTGTTCCAATTCATCCAGACAGCCAGTTTCTTTTCGGATTTTGTTTAAATGGAAGGAGCTATATGTTTACACGCGCTCCTCAAGGTTTCACAGAAAGCCCTAGTATTTACAGTCAAGCACTCAAGAGACAACTAGACAACATTCACATGCCAGCTGACACTGCCCTGCTCCAGTATGTCGATGATCTATTGATCACAGCCCGTTCTGAACGTGACTGCGAGCGTGCATCACTTACAGTTCTGTATTTTCTGGCCGAGATGGGGCACAAGGTGTCACCTTCGAAGCTTCAATTCTGTGTCCAGCAAGTGGTATACTTAGGACACTTGCTGTCCAAGAGGGGTAGGCAGTTGACACCCGACCGTATCCAGTTAATAGCGAGTCTTCCCCAGCCCAGAACCCAGAAGGAGGTACGTGCCTTTATCGGCCTTACTTCTTATTGTAGACAATGGATTCCCCAGTATGCATTCCTAGCCAAGCCACTGATACAGTTAACGACACAGGAGGCAGCCGTATCGACTGTCCTCCCTTGGACATCTGACCATACACTTAGTTTCAACGAGTTAAAGAAAGCCCTATGTCAAGCTCCAGTTCTAGCTACACCGAACTACAGTAAGCCTTTTACACTTTTCGTTACTGAACGGGAAGGTACAGCATTGTCTGTTCTCACACAAGATCAAGCAGGTCAATACAAGCCCTGTGCTTATTTTTCGAGCACATTAGATCCAGTCGCCCAGGCGTTGCCTGCGTGCCTCAAGTCAGTTGCAGCCACAGCACTAGCTATCAGACAAAGTGATTCTATAGTTTTAGGACATTCCCTGACAGTACAAGTCCCACATTCAGTAGAAGTTCTTTTAAACCGAACACAAACTCAGCACTTGACAATTGCACGTTTAACAGGTTATGAATTGACACTGTTCCAGCCACACATAGAAATTAGACGCTGCAACGTCCTGAATCCTGCTACACTGTTACCATCAGTTAGTTCAAATCCAGACCCACATGATTGTGTGGAAGTAGTTAACATTACGACAAAGCCAAGACAAGACCTGACAGACATTCCGTTACCAGATCCTGACCTGACACTTTATGTGGATGGTTCATGTATGAGAACTAGTACAGGAGAACTAGTCGCCGCGTATGCAGTGACTACTGACACTGAAGTTATTGAAACACACCGTATTGATACTCTGTCCGCTCAAGCAGCAGAGCTAGTCGCTCTGACACAAGCCTGTATACATGCCAAGAACCTGAAGGTTAATGTTTACACAGATTCACGTTACGCATTCGGAGTTGTACACGACTTCGGAGTGCTCTGGCAGGAGAGAGGTTTTATGACTTCTCATGGAACCAAGATTCAGCATGGTCTCCTTATTCAAGCCCTGTTAGATGCCATACATTTACCGACATCTATTGCTATCATGAAATGCAAAGCACATACGAAAGTCACTGACATTATTTCCCAAGGTAATGATTTAGCAGACCGCACAGCCAAGCTTACAGCACAGACTCCAGACATTCCAGTTAATCAGACACATATTCCAGATCTGACTACATGCATGACAGTTAAGGACCCTACTCAAGATGTCATAGATATCCAGTCACATGCTACTCCCGATGAAATCAAGAAATGGTCTGTACAAGGAGGGGTCCAGACAGATCAAGGATGGTTAACGAAGGGTAGAGCCACATGGTTTCTCCCCGATTCTATGGTTCAAGTCATTATCAATACCGCACATAGTCCAGCACATTTAGGAGAAAAAGCTATGTTAGACAGTATCCAGAACATTTGGTTCAATAAGCATTTACGAGCTGCAGCCAAGCAGAAAGTCCGTACCTGTATGATATGTTGTCAGTTTAATCCAGGTAAAAGTGTCCCGGTGGAACAAGGTGGTTTCCAGCCCCCTGACCACCCTTTTGAGGTCCTCCAGATGGATTATATTCAGATGGAGCGATGTCGAGGTTTCAAGTATGTCCTTGTAGTTGTATGTGCCTTGTCCAGATGGACAGAAGCATATCCAGTCCCAGATTACACAGCCGCGACCACTGCCAAGCAGTTGGTTCGTGAATTCTTCCCTAGATACGGACTCCCTAGAGTCGTATATTCTGATAACGGCCAGCCATTCTCATCTGAACTCATGAAACACGTTTCCCTGTTGTTAGGGTACCAGTGGAAGTTCCATTGTGTACGCCATCCAGAAGCAGCTGGACTAGTCGAAAGGCATAATCAGACTCTGAAAATCCGCATTGCTAAAGTCTGTAAAGACAAGGGTGTGGACTGGCTAGTAGCTCTGCCAGTCGCTTTATTTTACATGCGTATGGTCGCACATTCCAGATCAGGTCTGTCCCCGTATGAGGTCGTTTTCGGCCGCCCCCCTAATATGTGGGGTACTCCTAGACCCCGAAGTATTATCGATGTTTCATGTAATATGCTGACAGATTACCTAGCTTCCTTGATGTCTGCCCTCAACTCATGTCGTTCACAGGTTGCCGCCGCATTTCCAGACAATACCGAGGTGGCACCGCACGAGATCGTTCCAGGATCCCTTGTGATGATCAGAAATTTCGACAGATCAAGTCCGCTGGAACCACGTTGGAAGGAGCCACGTCAGGTCCTCTTGACCACCCGAACTGCCGTCAAGTTGGAAGGCAGGAAGGGGTGGGTCCACCTTTCTCATGTAAAACTTTTCAAAGGTCCGAAACCAGTCTTTAAAAACATTTCCAAGAACATTTCCCAGGATTCGAAGGATTGCCAGAACATTGTTTTAAAGGACTGTCCCGCACAAGACATTGTTACAACCCCTCCCTTGTTAGAGAAAACTCCGCAACAGGAGTATAAGTTAAAGCTCAGGTCTAATAAGTCAGCCAGTTTGATTGTATAAGTCCTCCCCTAGGTGAAACGGTTAGACTGTTTCTGACATGTATAAAATAGACCCCCATAGTGAGAGAGTCAGTCAAAGTTCAATCAAATGTATCGTTTTTCTGAGTTTCGTATTATTTCTCAGCATAATGATTTCCTGCACTAGTTACGCACTTTTTCTGTGTTTTCCAGTTCCTCATGTAAATATGTCTGCTCATGCTACAGTAGAGCACACGTTTAGTGATCTGCCTCCTCACGAATATTCATACCGCCTCGCTATGCGCAACAACACATTTATCCGTATGTTACATTATTCACACCAGACCAGCAATGCCACTAATTGTTGGGTGTGTGGTCGACTCCCCCCTTTCCAGACACCGAAGGGAGTTCTGCCACTCTTTCCTTATCCATTCTCACACAATGGTTCGTGTGGAGCATGGTCCACGTTAACGTCATCCTCAACAGATATGTCTTTTCTTAACAGTACATGTTTTCCAGACAAGCAAGGTCTTCCTCACAGAACAGGTTTAGATTTAGAAAATTAAGTATATAATTTAGGAAATTATTCGTCGAATTTCATGGTTCTGAATGTTCAGTCTGATACTACTCCAGACTCACCCGCTATTTCAGTACTACCAGTCAAAGGCGAATTATGTGTCCGTAGTTATGGTTCTGCACATATAGGTCATAGTGAATGTACTACTGTTATCCAGTATAGTGACAGTGGGAAATCTATTTTCAAAGCTTCACGTCATTCTTATTTTGTTTGTGGTCAAACTGCATATGTCCGTCTGCCCCTCGATTGGGAGGGAACCTGTTACATTGCTTTCCTACTGCCACCTGTTTTTCTAGCCCCACCTGACTATCATAGGAATTCTTTCTTAGTACACACTAGACACAAGAGAAATCTCCCGATTGTCGATTATACTGAAACTGCCGCAGAGCAATTCATTGATATAGATAAAGGTGTTTTCCCTTATTTAGGTACAGTTGTAAATAGTAAGCTCATTCGTAGATTAACAAGAACCCTTGAAGCAGTAGTAGATGAGACTGCCTCCGCTCTAGGTAACTTAACTGAAGAGCAATCCTTTATGAGAATTGTCGTTTTACAGAATCGTCTCGTCCTTGACGTCATACTGGCCGATAGGGGCGGGGCCTGTAGAATTCTCGGATCCAGTTGTTGCATTTTCATTCCAAATAACGCGCCGTCTGTTTATTCAGCTATAACCAGACTCCATAAAATTGCCCATCTGTTACACCAAGATCCAGGCACCTGGACATGGTCCGGTTGGTTCTGGAATATAATTTCCGCATGGGGTTGGAAAGTCCTGTCCTTTTTAGGTATTGCAGTAGCGATCATATTTAGCTGCTGCCTCTGTATACAATGTGGCCCTGCGATTTGCAGCATGTGTGCTACCTCTTGTATTCCCCGTCCCAAGCCCTGTTCTAAATCCCGTTCCAAGACAATTCGAGACGAGCAAATGGTACTGTATGAAATGATAGACGGTATCATGAATATTGATGTTTCCTGATGGAAACGTAGTGACAAGGAGGGAATGTGGAAAAGTAAATTTTGCCATGTTCTGTGTCCCTACGCCTCATCCATCATATGTTATGTGTGCATGATCAATATGCATATGTTATTCCCCATTTCTGATTAATGACGCAATTCCAGTTGTGTCCACCTCTAGTATGTTAGTTTCCAGTCCTCGTGAATACTACGAATATCAGGCCTATGTAAGTAATGTTGCCACGTTTCTCAGTGTGCACGTTATTCAATTATAAAGTCTCCGTTTCTAGGCCTCAAAAGGGCCCGGACCACAGATTCAGCTCCTGTCTCCTGAAAGCCTCGCTGAGGAGCGATACAGCCCCCACCTGTATCCTCGACCCTTCACTTACTTCCTGCCTTGCAGTGCCCGGTGCACCCCGGCTCTGCCTCTGAGTCTGCCAAAAGTATGTTATAGTTCCTGCTATCAGTTCAGTCCTCCTCCTCTGCATTCCTAAGCTACTGAACTGCATCAATAAGTTTCCGTCATTGTCTAGCCTTCTCGTCTCCATGTTAGAGAAGTACTGTATTTAATGGTCATTTAATATTCTTCACGCACTACATGTAGAATAATGCATGGTCTAGTCTTAGAATCAGGTTAGCCTTTCCCCTCATGACTTCTAGTTTATATCAACATGTTCCCTAAACATTAGATACCAGATAGGGTTTAGGTACATGTCGCTCCGACCCTCCAGACTTTAGTCTCTGCTCCTAGCACAGAGTTCGTAGCCCCCAGCTTCTCCTAGTAACACGTCATTGCTAGTTTCCGCGCACCATTAGGTTAGAGGTCCCGGCTCCTTAGGTAGCCCCCTCCAATGTTTCCGCCCATTCATGACATATTCTGTTACGTTTTGCATCACATGTCTATGTATACGCCCAGTTACACCTCTTATTTCTGTTATCTCTCGCGACTGCTACGCGTCACGCCTTCTACTCCACCCACTGTTACGCCTACTGCAATGTAATGCTATGTGTTTGCGCTATGTATATAAGTCAATGTTTTGTTATTAAATGTTAGCGCGCTCATCCCAGACCCAGCCCCGGCAGCTGCCGGGCCTTATTGTCCTATTCCCATGCAGGTTGTCCTGATCCTGTCCTTATGCTGTAATAAACCTGCAGAAACTCCTACTACCTCGAATCTTGACTCTTATTTATTGAGCTATCTGTTATGCTATAAGTCTAGTCAAAAATAGGGTATTATTTATTTATTTACCACAAAGTACGCAGAAAACGTGGTCAGAAAGTGTATGGTATGTTTGAAGTACAATCCCGGTAGGGGAACGCCAACTCCAGCTGGTCATTTTGCGCCTCCAACGTACCCGTTCGAGGTTTTGCAGCTAGATTTCATCCACATGGAGAGGTGCAACAACCTGAAATACGTTCTCGTTGTTGTTTGCGCCTTTTCAAGGTGGGTGGAAGCGTACCCCTTAAGGACAACACCGCCTTATCGACTGCCAAAGCCCTTGTCAAAGAGTTCTTCCCTAGATTCGGTATGCCTAGAATTGTCTGGAGTGATAACGGAAGTGAATTCGTAGGATGCGTGATGAAGAGAGTGTGTGAGTGTCTAGGCATACACCAAAAATTCCACTCTGCGAATCACCCCCAATCGGCTGGATTAGTAGAATGCTACAATGGCACTCTGAAACTCAAACTAGCCAAAATCCAAGCCAGTACAGGTCTTAAATGGCCTGATGCCTTGCCTCTAGCACTTTTGTCAACCAGGACGACTGTCCACTCCAGGTTAGGACTTAGCCCCCATGAAATCGTGTTTGGCCGCCCAGCCAACGTCTGGGGCGTGCCAAGACCCAAGAAACTGAGCGAGATAGAGCACCCCGTACTGCTTGACTATTTGTGCGAATTGACAACTAAATTGCGTGTTTTACACCAACAGGTTCACAGTTCTTCTCCACCAGCCTCTGACGATCCAGGTCACCTCATCGAACCCGGTTCGTGGGTTTTGTTGCGGAATTTTCAGCGCACCAACAACGGACAACCGAGGTGGACCGGACCGCACCTGGTACTACTTTCAACAAGATCTGCTGTTCGGGTTAAAGGCAAGAAGAACTGGGTACATGGGACCCACTGCAAACGGGTCCCTCTACCCCTTCCATACGACCAGTGGGTCAACAAAGGACTTGCTGACTCTGAGACAGAATCCGTACCTCGCTTCATCCCTTTCAGCGATGCCCGTTTGAAAGAAACTAGCACCGAAAAGAAGAGTGATCATATTTTGCAAGGACTTGTGTCACTATCTATGCAATTGGACACTACTGACCCTGAAACGCTGTTTGAAGATCACACCGTACCTGGGAAACGACGATACAACCTGCGGTCTAGACAAAAGAACTAATAAAAGCTTGATCTAATGTAATTTCCTCTTCTCCCCTAAGAACTATTTTTGAATTTTCAGCTCTCTCGTCCCAAGGGAACTAGCTCATTTTTGATTTTTCGAACCGCCATCCGGTTCTGCTGCTAGGGTCGCGGTTGAAGTCTGGGGAGTGCAACTGGGAAGTTCTAGGTCCACGGTTCTGATTGGTCCACGGGAGTTACCCCGGACTGAGCAGAGCGCGCTCCCTGGGAGAATCAATCAACCACCGCGGGCAGCAACTAGAGGATGGAGTTTCCAAGGGTAGAGAGACCTGTCAGACTCACGAACTTCGAAAAACAGTTATGCACGATACTGTCCAGAAGAAGATTCCTGATATTATGTGTTTTAATGTTATGTAGCATACTTGTGTTTTTTATTAGTTATACCTTGTTCGTATTTAAAGTTACCTTTTCGAATGACACCCAGACACCACCTCCTCCCACTATTTCTCCACACTACTTTCACCCTTTACCTGAACACGAGTCTGCCCGAAGACTCGAATTTGTAAACAACTCTTTCATCCAGCTTCTACACCAACACCAGTCCATAATGAACACGTCAAACTGTTGGATATGCGGACTTATGCCACACACAACCGATAAGGGTATCCCATACTTCGTTTTGCCATTTAGCTACTATGGTTCTCTGTGGGCTTTCCAGACCATGTTCCTATTCGCCCTAGAACCATACCCGACCCGTTCCGCTGCGAGCGACTCCAGTAACAAGGCACTAATTGCAGGGATAAGGAACATGAGTAGGGATATCGACAGCTATCTGACAATCCCCAAAGATGAACTGAGTCCCTACACCCGTTGGAACGTGACCAAACATGGGGTTTACCTGGTCAAGAGCCAGGCAGCACAGAAATCTCGCCCAGTTTGGATAGTTCCCCACCGAGGTCACTTATGCTTACAGGGTATTGGTAGGAACCCCACAGCACAGTTAGGAAAGAGCATTTGAACGGAAACATATGTATTTGCTTCCCGAACTTCCCCGATACTCTTGGCAGCTAAAGGCACGTATTTCGTTTGCCACGACCAAGCCTACACGTGGTTGCCCCCTGATTTCTCAGGTATATGTTTTATTTCATTTCTGCTGCCTCCTACCTACACGGCCCGAGCAGATTACCACCGGACAAGGACAGCTAGAGGTGTCGTGAGTAAAGACGACACCGCGGGTCAGGAATTCGCTGACTTTGCAAAGGGTTTTCTGCCATTTTGGGGGCCTATGGTGAACAGCAGGAATATTCGCCAGTTAGCGAGGATAGTTGAATCCGCCGTGACCACAACGGCCGGAGCACTTGGCAATTTGACAACAGAGCTTCAGTCGGATCGACTTATGACCCTTCAGAACCGAATTGCCTTAGACATTATACTCGCCGATCGTGGTGGTGTGTGTAGAGTCATCCAATCCAGTTGCTGCATTTTCATCCCTGATAACGCACCAACAGTATACCAGGCCATCTCCAAACTACACGAAATATCTGGTTCCCTTCACATTGAGAAAGGGGATTGGTCCCTGCTGGGGTGGTTCTGGGAACTGATCACTGCCTGGGGATGGAAAACTTTGATTTTCATCGGGATGATCTTGGCACTTCTGTTCATGTTTTGCTTGTGTATACAGTGTGCTCCTGCACTATGTGGCCTCTGTGCTACCTCGTGTGTACGGAAGTCTGTGTCACAGGACGAGCTGAGTAGCAGAATGATGCTCCAGCAACATCTCCACGAATTTCTTCATACCGATTTGGACTCAGATTAGCATGAGTTATTGCCTTATATGAGGGCAAAAGGAGGGTCTGTGGTTCCCAAAATCCGGACCCTGTGGTTTTCCCGATATCGAGGTCCAATACCCGTGTCACGAAACCTCAACGTACCGAGACGATTTTGGTGTCTACGAACCGATAATGATTAGGACATCATTCCTATGTATTTGCGTTACAATCGAGGGTTGCCAACACCCCTAAATCACAGTTTCCGTCCCATCCCTTAAACTCCATTTTGTGAACGGCATCCATCTTGCATCTTGCCCTCATGATAAGTCAATTAAAGGTCGAGCTTGATCCAAATAGACACGTCCACCTTTCGTGACTTTCCCCTGACCTGTCCCAACTGACTCCACTGTCTTCGGCCAAACCTGTTTAGGCAGCTCCTCGCCCAGTGGCCGAATACGATAGCATCTACGCATAACATTCCACGAACCATTCACTACATACAGCCCATGTTTCCTTCAAACACACACCTGTCCCCGTATCTTGTTTATGGCCCTTTTATGGCTGGGTTGTACCTTCCTTTATTGGTGGTTCATCTATATCTGATGGGAGTTCCCGATCCAACTGGGTAATCTATCAGCAAACTGGACATCTAAAATATGGGCTTGCTTACATGACTTCGCTCTTTGTATTGTTGTAGAAATATGTGTGTTGCCATACCATAAACTCAAGAATTCTTGCTTGAAGCCATATATTTGATATATAAGGAGACGGCTGGTTCTGTAAAAACGAACAGTCTCCCAAGAACCTACTCTCTGTGTGGTGTACTTCTGGGACACGTGTTACTTGGTAGCTACCAATAAAACTTGATCTTTGACTGCGACTAGAAGACTACGTGTTTCTGTGGTCCGGAACAAGGGAACTCAGAGGTCTTCGGGTGTTATCCCCTGACACCAGCGGGTTCCTAAAAACCCGTTACCTCAGTTGACTGAAGCCTCCGCGATTCGAGACCTGCACTCTCCACTGGTAAGATTATGTTAATGTTATAGCAGGATATGGTCATTGATGTTGAGACGCTAGGGACAGATTTGTGATTGTGAAGTGTTTCTTCCCTGTCTGTTCAGGTGCGGAAGCGTGGAGGAGGGAGCAGTTTATTCTTCGCTCAACAGGGGTGGAAGACTTGGTGTCTCCGCATACTCCACCCCCTTTTCTGGGTCATTAGTTCACTCATTGTTTATATCTCGTGAGTGGCTGGTGAGTCGGGGAAGTGGATTGGAACATACCTCGTTCCTGCAGTGTGTGGGTAGAGGGGGAACCCAACAGAATAACAAACCCACAAATTAATACACTGTCCGGACGGGTATGGATGTGGGACACATATCGGGGGGGTGGCGCTGATGCCCCTACCATGCAAGATGTGATGGGTGCTCTGGCAGCCCTACAGGCCCAGGTACATGACTTACGTCAGGAGAACGTGGGCTTGAGGCAGGAACTTGGGGCTGTGAGGGCCAGAGAACAGTCACAAATTAGAGGGCAGGGTCCTGTTATACAGCCTGCAACGTTTCAGTATGGAGGGGCGGGACAGAGCACTAGCGGAGGTGGGGCTCCTATAGCAGTCACCGTGACATCCCCTGTTCCTGTTCCTTTGGCTCCTCCTGAGAGGTTTTCTGGGGACAGTGAGAAGTTTGGGATGTTCATGAATCAGTGCCAATTACATTTTATGTGCAAGCCTGGAGCCTTTCCCGATGACTCTGCCAAAGTTGGAGTGGAGAAGTGTGGCTCACTGGTTAGAGGAGGCAGACCTGGAAGCAGAGGTCAGCCCGGGACCAGGGTTCAATTCCCGGCTCGGCGGGGTCTTGAGTCCTAAAAAAAAAACCAAATTCCTAAAATGTCCATGGACTCGACAATTCTCGCTCCGGTGCCTACTCGATTCACGGGTTCACACTCTGCGACTCTGGGCAATAGCTTGCTTAATCTCCACAACGGCCCCTCGCGGCGGGATGCCTGGCTTTCACCTTGCGGATACCCTGCCGGGGTTATCTCACAGGGGAATACCAGGACGGGTTCCCTAAGCAAGCGCTTAGAAACCGCTTGGTGAATTGCGCTATATAAATTCCTGTACATTTACATTTACAAAGTTGCTTTCACTATTTCTTATTTGGCTGGCACTGCTGCGCAGTGGTCTATTCCCTTGGTGGAAAGTGGTGACCGTGTGTTGCGCGATTATGCGGCTTTTAAGGAGTTGATGCGGGGGTTATTCGCTAAGCATGCTTTTATGCAAGCAAGTGATTCGGAACTACTGAAGCTACGGCAGGGCAGACAGGATCTCCTAACGTACATTGCCTCTTTTAACCGGTTGGTATCCGAGACTCATTGGCCAGCGGAGAAGCGGACCTCTTTGTTCTACCAGGGTCTTAGTGAGGAACTTAAGGACGTGGTATCACAAGTGGTAGATCCACCAGATGATTGTGCTGCGTTCATAGACCTTGTAGTGAAATTAAACCATCGACTATCAGAAAGACGTGGTGATCGTACGCGTTTCCAGGTATCCCGGGGAAGCTATATAAAATCAGATGCTAAGCCAAATGGGGAGCATAAGACAGTGCCCGAACCAATGGAGATAGGGGGAGTAAGAGGGCCCTTGACCTCTGAGGAAAAGAAAAGGAGAAGAGAGTTGAATCTATGTCTATACTGTGGACAGGGAGGCCATTTTGCTAGGGAATGCCCTGTTAAACCCTCAGGTGCTGGGTATGGTAAAAAGGTAGCATATGTTCAGGTGGACGGTTGCCCCCAACAGGAAGAAGAGCTGAGGGGACAGTATGAGGTACTGGGGGCAGTGGATTTGGCACCTAGACATTTCGTCATTACAGCCCATCTTTTGCTTTCGGTGCACAGACGAGTACCGGTGTCTGTGTTATTGGATTCCGGTGCCACTGGTAATTTCATTGATATATCTTTGGCGGATAAACTGAGGGTTTCCTGTCATTATAAAAAACAACCAGAGTCAGTAAGAGCCATAGATGGGACAGAATTGACGTCAGGGTGTATCACCCGTCAAACCGTTCCTTTACGGTTGTTATGCGAGAAAGGGCACTCCGAGATGGTGGTGTTTGATTTAATTGATGCTCCTTCCTTCGGTCTAGTGTTGGGGGTTCCATGGCTGCAGGGACACAATCCTAGGATTGATTGGGTGCAGCGTTTGGTGACGTTGGATTCCGCTTACTGTTTGAGACATTGCTACAGTGAGGCCAGTGACAGGGTCCCTCCTCTGTCATGTGCAGCGACGGGGGTAGGCGATGTTCCACCGCAGTATTCCGCCTACAAAGATGTCTTCGATAAGGGATATGCTCAGAGTCTTCCCCCGCACCGATCATTCAATTGTAAGATCGATTTGGTGCCCGGTACTCCTTTGCCATGCAGTCGCATTTATGCGTTATCCGAACCCGAAGAACAGCATCTCAAGGAATATCTCGATGAGATGCTGAAGGTGGGTTTTATCCGTCCCTCCTGTTCGCCTGTGTCATCAGCGATCTTCTTTATACCGAAGAAGGAGGGGACGTTGAGGGCCTGCGTGGACTATAGGACCTTAAACAAAGCTACGGTGAAGAACAAGTACCCTCTTCCACTCATCCCCGTGTTGTTGGACCAGCTCCGCAAGGCCACGGTGTTTACCAAACTGGATTTGCGGGGCGCTTACCATCTTATTCGTGTTCGGCCCGGGGATGAATGGAAGACGGCTTTCAAGACCAAACATGGCTTGTTTGAATACTGTGTGATGCCGTTTGGCTTATGTAATGCGCCAGCGGCGTTCCAGTATTTCATTAATGAGGTTCTTAGCGAGTATCTGGACAGGACGGTCATCGTCTATTTGGATGACATCCTCATATATTCGGAGACAGGTGCTGACCATCACGAACATGTGACACAAGTGTTGCAGAAATTGCAGGAACATCGACTATATGCTAAACTGGAAAAGTGTCAGTTCAGCACCTCAGAGGTGGAGTTCTTGGGTTTCCTTATTTCAGCAGAAGGTATTCGAATGGACCCAAAAAAGATACAGGCAATTGTGACCTGGCCTGTACCGTCTACTGTGAAGCACATACAGGTGCTTTTAGGGTTTGCCAACTTTTATCGGCGTTTTATTTCTCATTTTTCCAATACTGTGGCACCCATGACCCGTCTGTTGAAGAAGGGAGTTCCCTTTGTTTGGTCTGTTGAGGCTCAGGATGCCTTCCAGTTGTTACTTAGGAACTTTACGTCTGCACCTGTGTTGACACATCCTGATCCTGCCCTACCGTTCTTCGTTGAAACGGATGCTTCATCATGTGCGGTGGGTGGGGTATTATCCCAGCGGGAGGAGGGTGCGGGCCATATGCACCCCATCCCTTTTTTCTCTAAGACAATGTTGCCAGCAGAATGCAACTACACAGTGGCGGAAAGGGAATTATTGGCCGTGAAACTGTCCTTCGAGGAATGGCGTCATTATTTATGAGGCGCCCGGCATACTATTACGATCTACACAGACCACAAAAACCTGGAGTTTTTTCGGTCTGCCCGGGCTTTGACTCCGCGACAGATGCGATGGGTCCTGTTTTTCAACGAATATGACTTTGTCATAACCTACAGACCCGCAGCTCAGCAGATCAAATCTGACGCTCTTTCCCGGATCCATGTTGATCCAGGTGAGGTGAGTCCAGTGAAGGAAGATAGACCGATGATTGATGGTGAGAGGATCATTGGGGTCATAACAGCTGATGACTTCCCCTCTATGGTGAAAGAGCGGTTACGTCAGATGGATCTAGCTCATTGGTTAGCATTACCTCAGGTGGTATCCCAGGATGGGTTGTTGTATTATGAGAACCGGTTGTTTGTTCCCCCAGACTTTAGAGGGAAGGTTTTGGAGTGGTGTCATTCCTCTGCATTGGTGGCACATCCTGGGATGGGTAAGACGAAGGAGTTATGCTTGAGATGGTTCTGGTGGGAGTCTTTGGCGCAAGATATCCAGAAGTATGTGATCTTTTGTCCGATTTGTGCCGTTAGTAAGCCCTCACACAGTAAGCCCTCTGGTCTTTTGCAGCCTTTAGAGGTCCCTCCTGCTCCTTGGCAAACTGTTAGTATGGATTTTGTAACTGATCTTCCATCTGTGTCTGGATTTACCGCCATTTTTGTGGTGGTGGATCTGTTTACGAAGGTGGCGCATTTCATTCCGCTTTCTAAAATCCCTACAGCAAAGGAGATGGACTTGGAGTTTATGACCTCGATTGTGAGGATACATGGCTTACCGTCTGTAGTAATATCTGACAGGGGGGCTCAATTTGTGTCCCATTTTTGGACGGAGCTTTGTTTGGTGCTTAAAATGGAAATACGGTTGTCATCTGCGTATCATCCGCAGTCTGATGGTCAGACGGAACGTACCAACCAGACCATGGAACAGTATCTGAGGTGCCTGATTACGTCCCTGTCATGCGATTGGGTGACCGCTCTTCCCATAGCAGAATTCGCCTATAATAACAGTGTGCATGCCGCCTTGGGTATGACTCCGTTTTATTGTTCTTCAGGTTACCATCCTAGAGCATTAGCTATCCAACCCACTGGGCATGTGCCAGCCATTGATGACGTGTGTAAGCGGTTGAGTGACATCTGGGAAGAGGCAAGGGTAAGGCTGCAAGAAGCTAAGGCTGCTATGAAACTACAGGCAGACCGGCACAGGGCCCCTGCCCCTGGTTATCGGGTGGGCGATCGAGTTTGGTTGGCTTCCCGTAATTTGCGATTGCTGGGGTCGCGTAAATTACAGCCACGGTTTATAGGCCCTTTTCCGGTGGTTCAGGTGGTTAATCCGGTGGCGATGAAGCTCCTGTTGCCACAGGACTATAAAATCCATCCTGTGTTCCACACTTCGTTGTTGAAACCCTTTGTTCCTTCAGACCAGGTGCTGCCCCCTCCCGCTCCGGTGGTGGTCGATGGACAGGAAGAGTTCGAGTTCCAGGCTATTCTTGATTCTAGGCGTAGGAGAGGACGTTTATATTATCTGGTCGACTGGAAAGGGTATGCCCCAGAGGATAGGACGTGGGAGCCTGCTGGGGGGGTGCATGCGCCTCGTCTAGTCAGGTTGTTCCATAGACAGCATCCCCTGAAACCCCGGCCGGTGGGAAGGGTCATTGGGGGGGGTACTGTTAGGACTCAGCTCTCAGTCCTCTTTCGGTGACCATGTTTTGCTATCACATGACCTACCAGTTTTAGATAAAGGCTAGTCCTACCTTACTGTTAGTGCTTGTTATTGCTAACCTGTGGGTTCCTGTATTCCTGGTTCCTGTGTTGCTTGGATCGGCTTAGCTGTTTCTCATGGGCTCGTGAGAAACGTTGGTGTTTTTTCCTTCTCCTTGGAGCTCGTTTCTGGGGCTCTTTTCGAATTCCTTTCCCTTCCTTTCCTTCATTTCCCCTGCTTAGTGAGTCAGACAGAGAGTCCTTGTCCCCGTTTTGTCCAGTTTTTGGTGTTTGTCTAATCACATTCTTTGTCGGGTTTGGGAGGTGTTAGGGGCTCCTGGTTCCCTCCCGACCGGCAACCGTTTCCCTTTTATGTTGTGAGGAGACGGGGTGGTTGTGTCAGCGCTTTCTTTTGATTTGCGCGTTTCATTACAGCACCGCTCCACATCATTAAGCTCCGGAAATGACGTTTGAGGTCATTCTGCGAGCATGATTCAATCCCGATTGTTAAGGCAGCCAGTACGTTAAGATTACTATTCCTTGCCCTTTACCAAGTCACGGGGTTTTACGCATTTGTTTTACAACGTAAAGGGGTTTTTTGTGCATGTCGAAAGTTAGACATGTTTTTCCCCTGAAAACGAAAAAGCACAGAGACACTCCCTATGGTATCAGTCATTCACTAGTATCCAAGAGACGTTATCTTGGAGGTGTTTTGCTTGTTGACTGAAGCCTCCGCGATTCGAGACCTGCACTCTCCACTGGTAAGATTATGTTAATGTTATAGCAGGATATGGTCATTGATGTTGAGACGCTGGGGACAGATTTGTGATTGTGAAGTGTTTCTTCCCTGTCTGTTCAGGTGCGGAAGCGTGGAGGAGGGAGCAGTTTATTCTTCGCTCAACAGGGGTGGAAGACTTGGTGTCTCCGCATACTCCACCCCCTTTTCTGGGTCATTAGTTCACTCATTGTTTATATCTCGTGAGTGGCTGGTGAGTCGGGGAAGTGGATTGGAACATACCTCGTTCCTGCAGTGTGTGGGTAGAGGGGGAACCCAACACCTAGTCGCCTCTCCAAAACTGCGCCTCTCAGGGTGTCTAAGTCTATTGAGACAATGTCATTCATATCACCACCAATTATTATCTGGCCCTCTGGGAGAGCCAGCAGTAACGGACCCAGCGGGTCAAGAGTTGCCACTTGTAGGCCCTAGGGGGGCATATATCGAACACAAATTTAAGGTCCTGCCCTCCCACTGACCACTCACTGCCACATATCTACCCAATGGGTCAGACCATTGCTTTGCTGTGGTGTATTGAAATTATGCCTCCTCAAAGCTCTTGCGTTGTTTCTGCACCTGTAAGGTGAAGTCTGGGAAGAACCTGATTTGGGTATTTTCAAGCTGTATTTCTCCTCCGGCTATGGCTTCTTGGAGGATGGCGTCCCGGTAGTTTAGGATTTTTGTGATAATTGTCCTTGGGAGAGGGTCCCGGGCTTGGGCGATGGGATCGAGGCCCGATGCTCCCTCTCGATGGAGAAAAACTTGGACATTCTCTTCGGTTTCAATTTGTTCGTAATAAAGTCCTCCATGAACAGCTCAACACTGGGGTCCTCTATCCCCTCCGGGACATCCAGTACTCCAATGTTGTTCCGCCAAGCTCTGGCCTCCTGGTCTTCGAGTTTGGCTGCCATCATCGTGGTGTGGTGGGTTAGTTTCTGCACTTACCCCTCTAGCAGTTTTGTCACTGATTGTAGCTGGGTGATTTGCGTATCGGCCGTCGTGACTATCTCTGAGTTTGGCCAAATCTGTTCAAATTAAATTGACTTCGATCGTAACAGCATTTATCTTTGGCTCTAGGGTGCTTTTCAAATCCTTTACGGTGGCCATTATAGCATTCACGGAGGGTTCCCCTGCTTCCTCACCTCCCACTGCCAGCAAGGGTTTCGGGATTGTGTAGCTGTCCATTTTGTTGGACTGCGCCACAGGCTGCCCTTTAGGTTTCACCATTACAGGTTTGGAGGCTCAAAATCTGCAGGTGCCTCTCTCAGCCCTGTTTCACTGAACCCACGTCTCAGCCCACAAGTCCATACACCCCCCTCCAGGCCCAAGGCTTTTGGGATTCGCGCATCAGCACTCCAAGGGAATGCTCTCACACCTGGCTGTCTTGTATATTTGATTTCTTGCTGAATCATTGATTGATCGTAGGGCAGGACCTCACTCTATCACGTCATATGCCTGGCATTGGGGCGATATTTCACTTGTCTCGCTGCCACCAAATCGAGGCAGAAGCCTGCAGTCTCTCAATCGGCGCCCAGCACCTTCACACTATTCAGAGGCCTATGCTGGCCCACCTCCTCCGGCAGCGCGAGTCACTCAATCCGCCCAGACTCTGGTGGGCAGCAAGGAGGGACAAACCTCAGCTCCGGACCCCAATCTGAGGCTCTGGACCCCGTTGTCTATGTTACTGCTCTCCTCTAGCTGATATGATTTCTCGGTCAGGCATCAAAACAACGTCTTATGCCGACGATATTCAGCTGCTTTTTACTTTTGAGGAGCCTTCCCTTTTTAACTTTGATCCCCTTAAATCCTGCCTCAGGGATATCGCCAAATGGATGGATCTTAATTTTCTAAAACTGAACGCAGGTAAAACTGAAGTGCTCTTCTTTAACCAGCCTTCCCCACTAAATTCGAATTTATGGTGGCCGGGAGATCTGAGCCAAGCCCCTATCCCCAAGGACTCCGTTAGAAATCTCGGAGTCCGCTGGGATCATCAGCTATCATTTGGGTGTCAGGTCCAATCAGTCTCGGCAGCATGTTTTTCTAAGATCAAAAGCTTGAAAAAATTCAAACTATCTGCCCTGTGCTAACAGGAAAACGATAGTCCATGCGTTAATAATCTCTCACCTGGACTATGCTAATGGACTTTACCTGGGATTATCCACTGGCCTCTGCCACAAACTTCAAAGGGTACAAAATGCTGCTGCTTGCCTGATTGGGGGTCTTCCACGTAGGCAGCACATTTCCCCATATCTGCGTGAATTGCATTGGCTACCCGTGAGCAAACAAATTGAGTTTAAAGCCATGACATTAGAGTATCGAACCACACAGGGCAATGGGTCTGCCCATCTCAGATCCATTCTTTGCCCCTACTGCAATGCGAGAGCCCTTCGCTCTAACCCCCAGATTCAAAAAAGTTCGCTCAGGAGGCAAATCTTTTGAACTATGTGCCGCCCAAAGATGGAACAAACTGCCACTTGATTTGCGCATGAGTAAAACAGAATCTGAAATCCGTCGTGCTCTAACAACTTCCCTATTTCGCCTGTAACTATCTCCTCTGAGGGATCTTTTTGTTAATCAATTAGCGCCGGGACACCCCGTTGGGGTAGTTTCGCGCTTTATATAAGACACAATAATAATAATAATCGATCACCCATGGGGTATGGATCTCCGGACCGTGGCGCCTCACAGCACCGACCTTTCACAGTCTCCACAGCAGGAGGGCCCCATGGTCTCCCGGGACCGATACATCACCTCTCAGCCTCATAAGTTGTTTCTCACTGGCACACACATCATTAGGGGATGAACAGCGCCGCCACCGCCGTGGGTGCTTTGGTGCGATTGGCTCATCCACCCCTACAATTTCCGGTTAGGCGCGGTCCGAGGCCTCGCTGCCGCTCCCCGAGGGCACCCGAGACACCTTCCTGCTCCTGCAAAGTTCTCCCGATTGGCACCTTCTGTTTGATTCCAGGGCCACGGGAGCTCTGACCCACATTCCTGGTCTCGGTCTCGGGGCCTCCGGTTTCAATTCCTGGCCTTTACATTTCTCCGGTAAATCTCGGTAGACCCTCAGTTTTCTCGGGTCTATAAGGATGCACGTACATCCAGGAATGTAATTCTAGTGTCGGATAGTCGAGAGGGCATCGGGTTATATGCAGGTGGCAGGATTAAGCGCTGCTAAGCGCGGCGCTCAGCCAAGAGTGGCCATCTTCGCTCGCGGCAAAGCCACGCCCCTACTATTCCAAATCTTGTCTTTTTAAAGTTTGATACCAGTCTTTCAATGTATAATGCTGGATGCAGAAACTCTTAAACAGCAGCTACCTCCTCTCTCTATGCACCTTTGGACTTCTGAATTCTACAGCAATTTTTGTGCTGGACCAAGAATTTAGAGCCACGGCCTCCTAAAAGCCTTTTGGCTTTTTGTTTACAAAGGAGAACATGACAAGTAACCTCTGAGGAGAGCACACATCGAGCACCCTGGCCATGAGCCCCAGAGCTGAAACCCCTGAAGGGAGCGTGTTAGACCTGGTACCTTGGCGTGGGTCTCCCTTCCACTTTTTGTTACTGTGCCTCATGTGTTTTGCTGGTGTTAGCTACTCAGAGCATTGTGCCACTGCCAATCAGTCCCACAGTTTAAGTGCTCTCTGTATAAAATGTACATATTAATTGAATTCCATGATTGGCTTATTTGGTTTACTGTCAGACCCCAGTACAGTACACCAGGAGTGCCCAGGGCTTGTAAATCCAAATGCTGCTAGTGGGCCTGCAGCACTGGTTGTGCCACCCACAGAAGGAGCCTTGTAAAATGTATCTAAGGTCTGCCATTGCAGGACCTGCGTGCAGTCTGGTACTGTCATGCTGCACCCACTTGCCCGTCCCTAAACCTTCGCTTTACTTCATATCAGTCACCCCTATGGTTGGAGCTCTACACGCGCCGAGGGGACAAGGCACCGGGTGCCTGACATTGAGGGGCTACCCATCGGACACGTGATCTTTTGACACGGGGTCCATTTGTGAAGAATGGTTGTAGGTATGCAGTAAATGTGCAACCATCAGGTCTTGGGAACTACTAAGAGCGAAGAATAAGAATATAGAACCCCCTAAAAAGCCCTGACGAAGTTGCGTAAACTCTTGGCAACGAAACATGTTGGCAGAAATTATGGTGTATTGGTAACCATTTTTAAATGGGAATGCTTTCAGCCAGGAATAAAATTGGGTGGCCAGTAAGCATTACCTGGTTTTAATAAGTGAGAATTCTAAAAATGTCTTTTGAGTTTTCACTGGGGTTCTAAGAGCACAACAGGGGTTAGTGCAGTGGACATACTTGATGGTGTTCTTTTTGTCTTCACTATAGGAGTTGTGTTTAAAAGGGAGCACATTAATTTTCTCTTTAGTATATAATTTCTTTTTTGCACAAAAAGAGAGAGTGGCCAATGATGAGAAGTGGGTAGACTGGCAATTATTGGTGAGTAGCCCCCTCAGGTGTTGCTACCGTGAGGTACTCTCTCTTCACACAACACATTTTTTTCACGAGCTAGTATAAGACCTGTGATGACAGTTTGTTCAATATTGAAAGGGCACCATGATAAAGTATAGTAGTGGAAATTAACACACTAAGAGGACAAGGCGGAAATATTAGTGTCAGATCCTACGTAAGAATTCAGATAGGTGCAATTCAGGTGAGGCCTTCTATTGTTGGAATCTGTTTGAGTGGGGGGCGGCCTCCCCCGAGTATAGTTTTTACCCCCCTTTAACTCCTTCTTGATTGTCCACCCCTATGGTAGGCCCAAGTGCAGGGTGCATTGTAAGTATAAGGCAGGACAAGCCCTGATGTGTGTGGCATGTCCTAAAAGTGAATTACAGAAATTTTCGTTTTTTACTATTGCAAGGCTACCTGTTCTAATAGGCCAGAATGGGCTGTTGGACTTATTACATTCTATAATCCTAGCAGACTCAGAGAACATGGTAGAAATTTGAGTTTAGTATGCCTGAACTCAGAATAATAAAATACATCTTTTAGTAAAGTTTATTTTAGTATTCGGTGTTTGCAAATCCCTCTTTTAGAAAGTAGGCATTTGCTTGCCTAACCATTGCAGCCCGCCTCTGCTAGGTTGCGTATCTGCTGTCTGGGTTCTGCGAGTGACAGGGCTGGGGAATTCCAGGAGACAGGCTGGGGCAGCCAGGTGGTGAATAGAGAGATTTACATCCAGATGGGTGGGAGGAGTGCACCTGGACTCTGAATAGGGCTGTGCCTTTCCCCCACAATGCTGGCTCCACCTCCTGTGGAGCGTCTGATGTCTCTGTCCTGCACACTGAAAAGAAAAGCCAGGGTCCCGTAAACAAAGTACTCCAGAACTGGGCTGAACTAGGCAAGGCCCGCCTGGCCTCAAAGAACAAAAGAATTGTGGTATAAGTATTGGGACCCTGAGCCCAAGAAATTAGATCCTGCTTGACAAGAAGAAACCTCTGCCTGAGGAGAAGGAACTGGGAAAGCTGTAAGGAGGAGTACTGTCCCTGACCTGGGGGATTGGCCTGCAGTGGTTGGCTTGCTGCTGAATGAGAGGAGAACAAGACTACAACGACTTTGCTTCAACTTGTGCTTAAAGATCTCCAAGGGCTTGTGAGTGAGCTTGCCCCCAGAACGAAGTCCCAGGACCATTGGACTTCATCCGCCTCGCAGATCGCCGCTGGAAACGCTGTTTTCAGCCGCCGCTGAGGCCGGGACCTGTGTACGCCTCGTATGATCGAATCGAAGCCTGACCGCACCGTATAAAGCATCGTTAACCACAAGCAACGCGACTGTGTTCACCGACTCGCACAAGCGCCATCAATGAGTCGCCGCTCGCACTGTGAATGGGAAGCACCGCTGCGTACAACGCTTCACGCATCGACTCGCAACATGTCAGGACGACGCGCACACTACTGTCGAGGTAGAGTCCAAAGATCTCACGGAGTTGGGTACGCGTCGCAAGGCCCGACTCGCACCGCTTTAAAGGACTGTACGACTCCAACTCCCAAGGTACGGCTCGTACGCCGCAACGGAACAGTTCGCACCGCACAAAGCACCGTCGCCTCAAGCAACGAGACTCTGCGTTCAACGACCTGCACTGGCGCCGTCAACGAGCCATAGCTCGCACCGCGAAAGGAGGACATCGACGAGTACAACGCTTTCTTTTTCAACGCATCGTCCGTGATGAACTCTTCAAATCTAAGGTACTGTGTACGACTCACACCGCATTTTGGTACGCATCGGACCGGAGTGTCCGCTGCATGTGTTAGACTCTTTCTGGGCATTTTTCATCACCAGGAGAGCCGAACAAGGGGTACGACGCGCACAGAACGCTAAGACACGCATCTTAACAAGAATTCTTTTACTAATAGTATTGTGGCTCATTTTGATGTTATTTGGTCTTGTGCTAAGCCTTTACATAAAAGATAATTATTTTTGAGACAAACCTAGTGCGGTGTCCATTTGTGGGGTTGTCACTAAGTTGCTGTATGTGTTCACAAATGTTTAACTTATAACGCCTCTGAGATAAGCCTTGTCTGCTCGCGCCACCCTACCGAGAGGGTGAGCAGGGGTTATTTTGGAGGGTAATTCCCTTATCCTGACTAGAGGAGAGGGTCCCTGCTTGTCACACGTACTTACCTGTGCCAACCAAATACCCCCAAATCAAACAGAGCACCCGCCCCACAACCTGGCCATGAGCTCCGGAGCTGAAACCCCTGAAGACAGCACACATCCCACACCCTGGCCATGAGCCCCAGAGCTGAAACCCCTGAAGAGAGCATGCATCCCACACTCTGGTCATGAGCCCCAGATCTGAAACACCCGAAGAGAGCACACAACCCACACCCTGGCCATGAGCACAAGAGCACAAGAGCTGAAACACCTGAAGAGAGCACACGACCTACACTCTGGCCATGAGCCCCAGAGCTGAAACCCCTGAAGAGAGCACACGTCCCACACCCTGGCCATGAGCCCCAGACCTGAAACCCCTGAAGAGAGCAAGCATCCCACACCCTGGCCATGAGCCCCAGAGGTGAAACACCTGAAGTGAGCACACGTCCCAAACTCTGGCCATGAGCCCCAGAGCAGAAACACCTGAAGGCAGCACGCATCCCACACCCTGGCCATGAGCCCCATAGCTGAAACCCCAAAACGAAGTACCCGTCCTACACCCTGGCCAAGAACCCCAGAGCTGAAACACCTGAAGGAAGCACCCGCCCCACACTCTGGCCATAAACCCCAGAGCTGAAACACCTGAAGGAAGCACCCGCCCCACACTCTGGCCATAAACCCCAGAGCTGAAACACCTGAAGGAAGCACCCACCCCACACTCTGGCCATGAGCCCCAGAGCTGAAACACCTGAAGAGAGCACGCATCCCACACCCTGGCCATGAGCCCCAGAGCTGAAACACCTGAAGAGAGCACACGTCCCACACCCTGGCCATGAGCCCCAGAGCTGAAACACCTGAAGAGAGCATGCATCCCACACCCTGGCCATGAGCCCCAGAGCTGAAACACCTGAAGAGAGCACACGTCCCACACCCTGGCCATGAGCCCCAGAGCTGAAACACCTGAAGAGAGCACACATCCCACACCCTGGCCATGAGCCCCAGAGCTGAAACACCTGAAGAGAGCACCCACCCCACACCCTGGCCATGAGCCCCAGAGCTGAAACGGGAAACAACCATTACATCGCAACTTTTACAACGCACTACCATTACAACAAAACTTTTACAACGCAAAAACCATTACAACGCAGGTATTTACAACGCAGGTATTTACAACGCAGGTGCTATTACAACGCATACCATTACAACGTAAGTATTGGTAAGTATATAATTATATTTAAATTGTTATATGTTTTTTTTTTTTATGGGGTATTTTTTGGGTTAAGGTTCAGTTTTGGGTTTTTTGGTAAAGGGGTATTTTTAGGGTTCAGGGTCAGTTATGGGTTTTTGGGTAAAGGGGTATTTTTAGGGTTCAGGGTCAGTTTTCAATTTTTGGGTAAAGGGGTATTTTTAGGGTTCAGGGTCAGTTTTCGGTTTATGGGTAAAGGGGTATTTTTAGGGTTCAGGGTCAGTTTTCAGTTTTTGGGTAAAGGGGTATTTTTAGTGTTCAGGGTCAGTTTTCCGTTTTTGGGTAAAGGGGTATTTTTAGGGTTCAGGGTCAGTTTTCAGTTTTTGGGTAAAGGGGTATTTTTAGGGTTCAGGGTCAGTTTTCAGTTTTTGGGTAAAGGGGTATTTTTAGGGTTCAGGGTCAGTTTTCAGTTTTTGGGTAAAGGGGTATTTTTAGGGTTCAGGGTCAGTTTTCAGTTTTTGGGAAAAGGGGTATTTTTAGGGTTCAGGGTCAGTTTTCAGTTTTTGGGTAAAGGGGTATTTTTAGGGTTCAGGGTCAGTTTTCAGTTTATGGGTAAAGGGGTATTTTTAGGGTTCAGGGTCAGTTTTCAGTTTTTTGGTAAAGGGGCATTTTTAGGGTTCAGGGTCAGTTTTGGGTTTTTGGGTAAAGGGGTATTTTTAGGGTTCAGGTCAGTTTTCAGTTTTTGGGTACAGGGGTATTTTTAGGGTTCAGGGTCAGTTTTGGGTTTTTGGGTAAAAGGGCATTTTTAGGGTTCTGGGTCAGTTATGGGTTTTTGGGTAAAAGGGTACAGGGTAAAAATAAAGTAAAATTAAATATATATTAAATTAATTAAATTAAATTAATTAAATTAGAATTATTTACAGTTGTAATTTAAATTATATACTTACCTATACTTACGTTGTAATGGCATGCGTTTTAATAGCCACTGCGTTGTAAATACCTGCGTTGTAATGCCATGCGTTGTAATGGCACCTGCGATGTAAAAATTGTGTTGTGATGGCATGCGTTGTAAATGCATGCGTTATAACGTCATACATCCGCTGAAACACCTGAAGACAGCACAAGTCCCACACTCTGGCCATGAGCCCCAGAGGTGAAACACCTGAAGAGAGCACACGTCCCACACCCTGCCATGAGCCCCAGAGGTGAAACACCTGAAGAGAGCACACATCCCACACCCCGCCATGAGCCCCAGAGCTGAAACCCCTGAAGAGAGCACACATCCCACACCCTGGCCATGAGCCCCAGAGCTGAAACACCTGAGGAGAGCACAGGTCCCACACCCTGGCCATGAGCCCCAGAGGTGAAACACCTGAAGAGAGCACACATCCCACACCCCGCCATGAGCCCCAGAGCTGAAACACCTGAAGAGAGCACACGTCCCACACTCTGGCCATGAGCCCCAGAGCTGAAACAACTGAAGAGAGCACACATCCCACACCCTGGCCATGAGCCCCAGAGCTGAAACACCCGAAGAGAGCACACGTCCCACACCCTGGCCATGAGCCCCAGAGCTGAAACCCCTGAAGAGAGCACCCTCCCCACACCCTGGCCATGAGCCCCAGAGCTGAAACCCCTGAAGAGAGCACCCACCCCACACCCTGGCCATGAGCCCCAGAGCTGAAACACCTGAAGAGAGCACACAACCCACACCCTGCCATGAGCCCCAGAGGTGAAACACCTGAAGAGAGCACACGTCCCACACCCTGGCCATGAGCCCCAGAGCTGAAACACCTGAAGAGAGCACACGTCCCACACCCTGCCATGGGCCCCAGAGCTGAAACCCTTGAAGAGAGCACCCACCCCACACCCTGGCCATGAGCCCCAGAGCTGAAACACCTGAAGAGAGCACACAACCCACACCCTGCCATGAGCCCCAGAGGTGAAACACCTGAAGAGAGCACACAACCCACACCCTGCCATGAGCCCCAGAGGTGAAACACCTGAAGTGAGCACATGTCCCAAACTCTGGCCATGAGCCCCAGAGCAGAAACACCTGAAGGCAGCACGCATCCCACACCCTGGCCATGAGCCCCAGAGCTCAAACACCTGAAGGCAGCACACATCCCACACCCTGGTCTTGAGCCCCAGAGCTGAAACACCTGAAGAGAGCACACAACCCACACCCTGCCATGAGCCCCAGAGGTGAAACACCTGAAGTGAGCACATGTCCCAAACTCTGGCCATGAGCCCCAGAGCAGAAACACCTGAAGGCAGCACGCATCCCACACCCTGGCCATGAGCCCCAGAGCTGAAACCCCTGAAGAGAGCACACGTCCCACACCCTGGCCATGAGCCCCGGAGCTGAAACACCTGAAGTGAGCACACGTCCCACGCCCTAGCCATGAGCCCCAGAGCTGAAACACCTGAAGAGAGCACACGTCCCACACCCTGGCCATGAGCCCCAGAGGTGAAACACCTGAAGAGAGCACACGTCCCACACCCTGACCATGAGCCCCAGAGGTGAAACACCTGAAGAGAGCACACGTCCCACACCCTGGCCATGAGCCCCAGAGCTCAAACACCTGAAGAGAGCACACATCCCACACCCTGGCCATGAGCCCCAGAGCTGAAACACCTGAAGAGAGCACACGTCCCACACCCTGGTCTTGAGCCCCAGAGCTGAAACCCCTGAAGAGAGCACACGTCCCACACCCTGGCCATGAGCCCCTGAGCTGAAACACCTGAAGAGAGCACACGTCCCACACCCTGGCCATGAGCCCCAGAGGTGAAACACCTGAAGAGAGCACACGTCCCACACCCTGGCCATGAGCCCCAGAGGTGAAACACCTGAAGAGAGCACACGTCCCACACCCTGGCCATGAGCCCCGGAGCTGAAACCCCTGAAGAGAGCACATGTCCCACACCCTGGCCATGAACCCTAGAGCTGAAACACCTGAAGAGAGCACACGTCCCACACCCTGGCCATGAGCCCCGGAGCTGAAACACCTGAAGAGAGCACACATCCCACACCCTGGCCATGAGCCCCGGAGCTGAAACACCTGAAGAGAGCACACGTCCCACACCCTGGCCATGAGCCCCAGAGCTGAAACACCTGAAGAGAGCACACATCCCACACCCTGGCCATGAGCCCCAGAGCTGAAACACCTGAAGAGAGCACACATCCCACACCCTGGCCATGAGCCCCAGAGGTGAAACACCTGAAGAGAGCACACGTCCCACACCCTGGCCATGAACCCCGGAGCTGAAGCACCTGAAGAGAACACACGTCCCACACCCTGGCCATGAGCCCCAGAGCTGAAACACCTGAAGAGAGCACACATCCCACACCCTGGCCATGAACCCCGGAGCTGAAACCCCTGAAGAGAGCACACGTCCCACACCCTGGCCATGAGCCCCAGAGCTGAAACACCTGAAGAGAGCACACGTCCCACACTCTGGCCATGAGCCCCAGAGCTGAAACCCCTGAAGAGAGCACCCGCCCCACACCCTGGACATGAGCCCCAGAGCTGAAACACCTGAAGAGAGCACACGTCCCACACCCTGGCCATGAGCCCCAGAGCTGAAACACCTGAAGAGAGCACACGTCTCACACCCTGGCCATGAGCCCCAGAGCTGAAACACCTGAAGGAAGCACACGTCCCACACCCTGGCCATGAGCCCCAGAGCTGAACCCATGAAGAGAGCACCCGCCCCACACCCTGGCCATGAGCCCCAGAGCTGAAACACCTGAAGAGAGCACACATCCCACACCCTGGCCATGAGCCCCAGAGCTGAAACACCTGAAGAGAGCACACATCCCACACCCTGGCCATGAGCCCCAGAGCTGAAACACCTGAAGAGAGCACACGTCCCACACCCTGGCCATGAACCCCGGAGCTGAAACACCTGAAGAGAGCACACGTCCCACACCCTGGCCATGAGCCCCAGAGCTGAAACCCCTGAAGAGAGCACACGTCCCACACCCTGGCCATGAACCCCGGAGCTGAAACACCTGAAGAGAGCACACGTCCCACACCCTGGCCATGAGCCCCAGAGCTGAAACCCCTCAAGAGAGCACACGCCCCACACCCTGGCCATGAGCCCCAGAGCTGAAACACCTGAAGAGAGCACCCACCCCACACCCTGGCCATGAGCCCCAGAGCTGAAACACCTGAAGAGAGCACACATCCCACACCCTGGCCATGAGCCCCAGAGCTGAAACCCCTGAAGAGAGCACCCACCCCACACCCTGGCCATGAGCCCCAGAGCTGAAACACCTGAAGAGAGCACACATCCCACACCCTGGCCATGAGCCCCAGAGCTGAAACACCTGAAGAGAGCACACGTCCCACACTCTGGCCATGAACCCCAGAGCTGAAACACCTGAAGAGAGCACACGTCCCACACCCTGGCCATGAGCCCCAGAGCTGAAACACCTGAAGAGAGCACACGTCCCACACCCTGGCCATGAGCCCCAGAGCTGAAACACCTGAAGAGAGCACACGTCCCACACCCTGACCATGAGCCCCAGAGCTGAAACAACTGAAGAGAGCACAGGTCCCACAGCCTGGCCATGAGCCCCTGAGCTGAAACACCTGAAGAGAGCACACGTCCCACACCCTGCCATGAGTCCCAGAGCTGAAACACCTGAAGAGAGCACACGTCCCACACTCTGGCCATGAGCCCCAGAGCTGAAACCCCTGAAGAGAGCACATGTCCCACACCCTGCCATGAGCCCCTGAGCTGAAACACCTGAAGAGAGCACACGTCCCACACCCCGCCATGAGCCCCAGAGCTGAAACCTCTAAAGGAGGTACAGGTCCCACACACTCCCTGGAGGATCAAGACTAGAGCCACTGAAGAGAGGACAAGCAACACTCCCTGGAGGATCAAGGCTGGAGCCCTTGAAGGGGGGACAAGCAACACTCCCTGGAGGATCAATGCTGGAGCCCCTGAAGGGAGGACAAGCAACACTCCCTGGAGGATCAAGACTAGAGCCACTGAAGAGAGGACAAGCAACACTCCCTGGAGGATCAAGGCTGGAGCCCTTGAAGGGGGTACAAGCAACACTCCCTGGGGGATCAAGGCTGGAGCCCCTGAAGAGAGGACAAGCAACACTCCCTCGCCTGGAGGATCAAGGCTGGAGCCCTTGAAGGGAGGACAAGCAACACTCCCTGGAGGATCAAGGCAGGAGCCCATGAAGGGAGGACAAGCAACACTCCCTGGAGGATCAAGGCTGGAGCCCCTGAAGGGAGGACAATCAACACTCCCGGGCCTGGGGAATCAAGGCTGGAGCCCCTGAAGAGAGGACAAGCAACACTCCCTGGAGGATCAAGGCTGGAGCCCCTGAAGAGAGGACAAGCAACACTCCCTGGAGGATCACGGCTGGAGCCCCTGAAGAGAGGACAAGCAACACTCCGTGGCCTGGAGGATCAAGGCTGGAGCCCCTGAAGGGAGGACAAGCAACACTCCCTGGAGGATCAAGGCTGGAGCCCCTGAAGGGAGGACAAGCAACACTCCCTGGCCTGGAGGATCAAGGCTGGAGCCCCTGAAGAGAGGACAAGCAACACTCCCTGGAGGATCAAGGCTGGAGCCCTTGAAGGGGGGACAAGCAGCACTCCCTGGCCTGGAGGATCAAGGCTGGAGCCCCTGAAGGGAGGACAAGCAACACTCCCTGGCCTGGAGGATCAAGACTGGAGCCCCTGAAGGGAGGACGAGCAACACTCCCTGGCCTGGAGGATCAATGCTGGAGCCCCTGAAGGGAGGACAAGCAACACTCCCTGGAGGATCAAGGCTGGAGCCCCTGAAGGGAGGACAAGCAACACTCCCTGGAGGATCAAGGCTGGAGCCCTTGAAAGGGGGACAAGCAACACTCCCTGGCCTGGAGGATCAAGGCTGGAGCCCCTGAAGGGAGGACGAGCAACACTCCCTGGCCTGGAGGATCAATGCTGGAGCCCCTGAAGGGAGGACAAGCAACACTCCCTGGAGGATCAAGGCTGGAGCCCCTGAAGGGAGGACAAGCAACACTCCCTGGAGGATCAAGGCTGGAGCCCCTGAAGAGAGGACAAGCAACACTCCCTGGAGGATCATGGGTTGAGCCCCTGAAGAGAGGACAAGCAACACTCCCTGGAGGATCAAGGCCGGAGCCCCTGAAGAGAGGACAATCAACACTCCCTGGAGGATCAAGGCTGGAGCCCCTGAAGGGAGGACAAGCAACACTCCCTGGAGGATCAAGAGTGGAGCCCCTGAAGGGAGGACAAGCAACACTCCCTGGCCTGGAGGACAATGGTGGAGCCCCTGAAGAGAGGACAAGCAACACTCCCTGGCCTGGAGGATCAAGGCTGGAGCCCTTGAAGGGAGGACAAGAAGCACTCCCTGGCCTGGAGGATCAAGGCTGGAGCCCTTGAAGGGAGGACAAGCAACACTCCCTGGAGGATCAAGGCTGGAGCCCCTGAAGAGAGGACAATCAACACTCCCTGGCCTGGAGGATCAAGGCTGGAGCCCCTGAAGGGAGGACAAGCAACACTCCCTGGTCTGGAGGATCAAGGCTGGAGCCCATGAAGGGAGGACAAGCAACACTCCCTGGAGGATCAAGGCTGGAGCCACTGAAGAGAGGACAAGCAACACTCCCTGGCCTGGAGGATCAAGGCTGGAGCCCCTGAAGAGAGGACAAGCAACACTCCCTGGCCTGGAGGATCAAGGCTGGAGCCCCTGAAGAGAGGACAAGCAACACTCCCTGGAGGATCAAGGCTGGAGCCCCTGAAGGGAGGACAAGCAACACTCCCTGGAGGATCAAGGCTGGAGCCCCTGAAGGGAGGACAAGCAACACTCCCTGGAGGATCAAGGCTGGAGCCCCTGAAAAGAGGACAAGCAACACTCCCTGGCCTGGGGGATCAAGGCTGGAGCCCCTGAAGGGAGGACAAGCAACACTCCCTGGCCTGGGGGATCAAGGCTGGAGCCCCTGAAGGGAGGACAAGCAACACTCCCTGGGGGATCAAGGCTGGAGCCCCTGAAGAGAGGACAAGCAACACTCCCTGGCCTGGAGGGTCAAGACTGGAGCCCCTGAAGAGAGGACAAGCAACACTCCCTGGCCTGGAGGATCAAGGCTAGAGCCCCTGAAGAGAGGACAAGCAACACTCCCTGGAGGATCAAGGCTGGAGCCCCTGAAGAGAGGACAAGCAACACTCCCTGGGGGATCAAGGCTGGAGCTCCTGAAGAGAGGACAAGCAACACTCCCTGGCCTGGAGGATCAAGACTGGTGCCCCTGAAGAGAGGACACGCAACACTCCCTGGAGGATCAAGGCTGGAGCCCCTGAAGAGAGGACAAGCAACACTCCCTGGAGGATCAAGACTGGAGCCCCTGAAGAGAGGACAAGCAACACTCCCTGGAGGATCAAGGCTGGAGCCCCTGAAGAGAGGACAAGCAACACTCCCTGGAGGATCAAGGCTGGAGCCCCTGAAGAGAGGACAAGCAACACTCCCTGGCCTGGAGGATCAAGGCTGGGGCCCCTGAAGGGAGGACAAGCAACACTCCCTGGTCTGGAGGATCAAGGCTGGAGCCCCTGAAGGGAGGACAAGCAACACTCCCTGGTCTGGAGGATCAAGGCTGGAGCCCCTGAAGAGAGGACAAGCAACACTCCCTGGAGGATCAAGGGTGGAGCCCCTGAAGAGAGGACAAGCAACACTCCCTGGAGGATCAAGGCCGGAGCCCCTGAAGAGAGGACAATCAACACTCCCTGGAGGATCAAGGCTGGAGCCCCTGAAGGGAGGACAAGCAACACTCCCTGGAGGATCAAGACTGGAGCCCCTGAAGGGAGGACAAGCAACACTCCCTGGCCTGGAGGACAATGCTGGAGCCCCTGAAGAGAGGACAAGCAACACTCCCTGGCCTGGAGGATCAAGGCTGGAGCCCTTGAAGGGAGGACAAGCAGCACTCCCTGGCCTGGAGGATCAAGGCTGGAGCCCTTGAAGGGAGGACAAGCAACACTCCCTGGAGGATCAAGGCTGGAGCCCCTGAAGAGAGGACAATCAACACTCCCTGGCCTGGAGGATCAAGGATGGAGCCCCTGAAGGGAGGACAAGCAACACTCCCTGGTCTGGAGGATCAAGGCTGGAGCCACTGAAGAGAGGACAAGCAACACTCCCTGGCCTGGAGGATCAAGGCTGGAGCCCCTGAAGAGAGGACAAGCAACACTCCCTGGCCTGGAGGATCAAGGCTGGAGCCCCTGAAGAGAGGACAAGCAACACTCCCTGGAGGATCAAGGCTGGAGCCCCTGAAGGGAGGACAAGCAACACTCCCTGGAGGATCAAGGCTGGAGCCCCTGAAGGGAGGACAAGCAACACTCCCTGGAGGATCAAGGCTGGAGCCCCTGAAAAGAGGACAAGCAACACTCCCCGGAGGATCAAGACTGGAGCCCCTGAAGAGAGGACAAGCAACACTCCCTGGCCTGGGGGATCAAGGCTGGAGCCCCTGAAGGGAGGACAAGCAACACTCCCTGGCCTGGGGGATCAAGGCTGGAGCCCCTGAAGGGAGGAAAAGCAACACTCCCTGGGGGATCAAGGCTGGAGCCCCTGAAGAGAGGACAAGCAACACTCCCTGGGGGATCAAGGCTGGAGCTCCTGAAGAGAGGACAAGCAACACTCCCTGGCCTGGAGGATCAAGACTGGTGCCCCTGAAGAGAGGACACGCAACACTCCCTGGAGGATCAAGGCTGGAGCCCCTGAAGAGAGGACAAGCAACACTCCCTGGAGGATCAAGACTGGAGCCCCTGAAGAGAGGACAAGCAACACTCCCTGGAGGATCAAGGCTGGAGCCCCTGAAGAGAGGACAAGCAACACTCCCTGGAGGATCAAGGCTGGAGCCCCTGAAGAGAGGACAAGCAACACTCCCTGGCCTGGAGGATCAAGGCTGGGGCCCCTGAAGGGAGGACAAGCAACACTCCCTGGTCTGGAGGATCAAGGCTGGAGCCCCTGAAGGGAGGACAAGCAACACTCCCTGGTCTGGAGGATCAAGGCTGGAGCCCCTGAAGAGAGGACAAGCAACACTCCCTGGAGGATCAAGGGTGGAGCCCCTGAAGAGAGGACAAGCAACACTCCCTGGAGGATCAAGGCCGGAGCCCCTGAAGAGAGGACAATCAACACTCCCTGGAGGATCAAGGCTGGAGCCCCTGAAGGGAGGACAAGCAACACTCCCTGGAGGATCAAGACTGGAGCCCCTGAAGGGAGGACAAGCAACACTCCCTGGCCTGGAGGACAATGCTGGAGCCCCTGAAGAGAGGACAAGCAACACTCCCTGGCCTGGAGGATCAAGGCTGGAGCCCTTGAAGGGAGGACAAGCAGCACTCCCTGGCCTGGAGGATCAAGGCTGGAGCCCTTGAAGGGAGGACAAGCAACACTCCCTGGAGGATCAAGGCTGGAGCCCCTGAAGAGAGGACAATCAACACTCCCTGGCCTGGAGGATCAAGGATGGAGCCCCTGAAGGGAGGACAAGCAACACTCCCTGGTCTGGAGGATCAAGGCTGGAGCCACTGAAGAGAGGACAAGCAACACTCCCTGGCCTGGAGGATCAAGGCTGGAGCCCCTGAAGAGAGGACAAGCAACACTCCCTGGCCTGGAGGATCAAGGCTGGAGCCCCTGAAGAGAGGACAAGCAACACTCCCTGGAGGATCAAGGCTGGAGCCCCTGAAGGGAGGACAAGCAACACTCCCTGGAGGATCAAGGCTGGAGCCCCTGAAGGGAGGACAAGCAACACTCCCTGGAGGATCAAGGCTGGAGCCCCTGAAAAGAGGACAAGCAACACTCCCCGGAGGATCAAGACTGGAGCCCCTGAAGAGAGGACAAGCAACACTCCCTGGCCTGGGGGATCAAGGCTGGAGCCCCTGAAGGGAGGACAAGCAACACTCCCTGGCCTGGGGGATCAAGGCTGGAGCCCCTGAAGGGAGGACAAGCAACACTCCCTGGGGGATCAAGGCTGGAGCCCCTGAAGAGAGGACAAGCAACACTCCCTGGCCTGGAGGGTCAAGACTGGAGCCCCTGAAGAGAGGACAAGCAACACTCCCTGGCCTGGAGGATCAAGGCTAGAGCCCCTGAAGAGAGGACAAGCAACACTCCCTGGAGGATCAAGGCTGGAACCCCTGAAGAGAGGACAAGCAACACTCCCTGGGGGATCAAGGCTGGAGCTCCTGAAGAGAGGACAAGCAACACTCCCTGGCCTGGAGGATCAAGACTGGTGCCCCTGAAGAGAGGACACGCAACACTCCCTGGAGGATCAAGGCTGGAGCCCCTGAAGAGAGGACAAGCAACACTCCCTGGAGGATCAAGACTGGAGCCCCTGAAGAGAGGACAAGCAACACTCCCTGGAGGATCAAGGCTGGAGCCCCTGAAGAGAGGACAAGCAACACTCCCTGGAGGATCAAGGCTGGAGCCCCTGAAGAGAGGACAAGCAACACTCCCTGGCCTGGAGGATCAAGGCTGGGGCCCCTGAAGGGAGGACAAGCAACACTCCCTGGTCTGGAGGATCAAGGCTGGAGCCCCTGAAGGGAGGACAAGCAACACTCCCTGGTCTGGAGGATCAAGGCTGGAGCCCCTGAAGAGAGGACAAGCAACACTCCCTGGAGGATCAAGGGTGGAGCCCCTGAAGAGAGGACAAGCAACACTCCCTGGAGGATCAAGGCCGGAGCCCCTGAAGAGAGGACAATCAACACTCCCTGGAGGATCAAGGCTGGAGCCCCTGAAGGGAGGACAAGCAACACTCCCTGGAGGATCAAGACTGGAGCCCCTCAAGGGAGGACAAGCAACACTCCCTGGCCTGGAGGACAATGCTGGAGCCCCTGAAGAGAGGACAAGCAACACTCCCTGGCCTGGAGGATCAAGGCTGGAGCCCTTGAAGGGAGGACAAGCAGCACTCCCTGGCCTGGAGGATCAAGGCTGGAGCCCTTGAAGGGAGGACAAGCAACACTCCCTGGAGGATCAAGGCTGGAGCCCCTGAAGAGAGGACAATCAACACTCCCTGGCCTGGAGGATCAAGGCTGGAGCCCCTGAAGGGAGGACAAGCAACACTCCCTGGTCTGGAGGATCAAGGCTGGAGCCCATGAAGGGAGGACAAGCAACACTCCCTGGAGGATCAAGGCTGGAGCCACTGAAGAGAGGACAAGCAACACTCCCTGGCCTGGAGGATCAAGGCTGGAGCCCCTGAAGAGAGGACAAGCAACACTCCCTGGCCTGGAGGATCAAGGCTGGAGCCCCTGAAAGGAGGACAAGCAACACTCCCTGGGGGATCAAGGCTGGAGCCCTTGAAGGAAGGACAAGCAACACTCCCTGGCCTGGAGGATCAAGGCTGGAGCCCCTGAAGAGAGGACAAGCAACACTCCCTGGAGGATCAAGGCTGGAGCCCCTGAAGGGAGGACAAGCAACACTCCCTGGAGGATCAAGGCTGGAGCCCCTGAAGGGAGGACAAGCAACACTCCCTGGAGGATCAAGGCTGGAGCCCCTGAAAAGAGGACAAGCAACACTCCCTGGAGGATCAAGACTGGAGCCCCTGAAGAGAGGACAAGCAACACTCCCTGGCCTGGGGGATCAAGGCTGGAGCCCCTGAAGGGAGGACAAGCAACACTCCCTGGCCTGGGGGATCAAGGCTGGGGCCCCTGAAGGGAGGACAAGCAACACTCCCTGGGGGATCAAGGCTGGAGCCCCTGAAGAGAGGACAAGCAACACTCCCTGGCCTGGAGGATCAAGGCTGGAGCCCCTGAAGAGAGGACAAGCAACACTCCCTGGAGGATCAAGGCTGGAGCCCCTGAAGGGAGGACAAGCAACACTCCCTGGAGGATCAAGGCTGGAGCCCCTGAAGGGAGGACAAGCAACACTCCCTGGAGGATCAAGGCTGGAGCCCCTGAAAAGAGGACAAGCAACACTCCCCGGAGGATCAAGACTGGAGCCCCTGAAGAGAGGACAAGCAACACTCCCTGGCCTGGGGGATCAAGGCTGGAGCCCCTGAAGGGAGGACAAGCAACACTCCCTGGCCTGGGGGATCAAGGCTGGAGCCCCTGAAGGGAGGACAAGCAACACTCCCTGGGGGATCAAGGCTGGAGCCCCTGAAGAGAGGACAAGCAACACTCCCTGGCCTGGAGGGTCAAGACTGGAGCCCCTGAAGAGAGGACAAGCAACACTCCCTGGCCTGGAGGATCAAGGCTAGAGCCCCTGAAGAGAGGACAAGCAACACTCCCTGGAGGATCAAGGCTGGAGCCCCTGAAGAGAGGACAAGCAACACTCCCTGGGGGATCAAGGCTGGAGCTCCTGAAGAGAGGACAAGCAACACTCCCTGGCCTGGAGGATCAAGACTGGTGCCCCTGAAGAGAGGACACGCAACACTCCCTGGAGGATCAAGGCTGGAGCCCCTGAAGAGAGGACAAGCAACACTCCCTGGAGGATCAAGACTGGAGCCCCTGAAAAGAGGACAAGCAACACTCCCTGGAGGATCAAGGCTGGAGCCCCTGAAGAGAGGACAAGCAACACTCCCTGGAGGATCAAGGGTGGAGCCCCTGAAGAGAGGACAAGCAACACTCCCTGGCCTGGAGGATCAAGGCTGGGGCCCCTGAAGGGAGGACAAGCAACACTCCCTGGTCTGGAGGATCAAGGCTGGAGCCCCTGAAGGGAGGACAAGCAACACTCCCTGGTCTGGAGGATCAAGGCTGGAGCCCCTGAAGAGAGGACAAGCAACACTCCCTGGAGGATCAAGGGTGGAGCCCCTGAAGAGAGGACAAGCAACACTCCCTGGAGGATCAAGGCCGGAGCCCCTGAAGAGAGGACAATCAACACTCCCTGGAGGATCAAGGCTGGAGCCCCTGAAGGGAGGACAAGCAACACTCCCTGGAGGATCAAGACTGGAGCCCCTCAAGGGAGGACAAGCAACACTCCCTGGCCTGGAGGACAATGCTGGAGCCCCTGAAGAGAGGACAAGCAACACTCCCTGGCCTGGAGGATCAAGGCTGGAGCCCTTGAAGGGAGGACAAGCAGCACTCCCTGGCCTGGAGGATCAAGGCTGGAGCCCTTGAAGGGAGGACAAGCAACACTCCCTGGAGGATCAAGGCTGGAGCCCCTGAAGAGAGGACAATCAACACTCCCTGGCCTGGAGGATCAAGGCTGGAGCCCCTGAAGGGAGGACAAGCAACACTCCCTGGTCTGGAGGATCAAGGCTGGAGCCCATGAAGGGAGGACAAGCAACACTCCCTGGAGGATCAAGGCTGGAGCCACTGAAGAGAGGACAAGCAACACTCCCTGGCCTGGAGGATCAAGGCTGGAGCCCCTGAAGAGAGGACAAGCAACACTCCCTGGCCTGGAGGATCAAGGCTGGAGCCCCTGAAAGGAGGACAAGCAACACTCCCTGGGGGATCAAGGCTGGAGCCCTTGAAGGAAGGACAAGCAACACTCCCTGGCCTGGAGGATCAAGGCTGGAGCCCCTGAAGAGAGGACAAGCAACACTCCCTGGAGGATCAAGGCTGGAGCCCCTGAAGGGAGGACAAGCAACACTCCCTGGAGGATCAAGGCTGGAGCCCCTGAAGGGAGGACAAGCAACACTCCCTGGAGGATCAAGGCTGGAGCCCCTGAAAAGAGGACAAGCAACACTCCCTGGAGGATCAAGACTGGAGCCCCTGAAGAGAGGACAAGCAACACTCCCTGGCCTGGGGGATCAAGGCTGGAGCCCCTGAAGGGAGGACAAGCAACACTCCCTGGCCTGGGGGATCAAGGCTGGGGCCCCTGAAGGGAGGACAAGCAACACTCCCTGGGGGATCAAGGCTGGAGCCCCTGAAGGGAGGACAAGCAACACTCCCTGGCCTGGAGGATCAAGGCTGGAGCCCCTGAAGAGAGGACAAGCAACACTCCCTGGAGGATCAAGGCTGGAGCCCCTGAAGGGAGGACAAGCAACACTCCCTGGAGGATCAAGGCTGGAGCCCCTGAAGGGAGGACAAGCAACACTCCCTGGAGGATCAAGGCTGGAGCCCCTGAAAAGAGGACAAGCAACACTCCCCGGAGGATCAAGACTGGAGCCCCTGAAGAGAGGACAAGCAACACTCCCTGGCCTGGGGGATCAAGGCTGGAGCCCCTGAAGGGAGGACAAGCAACACTCCCTGGCCTGGGGGATCAAGGCTGGAGCCCCTGAAGGGAGGACAAGCAACACTCCCTGGGGGATCAAGGCTGGAGCCCCTGAAGAGAGGACAAGCAACACTCCCTGGCCTGGAGGGTCAAGACTGGAGCCCCTGAAGAGAGGACAAGCAACACTCCCTGGCCTGGAGGATCAAGGCTAGAGCCCCTGAAGAGAGGACAAGCAACACTCCCTGGAGGATCAAGGCTGGAGCCCCTGAAGAGAGGACAAGCAACACTCCCTGGGGGATCAAGGCTGGAGCTCCTGAAGAGAGGACAAGCAACACTCCCTGGCCTGGAGGATCAAGACTGGTGCCCCTGAAGAGAGGACACGCAACACTCCCTGGAGGATCAAGGCTGGAGCCCCTGAAGAGAGGACAAGCAACACTCCCTGGAGGATCAAGACTGGAGCCCCTGAAAAGAGGACAAGCAACACTCCCTGGAGGATCAAGGCTGGAGCCCCTGAAGAGAGGACAAGCAACACTCCCTGGAGGATCAAGGCTGGAGCCCCTGAAGAGAGGACAAGCAACACTCCCTGGCCTGGAGGATCAAGGCTGGGGCCCCTGAAGGGAGGACAAGCAACACTCCCTGGTCTGGAGGATCAAGGCTGGAGCCCCTGAAGGGAGGACAAGCAACACTCCCTGGTCTGGAGGATCAAGGCTGGAGCCCCTGAAGAGAGGACAAGCAACACTCCCTGGAGGATCAAGGGTGGAGCCCCTGAAGAGAGGACAAGCAACACTCCCTGGAGGATCAAGGCCGGAGCCCCTGAAGAGAGGACAATCAACACTCCCTGGAGGATCAAGGCTGGAGCCCCTGAAGGGAGGACAAGCAACACTCCCTGGAGGATCAAGACTGGAGCCCCTCAAGGGAGGACAAGCAACACTCCCTGGCCTGGAGGACAATGCTGGAGCCCCTGAAGAGAGGACAAGCAACACTCCCTGGCCTGGAGGATCAAGGCTGGAGCCCTTGAAGGGAGGACAAGCAGCACTCCCTGGCCTGGAGGATCAAGGCTGGAGCCCTTGAAGGGAGGACAAGCAACACTCCCTGGAGGATCAAGGCTGGAGCCCCTGAAGAGAGGACAATCAACACTCCCTGGCCTGGAGGATCAAGGCTGGAGCCCCTGAAGGGAGGACAAGCAACACTCCCTGGTCTGGAGGATCAAGGCTGGAGCCCATGAAGGGAGGACAAGCAACACTCCCTGGAGGATCAAGGCTGGAGCCACTGAAGAGAGGACAAGCAACACTCCCTGGCCTGGAGGATCAAGGCTGGAGCCCCTGAAGAGAGGACAAGCAACACTCCCTGGCCTGGAGGATCAAGGCTGGAGCCCCTGAAAGGAGGACAAGCAACACTCCCTGGGGGATCAAGGCTGGAGCCCTTGAAGGAAGGACAAGCAACACTCCCTGGCCTGGAGGATCAAGGCTGGAGCCCCTGAAGAGAGGACAAGCAACACTCCCTGGAGGATCAAGGCTGGAGCCCCTGAAGGGAGGACAAGCAACACTCCCTGGAGGATCAAGGCTGGAGCCCCTGAAGGGAGGACAAGCAACACTCCCTGGAGGATCAAGGCTGGAGCCCCTGAAAAGAGGACAAGCAACACTCCCTGGAGGATCAAGACTGGAGCCCCTGAAGAGAGGACAAGCAACACTCCCTGGCCTGGGGGATCAAGGCTGGAGCCCCTGAAGGGAGGACAAGCAACACTCCCTGGCCTGGGGGATCAAGGCTGGGGCCCCTGAAGGGAGGACAAGCAACACTCCCTGGGGGATCAAGGCTGGAGCCCCTGAAGAGAGGACAAGCAACACTCCCTGGCCTGGAGGATCAAGACTGGAGCCCCTGAAGAGAGGACAAGCAACACTCCCTGGCCTGGAGGATCAAGGCTAGAGCCCCTGAAGAGAGGACAAGCAACACTCCCTGGAGGATCAAGGCTGGAGCCCCTGAAGAGAGGACAAGCAACACTCCCTGGGGGATCAAGGCTGGAGCTCCTGAAGAGAGGACAAGCAACACTCCCGGGCCTGGAGGATCAAGACTGGTGCCCCTGAAGAGAGGACACGCAACACTCCCTGGAGGATCAAGGCTGGAGCCCCTGAAGAGAGGACAAGCAACACTCCCTGGAGGATCAAGACTGGAGCCCCTGAAGAGAGGACAAGCAACACTCCCTGGAGGATCAAGGCTGGAGCCCCTGAAGAGAGGACAAGCAACACTCCCTGGCCTGGAGGATCAAGGCTGGGGCCCCTGAAGGGAGGACAAGCAACACTCCCTGGTCTGGAGGATCAAGGCTGGAGCCCCTGAAGGGAGGACAAGCAACACTCCCTGGTCTGGAGGATCAAGGCTGGAGCCCCTGAAGAGAGGACAAGCAACACTCCCTGGAGGATCAAGGGTGGAGCCCCTGAAGAGAGGACAAGCAACACTCCCTGGAGGATCAAGGCCGGAGCCCCTGAAGAGAGGACAATCAACACTCCCTGGAGGATCAAGGCTGGAGCCCCTGAAGGGAGGACAAGCAACACTCCCTGGAGGATCAAGACTGGAGCCCCTCAAGGGAGGACAAGCAACACTCCCTGGCCTGGAGGACAATGCTGGAGCCCCTGAAGAGAGGACAAGCAACACTCCCTGGCCTGGAGGATCAAGGCTGGAGCCCTTGAAGGGAGGACAAGCAGCACTCCCTGGCCTGGAGGATCAAGGCTGGAGCCCTTGAAGGGAGGACAAGCAACACTCCCTGGAGGATCAAGGCTGGAGCCCCTGAAGAGAGGACAATCAACACTCCCTGGCCTGGAGGATCAAGGCTGGAGCCCCTGAAGGGAGGACAAGCAACACTCCCTGGTCTGGAGGATCAAGGCTGGAGCCCATGAAGGGAGGACAAGCAACACTCCCTGGAGGATCAAGGCTGGAGCCACTGAAGAGAGGACAAGCAACACTCCCTGGCCTGGAGGATCAAGGCTGGAGCCCCTCAAGAGAGGACAAGCAACACTCCCTGGCCTGGAGGATCAAGGCTGGAGCCCCTGAAAGGAGGACAAGCAACACTCCCTGGGGGATCAAGGCTGGAGCCCTTGAAGGAAGGACAAGCAACACTCCCTGGCCTGGAGGATCAAGGCTGGAGCCCCTGAAGAGAGGCCAAGCAACACTCCCTGGAGGATCAAGGCTGGAGCCCCTGAAGGGAGGACAAGCAACACTCCCTGGAGGATCAAGGCTGGAGCCCCTGAAGGGAGGACAAGCAACACTCCCTGGAGGATCAAGGCTGGAGCCCCTGAAAAGAGGACAAGCAACACTCCCTGGAGGATCAAGACTGGAGCCCCTGAAGAGAGGACAAGCAACACTCCCTGGCCTGGGGGATCAAGGCTGGAGCCCCTGAAGGGAGGACAAGCAACACTCCCTGGCCTGGGGGATCAAGGCTGGGGCCCCTGAAGGGAGGACAAGCAACACTCCCTGGGGGATCAAGGCTGGAGCCCCTGAAGAGAGGACAAGCAACACTCCCTGGCCTGGAGGATCAAGACTGGAGCCCCTGAAGAGAGGACAAGCAACACTCCCTGGCCTGGAGGATCAAGGCTAGAGCCCCTGAAGAGAGGTCAAGCAACACTCCCTGGAGGATCAAGGCTGGAGCCCCTGAAGAGAGGACAAGCAACACTCCCTGGGGGATCAAGGCTGGAGCTCCTGAAGAGAGGACAAGCAACACTCCCGGGCCTGGAGGATCAAGACTGGTGCCCCTGAAGAGAGGACACGCAACACTCCCTGGAGGATCAAGGCTGGAGCCCCTGAAGAGAGGACAAGCAACACTCCCTGGAGGATCAAGACTGGAGCCCCTGAAGAGAGGACAAGCAACACTCCCTGGAGGATCAAGGCTGGAGCCCCTGAAGAGAGGACAAGCAACACTCCCTGGAGGATCAAGGCTGGAGCCCCTGAAGAGAGGACAAGCAACACTCCCTGGCCTGGAGGATCAAGGCTGGAGCCCCTGAAGGGAGGACAAGCAACACTCCCAGGTCTGGAGGATCAAGGCTGGAGCCCCTGAAGGGAGGACAAGCAACACTCCCTGGTCTGGAGGATCAAGGCTGGAGCCCCTGAAGAGAGGACAAGCAACACTCCCTGGGGGATCAAGGCTGGAGCCCCTGAAGAGAGGACAAGCAACACTCCCTGGAGGATCAAGGCTGGAGCCCCTGAAGAGAGGACAAGCAACACTCCCTGGCCTGGAGGATCTAGGCTGGAGCCCCTGAAGGGAGGACAAGCAACACTCCCTGGAGGATCAAGGCTGGAGCCCCTGAAGGGAGGACACGCAACACTCCCTGGCCTGGAGGAGCAAGGTTGGAGCCCCTGAAGGGAGGACAAGCAACACTCCCTGGGGGATCAAGGCTGGAGCCCCTGAAGAGAAGACAAGCAACACTCTGGAGGATCAAGGCTGGAGCCCCTGAAGAGAGGACAAGCAACACTCCCTGGCCTGGGGGATCAAGGCTGGAGCCCCTGAAGGGAGGACAAGCAACACTCCCTGGTCTGGAGGATCAAGGCTGGAGCCCCTGAAGGGAGGACAAGCAACACTCCCTGGAGGATCAAGACTAGAGCCCCTGAAGAGAGGACAAGCAACACTCCCTGGCCTGGAGGAGCAAGGCTGGAGCCCCTGAAGAGAGGACAAGCAACACTCCCTGGCCTGGAGGATCAAGGTTGGAGCCCCTGAAGGGAGGACAAGCAACACTCCCTGGCCTGGAGGAGCAAGGCTGGAGCCCCTGAAGAGAGGACAAGCAACACTCCCTGGCGGATCAAGGCTGGAGCCCCTGAAGAGAGGACAAGCAACACTCCCTGGCCTGGAGGATCAAGGCTGGAGCCCCTGAAGGGAGGACAAGCAACACTCCCTGGTCTGGAGGATCAAGGCTGGAGCCCCTGAAGCGAGGACAAGCAACACTCCCTGGGGGATCAAAGCTGGAGCCCCTGAAGAGAGGACAAGCAACACTCCCTGGAGGATCAAGGCTGAAGCCCCTGAAGAGAGGACAAGCAACACTCCCTGGCCTGGAGGATCAAGGCTGGAGCCCCTGAAGGGAGGACAAGCAACACTCCCTGGAGGATCAAGGCTGGAGCCCCTGAAGGGAGGACACGCAACACTCCCTGGCCTGGAGGAGCAAGGTTGGAGCCCCTGAAGGGAGGACAAGCAACACTCCCTGGGGGATCAAGGCTGGAGCCCCTGAAGAGAGGACAAGCAACACTCTGGAGGATCAAGGCTGGAGCCCCTGAAGAGAGGACAAGCAACACTCCCTGGCCTGGGGGATCAAGGATGGAGCCCATGAAGGGAGGACAAGCAACACTCCCTGGTCTGGAGGATCAAGGCTGGAGCCCCTGAAGGGAGGACAAGCAACACTCCCTGGAGGATCAAGACTGGAGCCCCTGAAGAGAGGACAAGCAACACTCCCTGGCCTGGAGGAGCAAGGCTGGAGCCCCTGAAGAGAGGACAAGCAACACTCCCTGGCCTGGAGGATCAAGGTTGGAGCCCCTGAAGGGAGGACAAGCAACACTCCCTGGCCTGGAGGAGCAAGGCTGGAGCCCCTGAAGAGAGGACAAGCAACACTCCATGGCGGATCAAGGTTGGAGCCCCTGAAGAGAGGACAAGCAACACTCCCTGGCCTGGAGGATCAAGGCTGGAGCCCCTGAAGGGAGGACAAGCAGCACTCCCTGGAGGATCAAGGCTGGAGCCCTTGAAGGGAGGACAAGCAACACTCCCTGGAGGATCAAGGCTGGAGCCCATGAAGAGAGGACAAGCAACACTCCCTGGGGGATCAAGGCTGGAGCCACTGAAGAGAGGACAAGCAACACTCCCTGGATGATCAAGACTGGAGCCACTGAAGAGAGGACAAGCAACACTCCCTGGAGGATCAAGGCCGGAGCTCCTGAAGAGAGGACAAGCAACACTCCCTGGAGGATCAAGGCTGGAGCCCCTGAAGGGAGGACAAGCAACACTCCCTGGAGGATCAAGGCTGGAGCCCCTGAAGGGAGGACAAGCAACACTCCCTGGCCTGGAGGATCAAGGCTGGAGCCCCTGAAGAGAGGACAAGCAACACTCCCTGGAGGATCAAGGCTGGAGCCCCTGAAGGGAGGACAAGCAACACTCCCTGGCCTGGAGGATCAAGGCTGGAGCCCTTGAAGAGAGGACAAGCAACACTCCCTGGAGGATCAAGGCTGGAGCCCCTGAAGAGAGGACAAGCAACACTCCCTGGAGGATCAAGGCTGGAGCCCCTGAAGGGAGGACAAGCAACACTCCCTGGAGGATCAAGGCTGGAGCCCCTGAAGGGAGGACAAGCAACACTCCCTGGAGGATCAAGGCTGGAGCCCCTGAAGGGAGGACAATCAACACTCCCGGGCCTGGGGAATCAAGGCTGGAGCCCCTGAAGGGAGGACAAGCAACACTCCCTGGAGGATCAAGGCTGGAGCCCCTGAAGAGAGGACAAGCAACACTCCGTGGCCTGGAGGATCAAGGCTGGAGCCCCTGAAGGGAGGACAAGCAACACTCCCTGGAGGATCAAGGCTGGAGCCCCTGAAGGGAGGACAAGCAACACTCCCTGGCCTGGAGGATCAAGGCTGGAGCCCCTGAAGAGAGGACAAGCAACACCCACTGGAGGATCAAGGCTGGAGCCCTTGAAGGGGGGACAAGCAGCACTCCCTGGCCTGGAGGATCAAGGCTGGAGCCCCTGAAGGGAGGACAAGCAACACTCCCTGGCCTGGAGGATCAAGACTGGAGCACCTGAAGGGAGGACAAGCAACACTCCCTGGCCTGGAGGATCAATGCTGGAGCCCCTGAAGGGAGGACAAGCAACACTCCCTGGAGGATCAAGGCTGGAGCCCCTGAAGGGAGGACAAGCAACACTCCCTGGAGGATCAAGGCTGGAGCCCTTGAAGGGGGGACAAGCAACACTCCCTGGCCTGGAGGATCAAGGCTGGAGCCCCTGAAGGGAGGACAAGCAACACTCCCTGGAGGATCAAGGCTGGAGCCCCTGAAGAGAGGACAAGCAACACTCCCTGGACGATCAAGGGTGGAGCCCCTGAAGAGAGGACAAGCAACACTCCCTGGAGGATCAAGGCCGGAGCCCCTGAAGAGAGGACAATCAACACTCCCTGGAGGATCAACGCTGGAGCCCCTGAAGGGAGGACAAGCAACACTCCCTGGAGGATCAAGACTGGAGCCCCTGAAGGGAGGACAAGCAACACTCCCTGGCCTGGAGGACAATGCTGGAGCCCATGAAGAGAGGACAAGCAACACTCCCTGGCCTGGAGGATCAAGGCTGGAGCCCTTGAAGGGAGGACAAGCAACACTCCCTGGAGGATCAAGGCTGGAGCCCCTGAAGGGAGGACAAGCAACACTCCCTGGAGGATCAAGGCTGGAGCCACTGAAGAGAGGACAATCAACACTCCCTGGCCTGGAGGACAATGCTGGAGCCCCTGAAGAGAGGACAAGCAACACTCCCTGGCCTGGAGGATCAAGGCTGGAGCCCTTGAAGGGAGGACAAGCAACACTCCCTGGAGGATCAAGGCTGGAGCCCCTGACGGGAGGACAAGCAACACTCCCTGGCCTGGAGGATCAAGGCTGGAGCCCCTGAAGAGAGGACAAGCAACACTCCCTGGGGGATCAAGGCTGGAGCCCCTGAAGAGAGGACAAGCAACACTCCCTGGAGGATCAAGGCTGGAGCCCCTGAAGAGAGGACAAGCAACACCCCCTGGCATGGAGGATCAAGGCTGGAGCCCCTGAAGGGAGGACAAGCAACACCCCCTGGAGGATCAAGGCTGGAGCCCCTGAAGAGAGGACAAGCAACACTCCCTGGGGGATCAAGGCTGGAGCCCCTGAAGGGAGGACAAGCAACACTCCCTGGAGGATCAAGGCTGGAGCCCCTGAAGGGAGGACAAGCAACACTCCCTGGAGGATCAAGGCTGGAGCCCCAAGCAACACTCCCTGGAGGATCAAGGCTGGAGCCCCTGAAGGGAGGACAAGCAACACTCCCTGGAGGATCAAGGCTGGAGCCCCTGAAGAGAGGACAAGCAACACTCCCTGGCCTGGAGGATCAAGGCTGGAGCCCTTGAAGGGGGGACAAGCAGCACTCCCTGGAGGATCAAGGCTGGAGCCCCTGAAGGGAGGACAAGCAACACTCCCTGGAGGATCAAGGCTGGAGCCCCTGAAGGGAGGACAAGCAACACTCCCTGGAGGATCAAGGCTGGAGCCCCTGAAGAGAGGACAAGCAACACTCCATGGCCTGGAGGATCAAGACTGGAGCCCCTGAAGAGAGGACAAGCAACACTCCCTGGAGGATCAAGGCTGAAGCCACTGAAGAGAGGACAATCAACACTCCCTGGAGGATCAAGACTGGAGCCACTGAAGAGAGGACAAGCAACACTCCCTGGAGGATCAAGGCTGAAGCCACTGAAGAGAGGACAATCAACACTCCCTGGAGGATCAAGGCTGGAGCCCTTGAAGGTGGGACAAGCAACACTCCCTGGAGGATCAAGACTGGAGCCCCTGAAGAGAGGACAATCAACACTCCCTGGGGGATCAAGGCTGGAGCCCCTGAAGAGAGGACAAGCAACACTCCCTGGAGGATCAAGGCTGGAGCCCCTGAAGAGAGGACAAGCAACACTCCCTGGCCTGGAGGATCAAGGCTGGAGCCCCTGAAGGGAGGACAAGCAACACTCCTTGGCCTGGAGGATCAAGACTGGAGCCCCTGAAGGGAGAACAATCAACACTCCCTGGCCTGGAGGAGCAAGGCTGGAGCCCCTGAAGGGAGGACAAGCAACACCCCCTGGAGGATCAAGGCTGGAGCCCCTGAAGAGAGGACAAGCAACACTCCCTGGGGGATCAAGGCTGGAGCCCCTGAAGAGAGGACAAGCAACACTCCCTGGAGGATCAAGGCTGGAGCCCCTGAAGAGAGGACAAGCAACACTCCCTGGAGGATCAAGGCTGGAGCCCCTGAAGGGAGGACAAGCAAGACTCCCTGGAGGATCAAGGCTGGAGCCCTTGAAGGGGGGACAAGCAACACTCCCTGGCCTGGAGGATCAAGGCTGGAGCCCCTGAAGAGAGGACAAGCAACACTCCCTGGAGGATCAAGGCTGGAGCCCCTGAAGGGAGGACAAGCAACACTCCCTGGAGGATCAAGGCTGGAGCCCCTGAAGGGAGGACAAGCAACACTCCCTGGAGGATCAAGGCTAGAGCCCCTGAAGAGAGGACAAGCAACACTCCCTGGAGGATCAAGGCTGGAGCCCCTGAAGGGAGGACAAGCAACACTCCCTGGAGGATCAAGGCTGGAGCCCCTGAAGAGAGGACAAGCAACACTCCCTGGAGGATCAAGGCTGGAGCCCTTGAAGAGAGGACAAGCAACACTCCCTGGGGGATCAAGGCTGGAGCCCCTGAAGGGAGGACAAGCAACACTCCCTGGGGGATCAAGGCTGGAGCCCCTGAAGGGAGGACAAGCAACACTCCCTGGGGGATCAAGGCTGGAGCCCCTGAAGGGAGGACAAGCAACACTCCCTGGCCTGGAGGATCAAGGCTGGAGCCCCTGAAGGGAGGACAAGCAACACTCCCTGGCCTGGAGGATCAAGGCTGGAGCCCCTGAAGAGAGGACAAGCAACACTCCCTGGCCTGGAGGACAATGCTGGAGCCCCTGAAGAGAGGACAAGCAACACTCCCTGGCCTGGAGGATCAAGGCTGGAGCCCCTGAAGGGAGGACAAGCAACACTCCCTGGAGGATCAAGGCTGGAGCCCCTGAAGGGAGGACAAGCAACACTCCCTGGAGGATCAAGGCTGGAGCCCCTGAAGGGAGGACAAGCAACACTCCCTGGAGGATCAAGGCTGGAGCACCTGAAGGGAGGACAAGCAACACTCCCTGGAGGATCAAGGCTGGAGCCCCTGAAGGGAGGACAAGCAACACTCCCTGGAGGATCAAGGCTGAAGCCCCTGAAGGGAGGACAAGCAACACTCCCTGCCCTGGAGGATCAAGGCTGGAGCCCCTGAAGAGAGGACAAGCAACACTCCCTGGCCTGGAGGATCAAGGCTGGAGCCCCTGAAGGGAGGACAAGCAACACTCCCTGGCCTGGAGGAACAAGGCTGGAGCCCTTGAAGGGAGGACAAGCAACACTCCCTGGGGGATCAAGGCTGGAGCCCATGAAGGGAGGACAAGCAACACTCCCTGGAGGATCAAGGCTGGAGCCCCTGAAGAGAGGACAAGCAACACTCCCTGGCCTGGAGGATCAAGGCTGTAGCCCCTGAAGAGAGGACAAGCAACACTCCCTGGCCTGGAGGATCAAGGCTGGAGCCCCTGTAGAGAGGACAAGCAACACTCCCTGGCCTGGAGGATCAAGACTGGAGCCCCTGAAGAGAGGACAAGCAACACTCCCTGGCCTGGAGGATCAAGGCTGGAGCCCCTGAAGGGGGGACAAGCAACACTCCCTGGAGGATCAAGGCTGGAGCCCCTGAAGGGAGGACAAGCAACACTCCCTGGAGGATCAAGGCTGGAGCCCCTGAAGGGAGGACAAGCAACACTCCCTGGAGGATCAAGGCTGAAGCCCCTGAAGGGAGGACAAGCAACACTCCCTGCCCTGGAGGATCAAGGCTGGAGCCCCTGAAGAGAGGACAAGCAACACTCCCTGGCCTGGAGGATCAAGGCTGGAGCCCCTGAAGGGAGGACAAGCAACACTCCCTGGCCTGGAGGAACAAGGCTGGAGCCCTTGAAGGGAGGACAAGCAACACTCCCTGGGGGATCAAGGCTGGAGCCCATGAAGGGAGGACAAGCAACACTCCCTGGAGGATCAAGGCTGGAGCCCCTGAAGAGAGGACAAGCAACACTCCCTGGCCTGGAGGATCAAGGCTGTAGCCCCTGAAGAGAGGACAAGCAACACTCCTTGGCCTGGAGGATCAAGGCTGGAGCCCCTGTAGAGAGGACAAGCAACACTCCCTGGCCTGGAGGATCAAGACTGGAGCCCCTGAAGAGAGGACAAGCAACACTCCCTGGCCTGGAGGATCAAGGCTGGAGCCCCTGAAGCGAGAACAAGCAGCACTCGCTGGCCTGGAGGAGCAAGGCTGGAGCCCCTGAAGAGAGGACAAGCAACACTCCCTGGAGGATCAAGGCTGGAGCCCCTGAAGAGAGGACAAGCAACACTCCCTGGAGGATCAAGGCCGGAGCTCCTGAAGAGAGGACAAGCAACACTCCCTGGTCTGGAGGATCAAGGCTGGAGCCCCTGAAGAGAGGACAAGCAACACTCCCTGGAGGATCAAGGCTGGAGCCCCTGAAGAGAGGACAAGCAACACTCCCTGGAGGATCAAGGCTGGAGCCCCTGAAGGGAGGACAAGCAACACTCCCTGGCCTGGAGGATCAAGGCTGGAGCCCCTGAAGAGAGGACAAGCAACACTCCCTGGAGGATCAAGGCCGGAGCTCCTGAAGAGAGGACAAGCAACACTCCCTGATCTGGAGGATCAAGGCTGGAGCCCCTGAAGAGAGGACAAGCAACACTCCCTGGAGGATCAAGGCTGGAGCCCCTGAAGAGAGGACAAGCAACACTCCCTGGCCTGGAGGATCAAGGCTGGAGCCCCTGAAGAGAGGACAAGCAACACTCCCTGGAGGATCAAGGCTGGAGCTCCTGAAGAGAGGACAAGCAACACTCCCTGGAGGATCAAGACTGGAGCCACTGAAGAGAGGACAAGCAACACTCCCTGGAGGATCAAGGCCGGAGCTCCTGAAGAGAGGACAAGCAACACTCCCTGGGGGATCAAGGCTGGAGCCCCTGAAGAGAGGACAAGCAACACTCCCTGGGGGATCAAGGCTGGAGCCCCTGAAGGGAGGACAAGCAACACTCCCTGGAGGATCAAGGCTGGAGCCCCTGAAGGGAGGACAAGCAACACTCCCTGGAGGATCAAGGCTGGAGCCCTTGAAGGGAGGACAAGCAACACTCCCTGGGGGATCAAGGCTGGAGCCCTTGAAGGGAGGACAAGCAACACTCCCTGGAGGATCAAGGCTGGAGCCCCTGAAGAGAGGACAAGCAACACTCCCTGGAGGATCAAGGCTGGAGCCCTTGAAGAGAGGACAAGCAACACTCCCTGGGGGATCAAGGCTGGAGCCCCTGAAGGGAGGACAAGCAACACTCCCTGGGGGATCAAGACTGGAGCCCCTGAAGAGAGGACAAGCAACACTCCCTGGGGGATCAAGGCTGGAGCCCCTGAAGAGAGGACAAGCAACACTCCCTGGAGGATCAATGCTGGAGCCCCTGAAGAGAGGACAAGCAACACTCCCTGGCCTGGGGGATCAAGGCCGGAGCTCCTGAAGAGAGGACAATCAACACTCCCTGGAGGATCAAGGCCGGAGCTCCTGAAGAGAGGACAAGCAACACTCCCTGGAGGATCAAGGCTGGAGCCACTGAAGAGAGGACAAGCAACACTCCCTGGCCTGGAGGATCAAGGCTGGAGCCCCTGAAGCGAGGACAAGCAACACTCCCTGGCCTGAAGGATCAAGACTGGAGCCCCTGAAGAGAGGACAAGCAACACTCCCTGGCCTGGAGGATCAAGGCCTGAGCCCCTGAAGCGAGGACAAGCAGCACGCCGAGCCATGAAGCGGTGGAGGGCGAGCTCCTTCTTACCTTCTGGCTGCTCAGGTTGGTCTTCACAAGCTCTTTCTCATTGTGCTCCAACAGCTCAATCTGCCGGCGCTGCTGGGTCTGCATTTCCTTTAGGTGGTCGTTCTCCTGGATCAGCTCCATGCTCTTTTCAGACATCTTGGCCAGCTGTGCGCAGATGGACACGTTCTCCCGGATGGTGCGCTTGGTTGTCTCTGCCATCTGATTGCCCGACACTTTCCGAAACTCTGCTGCCACCACATTTACTCTATGCACTGTGTCTTTCTTCAACCTGCAGCAAGAAAGAAAAGTAGAACAGCCTGTTGGATAAACATGGCCTCCTCTCGGGAACACTGGGCTCATTGAAAATATCTACAAGATAAAAGACAGGCTACATCCCAAGAGGCACCATTACAGCCACTGAGATCACCCACACCAGCCTCCTGCAGTCAAACACATCTAGAAAGCTCTCCCAGGAATCAGGAACTGGCCTCTTGCTTGCAGCTCACATGTGCATCACTCTGGCAGCCTCCGGTCCCAAGAGAAATGTACCTTGCACAGTGTTTCCATACTGTTTCCGGACAAAGGAATCTGCTTCCTTGAAAGTGTAAAACGTAGCCCACCCAAAACAGTCCCCCTGTCTAGATTCCAGTCTTCAAATACAAATGTTACCATCCTCCCAAGCCCCTCATCTCTGCCATCGCCACAGACTTCCTTACCCCTTAGTCACATTTACATGAGTGTTGCCAGCTGACGTAAAAAAAGGTGACACTCAGAATGAACAAGTTAGGAATGTAGCTGCCTTTGCTGAGAGATCTTCAGTTTTTGATATTTAAATCCGACTCAGTCAAATCTCTTTTTTAAACGTGTATCCTTTGGTTTCTGTCCTTCACTGTCCAAACACCCTCCTAGCCAACCAGAGTAAAACTTTGCAGCAGGTGAAGGTGATGCCCCTTCCGGATGGTCAACAATTTTTCAATCTCTGAACAGGCTCCAATTCGGCGCCCGCGCCTCCTTAGAGGGTGGATCACAGAAGGTTTTGTTTCCTCTATTGTTATTAGGGTTTCAGGAATTTCTTAAAATGGGAGAAATCAGATATTCGACTAATATGGCATGGGAGAAGGATCCAGTGTGAGGTGGCAAAGTAGGAAAAGGATCTACCTCTGGTCTTTCATTGGTAAATGCGAGGAGTGGAGTCTAGTTCAAGGCTGGCGGAGAGTGAACTGCATGCAAGTTGATGGAGAGCTTTTTGGGCAACACATAAGATTTTAATTCAGGTGCGTCTGAGCATGGGGAGCCGGTGCAAGTTTATAAGATGCTGAGGGATGTGGGATCCTGCAGGGGACTGAGAATGAGATGGACAGCATAGTTCTGAGTCACGTGAAGATGGTGTGGAAGAAGTTTAGAGATGCTAAAGTACAGGGTGTTCCCATAGCCTAAGCACAATGGGAGAAGAGCCTGGACAACAGTTTTGTGGATAGAAAATGAAAGACAGGAGAAGTCTTTATGAAACTTTGGCAGCATGCAGAGACCTGAATGACTTGATTGGTGAAATTTTGATCGAGAAAATAGCCTACGTTTTTGCAAACTTGGAGGGAGATGGCAGCAGGCCTAACTCTTTTGGCCAACCTGCTAGTCTATCAAGTGTGGAAAAGTTTTCCGGACATGAGGACCTCTGTCATTTAGTTGGTAGCAATTGTCACAATAATCTGCTTATCATCCGCATAAAACAAAATGTTGAACCGGAAGATCCAACTGGATCATCCAGAGGGGAGATGTAAATGATGAAGAGAGCTGCACTCAGTGGGGATCTCTACGTGACTCCACAGGTAACCGGGCAACGGGTGAGTGGAAGGAGTGTAGGGAAACTGCCTGAGATCTGTTGGAGATAAACGGATGTAAACACTTTAAGGCTTGCAGGCATATGCCAGAGTTAAAGAGCAGAGAGAGCAGAATGGAATAAGACCTCCTGAGAGTAGACAAAAGACAATCCCATCCTTCTTGGGGGGTAGATCACTGGAGGATCATCTTCTTGTTCTTGTTAGAGGGTGGATGAGAAAAAGGTTCTGCTTCTTCTTAGAGGGTAGATCATAAAAGGTTCTGCTTCTTCTTAGTGGGTAGATCACAGTAGGTTCTGCTTATTTGAGGCAGTTTGCAGAATGATCTACGTATCCTTAGACGATGGATCACAGAAGGTTCTGCTTCATCTTAGAGGGAAGATGTTAGTCCGGTCAGCCTTAGGGTTGTCTTCCCCCAAACGCTTTGCGTTTACCCCTCCTATTTTTGCTGATCTTAGGACTCTGTACATGTTACCACTGCTAACCAGTGAAAAAGTGCATGTGCCCACTCCTTAACACATGGTAACATAGGCTTATAAGTAAATTAAGTAAGCCATTTGGGATATAAGTCCCTAGTAAAGTGTTACTACATGTACACAGGGCCTGTAAATGATATGCTACTAGTGGGCAAGCAGCACTCATTGTGCCACCCACTTAAATAGCCCCTTCCAACATGTTGCACGTCCGCTCTAAGAAGCTTGCCCTCCACAGGCCCTCTCATCGCAAATTTCTCGTTGAATGCAGCCTCGACAATGACAAATATTCTTGCAACGCAGCCTCGCAGCTCCTCGGAACTGATGCATCACCTCGACTACACAACGCATCCTTCATGCCAGACTCTTCATCACAAGGCCTCGTTGATGGGATCCTCGACGATGATGCAGGACATCTCATTGCAGCTTCGCAGCTCCTCGGAACTAATGCATCCTCGACGCAGGACCTCGCAATGCTCCAAACCGTAATATGAGATACGCTTGTTCAGTGGGCCTAACTCTGTCCCTCTAGCCATCCTGTGCTCCATTGTGGTCGGCCTGAACTTGTGACATAAATACATAGTTTGAGGAGCACCTTGACCTAATGTAATACATTTGTAGCTACAACAAAAACTATTAGCAAAGAGTCTTCACTTCTATAGCATATATTATGCATTTATATTCAAAGTCAATATTGCACGTGAGACAACATGAACATTCTTTTCTCAAAAAAAGGGGGAAAAGCTCTCCATTTTCTGTTTTCTTTTTCCTTTTCATTCATGCATCACAACAACATTGTACAAAAGACTTGGCACAACTAGACCACAGCCTGCGCGTTTCGTCCCGGTTTCACGGGACTTCTACAGGGCAAAATATTCAGGCATGTGTAATTCAAACTCTCAGCAAGACAATAAATCACTCACTCTGTTGTAGGGATTCTGCACATACACAGAACTATGCACAGGAAAACAGGACCTCAGTGAGTAGGTGGTGTACCAACCTACCACATCTGTACCCAAAATCCCTAACCGACTAGCTATAGTGTCTCATTCGTTCTCCGTCTACAGCGGAGCTACCAATGATTAGACAACTCAGAACACGTACTCTACCTTGGTAATCGCGGGAGCAAGACACTTTTTCGCTTAGCCACTCATACTTGTCCACAATGCAAATAATCAAAGATACGGTATAGTTTAAAATGTTTATTTCAACTAACGGGCTCTATGGTGCAGTGCACGAGCCAACCCAAGCAGCAGAATGCATAAACACAATATAGTCAGCATTGTTACAAATCCATAGAATACAAACGGGGGTGTCTTGTTATAGAAAGCAATGGACAAGGAAGAAACTACCTAAACACCCTCCCCGTGACAAGAGATAGTTTATTATAAAAGAGAGGACCTCTGGGCTTTGTCAGCAGAACCGCCATTTGGACAGCTGTTAAAACTTTTTCTACAGTTGAAAACCTCAATTCGGCCGTGTACAAATGTGATTTGTATGCGATTGGCACTGTGTCTCCTTCATTGTACGTCAAGAAAGTGAAACCCACCGCGCCTGGTATGATTCGTATCACCAGGTTAGTGTGTGTCTCACGCGTCAACAAGTATTTAGAGTTTAGCAAATCAGACTGCAAAGAAAGTAATATAGCAGTATGTTCCGGTAATCAGTTGGATTTTGAGAAAGTAGGTTGTATCAAGGCATAAAGTGGCTTGATATGCTGGGCATATTCGGGAATATAAGAACGCCCAAAATGTAGCTGTCCACTAAGGCAGAACTATGGGTATTCTGTACCGCAAAGGTCCGGCAATGGGAGTTCAAACGTCGGTAATCAAAAACTTTGCGGTACGACCCATCCGGTTTGGATACAGTAAAGAGCGGATTATTCATTGGCGATATAAATGTCTCAATCACTCCTTGATATTCCAACTGAGTGAGAATGTCGGCGAAAGGGCCTTTTGCTTCCCGTCTAATGGGATATTGGGGTTGCAGCATCGACCGTAATGGAATATCATGTAGCGGTGAAACTTAATCCCAGCCAACCTGATTGCGGTACACAGCCAGCGCCAGGGCCAAAGCCCACTCAGCTGCAAAAGCCTCAGCATGCTCCTTGGGAACATAATGAGAAAAACTAGGAAGTATCATGTCCTCCCTGTGAGCCGCGGCCAGAACAAAAGGTGGGGGCCAGTCTGCCTCCGCCAGCAAAATGTCATAGGAAGAGGTCAGATTCTCCCAAAAGATCCCAGTGATTACACGCTCAATTTCACCCTCTATACAAAAAACTATTTCGTACAGCCGATCCGGGGGGGGCACCTGGGTGTCAGCATTCTCAACAGTAATGAATGTTTCAGTTGCTGTCACCTCCAGACATGGACGCAGTGCTTCCCGCACTATTGTAACTTCCGCTGCGCCGTCTAGCAGGGTTACCGCCCAAGTCCAATCCAGTAGTCGTGTTCTCACTGTCTGAGGCATATCTCGCTGTTAAAGCGGCAACTTCTTTCTTTTGAAAAGGGGCGCAGAAACATTGTTGCTCTTCCTGCTTCCCCTTGGAGTCAAACTGACGAGGTTGATCATGTCCCCTAGCAAACCTGTTGACTCTTGCCAAGATCCTGGCGATCCCCACCACCAGCTTTTGAGCCAGATGTGTCCTGTGAAGAACGAGGAGAACACTGATCAGGGACTTCAATCAATCAATCATACATTTGTAGAGTACGCTACTCACCCGGGAGGGTCTCAAGGCGCTCAGGGGAGGGGGGGTTGCTACTGTTCGTATAACCAGGTCTTGAGGGGTCTCCTGATGGTCATCAGGTCCTGGGTCTGTTGCAGGTGGGTGGGGAGGGTGTTCCATGTCCTGGCGGCGAGGTGAGAGAAGGATCTGCCGCCAGTGGTCGTCCGGTGGATGCGTGGCACAGTGGCGAGGGCGAGATCAGCAGAACGAAGCTGGTGGTTGGGAGTGTAGAAGGTGAGACGTTTGTTGAGATATGCTGGTCCGGCAATGTGGAGTGCTTTGTGAGCGTGGGTGAGGAGCTTGAAGGTGATCCTCTTGTTGACGGGGAGCCTGTGCAGGTCCCTCAGGTGGGCAGTGATGTGGCTGTGGCGGGGATGTTGAGGATGAGGCGTGCGGAGGCGTTCTGTATACGTTGAAGTCTCTTCTGCAGTTTAGCAGTGGTTCCCGCATACAGGGCATTGCCGTAGTCTAGCCTGCTGGTGACGAGGGCCTGGGTGACAGTCCTTCTGGTTAGGGTGGGGGTCCATCTGTTGATCTTGCAAAGCATACAGAGGGTGTTGAAGCAGGAGGAGGAGACTTGCTGGGTCATTGACAGAGATGAGTCCAGGATGAACCCCAGGTTGCGTGTGTGGTTGGTGGGTGACGGCGCGGCTCCCAGCGAGGCTGGCCACAAGGAGTCGTCCCAGGCGGAGGGGGTGGAGCCGAGGATGAGGACCTCCGTCTTGTCTGAATTCAATTTCAGGCGACTTCTCTTCATCAATTCGGCGACGGCCTCCATTCCATCGTGGAAGTTGGTTTTGGCAGTGGCGGTGTCTTTGGTGAGGGAGAGGATCAGCTGGGTGTCGTTGGCGTATGAGATGATGTTGAGGTTGTGCGATCGGACGATGTTGGCAAGCAGTCTCATGCAGACGTTGAAGAGGGTCTGGCTGAGGGATGATCCCTGGGTTACACAGCAGGTGATCTTGATGACTTCGGATCGGAATGGCGGGAGGCGGACTCGATGGGTTCTGCCGGTGAGGAAGGAGGTGATCCAGTCCAGGGCTTTGTCGCGGATCCCTGCTTCGTGGATGCGTGTGCGTAGGGTGTGGTGGCAGACGGTGTCAAAGGCGGCTGAGAGGTCTAGGAGAATGAGGGCCGTAGTTTCACCATTGTCCATCAGGGCCCTGATGTTGTCAGTGGCGACGATGGTGGTTTCGGTGCTGTGGTTGCTGCGGAATCCGGATAGGGACAAGTCCAGTGTGTTGTTCTCTTCGAGGAAGCGGGTCAGTTGTTGACAATCTTCTCAATGACTGTCGGCGGAAACCGGGGCAGGGAGATGGGCCGGAAGTTCTTGAGGTCCTTAGGGTCTGCCTTGTGTTTCTTGAGTAGGGCGTTGATCTCTGCGTGTGTCCAGCTTTCCGGGAAGGTGGCGGTCTTGAATAAGCAGTTGAAGATCTTTCGGAGTTGGGGTGTGATGGTGGAGCTTGCTTTGTTGAAGATGTGGTGGGGGCAGGGGTCTGACGGTGATCCGGAGTGGATGGTGTTCATGGTTTTGATGGTGTCTTAGTCGTTGACCTGGTTCCAGGAGATCAGGAGGCCGGTGTGGCTGGGAGGCTGTGAGTCTAGGGTGTCGGCGGCTGTCAGGGGTCTGGATGTTGAAGCTGTTTTGGATGTCTTTGATCTTGCGGTGGAAGAAGGTGGCTAGGTAGTCGCAGAGGTCTTGTGACAGCGGGATGTCGTTGGAACTGGAACTGGGGTTGGCGAGTTCCTTCACGATGTTGAAGAGCTCTTTGCTGTTGTGTGCATTGTTGTCGATGCGTTCCTTGAAGGAGGTATTTTTGGCGGTTCAAATTAGTTGGTGGTGCCTACTGCTGGTGTTCTTGAGGGCTGCGTGGTTGTCCTGTGTTTGCTCATGGCGCCATTTATTCTCTAGTCTTCGGCAGGTCTGTTTGGATACCTGGAGGTCAGCGGTGAACCAGATGGCCCTTCTGTGGGTGTGTCTGAGGGTTTCTTGATCGGGGCGAGAGTGATGGAGCAGTCGTCAATCCATTGCCTGAGGTTGCGGGCAGCTGTGTTGGTGTCGGTGTGGTCGGTTGGTGGGTCTCGGGAGAGGGTGGTGATTAGCTGGTCTTCGGTGATCTTGTTCTAGCTGAGCGGGGGTATTCTTTGTGGGTGGTTTTGTGTGGTGGTTTTCTTGAAGGAGAAGTGGATACAGCGGTGGTCGGTCCAATGGAGTTTGGTGATCTGGCTGAAGGTGACGTGGTTGCTGGCTGAGAAAATGGGGTCGAGCGTGTGTCCAGTGGATTGGGTGGGTGTCGTGACGATCTGTTTGAGACCGCGGTTGGCGAGGTTGTCCAGTAGTGAGGCGGAGTTGCTGTCATCGGCGTTCTCGAGGTGGAAGTTCAGGTCTCCGAGGAGGATGTAGTCTGTGGAGGCCAGGGCGTGCACGCTGATGAGGTCTGTGATGGAGTTGCTGAAGTGTGGCCGGGGCCTAGGAGGTCTGTACACGAGGGTTCCTCTGAGGGTGGTGTTGGGATCGATGTGGATCTGGAAGTGCAGGTGTTCGGCAGTACTGAGGGTGTCTTCGGTGTTGGTCGAGATCCTGGGGGTTGGCAATTCCTCCTCCCGGTCTGTTGCTGCGGTCCCTGCGAGTGATCTTGTAGCCATCCGAGAATAGCTATGGCCATGTCAGGTGCCGACGAGGCGTTCATCCATGTCTCCGTAATGAAAGCGACTTCCGGGGAGGATGAGTCAAGCAGGTCCCAGAGTTTGATGGCGTACCTGTGGACGGAGCGGGTGTTGAGCAGTATGCATCTGAGATGGTTGTCGCCTGTCTTGTTGGGGGTGGCAGGACGTGCTGGTGTACGCTGGCTGGTGAAGCTGCAGTTTCGGCAGTGAAAGGTCCGTGGGTGCGCTTTGGGGTGGCCTGGAAGCAGGTGGTAGAATGGCCGGCATTGAGTGCGTGGAGGAGGTTAGCATCGTAGCGGCGTCTGGTGTGGTGGTGCTCGTGGGGGCCAGAGGGTCTGGCGATGGGCACGGTCCAGGCGCATATGGGCGCAGATGGGATTGCCTTATGCAGCTGCCGCGATTAAGAAGGGGAGGTGGGAGGGAGGAGCGGTTGGGAGTCAGGTGGGAGGGTGAATAGTCGAATGGGCGAGCAGGGGCGGGCCACAGGGGAAGCAGTGGTGGGAAAAAACGGAGTGCAGCGGAGAGAGGGAACCTGGGGGGTTACAGGGAGCAGAAATAAAATAAAATCAACAGATAGGGTGAAATCAGCACATGAGGCAAAATACAGTAGCAAGGAAGGCAATGAATGCGGAGCAAGAAGTATTGGAAGCGAGGGCGGCCACAGGGCTCGAACTCGCCGCAGCAGCGTGCGGAGAGCACAGGCACAGACAGGTGGAGCTAGCTGTGCGGCGTGGGGGGCGAACTGGAAATCTATCGGGAGTCTTAATTTTCGCGCCGTCGCGCAAATCATAAGTACGCTCAGAAGATTCATGTGTTGGGGAACTAGTACGCGACCTCTCTTTCTGTTGTTGTTATTGCCTCTTTTTCTTATTTCTCTAGTTCTTTTTAGAATAGACTAGGCGTCCATCTGTATCGGATGGAACCTTATGCTGATCCTGTGTTTGAACTTGATTAAAAGGTGTGTTCCCCAAACTATTGCGGCCTATGGTTTTATAAGCCTGTGCAATAATTCTTGGTAATTCACATGGTTTGTCCAGTTCAGGGACAGCCGCCAAACCGTTAGCGACTTGGAAGCTTACAGCATCGCCCTTGATATTGGCAAGAATCAAATCAGCCACCAAGTCAAATACCCCCAGCAGACGCATCCCTAGTTCCACAGCCGCTTCAGCGCCGTGTTCATCTTGAACGCGCTTTATCACGGAGGGGAGGATAGTCATGGACGGCGTGCCGAAACACTTCGAGTATACAGATGCAAACACCTTTCCGCAGGTGTTACAATCAGCTACAGGAGAGGTATTAGGAAAAACAGCCTTGAGCTGTCCAAATTTTTCGGCAAGCCAATAAGGTAGTTCATCCTTATTTTTCGATAAAGCGAATAGTGTTGGTGCCTTCTGCTTCCTTTGGTAGCCCAATTATTTGATTAGTGTTCCTTTGGGCTCGCCCCTCAAAGTCCTCAGTTCACCCTTCCAGAAAGTCCACCCCTCTCAGGGTTATGCGCTAGCAATAGTGAACTGATGTTGAAAGTCCTGTGTTGGGCCCAAAATGGCCCATCATTTGGAGGTGCCAAGCATGCTCATATAGTCTCTGGCACTTGCGTTTGATGGGCTGGACCTCTTCACGGACGACTATGAAAGGCAAACCGAATGGCCCTTAGCAGGAAGGGAGGCACCGAGGGGCCATGGCTACCAACGTGGAGTCTAGAATGCCTGGGCTCTGTTAGGACTGTGTTAGCCTGCCCAAGGAAGGAGTCAGGATCACGCCAGGGCCTGCCTCAGGCACAACCGTGTAGGGCTGGGTAACGGGCGTGGGCACCTGTCAGTCAATACTCTCACCTGCACACTGCCAATGTTAATCTTTTCTCAGACCCCCTGTGCGGGGTATAGACAAGAGCCAGAGGCCAACTGATCTGAAGTGGGGTGTCTGGATGCTCCATGAGGGCAACAAGGTGCTACTAGGGCAGATGTCCCAAGCCACCAATCCTGTGTCTCCTCAGCAGCGGTTAGAGAGTTGCAGGCCTTGCTCAAAGCATGTCTAGGTGCTGAGTGCCATCTTGCCTGGGCAGTGCCGGAGTGGGTGGCATTCAGTGGGGCCATTAGGGCTCTGCGGGTACATTAACCTTCCACTCTCTCTTGTCCAAACCTCTTACATGAGCATGAACTGAAAGCTGGGCAGTCCACGGGGCCTCACTTTTCCGACAGAGGCAGGGATCTGCCTTGTGGACACAGGAACTTAACAAGTTCTGGTCGCTATGACTTGCAGCTAAACCACATCTAGTTTCGAGGGCACATATAGTGTTTGGTGGACTATTGATGGGTTCTGCTCTCTGTTATATTTCTGTCAGTGCTGTAAACCGACATATGCTCTCTTTCTCCAGACAGTCAACAACACAAGCACTTAAAAAACATTCCATTGTTCTTTTTCAATTTATAAACCCATCTATGGGTCATGAATTCATGAAAATGATTTAAAATATTTTATTAAGATTTTAAAGTAAACTATTTCAATAGTCATTAACTTTGTAAAATGCCTATTAAGTCCATCAGGAGAGGCTCAGAGAGAATATGAGGTAGAGGAAAGAAGGCAACAGGAGAGATAAAAGGAGTTAAGGAAAGAGTGGGGCAGGGGAGGATATGGGGGTAGAGGAGAGAGGGGAGCAGGAAAGGATAAGGGGTAGAGGAGAGAGGGGAGAGGGGAGCAGGAGAGGATAAGGGGTAGAGGAAAGTTTAAAGGGTAGAGGGAAGCAGGCGAGGACAAGGGGTAGAGGAGAGGATAAGGGGTCGAGGAGAGGATAAAGGGTAGAGGAGAGAGGGAAGAGGGGTGCAGGAGAGAATATGGGGTAGAGGAGAGTGGAGTTGTTGCGGGAATTCCGTTCTCCGACAGAACTGTGCATAGAGATTTGGAACCTCAGTGAATTAGGGTGGCCCAAAACTCACCTCACTACCCAAAATCCCCTTACCGAGCTAGCTACAGTGTCTCATTGGTCAGTATAACTTCCCAATGTTTAGACAGACCAGAACATGAACTTAGAATACCTCAGGTATCGTGGAACACATGAACACTCTTTCGTTATACAATCATTTCAAACCAGAACGTGGAGTAAAAGAGGACACGTGCACATTTGAAATATTTATTTACTAATGCAGGGTTCTCAAACGCAGTATCTTAGATAATACGAGCAAACATATTATCACAAGCAAAGTTATCAGCATAGTTACTAATCCATAGAAAGCGAACGGTGAAAGCATACTAAAATGCTAACATGAATAGGAATTAACAACACCTATTTCTCACCCTCCCTAACTAGCATAGCATATTATATCTATGAAGGTCTCTTTGGGTTTTAGCAGGGCGGGCCCATACCTCAAAATCTCAGTGGTAGAGGATCACATCGTCTTCCACCAGCTCTCTGCATGCGAAGCACCATCAAGTGTGTTATGTGTGCTCTCAGCAAAGCAATATAAAAACGCGCGTAAAGCCAGATTTTGGCAGCAGCTGCATTCATGTTATGTCTAGAAAGGTGCGAAGATCAGACCTCACAACAACACTGTGTCGAGTTATCCTGGGAAGCTTCAGCACTCACTGTGCAGACAGTTTACCAAGCAAAGCTGATATCAGAGCAATAACATATTATTCTCATGTAAATCACAACACTCTTCTAGGTTGAAAGCTAAAATAACAATTATGTGTTGTGTGCAAAAGCAGCAAAAGGAAAAATGGCGTTTAGAGGGAAGAGGGGCACAGGAGAGGATAAGGGGTAGAGGAGAGGATACGGGGAGAGGATAAAGGGTAGAGGGGAGAGGGGAGCAGGAGAGGATAAGGGGTAGAGGAGAGGATAAGGGGTAGAGGACAGGATAAGGGGGTAGAGGAGAGGATAAGGGGTAGAGGAAAGGAGAAGGGGTTAAGGAGAGGATAAAGGGTAGAGGAGAGAGGGGAGAGGGAGGAGGGGCGCATGTGAGGATATGGGGTAGAGGAAAAGATACGGGGTAGATGAGAGGATAAAGGATAGAGGACAGAGGGACAGTAACACAGAATAAGGGAGAGGGGAGAGGTGAGGATAAGGGGTAGAGGAGAGAGGGGCGCAGGAGAGGATAAGGAATAGCGGAAAGGGGGCAGTAACACATAATAAGGGGGTAGAGGAGAAAGGCAATCAGGGGCAGATAAGGGGTAGAGGATAAAGGGAGAGAGGAGAGCAGAATATATATAAAGAAGTTATGTTGAATAGTCACTATAAAGAAAAGATGAAGGATTGTCAGGATAAAGAAAAGATGAAGAATAGTCCGGATAAAGAAAAGAATAAGAATTGTCAGAATAAAGGAAAGATGAATGAATGAATGAATGAATAAGCACTTGTAGAGCGTGTGGTTACCCGAGGGCATGAATAATAGTCAGGATAAAGGAAAGATTGCTAATGGTCAGGATAAAGAAAAGATGAAGAATAGCCAGGATAAAGAAAAGATAGGGAATAGGATGAATAAAAGACAAATATAGTCACCATAAAGAAAAGAGAAAGTAGTCACTATAAAGTAATAAAAAAGAAAAGTCAGGATAAAGAAAAGACAAAGCATACTAAGGATAAAGAAAAGATGAATAATCAGTATGAAAACAAATCATTTTCAGGATAAAAAAAGTTGATAAAGAATTGTCAGGATAAAGAAAAGATAAAGAATAGTCAGGATGAAGACAAGATTTATAATAATCAGGATAAAGAAAAAATGACTATTAGTCAGGATAAAGGAAACATTAATAGTCAGGATAAAGGAAAGATTAATAGTCAGGATAAAGGAAAGATTACTAATAGTCAGGATAATGGAAAGAAGAAGAAGAGTCAGGAAAAAGGAATAAATGTATAATAGGATAAAGGAAAGATGAAGAATAGTCAGGATAAAGGAAAGATTACTAATAGGATAAAGGAAAGATTAATAATAGGATAAAGGAAAGATGAAGAATCGTCAGGATAAAGGAAAGATTAATAATAGTCAGGACAAAGTAAAGATGAAGAATAGTCAGGATAAAGGAAATAATAGGATAAAGAAAATATTACCAATAGTCAGGGGATAGGAAAGATTACTATTAGTCAGGATAAAGGAAAGATTAATAGTCAGAATAAAGGAAAGATTAATAGTCAGGATAAAGGAAAGATTACTAATAGTCAGGATAATGGAAAGATGAAGAATAGTCAGGAAAAAGGGAAAAATGTATAATAGGATAAAGGAAAGATGAAGAATAGTCAGGATAAAGGAAAGATTACTAATAGGATAAAGGAAAGATTAATAATAGGATAAAGAAAAGATGAAGAATCGTCAGGATAAAGGAAAGATTACTAATAGGATAAAGGAAAGATTAATAATAGGATAAGGAAAAGATTACTAATAGTCAGGGGAAAGGAAGGATTAGTAATAGTCAGGGGAAAGGAAAGATTACTAATAGTCAGGGGAAAGGAAAGATGAAGAAAAGTCAGGATAAAGGAAAGATTACTAACAGTCAGGGGAAAGGAAAGATGAAGAATAGTCAGGATAAAGGAAAGATTAATAATAGGATAAAGAAAAGATTACTAATAGTCAGGGGAAAGGAATGATTACTAATAGTCATTACTAATAGTCAGGGGAAAGAAAAGACGAAGAATAGTCAGGATAAAGGAAAGATTAATAATAGGATAAAGAAAAGATTTCTTATAGTCAGGGGAAAGGAAAGATTACTAATAGTCAGGGGAAAGGAAAGATTACTAATAGTCAGGGGAAAGGAAAGATTACTAATAGTCAGGGGAAAGGAAAGATGAAGAAAAGTCAGGATAAAGGAAAGATTAATAATAGGATAAAGAAAAGATGACTAATAGTCAGGCGAAAGGAAAGATTACTAATAGTCAGGGGAAAGGAAAGATGAAGAATAGTCAGGGGAAAGGAAAGATGAAAAATAGTCAGGGGAAAGGAAAGATGAAGAATAGTCAGGATAAAGGAAAAATTAATAATAGGATAAAGAAAAGATTACTAATATTCAGGGGAAAGGAAATATTACTAATAGTCAGGGTAAAGAAAAGATTAATAATAGGATAAAGAAAATATTACTAATAGTCAGGGGAAAGGAAAGATTACTAATAGTCAGGTTAAAATAAAGATGAAGAATAGTCAGGATAAAAGAGCCCGTCTTTGCCTGCCTTGCTTTGCCCTTAGCATACGGGAGCTGCACAACAGGGGAGCCTGCCGAGACGTGAGCTCACACCCTGCAACAAGGGTCACAGTCCCCGCAACCGTCCCCGCAACCACCATCCGCGCTGCTGCTGGGAGGTAGGTGACTACACCTCCCAGCAAGCCTTGCGCCAGGGACGCCGCGTCAACACCAGGGACGCACCAGGAGGCGCATAAAGACTGGCTAGGCCTCCAGCAGCGCGGGACGCCTCGGCAAAGGGCAGGCCCTTCTGCGCCCATCAGCGACCGGAAGAGGCTGGCTCGACCACTCCTCTGAGAGCTGCCTCACTTCGTAGACTGTGCCTGGACTTTTATGCTACCTGATTGGGACTTGTATCTTCTAAAGTTTGAACTACTGCAGCTCACATCTTAAAGAGCGCGAGCATGATCAAACGCAAAGGTGCTGCAGGCACACTAGATGCCTTTATTATCAGGGTAGAATCCTTATTGACGCATGAAAAGCATTTGTCACTTGACCCCTTAAAACACCCAACAGATAAACAAACATGTTCTCTTAGTCTGAGTGACTCACCACAATTGCTGCCATTAAGCCCAACAATAACAGTACATAACAAGGCAAATGCACCCGTTCTGCCAAATTCACCTTCCATACTCTCCCCTATAACATGAGATGATCTAAGTAGATCAGGCATAGCTACCAGACTACGAGCTCCAAGGACATTAGAAAAGCCTAATGAGAAAGACCACTGAATGAAGCAGAAGCGAGCTGTTGGCCACCCAAAGCCCAAAACAAAGAGAGTAGGGGACCACAGCCCTCGACTAATCCAACTTGCCATATAGATGAACAAATTGCAACGTTAAAAAAATCTGTTAGTACACAGACAGAAGCAGATCCTCCCCCTTTACCTTTATTAATGAAAGAGGTCATTGGGGATTTAGATCGCGCCTTAACACTGTCACTAGAACTGCACTTGGAGCTATGTTAGCACAGATCAATGAACTAATGGATAAGAAATGTAGTTCAATGGACAAAAAGATAGAGCAGCTGAATATTGCTATAGGGAACTTGTGATGTAGCAATGGTATAATTCAGTCTGATGTTGTTGAAGGGGCGAGTCAGTCAATGCAAGCAGAAAACACACTAATTACTACCCGAGTTGAGATGACCAATATGGGGAAAGACATGCCTATGATAAATTCCTTGACAAAACTGAGCAATAGGGGGAGAAGTACATGGGTTAGACACCAGGAATCCAATGATAAACAAGGGGAGACACATGACATAGGTTCTGCTCAAGCAGCCCCTAATTTATCGGTAAACCGTATTGGCTCAGCTGCAATAAACAGCCTAAAAGGTACCAATTTGAAACCAAACAATGATGTTTTGGGCCTTCCACCTGCTTCATGCCCATGTGTGCTAATTTTAGCTGGGGTCCCTGCTTTCAAAAGTGAGCAGAATGAATCTTGGTCTAATCTATGGAACAAGACTGTTGATTGGTTGACCAAATTTAAGAATTTTAACCCACGGAATATGAAAGACATCCTTATGGTTCGTAGAATAGGGTGGGTTGGCGACTCCCCCAAGAATATAAATGGCGATTGTGTAGTAGTAAACTTCCGCAGGCCACAGATGGTTCGAAGTCTATTAAATATGCAAGAGGAGATATCTTCCAAAAGCACTTGTATCTGCGCCCTTCCCCAGGGATATTTTTATAAACCTCCACCAAGGAAGACTGTCTATGATGGTGCTCCGCTTGTATTAACAAATAGGTTTCAAGATTTATCTGTACTTAACGCTTTAGACTGACAAACAACTACCTCTGAACATGATATATACTCTCCTGCTATTACCCAGACAAATTGTAGTATGAACCAGACACCCTTCTTACACACCCAGGACCTAGATGAGACACAGGCCACTCTAAACGTTCGTGAGACCCGAGAGCTAAAAGAACTACAGTGGGCAGAAGACCTAAATGTTTTTCCACTCACTCTTTTAGAGCCCTTTCCTGATTTAATGATTGAATCCCCCATGTTAAATATAACTAACTGTAAAACTAACAGTAGTTTAACCTTAGATATAAAGGCAAACAAGCAGTGGGAAGTACAGCTCACATCGTGGAATATTGCGGGACTTAACAGGAATCTTGGAGACACTGTACTGGGAGATTTGTTGAGACATGACAGTAGTGTCTGGGGCCCATACATAAACTGCTTATGCAATGCAATGGGTTTGGGCGCACCAATACCCGAATCTTGGAAAGGGGCAGAAATCACCATGATCTTTAGGAAAGGCAATCGTCATGACCCCGCAAATTACCGACCAATTCGTTTATTTGACATTGTACAAACATTTTTGCTAGGCATATTTTAAACAAATTGATCGACTGGCTTGAATAGAATAATACATAGAACAAAGTGATATTTGCCTTTTGCAAGAGACCTGGGCACTAGAAATCCCACATAAAGTTAGATACAAGACATTCAGTGTCAACGCTATTCCTTCAATAAGAGGCAGGCCATAGGGGGTCTTGTCATATGGATAAGAATCACTCTCGAAATTACTACAACCCTGTTGCATATACCGTCCCAGGACATGGTCGGCGTGAAAATGATCACACGGGACAAAAACTAAATATACTTCATTAATATTTACAATAGACCAAGCCCAGCTTTGAAAGAATCTTTAGTAATAGAGCAACTCGAATCCTTTTTATATGCATTAGAGCCGAGGGTGATGATAATTGTAGGCGGCGATCTAAATTGTAAGTTCGAACCAGCGGTAGGTTTTGACAACCTTTTTGAGGACGAAGACACAGCAAATAATATCCCTGACCTAGAAAGCAGCCCGATAGTGCTGTGCATTAACATCGAGCCAGGGACTTAGAGCCTGTAATGGCCGCCTACCCTCGGACAGACCAAATGCATTTACATTTTGTAGAGGTAATTGTCAGAGTCATATAGACTACATAACGGTATCCATTGAGTTCTGGCCCAATGTACACGACTTAATAGTAGACACCAGAACCGAGAGTGACCACAGACCCCTACACTTGACACTAGCAACCCACCTCTTTTTTGACACCACCCTGAGTAGTGGAGCTAATAATATCACCACGGATGGCACCATAGTGAGTAATAATCATCGAGCCTTAAAGTGGCCTTACATCTTAGGAAATGATCAGTCCATGACACAGATCTATAACACTTTTGTAGACATTATTTCCCCCCATATAGACTTACCAGCAGTAGAGCTTCCAATTTTGGACATACACCATGCCCTCTTAGATGCTTTAGCACCGATTGTGAGCAGAATGCCCAAGGAGGGCAGCGGAAGAAGAAATGACACAATTCTAGTAGCCAACCCTTGGTATAACAAGGAGTTTCAAGAAGCAAAAGCCGACCTTATACTGGCAATAAAAAATAACAACATAATCATTACAAGGGAGGAAAGGTGCAAATATAAGAGAACCCTCACTTATGCAAAAAAAACCTGGGATGATAATATTTGGACGGATTTAATTAGAGCAGCAAAGTCCAAAGACCAGGCAGGCTTTTGGCGGTTAATAACAAAGGGAAAAAAGACCGGTAGGGATTGAAAGGGCCTTTCTTTTGACGCCAATACCTGAGTCGATCACTTCTCCCGACTTTATGCGGCAGCAGAAATTGAACAAACTTTTACTAGTGTAGATTTTGTAACAAACTTAAATGCACCTCACTTATATTTTAGCTTACAAGAAACATTGATGGCAGTTGATGCAGTTAAGCCAGGGAAAGCGCCCGGCCCCGACAAAATACCGGGAGATTTGCTGAGACTTGACAGTAGTGTTTGGGGCCCATACATAAACTGCTTATGCAATGCAATGGGTTTGGGCGCACCAATACCCAAATCTTGGAAAGGGGCAGAAATCACCATGATCTTTAGGAAAGGCATCGTCATGACCTCGCAAATTACCGACCAATTAGTTTAATTGACATTTTACAAACTTTTTTGCTAGGCATATTTTAAACAAATTGAACGACTGGCTTGAAGAGAATAATGTGCTCTCAAAATTCCAGGTGGGTTTTAGAATAAAAACCAGTACAATTAATAAGATTATTAGATTTATATGCTTATGCTGGAAATACATACATTTAAAAAAGGGCGACTTGTATATTGCCTTTGTAGACCTAAAGGTCGCATTCAACCTTATACCTCGAAATTTTCTTTGGGAATCGCTGAAACGTCAAGGGGTGCCAGACGAATTACTCGTGCAAATAATAAGCCTACACAAGGATAATTTCATGGGGCCCGAGGGGCGAACTCACTAAGGCTAGCCACATAAGAAGGGGGGAACACCAGGGGTGTGTACTGGCACCCACTTTATTTTCATTATATGTAAACGATATCCCAAGTTATTTGTACGGATGCGCAAACGATTCGCCCAAGTTGGGGGGGACCTGGTGCCAGCTCTTTTATTTGCTGAAGACACCATACTGATATCACAAACCCTTACAATGTTTAATTAATTCCTTCCATGCATATTGCAATATGACGGGCCTTGAAATCAATTCCAGCAAAACTAAGTATATGGCAATAAACCCACATAGATCTTTTAAAAAGAATTTAGTGATTAACAATCAAAAGTTGAAATACGTGCAAAGCTTCAATTATTTGGGGATAACCCTAAATACAAAACTATCTTGGAAGCCACAATTGGAAAAAAACCCTGCTTCAAAATTGATTGCTGATAATAAAGAGATATGGTAACAGTATCTCGAAAGCGGTGTCCCCAGTCTTGGAGGTATTTAAACATAGAGCACAATCAGCCTCTCTTTACGGGGCTGAAACATGGAGGCCCCACCGTAAAAAGAGTTTTGAACTAGAGGAAAATACATTTTTTAGAAGATTATTAAATCTACAGGTACGAACACCCTTAATTCCCATTGTCATGGACCTAAACGTTAAACGTACAGACCACCATGCTATATTATGACTTCTGCTATTTTGGATGCGACTTTGGTCAACCATAGAATTGATACATTATAAGGAAGGCCTAGAGGAGATCCTAAAGATTGATCAGAGTAGGAACATTCCGTGGCTCAAACATGTTTCTTCCTGGTTTAGCGAACTAGGTCTATCTCATTTTTGGGAAGAAACGCAGTTGACACTACTCTCAATCTCAAATACACTTTCTGGGCTTACATTCAAAATAGTGTGTTACATAGCTCGGCAAGCGGCACATTAACAAAAAAGTTTCTTCTTTTCAAAGAAGTAGCAAGTTTTGAGCCCTTTATGGAATAGGTGCACCCACAACTAGCCAAATCCTTATATATGAAGTTTAGATACGGCGTGCTACAAACAAATCAAAATGGGTTAGTAACTACGACGGGGAAAAGAATGGGTTCAGTGTATTATGCCAAAATGAGACCAAAGAAAACGATTTACATGTATTATTTTTCTGCCCAGCATACGAGAAACCCAGGAACAAATGGATTAAAGCCATTTGTAGATACATGAATATTTAGATTTGTACAGAGGCAGAAAGAATATTAAAAACAGTAACAACCCAAATAATTGTTTTCAGTATAAGCAGATATTTATTTAATGTGAGTCTCATAAGAACTAAAGCCGGGCTGAAGTTGTAACAATTTACGAATATGTGTACTTAAGCCTGTGTTTTTATTAGCAAGCCATGCACATGCACCTTATGATCCAATGGTGGCACAAGGCAAAATTGTGATCTTGTATTTGCACTAAATAATGTTTATAGCTTTATAAGAGATCTTGTAATGAAATACACTGAAAGGTTTAAATAATGGCAGACAAGGTTTACTAAGTAACGAATACTGGTTCAAGCACTCTACATAAATGATTTTATAGAAATAACCAAGGCCTAGTTTTAATGTATTCATTGTATTGCATTGTATTTGTTAATAGCGGAATTGCGGTTAGGTCATTCTATTGTCTATTCTTATTAATGCCCCTTACCATGACGAAGTGACATTAATTGAAAACAAAACTGCATCAACTGTATTCAAATAATTTGAATGTGATTTACAATGTACTTTTATGGTTTTATTTAAACCGAAATAAAGAAATTTGATTTGATTTGATTTGGCTGTTTTCGCCCATACCTGCATCTTGCCACAGAGAAGTGCTTTGCGCCGACCGGGGAAGGCTCCCCTTATTAAAAAACTTCTGCAGGCTGTTGAGACCCCCCACCGTCTCCCTCCCGCCGTCCTGCTGTTATCAACATCCTCAGCGGGGCCGCCGAGTGGAGCGAGGCGAGGGGCTGCCTACAACTCCCGGCAGCCCTCAAGGTCTCCAGCCACACCCCCAGCACGCCGCGTCAGGAGGCGCATAAAGGGCGTCACTGCTGCATCGAGCAGTGACACGCTGTTTTCGGCCATACCTGCATCTTGCCACAGAGAAGTGCTTTGCGCCGACCGGGGAAGGCTCCCCTTATTAAAAAACTTCTGCAGGCTGTTGAGACCCCCCACCGTCTCCCTCCCGCCGTCCTGCTGTTATCAACATCCTCAGCGGGGCCGCCGAGTGGAGCGAGGCGAGGGGCTGCCTACAACTCCCGGCAGCCCTCGAGGTCTCTAGCCACACCCCCAGCACGGCGCGTCAGGAGGCGCATAAAGGGCGTCACTGCTGCATCGAGCAGTGACGCGCTGTTTTCGCCCATACCTGCATCTTGCCACAGAGAAGTGCTTTGCGCCGACCGGGGAAGGCTCCCCTTATTAAAAAACTTCTGCAGGCTGTTGAGACCCCCCACCGTCTCCCTCCCGCCGTCCTGCTGTTATCAACATCCTCAGCGGGGCCGCCGAGTGGAGCGAGGCGAGGGGCTGCCTACAACTCCCGGCAGCCCTCGAGGTCTCCAGCCACACCCCCAGCACGCCGCGTCAGGAGGCGCATAAAGGGCATCACTGCTGCATCGAGCAGTGACACGCTGTTTTCGCCCATACCTGCATCTTGCCACAGAGAAGTGCTTTGCGCCGACCGGGGAAGGCTCCCCTTATTAAAAAACTTCTGCAGGCTGTTGAGACCCCCCACCGTCTCCCTCCCGCCGTCCTGCTGTTATCAACATCCTCAGCAGGGCCGCCGAGTGGAGCGAGGCAAGGGGCTGCCTACAACTCCCGGCAGCCCTCGAGGTCTCCAGCCACACCCCCAGCACGCCGCGTCAGGAGGCGCATAAAGGGCGTCACTGCTGCATCGAGCAGTGACACGCTGTTTTCGCCCATACCTGCATCTTGCCACAGAGAAGTGCTTTGCGCCGACCGGGGAAGGCTCCCCTTATTAAAAAACTTCTGCAGGCTGTTGAGACCCCCCACCGTCTCCCTCCCGCCGTCCTGCTGTTATCAACATCCTCAGCGGGGCCGCCGAGTGGAGCGAGGCGAAGGGCTGCCTACAACTCCCGGCAGCCCTCGAGGTCTCCAGCCACACCCCCAGCACGCCGCGTCAGGAGGCGCATAAAGGGCGTCACTACTCCCTCTCGCGGGACGCTGGGCGAAGCCTGGGCCAAGGGTGGGCCCGTCCTAGCCCGTCACAGACCGGAGGAGACTGGGCTGGGCCCACCCCCCTAACATCCAAGACAAGGTAAAATTTCATGTAAAAGCCTGCAACAAAGCTACAAAGTGTTCGATTACTATTCACGACACATCAACTATCTGAGGCTCATTCACTTCATTTTCCTTGGTCAAAAAACACACAATGTCACCAAGAGGCTCTAGAAGCAAAACCAAAAAAAAAAACGTGACGACTACAGTCGGTCCCATTGAACAATTTCTTCATAAAGTAAACAAAACCATAGACCAAACAGTACTGATGATTGATCGCCGAGTCTCTTATGAGCTAGATCAAGCATGACGGTCATCCATGGGCATGTTGGCACAGGCCCAAACTCCAAATGCCGCACTTCAAAATAAGTCGACTTCGGAAACAAATGACGAAACAAACACATTACCAAATACAGTCGACTTATCAGTAGCCTCGCAATTGTCTAATTCACAATCCTCTCAGGACCTCGAACAGACCCCCGATATTTTTGCAAGTTTACAGCCAACAAAAAATGATTTAACACAGTCAGAATCCAGAGGCGTCAGGGAGGGAGCAATCCCCAAACAACAGATTCATACAGAATCACCCCCTAAAACCCCAACACATATTATTGACACAAACTCTGACTCTGAACAATCTTTTAGTGACCAAAATAAACAGAATATTGTCACTATAGAATCTACTAATAACATTATTTCTGACGTACTCATAGTCGAAGACCACGTGAACAGGCCTAACTCTAAACATACTCGGCAAGATACGTTGGTTTCTCACTCGACAAGAACCACAAGACACACCAAGGTAGTACCATCCCTGCTAAAAGAAATCTTGGAAATAGTAAAATATCAGCTTCAACCTATACTAAAAAGTCTTGAAATAATAGAAAAGCAAATGGCTATACTAATCGCCACCGTCAAAACAACCACTAACCCAAGGAAAAATGACTTTCCACCCTCACTAGGCACAACCGCCAACCTCAGTAAAACCAATGCTACTAACACATCGAATCAATTAATGAATAATTCGGCTATCACAAATACCACAAATACAAATACAAGAGAACCGGAAAAAAAATCAACTAACCAAACTCTTTCTCTGAAAATTAAGCCCAACCAGGATAATGCTAAAATCACTTCTGGCCCTCAAAACCAATCACTTGCAAAACCTATTCCTGCTAAAGCACCACCGGTAACAACCCCTTCTATTCCATCTGCATCAAATACTTCCCGACAGGAACAACCACAGAGACAAATTAGTAAATCAGAACGACCTAATAAAAGATGGCCAAAATCAGTAAATCTCCCACCGGAAGCCGCACCCTTTGTAGCCATACTAACTGGGGTCCCAGAACTAAGTAAGGATACAGATGAACCTACCTGGTCCTTACTAAATAAAGCACGCTACTGGCTAAACAACAACAGGCCCAATCACCCAAATAACAACACCAGAATCACCACGGTGAGAAGGGCCTCTTGGATAGGTCACCAGCCAAAAACAATCCATGGTGATTGTATAATAGTTAACTTTGAGAACCCACGAGCAGTGGATTACATCTGTTCTTGGGGTACTCCAGAAAACAAAGAAGGAATAGACGTCAAACGTTTATCCTTTTTTTATCCTCGACAAAACCACCGTTTCGAGGATCCCAACTGGCCATCAAATTGGTCCTGGAGTCAACCTGAGCAAGGACCAAGAAACTGGAACCAGGGCGACAGGGGTCAGGGAAATATCCAAAGGTACCACTCTCAGGGGGACTGGGGATACGATCATAGAGACCGAGGAGACTGGAATAATTATGGCAGGGGGGCATATCAACATTCCCACAGAGAACCCTGGACCGGAATTCCAACTTTCAATCACTACAGTTGTTTGGACATGGTCGATTGACCCTCTTCACAGTCTCATACATCAAGATTTCTGCCCAATACTAGAGTATACCTACTTTCTCCAGTCAATAACCCAAAGATCAAGAAGCCTGAAAAGTCTCAAAGCCTACCCAAAGTCAGAATACATGACCAATCTTTAAAAACCACAATTCAAAATGCAGGTAGTCAGACTAAAGACCGTCCTCATCATACCAACTTTGACACCAGACAGCAGACTCTGCCACACCTCGCCTCAAACAAACGAAAATGCGAGGTAGCTTTGAATGCAAACCCTCCAAACATAACAGCAGAGGCAGAACCTCTCGACCCGTTGATCCAATCTGTTAACATTACTTCAGCAGTCGAGAGGAATATGTTATTCTGGAACGTGGCGGGCCTAGCAACTAAGTATATTGAGAAAACCTTCTTGGACTTGTTTCACACAAACGACTTAATTTGTCTTCAGGAGACATGGTTGAACGACCCAATCCATCTGCTGGGATACAGAACATACTTCTCCCATGCAACGAAATCACATTCAGGGAGAAGTAAAGGAGGCCTAATTACATATATCTCTAATCTTTGGCCTAGTCAAGAAACAACGCCTATAGTACTTCACCAGAATTACCAGGTTATCAACATTAAAGTAACTAATCAAGTTATCCACACTATAATAAACTTTTATAACAATATGAGTCCGACGGAATTAACCAAAGCTTTGAGCGAAATTAGCGATGTGATAAATGAGTTAAAAATTAAATACGCCAAAACCACACATTCAATAATTTGGGGCGGAGACTTCAACCTTCATATATGCAGCAAAAGTAACGCCCCCATATGTGGGATCATAGACGATCAAGATATCCCTTTAACTCATTTCTCTCACACGGAGGAAGGAAATAACATGCAGGCCATCATGTTCGAGCTAGATATAGGGTTTGCGAACATGATAATGACGCAGATTACCCAATTTACATCAACTTTTCATGGAAGAGGCGCTCAAACATTAATTGACTACATTCTAGTTTCCACTAACACTGCTACATGCATAAAGCACTTTGAAGTGAATAATAACGCACTCAGTGATCATTATCCACTCAGATTAACGTACTTAGAGCCTGATTATCACAAGAACCAAGTTAAGGATAATTTGGGTTTATTGCACCAAGATACACTCACATTAAACAGACTGAACGGTTTCACCCTAAAATGGGGTAACTTAGACCAAGAAACAATCAGCGCAAGAATAATTAAAAAATGCAGGACCCACATCGACAACTGCCTAAACCCCACCGCAACGGCATCTGAAATTCTGAACAACTACAATGCAATAGTGAAAATCATAGGGAACGAATTAACCAAACCCAGAAAACAAAACAATACACTAAGAAAAGGTTGGTTTAATACCCAGTGCACAAAAGCCTATACAGATTTAAAGAAAGCCCTAGCAAAGAAAGATCGAAACAGAGAAAAGATAGTGCAACTAAGGAAATCATATACGCACGCACTCAAACAAAGGAAAAAAGAGATACAGTGCAACCTCTGGACTCAACTTCTAAACAGCAGCACTGAAAAAAACAGTGCAGCCTTCTGGAAAACAGTTAAAACCCCATTTTTGGCCGGAAACAACGAAGATCCCTCCCTAGATGTTGCAATAAATGCGGAGGACTGGGTGCAGCATTTCTCAGGGGTTTTTGGAGAGGTAAAATCCGGAGACTCAGCTCCTCCGCCTCTTCTTCCCTTGGTGAATAATGCTGCAAATGGGGATCCAGCCAGCAATTGTAGACTTTCTACGCGAGTTATATTCCGGCGCCATGGGAAAAGTACGATATGGGACAGAAGGCCAACTTACAGATAGCTTCCCAATACAGAAGGGGGTCAGGCAAGGGTGTGTGCTTGCCCCCTTCTTATTTACGCTCTACACTAATGGACTAGAAGCTGCAATGTTACAGGGCGTAACAGATTTTCCTGAAGTGGGCCGGCGACCAATCCCGGCATTGTTATACGCCGATGATGCGGTGATCCTCGCGCGAACCCCGATCCAGCTACAAAGGGCCTTAAATAACTACTGCACCTTCATGTCAAGTTTAAACCTAAAAGTCAATATAAAAAAAACTTATGTGATGCACGCCGGCATTAAGGGGAAAAAAGTGAAGACAATCTTCGTGGATAATCTGCCCCTTGAAAGAACCAAAACGTATTCATATCTCGGCATCACTATTGACGAAGAGTTTAAATGGAAAGAAGCAATCATCTCACGTAAGTTGTCACTCATAAGAACAGTCGGCGCTTTAAAAGCATTCTCTCTTCGTCTAGGAAAAAGACCCCTGGCCGAGATGATTAAGATCTATAATGCAAAATGCATTAGCACGGCGATCTTTGGAGCAGGAGTTTGGGGAATAACAAATGTCGAACAAATCCAGAAAGTCGAAAATTCCTTCTTAAAATTTCTATTAGCTGTCCCAAAGAGCACAACTACTTTTGGCTGCCATTTAGAACTTGGAGTGGATCATATCTCAGATCTTATTAAGATCCAGCCCATAATGTTGTGGCGCAGAATATGGGCCACGGATGAATGTCAGCTCACAAGAGCAATTATTGAGGACTGTACGAAACTAGAGTGTATGAAAAGGATAAAATGGTTATGCTATGTAAAATCTTTTTTTGCAGATATTGGTCTTTTGAGGTTTTTTGATGAACCACAGTCAGTAACAGACATAACAAAAAAGGATCTAAAAAAGCTATGCCTGTCTCATCTAACCCAACTACGGATAATGACCGAAATAAGAAAGACATCAGTTCAACACTGTCTAATGATACAATCGGCTCCATTTATCCAACCGTACCTGCAGCATGACCTGACGCAATTTGAAAAACTCCTTCTCACCCGCTTTAGGTTTAATCTCTTTCATATTATGGTTTTATTTCCTTCCCAGAACGTTTGGACACATAATATGACAGCGTGCCCCTGTGACCTCATTTCCCCTCAGTCCACAATTCATGTACTTTTCTTCTGTAAATTTTATATGCCACTCCGTAAAAGGTGGATTTTACCATTTTTAAAAGTAATGAAGATTCGTAGATGCCGCCCTGCATACCTGGCGTTGCAGTTTTTGGAAAACAGCTTAGTGTCAAAATCCGTGGCACATTACCTAAAATTGTGCCTTAGGCATCGTATGAACTTATGAAAATCATAGAGCTGCCTTAAACATGGACCTTAGTAAATGTTTCGTCCTTTTTACGAGAGATCAATTTTAACATACCATGAGCTTAATGTTTTACAAAAAAGTTTTATCATTGTGTATATTTGTACTTTTATGGCTTTCCCAATGGAAACCGAATAAAGTTGCTTTTGATTTTGATTTGATTTGATTTGATTAATAGGATAAAGGAAAGATTACTAATAGTCAGGATTAGGGAAAGATGAAGAATAATGAGGATGAAGGAAAGTCAGGATAAAGGAAAGATTGCTAATAGTCAGGATAAAGGAAAGATTACTAATAGGATAAAAGAAAGATGAAGAAAAGTCAGGATATAGGAAAGATGAATAATAGGATAAAGGAAAGATTGCTAAAAGTGAGGATGAAGGAAAGATGAAGAAAAGTCAGGATAAAGGAAAGATTGCTAATAGTCAGGATAAAGAAAATATGAAGAATAGTCAGGATTGTGATGTATTCCTATAGGTTCTGTATCGATCCCCCTATTCCTGACCCTGTTCTGGTTAACAAGTTTACTAGCAGCCATCCCATGATGCAGAAACCGTTATCTGATTAAGCCACACCACGGCACAGGAACGTGTTATCTGATTATGTCATAACGCTTGCCATCTAATTAGACAAGCGATATTCCTCCAGCCCCTGATAAGGCATACGGAGTTCTCAAAACTAATCAAACCTATGACACCCCGGGAAAAACCCTGCGGCCATTGTTTTGATTTCATCGAGAACTTCAGCAAAAGAATGTGCTAACGACCAAGTCGTATGACATCCTTATTGACGTATCTATGTCCATCCTTACGTCAATCTCGGCACCTTACAGGTATAAATATTACCGGTATTGCCTTAAGCAAACACACGCGGTGGTGACGAGATCGGAGCAGCCAGACTTGCCGAAGCCCAGAGCAGAGCAGACCCCGCTGGCGCAGCCCCGCCTTCCTGACGCGCTGAGAACGAGACGCTGCTTTCTCCTGCCGAGAAATCCAGCTCCGGCGCTTCCGGGTAGCCCTCGCAGGCAGCCTGGAATATCGAGACCAGAGACGAGCGATACCATCCCTCATTCATCCTAAATTCCAGGTACAGAACTGAATAACCCCTCGCAGAGAATTCTTGAGTCAGTCACTTGGCAAAACAAACTTAACTTAAACTGTTACTTTCTATTCCCGCCCACGTATTAGGCTTAGGTCAGGTACACCGGGGTAGGCGTAGTTAGAAACACCAGTTGAGTACGATTAGTCAAATGTATATGTATATAACTATTTTATCCATTTTAAACCTGCATATGGCTTAGAAACCATATAAATGTTTTTACAGTATTATTTTATACTTCTGCTTTTATTGTATGCACTTTACTTAACCATAAGTATTGCGATAATATCGATCCATTTCTCTTGTACGAGAAAAGAGACTGATCAATAAATAACATCTTTTATTGAACACGCCCGTCTCTTCCTTTTCTCTACAATCTGGTGAGACTAAGAATGCACGTACTGACTCAGTAAAATAAGTTGTCTTTTGTTTTCACACGACTCTAGAGATACACTCTTGATTAGGGGAGAGCAAAGTTGTCATGTTCTATGGTTGTCAGAAACTAAATCCCTTCTTGTCTATCCAGGGAGGTTCAACTCCTCCTTGCCTATTCGAGAAAGTTTCTAGTGAACTCTGAGCTAGCTGGCAAACCCAAAACTTTAAGTCTAATATCGACAATAGAAGACCTAGTTAACGTCTGGTCTAGGCCTATACTATTGAAGGTATTATTCCAATGCGCAGAGCCTATTGGGATAATAGGAACTACACTACATGGCGCCCAAACGTTTGGAAAGGCGATAAAACTAACGCAAGACATTAGAGTAACTCAGTCGTGCTTTTTCACTCAGACCCCTTTTTTCCCATAATACTCCAAAGACGTCTGGAGTGGGTGAAAGGTCATATCCGCCAAACCTCGCAGGAGGAAACTCCTATGTATGGTCCTTGGTTTAGTCAACGTTGAAGGATACACTGTTCCAAAATATTGTGCATCTAATCTTTGCTTCCATAAGAAACCTGATCTGCAAACAAATAAAATAACCTTCCTGACAGTAGAATGTCAGAGACTGAAGAAGAAAGAGAGATAGCTAGAGTAGCAGCTGAACTCGTAGCAGCTGATAATACTATGCAAGAAGCTGACCCGGATTTAAAACTCATCCCGGTCAACACAAGGAAATCTATAACTTTAAAACTTATAGAAAATGGACTGACACCTAGAGGTGGCACAGTCATATTCGTAATAGACAGAGGTATTCTATTCATGGATACACTTTCCTGCAGCAAACGCTGTAACAAAGGTCTTCCACCATTACAAAACAGAGGAACCTCCTGAAGAATACACTCCTTTCGAGGAGGTGGAAGTACCACTTAAATTTCAAGAGCACCTGCTCTTGTTTAATGGCGCCCTAAAACACAACAATCACATCACCAGGCTCGGTCCATTAGGTAGACCAGGAGCAACGTGGCTGGTCCTAGCCGGATACACACCACATCCAGACATCGAAGGGATGTCTGCAGCAAATCTTTTAATACAATTAAAACAATTAATAAAAATACATAGACAATTAGTCCAATATGTAATGCGGACTTCAACAATCCAACCAGCAATTAAAATTCCACAGCTGACCCCTCATCAGGGGAACACAAATAAAATTACACCACAGAACATTCAGTCCTGCCTAGGTAAGGTACCAGCTAAAAGGGAACAAATACCGTTCTGGTTAGCACAAAAAATCACCCAAATAGAGGCGGTGTTTCCAGACACCACTCCTGTGGATAAACACAGGATTCTGACTATCTGTCTTCCAATGGGAATCGCACCACACGTGGAGGACTGTGACACTTGGGGTACAGTCTTTGCTTCCATCTACACAAAAACGCATGGTGTTCCATCCATCTCGGTAATACCAGATGTGCTAAAACAAATTCAAGACGAATACGGTCCAGAACCCGCTTTAACTCTTGGTATGAAATTACTGAAAGACTTCAAGCAGGTCTCGGCTATATTACTGGCCAATATAAAGGGAGAAGCAGCAAACGTGGCGATCCGCCAGAGGTTAAAAGAAACAGATATAGCAGACCAACCAGCTGAAATTGCCAGAATCATAGAAAAATCCTATGAGGAACTAGGTAGAGATAGTTTAGGTGAAATACCAGTAAAACCCCAACTGATTGAAAGTCCTGAAAAAATATTTATTAAAAATAATTTAACATCACAAAAGAAGAACTGGGATGGAAACAAACAATCCAATCCGAAAGAAAAGAGATTCCAGTCCAGAGGAAGGTCTCCTCGGCGGAGAGAAAAATCTCCAAACCAAGGACACATGTCTCCCCAAAGTGAGCCCTCTGGGAAAAAATACAACCTTAGAAATAGGGATAATATAAAGAAACCGGATAGATTTCAAGATTTTGATACACGTCCCTCTCAATCTTTTCAGACTTCCTCGCAGAAATCGGAAAGAAGAGGACGATCGGAACCCAGGGAAGGGCACGTCAAGTCCAAAGACAAGGAACCTACTCATCCAAATAAGAAATTACAATTTCCAAAAAAGAAGGTAGCCAGTATTAAAGTATTCAACAATGCCGAGAATACTGAGGACACAGCTGAAAAACGGAGAGTGGGCTCAGACAATGCTAGACAGCGCAGCAGAAGTGAGCATAGCAAGCAAAGTCCTTATGAATCATCTGGAGACAGTGGACACGAATGAATACATTCAAGTGGAAACTGCAGACACCAGAGTTAGCAAACCTCACAAAATATATGAAATAACTTTACGTATAGAAGGGGATAAGACTAGGAAAATAAGGGGACTATTTTGGGATAATCTCTCCAAGGGCTATGACATCCTTCTAGCTGAAAAAGACTGGCCACCAGAGTTTGTCAGGGACTGCCCTCATGGCGAAGAAATAATTATGCCTGCCTTCTCAAATCATATCCCAATTCATAAGAAATACACACTTGCTAGAAAGTGGGCAGTAGCTCAAGCTCCTGCTTTATATAAAAATCATGTAGGATGGGATGAGGATTCTCCTCCTCACAAAATCCAGTTAAAAACACAACCTACTGCACAAAGACAGTACCCAATTAAGCAAGAAGCTAAAAAACAGGTAAAAGAAATCCTAGATCAACTAGAATACCAGGGGGTGATTGAAACTTGCACCTCACAAATGAACAACCCTTTGTTTCCTGTCTCCAAACCAGACAATTCATATAGTCTAGTTTTGGATTACAGACACCTTAACTCATGTTGCAAAACTTTTGCAGTACAAAACTCGCATAGTGCAGCACTAATGAATAACATAGTGCGCAAAAAATACAAAACAACATTAGACATCTCTAATGGATTCTTTTGTCAAAACATAGCACCAGAGAGCAGATATTTGTCTGCGTTCTCAATAAATGGCGCTCAAAAACAATTCTGTCGGTTACCCCAAGGGTTCAAGAACAGCCCAGGATTATTCTCAGCGAGAGTAACAGAATTATTACAAACATATGACGAAGAGGCATTATCTTATGTCGACGACATATACCTAACAGATGATGACTTGGATACTCACTTGAAGAGAGTGAACACCATAATACTTGGATTCGCAGCAGAGGGTTACAAATTCAACTTTAAAAAATCTAGAATTGCCCATCTAACAGTCCTGTTCTTAGGATATGAATTATCAAGTGAAGGCAAAAGCCTGGCTGACAATTTCCTAGAGAAATGTGCTGTACTCCAAGCACCTAGAACACTAAAAAACCTACAGTCAATTCTAGGCTTCCTAAATTTCGGAAGAACATACATTGCAAATTACGCAGAAAGGGTCAAACCCCTTTATCATCTAATAAAACCAGATTTTAAAAGAACCAATTGGACTCAAATACACACAGAAATTCTGAGATCCTTACAAACAGACATGTTAATTAAAACAAAATTAGAAACACGTGATAACACACGCAATCTTGTGATTCGAGTCATCCCAGGAAGATGCGGATTCACATACCTGACCTCTAACGAGGGAGAAAAGGTACCAATTGCATTCAAATCACACTTGTACACAGAAGCTGAAAAGAAATTCAGCATTAAAGAAAACATTGTTCATGCAGTTCAAACCGCAATAGCTAAAGAAAAAGATAAAGCTGACGGTAGACACATCACAGTCATAACAGCAGAATCAGCCTTTGAGGCATTAACAACCCCGTGTAATTTACCAACCACAGCATTGAATCCAAAGTGGATACAATGGGTGAATTCAATTACAACGGACAAAGTATACTACTACTTTGATCCAGAACTAAAGGAATTAAAAAATCTAGAATATGAAAGAATATTCCCTCTGCCAGCCGACATTCTGCCATTACGACAGTACGCTTGTGTAATCTATACAAACGGACATGCTCAACCCTCCGTTTGGGGAGAACAAGCATACAACCCCACATGTGAGATTACAAAAGAAGTGTGGCGCGGAGGTAAACTAAGACCTCTATTAATAAAAACACACTCAGTAGAAACTAATTCAGGACAACAGACTGAAATAATAGCATTGAAAATGGCGCTAGATAATGCGGATCACGAATTCCCGACACTTATAGTGTCCGATTCATATTACTGCGTCAAATCATATAACAACGATTTGCAGAAATGGATTCAAAACGGTTACAAAGATGACACAGGTGCAACAATAAAGCAAAAACTGCTTTGGGAACAAATAGTTCTGTTACAAAAAGAACTACCAAAGACTCACGTGATACATACACTGAGTCATCAGCGTGATGGCGTTCACGTTGCAGGGAATTCATTGGCTGAGACAGCCACAGCGGTAGCAACTAAATCGGCTTCCGTAGCTAGGAAAAAGCGTACAATGAAAAACATTGACGGTGAAACAGTGCTGGCTGTGAAAACGTCATCAAAAGGCGACTGCTCAGCGCTACCGATCAACTATCCACTCAATTATACATACATAATCGATGCAAACTCCGTCTCTTTTGCTCAAATCCCTGGAGTGGGGGATAGAGTAATTCCAAACATGGACAGGAGAACTTTGTTAATTGCAGACGCACATATGGGCGAGGGTCTCAGACACCTCAAACTAAAAGATTCTCTGGAAGAACTACAATCAGTGTACTGGTGGCCAGGCATGAGCCTGCAGCATGACATTTTTGTAAAAAAATGCCCCGACTGCAACAGAGATCGCAGTGGCGAGAGAAACGGTATACTACCGTGGCGTTTCACTCCAGAAAGAATCAACAGTAAAAAGCAAAGCGTCCGATTAACATATACAGGCTAGTTTCCACTTATAATGTAGATCCCCAGCACTCGGCTGACGTCTGGACTGTTATACAAAGATTTGCGAGTCTAAATGGCATATACGCTAGGAGCATGCTACGTTTGACCAATCTTTTCACTTGAGCCCACAAGCTTGGGGGAAAGCTCGGCCAAATGAGCATAGCACAGCGGGATTCTTCTCACTTCCTTCCTGAGGGATACGGGATGGTGTAAAGAAAAAACCAAGGCATAAAGCTATCTATAACGGAAAGGGTATTAGGTTCGGGAGCTGGGTGGGTCAAACATCTAATAAGTGTCCAACGTAGTCTAAATGACTTGCCAAGAAATTCTCTGAAGGGATTCAGTGCGTACGAATTATTGTTTGGAACTAGGATGTTAGTCTTAGAACTTGACAGTCAGACTTCAGTGGTGAAGGAAAAAAGCTTTGATATCAAAGATCGTTTGGCTATTTTACAGGACTTAAACAAAACAAGAAAAGACCTGAGCAACATAAAGTTGAAACAGCAGCCAACAACCACTGAAGAACCACCACCTGTCCCAGCAAGACCTGTCTGGATTCCAAAAGTCGGGGATCTAGTCAGAGAAAAGATCGCGGTAAAGAAGGAATTTGGGCCTTCTTACAGAAAAGCAGTTCCTGTCTTGTCTATCAACGGGACAAGATCAGTTGTACTACCGCCACTTGCTGGTAAAAAGGAGAACCGAGTTGTATCCATCGACCTGGTAAAACCACAATCATGTGGCCGATAACAAACAGTAGGCCAAGTGGACTCCCGATAAGTAGCAGAACACCAAGGTTTGCTACAAATACAGAGGTCCAAACCAAGAGGTTAATCACATTCGAAACGCCTACAGAACAACAACAAGGACTATGCAACAATGCATTGGAACTCAGACCTCTAACAACCCAAATAAAAACATTTAGTAGAGACACACCAACCTACAATGAAGTAACAAACGAATATGCAAGAAACAGTAATCCTGAAGCAATTGGAACGATTGACAAAACTGCATCCGGCTACTTCATAAACTTCGATGATTCCTCTGAAGACCTAAGTGAATCAAAAACACAGCCATCATCAAAAACCTTTAAAGATAAAGCTACAGAACTTTTGAAACAACTGAAAGACACCTATCTGATTTCTCCATGGATTGAATTTTGGGTGGGCTTTGGTGCATTTATCCTCATACTTTGGCTCATCATGATACTAACTTTGGGACGCTTCATTGAGGGAAAATATGCTAAAATGGACACAGCAAGTCAGAAAATCAACTTGATCCTCAAGCCACACACATCTTCACACGTCGAGAAAAGAGAACTTTCTTCAGTCAACTTCACAGCCAATCCTATACCAGGTGGGGTAGCATGGGACAATACTGACTACGAAATTTATGGTCCGGTTGAAATCCTGAAATATCCACACCAAATCAAGATCTCGTTAAGTGACTTTGTAAAACCAAGCTCATTTGCTGATGATTGGGACTTTGAAAACATAAATGATATGATGTCTGACTTAGTGATGTCTGCTAAATTTACCAAACATGATTATTTGCAGGGTTCGACTAATTATGATAGTATGTACTGTTACAACCACTATGGTAACCATTTTCTACATAAATCGGTACAACCTAGAAATATTTTAAATTATAATCAATGGGAACATTGTGCGACCCCTCCAAAAGGAAGCTCAAGAACCTTTTACGACAAATATTCATACTTTTCAGGGTTCAACACAAGTATGCTGAAACATTTTATTTCAAATTGTCAAATAAGACAGGGACAAAGATCATGCTAACAAACATGAAATTGATATATTCAGACTCATTTTTTGAACAAATGACTTTTGGGTTTGATTATTGGAACAAAAATGTTGAAGTAAAAAGTGTTTGGGGTACAAAAGAATGGCAAGTACAAGGTATAGAATCATTGTTTAGAGCCTGCATGATCCCAGAACAAATTATATTTTTGAATGACACTGTTCAACAAACTACCTGTCTTGGCCTAGCCAAAATCAAAGACTTAAATAAACCGTCTATTCCAAAGCCAACAATGGACAGCAATAGCTCTACAGATGAAGAGATAGACGTAAACTATGTATTAAACCAAAACAGAACAAATCCTGATTGGAAACAATGGTTAATCTGGCCCACAGATACTAATAACTGTCAAGATAGATTCCTGAACAAAACACAGGGGTTCACATTGACCAGGCCAGACCCTAGATATTCCCAAAGACAACACCCAGGGATAATAACCACCTACAGTGTGGGCAAATTATGCCTTCAATGGCTACAAACTTCCACACTGACAGAAATTAAGCAACACCTAACTTTACTTACTGATGGTGCTGACTTGAGTGATTTCATTATGGGAACGCGCAAACAGCGTCAGAAATGTTTCATAGCAGCCTCTGTATATGCAGCTTACAACGAGGCCTGGAAGGTGACTCAAATTGAGACAGCAGAAAGAATACGGGAAATTGACCGTATTAATTTGGAAAAATCACTTTCTGTAGTGGACAATGGGTTAATGACTCTGTCCTCCAGAATTTTTTCTTTGGACAGCATTGTGTCTTCAGCAATCGACATTTTATCGCAAGACTTACTGTTGTTACAACACGGTCAGTCTCAATTGCGTTCTATTGTACAGCTTGGCTGGACGTTACAAAATCTGCGTTCAGGCTATGTGCCTTGGTGTTTAATCAACACAACGTCACTATTCAATATCTTTAACCTTACTGATAAACAAATCAGTATGGCACAAAAGGGTGCTGAATATACAATCCTGAGCATTGAGAAACTCGAGAGATTACCAGTGACAATGTCAGAACGACCTGTCAGTGAATGGATAATACATGGGATAATTAATATTCCAATATCAACCTTCAGGTTTCAATACTGCCAAAAATATATACAGGCTGGCATGTACGAAAAATTGGGAAAAGGGTACATTAAGACAACATGGAACTTGCCTTATTCACATGCATGTGTCAGTAATAAAGGACAGAAAGTGTTTCTTAGTGGCAATAATTGTGCGATGTCACTAAGCGGTACACTTCTGTGTAATGGAATTAGTTTGCATGGAGCCTGTGAAGGGAACTCAAATAACCTTTCATGTCACCAGCTAGGCACACCTGCAACAGAGATAGAACCATTTTTTCAAAGACTCTATAATGGGAGTTACATTCTAATTGTGGACCGCAGATGCTGTAGTCTTATGCCCGGGACTCCTTATCTCGTAACTACGACTGCGAAGGTCAAGTGCTGTGGACGCTTATTGTTCCCCAGCTCCTTTCCAGACAGGGAGGCAAGGGCATGGCCCAACTTGAAAATTACTTCTATTCGAATAGACACTTTAAGCAGAATGAAAACAGTGCTTCTTCAGACGCCAACCAGGCTCACGTCATCAAAAGAAACGTATGATCTCCTAGTCGCAAGGACGACTGCAGAGATTCACTCATTGTTATCAACTAATTCCCCCATACATTTCGCAGAAATCCTGAATGAAATCTTAAATATTTCTGATACCAGTGGAGTCTCAAAAGTATTTAAGACAGTATTTTCGATGGCATTAACACCATTCAAAGCCATACTGGGTATTTTTCCAGATTTCGTCCATTCGATTTTTGGCGGACTTCCCCTCATTTTGGGACTAATTGCAGGAATTCTATTCTTAGTCCTTATATTTCGTTATGGCAAACCGTGTCACAGACAAAACACCTGCGACAAGGGAAGAAACAATCCGAGCCATTGGATACCGGGACCGGATATCAAAAATCCTGGGACTATCCCGGCTTAGAGACCTGAACATGACTTGGTTTCTTTCATTTCGACCAATGTGGCATCGATGTGTTTTACCTGTATTAAGGTGCATGCTGTGTGGAGAAGAATGCGTGTTGGACACCTGTCTGACGCTACAATCGGATGCGCCAATGGATGCAGACACATTGTTGAGCCCAATAAAGGCTCATGCTTTGTGCTGCCCTCAACGGCTGCCAATCCTGATGACGGCATTCGAAAAGACTTCACCGCTACGATTAAGGGGTAGTGAAGTTCAAGATGAAAGCAGCATCGATCAGGTACGACCTTCTGTCAGCAATACTAATAAAAACGTCAATGGAGACAATCATGCACATGAATGCATGGTTACATCCTTTTCCGAGTTAGTGGAACTCTCCCAGGAAGCTGTTGACAGCTTTTTCGACAGTCTAAATGATATGATGTTCTCTCCAGAGCAGAAATAGAGACTTTTGAGCAAGCTAGCACACGGCGTTCCCTGAATTTGGCCTTCAACTTTAATAACAGAATACCATGAACAATTTTCCCTCCAGTTCACGGACAGCAATTTTTTCAGCCGCCCCAAAATATTTTTACGATTTTTTCGGGACACTTATCTTCTGCTTAAAGTAAGAACTATTCTTAGAGAACTAAAATTTCTATTTTTAGATACTTTATAGACATTAGCTGCCCGCTGGTATGTTCATAATTATTTTATTCTGTGATGGAATGGTCTCGAACTTTTTCTTCTGTATTAAGAGCCATTTCATGTGTAATTCTCATATTCGATTAGTAATAATGTATACATATGCTTGATTACTTTGGCATTATTCTACAGCTTGAGTGCATATAATACATGTGACTATTTTTTTCGTATATTAGATCAATTCGAAATGCATAATATGTATTTTGGGGTGGTAAGGTATACACAATACTCTACAGTATGTTTTACTATGCCTAGATTCGTAAATATGGCCATAGTTAGCGTGGAGTGGGTGTGATGTATTCCTATAGGTTCTGTATCGATCCCCCTATTCCTGACCCTGTTCTGGTTAACAAGTTAACTAGCAGCCATCCCATGATGCAGAAACCGTTATCTGATTAAGCCACACCACGGCACAGGAACGTGTTATCTGATTATGTCATAACGCTTGCCATCTAATTAGACAAGCGATATTCCTCCAGCCCCTGATAAGGCATACGGAGTTCTCAAAACAAATCAAACCTATGACACCCCGGGAAAAACCCTGCGGCCATTGTTTTGATTTCATCGAGAACTTCAGCAAAAGAATGTGCTAACGACCAAGTCGTATGACATCCTTATTGACGTATCTATGTCCATCCTTACGTCAATCTCGGCACCTTACAGGTATAAATATTACCGGTATTGCCTTAAGCAAACACACGCGGTGGTGACGAGATCGGAGCAGCCAGACTTGCCGAAGCCCAGAGCAGAGCAGACCCCGCTGGCGCAGCCCCGCCTTCCTGACGCGCTGAGAACGAGACGCTGCTTTCTCCTGCCAAGAAATCCAGCTCCGGCGCTTCCGGGTAGCCCTCGCAGGCAGCCTGGAATATCGAGACCAGAGACGAGAGATACCATCCCTCATTCATCCTAAATTCCAGGTACAGAACTGAATAACCCCTCGCAGAGAATTCTTGAGTCAGTCACTTGGCAAAACAAACTTAACTTAAACTGTTACTTTCTATTCCCGCCCACGTATTAGGCTTAGGTCAGGTACACCGGGGTAGGCGTAGTTAGAAACACCAGTTGAGTACGATTAGTCAAATGTATATGTATATAACTATTTTATCCATTTTAAACCTGCATATGGCTTAGAAACCATATAAATGTTTTTACAGTATTATTTTATACTTCTGCTTTTATTGTATGCACTTTACTTAACCATAAGTATTGCGATAATATCGATCCATTTCTCTTGTATGAGAAAAGAGACTGATCAATAAATACCATCTTTTATTGAACACGCCCGTCTCTTCCTTTTCTCTACAATCTGGTGAAACTAAGAATGCACGTACTGACTGAGTAAAATAAGTTGTCTTTTGTTTTCACACAACTCTAGAGATACACTCTTTATTAGGGGAGAGCAAAGTTGTCATGTTCTATGGTTGTCAGAAACTAAATCCCTTCTTGTCTATCCAGGGAGGTTCAACTCCTCCTTGCCTATTCGAGAACGTTTCTAGTGAACTCTGAGCTAGCTGGCAAACCCAAAACTTTAAGTCTAATATCGACAATAGAAGACCTAGTTAACGTCTGGTCTAGGCCTATACTATTGAAGGTATTATTCCAATGCGCAGAGCCTATTGGGATAATAGGAACTACACTACAGGATAAAGGAAAGATGAAGAGTAATCAGGGTAAAGAAAAGATAAACAATAATCAGGTTAAAGAAAATATGCGACCGGAGAAGTCATACGACTATTAAAGGGGAAAACTACTTGGAAAGGAGAAAAGGGGAGAACAATGGGGGAGAATAGAAGCTCTTATTCTTGTTACTAGAAAAGTTTCAAACAGCCAGCCTCAATAGGATATATTTCTGGAAAACAGTCAAATTATCATCTCAAATAAGACATCAGAACTGCTGTCAGATGGCTGAGCACCATGTGTTTGAGACTTTTGTGACCTGAAACACTGCTGAGGGCTGGGGGACAAGAGTTCATTAACCTGAGTCTGTCGACCTGTATTTGGCATTGGTGCAGCACCTGATCTCTAGCTCACGCATTCAAGACAGCAATTTAATTGCCTGCATTCATGCCCTTCACTGTTCTCTGAAGATCCTTCAGCATTGTGAGCTTCCCTGTCACTTCTGATCCCACACTGTGCCCCCTCAGGTCCATGCTTTCATGCCCTTCCTTGTCCTCTTCTGATCCCACAATATCCTCCCTCATCACCTCCTAAGACCTCCTTCACGTCCTTCACTGCCCCCTACTGACAGAAGCCCTTGGGCCCATCTCTGCCCCCTTAAGATCCCACACTGTTTTCCTGCCCATGCCCTCTCCTGACCTGTCCTTGTCCACCACCGCCTTCCGCTCCAGGTTGTAGATGAGCTGTTGGTGGTCTTCCTCTTGTTTCTTCAGCTTCTCCTCAAGAGCTGCAAACTGAGCACTCAGTTCTTCCTTCTGGACTCTGAATTCTTCCAGTGCTGCCAGCTTGCCAGCTGAAAGGAGGAAGGACAAGTTGTGGTCAGTGAAGGAGTGTAACGGGTTCAGGTTTGATCATTGGGCCAATGTGGTCAGTGGACAAAGTCAGCAGAGTTAGTGGTCAAGGAAGGGAGTAGGGCGGTGAGCGGGGAGGGGTCAGCAGAAGGGTGTTCAGTGGTCAGGGAAGGGTGTTCCCTAGTCAAGGAAGGGTATTCCGTGGTATTCAGTGGTCAGTGAAAGGTATTCAGTGGTCAGTGAAGTGTGTTCAGTGGTCAATTGAGGGGGTTCAGTGGTCAGTGAAGGGGTTCAGTGGGTAGTGGATGGATTTCAGAGGTCAGTGGAGAGGTGAACAGTGTAGTGGTCAGTGAAGGGGGTTCAGTGGTAAGTAGAAGGGTGGTCAGTGGACAAAGTGGTCAGTGTCAGTAAAGGGTGTTCATCGGTCAGTTGAAGGGTTCAGTGGTCAGTGAAGAATGTTCATTGGTCACCGAAGGGGTTTGGTGGTCAGCAAAGGGTCATCCTTGGTCAGTGGAGAGGTTCAGTGGTCAGTGAAAGGTGTTCATTGGTCGGTGGAGGGGGTAAGTTGTCAGTGAAGAGATTCCGTGGAGGAGGTTTAGAGGTCAGAGCGGACGTCAATGGTGGCCAGTGGTCAGTGGAGGAGGATCAGTAGTCAGTGAAGGGTGTTCATTGGTCAGTTAAGGGTTTCAGGGGTCAGTGGAGGGGGAGGAGGCCGGCAGATTGTCTCTGTCTGGTCACTGGTCCTGGCTGAAACATCACGGGATGCCAATGGTGATGGGTTGAAAAGAAAGGGCAGTCACCCTCCAGAACTTTTTAACAAATACATGTGGCAAACCATGCACTATAGATCTTTTTTACATGACATTCGGTCCTAATTACTCGTTGCACATACTAATTTAACAAAGATGAAAGTAATCTATAATGAACGACAGATGCACAATTATTTAGCATGACTGCTGGCAGAGCAGTGAAGTCCATAGCTCTTCCGCCGCCCCCAGACCCAGCCTGCAGCAGTAGGGTCCATGCACACACAATTGTAACCTCTAGTGGTGTGGATCTGGGGTGTGGTGGGACCTGTACACAGGATATACAGGACTTGTGTACACAGTGTAAAGTGTTAGGGCTCTGGGTTGATAGGATATGTGGGGTCCCTAATGTGGCAGTGCTGTGTGTAAAGAAGGTCTCTTTTGTGGCAGTGCTGTATGAATAGGACACGTAGTGTTTCTAATTTGGCAGTGCTGTGTGTAAAGGACATATGTGGTCTCTAATGTGGCAGTGCAGTGTATACAGGAAGTGTGTGGCCTCTAATGTGGCAGTGTTGTATGTACAGGATGCGAGTGGCCCCTAATGTGGCAGTGTTGGGTGTACAGGATGCGAGTGGCCCCTAATGTGGCAGTGTTGTATGTACAGGATGCGAGTGGCCCCTAATGTGGCAGTGTTGTGTGTACAGGATGCGAGTGGCCCCTAATGTGGCAGTGTTGTGTGTACAGGATGCGAGTGGTCCCTAATGTGGCAGTGTTGTTTGTACAGGATGCGAGTGGTCCCTACTGTGGCAGTGTTGTATGTACAGGATGCGTGTGGCCTCTAATGTGGCAGTGCTGTGTGCACATGATGTGTGTTGCGTCTAAGGTAGCAGTGCTGTGTGTACATGACACTTGTGGTCTCTAATATGGAAGTCTTGTATGTACAGGATTCATGGGGTCACTAATATGGCAGTGCTGTGTGTACAGGATGCGAGTGGCCCCTAATGTGGCAGTGTTGTATGTACAGGATGTGTGTGGCCCCTAATGTGGCAGTGTTGTATGTACAGGATGCGAGTGGCCCCTAATGTGGCAGTGTTGTGTGTACAGGATGCGAGTGGCCCCTAATGTGGCAGTGTTGTGTGTACAGGATGCGAGTGGTCCCTAATGTGGCAGTGTTGTTTGTACAGGATGCGAGTGGTCCCTACTGTGGCAGTGTTGTATGTACAGGATGCGTGTGGCCTCTAATGTGGCAGTGCTGTGTGCACATGATGTGTGTTGCGTCTAAGGTAGCAGTGCTGTGTGTACATGACACTTGTGGTCTCTAATATGGAAGTCTTGTATGTACAGGATTCATGGGGTCACTAATATGGCAGTGCTGTGTGTACAGGATGCGAGTGGCCCCTAATGTGGCAGTGTTGTATGTACAGGATGTGTGTGGCCCCTACTGTGGCAGTGTTGTATGTACAGGATGCGTGTGGCCTCTAATGTGGCAGTGCTGTGTGTACAGGATGCGAGTGGCCCCTACTGTGGCAGTGTTGTATGTACAGGATGCGTGTGGCCTCTAATGTGGCAGTGCTGTGTGCACATGATGTGTGTTGCGTCTAAGGTAGCAGTGCTGTGTGTACATGACACTTGTGGCCTCTAATATGGAAGTCTTGTATGTACAGGATTCATGGGGTCACTAATGTGGCAGTGTTGCGTGTACAGGATGCGAGTGGCCCCTAATGTGGCAGTGTTGTATGTACAGGATGTGTGTGGCGTCTACTGTGGCAGTGTTGTGTGTACAGGATGCGTGTGGCCTCTAATGTGGCAGTGCTGTGTGCACATGATGTGTGTGGCGTCTAATGTAGCAGTGCTGTGTGTACATGACACTTGTGGCCTCTAATGTGGCAGTGTTGCGTGTACAGGATGCGAGTGGCCCCAAATGTGGCAGTGTTGTATGTACAGGATGTGTGTGGACTCTACTGTGGCAGTGTTGTGTGTACAGGATGCGTGTGGCCTCTAATGTGGCAGTGCTGTGTGCACATGATGTGTGTTGCGTCTAAGGTAGCAGTGCTGTGTGTACATGACACTTGTGGCCTCTAATGTGGAAGTCTTGTATGTACAGGATTCATGGGGTCACTAAAATGGCAGTGCTGTGTGTACAGGATGTGTGTGACAGTGCAAGTGCTCCCTATGTTAAATTGATGTACTAATTGGTGATTCCATGATTGGGTTATTTGATTTACCTGTCAGCCCCTAGTGCAGTGCACCATGTGTGCCCAGGGCTTGCAAATTAAGTGCTGCTGGTGGGCTTGCAGCACTGGTTATGCCACCCACAGAAGCAGCTTGTAAAGTGTGTCACAGGCCTGCCATTGCAAGGCCTATGTGCAGTCTAGGACTGCCATTCATATGATCGCAAGACACGAATCACTCACTTTTTAGAAGGATAAAAAAAAAAGTAGCAGCATATCATGAAAGTACAATTTTGTAACACATAAAATCACAGCCATGAAATCGACAGGGGATATATCTTGAAAAAGAAAGAAAAAAGTGCTGATATAAAGATATCTGGACATCCTTCGACCTAGCAGCAATAGTTAAGTGCAAAATTCAGCTAATAATAATGACATTAAAGAGGATAAGGACAAGTATCACAATGAGATTTGAATATAAAATAAAGTTACAATTTCTCGACCGCAAAAATAAACAGAATTAATTATGTACACAATTACAAGCAATACAAGAAGAATAGAGGCAAGGGATGAAATGAGTCAAACCTACAAAAGGATGACTACATTCATCCTAGCAGCAACAGTTCAGTGCAGAGTTCCATATCTAATTCCATGACTAATTTGGGACTCTTAAGAATCGATAAAAACAAAAACAATAAAGAGAAATGAAGAGCAGTAGAATAATAGGATGGATAAAATTAAAATGACAATTTCCACAGGTAATTGTCTTGATGAACCACATGATTTAAAGTACACTGAACCAGAGTTTCTCTATACCATTGCTGGCTGTTTCATCTTATTACGGGTCTCTTTTCCCGAAGTACCCCTCTTCTGGACACTCTGAATCTCTGTTAAGGTCTACACAGACTGGAAGGTGGGCATTTAGAGGGTACTGCTCCCAAGGAATCTGGATCCTGGCATCATCACAGTTTATGAATGACCATCTCCTCATCTAGCACCGTGGTTGAAGAGCCCCTCATCTTACACTAGGACAGAACCACCATCACTGAACCTCTCCAGAATTCATCCCTTGATTGATCCTTTTTTTTGTCTCACTCTACGACAATACAAATTCCCTCATCTTACTCCATGACTCAACATTCTCCTGACCTCACTCTTAGATGAAACATCTCTTCACTCACTCGGTCACTGAACATCTCATCATCTTGTTCTAGGCTTAAACACCTCCAGATTGATCTCACTTTGTGGCTAAACATCGCTCCATCTCATTCCAGACTGAACATCCCCTCATCTTACTATGTGATGGACCACCTTATCTCATTCCGGACTGAACATCCCCTCATCTTACTATGTGATGGACCACCTTATCTCATTTGATGACTGAACATCCCCTCATCTTACTATGTGATGGACCACCTTATCTCATTCCAGACTGCACATCCCCTCATCTTACTATGTGATGGACCGCCTTATCTCATTCCAGACTGAACATCCCCTCATCTTACTATGTGATGGACCACCTTATCTCATTCCAGACTGCACATCCCCTCATCTGACTATGTGATGGACCACCTTATCTCATTCCAGACTGCACATCCCCTCATCTTACTATGTGATGGACCACCTTATCTCATTCCGGACTGAACATCCCCTCATCTTACTATGTGATGGACCACCGTATCTCATTCCAGAGTGCACAGCCCCTCATCTTACTATGTGATGGACCACCTTATCTCATTCCAGACTGCACATCCCCTCATCTTACTATGTGATGGACCACCTTATCTCATTCCGGACTGAACATCCCCTCATCTTACTATGTGATGGACCACCTTATCTCCTTCCAGACTGCACATCCCCTCATCTTACTATGTGATGGACCACCTTATCTCATTCCGGACTGAACATCCCCTCATCTTACTATGTGATGGACCACCGTATCTCATTCCAGAGTGCACATCCCCTCATCTTACTATGTGATGGACCACCGTATCTCATTTGATGACTGAACATCCCCTCATCTTACGATGTGATGGACCACCTTATCTCATTCCGGACTGAACATCCCCTCATCTTACTATGTGATGGACCACCTTATCTCATTCCGGACTGAACATCCCCTCATCTTACTATGTGATGGACCACCTTATCTCCTTCCAGACTGCACATCCCCTCATCTTACTATGTGATGGACCACCTTATCTCATTCCGGACTGAACATCCCCTCATCTTACTATGTGATGGACCACCGTATCTCATTCCAGAGTGCACATCCCCTCATCTTACTATGTGATGGACCACCTTATCTCATTCCAGACTGCACATCCCCTCATCTTACTATGTGATGGACCACCTTATCTCATTCCGGACTGAACATCCCCTCATCTTACTATATGATGGACCACCTTATCTCATTCCGGACTGAACATCCCCTCATCTTACTATGTGATGGACCACCTTATCTCATTCCAGACTGAACATCCCCTCATCTTACTATGTGATGGACCACCTTATCTCATTCCGGACTGAACATCCCCTCATCTTACTATGTGATGGACCACCTTATCTCATTCCAGACTGAACATCCCCTCATCTTACTATGTGATGGACCACCTTATCTCATTCCAGACTGCACATCCCCTCATCTTACTATGTGATGGACCACCTTATCTCATTCCATGACTGCACATCCCCTCATCTTACTATGTGATGGACCACCTTATCTCATTCCAGACTGCACATCCCCTCATCTTACTATGTGATGGACCGCCTTATCTCATTTGATGACTAAACATCCCCTCAACTTACTATGTGATGGACCACCTTATCTCATTTCAGACTGCACATCCCCTCATCTTACTATGTGATGGACCACCTTATCTCATTCCGGACTGAACATCCCCTCATCTTACTATGTGATGGACCACCGTATCTCATTCCAGACTGCACATCCCCTCATCTTACTATGTGATGGACCACCTTATCTCATTTGATGACTGAACATCCCCTCATCTTACTATGTGATGGACCACCTTATCTCATTCCAGACTGCACATCCCCTCATCTTACTATGTGATGGACCACCGTATCTCATTCCAGACTGCACATCCCCTCATCTTACTATGTGATGGACCACCTTATCTCATTCCAGACTGCACATCCCCTCATCTTACTATGTGATGGACCACCTTATCTCATTCCGGACTGAACATCCCCTCATCTTACTATGTGATGGACCACCTTATCTCATTCCAGACTGAACATCCCCTCATCTTACTATGTGATGGACCACCTTATCTCATTCCAGACTGCACATCCCCTCATCTTACTATGTGATGGACCACCTTATCTCATTCCATGACTGCACATCCCCTCATCTTACTATGTGATGGACCACCTTATCTCATTCCAGACTGCACATCCCCTCATCTTACTATGTGATGGACCGCCTTATCTCATTTGATGACTAAACATCCCCTCAACTTACTATGTGATGGACCACCTTATCTCATTTCAGACTGCACATCCCCTCATCTTACTATGTGATGGACCACCTTATCTCATTCCGGACTGAACATCCCCTCATCTTACTATGTGATGGACCACCGTATCTCATTCCAGACTGCACATCCCCTCATCTTACTATGTGATGGACCACCTTATCTCATTTGATGACTGAACATCCCCTCATCTTACTATGTGATGGACCACCGTATCTCATTCCAGACTGCACATCCCCTCATCTTACTATGTGATGGACCACCGTATCTCATTCCAGACTGCACATCCCCTCATCTTACTATGTGATGGACCACCTTATCTCATTCCAGACTGCACATCCCCTCATCTTACTATGTGATGGACCACCTTATCTCATTCCAGACTGCACATCCCCTCATCTTACTATGTGATGGACCACCTTATCTCATTCCAGACTGCACATCCCCTCATCTTACTATGTGATGGACCCACGTATCTCATTCCATGACTGCACATCCCCTCATCTTACTATGTGATGGACCACCTTATCACATTTGATGACTGAACATCCCCTCATCTTACTATGTGATGGACCACCTTATCTCATTCCAGACTGCACATCCCCTCATCTTACTATGTGATGGACCCACGTATCTCATTCCATGACTGCACATCCCCTCATCTTACTATGTGATGGACCACCTTATCACATTTGATGACTGAACATCCCCTCATCTTACTATGTGATGGACCACCGTATCTCATTTGATGACTGAACATCCCCTCATCTTACGATGTGATGGACCACCTTATCTCATTTGATGACTGAACATCCCCTCATTTTACTATGTGATGGACCACCGTATCTCATTCCATGACTGAAAATCCCCTCATCTTGCTCTATTACTAAATACCTGCTCTTCTCGACCAATGACTGAACATTGCCTCATCTTACTCACTAATGGAAGAGCGTATCTCACACTATGGCTGAACATCCCCTCCTCTCGCTCAATGACTGATCATTGTCTCATCTTACTCTACGATGAAACATCTTATCTCACTCTATAACTGAACATCCTCTCATCTCGCTCTACTACTAGACTTCTCAACTCACTCTTCAATTAAAAGTCGCTTCATCTCACTCTGTGGCTGAACATCTCAGCTCACTCTTTAATTAAATGTCGCTTCATCTCACTCTATGACTGAATATCAGTTAATCTCACTCTATGACTGAATATCAGTTAATCTCACTCTATGACTGAATATCACTTAATCTCACTCTGTGGCTGAACATCTCAACTCACTCTTTAATTAAAAGTCTCTTCATCTCACTCTATGACTGAATATCAGTTAATCTCACTCTATGACTGAACATCTCAACTCACTCCTTAATTACATGTCTCTTCATCTCACTCTATGACTGAATATTACTTCATGTTCCTCTGTGCCCAAACATCTCCTCATTTCACTGTCGGACTGAACATCTCATCTCACTCGTTAATAAAATGCTGACTAAATAGCGCCTCATCTTACTCTATACCTGAACTTCTCGACTCTGTATGAATGAGCATTGCATCTCTCATTTTAATTGAACAGCTGTTCATCTCACTCTAAGACTGAATATCACTTCATCTTGCTCCATGAATGAACATCTCATCTCACTCTTTCATTTCATTTCATAGGCCTTTATTTCGATAAGAAATATATCATAAAAGCATCACATTACATACAACACATTTGCATAAAAACAAATTTTAACAGGTCATTAGTTCATATTATTTTTAAGATTTAAAAACTAGAACACTAAAATCACAATTAAGAGTTAGAATTTAGCCATATTTTAAAACCAAATTAAACATTTTGTATTAACCTTTTAGCCCTAATGGACCATGTCCATGCTAAAAACTTAGAAAGTCCACAGGCATACAGTGGCCGTGCGTCCGACATTAAAATCCGGAGTGCCTCATTAGAGTGCCTAGTTCCCATAGCCTGGCATATAGGTTTGAGTCAACATCCTTTCAAACCGCTGATAGAAAACTCCCTCCTCTCACTCTGACTGAACATCTCATCTCACTCGTTAATTAAACTCTGACTGAATATCACTTAGTCATGCTCTATGACTGACCTTCTCATCACTGTATGACTGAGCATCTCATCTTAATGTATGACTGAGCATCTCATCTCACTGTATGGCTGAGCATCTCATCTCACTGTATGACTAAGCATCTCATCTCACTGTATGACTGAGCATCTCAGCTTAATGTATGACTAAGCATCTCATCTGAATGTATGACTGAGCATCTCATCTCAATGTATGACTGAGCATCTCAGCTCAATGTATGGCTGCGCATCTCAGCTTAATGTATGACTGAGCATTTCATCTCAATGTATGACTGAGCATCTCAGCTTAATGTATGACTAAGCATCTCATCTGAATGTATGACTGAGCATCTCATCTCAATGTATGGCTGAGCATCTCATCTCAATGTATGGCTGCACATCTCATCTGAATGTTTGACTGAGCATCTCATCTCAATGTATGACTGAGCATCTCAATGTATGACTGAGGATCTCATCTCAATGTATGACTAAGCATCTCATCTCAATGTATGACTGAGCATCTCATCTCACTGTATAGCTGAGCATCTCATATCAATGTATGGCTGAGCATCTCATCTCAATGTATGGCTGCGCATCTCAGCTTAATGTATGACTAAGCATCTCATCTGAATGTATGAATGAGCATCTCAGCTCAATGTATGGCTGCACATCTCATCTCAATGTATGGCTGAGCATCTCATCTCAATGTATGACTGAGCATCTCATCTCAATGTATGACTGAGCATCTCATCTTAATGTATGACTGAGCATCTCATCTCAATGTATGACTGAGCATTTCATCTTAATGTATGACTGAGCAGCTCATCCCAATGTATGACTGAGCATCTCATCTCAATGTATGACTGAGCATCTCATCTCAATGTATGACTGAGCATCTCATCTCACTGTATAGCTGAGCATCTCATATCAATGTATGGCTGAGCATCTCATCTCAATGTATGACTGAGCATCTCATCTCAATGTATGACTGAGCATCTCATCTTAATGTATGACTGAGCATCTCATCTCAATGTATGGCTAAGCATCTCATCTCAGTGTATGACTGAGCATTTCATCTTAATGTATGACTGAGCATCTCATCCCAATGTATGACTAAGCATCTCATCTCAATATATGGCTGATCAATCCATCTCAATGTATGACTAAGCATCTCATCTCAATGTATGACTAAGCATCTCATCTCAATGTATGACTGAGAATCTCAGCTTAATGTATGACTAAGCATCTCATCTCAATGTATGACTGAGAATCTCAGCTTAATGTATGACTAAGCATCTCATCTCAATGTATGACTGAGCATCTCATCTCAATGTATGACTGAGCATCCCATCTCACTGTATAGCTGAGCATCTCATATCAATGTATGGCTGAGCATCTCATCTCAATATATGGCTGATCAATCCATCTCAATGTATGGCTGAGCATCTCATCTCAATGTATGGCTGTGCATCGCATCTCAATGTATGACTAAGCATCTCATCTCAATGTATGACTAAGCATCTCATCTCAATGTATGACTGAGAATCTCAGCTTAATGTATGACTAAGCATCTCATCTGAATGTATGACTGAGCATCTCATCTCAATGTATGACTGATCATCTCAGCTTAATGTATGACTAAGCATCTCATCTGAATGTATGACTGAGCATCTCATCTCAATGTATGACTGAGCATCTCAGCTTAATGTATGACTAAGCATCTCATCTGAATGTATGACTGAGCATCTCATCTCAATGTATGGCTGCGCATCTCAGCTTAATGTATGACTGAGCATCTCATCTCAATGTATGACTGAGCATCTCAGCTTAATGTATGACTAAGCATCTCATCTGAATGTATGACTGAGCATCTCATCTCAATGTATGGCTGAGCATCTCATCTCAATGTATGGCTGCACATCTCATCTGAATGTATGACTGAGCATTTCATCTCAATGTATGACTGAGGATCTCATCTCAATGTATGACTAAGCATCTCAATGTATGACTGAGCATCTCAGCTTAATGTGTGACTGAGCATCTCATCTCAATGTATGACTGAGCATCTCATCTCAATGTATGACTGAGCATCTCATCTCAATGTATGGCTGAGCATCTAATCTCAATGTATGACTGAGCATCTCCTCTTAATGTATGACTGAGCATCTCATCTCAATGTATGGCTAAGCATCTCATCTCAGTGTATGACTGAGCATTTCATCTTAATGTATGACTGAGCATCTCATCCCAATGTATGACTAAGCATCTCATCTCAATATATGGCTGATCAATCCATCTCAATGTATGACTGAGCATCTCATCTCACTGTATGGCTGAGCATCTCATCTTAATGTATGACTGAGAATCTCAGCTTAATGTATGACTAAGCATCTCATCTCAATGTATGACTGAGCATCTCATCTCAATGTATGACTGAGCATCCCATCTCACTGAATAGCTGAGCATCTCATATCAATGTATGGCTGAGCATCTCATCTCAATATATGGCTGATCAATCCATCTCAATGTATGGCTGAGCATCTCATCTCAATGTATGACTGAGCATCTCATCTCAATGTATGACTAAGCATCTCAATGTATGACTGAGCATCTCAGCTTAATGTATGACTGAGCATCTCATCTCAATGTATGACTGAGCATCTCATCTCAATGTATGACTGAGCATCTCATCTCAATGTATGGCTGAGCATCTCATCTCAATGTATGACTGAGGATCTCATCTCAATGTATGACTGAGCATCTCATCTCACTGTATGGCTGAGCATCTCATCTTAATGTATGACTGAGCATCTCATCTCAATGTATGACTGAGCATCTCATCTCAATGTATGGCTGCACATCTCATCTTAATGTATGACTGAGAATCTCATCTCAATGTATGACTGAGCATCTCATCTCAATGTATGACTAAGCATCTCATCTCAATGTATGACTGAGGATCTCATCTCAATGTATGACTAAGCATCTCATCTCAATGTATGACTGAGCATCTCATCTCAATGTAGGACTAAGCATCTCATCTCAATGTATGACTGAGCATCTCATCTCAATGTATGACTGAGCATCTCATCTCAATGTATGACTAAGCATCTCATCTCAATGTATGACTGAGCATCCCATGTCAATGTATGGCTGCGCATCTCATCCCAATGTATGACTGAGCATTTCATCTTAATGTATGACTGAGCATCTCATCTCAATATATGGCTGATCAATCCATCTCAATGTATGACTGAGCATCTCATCTCACTGTATGGCTGAGCATCTCATCTTAATGTATGACTGAGAATCTCAGCTTAATGTATGACTAAGCATCTCATCTCAATGTATGACTGAGCATCTCATCTCAATGTATGACTGAGCATCCCATCTCACTGTATAGCTGAGCATCTCATATCAATGTATGGCTGAGCATCTCATCTCAATATATGGCTGATCAATCCATCTCAATGTATGGCTGAGCATCTCATCTCAATGTATGACTGAGCATCTCATCTCAATGTATGACTAAGCATCTCAATGTATGACTGAGCATCTCAGCTTAATGTATGACTGAGCATCTCATCTCAATGTATGACTGAGCATCTCATCTCAATGTATGGCTGAGCATCTCATCTCAATGTATGACTGAGGATCTCATCTCAATGTATTTATTTATTTATTTATTTATTTCGATTTATATAGCGCTATATAACCCCGGGGTCTCTAAGCGCTTGACTGAGCATCTCATCTCACTGTATGGCTGAGCATCTCATCTTAATGTATGACTGAGCATCTCATCTCAATGTATGACTGAGCATCTCATCTCAATGTATGGCTGCACATCTCATCTTAATGTATGACTGAGCATCTCATCTCAATGTATGACTGAGCATCTCATCTCAATGTGTGACTAAGCATCTCATCTCAATGTATGACTGAGGATCTCATCTCAATGTATGACTAAGCATCTCATCTCAATGTATGACTGAGCATCTCATCTCAATGTATGACTAAGCATCTCATCTCAATGTATGACTGAGCATCTCATCTCAATGTATGACTGAGCATCTCATCTCACTGCATGGCTGAGCATCTCATCTTAATGTATGACTAAGCATCTCATCTCAATGTATGACTGAGCATCTCATCTCAATGTATGACTGAGCATCTCATCTCAATGTATGACTAAGCATCTCATCTCAATGTATGACTAAGCATCTCATCTTAATGTATGACTGCGCATCTAATCTCAATGTATGACTGAGCATCTCATCTCAATGTATGACTGAGCATCTCATCTCAATGTATGACTGAGGATCTCATCTCAATGTATGACTAAGCATCTAATCTCAATGTATGACTGAGCATCTCATCTCAATGTATGACTGAGCATCTCATCTCAATGTATGACTGAGGATCTCATCTCAATGTATGACTAAGCATCTCATCTCAATGTATGACTGAGCATCTCATCTCAATGTATGACTAAGCATCTCATCTCAATGTATGACTGAGCATCTCATCTCAATGTATGACTGAGCATCTCATCTCACTGCATGGCTGAGCATCTCATCTCAATGTATGACTAAGCATCTCATCTCAATGTATGACTGAGCATCTCATCTCAATGTATGACTGAGCATCTCATCTCAATGTATGACTAAGCATCTCATCTCAATGTATGACTAAGCATCTCATCTTAATGTATGACTGCGCATCTAATCTCAATGTATGACTGAGCATCTCATCTCAATGTATGACTGAGCATCTCATCTCAATGTATGACTGAGGATCTCATCTCAATGTATGACTAAGCATCTCATCTCAATGTATGACTGAGCATCTCATCTCAATGTATGACTGAGCATCTCATCTCAATGTATGACTGAGCATCTCATCTCAATGTATGACTGAGCATCTCATCTCAATGTATGACTAAGCATCTCATCTCAATGTATGACTAAGCATCTCATCTTAATGTATGACTGCGCATCTAATCTCAATGTATGACTGAGCATCTCATCTCAATGTATGACTGAGCATCTCATCTCAATGTATGACTGAGGATCTCATCTCAATGTATGACTAAGCATCTCATCTCAATGTATGACTGAGCATCTCATCTCAATGTATGACTGAGCATCTCATCTCACTGTATGACTGAGCATCTCATCTCAATGTATGACTAAGCATCTCATCTCAATGTATGACTAAGCATCTCATCTCAATGTATGACTAAGCATCTCATCTCAATGTATGACTAAGCATCTCATCTTAATGTATGACTGCGCATCTCATCTCAATGTATGACTGAGCATCTCATCTCAATGTATGACTGAGCATCTCATCTCACTGTATGACTGAGCATCTCATCTCAATGTATGACTAAGCATCTCATCTCAATGTATGACTGAGCATCTCATCTCAATGTATGACTGAGCATCTCATCTCACTGTATGACTGAGCATCTCATCTCAATGTATGACTGAGCATCTCATCTCAATGTATGACTGAGCATCTCATCTCAATGTATGACTGAGGATCTCATCTCAATGTATGACTAAGCATCTCATCTCAATGTATGACTAAGCATCTCATCTTAATGTATGACTGCGCATCTAATCTCAATGTATGACTGAGCATCTCATCTCAATGTATGACTGAGCATCTCATCTCAATGTATGACTGAGGATCTCATCTCAATGTATGACTAAGCATCTCATCTCAATGTATGACTGAGCATCTCATCTCAATGTATGACTGATCATCTCATCTCACTGCATGGCTGAGCATCTCATCTCAATGTATGACTAAGCATCTCATCTCAATGTATGACTGAGCATCTCATCTCAATGTATGACTGAGCATCTCATCTCAATGTATGACTAAGCATCTCATCTCAATGTATGACTAAGCATCTCATCTTAATGTATGACTGCGCATCTAATCTCAATGTATGACTGAGCATCTCATCTCAATGTATGACTGAGCATCTCATCTCAATGTATGACTGAGGATCTCATCTCAATGTATGACTAAGCATCTCATCTCAATGTATGACTGAGCATCTCATCTCAATGTATGACTGAGCATCTCATCTCAATGTATGACTGAGCATCTCATCTCAATGTATGACTGAGCATCTCATCTCAATGTATGACTAAGCATCTCATCTCAATGTATGACTAAGCATCTCATCTTAATGTATGACTGCGCATCTAATCTCAATGTATGACTGAGCATCTCATCTCAATGTATGACTGAGCATCTCATCTCAATGTATGACTGAGGATCTCATCTCAATGTATGACTAAGCATCTCATCTCAATGTATGACTGAGCATCTCATCTCAATGTATGACTGAGCATCTCATCTCACTGTATGACTGAGCATCTCATCTCAATGTATGACTGAGGATCTCATCTCAATGTATGACTAAGCATCTCATCTCAATGTATGACTAAGCATCTCATCTCAATGTATGACTAAGCATCTCATCTTAATGTATGACTGCGCATCTAATCTCAATGTATGACTGAGCATCTCATCTCAATGTATGACTGAGCATCTCATCTCAATGTATGACTGAGGATCTCATCTCAATGTATGACTAAGCATCTCATCTCAATGTATGACTGAGCATCTCATCTCAATGTATGACTGAGCATCTCATCTCACTGTATGACTGAGCATCTCATCTCAATGTATGACTGAGCATCTCATCTCAATGTATGACTAAGCATCTCATCTTAATGTATGACTGAGCATCTAATCTCAATGTGTGACTGAGCATCTCATCTCAATGTATGACTGAGCATCTCATCTCAATGTATGACTGAGGATCTCATCTCAATGTATGACTAAGCATCTCATCTCAATGTATGACTGAGCATCTCATCTCAATGTATGACTGAGCATCTCATCTCACTGCATGGCTGAGCATCTCATCTCAATGTATGACTAAGCATCTCATCTCAATGTATGACTGAGCATCTCATCTCAATGTATGACTGAGCATCTCATCTCAATGTATGACTAAGCATCTCATCTCAATGTATGACTAAGCATCTCATCTTAATGTATGACTGCACATCTAATCTCAATGTATGACTGAGCATCTCATCTCAATGTATGACTGAGCATCTCATCTCAATGTATGACTGAGGATCTCATCTCAATGTATGACTAAGCATCTCATCTCAATGTATGACTGAGCATCTCATCTCAATGTATGACTGAGCATCTCATCTCAATGTATGACTGAGCATCTCATCTCAATGTATGACTGAGCATCTCATCTCAATGTATGACTAAGCATCTCATCTCAATGTATGACTAAGCATCTCATCTCAATGTATGACTGCGCATCTAATCTCAATGTATGACTGAGCATCTCATCTCAATGTATGACTGAGCATCTCATCTCAATGTATGACTGAGGATCTCATCTCAATGTATGACTAAGCATCTCATCTCAATGTATGACTGGGCATCTCATCTCAATGTATGACTGAGCATCTCATCTCACTCTATGACTGAGCATCTCATCTCAATGTATGACTGAGGATCTCATCTCAATGTATGACTAAGCATCTCATCTCAATGTATGACTAAGCATCTCATCTCAATGTATGACTAAGCATCTCATCTTAATGTATGACTGCGCATCTAATCTCAATGTATGACTGAGCATCTCATCTCAATGTATGACTGAGCATCTCATCTCAATGTATGACTGAGGATCTCATCTCAATGTATGACTAAGCATCTCATCTCAATGTATGACTGAGCATCTCATCTCAATGTATGACTGAGCATCTCATCTCACTGTATGACTGAGCATCTCATCTCAATGTATGACTGAGCATCTCATCTCAATGTATGACTAAGCATCTCATCTTAATGTATGACTGAGCATCTAATCTCAATGTATGACTGAGCATCTCATCTCAATGTATGACTGAGCATCTCATCTCAATGTATGACTGAGGATCTCATCTCAATGTATGACTAAGCATCTCATCTCAATGTATGACTGAGCATCTCATCTCAATGTATGACTGAGCATCTCATCTCACTGCATGGCTGAGCATCTCATCTCAATGTATGACTAAGCATCTCATCTCAATGTATGACTGAGCATCTCATCTCAATGTATGACTGAGCATCTCATCTCAATGTATGACTGAGCATCTCATCTCAATGTATGACTAAGCATCTCATCTCAATGTATGACTAAGCATCTCATCTTAATGTATGACTGCGCATCTAATCTCAATGTATGACTGAGCATCTCATCTCAATGTATGACTGAGCATCTCATCTCAATGTATGACTGAGGATCTCATCTCAATGTATGACTAAGCATCTCATCTCAATGTATGACTGAGCATCTCATCTCAATGTATGACTGAGGATCTCATCTCAATGTATGACTAAGCATCTCATCTCAATGTATGACTGAGCATCTCATCTCAATGTATGACTGAGCATCTCATCTCAATGTATGACTGAGCATCTCATCTCAATGTATGACTGAGCATCTCATCTCAATGTATGACTAAGCATCTCATCTCAATGTATGACTAAGCATCTCATCTTAATGTATGACTGCGCATCTAATCTCAATGTATGACTGAGCATCTCATCTCAATGTATGACTGAGCATCTCATCTCAATGTATGACTGAGGATCTCATCTCAATGTATGACTAAGCATCTCATCTCAATGTATGACTGAGCATCTCATCTCAATGTATGACTGAGCATCTCATCTCACTGTATGACTGAGCATCTCATCTCAATGTATGACTGAGGATCTCATCTCAATGTATGACTAAGCATCTCATCTCAATGTATGACTAAGCATCTCATCTCAATGTATGACTAAGCATCTCATCTTAATGTATGACTGCGCATCTAATCTCAATGTATGACTGAGCATCTCATCTCAATGTATGACTGAGCATCTCATCTCAATGTATGACTGAGCATCTCATCTCAATGTATGACTGAGCATCTCATCTCAATGTATGACTGAGCATCTCATCTCACTGTATGACTGAGCATCTCATCTCAATGTATGACTGAGCATCTCATCTCAATGTATGACTAAGCATCTCATCTCGCTCTTTGATTAAACACCTTTTCATGCCACCGATGGAAAATTCCCTCAGCTCCCTCACTGACTGGACATCTCATCTGGCTCTATGATTGAGCATCTCCCCAACTCACACTGTGGGTAATGATCTCTCCATCACGCTCTTTGATTGACCATCTCTTCCCCAGACCGGCTCATCGTACATCTCCTTGACTCACGCCATGGTGGAAATCTCCCTCTGACTCTCAAAGAATCAATATCTCCCCATCTATGAGACTGAACAGGAAGTGACAAAAGTTGAAGTGAGGAACAAACTATGCATTTGTTGAATACTCTGAGACCTACAGTAATTGGGGCTTCTGGGCTCTGTATGGGCTGCAGCAGCTGCCCAGGAGGCTATCAGCTACTTCCTAGAGACAGAGAAGTAGGTGGTAAGGAAAGGTCTAGTTAAAGAAGGTGGTTTATTACCTAGCAGCATGTTCTCCGCGGTCAGCTGGTCCTTGGTCTCCTGGAATTCATGCCTCGCGTGGGCCAGTTGGCCTTCAAAAGCTTCTTTCTCAGTATCCTTGGCTTCCTGCAGCTCTCTCATCTTCTCACCCAAGTCTGTGATCTCATCCACACGCTGGTCCAGGGTTCGCTTCAAGAAAGCCACAATCTCCCTCTTGTCGACAGAAACCTGCTCCAGCTGAGACTGGAAGGTGCCCTCCTTTACCTGCAGCTCGTCCCACCTGTGCTGGTACCTGTGGGGGGAGAGATGGATCCAAATGAGGTTTGGCATGGGTGGGCTGCAGAAGGAGAATCCTGGGCAGGGAGCTTCGGGGTACTGATTTGAAACCTGTGTGCACACACACACATGCACATTAGTACACACAGTTCATAATTTCTGCACTTTGCGGAGTTGTAAAATAGTCAACTTTTTGTCCTCGTTTTCGAATGATAAAATCTGTTCTGCAAAACATTCTCCTAAAATGTTAGTTTCAAACTTTTATGTTCACCAAAATAAGCGAAAATTCTTCTATGGATGTTTAGTTGAAAAAACAGTCGAAAAACCCGCATTTTTCTTCAACAATCTCGATTTTTGCTTATTTTTCTATGAACAACTGTAGGCTGTACTTTGGCTGCATTTTGATTTGATGGATATATTGAAGACTGTAATTCAATGAAGAAGACAATCTGAATCAAGAAAAATAAAAAACTTAACTGCATCGCTTGAAAAAGTATTTGTGGACTTTTGAGTGCTCAATGGAAATAGTTGATTGTGTTTGAGTTATATTCATATAGCTCTTTTCTCTTGTCGTGGTAACCGACTTGGTTTCATTTAGAGCACCATTTCTAACGTTTGAGTAGTGATACCCTTTACCTGCAGTGCGCTCTAAATCATAACAGTTACCTTTGAGCTTCTTAGTCTATTTTTCTATGAAGTTTCTCACACATTACAAAGTGTGTGTAAGGGAAGGTCGCACCTTTGCACGGCCCCCTACACACACCAACATACTGTGCAATGGATGTACATGTATGGATACATCTGTGAATCTGTCTGGTACCAGTCCCTGAGCTAACACTGGCCAGCTGCCCCCTCAAACATGGACTAAAGCTAGATTTTAACAGCTGGATTAATATTCATAACTGTCTGGCCAAATAAATGCTGGGATTCGAAGCAAGATCATTAATGGTTCTATTAAATGCCCAAAATGGCAAATGAAACTGCTCAAAACTACACTTATTTTACATCAAGCTGCGAATATAAAAATGCCTTGCCACGCACCCAACCATCTAAAGCCTTCCGGGTATAGTCAAAGAAATCCACCCAGTTGGGGGCGTGGCTTAGCCGTCAACTGCAATGGCCGCGCTAGGCTAATAATCTCCCGATACCCGTAACCCATCCGGACATTCCCAGGCGGCGAATGCGGCTCAAACTTGACAGAAAGCTGGCGGAATGGTAGCACACCGGCTGGGAGAGCTGCGGTCCAACACCCGACCCTGGCTGCGGGGATATCCTTGGCGGAGACGCAGCAGAGCAGACTCACGACACGCAAGATCGCGGCCTAACCGGGGATGCGGCTCTCGTCCCGCGACGGCGGAAATTGAGGTGGAGTCCATCTGACGCTGGACGGTGCGGTGAGTGGGGGTGCAGGATCGGGGCACCCGGAGCTGAGCCCTGGTCAACGGGTGGTGCCCCGTAGCGCCGCGTCGTCACTGGGCCTCTGTGGGGGGGCCCTGCCCTGGAGATCACCACGACGCTCTGTGGCAGCGGGGTGGCAGGGGGGCGGGGTCAGGTGGGGGAGACCATCACAGCGGCACCCGCGGACTCCGGCCAAGCCGATAAACGAAGCGGATTGGCGGGCGGCGGCCCTACAGATCTGGTACCCTGGGAAGCTGTAGTGGGAGGTCAGGAACACATCGAGCCTTCTAGTCATGCCTCCACCCCCCTGAACTCCCGGATGACGAGGAGGCCTACGGGCCGTGATCCCCTTGCTCCACTTCTCTGCCTTGACGGCTTATTATAGGGCTCCTTCCACCATCTTGTGGCCCTGAATGAGCATTGTTTCCCAGAATGGATCCCCTGGTTGTACCTCCTATTTGCACCACCGTGGAAACAACTGAGCGGCGTGCTAGGGGATCACTGCAAACCAGAACACAATCCCCCTGCACATAAAGCCATAAGAATTGTGTCTCTTTGCATGCACTACGTCTTCGTGAGTGGACACTGACAAAGGGCCCTGGTCTGCGCGATTACTGCGCTTGGTGTCCCTTCGAGGGTGTCACTACAAACAGGCGGATCCTCTACTGCAGGTACTTCACCGGAACGCTCCAAGATCCGCTCCCTACCAGATCCGCCGGGGCCCCCGCGGCATGGGCCGCAAAACGCTGAAGCAGCACCAACTCCCATTTGGAAAAATCTCAGACGCCACTCGAGAACTGCCCAGCGACATGGCGACAAGTGACCAGGCGCAAAATGTGCCGGCGAAGGATGCCACCCAGATAGGCCCCTTGCTCCTAGAAATGAGGGCAGGATTCAAGGCACTAGATGTTCGCTTTGATACCCTGGACCAACATATGGCTGACCTGGGGGCAAAAATCCAGGTGCACGACAGGCGACTGGATGTGGTGGAGTCCCGAACGTCCGATCTCGAGGATGGGATGGCCCAATCCCAGAAGAGGGTAGACCGCATAGAGCGCATACTGAAGGAAGTCGCGATAAAAAACGAAGATTTGGAAGCAAGGAGCCGACGCAATAACATCCGCCTCGTAGGCGTTCCGGAATCCACGGCCGGTGCCAAATCTTAGATTATATCACTGGACATGCCTTTTGACACACATGACCGTACTTTTCCAACCAGACTCCAGCCCGGCAGCTGCTCAAGGAGATATTGAGAATCCCCCATCTATTTTTGAGTTATTACTGGGGAGAAAGGCTATCGGTTTATTGATGTGCGAAGTAGACCGTAGATACTATAAGAGGGCCCGGTATAAGATCTTGGACGGGGTGTGGGGTACCTGGAAAGCGACCCAAAAGTTCTTGAATATACCAAAGATAAAAGCAAATCTCCACCTGTGGAATTCCAGCCTTTTTCCCCATCTAGGAATGGATAGAAATTGTTTGTTTTGGAGAGAGCATGGAGTAAGGACCTTAGGTGATATTATGGTGGGGGATGACATTCTTGGGTTTGAAGTGTTGCAGTATAAGCATGGGATCTCACCCAATCACTGGTTCCTGTATGGTCAGTTAGTTCGAACTTTGACGGCTTTTAGACCCAAGATCTCTCTATCAATTGGCAATCCTATGATTGACTATCTAATAAAGGGGGGCAAGAAAATAAAGATAGTGTATAATCAGTTAATGCTGGGAGTACAAGATGATCTGGAGAAAACTGAATCAACACTGGCAGTGAAGCTAGGAGACCCAGATGTTGACCTAGATCTAGCCCTTATATTAAATAAGAAATTATTTCGATCCTCGAACTGTGGAAAAGAAAATTTTGCCATGTTCTGTGTCCCTACGTGTTCCCCATCCTATGTTATATGTGCATGATCGATATGCATATGTATTCCTCTCTGATCGATTAAAGACGCAATTCTAGTTGTGTCCAACTCTAGTATGCTAGTTTCCAGTTCTCGTGAAAGCTACGAGTATTAGGCCTATGTAAACCTATGTTGCCACGTTTCACAGTGTGCACGTTAATTCAGAATAAAGTTCCCGTTTCTAGGCCTCCAAAGGGCCCGGACTCAGATTCAGCTCCTGTCTCCTGAACCCTCTCCGAGGAGCGATACAGCCCCCACCTGCATCCCTGACCCTTCGCTTATTTCCTGCCTCACAGTGCCCGGCTCGGCCTGGCTCTGCCTCCCAGTCTGCCAAGAGTATGTTATGCTTCTAGTTATCAGTCCAGCCCTCCTTCTCTGCATTCCTAAGCTACGGAATCGCATCAATAGTTTCAGTCATAGTCTAGCCTTTCTGTCTCCATGCAAGAGAAATACTGTATTAATATTCATAGAATATTCCTCGCACACGCAATACATGTAGAATAATGTATGCACCAGCCTTAGTGTCAAGTAGCCTTTGCCCTGATAACTTTTGGATTCTATCAACATGTTCTCTAAACATCAGATACCAGATAGGTTTTAGGTACATGTCGCTCTGACTCCGCAGACTTTAGTCTCCTCTTCTAGCGCAGAAGTCATAGCCCCCAGTTCCTCCTGGTAACACGTCATTGTCCGTTTGCGCGCACCACTAGGTTAGAGGTCCCGGCTCCTCAGGTAGCCCCCTCCATGTTTCCGGCCCATTTATGACACTTCTGTTACGTTTACATCACATGTCTATGTATACGCCTCTTGTTACACCTACTTTCTGCCTTATCTTTCGCGACTGCTACAAACCACACCTACTGCTACGCCTACTATATTGAATGTAATGCAATTGTTTTAGTATATATATGTTATGCACTGTTATTAAAGTTGCTCTAGCCATTCCAGATCCTGCCCCCGGCAGCTGCCATCCTATCCCCGTGCAGGTTGTCCTGTTCCTGTCCCTTATGCTTTATTAAAACCTGCAAACTCCAGCTACCTCGAATCTTGACTCTTATTTATTGAGCTACCCGTTTATTGATTATTCTGAAAAATAGAACCGGTATTTAATTATTTATTTACCACATAATGGCGCCCGAACAGGGACTTGCCCTTTCCCCACGCGCCGGCGAAGCCACGCAAGCCCCCTGACCCTCTGCAGCCGTGACGGAACCATCCTGCGCAGCGGCAGATATTTCTGCTTCAAGTATCCCTCAGGTCCACGGAGGAGACGGAGGTTGCGGTCCAGCATCCAGACGAGGCGGTGGAGGAACGCGGCGAGTCCCGACCAGAGCCCAAGCCGAGAGTTCAAGGTCCGAGGTATCCGGAGGCCCACCTGTAACTGAAGTCCGAAGTTCGTAGTCCGTCGTCGTAGCAGTCCAGTCCAGTCCGAGGCCTTCCGTTCTTGCTGCCCGGTGAGTACCGTTGCTGGGGTAGTATCTAGACAGGGTCAATTCATTTGTCTCTGGTCCGTGGGTTTGGGTACGCAAATCCAACACGAAGTGTCCACCTAGGTGGATGCGGGTCCTGACGTGTCTCTTTATGGGACCGGTATGTTTCGTACTGTTTCAGCAGTGCATCTAGTAATTCTAGTAAGTTCCGTTCTCGAGAAATTCATGTGTTCTGTTCTCAAGTATTCCAGGTAATATTCTGTTCGAACTGTTATTTTAAATGTTATTTCAATGTGTTTTCAATGTTGTGGTATGAATGCAGTCATTATTGTGTTTATCGTGTATTGTATTGTGTCTAGATTCCAGACTAAATCATGCCTCTGTTCTCTAAGTTACGTCAGTTAAAAACTAGAAAAGGGCTGCTCGAGGAAGCAGTCCCTGTCCCGCCTAGGGACAGTCCAGGTCATTTTATGTATCATAAGCATGGCTTAAGTGCCATAATATATCTAGACTTATGGTCAGATTATACTAAAGATCTCGAAGAGAAATATAGATGGCCTGTATCAGGCACATGGGATGCCGAGTGCATCATGCGAGTAGAAGAAGCATTATGGAAAAAGAAAGCCAGACAGTCACAGAAAGATGCCATCGAGTTATGGCGCAAAGAATCTCATAAAAGGACCGAAAAAGAAATCAGAAAAGCAGAATTAAGTAGAGAATCCACAGAGAAAGCCCAAGAAAGGGAATTAATCGAAATAGGTGAACGAGTTAAAGCCGAACAGTCAGACAGACAGAGAACTGCCCTTATTAAGGGTATGTATCCTCTTCTTGCCGAGGGCTTGCCAAAGGCAACCCCGGAGGCATCCAGTAATTTCCCGCCACCATTAGTTCCGATTAAGCTACGTCACAAACCGACCGCAGCTGATATTTTTCTCTCGTCCTATCTGGACGACACGGTCCCAGAATATGCGAATCCTGTTCCGCCAGCTCCCGTAAATAATGTAATTCCTGTTTATCCAGCCACCGGGGCACCCGTTACAACACCTGTTACGGCACCCCCGATCCAGCCTACAGTACATGTACCCGCTACATCAGTCACTCTCCCAGCCCGTACAGTACCCACCGACGATACCAGTTTAGGAGCCGCGGGGGGAGGTTCTCCTCGTACCCCGCCTCAACACAGACGTATGACGCTACATGAGCTAGCGTTACAGCGTACACCCAAATTTCAGTCAGTTGCAGATATCAAGCGAGCACTTACCGAATGCCGTTATGATCCAGTCCCAGGCGATGATGATATGGTCTTGTATTCATTGCGTGTAAGACGGGTGACCGAGTATTTGGACACCCTGCCGAATATGAAAAGTTATCTAGACAGAATATATCATTTCATCCGTACAGGAAGAGATCCAGAAAGTATTGGCGACACCATGGTCCAAAGAAAAGTCGAGATTCAGCTCATGATTTTAAAGTTTCTAATTAACTGTTTAATAAGAGAACAAGATTATCCAGGAAAAGATTCAGAAGAAATGAAAGTCCTGACCAGGTGGAGTGACCATATAGCCGAGGGAAGACACAAGACACTAGGTAGTATAGAGAGTATGTACAAGAAAATCCGTAAAGAAATAATAAAGTTACACGAGAAACGAGAAGCAACACAAGCAACTGAGAAAGAAAATGACTCTTCTACTGAAGAGGTAGACGACGAGAATCCTTCCAGAATAGCGTATGTAGGTAGAACTAGACTTTCCGACCGACATTCACGTCTAGACTACAAGAAAACTGTTCCTTCTCGAGTACCAGAACAGTGTTCTCTAGAACAAGTATTCCAAGCTACCGATAAAATTCTGAAATCACGAATAGGCTATAGTGAGCTTAGTACCATGCATGAACAAGAACTAGCCCGATCAGCGGTCCGATGGACTACTGATTCTACCACTTTTCCAGATGAAATAGTGGCACAATCGTTTCTGAAACTGCCCCCAGCCGAGCAGCGACTGGTGGGTATGTATATGATCCAGCACCTCATCACTCTGTATGAGGGTCAACATTCCGATCCAGGTCCGTTACATGATGTATTAAACGAATTACTCCAGTATAGATGGAGAGGTCTAGGTACCGATTTGATTAGTATCATTCTAGAACAGCGCCACAAATACCGAACGTTCCTGAACCCGCATTTTGTTCATGCCTCACCTCCAGAAAATAAACCATTCTATATAGAAAGACAGCATCTATTACGAGAAGTCCACCCAGTTAGGACAGCGGGTGGCGATCTAGAACGAGTATTTGTTTACACCCCTATTACAAAGATGGAACTCTTAGAGATGAAGAAGTTAATTCCCTGTCACGATAAAGATCCAGCAGGGTTCCACCGTGAATTAAAAGACATGCTCCGTATGGGAGAATACACGTATCCAGATATAATTAAAATGTTAAAGGTCCTGTTGCCTGCGGGCATATATGAAAAACTCAAAGAAAAAGAATGGGAGGTGGGAGAGAAAAAGATAGATTGGACAGCTCTAGAAGCTGAAGACAAAACACGTGTACCAGGTACCGGTCTAGGAGATAAATGTAAAGAATTACCTGAGTTATTGATACAAGTTTTGCCAAGATTACTAGCCACGAAAAAGGAAGACTGGGATGCTATCTCAGCCTGTAAACAGAAACAAGACGAAGATACTAGTGATTTTTATTCTAGATTCGAGAAATGTTTTATTATTAACAGTGGTTTGAAAACAAGTAGCGAGTCATACCCTCATCTTTTTGTTACTAAACTAGTCGAGAATTCAAGTCCACAAGTTAAAAACCGAGTATTGAAAGTCGAAAGTACCTGGCAAGCTAATACTCCGTCCCAAATGTTACAGATGCTCCAGTACCACCAGAACAGAATCAGGGAAGAGCAAGAACACGAAAGGAGACGTATGAAAGACACGAAAATGAAAGTATTAGTTGCACAATCTGTTCCTCAAGACAGTCAGAAGAGGGGTACGAATCAAGCCAGTCATCCTGCAGCTCCTGTTAAAGGGACTTGCAATTATTGTAAACAGCCAGGTCATTTTATAAACGAGTGTGCAGTTCTGAAACACAACATAGCTACTGGTAAGACTAAAGAAAGACCACGTCCGCCTAGACAAGAACAAGTTACACAGACTTCTCAGTCACCACAGAATGCACAACAGACAGTTACAGTACCGCAGCCTATAGCTGCAACACAGCATGTTACACAGCAGATGTACCAGTATGCACAGTCCGAGTATCCAGAGTACCAACAGTATTCATGAAACAGCCTAGAGAGGGAGGTAGGCTTGCCTCTCATCGAGATACCTGTAGATCAAGAGGGTCCCTATGTACACAGTCAAGTATTAGGGAAAGACAGAAAGTTTCTGATTGATACAGGGGCAAGTAGGACTACAATCAGTCATGACGAGGTTCCAGGGGCTCCGCTCTCAGGCTCAAGAAATGTTTCCCTTGGATTTTCAGGAAAGCCAATTGTTAACGAGATTTCGAAACCAGTTTCTCTAGAAGTAGGTCCATTGTCCCGAACTACTGATTTGTTACTTACGAAGTCTTGTCCAGAAAATTTGTTAGGCATCAAGACATTAAAAGAATTAGGTGCAATTATATGCTGTTCCCCAGAAGGAGTCCGATTGTTTTTACGCGACTTTAAAGGTCACTATGTATTGCGAGATTTTGATCCAAGATTACTGAATGTCCCGCAGCATTTATGGGCGCAAGGTCCAACTGATGTAGGATGTATGCACATCACACCCCATCGTGTGACTCTGAAACAAGGTATAGTTTTGCCACGAATCAGACAGTACAGACTGCCACCTGAGGCTGTAGCAGCCTTATCCAAAATTATTGACGAGCTCATTGCTCAAGGAGTGGTTGTAGAAACTGACTCCAATGTATGTAATTCTCCTATCATTCCAGTCATGAAACGTACTGATCCAAATGCACCTCCAGTTTATCGATTAGTGATTGACCTTCGAGAACTTAATAAATGTATCATACCTCAGTACCCAGTAGTCCCAGATATTTCATTCCTATTGACAGCCATTGATTCTGAAGCCACGTTCTTTACTGTTATCGACCTCAAGAACGCATTTTTCAGTGTTCCCATTCATCCAGACAGTCAGTACCTTTTCGGATTTTGTTTAAATGGAAGGAGCTATAAATTTACACGAGCTCCCCAAGGTTTCACAGAAAGTCCTAGTATTTACAGTCAAGCACTCAAGAGACAACTAGACAATATTCACATGCCAACTGACACTGCCCTGCTCCAGTATGTCGATGATCTACTGATCACAGCCCGTTCTGAACGTGACTGCGAACGTGCGTCACTTAAAGTCCTGTATTTTCTGGCCGAGATGGGGCACAAGGTGTCCCCTTCGAAGCTTCAATTCTGTGTCCAGCAAGTGGTATACTTAGGACACTTACTGTCCAAGAGGGGTAGGCAGTTGCCACCTGACCGTATCCAGTTAATAGCGAGTCTTCCTCAGCCCAAGACCCAGAAGGAGGTACGAGCTTTTATCGGCCTCACTTCTTATTGCAGACAATGGATTCCTCAGTATGCATTTCTAGCCAAGCCACTGATACAGTTAACGACACAGGAGGCAGCTGTATCGACTGTCCTCCCTTGGACATCCGAACATACACTTGCTTTTAATGAGTTAAAGAAAGCTTTATGCCAAGCACCTGTTCTAGCTACACCGAACTACAGTAAGCCTTTTACACTTTTTGTCACAGAACGTGATGGTACTGCATTATCTGTTCTCACACAAGATCAAGCAGGACAATACAAGCCCTGTGCTTATTTTTCTAGCACATTAGATCCAGTAGCCCAGGCTCTGCCTGCGTGCCTCAAGTCAGTTGCAGCCACAGCACTAGCTATCAGACAAAGTGATTCCATAGTATTAGGACACTCCCTGACAGTACAAGTTCCACACTCCGTGGAAGTTCTTTTAAACCGAACACAGACTCAGCACTTGACTATTGCACGTTTAACAGGTTATGAATTGACACTGTTCCAGCCACACATAGAAATCAGACGCTGCAACGTTCTGAATCCTGCTACACTGTTACCGTCAGTTACTTCAAATCCTGCCACACATGACTGTGTGGAAGTTGTTAACACCATGACAAAGCCAAGACAAGACTTGACAGATATTCCATTACCTGATCCCGACCTGACACTTTATGTGGATGGTTCATGTATGAGAACAAGTACAGGAGAACTAGTAGCCGCGTATGCAGTGACTACTGAGACTGAAGTTATAGAGACACACCGTATTGACACCTTGTCTGCTCAAGCAGCAGAGCTAGTCGCTCTGACCCAAGCCTGCATACGTGCCAAGAACATGAAAGTAAACATATATACAGATTCACGTTATGCATTCGGAGTCGTACACGACTTTGGAGTGCTCTGGCAAGAAAGAGGTTTTATGACTTCTCATGGAACCAAGATTCAGCATGGTCTCCTCATTCAAGCTCTGTTAGATGCAATACATTTACCGACAGCTATCGCTATCATGAAGTGCAAGGCACATACAAAGGTCACTGACATCATTTCCCAAGGTAACGATCTAGCAGATCGAACAGCCAAGCTCACAGCTCAGACTCCAGACGTTCCAGTTAACATAACACTGACACACACTCCAGATCAGACTACTTGTATGACAGTTAAGGACCCTACACAAGATGTCATAGACATACAGTCACATGCTACTCCTAATGAAATCAAGAAATGGTCTGAACAAGGAGGGGTCCAGACTGATCAAGGATGGTTGACGAAGGGAAAAGCCACATGGTTTCTCCCCGACTCTATGGTTCAAGTCATTATTAATACCGCACATAGTCCTGCACATTTAGGAGAAAAAGCCATGTTAGACAGTATCCAGAACATTTGGTTCAACAAGCATTTACGAGCTGCAGCCAAGCAGAAAGTCCGTACCTGTATGATATGTTGCCAGTTCAATCCAGGTAAAAGTGTCCCGGTGGAACAAGGTGGATTCCAACCTCCTGACCACCCTTTTGAAGTCCTCCAGATGGATTATATCCAGATGGAGCGATGTCGAGGTTTCAAGTATGTCCTCGTAGTTGTATGCGCTTTGTCCAGGTGGACAGAAGCATATCCAGTTCCAGATTACACAGCTGCGACCACTGCCAAGCAGTTGGTTCGTGAATTCTTTCCCCGTTATGGACTCCCTAGGGTCGTGTATTCGGATAACGGCCAGCCATTCTCATCAGAACTTATGAAACATGTGTCCCTTCTGTTAGGGTACCAGTGGAAGTTCCATTGTGTGCGCCATCCTGAAGCAGCCGGTCTCGTAGAGAGACATAACCAGACATTAAAAATCCGAATTGCCAAAGTTTGTAAAGAGAAAGGTGTAGACTGGCTAGTAGCTCTGCCAGTCGCTCTATTTTATATGCGCATGGTTGCACATTCTAGATCAGGTCTGTCCCCGTATGAGGTCGTATTCGGCCGCCCCCCAAACATGTGGGGTACACCTAGACCCCGAAGTATTACAGATGTTTCCAGTAATATGCTGACAGATTACCTAGCTTCCTTGATGTCTGCCCTACACTCTTGTCGTTCACAGGTTGCCGCCGCATTTCCAGACAATACCGAGGTGAAACCGCATGAAATCGTTCCAGGAAACCTTGTACTTGTCCGGAACTTTGATCGTTCAAGTCCGCTGGAGCCCCGCTGGAGGGAGCCACGTCTAGTCTTACTTACCACAAGGACCGCGGCCAAGTTGGAGGGCCGCAAAGGCTGGGTACATATGTCCCACATCAAGAAATTCCATGGATTGCGTATAAAAACATTTGCCAAGAACATTTCTAAGGACTGCCTAAAAATTGACTCTGAATTCAAGCCTCCCCTGTTAGAGGAAACTCCGCAGCAGGAGTATAAAAAGAAACTCAGGTCTAGTAAAATAAGTCAGCCAGTTTAATTGTCTAAGTCCCTCTCGGGTGAAACGGTTAGACAGGTTTCTGACATGTATGAGATAGACCCCCACAGCGAGAGAGTTAGTCAAAACTCTATCAGATGTATCATTATTCTATGTTTTCTTATGTTTTTGAGTTTAATGGTTACCTGCACAAGTTATGCATTACATTTATGTTTTCCAATTTCACATGTACATATGATTTCCAATGCTACAGTAGAGCACACATTTAGTGATCTGCCTCCTCACGAGCTATCCTATCGTCTTCCTATGCGAAATAACACGTTTATTAGAATGTTACACTATTCACACCAGACCAGCAATGCCACTAATTGTTGGGTGTGTGGTCGACTCCCCCCTTTCCAGACACCGAAGGGAGTTCTGCCACTTTTTCCTTATCCATTTTCACATAATGGTTCGTGTGGAGCATGGTCCACGTTCACGTCATCCTCAACTGATATGTCCTTCCTGAATAGAACATGTTTTCCAGACAAGCAAGGTCTCTCCCATAGAACAGGGTTAGATCTAGAAAATGAAGTGTATGATTTAGGTAATTATTCTTCGAATTTCATGGTCCTGAATGTTCAGTCTGATACTACTCCAGATTTACCCGCTATTTCAGTACTGCCAGTCAAAGGCGAATTATGTGTCAGAAAGAATGGTTCCGCACATGTAGGACATAGTGATTGTACTACTATTGTCAAGTATAGTGACAGTGGGAAATCCATTTTCAAAGCCTCACGTCATTCTTATTTTGTTTGTGGTCAGACCGCATATGTTCGTCTGCCCCTCGATTGGGATGGAACATGTTATATTGCCTTCCTACTGCCACCAGTTTTTCTAGCCCCATCTGATTATCATAGAAACACACATCTAGTACACATTAGACATAAAAGAGAGATCGAGTCCCCAATTGTCGATCAAACTGAAACTGCTTTAGAACAGTATACAGACTTCAATAGAGGTTTCTTCTTCTTTATAGGACCTATCCAGAATAGTAAGTTAATACGTAGGTTAACCAGAACCCTTGAAGCAGTAGTGAATGAGACTACTTCTGCTCTAGGTAACTTAACCGAAGAGCAATCTGCTATGAGATTTGTCGTGCTCCAAAATCGTCTCGTTCTTGACGTCATACTGGCCGATAGAGGAGGAGCATGTAGAGTCATCGGATCTAGTTGCTGCATTTTCATTCCTAATAACGCGCCGTCTGTTTATTCAGCCATAACCAGACTTCATAAAATTGCCCATCAGTTACACCAGAATCCAGGCACCTGGACATGGTCCGGTTGGCTCTGGAGTATTATTTCCGCCTGGGGATGGAAAGTATTGTCATTCCTAGGTATAGCAGTAATGATCATTTTCAGTTGCTGCCTCTGTTTACAACGTGGCCCTGCGATTTGCGGCATTTGTGCTACATCTTGTATTCCTAGTCTTAGTCCTAGTCCTAAATCCCGTTCCAAGACAATTCGAGACGAGCAAATGATGCTATATGAAATGATGGATGGTGTCATGAATATTGATGTTTCCTGATGGAAACGTAGTGACAAGGAGGGAATGTGGAAAAGAAAATTTTGCCATGTTCTGTGTCCCTACGTGTTCCCCATCCTATGTTATATGTGCATGATCGATATGCATATGTATTCCTCTCTGATCGATTAAAGACGCAATTCTAGTTGTGTCCAACTCTAGTATGCTAGTTTCCAGTTCTCGTGAAAGCTACGAGTATTAGGCCTATGTAAACCTATGTTGCCACGTTTCACAGTGTGCACGTTAATTCAGAATAAAGTTCCCGTTTCTAGGCCTCCAAAGGGCCCGGACTCAGATTCAGCTCCTGTCTCCTGAACCCTCTCCGAGGAGCGATACAGCCCCCACCTGCATCCCTGACCCTTCGCTTATTTCCTGCCTCACAGTGCCCGGCTCGGCCTGGCTCTGCCTCCCAGTCTGCCAAGAGTATGTTATGCTTCTAGTTATCAGTCCAGCCCTCCTTCTCTGCATTCCTAAGCTACGGAATCGCATCAATAGTTTCAGTCATAGTCTAGCCTTTCTGTCTCCATGCAAGAGAAATACTGTATTAATATTCATAGAATATTCCTCGCACACGCAATACATGTAGAATAATGTATGCACCAGCCTTAGTGTCAAGTAGCCTTTGCCCTGATAACTTTTGGATTCTATCAACATGTTCTCTAAACATCAGATACCAGATAGGTTTTAGGTACATGTCGCTCTGACTCCGCAGACTTTAGTCTCCTCTTCTAGCGCAGAAGTCATAGCCCCCAGTTCCTCCTGGTAACACGTCATTGTCCGTTTGCGCGCACCACTAGGTTAGAGGTCCCGGCTCCTCAGGTAGCCCCCTCCATGTTTCCGCCCCATTTATGACACCTCTGTTACGTTTACATCACATGTCTATGTATACGCCTCTTGTTACACCTACTTTCTGCCTTATCTTTCGCGACTGCTACAAACCACACCTACTGCTACGCCTACTATATTGAATGTAATGCAATTGTTTTAGTATATATATGTTATGCACTGTTATTAAAGTTGCTCTAGCCATTCCAGATCCTGCCCCCGGCAGCTGCCATCCTATCCCCGTGCAGGTTGTCCTGTTCCTGTCCCTTATGCTTTATTAAAACCTGCAAACTCCAGCTACCTCGAATCTTGACTCTTATTTATTGAGCTACCCGTTTATTGATTATTCTGAAAAATAGAACCGGTATTTAATTATTTATTTACCACAGAACCTGCGGGCCCAGCACTACAAAACGCTGATTAATCTATATTACACCCCGGCGAAGCTGTTTGCCTGGGGGATGAGGGAGAATGATAGATGCCCTAGGTGTGATGCTGGCCCTGCAGATTTACTACACATGTTCCATCATTGTGATAAATTAATTCCAATACGTAGGGAGATCACACATTTTTGGGAGGGGCTGCTAGATTGTAAAATCAATCCATCCCCTACCTTGATGCTTTTAGGCACAGATGGTAAACTGAAGCTAGGAAGGGATGCAGAAGCTCTGGTTTTTATGTCAGCGGCGCTCCTTCGAATCCTTATATCCGCGGGTTGGAAGGATACCACCGTCCCCTCTTTTCAAATGTGGATTGCCAGATTACTGGGAATACACAATATAGAGTCCTGTTTATACAAGCTAAAGGGCAAAAAATCCCGGGAACTGGGCAGAAATATCTGGGCACCACTTGGTAAGTGGAAAGTTTTAAGATCTTAATAGAACGCCTTCTTACTTAGGAATACCGAATGCCAAAATCAATTGTTGCAATTTTAACATCTTGGCTTTTACAATCTTAGTGGATGTATGTTATCTATGTATTTGTTAATTAACTTTTAAGAAAAGGCATTGTGACCTCTATGTATTGTCTAAGTTATAATGAAATAATATCTGTTCTTTTTTGTATTGCATCAGAAAATCTCAATAAATATATTTTTTTTAGAAGGAATCCACGGCCGCTGGACGAATGGACACCCTAGTGGAAACCATACTGACTGACCTGTTTGGTACAGAGGCATTCACACCAGTATTTGTGGTAGAACGCGCACATAGGTCGCTTGGTCCGAGGCCCAATCCCGGCTTTCTACCCAGACCTATCATTGCCAAGAAAATTAACTTTAGAGATATGGACACTGCGCTACGTGAAAATGGTCACCTCCAATGGCAGTGTTCCAAACTGTCCCTATATCCTGACTTTACAGCTATGGTGCAAGATGCTAGGAGGAAATTCCAGGGAGCTAAGGCAACGCTCAGGAACTTGGGCCTGAAATACGGCATGTTATACCCTGCCAGGCTCCGGGTGGAAGTTAACGGACGCTCCCGAACATTCGAGAACCCATGGGAGGTGCAAGAATTTTGCCACACATATAAACTTAACAATAAGGGCAGGTCCGAAGCCGCCACCTCCTCCCCACCGCATAGTGGATCGGATGCCAGCGCAGACTCTTTCTCGAGTTCAGGGCATGGCTCATTGGTTTGATTTACATGAGCAACTGCTGTTGGGTATTGTCTATAGAAATTGAAAGTATCATTTAGCATTGGTTACGGGTCCGTTGGATAGCATGTGCCCCCACCTTTGGTGTATACCAATCATTGTATTTTTTTTGGTTACGATAACATGCATCCCAATAGAAAAGTTTTCAAACTGTTTTGAGGTTCACGGGTGCCCTGCAATGTATTTGGAAAAACTGGGTTTGCCTCTCCGACTGGGCAGGAAGGCTGGGTGAGGGTTGGTGGGAGGGGTATTAGAGTTTAAGCTTTGCACTGAGTTCATGTCAAGCTTAATTACAGTTTATTTTGCAGGGTACAAGTTTGCATTATCCGACGATAGTTTACACGACACCTTGTTATGGCACACTTAGGTCACAATTCCGGTCCCTCAGGTGTATCTCTAGCAACATGTAATGTCCGTGGTTTAAACGACACCCGCAAACGAAGACAGGTGTTACACTATTTAGGCCGTCACAAGGTAGACATAGCCTTTCTTCAAGAAACGCATCTTCCCCCAGGTGACCGGTCCCGTTTTGCAGCCTCATGGGGCCCACACTGCTACTTTGCTGACTATAGCAACTACGCTAGGGGCGCAGCCATTCTTATTCATAAACGGCTCCCCTTTAAATTCCATTCCTCTGTATATGACGATACCGGCAGATATGTGATTGTGGAGGGTACACTATTCAATCATAGGATTGCGCTGGGATGTACATATGGGCCCAACACTGACTCCCCTGTCTTTTTCCATGCCCTCCACTCAAAACTGCTAAAATTAGGCTCCACACCCATTCTTCTTGGGGGCGATTTTAATGTTACGCTCAATCCGGCATCTGATAATACATCCTTAGCTCCAGATCCTAAGCCGAGAGCACGTATATCCCTACATTCCATATGCGAACACCTCACCTTATTAGATGTGGGACGAATCCGTGACCCGGCCCACACCACATTTACGCATTATACCAGTGTTAGAAACACCTGGACACGATTGGACTATTGGTTAGCCTCCCTGAAATATCTAAATGGTTCCACGCCATAGAGACACTGCCCAGGTCGTACTCGGACCACTCCCCAGTGCTACTTGGACTGTTGATTCCCCGCCCTGAGGGGTTTGAAAGGCCGTGGAAATTCCCGAACCGCGCCCTAGATGACGAAGCGTTTAAACAAGAACTCTATGTAGCTGTGGTAAATAAATAATTAATTACCGGTACTATTTTTGACTAGATATATATAATAACAGATAGCTCAATAAATAAGAGTCAAGATTCGAGGTAGCTGGAGTTTGCAGGTTTTAATACAGGCATAAAGGACAGGAACAGGACAACCTGCACGGGAATAGGATGGCAGCTGCCGGGGGCAGGATCTGGAATGGCTAGAGCATAAGGGGTAACTTTTAATACAGGCATAACATATATATACTAAAACAATTGCATTACAGTCAATACAGTAGGTGTAGAAAGGGCGGGGTTCGTAGCAGTCGCGAAAGATAAGGCATAAAGTGGGTGTAACAAGAGGTGTGTACAGGGCGTATACATAGACATGTAATGTAAACGTAACAGAATATGTCATGAATGGGGCGGAAACATGGAGGGGGCTACCTAAGGAGCCGGGACCTCTGACCTAGTGGTGCGCGCAAACTGGCAATGACGTGTTACTAGGAGGAACTGGGGGCTATGACTTCTGCACTAGAAGAGGAGACTAAAGTCTGGAGTGTCAGAGCGACATGTACCTAAACACTATCTAGTATCTGATGTTTAGAGAACATGTTGATAGAATCCAAGAGTTATCAGGGTAAAGGCTAACAGACTCTAAGACTGGTGCATACATTATTCTACATGTAGTGCGTGTTGAAGAATATTCGATGACCATTAATACAGTATTTCTCTTACATGGAGACATAAAGGCTAGACTATGACTGAAACTATTGATGCGATTCAGTAGCTTAGGAATGCAGAGAAGGAGGGCTGGACTGATAACTAGAATCATAACATACTCTTGGCAGACTGGCAGGCAGAGCCAGGCCGAGCCGGGCACTGTGAGGCAGGAAGTAAGTGAAGGGTCAGGGATGCAGGTGGGGGCTGTATCGCTCCTCAGCGAGGGTTCAGGAGACAGGAGCTGAATCTGAGTCCGGGCCCTTTTGAGGCCTAGAAACGGGGACTTTTCAATGAATTAACGTGCACACTGTGAAACGTGGCAACATAGGTTTACATAGGCCTGATACTCGTAGCTTTCACGAGAACTGGAAACTGGCATACTAGAGTTGGACACAACTGTAATTGCGTCTTTAATCGATCATAGGGGATACATATGCATATTAATCATGCACATATAACATAGGATGGGGAACACGTAGGGACACAGAACATGGCAAAATTTACTTTTCCACATTCCCTCCTTGTCACTACGTTTCCATCAGGAAACATCAATATTCATGATACCATCTATCATTTCATACAGTATCATTTGTTCGTCTCGAATTGTCTTGGAACGGGACTTAGGACTAGGACTTGGAATACAGGATGTAGCACAAATGCCGCAAATCGCAGGGCCACATTGTATACAGAGGCAGCAACTGAAAATGATCATTACTGCTATACCTAGGAATGACAATACTTTCCATCCCCAGGCAGAAATTATACTCCAGAGCCAACCGGACCATGTCCAGGTGCCTGGATTCTGGTGTAACTGATGGGCAATTTTATGAAGTCTGGTTATAGCTGAATAAACAGACGGCGCGTTATTAGGAATGAAAATGCAGCAACTAGATCCAATGACTCTACATGCTCCTCCTCTATCGGCCAGTATGACGTCAAGAACGAGACGATTTTGGAGCACAACAAATCTCATAGCAGATTGCTCTTCGGTTAAGTTACCTAGAGCAGAAGTAGTCTCATTCACTACTGCTTCAAGGGTTCTGGTTAACCTACGGATTAACTTACTATTCTGGATAGGTCCTATAAAGAAGAAGAAACCTCTATTGAAGTCTGTATACTGTTCTAGAGCAGTTTCAGTTTGATCGACAATCGGGGACTCGATCTCTCTTTTATGTCTAATGTGTACTAGATGTGTGTTTCTATGATAATCAGATGGGGCTAGAAAAACTGGTGGCAGTAGGAAGGCAATATAACATGTTCCATCCCAATCGAGGGGCAGACGAACATATGCGGTCTGACCACAAACAAAATAAGAATGACGTGAGGCTTTGAAAATAGATTTCCCACTGTCACTATACTTGACAGTTGTAGTACAATCACTATGTCCTACATGTGCGGAACCATTCTTTCGGACACATAATTCGCCTTTGACTGGTAGTACTGAAATAGCAGGTAAATCTGGAGTAGTATCGGACTGAACATTCAGGACCATAAAATTCGAAGAATAATTACCTAAATCATATACTTCATTTTCTAGATCTAACCCTGTTCTATGGGAAAGACCTTGCTTGTCTGGAAAACATGTACTATTCAGAAGGGACATATCAGTTGAGGATGACGTTAACGTGGACCATGCTCCACACGAACCATTATGTGAAAACGGATAAGGAAAGAGTGGCAGAACTCCCTTCGGTGTCTGGAAAGGGGGGAGTCGACCACACACCCAACAATTAGTGGCATTGCTGGTCTGGTGTGAATAGTGTAACATTCTGTTAAATGTATTATTACGCATAGCGAGACGATAGGACAGCTCGTGAGGAGGCAGATCACTAAATGTGTGCTCTACTGTAGTATTAGAAAACTTATTTACATGAGAAATTGGAAAACATAAATGCAATGCATAACTTGTGCAGGTAACCATGAGACTTAGAAACAATATAAAACTTAGAAAAACGATACATCTGATAGAGTTTTGACTAACTCTCTCACTATGGGGGTCTATCTCATACATGTCAGAAACCTGTCTAACCGTTTCACCCGAGGGGGACTTAGACAATTAAACTGGCTGACTTATTTTACTAGACCGGAGTTTTAACTTATACTCCTGCTGCAGAGTTTTCTCTAACAGAGGAACTTTCAGTTCAGGATTTAGATTAATGTCTTGTTTTAGGCAGTCTTTAGAAATGGAACAGTCTTTGGAATTGTCATTAAAAGTTTTTTTTCTGGATTCCATGAAATTTCTTGATATGCGACAGGTGGACCCAACCCTTGCGGCCTTCCAACTTCACGGCCGTACGGGTGGTCAAGAGGACTAGTTTCGGCTGCTTCCACCGAGGCTCCAGCGGACTTGAACGATCAAAGTTCCTTACAAAGACTAGTTCGCCTGGAATGACCTCATGCGGTTTCACTTCGGTATTGTCTGGAAATGTGGCGGCAACCTGTGAACGACAAGAGTGTAGGGCAGACATCAAGGAAGCTAGGTAATCTGTCAGCATATTACTGGAAACATCTGTAATACTTCGGGGTCTAGGTGTACCCCACATGTTCGGGGGGCGGCCGAATACGACCTCGTAAGGGGACAGACCTGATCTGGAATGTGCGACCATGCGCATATAAAATAGAGCGACTGGCAGGGCTACTAGCCAGTCTACACCTTTCTCTTTACAAATTTTGGCAATACGGATTTTCAGAGTCTGATTATGTCTCTCTACGAGACCGGCTGCTTCAGGATGGCGTACACAATGAAACTTCCACTGGTACCCTAACAGAAGGGACACATGCTTCATGAGTTCAGATGAGAATGGCTGGCCGTTATCAGAATACACGACCCTAGGGAGTCCATAACGAGGAAAGAATTCACGAACCAACTGCTTGGCAGTGGTCGCGGCTGTGTAATCTGGGACTGGATATGCCTCTGTTCACCTGGACAAAGCGCATACAACTACGAGGACATACTTGAAACCTCGACATCGCTCCATCTGAATATAATCCATTTGGAGGACCTCAAAAGGGTGGTCAGGAGGCTGGAATCCCCCTTGTTCCACCGGGACACTTTTACCTGGATTGAACTGGCAACATATCATACAGGTACGGACTTTCTGCTTGGCTGCAGCTCGTAAATGCTTGTTGAACCAAATGTTCTGGATACTGTCTAACATGGCTTTTTCTCCTAAATGTGCAGGACTATGTGCGGTATTGATAATGACTTGAACCATTGAGTCGGGGAGAAACCATGTGGCTTTTCCCTTCGTCAACCATCCCTGATCTGTCTGGACCCCTCCTTGTTCGGACCATTTCTTGATTTCTTCGGAAGTAGCATGTAACTGGATATCTATGACATCTTGTGTAGGGTCCTTAACTGTCATACATGTAGTCGGATCTGGAGTGTGTGTCAGTGTCGTGTTAACTGGAATGTCTGGTGTCTGAGCTGTAAGCTTGGCTGTTCGATCTGCCAGATCATTGCCTTGGGAAATAATGTCAGTAACTTTCGTATGTGCTTTGCACTTCATAATAGAAATAGCTGTCGGTAAATGTATTGCATCTAACAGAGCTTGAATGAGGAGACCATGCTGAATCTTGGTTCCATGAGAAGTCATAAAACCTCTTTCTTGCCAGAGCACTCCAAAGTCGTGTACGACTCCGAATGTATAACGTGAATCTGTGTATATGTTAACTTTCAGGTTCTTGGCACGTATGCAGGCTTGGGTCAGAGCGACTAGCTCTGCTGCTTGAGCGGACAGAATATCAATACGGTGTGTCTCTATAACTTCAGTGTCAGTAGTCACTGCATACGCGGCTACTAGTTCTCCTGTACTTGTTCTCATACATGAACCATCCACATAAAGTGTCAGGTCGGGATCAGGTAATGGAATATCTGTCAAGTCTTGTCTTGGCTTAGTCATAGTGTTAACTACTTCCACGCAGTCATGTGTGGCAGGATTTGAAATAACTGATGGTAACAGTGTAGCAGGATTTAGAACGTTGCAGCGTCTGATTTCTATGTGTGGCTGGAACAGTGTCAATTCATAACCTGTTAAACGTGCAATTGTCAAGTGCTGAGTCTGTGTTCGGTTTAAAAGAACTTCCACAGAGTGTGGAACTTGTACTGTCAGGGAGTGTCCTAATACTATGGAATCACTTTGTCTGATAGCTAGTGCTGTGGCTGCAACTGACTTGAGGCACGCAGGCAGAGCCTGGGCTACTGGATCTAAGGTGCTCGAAAAATAAGCACAAGGCTTGTACTGTCCGGCTTGATCTTGTGTGAGAACAGATAACGCAATACCATTACGTTCTGTAACAAAAAGTGTAAAAGGCTTACTGTAGTTCGGTGTAGCTAGAACAGGTGCTTGGCATAAGGCTTTCTTTAATTCATTAAAAGCAAGTGTATGTTCCTGGGTCCAAGGGAGGACAGTCGATACGGCTGCCTCCTGTGTCGTTAACTGTATCAGTGGCTTGGCTAGAAATGCATACTGAGGAATCCATTGTCTGCAATAGGAAGTGAGGCCGATAAATGCTCGTACCTCTTTCTGGGTCTTGGGCTGAGGAAGACTCGCTATTAACTGGATACGGTCAGGTGTCAACTGCCTACCCCTCTTGGACAGTAAGTGTCCTAAGTAGACCACTTGCTGGACACAGAATTGAAGCTTCGAAGGGGACACCTTGTGCCCCATCTCGGCCAGGAAATACAGGACTGTAAGTGACGCTCGCTCGCAGTCACGTTCAGAACGGGCTGTGATCAATAGATCATCGACATACTGGAGCAGGGCAGTGTCAGTTGGCATGTGAATATTGTCTAGTTGTCTCTTGAGTGCTTGACTGTAAATACTAGGGCTTTCTGTGAAACCTTGAGGAGCTCGTGTGAATTTATAGCTCCTTCCACTTAAACAGAATCCGAAAAGGAACTGGCTGTCTGGATGAATCGGGACACTGAAAAATGCATTTTTGAGGTCTATGACAGTGAAAAACGTAGCTTCAGAATCAATGGCTGTCAATAGGGAAGAGATATCTGGGACAACTGGATACTGGGGAATGATACATTTATTAAGCTCTCGAAGGTCAATCACTAATCGATATACTGGAGGTGCATTTGGATCAGTACGTTTCATGACTGGAATGATAGGAGAATTACATACATTGGAGTCAGTTTCTACAACCATTCCTTGAACAATAAGCTCATCAATAATTTTGGATAAGGCTGCTACAGCCTCAGGTGGCAATTTGTACTGTCGGATTCGTGGTAACACTACACCTGGTTTCAGAGTCACACGATGAGGTGTGATGTGCATACAACCAACATCAGTTGGACCTTGCGCCCATAGATGCTGCGGTACATTTGATAATCTTGGATCAAAATCACGTAATACATAGTGACCTTTAAAGTCTCTTAAAAACAAACGTATTCCTTCTGGGGAGCAGCAAATAACTGCATCTAATTCTTTCAGTGTCTTAATACCTAACAAATTTTCTGGACATGACTTCGTAAGTAACAAATCAGTAGTTCGAGACAATGGACCTACTTCTAGAGAAACTGGTTTGGAAATCTCGTTAACAATTGGCTTTCCTGAAAATCCAAGGGAAACATTTCTAGAGCCTGAGAGCGGAGCCCCTGGAACCTCGTCATGACTAATGGTAGTCCTACTTGCCCCTGTATCAATCAGAAACTTTCTGTCTTTCCCTAATACTTGACTGTGAACATAGGGACCCTCTTGATCTACAGGTATCTCGATGAGAGGCAAGCCTACCTCCCTCTCTAGGCTGTTTCATGAATACTGCTGATACTCTGGATACTCGGACTGTGCATACTGGTACATTTGCTGTGTAACATGCTGTGTTGCAGCAATAGGCTGCGGTACTGTAACTGTCTGTTGTGCATTCTGTGGTAACTGAGAAGTCTGTGAAACTTGTTCTTGTCTAGGCGGACGTGGTCTTTCTTTAGTCTTACCGGTAGCTATGTTGTGTTTCAGAACTGCACACTCGTTTATAAAATGACCTGGCTGTTTACAATAATTGCAGGTCCCTTTAACAGGAACTGCAGGATGACTGGCTTGATTCGGACCCCTCTTCTGACTGTCTTGAGGAACAGATTGTGCAACTAATACTTTCATTTTCGTGTCTTTCATACGTTTCCTTTCGTGTTCTTGCTCTTCCCTGATTCTATTCTGGTGATACTGGAGCATCTGAAGCATTTGGGACGGAGTATTAGCTTGCCAGGTACTTTCGACTTTCAAAACTCGATTTTTAACTTGTGGACTTGAATTCTCGACTAGTTTGGTAACAAAAAGATGAGGGTATGACTCGCTACTCGTCCTCAGACCACTGTTAATGATAAAACATGTCTCGAATCTAGAATAAAAATCACTAGTATCTTCGTCTGGTTTCTGTTTACAGGCTGAGATTGCATCCCAGTCTTCCTTTTTCGTGGCTAGTAATCTTGGCAAAACTTGTATTAACAGTTCAGGTAATTCTTTACATTTGTCTCCTAGACCGGTACCTGGTACACGTGTTTTGTCTTCAGCTTCTAGAGCTGTCCAATCTATCTTTTTCTCTCCCACCTCCCATTCTTTTTCCTTGAGTTTTTCATATATGCCCGCAGGCAACAAGACCTTTAACATTTTAATGATATCTGGATATGTGTATTCTCCCATACGGAGCATGTCTTTTAATTCACGGTGGAACCCTGCTGGATCTTTATCGTGACAGGGAATTAACTTCTTCATCTCTAAGAGTTCCATCTTTGTAATCGGGGTGTAAACAAATACTCGTTCTAGATCACCACCCGTTTTCCTAACTGGGTGTACTTCTCGTAACGGATGCTGTCTGTCTATATAAAATGGTTTACTTTCGGGGGGTGAGACATGAACAAAATGCGGATTCAAGAACGTTCGGTATTTGTGGCGCTGTTCTAGAATGATACTAATTAAATCGGTACCTAGACCTTTCCATCTATACTGGAGTAACTCGTTTAGAACATCATGTAACGGACCTGGATCAGAATGCTGACCCTCATACAGAGTAATGAGGTGCTGGATCATATACATACCCACCAGTCGCTGCTCAGCTGGGGGCACTTTCAGAAACATTTGTGCCACTATTTCGTCTGGAAAAGTGGTAGAATCAGTAGCCCATCACTATAACCGATTCGTGATTTCAGAATGTGATCGGTAGCTTGAAATACTTGCTCTAGAGAACCTTGTTCTGGTGCTGTAAGAGAGAAAACTTTCTTGTGTTCTAGACGTGAATGTCGGTCGGAAAGTCTAGTTCTACCTACATACGCTATTCTGGAAGGATTCTCGTTGTCTACCTCTTCAGTAGAAGAGTCGTTTTCTTTCTCGCTTACTTGTGCTGCTTTGCGTTTCTCATGTAGCCTTATTATTTCCTTACGAATTTTCTTATACATACTCTCTATACAACTGAGTGTCTTGTGTCTTCCCTCGGCTATATTATCACTCCATTTTGTCAGAACTCTCATTTCGGTCGGATCTTTAGTCGGATAATCTTGTTCCCTTATTAGACAATTAATTAGAAACTTTAAAAGCATGAGCTGGGTCTCAGCTTTCCTTAGAGACATGACTTCGCCAATACTTTCTGGGTCTGTTCCTGTACGAATGAAACGATATATTCTGTCTAGATCTTCTTTCATATTCGGTAGGGTGTCCAAATACTCGGTCACCCGTCTTACGCGCAATGAATATATAACCATATTATCATCGCCTGGGACTGGATCATAACGGCATTCGGTGAGAGCTCGCTTGATATCTGCAACGGACTGGTGTTTGGGCGTACGCTGTAACGCACGTTCATGTAACTCGACTGACGTTACTCGTTTGTGTGGCGGCGGGGTACCAGGAGGACCTCCCCCCGCGGCCCCTAAACTGGAATCGTCGACTGATACTCTTCGTGCTGGCAGAGTGACCGATGTAGCGGGTACTTGTAATGTAGGCTGGACCGGGGGTACCGTAACAGGTGCTGTAACAGGTGCCCCGGTGGCTGGAGGAACAGGAATTACATTATTTACGGGAGCTGGCGGAACAGGATTAGCATATTCGGGGACTGTGTCGTCCAAGTAGGAAGAGAGAAAAATATCAGCTGCGGTCGGTTTGTGACGTAGTTTAGTCGGAACTAATGGCGGCGGAAAATTACTAAATGCCTCCGGGGTTGCTTTTGGCAAGCCCTCGGCAAGAAGAGGGTACATACCCTTAATAAGGGCATTCCTCTGTCTGTCTGACTGTTCGGCTTTAACTCGTTCACCTATTTCGATTAATTCCCTTTCTTGGGCTCTTTCTGTGGATTCTCTACTCAATTCTGCTTTTCTGATTTCTTTTTCGGTTCTTTTATGAGATTCTTTGCGCCATAACTCGATGGCATCTTTCTGTGACTGTCTGGCTTTCTTTTTCCATAATGCTTCTTCTACTCGCATGATGCACTCGGCATCCCATGTGCCTGATACAGGCCATCTATATTTCTCTTCTAGATCTTTAGTATACTCGACCCATAAGTCTAGATATAATATGGCACTTATGCCATGCTTATGATACATAAAATGACCTGGGCTGTCCCTAGGCGGGACAGGAACTGCTTCCTCGAGCAGACCTTTTCTAGTTCTTAACTGACGTAACTTGGAGAACAGAGGCATGATTTAGACTAGAATACTGAACACAATACAATACACGATAAACACAATAATTCTGTTCTGTTACATGACTGAGATAACAAATCATTCATACCACGACATTGAAAACACATTGAAATAACATTTAAAATAACAGTTCGGACAGAAACATTACCTGGAATACTTGAGAACAGAACCACATGAAATTCTCGAGAACAGAACTTACTAGAATTACTAGATGCACTGCTGAAACAGTACGAAACATACCGGTCCCATAAAGAGACACGTCAGGACCCGCATCCACCTAGGTGGACACTTCGTGTTGGATCTGTGTACCCAAACCCACGGACCAGAGACAAATTAATTGACCCTGTCTAGATACTACCCCAGCAACGGTACTCACCGGGCAGCAAGAACGGAAGGCCTCGGACTGGACTGGACTGCTACGACGACGGACTACGAACTTCGGACTTCAGTTACGGGTGGGCCTCCGGATACCTCGGACCTTGGACTCTCGGCTTGGGCTCTGGTCGGGACTCGCCGCGTTCCTCCACCGCCTCGTCTGGACGCTGGACCGCAACCTCCGTCTCCTCCGTGGGCCTGAGGGATACTTGAAGCAGAAATATCTGCACGTGGCCGGTATGGTTCCGTCACGGCTGCAGAGGGTCAGGGGGCTTGCGTGGCTTCTCCGGCGCGTGGGGAAAGGGCAAGTCCCTATTCTGGCGACATTATGTGGTAAATAAATAATTAATTACCGGTACTATTTTTGACTAGATATATATATAATAACAGATAGCTCAATATATAAGAGTCAAGATTCGAGGTAGCTGGAGTTTGCAGGTTTTAATACAGGCATAAAGGACAGGAACAGGACAACCTGCACGGGAATAGGATGGCAGCTGCCGGGGGCAGGATCTGGAATGGCTAGAGCATAAGGGGTAACTTTTAATACAGGCATAACATATATATACTAAAACAATTGCATTACAGTCAATACAGTAGGCGTAGCAGTGGGCGGGGTTCGTAGCAGTCGCGAAAGATAAGGCATAAAGTGGGTGTAACAAGAGGTGTGTACAGGGCGTATACATAGACATGTGATGTAAACGTAACAGAATATGTCATGAATGGGGCGGAAACATGGAGGGGGCTACCTAGGAGCCGGGACCTCTGACCTAGTGGTGCGCGCAAACTGGCAATGACGTGTTACTAGGAGGAACTGGGGGCTATGACTTCTGCACTAGAAGAGGAGACTAAAGTCTGGAGTGTCAGAGCGACATGTACCTAAACACTATCTAGTATCTGATGTTTAGAGAACATGTTGATAGAATCCAAGAGTTATCAGGGTAAAGGCTAACAGACTCTAAGACTGGTGCATACATTATTCTACATGTAGTGCGTGTTGAAGAATATTCGATGACCATTAATACAGTATTTCTCTTACATGGAGACATAAAGGCTAGACTATGACTGAAACTATTGATGCGATTCAGTAGCTTAGGAATGCAGAGAAGGAGGGCTGGACTGATAACTAGAATCATAACATACTCTTGGCAGACTGGCAGGCAGAGCCAGGCCGAGCCGGGCACTGTGAGGCAGGAAGTAAGTGAAGGGTCAGGGATGCAGGTGGGGGCTGTATCGCTCCTCAGCGAGGGTTCAGGAGACAGGAGCTGAATCTGAGTCCGGGCCCTTTTGAGGCCTAGAAACGGGGACTTTTCAATGAATTAACGTGCACACTGAGAAACGTGGCAACATAGGTTTACATAGGCCTGATACTCGTAGCTTTCACGAGAACTGGAAACTGGCATACTAGAGTTGGACACAACTGTAATTGCGTCTTTAATCGATCATAGGGGATACATATGCATATTAATCATGCACATATAACATAGGATGGGGAACACGTAGGGACACAGAACATGGCAAAATTTACTTTTCCACATAGCCATAGAGGGCTATTTTGAATTAAACACTGGCTCTGTAGACTCGGAGGCAGTGTTGTGGGAGGGATTCAAGGCATATATGTGGGGGGTATGTATCTCAAAAAGTTCCGGGGTGCTCCGGGACATACGTGGCACACTTTCCCGCTAGGAGAAGGAACTTGCTACGCTTGATACTGCCCAAACAGTAACTGCTGACCTAGACTACACCATGAAATGAGCAGAGTTGCTCTTAGAATACAAGGAGGTAGCAGAAAGGGAAATACTCTATATGTTGAAATATCATAGGGCCAAAGTTTACGGAGAAGGGGATCGTCTTGGTCGAGTTTTAGCACAAATGCTCAGCCCTCCCTATGCGAAGGCGTATGTCACAGAACTCTGCTCCACATTGGGGACTACACTCAAGGACCCTCTGCTGATACAGAAGGAATTCCTAGATTACTTCAAGACACTTTACACATCCAGGCTAGGACAGGACAAAACTGGCCAAGAGTCGTACCTTTCAAAGATAGCACTGGTATACTTTGAGAAATATAGGCAAGATTTTTTAGCGGAGCCTATCACAGCAGACAGCATAGATGAAGCCATTACTGCCCTAAACACATCCACAGCCCTCGGGCTGGATGGATTTACAGGTGAATTCTACAAAGCCTATAAGGGTCTTTTAATCCCTCGACTTCTAAACGTCTATGCTGAAGCTCTCGAAAAACAACAGCTTCCCCCTACCCTACGAGAGGCGGTTATTATCCTACACCCCAAACCTGGCAAGGACACATTACACTGCAGTTCCTACAGACCCCTGTCACTGTTAAACCTAGATTATAAAATTCTGGCCAAGGCGCTAGCTTGCCGCCTCTCACTACTTATGGAATTTATAATATCCCCTGCGCAGTCAGGTTTCGTTCCTCATCGCTCTACTGCCTTCAACCTCCGTACCCTCTTCAATGTCTTACACAGAATGCATTCAGAGGTTCCTGCAGCCGCAATTCTGTTAGACACCGAAAAGGCGTTCGATTCCTTGGAATGACCCTTTTTCCTCTCCATAATGCAGCGCATGGGAATACCCCTGGGGTTCATTTCCACCACGGCTTTACTATACACAAAGCCGACAGCCCGGCTCTGTCTAAACGGCACCCTATCAACTCCCTTCACACTGTCACGTGGTACACGCCAGGGCTGCCCCCTCTCCCCCTTATTGTTTATTCTAGCAATGGACTCACTGATAAGACATTTCCAGGAACAACATTTACACAGGGGACTACAATTCAACACAGGTCCGCTATTGGTCTCATTATACGCAGACGACACTATCCTATATGTTCAAAATCCACAAATAAACCTAGACCCTCTTCTCCGAGAGATAATCAGATTCGGCAATTTCTCGGGTTTAGGGATAAACTGGCATAAATCAGTTATATTCCCCCTCACTACTAGCACAGCCTGATGGGTCCCAGAGTTCCCTCTGGAAGGGTGTGAAGACTCAGTAAAATACTTGGGGATACATATACATTTAGATACAGATCAGATCATACGCTGTAACTATGGGGGGGGCCATTTCTAAATTGGAAACACAATCGACTCCTGGCTTAAACTTCCCCTATCTATGGCGGGACGGGTCGCGCTGATTAAAATGATTGTGCTCCCAAAAGTTTTATACCTTTTTCACAATATACCAATCCCACTCACAAATAAATTCTTCAGCACCCTGAGATCACACCCGATTAGATTGGTATGGGGTGACAAGATGCCCAGGGTAAAATGGGAAGTAATGACACTCCCCTACGATCGAGGGGGTTACGGGGTCCCAGACCGTCATTTATATTTTTGGGCCGCTCATTGCAGTTTCGCACAAACATGGTATCACCCAGATGCGAGGATTGCATACCTACGCCCGAAATCGGGTTTTGTTTTGCCTGACACACTTGCTACCATACTACCCAACGGCTTCCCGAGAGACCCCAAAGATATAGAGACAGTCTCTACCACTAGTTGGGCATGGCTTAAACTGCGCCGTCTCACACATAGACAAACATTGTACTCCTCCTCTCTTCCGCTTCCTAATGCCACTTTCCTTCCAAGTACAGAGGACCTGCACCAAATTTAATATTGTCAAGATGGGGGACCTCTACCCAGCGGGTCATATTTTTGACCCAGAGGATATGTCTGCCTTTTCTGAAGCCACGTTCATGGATACATTTGTCCTAGCTAGACAACGTTCTGCCCTGCCAGCTCGGCTTCCAGAGTATCCACTAGAACCACCCTCGTTTCCCCCACTCACGTTGGTGATAAACAGCAGCAAAGGATTCCACATTATATCCCACCTGTACAGGGCATGCTCTGACCTGGTTCCAGTGGACGATAGCAGACTGCGTAGTGCATGGGAATTAGACTTAGGCAACACAATTACTGAGGAACAATGGGCAGCCTGCTGCAGGGTTACTAAAACAGTGTCTCTCAACAGCAGGCACAAATTGATACACTTTAAAATTCTGCGGAGAATTTATATTACACCGGCCCGACTACATAGGATAGACCCCACCAGATTGCATTGTTGCCGGCGATGTCAGGCTCCACAGGCAGACTTCTCACATCTTGCATGGACATGTCCTCAAATCTATGCCTTTTGGGTAGCTGTACAAGAACTATTAAGCAAAATTATACAGATTCCATTGGTGCCGTTGCCCGAGATAGCTCTTCTAGGGTATGTAGTCAAGGTCCCTCTAAAGATGCGCAGATTCGTCGCTATTGCTCTACTTCTAGCTAAAAGAGAGGTCGCAATTTACTGGGGTAGCAAGAGAGCACATGTGTTGTCTGGCTGGATCCAGAGCCTCTCGACCTGCTCTATGAGGAGCGACATGTATGCAAGCACTATTCCGCCCTCTTCCAGGCCGGAGGACATATGGAGTCCCCTCCGGGCTTACCTGGCATCTCAACAGCAAACTCTTCCCACATAACGGGGACAGGGTATTGAACCTACAGGGGTGGGTTAGAGGTACGAACTGCGACCGTGTGCACTCCTTGACGTGCTCTTGGTGTATGTACCAAATGGGTCCATAGTTAATCCTGGTAAAGGAGGATGGCTGGGACACTGGGGCGAGAACCACTAAAGCGAGGTCATGCTGGACCGCCTGTTGGAATCATTGTGTATTTCAGATGTGGCATTGTCATTACTTGATTGTACAACTGTGCCTTTAATTGATTTTCTCTTTTTTTATTTTCCATCTACGCTGAATGCGTTCAAATGAACCCTATGTTTATTACAACTGAACTCTGTGCTCTGCATTGCTTTACACAAAATGCTAAATAAAGTTTTTAAAAACACAAAAAGAAACCCACCCAGTTCTGTGTGCGCAGCCTATGGCTGCTGCGAAACCTCTGGCGATACCTCTCTGGGGTGAGGCCAAACTTCTTAAGTAGTGCCTCCTTCATGGCAGGGCAGTTGACTTGGTCCGCTTTCTCTAAGGTCAGGAGTGCGTCCCTTACTACGGGAGGTATGTATTGGTACAGGCCACCCCCCCAGTAGCTCTCGGGCACCCCATGGGCTACCAAGGACACCTCATACGCCTCCAACCACTTGTCAATATCCTCCCCCACACTGTAACTAGCTATCACCTCCTTTGGTAGATAGAACTTAGGCTCTCGTGGAACCTCTGTTACGCTGCCACCATTTGGATTCCCTTGCGCACCTATCTGCAATGCTCACAGCTCCAACTCTTTTAGGTGAAGCTTGTACGCAACCTTCTTCTCTTCCATTGCTAATCTCCTTTCCTCTCTCTCTTTCTCCATCTTAGCAAGCTACCATCTCAATTGCCTCTCCTCCCTCCTGTCCTCATACTCCTCTGAAAAAACGCACTCCTCCTAGACACCATACTGCCTGCCCCGGAACCATTTCCTGGCAACAGTTTCACTCCTATCAATATTCAGTAGGTCTAGCTCTTCTGGTGCGCTCTGCCCTTCCTGTCCCCCATCCCCTCTCCCCTCCGGGTGGGCCATTACCCATGCCCTCAAAGCTTTCCGAAGCTCCTCTCCCTTGGCTCTTCGCCCAACAGACACCCCCATCCCCTGACAGAAGTCCCTCAGCTGCACCACCGTATACGCTTCAAGGTTGGCCAGCTCAAACTCCATCTTGACAGGTGGGGAACCAGACAATTTAAAGGAGAGACACTAGAACGTAGGTAACAAGACAAAACAGGAATCTGCGCAATCACTTAGACAGTGGAGGTCAATTTGGTAAGCTTGCATACACAACAGGTGTCCAATTGCGGTGCACACTGACTCACTGGAGGGTGCTGCACAACCACAGGTCCTTATCCCACCACTGAACACAAATGTGAGAACTGGGGTCACCAATTCCACAGGGGTAGCTTGGCGCGAGCAGGAAGGCACCCAAAGGCTCAGGTGTAAAGTAGCAGCGCAGCACACACTACCACTGAGACAGGAAACACACGCAATAATTGACACCACACCAGCTGGTCTGTTAAAATCAATATACTTTTATCTAGATCAAATCCAGGGCTGGCAAATCATTCAGGATAATCAATTCAGCATTAACTCATTAGCAACATTTCATTGTAGGCACATGTAAATCCATTTCATGAGGACTCGGCGCCACATTTCATCATAAAACATAGGTAAATAATTCATTCAAAGAGAACTCATTTAACAGTTCATTAGGTAGGCTTCCATACCAACTCGGGGCCTCAGCAGGATCAGTAAAACAGGGTCTCATAAGCAATTACCAAAATAACCTCTGTAGCATAACCTCAGCATGGGCCTAAGCAGGGACGTAGTGCACAGGGTGACACAGCAGTGATAGGTACTCAGCCCCTGCGTAAGGTAGTCTATCCCAAACAGTCCCCTAACGAGGGGTTACATCTATTATGAATCAGGAAGCAAAGGCTAGATTAGGGTCCTTGCCCAGTTCAGGGCACCTTATGAATACAATGGGGGTCAACGGGGCCCAACTGCAGTTTCTCCCGCGGGGAATGGCGGCCACGGGGCTCCCTTTCCGCTCCTTGGGGGCCCTGCTCTTCTTCCCGGCCTTCCGCCCTCCTCCCTGGTGGGTTACTTGGGTCTTCGGCTCCTCAGAGAGCCCTTACGGTGGTTTCTGGCCGGGGGACCTCCTGCCGGTGAAGCGGCCGCCCGGGACGTGTAGTGGCTGGTGGGGAGGGCTCCGACCCTGCTGCGGGTCCCACACTGCTGGGAGACCGGTCCTGGGCCTCTTGACGGCACCTCTGTCCTTGGGACCAGTCGGAGCGCTTCCAGGAAGGGGGCGGCAGCCTCCGCCAGTAGCTGGGCAGCGGAGACAGGCCCGGCCGCCAGAGCAAATCAGGAGCAGCTTACAGGGGGGCATGGCCGGGAAGGCCAATGGCTGTGATGCAAGGGCAAGGGCGCGGCCGATGAACCGGCCAGGCACCCCCGTCACGTGAGGGGAGCAGTCGCGCCTAGCTGGGCCTAGTGCGGCCTACCGATGCGATGCAGCGGCCCTCTCCTGGCTCTGAGGGCTGCCGGGACGATGCAGGCAGCAGCGGGGGCCTCTACAGTCAAGCGCCGGGCAGCGGCGGTGACGGCGGGTCCCAGGATGCTTCCGGGCGGCGCGAGCCAGCGCCAGCAATCCCCGGGCCGCAGCGGTGAAGACGGCAGCGCTCTCCGGGGGTATCAGCGCTACAGCTGGTGCCCAAAAGAGACCTGGGCTGCGGCGGTGAGACGGGCCTGCAGCACAACTGTTCCCACAGCGCTAAGCGTCCTAAGAGGCAGGGGGCACAGCGTCAGTCCTGACAGCGCTCTCGGGAGCACAGCGCAATAGGCAAGGGCACAGTCCTGGCAGTACAGCGCTCAGGGATCACAGCGCTTAGGCAGGCAGCCATTTTTAGTCTCACAGCGCTTCTCAGGGGCACAGCAGGAGAGCGCTTTGAAGGCAGTCTCTGGCAGGTCAGGCAGTTTAGCAACACAACTGGGGCAGGACAGCACAGGGGGGCACAGGCTGAGCAGGGGAGTGCGTTGATGATACAGCGCTAATACCTGGTTGATCCTCCAGCAGTCCTTCTTGTAAATAGGTGTTCTCTTGGCGCTTGATGGCTTCTGCGCCCTTCTCAGGTAGTTCCTTGGGGGATAGGTGATATGGGGGGGGTTGAGTTGGTGGCTGAGGGTGCCTGGTTCCCTTAAATCACTGCAGGTGGTTCCCTGGGTTTCCCCCACGCTGGGCCAGATCAGTGGGTTTGGTAGAGTCCCTCACTCAACTTAGAAGGCAGTGCCTAGGCCCAGTCACTTCCAGTGGTATAGGTTCCTCCCCTAGGCCCTACCGCCTAAGACTCCTGCAGAGGTACCCCCAGATCCAGTGATGCCCCAACTGACAAAAAGGTTTCCCTCCTTTCCCTAAATATCCCTAGGTCAGGTGACCACCCTCTAAGGCGGCAAAGTGAGACCCCTCCCCTATTCCGGAAGGTTCCAGGAGCTTCCACAGTCTAAGCTATGGGCAGAAAAGGCAGGCTGGCATTGCTACAGTATCTTAATGTCCCAGCCAGCTCCTGGCTGCTAGTGTGCTACTATAAAGACCACTCCGCAGTAGCAGGGGCCTGTGGCAGCCATGTTGGAAGGAGAGAGCACCTGCACCTTAGCATTGATTAGCAATGATAAGGTGCCCAGAGACCTAGGTCCAACAAAAACAGGTGGTGGAAAAAACAAGGCAAGGGAGAAAAAAACGGGGAAAGACCACCCTAGGGCTGACAGGTCTAACAGTGAGGGATGTGCAAGCTAGGGCTGAAGTGTATATTGTTGTCGTTGCTGCTGCTCATCATGTCATGTTGACATCCGGGAGTCCATGTTCTAGATTGTAAACGGAGAGTCCGCGCATTAGGAGCAGGCCCAGGGGTGGACTTTAATAAAGTGTATTTTAGATACTTTACTTGCATGCAATCGTCTTTATAATGTGCTTGGCGGGGGTGTAGGTTGGTCAGTAGGATGGGGGGTGGGCTTCACATTTTCAAACAATCACGCTGGCATATAATGTTCAAATAACATTAGATGGTAGCGAAGTACCTTCTTAAGTTAATGTAATGTGCACGTCCGATGGATAGCTGACTGTGGGTAAGCAGGGCCTTTTCCTTGGATGAGCCACTGTTTTCTATACATATAATGTTAAAATACATTGTATGACAAGCCGGGTACATGAGGCACCCAAGGGGCAGTGGAAAGGGAGTGGAATGTGGATTGGTAGGAGTAATAAGTGAGAGAAAACACAATATTTTGGAAACTAATAAACATTTTCGAATACTTTCAAAGCAGAGAGGAAGAGAGGGCTTGTGCGCCTGTGAATATGTAAAAACTCCTAGTGAAATCTGACAGACACCTCACCATACCGACTGAAAGCACTTGTACCCAACTATTTATCAGAACATACATTTATTAGTGGGGTTGACACGCCAAAGAGCCCTCAAGCTACGCCCCCGGTGCTTGGAAGCTACCTGGAGACTCTCACACGAGGACCCCCAGCCGGTGGGACCCCCCAGCACTCACCTGGCCACCTGGCCCTCCAGGTCCCGGATCTGGATCAGGTAGAACTCCTTGGAGAGCTCGGACAGCTGCTCGCCCGTGCAACCCGTGACCGGTGGCTTGCTCTTGGAGGAGCCATGTTTCTCCTTCTTCTTGCCTTTCTTCTTGGGGGGCATGGCTGGTGCTAGCCTGCCTCAGCTCGGCTCTTGAGCCTCTCCCTCAGCCCCTGTCCTGCCAAAGCTCCTCGTCCGGCCTCAGAGCCTGGGTCTGGCCTGCTCCCTGCCCTTGTGGTCAGACTCTGGTGTCTGGCCCCCTCTCTTAGCTCCCCCTCTTGACCAGGAAACAGTGCCCTGGGCCTCGTCCGCCTTCTCTGGGCCTCGTCCGCCTTCTCTGGGGCTGGCTCTCCTTTGCTGGGTCTGGGCCCTGTGTCCCGGTTCTTGGCCTCTCTGTACCGGTTCTTGCCTCTCTGTGCCGGTTCTTGGCCTCTCTGTGCCGGTTCTTGGCCTCTCTGTGCCGGTTCTTGGCCTCTTTTCCGGTTCTTGGCCTCTCTCTGCCGGTTCTTGGCCTCTCTCTGCCGGTTCTTGGCCTCTCTGTGCCGGTTCTTGGCCTCTTTTCCGGTTCTTGGCCTCTCTGCCGGTTCTTGGCCTCCCTTCCGGTTCTTGGCCTCTCTGTGCCGGTTCTTGGCCTCTCTGTGCCGGTTCTTGGCCTCTCTGTACCGGTTCTTGGCCTCTCTGTGCCGGTTCTTGGCCTCTTTTCCGGTTCTTGGCCTCTCTGCCGGTTCTTGGCCTCCCTTCCGGTTCTTGGCCTCTCTGTGCCGGTTCTTGGCCTCTTTTCCGGTTCTTGGCCTCTCTGTGCCGGTTCTTGGCCTCTTTTCCGGTTCTTGGCCTCTCTGTCACAGATCTTGGCCTCTCTGTGCCGGTTCTTGGCCTCTTTTCCGGTTCTTGGCCTCTCTGTCACAGATCTTGGCCTCTCTGTGCCAGTTCTTGGCCTCTCTCCTGGTTCTTGGCCTCTCCCTTCCGGTTCTTAGCCTCTCCCTTCCGGTTCTTGGCCTCTTTTCCTGTTCTTGGCCTCTCTGTGCCGGTTCTTGGCCTCTCTGTGCCGGTTCTTGGCCTCTCTGTCACAGATCTTGGCCTCTCTGTGCCGGTTCTTGGCCTCTCTCCCGGTTCTTGGCCTCTCTCCCGGTTCTTGGCCTCTCTGTGCCGGTTCTTGCCCTCTCCCTTCCGGTTCTTGGCCTCTCTGTGCCGGTTCTTGGCCTCTCTCCTGGTTATTGGCCTCTCTGTGCCGGTTCTTGGCCTCTATCCCCTGGTTCTGGGCCTCTCTCCTGGTTCTTGGCCTCTCCCTTCCGGTTCTTGGCCTCTCTGTGCCGGTTTTTGGCCTCTCTCCTGGTTCTTGGCCTCTCTGTCACAGATCTTGGCCTCTCTGTGCCGGTGCTTGGCCTCTCTGTGCCGGTTCTTGGCCTCTCTGTCACAGATCTTGGCCTCTCTGTGCCGGTTCTTGGCCTCTCTGTGCCGGTTCTTGGCCTCTCTGTGCCGGTTCTTGCCCTCTCCCTTCCGGTTCTTGGCCTCTCTGTGCCGGTTCTTGGCCTCTCTGTGCCGGTTCTTGGCCTCTCTGTGCCGGTTCTTGGCCTCTCTGTCACAGATCTTGGCCTCTCTGTGCCGGTTCTTGGCCTCTCTGTGCCGGTTCTTGGCCTCTCTGTGCCGGTTCTTGCCCTCTCCCTTCCGGTTCTTGGCCTCTCTGTGCCGGTTCTTGGCCTCTCTGTGCCGGTTCTTGGCCTCTCTGTAACAGATCTTGGCCTCTCTGTGCCGGTTCTTGGCCTCTCTGTGCCGGTTCTTGGCCTCTCTGTGCCGGTTCTTGGCCTCTCTGTGCCGGTTCTTGCCCTCTCCCTTCCGGTTCTTGGACTCTCTGTGCCGGTTCTTGGCCTCTCTCCTGGTTCTTGGCCTCTCTGTGCCGGTTCTTGGCCTCTCTGTGCCGGTTCTTGGCCTCTCTGTGCCGGTTCTTGGCCTCTCTGTGCCGGTTCTTGGCCTCTCTCCCGGTTCTTGGCCTCTCTGTGCCGGTTCTTGGCCTCTCCCTTCCGGTTCTTGGCCTCTCCCTTCCGGTTCTTGGCCTCTCTGTGCCGGTTCTTGCCCTCTCCCTTCCGGTTCTTGGCCTCTCTGTGCCGGTTCTTGGCCTCTCCCTTCCGGTTCTTGCCCTCTCCCTTCCGGTTCTTGGCCTCTCTGTGCCGGTTCTTGCCCTCTCCCTTCCGGTTCTTGGCCTCTCTGTGCCGGTTCTTGGCCTCTCTCCCGGTTCTTGGCCTCTCTGTCACAGATCTTGGCCTCTCTGTGCCGGTTCTTGGCCTCTCTGTGCCGGTTCTTGGCCTCTCTCTCCCGGTTCTTGGACTCTCTCTCCCGGTTCTTGGCCTCTCTCCCGGTTCTTGGCCTCTCTGTCACAGATCTTGGCCTCTCTGTGCCGGTTCTTGGCCTCTCTGTCACAGATCTTGGCCTCTCTGTGCCGGTTCTTGGCCTCTCTGTGCCGGTTCTTGGCCTCTCTCCCGGTTCTTGGACTCTCTCTCCCGGTTCTTGGCCTCTCTGTGCCGGTTCTTGGCCTCTCTGTGCCGGTTCTTGGCCTCTCTCCCGATTCTTGGCCTCTCTGTGCCGGTTCTTGGCCTCTCTCTCCCGGTTCTTGGCCTCTCTCTCCCGGTTCTTGGCCTCTCTGTGCCGGTTCTTGGCCTCTCTGTGCCGGTTCTTGGCCTCTCTGTGCCGGTTCCTCTCCTTCTGATGCCAGGCTCGGGTCGCGCGCTCTGTTGCTAGGGCCCGGCGCGTGCCTAGCAACAGGAGCAGAGTAGACATAGAGAGCGGCCCGGTCTTGGTGGCCATCTTGGATTTGGAACTCGCAGGTTTGCGGTTGTTGGCCCCGATCCAAGATGGCCGCCGAGCATGACGTCGCCATCCATCATCCATCCCACAAGGCGTCCTGGCTCCGCCCAGAGGAAGCAGCGCGTGCTGCGGGAGCTGCCGCGGCGGCGCGTGTGAGGCCAGGGCGCGAGCGAGGACAAAGCGCGCGCGAGGCCAGGGCGCGAGCGAGGGAAGGGCGCCTGCGCGGACAGGGCGCGCGCGAGGGAAGGGGCTACAATGGGATCCTATGGGCACCGACTGATGGAAGGATGAGACCCATGATCAGCCCTGCAGAGCTCGGCAGCAGCACCGACACCAGAGGCCTCCAGCCCTCGTGCTCTATTTTATTTTAATGTATTTTATTTGATGCGTTTTTATTCAGCCAGGACTTTACCCGAAGGCGTCAGAGGCTTCACAATAGGAACAGAACTGATACATGAGGAGAAAATTACAAAAGCAAACGCTAAGTTACATGAGGCAAAAGTGACAAATATGAGCAAACAAAATACACGAGGAGCAAACGGTGCATTACAGGAGGAAAGAGTGACAAGTGCAGGTTACAAGAGAAACAAAGTACAAGTAGAGGAATAGTGCTGCAATAAATGGAGGACCCTCAAGCACAAGAACAAACGTTACGTAGGCACTGGAGGCACTTGTGCAAGTTTCGAAAGCAAAGAAACTGTGAGAGGAGCAACCAGTGTGTTACAGGAGAAAAGTGGCGTGTGTAAGTTACTAAAGAGAACCAAACACAGGAAGAAAGATAATACTGCAATAAATGGAGGACACTCCAACCACAAGAACACACTGGAAGGCACCTCCATAGTCATGGGGGGTTAGAGTTTACTATAATGGAAGGCCTTCCTTCAGATAATAGAGAGGGCGTGAGTTACTTTTGGAAGTGTCTCTGGAGGAGGAGAACTTTGAGGTCCGTTTTGAAGGCCTGGGAGGAGGTGGTGGTCCGGAGCTTTGAGGTCAGTTTTGAAGGCCGGGGAGGGAGGCGGTGGTCCGGAGCTTTGAGGTTAGTTTTGAAGGCCTGGGAGGAGGCGGTGGTCCGGAGCTTTGAGGTCAGTTTTGAGGCCGGGGGGGGGTGGTGGTCCGGAGCTGAGGTCAGTTTTGAAGGCCTGGGAGGAGGTGGTCCGGAGCTTTGAGGTCAGTTTTGAAGGCCTGGGAGGAGGTGGTGGTCCGGAGCTTTGAGGTCCGTTTTGAAGGCCTGGGAGGGAGGTGGTGGTCCGGAGCTTTGAGGTCAGTTTTGAAGGCCTGGGAGGAGGTGGTGGTCCGGAGCTGTGAGGTCAGTTTTGAAGGCCTGGGGGGAGGCGGTGGTCCGGAGCTTTGAGGTCAGTTTTGAAGGCCTGGGGGGAGGAGGTGGTCCGGAGCTTTGAGGTCCGTTTTGAAGGCCTGGGAGGAGGTGGTGGTCCGGAGCTTTGAGGTCAGTTTTGAAGGCCTGGGGGGAGGCGGTGGTCCGGAGCTTTGAGGTCAGTTTTGAAGGCCTGGGGGGAGGAGGTGGTCCGGAGCTTTGAGGTCCGTTTTGAAGGCCTGGGAGGAGGTGGTGGTCCGGAGCTTTGAGGTCAGTTTTGAAGGCCTGGGAGGAGGTGGTGGTCCGGAGCTTTGAGGTCCGTTTTGAAGGCCTGGGAGGAGGTGGTGGTCCGGAGCTTTGAGGTCAGTTTTGAAGGCCTGGGAGAAGGTGGTCCGGAGCTTTGAGGTCCGTTTTGAAGGCCTGGGGGGAGGTGGTGGTCCGGAGCTTTGAGGTCCGTTTTGAAGGCCTGGGAGAAGGTGGTCCGGAGCTTTGAGGTCCGTTTTGAAGGCCTGGGAGGAGGCGGTGGTCCGGAGCTTTGAGGTCCGTTTTGAAGGCCTGGGAGGAGGCGGTGGTCCGGAGCTTTGAGGTCAGTTTTGAAGGCCTGGGAGGAGGTGGTGGTCCGGAGCTTTGAGGTCCGTTTTGAAGGCCTGGGGGGAGGCGGTGGTCCGGAGCTTTGAGGTCAGTTTTGAAGGCCTGGGGGGAGGAGGTGGTCCGGAGCTTTGAGGTCAGTTTTGAAGGCCTGGGGGGAGGTGGTGGTCCGGAGCTTTGAGGTCAGTTTTGAAGGCCTGGGGGGAGGCGGTGGTCCGGAGCTTTGAGGTCCGTTTTGAAGGCCTGGGAGGAGGTGGTGGTCCGGAGCTTTGAGCTCAGTTTTGAAGGCCTGGGAGGAGGCGGTGGTCCGGAGCTTTGAGGTCAGTTTTGAAGGCCTGGGGGGAGGGGGTGGTCGGAGCGTAGGTCAGTTTTGAAGGCCTGGGAGGAGGTGGTGGTCCAGAGCTTTGAGGTCAGTTTTGAAGGCCTGGGGGGAGGCGGTGGTCCGGAGCTTTGAGGTCAGTTTTGAAGGCCTGGGGGGAGGAGGTGGTCCGGAGCTTTGAGGTCCGTTTTGAAGGCCTGGGAGGAGGTGGTGGTCCGGAGCTTTGAGGTCAGTTTTGAAGGCCTGGGGGGAGGCCGTGGTCCGGAGCTTTGAGCTCAGTTTTGAAGGCCTGGGAGGAGGGGGTGGTCCGGAGCTTTGAGGTCCGTTTTGAAGGCCTGGGAGGAGGTGGTGGTCCGGAGCTTTGAGGTCCGTTTTGAAGGCCTGGGAGGAGGTGGTGGTCCGGAGCTTTGAGGTCAGTTTTGAAGGCCTGGGAGGAGGTGGTGGTCCGGAGCTTTGAGGTCCGTTTTGAAGGCCTGGGAGGAGGTGGTGGTCCGGAGCTTTGAGGTCAGTTTTGAAGGCCTGGGAGGAGGTGGTGGTCCGGAGCTTTGAGGTCCGTTTTGAAGGCCTGGGAGGAGGTGGTGGTCCGGAGCTTTGAGGTCAGTTTTGAAGGCCTGGGAGAAGGTGGTCCGGAGCTTTGAGGTCCGTTTTGAAGGCCTGGGGGGAGGTGGTGGTCCGGAGCTTTGAGGTCCGTTTTGAAGGCCTGGGAGAAGGTGGTCCGGAGCTTTGAGGTCCGTTTTGAAGGCCTGGGAGGAGGCGGTGGTCCGGAGCTTTGAGGTCCGTTTTGAAGGCCTGGGAGGAGGCGGTGGTCCGGAGCTTTGAGGTCAGTTTTGAAGGCCTGGGAGGAGGTGGTGGTCCGGAGCTTTGAGGTCCGTTTTGAAGGCCTGGGGGGAGGCGGTGGTCCGGAGCTTTGAGGTCAGTTTTGAAGGCCTGGGGGGAGGGGGTGGTCCGGAGCTTTGAGGTCAGTTTTGAAGGCCTGGGGGGAGGTGGTGGTCCGGAGCTTTGAGGTCAGTTTTGAAGGCCTGGGAGGAGGTGGTGGTCCGGAGCTGAGGTCAGTTTTGAAGGCCTGGGGGGAGGTGGTGTCCGCAGCTTTGAGGTCAGTTTTGAAGGCCTGGGGGGAGGTGGTGGTCCGGAGCTTTGAGGTCAGTTTTGAAGGCCTGGGGGGAGGAGGTGGTCCGGAGCTTTGAGGTCCCTTTTGAAGGCCTGGGAGGAGGCGGTGGTCCGGAGCTTTGAGGTCAGTTTTGAAGGCCTGGGAGGAGGTGGTGGTCCGGAGCTTTGAGGTCAGTTTTGAAGGCCTGGGGGGAGGCGGTGGTCCGGAGCTTTGAGGTCCGTTTTGAAGGCCTGGGAAGAGGTGGTGGTCCGGAGCTTTGAGGTCAGTTTTGAAGGCCTGGGAGGAGGTGGTGGTCCGGAGCTTTGAGGTCAGTTTTGAAGTCCTGGGAGGAGGTGGTGGTCCGGAGCTGAGGTCAGTTTTGAAGGCCTGGGGGGAGGTGGTGTCCGGAGCTTTGAGGTCAGTTTTGAAGGCCTGGGGGGAGGTGGTGGACCGGAGCTTTGAGGTCAGTTTTGAAGGCCTGGGAGGAGGTGGTGGTCCGGAGCTTTGAGGTCAGTTTTGAAGGCCTGGGGGGAGGAGGTGGTCCGGAGCTTTGAGGTCCCTTTTGAAGGCCTGGGAGGAGGCGGTGGTCCGGAGCTTTGAGGTCAGTTTTGAAGGCCTGGGAGGAGGTGGTGGTCCGGAGCTTTGAGGTCAGTTTTGAAGGCCTGGGGGGAGGCGGTGGTCCGGAGCTTTGAGGTCCGTTTTGAAGGCCTGGGAAGAGGTGGTGGTCCGGAGCTTTGAGGTCAGTTTTGAAGGCCTGGGAGGAGGTGGTGGTCCGGAGCTTTGAGGTCAGTTTTGAAGGCCTGGGGGGAGGCGGTGGTCCGGAGCTTTGAGGTCCCTTTTGAAGGCCTGGGAGGAGGCGGTGGTCCGGAGCTTTGAGGTCAGTTTTGAAGGCCTGGGAGGAGGTGGTGGTCCGGAGCTTTGAGGTCAGTTTTGAAGGCCTGGGGGGAGGCGGTGGTCCGGAGCTTTGAGGTCCGTTTTGAAGGCCTGGGAGGAGGTGGTGGTCCGGAGCTGAGGTCAGTTTTGAAGGCCTGGGGGAGGCGGTGGTCCGGAGCTTTGAGGTCAGTTTTGAAGGCCTGGGAGGAGGTGGTGGGCCGGAGCTTTGAGGTCAGTTTTGAAGGCCTGGGGGAGGTGGTGGTCCGGAGCTTTGAGGTCAGTTTTGAAGGCCTGGGAGGAGGCGGTGGTCCGGAGCTTTGAGGTTCCTTTTGAAGGCCTGGGAGGAGGCGGTGGTCCGGAGCTTTGAGGTCAGTTTTGAGGCCGGGGGGGGGGGGTGGTGGTCCGGAGCTGAGGTCAGTTTTGAAGGCCTGGGAGGAGGTGGTGGTCCGGAGCTTTGAGGTCAGTTTTGAAGGCCTGGGAGGAGGTGGTGGTCCGGAGCTTTGAGGTCAGTTTTGAAGGCCTGGGAGGAGGTGGTGGTCGGAGCTTTGAGGTCAGTTTTGAAGGCCTGGGAGGAGGTGGTGGTCCGGAGCTTTGTGGTCAGTTTTGAAGGCCTGGGAGGAGGTGGTGGTCCGGAGCTTTGAGGTCAGTTTTGAAGGCCTGGGAGGAGGTGGTGGTCCGGAGCTTTGAGGTCAGTTTTGAAGGCCTGGGAGGAGGTGGTGGTCGGAGCTTTGAGGTCAGTTTTACAGGCCTGGGAGGAGGTGGTGGTCCGGAGCTTTGAGGTAATTTTTACAGGCCTGGGGGGAGGAGGTGGTCCGGAGCTGAGGTCAGTTTTGAAGGCCTGGGAGGAGGTGGTGGTCCGGAGCTTTGAGGTCAGTTTTGAGGCCGGGGGGGGGTGGTGGTCCGGAGCTTTGAGGTCCGTTTTGAAGGCCTGGGAAGAGGTGGTGGTCCAGAGCTTTGAGGTCAGTTTTGAAGGCCTGGGAGGAGGTGGTGGTCCGGAGCTTTGAGGTCAGTTTTGAAGGCCTGGGAGGAGGTGGTGGTCCGGAGCTGAGGTCAGTTTTGAAGGCCTGGGGGAGGCGGTGGTCCGGAGCTTTGAGGTCAGTTTTGAAGGCCTGGGAGGAGGTGGTGGGCCGGAGCTTTGAGGTCAGTTTTGAAGGCCTGGGGGAGGTGGTGGTCCGGAGCTTTGAGGTCAGTTTTGAAGGCCTGGGAGGAGGCGGTGGTCCGGAGCTTTGAGGTTCCTTTTGAAGGCCTGGGAGGAGGCGGTGGTCCGGAGCTTTGAGGTCAGTTTTGAGGCCGGGGGGGGGGGTGGTGGTCCGGAGCTGAGGTCAGTTTTGAAGGCCTGGGAGGAGGTGGTGGTCCGGAGCTTTGAGGTCAGTTTTGAAGGCCTGGGAGGAGGTGGTGGTCCGGAGCTTTGAGGTCAGTTTTGAAGGCCTGGGAGGAGGTGGTGGTCGGAGCTTTGAGGTCAGTTTTGAAGGCCTGGGAGGAGGTGGTGGTCCGGAGCTTTGAGGTCAGTTTTGAAGGCCTGGGAGGAGGTGGTGGTCCGGAGCTTTGAGGTCAGTTTTGAAGGCCTGGGAGGAGGTGGTGGTCGGAGCTTTGAGGTCAGTTTTGAAGGCCTGGGAGGAGGTGGTGGTCCGGAGCTTTGTGGTCAGTTTTGAAGGCCTGGGAGGAGGTGGTGGTCCGGAGCTTTGAGGTCAGTTTTGAAGGCCTGGGAGGAGGTGGTGGTCCGGAGCTTTGAGGTCAGTTTTGAAGGCCTGGGAGGAGGTGGTGGTCGGAGCTTTGAGGTCAGTTTTACAGGCCTGGGAGGAGGTGGTGGTCCGGAGCTTTGAGGTAATTTTTACAGGCCTGGGGGGAGGAGGTGGTCCGGAGCTGAGGTCAGTTTTGAAGGCCTGGGAGGAGGTGGTGGTCCGGAGCTTTGAGGTCAGTTTTGAGGCCGGGGGGGGGTGGTGGTCCGGAGCTTTGAGGTCAGTTTTGAAGGCCTGGGAGGAGGTGGTGGTCGGAGCTTTGAGGTCAGTTTTGAAGGCCTGGGAGGAGGTGGTGGTCCGGAGCTTTGAGGTCAGTTTTGAAGGCCTGGGAGGAGGTGGTGGTCCGGAGCTTTGAGGTCAGTTCTGAAGGCCTGGGGGGAGGCGGTGGTCCGGAGCTTTGAGGTCCGTTTTGAAGGCCTGGGAAGAGGTGGTGGTCCGGAGCTTTGAGGTCAGTTTTGAAGGCCTGGGAGGAGGTGGTGGTCCGGAGCTGAGGTCAGTTTTGAAGGCCTGGGGGGAGGCGGTGGTCCGGAGCTGAGGTTAGTTTTGAAGGCCTGGGAGGAGGTGGTGGTCCGGAGCTTTGAGGTCAGTTTTGAAGGCCTGGGGGGAGGTGGTGGTCCGGAGCTTTGAGGTCAGTTTTGAAGGCCTGGGAGGAGGCGGTGGTCCGGAGCTTTGAGGTTCCTTTTGAAGGCCTGGGAGGAGGCGGTGGTCCGGAGCTTTGAGGTCAGTTTTGAAGGCCTGGGAGGAGGTGGTGGTCCGGAGCTTTGAGGTCAGTTTTGAAGGCCTGGGGGGAGGCGGTGGTCCGGAGCTTTGAGGTCCGTTTTGAAGGCCTGGGAAGAGGTGGTGGTCCGGAGCTTTGAGGTCAGTTTTGAAGGCCTGGGAGGAGGTGGTGGTCCGGAGCTGAGGTCAGTTTTGAAGGCCTGGGGGAGGCGGTGGTCCGGAGCTTTGAGGTCAGTTTTGAAGGCCTGGGAGGAGGTGGTGGGCCGGAGCTTTGAGGTCAGTTTTGAAGGCCTGGGGGAGGTGGTGGTCCGGAGCTTTGAGGTCAGTTTTGAAGGCCTGGGAGGAGGCGGTGGTCCGTAGGTTTGACGTCAGTTTTGAAGGCCTGGGAGGAGGCGGTGGTCCGGAGCTTTGAGGTCAGTTTTGAAGGCCTGGGAGGAGGCGGTGGTCCGGAGCTTTGAGGTCCCTTTTGAAGGCCTGGGAGGAGGCGGTGGTCCGGAGCTTTGAGGTCAGTTTTGAAGGCCTGGGGGGAGGTGGTGGTCCGGAGCTTTGAGGTCAGTTTTGAAGGCCTGGGGGGAGGTGGTGGTCCGGAGCTGAGGCGGAAGTGAGTTCCAGATTCTCACTGCACTGCCTGAATAGGATTGGGCCATCGATCTTTCCTTCTTGAAAGTGGGAGGTTCAAGCAGTAGTTTTTCCGCATTTCGTGATGGTCTAGAGCTGTGGTTCCCAAAGTGTGCGCCACGGCGCCCTGGTGCGCCGTGATTAGAAGCCAGGGGCGCCGCAGCGCAATTCCTCCCCCTCCTTTGTGCTGCCAGGTCACTCTGCATCTCAATTAGTGATTGATGGAGAAAGCCAATTCTCACACGTGGCAGACATTGCCCCAGGGCACGCATCTCCCGGTGTTTTCTTCTCGCTCCTATCTGGACTGTTTCTCTGAGCCCGGTGCAGCAGCCTGTCCTGTTTCTCTGAGCACCTATGTAGCTGACTGTCCTGTTTCTCTGCCCCCAGTGCAGTTCTTTCTGTGAGTCCAGTAAAGCTGCCTGTCCTCTTTCTGTGCCCAGTGGAGCTGCCTGTCCTGTTTCTGTGCCCAGTGGAGCTGCCTGTCCTGTTTCTGTGCCCAGTAAAGCTGCCTGTCCTGTTTCTGTGCCCAGTGGAGCTGCCTGTCCTGTTTCTGTGAGCCCGGTTAAGCTGACTGTCTGGATTCTCTGTGAATGAGTCCAGTGCATGTCTTCCTGTCTTGTCACTCTGTGAGTCTCTGAGGCTGCTGTTGCCCTATTTTTCTGCAAGGAGAGCCTGTCCTGTCTGAATGCGCCGTGTCCACAGTAGGCAGAATGTCCCACTGCCGTGTACCCACTTGCACTCTACCTATGGTTGAGGTGCAGCGCCCTGCCCCGTGGCACGGACAGTCTTCACTCTATGAGCTGTCGGCTCTGCCCTGTCTCCTCTGGGTCGCCCGGTTTCCTGCATGAACAAGTGGCAGTCTGTCCCAGACTGTCCCCAGCTCAGGGCCTGTCCCCTGTGTGGCCAAGCCCAATCGCCACGCTGAGAGAGGGCGTCCTAATGCTCCCTGACCCTTCCCGAGCTGCCTGCTGCACCCCTGGGCCTCCATTGCCATCTGCTGGTCATGTAGCTGTATTATACAGCTGCCACTTGCACCCTGCATGCTGTGCTTGGGGAGAGAGGAAAGTTGGGGGCACTGTGAGGTCCCTGGTGTAACTGTGAGTGGCTGAAGGTTGTGTGCATGTGAGCGGGGCACAGAAGTGTGAGCAATGCACGAACAGTGACGTTTTGAGTTTTCGCTGAAGTTCCTACAGGGGAGCTTTTCATAGATAAGTTTCAGTGGTACAAAAACACAGGAGTAGCCAACGTGCCCCCTTTATTAAGCTGCTTGTGCAAGACAACAGCATAGCAGGAACTAATGTCACACTATTTGTACACTGTTTATATATTAAGGTGGGGTGGGGTGAAACACATTTCCCTACTTTTCACATCTGAAAGATGGGGGGACATGAAGCAAAGTAAGCGTGTTCCATTTTTTGGGTTTCGCCTGCCGAAGGCTGCGCTCTGCGCAGCTTTTCGGCGCAGGTGAAATCCTTTGTTAACAATAAGGACTTCGGGAACGTCCCCCGGCTCTCATTGGCTAGCTCCATAAATGGAGGCTAGCCATTGGGTGCCGGATCTGTCCGTCAAGGCCGGACCAGATTCGGGGGCGTTCCCGAGATTTTTTCCCTGGGCGGAGTTTCGTTTTTTCCCGTTCCCTCCCCTTTCACTGAAAGTGATTTCAGATGCGCTGTCCATTCCCGCCCCCCTCCGTGTGCCTCCCCGCCCCCGCCCCCCCCCTCGCTGTCCTGTGCACGTTTCCCGCCTCCCTCCCGCCGTCCGTGTCCCCTCCCGCCGTCCATGTCCTCTCCAGCCCCCCCTGTCCTCTCCCGCCCCCCTCCCGCCGTTCGTGTCCTCTCCCGCCCCCCTCCACGCCCACAAATCCTCAAAATCCGGAAGCTTGTGTCCGCCATTTTCTCTCCTTGCAGTGAAGGTAAGCCCGTGTTTGTTTCCCTCCGTGCCTTCTTCCCCCTGTCCGTTTCCCGCCCCCCTCCCGCTCTCCGTGTATTTTGTTTCCCTCCGTGCCTTCTTCCCCCTGTCTGTGTCTCCCCCTGTCTGTTTCCCGCCCTCCGTGTATTTTCGCTGTCTGTGTCTCCCCCTGTCTGTTTCCCGCCCCCCTCCCGCTCTCCGTGTATTTTCGCTGTCTGTGTCTCCCCCTGTCTGTTTCCCGCCCCCCTCCCGCTCTCCGTGTATTTTCGCTGTCTGTGTCTCCCCCTGTCTGTTTCCCGCCCCCCTCCCGCTCTCCGTGTATTTTCGCTGTCCGTGTCTGTGCCTTCTTCCCCCTGTCTGTTTCCCGCCCCCCTCCCGCTCTCCGTGTATTTTCGCTGTCCGTGTCTGTGCCTTCTTCCCCCTGTCTGTTTCCCGCCCCCCTCCCGCTCTCCGTGTATTTTAGCTGTCCGTGTCTGTGCCTTCTTCCCCCTGTCTGTTTCCCGCCCCCCTCCCGCACTCCGTGTATTTGAGCGCCGCACCATCAGTACTTATTGATAGAAAACAGCTGCCTTTTGTGCTTTCACTACGTGTGGGTTCATGTTGGTGATTGTTCTGTTTATTAAAGTGTCTTGGGCCCCCGTATACTGCAGTCAGCGCCAAGAAGCCCCACAGAGCTACTGAGAACCGCTCTACTGTTATTGGAGCTGGAGACGCCATCGCCTTCCGTTTCACAGTGAAGGTTCAAGGCACTCCGTTGCAGCGCGCTACCCTCTAGACCCCAGCTGCGCCCTCCTCATACTTGTGACATATAACAGTCTGCGCCTCCCCTTCGGTCTCCACAATACCTGTCCAGACTATATGAAGGGGGTTTGTGTCCTAAAGACTGCAGTGTGCACGAAATGTTGTTTTAATCCGACTTTTGCAGTCTTAAAAGTGACCCTCTGTTTCCATAAATACCACCTTCAATTTTCTGCGTTTTGACTCCAACTGCATGAAACTACAAGTCCCAAAATGCAAATGGAGATAGATTGTAAGAAAGACCATAACGGCTGAAACTGCTACACGTGACTTGGGGGGCATTAGGCAGCCTGTGTAATAAGCATTGGCATAGCAAGCAGCGATCGTTCTCTGTAGCACAGAAAAAGAACCTTGTATATCTCCTGTACTCTTGGCACACTGACTGTTGTAAAAACCCTCTGCATATGCGAGGACGCTGTTCTCTGGTGTGTGAGGTGGGACGGCCTTGGCCATCTGTTACAATCTGCACAATGTGAGCTTCAGTTAAAAACCCGCAGCCACCCGCCGAGAGTGATTGCTAACGGGCAAGTGCCTCAAAATTCCAAGCCACGGTCTGACAGCCATGTTTCATTTCTACTTTGACACCTTTTCCATGATGTCAGATCACATTTCAGCACACCCTTTGTCTTTTTCTGTTTACTGATATTAAAACAGTTTTTGCGTTCTTCTCACATCTGAAGCCCCAAAAGTACTTATTTCTAGAAAACAGCTGTCTTTTGTGCTTTCACTACGTGGGGGTTCATGTTGGTGATTGTTCTGTTTATGAAAGTGTCTTGGGCCCCAATATATTGCAGCCAGCGCCAAGAAGCCCCACAGAGCTACTGAGAACCGCTCTGCTGTTGTTGGAGCTGGTGACGCCATTGCCGCTCGTTTCACAGTGAAGGTTCAAGGCACTGAGGCGCAGCGCTCTCCCCTCCCGACCCCAGCTGCACCCTCCTCAGTTGTGACCTATAACAGTCTGCGCCTCCCCCTCGGCCTCCACAGTCCCTGTCCAGACTATATGAAGGGGTTTGTGTCCTAAAGACTGCAGTTTGCCCGAAACGTTATTTTAATCAGACTTTTACAGTCTTAAAAGTGACCCTCTGTTTCCATAAATACCACCTTCAATTTTCCGCGTTTTGGCTCCAACAGCATGAAACTACAAGTCCCAAAATGCAAATGGAGATGGATTGTAAGAAAGACCATAACGGCTGAAACTGCTACACGTGACTTGGGGGCATTAGGCACCCTATGTAACAAGCATTGGCATAGCCAATAGGTCTCGCTTTTGGGACCTTATAAATGTTTAGTTATGCAGCACAATATCCTTTGTGCAACCACATTAACTGTTACATGGCTAAACACTTATAAGGTCCCAAAGGTGAGACCTATTGGCCATGTCAAAGCGGAGCGCGCAGCAGACGGGTTTAGGTAGTGGTGCTGCTGCTCATTTGACATACTACCAAAACGCTAGTTGCATGTGTCTGTGTTCCTGTTATATCTGAGGTAGTGGTGGATGTTACAGCTAGAATAAGGCATCTCCATGGCAATAAAGCCCTCGAAGGGAGGAGGAGAGAGGGTGTTCTAAAGCGGCCTAATTTGTGGAAAGGGCTCTCTTGTTTCCATCCCCGCCTTTTGTGTGGGTTTCGTGCAGTGTAGCAGAAATATCCTCTCCACCCTTCTCCTCCAAGCCCCGATCAGATCTTCTCTGCCAGCCCTAATGAGTACAAGCCTGTACTCATTAGGAAGCTTGCAACAGGTTCAAATTTTACATCCGGTGCAACCACATTCACCAAAACACGTGAACGTGTATTTGCTCGATATCCCTTCTATTATGTATGCGGTGTTGAAATGCTGTCAGATTTTTTTTCTTTGAGGGTCGTTATTGGTTAATATTTGAAAGTATTTGTCTGTTCCCGTCCTCTATGTAGTGACGTGAAATGCTGTCTGACTTTTTTCTTTAGCCGATGGTTATTAGTTATGACTGAAATGGATTTGTCCGGCCCTTTAATCTGTATGGTATGCAAAGTCGGCATATGGAGGGTACCAAAATTGTCCCGAGCCAAGTCCCGGCGTAACCTAGACTTACAGGATGTGCTGGACAAGCTTGCAGACATGGGGATTGCTATCCGTGTGGCTTCTCCGAAGCTGGTGATGGAGGAGGTAAGTGGGGGGCTACTCTCAGATGTTTGTTCTCTCTTTTCTAGGTTCAACATGGCCCGTGGCGATTCCCTTCAGCAATGTGCACCGCTGTGCATGGAGTTGTTCAGGCAGGTATGTATGTTGATTTTAGTTTATGTTAGAGGTAAGGCATATTTTTATTTTTACACTGCACTGTCCTTTTACTGCTGCACTCTCTCCTCAGCCTCTCCCTGCGCCATCGCTTCACTGCTGCACTCTCTGCTCAGCCCCCCCCCCCTCCCATCCAGGCTGCAGCCCTCACTCCTCCACTGCACCATCACTCACTGCTGCACTCTCTCCTCAGCCTCTTACGGTACCGTCCCTTCACTGATGCACTCTCCTTAGCCACTCACTGCTGCACTCTCCTCAGCCTCTCACTGCATTATCCCTTCACTGCTACACTCTCTCCTCAGTCCCACTGCACTGTCCCTTCACTGCTGCACTCTCCTCAGCCTCTTACTGCACCATCCCTTCACTCTCTCCTCAGCTCCACTATACCGTCTCTTCACTGTTGCACTCTCCTCTGTCTCTCACTGTATCATCCTTTTACTGCTGCACTCTCTCCTCAGCCTCTCCCTGCACCATCCCTTCACTGATGCACTCTCTGCTCAGCCTCTCCCTGCACCGTCCCTTCACTGATGCACTCTCTGCTCAGCCTCTCCCTGCACCGTCCCTTCACTGATGCACTCTCTGCTCAGCCTCTCCCTCCACCGTCCCTTCACTGATGCACTCTCTGCTCAGCCTCTCCCTGCACCGTCCCTTCACTTCTGCACTCTGCTCAGCCTCTCCCTGCACTGTCCCTTCACTGATGCACTCTCTGCTCAGCCTCTCCATGCACTGTCCCTTCACTGCTGCACTCTCTGCTCAGCCCCCCATTGCATCGTCCCTTCACTGCTGCACTCTCCTCAGCCTCTCCCTGCACCATCCCTTCACTGACGCACTCTCTGCTCAGCCTCTCCCTGCACCGTCCCTTCACTGATGCACTCTCTGCTCAGCCTCTCCCTGCACCGTCCCTTCACTGCTGCACTCTGCTCAGCCTCTCCCTGCACCGTCCCTTCACTGATGCACTCTCTGCTCAGCTTCTCCCTGCACTGTCCCTTCACTGATGCACTCTCTGCTCAGCCTCTCCATGCACTGTCCCTTCACTGCTGCACTCTCTGCTCAGCCCCCCATTGCATCGTCCCTTCACTGCTGCACTCTCCTCAGCCTCTCCCTGCACCATCCCTTCACTGACGCACTCTCTGCTCAGCCTCTCCCTGCACCGTCCCTTCACTGATGCACTCTCTGCTCAGCCTCTCCCTGCACCGTCCCTTCACTGCTGCACTCTGCTCAGCCTCTCCCTGCACCGTCCCTTCACTGATGCACTCTCTCCTCAGCCTCTCCCTGCACCATCCCTTCACTGACGCACTCTCTGCTCAGCCTCTCCCTGCACCGTCCCTTCACTGATGCACTCTCTGCTCAGCCTCTCCCTGCACCGTCCCTTCACTGCTGCACTCTCTGCTCAGCCTCTCCCTGCACCGTCCCTTCACTGCTGCACTCTGCTCAGCCTCTCCCTGCACCGTCCCTTCACTGATGCACTCTCTGCTCAGCCTCTCCCTGCACTGTCCCTTCACTGATGCACTCTCCTCAGCCTCTCCCTACACCATCGCTTCACTGCAGCACTCTCTCCTCAGCCTCTCCCTGCGCCGTCGCTTCACTCTCTGCTCAGCCCCCCATTGCATCGTCCCTTCATTGCTGCACTCTCTGCTCAGCCCCCCCCATCCAGGCTGCAGCACTCTCTCCTCAGCCTCTTACGGTACCGTCCCTTCACTGATGCACTCTCCTTAGCCACTCACTGCTGCACTCTCCTCAGCCTCTCACTGCATTACCCCTTCACTGCTACACTCTCTCCTCAGTCCCACTGCACTGTCCCTTCACTGCTGCACTCTCTGCTCAGCCCCCATTGCATCGTCCCTTCACTGCTGCACTCTCCTCAGCCTCTCTCTGCACCATCCCTTCACTGACGCACTCTCTGCTCAGCCCCCCATTGCATCGTCCCTTCATTGCTGCACTCTCTGCTCAGCCCCCCCCATCCAGGCTGCAGCCCTCACTCCTTCTCTGCACCATCACTCACTGCTGCACTCTCTCCTCAGCCTCTTACGGTACCGTCCCTTCACTGATGCACTCTCCTCAGCCTCTCACTGCACCACCCCTTCACTCTCTCCTCAGCTCCACTATACCGTCCCTTCGAACTCTCTCTCTCACTACCTCTCTCTCACTACCTCACTCTCTTTCACTAACTCACTATCTCTCTCACTACCTCACACACTACTACACTATCTCTCATTCACTCTCTCTCTACCTCAATCTCTACCTCACTACTCAACTCTCTTTCTCACAGCATCACAATATCACTACCACAGTAACTATCTCTCTAACACACTACTTCACAACTTCACTCTCTCTATCTCACTACCTCACTCTCTACATCACTACCTCACTCTATCTATTACTATCTCACTATCTCACTGCCTCACTATATCACGACACGCTCTCTCAAATTCACTACAACACTCTCTCACTACCCCACAACTTCACTCTCTCTAACTCACTACTTCACTCTCTCTATCTCACTACCGCACTCTCTCTCTCTCAAATACACTAACTCACTTTCACTCTCTCATACACTACCTCACTCTCTCTCTAGCTCACTACTTCACAACATCGCTCTGTTTCTATCTCAATACAGCACAACAACTCTCACCCTCACTACCTCATTCTTTCACTACCTTACTCTCTCTATCTCTCACTACCTCACTCTATATCTACTTCACTCTCCCACAAAACAAAAATAACTACATCACTACTCAAATTATATCTATAAAACTATCTCACTCTCTCTCACTAACTCTCTCCATAACATCACTCTATTTCGATATCACTCTCACTACCTAACTATAACACAAGTCACTCACTCAAAAAATAACTACAACACTCTCTCGCTGACTCACTCTCTATCTCACTAGCTCACAAGTTCACTCTCTCTCTCCAACTCACTACATCACTCTCTATCTCACTAACTCTCTCTCTTTCTATCTCACTAAGTCACTTTTATTTTTTCTTATCCTACCTCAATCCTGCTCTATCTCACTACGTCACATCACACATTGTTTCTATCTCCCTACCACCAAAAATCACTCTCCATCACTAACTCACTCTTTCACTACCACACTCTCTCTGTCTCACTACCCCACTCTATCTACCTCACTCTCTCTCGCTACCTCACTCTCTCTCTTTCTATCTCACTAAGTCACTTTCACTCTCTTTCACTACCTCACTCTCTCTCTATCTCACTACCTCACAAACTCACTCACTGTTTCTATCTCACTACCTCAGAACATCCCTCTACCTCAATCTTTCACTACCTCACTTTCTCTGTCTCACTACCTCACTCTCTATCTACCTATCTCTCACTACATAACTCTCTACCTCACTATTCCACTCTATCTCACTATCTCACAACTTCACTCTCAAAACATCACTACCTCACTCTCTCACTACCTCACATCACTCATTGTTTCTATCTCCCTACCACCAAAAATCACTCTCCATCACTAACTCACTCTTTCACTACCACACTCTCTCTGTCTCACTCTCTCTCTGCTAATGCAATAGGTATCACATATGCAAAATACAAAGCTAATGCCAATACAAATGTCATTGCCATTTATTTAGGGATACAAAAAAGATAAAAAAATAATGAGCAATTCTAATAGCTCTACCTATAATATTGCCGAGACCATTGCATTGTAAATGCTTGTTTACATCCTTGCGCTCTTCCTCGCTTTCTTCTTTTCCACAAAGCACATTCCCTTCGTTCTCAGGAGATAATTCCCCAGGAGTCGATAGTTCCTTAAAATGGGCATCCAGCTTTTCGATAGCCCTAGAAAGACTTACTCCATACTCAAGATCTGTGTCTACAGCTGACAGCAATCTTTCTGTTGCTGGTTCTTTCAATTCATTGATCCCATGTGGTTTCATCTTTAAACTCACAATAATTGCAAGTAAAAGCTGGTCTCCTTCAGGCAGATGTAAAGTCAGCTATAGATTCTCTCTGTTCTTGACTTCTTTGTAAGAACTTGTGTCTTATTCAGCAAAACCCCCCTTATCCAAACATTTGATGACCGCGGCCCACTCATTCCATTACTTCCATAGGTACTACCTTTCCTGAAACCCCATCTTGAAGTACTTGAAAATTGACTTCCAACAAAGGCAAGGTTTTAAACATTGATCTGCCTTCAGGACCTAAATTATGTTTCCGCCCGGTGAGATCTCTGAATGAGCGGCCTCAGTTCCGAGTCGGACCGTGACAAGCAGCGCCAGGCAGGAGCTGTCATCAATGGGCGAAGAGTTCCGGGGCGGCAGGGGTGCGGTGCCTGCAGACCCCCACAACTGGCGGAGGCAGCACAGCCGGGCCCGGCACAGCCCGCAGGTACACACGCGGAGCCCCCGGTCATGCTCGGCCAGGAAGCTGCAGCAACGCTGCAGATGTGCACTGCCGTAAAAAAGTTCAGCACTGACTTCCTGAGCAGGACATCACCACAAGCCCTCTACCCCGTTAAAAAGACACACGTGCACTCCAGTGGAGAGCGCTACTTACTGCTGCGAGTCCTCTTGTGCCTGCACTTCGTGCGCTGCCGTCGCCGCGGGAGGGAGTCCAGGCATGCACAGTCCTCCTCCTGGGTGCAAGGTGCTCGTCCCACTGGATGCCGATTTTACAGAAAAGCTTCACCAGGGACCCGATTCCAAAAGGGGAAAAAAACAACAGGAAAAAAACTTGCGTGTGCGCCAGAGAGTGAGGAAGCAGCTCTGCCTGTCGGTGCTGCTGGCTGTGATCAGTGACTGAGCTGCTGCACTAGTCTCAGGAGACTCCTGGCAGCTCACACGGACAGGCACACTCCACACTGCATCTATTATCGAGCAGCTCGGGAAATGGAGTCCAGGCCAAGGGGCGCTCGCAGCTGGAATCAAGTGCCTAGCACTCCAGCCGCCCGCTTACACACACACTGGCTTCTTAGTCTAAGAAGAAACATCCATCCCTCCCATCCCCTCCCCCACCGTCAGACTCGAGGCTTCAAGCTCTAACTTGTGCATTTGAAACAGTGACCACAGCGCCATGAAACCGCCCAACTCTGGAAGGACAGATCTGAATATGGAACCAGAGGCAGTTCATGTTATGTGTATGTCTCTGGGTGGGTGTGTGTGGCGCTCTGGGTGGGTGTGTGTGGCGCTCTGGGTGGGTGTGTGTGGCGCTCTGGGTGGGTGTGTGTGGGGCACCGGGTGTGTGTGTGTGGGGCACCGGGTGTGTGTGTGTGGGGCACCGGGTGGGTGTGTGTGTGGCTCTGGGTGGGTGTGTGTGTGGCTCTGGGTGGGTGTGTGTGTGGCTCTGGGTGTGTGTGTGGCTCTGGGTGTGTGTGTGGCTCTGTGTGTGTGTGTGTGTGTGTGTGTGTGGCTCTGGGTGTGTGTGTGGCTGTGTGTGTGTAGCTCTAGGAGTGTGTGTGGCTCTGGGTGGGTGTGTGTGTGTGGCTCTGGGGGTGTGTGTGGCTCTGGGGGTGTGTGTGGCTCTGGGGGTGTGTGTGGCTCTGGGTGAGTGTGTGTGTGTGTGTGGCTCTGGGTGTGTGTGTGTGTGGCGATCTGGGTGTGTGTGTGTGGTAGTAATTGCTGTCTGCTGAGCTCGTCCGTAGGGTACAATAGGTCTCACATTTGCGAAAGATTAAGCTAATGACAATGTAAATACAAATGACATTTATTTATCTGTATTCAAAACCAAATCATAAATACAAATTTTAACATTTACAATGCCAATAGCTCTAACTTTTCCAAAGGCGAAACCATTGCATTGTAAATGCTTGTTTTTTTTTCAGAACAGATTTTATTATGTCGATGAAGCATTACAAAAAGGACACCGCCCCCCATGAACCGGAGGACCAGTGAGCAAATAAATAACCATCACATAGTAGCATTGCAATCAACATTTTGAGATGAAAGAATCCCTCCCAACTCCCTTCCCCCCACACCCACCACGAACCTTCCCTCCCGGATCCCGCCCCCCCCCCGGCACAGTGTCCACATGGTCCAAAAGTAAAATCTCATGAAATCACAATCAGTGTGTATCCCTCTTCACCCAGGATCAACCTGCAAATGTTCTACATCAGTATCTCGTGGCGCTGGCGGCTCCAGCCACAGCCCCCTATAGTCTGCCCATCGCTTCCATATTTAAAATGTTTTCGGGGGCAGCCCCTGGCTTCGAAGACCAGACGTTCCAGCCCCATGCAAAAGTCTAAGCCCCTCTTCCACACCTCAAGCAGGGGAGCCCTGGGGTCTTTCCAGGCCCGAGCTACATCTCTCTTGGCCACCGTGAGGCCTAGAAGCAGCAGATGGCGTTTATAAACAGTCCCACTGACCTGTTCCATAACGTGAAGAAGGCCCAGCTTCTGTGAGCGGGAGAGGTCCCAACCCAGCACCTCGGACATGCAATTCCATACACCAGTCCAGAACCGTGCCAGCTTCACACACGACCACACTGTATGTATAAATGTGCCCACCGCGCTCCCACACCGCAGGCACTCGGGGGAGGCAATCAGACCAGCCCTCCACAGTCGTTCTCGAGTATAGTAGGCACGATGCAGGTATTTAAACTGAATGAACCGCAGGCGCACCGCAACTGTCGCCCCTCTCGGAGCCTCCAAGGCCTCCCTCCAGTCTTCCTCCTCCAAGGCACCGATGTCCTCCTCCCATACAGTGCGTAGCTTATCTAGTGGAGAAGAGCAGTGCGTGACTAGGGTTTGGTATATATTGGATATTTTCTTACTTCCCAATTCTCCCATAAACACCTTGGCTTCAAGGGGACTAAATTCAGGCAACGATTCCAAGCCTATCAAAGAGGGGGCCAAGGCATGCCGGAATTGTAGGTATCTAAAGAATTGGGTTCGAGGCATATCGTATTCTTCTCTCAGGGCTTGGAACGATTTGAGGGTCGTGCCTTTCATGACGTGGCCCAGCGCCGAAATGCCAATGGCATCCCAGCCTCGGAATCCCTGTAGGGCCGCCAGTGCCGGTAGTTGTCCATTTTGCCACAGCGGGTTTTCTCTCGTTAATTTATTCCACCACCCCATACGGCGTAAGGCTCCACGCCACACTCGGAAAACCACCTGGGTAACCATTGGGAGTGCTTTCCTTTTGCCTGCCGAGTATAGAATGGTATGCAGCGTATCTGGGTCCATCAGGTACCTTTCAAGGGCATAGGCCGGGTCGCCTCGGTCCCCATACCACCAGTCATTCAGCACCAGCAGGTGGGATGCCTGGTAGTAAGACAGAATATCCAAAGTCGCCAGGCCCCCACAATACGTGGAGAGGAAACAGGTGCGGAGCGCCACTCTTGCCACCCCACCGGCCCAAAGAAATTGACACAGAGCCGAGTTCACCTGCCTAAACCATTGCGGCGCAATTGGGTATGGATGATTTTGCAACTGGTATAGGAGGCGCGGGAGAGCCACCATCTTGCAAATGGCTGAGCGGCGATATATATTTAGGGGCATCCTGGACCATGTTTTCATATCTGACCGTACACGGTCCCAAACAGGCACCACATTGCGGGCCCAAGCGATCCCAGGAACATCCGTCAGTAATACGCCCAGGTATTTAATGCCGCCCGCCGCCTCCTGCAGCGCTGACGCCCAAGGTCCCTGTCCCCCGCGCCCTCCCAACACCAACAGCGTGGATTTACGTATATTCAAGTGCAGGCCAGATACCTCCCCGAACACCCGCATTATCTCCAGAACTCTAGGTCCTGATCTATTTATATCTGTGAGGAAGAAAAGGACGTCGTCCGCGTATAGCGCAATCCGATCGGACGGTCCCCGCTCCCACTCAAGTCCCCGCATCTGCGCGTCCATTCGCACCCATGCCGCCAGCGGCTCCATGGCCAGGGCAAATAAATAGGGTGAGAGGGGGCAGCCCTGTCGGGTGCCTCGGCCGATAGGGAAGGGGTCTGATACTGCTCCGGCTATCCTCACCGACGCCGTCAGATCTGTGTATAGCAATTGCAGATACGAGAGGAAGCGGGGCCCGAGATTCAGGCGAGCCAGAAGCGCACGGAGGTAGACCCAGCTTACCGAATCGAAGGCTCTATCAATGTCAGCCAGGAGAAGCGCTGTCGGGATCCCGGCAGCCCGGGCCGCTTCTATCACCACCTGCGCGCGTCTGATATTGTGCCTCGTGGCTCTATGGGGCATAAACTCAGCCTGGTCGGGATGAACCAGGTCCGCAATGTACGGAAGGAGGCGATTGGCCAAAGCTTTCGCCAGTATTTTCGCTTCATTGATTAAGGAGCGATATCGGCCTATATGATGCGTGTTGCTCCGGGGGTCTTCCAGGTTTACAGAAGACCACAATCTCGGCATGTCGCCAGTCCGCCGGTAGGCGGCCACGGTCTCTGGCCGCCTCTAGCGCCCTTTTGTAGCGTGTACCCAGCTGGAGGTGAAATGTCTTCAGGAATTCACTTGGGAATCCATTAGGCCTGGGGGCCTTACCAGTGTTCAGTTCTCTGAGCGCCGCATCTAACTCCTCCATTGATAGCGGGTGATCCAGCCGGTCGCGGTCCTCATCAGAAAGAGCCCGCGGCGGAAGATCCGCTAGGAATTTATCTACCTCCTCCCCCGGGATGACCTCTCGAGTAGCATATTGGGCCGCATAGTATCGTGCAAAGCTGGCCGCCAGTTCCACCGGGGCCGTCACGGGGTCCCCCACCTCATCACGTAGTCCCGGTAAGGACTGCGCCTGGAAAGCTCCCTGACAGAGCCTATAGAGCATGGTGCCGGATTTATCCCCCCACTGGTAAATTCTACTCTGCGTAGCCAACCACAGCTGACGTGCCTCATCCATTAGTAGAGAGTTGTATGACTGCATCAGCAGCAGCTGCCCGACGGTATCTGCATTGCCCCCGCATTGCTAGAGCCTGGACCTGCCTCGCAGCCTCCTCTATCGCTCCCCTACGGGTCCTACGCGCCGCTGCACACCAGGCGATATCTACCCCACGGAGCACAGGTTTCAAAGCTTCCCAAAGGGTTACGTCATCCGTTTCAGGCCTATCATTACTGTCCCAGTACCGAGATATGGCCTCTCGCATGTGCGACCTATAGTCGTCCTGTTGTAGGTGCCATGTGGACAGGCGCCATCGAAAGGGCTGCCGTGTCCTATCCAGATGCACATCCATCGCCACTGGAGAGTGATCCGACAGGCCACGCGGGAGCATGGACGTGGCGGCTACCCTCCCCATCCAGGTATTAGGGATAAACAGGTAATCAAGTCTGGAAAAGGACTTATGTACTGCAGAGACGTACCTATATTCACGGCTATGAGGATGCTGGTACCTCCATGCATCTATCCAGCCCATCCCCCGTACCATGCCATTCAATTTTGTGGGGGTATCAGTTATATGGCTCCGTCCTGGCCTATACCGATCCATACGTCCATTCATGACATCATTCCAGTCACCGCCCACTATCGACATTACATTCGGGATGTCAGCCCACACGTCAAACAATTTTTCAATGAGTGCCTCTTGCAACGGGGGTGGGGCATACACACTGCCAAAGACCATCGGCTCATCCCCCACCATTCCTTTAATAAAAACAAATCTACCCTGGGCATCTACCCATTGCGTCTCATGTGTATGGGGCAGTCTGCGATGAATTAAAATTGCCACCCCTCGTGACCCTCTCACAAAGCCTGCATGGAACACTTGCTGGTAGCCATACCGTTGTAAGCTAAGTGTTTTGTTGCCTAGGAGGTGTGTTTCTTGTAAGAGTAACACATCCGCCCGCTCTCTCTTCCCCAGCTGCAGCACAGCACCTCTCTTTATTTTGTCGAGCATTCCCCAGACATTCCAACTCACTACACGTAGTGACGCCCGTGGAAGGCCCGTCTCGTGGGTATCAACCGCCATCTATGGGTGAGTAGACCAGGGTCCAGGGTATTCGGGGCCCCACACACACATACAATAGCAACCGGACTCGAACGTACACTGTGCCGAAAGTAACTATCCCGCCCCCCCCAGCCCACCCTCCAACCCCTACCCCCTTGTCCCGTATCCCCCCAACAACCCTCCAACCCCTCGCACGCCACCAACCTCGTCCACAACTCCCCCCACCCCCCTCCCCATACCGCAGCAACATTAAAGTATTTATTTATTTATTTATTTATTCAGAGTTTTATATAGCGCGAACAAGATCTTTGCAGATATCAGAGCGCTTCACAGAAACAGGGGGTGAGGGCAACAGGAGGGTGACTAAGCATAATTTTGGGTACAGTATAATAGTCAATAGCATGATCGGATAGCAATCATGTGCTGATAAAATACCAATAAACAATCAGGTAAACGATAATATAAGACGGTGCAGAGTCTTTGATCCAACTACAATAGAGAACAGGAGAGCTTAGGCTATAAGGATGGCTTATACCACTTTCTTAGAGTTACAGCGAAACAAGGGGTAGGGACATCAAGTTTCAGCAAACTAACGTGTACAATATAGTGATAGGTAGTGAGTGAGTAGCATAATAGGATCGCAATCGAGTAAGAATATGATATCATTAGACATTAGACAGACAGGTAGCCAGTGATACAAAAGCGGTGCAAAGTCTCTGATCCAACAGCAATAGAGTTCAGGTGAACTTGGCCATAAGGATGGCTTTCACCTCTTTCTTGAAGAAGGCAGTGGAGGAGATAAGCCTGGTTTCAGGAGGGAGTGCATTCCAGATCCTGGGTGCCATTCCTGAGAAGGAGCGTTTGTAAGTTTTTTCCTTCCGGAATCTGCGAGGTTTCAGGAGTAGATTTTTTGTACTTCTATTGGATCTCGAACCTCCTGATATAGTCAACTTTTGAGTGAGGTAGTTAGGTGCCTTGTGGTGTACGGCCGAGTGTGTCATAACAGCAGTATCTGTCGCTGTATAGACAGTCTCCAGCCCCCAAGGGGAGGCTAATGACCCACTATCCCAATGGATCCCAACCAACTGCCCACCCGATCCCAACTAACCCTTAACTCAACTAACTACTCTAACTTTCGGGGTGATGTCCGCCCACTCGTTCGCATCCCCCGACCTACGTCCCACCTCTATACCGTAATCATGAATCAATCAGTTAGGTGTTGAGTGTCAATACTGATTGTCGCTTCTGGTAGGGTCCGGGCCCATCTGTATCCATCCGGGGTCGCTCACTAGAAAGTTCCAGAGTATGTGTGTCTTCATGGCCCCGGAGCCGGAACATCAGCTGCATTGTCGCCTCCCGTCGCCCCATCCCTGGGAGGTTGGTTCTTCTGAGAGCGTGCCCTCCAGTTACTTCTGCTTCGCGACCTCCTGGGAGTCCTCGGGGTCCCGTCGCGGAGGAGGAGTCGGAATCACGGCCCGGGGGGGTATGCACCTTGACCCTGACCGTCTCATCTGTCCATGCAAAAACCTCCTCCGGAGTATTGAAGAACTGTGTCTTGGACTGGAATACCACCCGCAGGCGGGCCGGATAGAGCAGGGCGTACTGGATTTTAAGTTCTCTCAGCCGTGCCTTCGCTGCAGTAAAGGACTGCCGTTGTTGCTGCACCAGTTTAGTGTAATCTGGGAAGATCAGGACTTTGTGGTTCTCATACAGTAAGGGCTCCTTAGCGCGCGCCTGTCGTAGGATAGTGTCGCGGTCATGATAGTTGAGAAGTCTGGCAATGACCGGACGGGGGCGAGCTCCCACCGGCGGCTTGGGGAGAAGTGCTCGGTGTGCTTGTTCAATTATGAAGCATCGCGAAAGGGAGTCCGGGGGGAGCCACCCCTCCAGCCACCGTGTCAGGAATGCCTCCATGTTGCCCTCCTCGCAATCCTCCGGCAGACCCACGAATCGCAGGTTGTTTCTCCGGGCCCGCCCTTCCGCGTCCTCGGCCCTGAGTGCAAGGCCCTTCTGTATTTCCTCCATAGCCGCCACTTTCTTCTTAAGAATCACTACATCGTCTTCCACCTCCGTGATTCTGGTTCCAGTTTCAGTTATTCGGGCCACAGTATTACGTAAGTCTTGGCGGAGCAGTGTGACATCGGCCCCCACAGCCCCAATTTTTGCGTCCAGCATATCTCTGGATTGCGTTATAGCCGCCATCAGGGCCGCATTGTCCGGGCCCGGTCCCGGTCCCGGCTGGCCTCCGGACGCCCCCGCTCTACCACTCGGCCCTGTAAATTTGTCGATGGGGCCTTGTTTCGTAGTGCCTCCACTATTGCCGCCCCGCGTCATGTTGAGCGAAGGGTACGAAGCCCAGGATCTCTCTGGCCACCGGTAGTCGCCCTCACCCCTCCGGTTTGGGGCCCCCGGAAGAAATTTTCCCCGCCCTGCCAAGGCCACTGGGGGAATGTAGAGAAGGGTCCGAGGATAGCAGTGTGGCTATGCGCGGTGCTGCACCCCCTCAGTGCACCACAGCCATCTGCGCCAGCCACGGTAGTGTGCCCACAGCGCGAGTAAGCAACCGGTCACAGATTCAGAAATTATGTGTTCCCCGAGGAGGCCCCTCACTACGAGGCTGCCGAGGTCCACGCACTCCTCCAGGACTTCGGCCAGCAGGAGGAAATCCGGTCTTGCCTTGGCCGTTTTAAAGTGTCTTAGTCCAATTCAGGTCCAGGTGCCAGTTATGGCTTGCAGCCCACTCTAGTCCGGACAGGCTCGCCTCCAGTCGTCACCGTCGGCGATCACGCACACAGCCGCCGGGGGATGAGGGGGTTATGTGGAAGAGCGCTCCCAGGAGAAGGGGCGATGACAAAAGCTCCCCAGGTCTCCCGGGACACTGGGCCCCCGAGGTCCGATCTGGCCGCCGAGTGGGTTCGGCCCGTCGCTGAGGGTGTCACCCCCCCCCTTGATGTCGTTCGTCTCCCCTCGGCAGCTTACCCCGCAAACACCGGCGGCCCAGCTCCAGGTCAGCTCCGGGATCCCTCTGCAGCCCCCGGCTCCTCCTACTGCGCGCGAGGATCTTCAGTTCTGGGTAGCCGGCCCAGCTCTCGCAGCCGACTCCAGCGCCGCCGCACTTCCGGCCGGACCCCACGAAACTCGAGGTCCCGGCTCCGGCGCGCGGTGTAGGCCTCACTGCGTCAGGGCTCCCGCTGCTGGAATTCACGCCCTGCGTGCGCCCAAATCGCCACCGGGGTACTCTCTCCACCACCGACAAGTAAGCGCTCGGTCTGGGAGTCCGCAGGTCGGGGCGATGCAGGATATTTAGCGAGGATGATGCGCCGGCGGGACGGAGCTCACTCAAGCCGCGTCCGCCATGCTTGCCGCCTTGGCCTCGCCCCAGCGCGTTCCATTTTAATTACACAAAACAAGAAAAGTACAGAACCAGTTTGCTCCATTTTGTTATAAAAAATAACATCAGACAGGCGGGTGTCACCCCATGTGATGGTGTCAACCGGTGCTGTCCTCACCCCCCGCACCCCCTAGTGACGCCACTGTATCTGGTGATTGTTTATTGCGCTCATCAGCCCCAGCACCTTACCTGCTCCTGCTGCCCCAGTGGCGAGCTGCTCATTACTGGACTAGGGGACTCTGTAATTACTGATGGAGAGCGTTAGGTGGATACAGGATCAGAGGCCTGGTGGAGAGCGTTGGGTGGGTACAAGGTCAGAGACCTGGTGGAGAGCGTTGGGCGGGTGGGTGCGGGGTCAGGGGCCTGGTGGAGAGCATTGGGTGGGTGCAGGGCCAGGGGCCTGGTGGAGAGCGTTGGGTGGGTGCAGGTTCAGGGGCCTGGTGGAGAGCGTTGGGTGGGTGGGTACAGAGGGCAGAAGGGTGCAAGGCAGAGGGCAGAAGGGTGCAAGGGAGAGGGGAGAAGGGTGCAAGGCAGAGGGCAGAAGGGTGCAAGGCAGAGAGGAGAAGGGTGAAAGGCAGAGGGGAGAAGGGTGCAAGGCAGAGAGGAGAAGGGTGAAAGGCAGAGGGGAGAAGGGTGCAAGGCAGAGAGGAGAAGGGTGCAAGGCAGAGAGGAGAAGGGTGCAAGGCAGAGGGGAAAATGGTGCAAGGCAGAGGGGAGAAGGGTGCAAGGCAGAGAGGAGAAGGGTGCAAGGCAGAGAGGAGAAGGGTGAAAGGCAGAGGGGAGAAGGGTGCAAGGCAGAGAGGAGAAGGGTGCAAGGCAGAGAGGAGAAGGGTGCAAGGCAGAGGGGAGAAGGGTGCAAGGCAGAGAGGAGAAGGGTGCAAGGCAGAGGGGAAAATGGTGCAAGGCAGAGGGGAGAAGGGTGCAAGGCAGAGGGGAGAAGGGTGCAAGGCAGAGGGAAGAAGGGTGCAAGGCAGAGAGGAGAAGGGTGCAAGGCAGAGGGGAGAAGGGTGCAAGGCAGAGGGAAGAAGGGTGCAAGGCAGAGAGGAAAAGGGTGCAAGGCAGAGGGGAGAAGGGTGCAAGGCAGAGGGGAGAAGGGTGCAAGGTAGAGAGGAGAAGGGTGCAAGGCAGAGGGGAGAAGGGTGCAAGGCAGAGGAGAGAAGGGTGCAAGGCTGAGGTGAAGTAGGGTACAAGGGGAAGGGGTAGAAGGGTGCAAGGTGGAGGGGGAGAAGGGTGTAAGGCAGAGGGGGAAAGGGTGCAAGGGGGATGGTGATGAAGTTAAAAATTCCCCCCCCGAAAACATTTCTGCGGATGCCCATGATCAGAGCCCACCTCACGTAAACTTCTTGTAACGCCACAGAGCTCCTTGAGCCTTTCTCTAGCCTGGTTACTTTTAGTGGGAGTGCTTTATACTACTCTATGTATGCATTGAGATGTACTTTATAAGATCTTTGTGATTGCAAATAAGGTTTTATGATAGTGATGGCTGCTCTCTGAATCCTTTATCACGTCTAGGCTTGATTCTTCATGTAGACCAGTGGTTCCCAAAGGGTGCGCCGCGGCACCCCGGTGTGCGGGTAAAAAAATGATGGGGAGCCACGGCCAACTGCCAATTAGGTCAAGGGAGCCACGGGTCAAAAAAGTTTGGGAACCACTGGTCTAGAGCCTCCAGAGAGTTTCAGTTTATTCGCCAGGTAGCGAGGAGAGGAGGAGTGCAAGGCTTTGTGGGTGATGCAGGCGGTCTTGTAGATAGCTCTAGCCTCGATGGGAAGCCAGCGGAGGGTGGATAACATCGCTGTGATGTGGTCACTTCTTTTGGCCCCATAAATGAAACGAGTTGCTGAAGGGAGAACAGATTTAAGGGGGGACAGGTGGGATTTGGGGAGGTCAGTAGGAAGAGAATTGCAGTAGTCAAGTCTGGAGAGGACCAGCGATTGCACCCGGGTTTTAAGGTCTTGCTCCGGGAAGAAGCGACAAATCCCCCAAATAAGGCGCAGTTGGTATCCAGCAGAGTTTGCAACAGAATTGATATGGGAGATTAGATTGAATTTTTTTGTCGAGTATGACACCAAGGGATTTTGTGCTGTTGACAATGATGAGTTTATTGTTAAGTAGATTCATCTGATCCATCCATGAATCAACCGGGGGACGAGAAATCGAGGAGGAGAAGAGGAGGAATTCAGTTTTGGAGGGATTTGGCAAGGATTGGGGGTGGAGCAGGGCTGAGCACAGCAGGCGGGCCTTGTTAGATCATTTCAGGAGGTAAATGTTCTATGCCACGTCATCCACAATAAATGCAGCCCTGCCCCGTACCACGCACATCAGGTGTTAGACTAGCGCATTTCAGTGAGGTGATCCCAATCACTGCACTGAAATGCAAAGTCACGCATATAGCACTTCCTCAGCTGTCATGCGGCCCGGAGCACTTGCTGCTAATAACACCATTTCGTGTTACCTTTTCGGCAGGCTTGGAGACCGGCTCAGCTCTAGCTGCTGCTACTATAATGTAACATATGGTTTATATTAGGATTCAATCACCGTGCGTCATTATGCAGATACATTTCACTGACATCAGGCGTCAATGGCTGCCCAGTCATGGCTACTACCGAGACAGTGTCAGCCAGTGAGGTCAGGAATGAGTTTATCAGACTCACAGTATTAGGCTGGGTCCTGCGGCCCAAAGAGCAAGCGGACGGCAGTGGAATCAGAAAGTCTCATTTTGCCTGCTTGCTGCAAAGTAGCGCAGTTCACCGCTGTAATGAATCTGTAGTAAGTACGCAGAATATCGAAGTTGATTGAGTAGTGTAATGTTCAGGCTACACAGCAGACAAGTTCTCCACAGCCTCCTCCCAACAAACGCCAACGCCCAACCACCTGTGAACATCAACATACCCTTGTAACCAAGCATCACATTAACATAAGAATTCCTGGCTTAGCTGAACAGGAACAAACTCACACATTCCACTCCTAGAATGCTACCTATCCTCATATCTCCTTAAAAAACTGTATTCACTCCTGGAATGAGGGGGAGGGTCCTTCCCAGCTTCATGCATCACTGGATTCACTCCTGTGGTGAGTGTCAGGTCCATCCCACCATCATCCATCACTGGATTCACTCCTGAGGTGAGTGCCGGGCCCATCCCAGCTTCATCCCTCACTGGATTCACTCCTGAGGTGAGTGCCAGGTCCATCCCACCATCATCCATCACTGGATTCACTCCTGAGGTGAGTGCCGGGCCCATTCCAGCTTCATCCCTCACTGGATTCAATCCTGAGGTGAGTGTCAGGTCCATCCCACCATCATCCATCACTGGATTCACTCCTGAGGTGAGTGCCAGGTCCATCCCACCATCATCCATCACTGGATTCACTCCTGAGGTGAGTGCCGGGCCCATTCCAGCTTCATCCCTCACTGGATTCACTCCTGTGGTGAGTGCCAGGCCCATCCCACCTTCATCCATCACTGGATTCACTCCTGAGGTGAGTGCCAGGCCCATCCCAGCTTCCTGCATCACTGGATTCACTCCTGAAGTGAGTGCCAGGCCCATCCCAGCTTCATCCATCACTGGCGTCACTCCTGAGGTGAGTGCCAGGCCCATCCCAGCTTCATGCATCACTGGATTCACTCCTGAGGTGAGTGCCAGGTCCATCCCAGCTTCATCCATCACTGGCGTCACTCCTGAGGTGAGTGCCAGGCCCATCCCAGCTTCATCCATCACTGGCGTCACTCCTGAGGTGAGTGCCAGGTCCATCCCAGCTTCATGCATCACTGGATTCACTCCTGAGGTGAGTGCCAGGCCCATCCCAGCTTCCTGCATCACTGGATTCAACTCCTGAGGTGAGCACCAGGCCTATCGCAGCTTCATGCATCACTGGATTCACTCCTGAGGTGAGTGCCGGGCCCATCCCAGCTTCATCCATCACTGGATTCACTCCTGAGGTGAGCGCCGGGCCCATCCCAGCTTCATGCATCACTGGATTCACTCGAGGTGAGTGCCAGGCCCATCCCAGCTTCATCCCTCACTGGATTGTGCCAGGCCCATCCCAGCTTCTTGCATCACTGGATTCACTCGAGGTGAGTGCCAGTCCCATCCCAGCTTCATCTATCACTGGATTCACTCCTGAAGTGAGTGGCAGGCCCATCCCAGCTTCATCCCTCACTGGATTCACTCCTGAGGTGAGTGCCAGGCCCATCCCAGCTTCATGCATCACTGGATTCACTCGAGGTGAGTGTCAGGTCCATCCCAGCTTCATCCATCACTGGATTCACTCCTGAGGTGAGTGCTGGGCCCATCCCAGCTTCCTGCATCACAAGATTCACTCCTGAGGTGAGTGCCAGGCCCATCCCAGCTTCCTGCATCACTGGATTCACTCCTGAGGTGAGTGCCAGGCCCATCCCAGCTTCATCCATCACTGGATTCACTCCTGAGGTGAGTGCCAGGGCCCACCCCAGCTTCATGCATTACTGGGTTCACTCCTGAGGTGAGTGCCAGGCCCATCCCAGCTTCATCCCTCACTGGATTCACTCCTGAGGTGAGTGCCAGGCCCATCCCAGCTTCCTGCATCACTGGATTCACTCCTGAGGTGAGTGCCAGGCCCATCCCAGCTTCTTGTATCACTGGATTTAATCCGGGAGTGAGGGACAGGGCCCCCCATATTCCCTCACCGCTTCTATACACATGAATCATTCATACCAGCAGGTCCATGTTCCCTACGGTCACTCACCGCTTCTCTACACTTGAAGCGTTGGTACCAGGAGGCCCATCTTACAGACACAGGGTCACTCGCAGCTTCTCTGCACATGAATCATTGGTACCACGGGTTCTTCTTCCAGACACAGAGTCACCTCTCATGCACCTGCAGGTCCTTCTACCAGACACAGTCACTCACAGCTTCTCTACACTTGAAGCGTTGGTACCAGGAGGCCCAGACACAGGGTCACTCGCAGCTTCTCTGCACATGAATCATTGGTACCAGCAGCTCCACGCGCCCGCATGGTCACTCACAGCTTCTAAACTACACATGAATCATTGGTACCAGCAGGTCCATCTCCTAGACACAGAGTCACCTGCAGCATCTTTCATTGATACCGACAAGTCCCTCAGGAGAGGAGAGGAGATGGGATCCCTCGTTAGTTCATTTTTATTGTAAACATCTTTGTTGATTTTTGTCATCATCTAAAGAACCATGGCGTTCTGCCCAAACCGTATCCCATGAAGGGACATTTAGCATGGAAAACCATTCATTGCCAGGTATCTGATTGGTCCATTCCAGGAAAAGGTTGTAAACAACCCCAAGAAGCCACAGGTTCGAAAGTCTCAGCTCAGATATTGGTGGCTGAAGAACCAGTGTCCACCCAGGCCCAGAAGAAGCCACACAAGTTCATCAGACAAGAGATGACATGGTAACAGCTCCCCTCATGGAGGTGCGACGGGGAAGTAGTGTTCGATCTGGTCCCTGAAGGCCAGTTGGAGTCATTGGGTACAAGGTTCTTTCTCTGGAGATCAGATGAAGGAGTGACAGTTGGTGGTCAGATTAGTCCCCAGTACCAGGTCTTGCTAGAGATCAGATGAAGGAGTGTCAGTTCTGGATGCTGTAGATCTTGGTACCAGATCTGTCTGGAGGTCAGAGGAAGGAATGTCAGTTCTGGATGCTGGGGGTCAGACCTTGGTGCCAGGTGTTTTCCTTGGGGGTCAGATAAAGGAATGCCAGTTCTGGATGCTGGGGGTCAGACCTTGGTGCCAGGTGTTTTCCTTGGGGGTCAGATAAAGGAATGCCAGTTCTGGATGCTGGGGGTCAGACCTTGGTGCCAGGTGTTTTCCTTGGGGGTCAGATAAAGGAATGCCAGTTCTGGATGCTGGGGGTCAGACCTTGGTGACAGGTGTTTTCCTTGGGGGTCAGATAAAGGAATGCCAGTTCTGGATGCTGGGGGTCAGACCTTGGTACCAGGTGTTTTCTTTGGGGGTCAGATGAAGGAGTGTCAGTTCTGGATGCTGGGGGTCAGACCTTGGTACCAGGTGTTTTCTTTGGCGGTCAGATGAAGGAGTGTCAGTTCTGGATGCTGGGGGTCAGACCTTGGTACCAGGTGTTTTCTCTGGGGGTCAGATAAAGGAATGCCAGTTCTGGATAATGGGGGTCAGACCTTGGTACCAGGTGTTTTCTTTGGGGGTCAGATAAAGGAATGCCAGTTCTGGATTCTGGGGGTCACACCTTGGTACCAGGTGTTTTCTTTGGGGGTCAGATAAAGGAATGTCAGTTCTGGATCCTGGATCAGACCTTGGTACCAGGTGTTTTCTTTGGCGGTCAGATGAAGGAGTGTCAGTTCTGGATGCTGGGGGTCAGACCTTGGTACCAGGTGTTTTCTTTGGGGGTCAGATGAAGGAGTGTCAGTTCTGGATTCTGGGGGTCAGACCTTGGTACCAGGTGTTTTCTTTGGGGGTCAGATGAATGAAGGTCAGTTCTGGATGCTGGCGTCAGACCTTGGTACCAGGTGTTTTCTCTGGGGGTCAGATGAAGGAGTGTCAGTTCTGGATGCTGGGGGTCAGACCTTGGTACCAGGTGTTTTCTTTGGGGGTCAGATGAATGAAGGTCAGTTCTGGATGCTGGCGTCAGACCTTGGTACCAGGTGTTTTCTTTGGGGGTCAGATAAAGGAATGCCAGTTCTGGATGCTGGAGGTCAGACCTTGGTACCAGGTGTTTTCTTTGGGGGTCAGATGAAGGAGTGTCAGTTCTGGATGCTGGGGGTCAGACCTTGGTACCAGGTGTTTTCTTTGGGGGTCAGATAAAGGAATGCCAGTTCTGGATGCTGGGGGTCAGACCTTGGTACCAGGTGTTTTCTTTGGGGGTCAGATGAAGGAGTGTCAGTTCTGGATGCTGGGGGTCAGACCTTGGTACCAGGTGTTTTCTTTGGGGGTCAGATGAAGGAGTGTCAGTTCTGGATGCTGGGGGTCAGACCTTGGTACCAGGTGTTTTCTTTGGGGGTCAGATAAAGGAATGCCAGTTCTGGATGCTGGGGGTCAGACCTTGGTACCAGGTGTTTTCTTTGGGGGTCAGATAAAGGAATGTCAGTTCTGGATGCTGGGGGTCAGACCTTGGTACCAGGTGTTTTCTTTGGGGGTCAGATGAAGGAGTGTCAGTTCTGGATGCTGGGGGTCAGACCTTGGTACCAGGTGTTTTCTTTGGGGGTCAGATGAAGGAGTGTCAGTTCTGGATAATGGGGGTCAGACCTTGGTACCAGGTGTTTTCTTTGGGGGTCAGATGAAGGAGTGTCAGTTCTGGATGCTGGGGGTCAGACCTTGGTACCAGGTGTTTTCTCTGGGGGTCAGATAAAGGAATGCCAGTTCTGGATAATGGGGTTCAGACCTTGGTACCAGGTGTTTTCTTTGGGGGTCAGATAAAGGAATGCCAGTTCTGGATGCTGGGGGTCAGACCTTGGTACCAGGTGTTTTCTTTGGGGGTCAGATGAAGGAGTGTCAGTTCTGGATGCTGGGGGTCAGACCTTGGTACCAGGTGTTTTCTTTGGGGGTCAGATGAAGGAGTGTCAGTTCTGGATGCTGGGGGTCAGACCTTGGTACCAGGTGTTTTCTTTGGGGGTCAGATGAAGGAGTGTCAGTTCTGGATGCTGGGGGTCAGACCTTGGTACCAGGTGTTTTCTTTGGGGGTCAGATAAAGGAATGCCAGTTCTGGATGCTGGGGGTCAGACCTTGGTACCAGGTGTTTTCTTTGGGGGTCAGATGAAGGAGTGTCAGTTCTGGATGCTGGGGGTCAGACCTTGGTACCAGGTGTTTTCTTTGGGGGTCAGATAAAGGAATGTCAGTTCTGGATCCTGGATCAGACCTTGGTACCAGGTGTTTTCTTTGGGGGTCAGATGAAGGAGTGTCAGTTCTGGATGCTGGGGGTCAGACCTTGGTACCAGGTGTTTTCTTTGGGGGTCAGATGAAGGAGTGTCAGTTCTGGATGCTGGGGGTCAGACCTTGGTACCAGGTGTTTTCTTTGGGGGTCAGATGAAGGAGTGTCAGTTCTGGATGCTGGGGGTCAGACCTTGGTACCAGGTGTTTTCTTTGGGGGTCAGATGAAGGAGTGTCAGTTCTGGATGCTGGGGGTCAGACCTTGGTACCAGGTGTTTTCTTTGGGGGTCAGATGAAGGAGTGTCAGTTCTGGATGCTGGGGGTCAGACCTTGGTTCCAGGTGTTTTCTTTGGGGGTCAGATGAAGGAGTGTCAGTTCTGGATGCTGGGGGTCAGACCTTGGTACCAGGTGTTTTCTTTGGGGGTCAGATAAAGGAATGCCAGTTCTGGATGCTGGAGGTCAGACCTTGGTTCCAGGTGTTTTCTTTGGGGGTCAGATGAAGGAGTGTCAGTTCTGGATGCTGGAGGTCAGACCTTGGTACCAGGTGTTTTCTTTGGGGGTCAGATGAATGAAGGTCAGTTCTGGATGCTGGGGGTCAGACCTTGGTACCAGGTGTTTTCTTTGGGGGTCAGATGAATGAAGGTCAGTTCTGGATGCTGGCGTCACACCTTGGTACCAGGTGTTTTCTCTGGGGGTCAGGTGAAGTCTGTGTGTGAAGGTCAGATGAGAGCCCTGGGTGTCAATTCTTGTCCTGGGAGATGAGACCAGTTGTTGCTCCCAGGGATTCAGAGGGAGACCTCGAGTAACAGTTCTGCTGTCTGTATTTCAGACAGAGGCTGGTAGTGTCAATTGCTGCACCTGGAGGTCAACCAGCCGCAGTAGCCGTCACGTGCTTGCACCAGTCATCAGACTAAGGATACCACCGTCAGAGCTCATCGTGAGAGGCCGGACGCAGTCCTTGGTGTGGGTCTAACCGAGAATCCTTTAGGGTTTTTTGCGAGCCACTCCAGTGCGTGGCCACGTCATCATTGTCCCATAGAGTGGATGTCTCAGTGTCACTGAGCCAGGCAGGTTCGTCCGCATAGTGAGTGGGGTACACCAGCAGCGGGTCCGCAGAGAACACCTTCAGGTCACGGTTCAGAAACTGCTCCTTGTACTCTTCACTAAAATTCAAAGAGTAACACGGTTACTGATACAAAGTGAAAATTAGGCCTCAGTTCACAGAGAGCAGCAGAAGGGCACAACTTACATCACAATTATTCACATTTGCAGATTTTCCTGGAAGCCTCATGAGAATAACATCTTGAGTCAATTTAAGAATGAATTCTATCAATAAAATCTCATAATTAGCAGAGTACTGGGTAGATACACAAATTCTATCATTAAAGTCTCATAATTAGGACAGTAACTTGAAAGAAATAATGTGTTTTCAAAGATGTTAGTTTTCCAATGTCAGAATCTATACATTCACTTAGCTTACCACACCTTCGTGATTCCCATCGTTCTGTGGGTGCCTTACACAGCCTTGGGGGTCCTCGTTGTGTACTTATCTTTCTGGGGTTGGTTGACACTTCCCTGGGGTCTTATTGAGCCTTCATCCACCCGAGGTTAGCATACTCAGCTTTGAGGTCCCCCCCCTGATACTTATCCCTCTGGGGTCACCTTACACCATCTTGGGGAACCCACTTGGATACTCATCCCTCTGAGGCCGGCTTCTCCCATGCTTTGGGGTCCCCTCTTGAGTTCTTATTCCTCTGGCGTTAGCTTAGACTGCCCTGGAGTCCCTCTTGGATCCTCATCGGTCTGTGGTTGCTTCACCTCACTTTGGGAGTCCCTCTCCAGTCCTCAACCCTCTGGGATAAGCTTACACTGCCTTGGGAGTCCTTCTTGGGTCCTTATCTTTCTGGGTTTGACTTACATCTCCCTGGGCTCCCACTCCAGTCTTCATCTGTCTAGGGTTGCTTTGCCCCACTTTGGGGGTCCCTCGCTGGTCCTCTACTCCGGGGTTGGCTTAAACTGCCTAGGGAGTCCTCCGTGGCGCCTCATATTTCTGGGGTTGGCTTACTCCTCCCTGGGCTCCCACTCTGGTCCTCATCTGTCTGTGGTTGCTTCACCTCAAATTAGGGGTCCCTCGTTGCTCCTCAACCCTCTGGGGTTGGCTTACACTGCCTTGGGGGTCCTTCTTGGGTCCTTATCTTTCTGGGGTTGGTTTGCATCTCCCTGGGGTCCTTTTGAGTCCTCATCCACCCGAGGATACCTTACCCCACTCTGTCTCTCCAAGGTCCTTATCCCTTTGAGGCCAGCTTCCCCCACACTTTGGGGTCCCCTCTTGATTCCTTATTCCTCTGGGGTTGGATTAGACCACCCTGGAGTCCCTTACCGCTCCTCATCTGACTAGGATTACCTTACCCACTTTGAGGGTCCCTCTCTGGGCCTCAACTCTCTAGGGTTTGGCTTACACTTCCATGGGGGTCAGTGGATCCTCATCCATATGGGGTCATCTTACATCACCTTAGGATTCCCTCTCGGGCCCTCAGCCCTTTAAGGTCAGCTTACTGTCTCTGGGGTTCGCTTACCCTCTCTGGCAGAAAAGCAAAACAGAGACAGCTAATTCTAGGGAATGTAAGAAGGTGCCACTGTCAGCTGTCCAAACATTCCTTCTTTGGCAGAAGAGCAACTCTGGGACAGCTGTCAGCTCATCCGGAGGAATGTAAGAAGGAACCGCTGTGAGCTGACCCAGTATTCCCTCTCTGGCAGAAGAACAACGCTTGAACTTCTGTCAGCTGATCCGGAGGAATGTAAGAAGGAGCCGCTGTCAGCTGTCTCAGCATTCCCTCTCTGGCACCAGAAAAACTCCGGGACAGCTGTCAGCTGATCCGGAGGAATGTACCAAGAAGCCGCTGTCAGCTGTCCCAGCATTCCCTCTCTGGCATAGGAGCGACTCCGGGACAGCTGTCAGCTGATCCGGAGGAATGTACCAAGAAGCCGCTGTCAGCTGTCCCAGCATTCCCTCTCTGGCAGAAGAACGACAACGGGACAGCTGTCAGCTGATCCAGAGGAATGTAAGAAGGTGCCACTGTCAGCTGTCCCAGCATTCCCTCTCTGGCAGAAGAACGACAACGGGCCAGCTGTCAGCTAATCTGGGGGAATGTAAGAAGGTGCCACTGTCAGCTGTCCCAGCATTCCCTCTCTGGCAAAAGAACGACAACGGGACAGCTGTCAGCTGATCCAGAGGAATGTAAGAAGGTGCCACTGTCAGCTGTCCCAGCATTCCCTCTCTGGTAGAAGAACAACAACGGGACAGCTGTCAGCTAATCTGGGGGAATGTAAGAAGGTGCCACTGTCAGCTGTCCCAGCATTCCCTCTCTGGTAGAAGAACAACAACGGGACAGCTGTCAGCTAATCGGGGGGAATGTAAGAAGGTGCCACTGTCAGCTGTCCAATCATTCCCTCACTGGCAGAAGAGTTACTCCGGGACAGCTGTCAGCTGATCCGGAGGAATGTAAGGAGGAGCCGCGCTGTCAGCTGTCCCAGCATTACCTCTCTGGCAGAAGAACAACTCCGGGACAGCTGTCAGCTGATCCAGAGGAATGTAAAAAGGAGCCACTGTCAGCTGTCCTAGCATTCCCTCTCTGGCAGAAGAACAACGCTTGAACTTCTGTCAGCTGATCCGGAGGAATGTAAGAAGGAGCCGCTGTCAGCTGTCCCAGCATTCCCTCTCTGGCAAAAGAATGACGACGGGACAGCTGTCACCTGATCATGAGGAATGTAAGAAGGTGCCACTGTCAGCTGACCCAGTATTCCCTCTCAGGCAGAAGAACAATGATGGGACAGCTGTCAGCTGATACGGAGGAATGTAAGGAGGACCCGCTGTCAGCTGTCCCAGCATTCCCTCTCTGGCAGAAGAACAACACTTGAACTTCTGTCAGCTAATCTGGAGGAATGTAAGAAGGTGCCACTGTCAGCTGTCCCAGCATTCCCTCACTGGCAGAAGAGTAACTCCGGGACAGCTGTCAGCTGATCCGGAGGAATGTAAGGAGGAGCCGCTGTCAGCTGTCCCAGCATTCCCTCTCTGGCAGAAGAACAACAACGGGACAGCTGTCAGCTAATCTGGGGGAATGTAAGAAGGTGCCACTGTCAGCTGTCCCAGCATTCCCTCTCTGGCAGAAGAGTAACTCCGGGACAGCTGTCAGCTGATCCGGAGGAATGTAAGGAGGAGCCGCTGTCAGCTGTCCCAGCATTTCCTCTCTGGCAGAAGAACAACAACGGGACAGCTGTCAGCTAATCTGGGGGAATGTAAGAAGGTGCCACTGTCAGCTGTCCCAGCATTCCCTCACTGGCAGAAGAGTAACTCCGGGACAGCTGTCAGCTGATCCGGAGGAATGTAAGGAGGAGCCGCTGTCAGCTGTCCCAGCATTCCCTCTCTGGCAGAAGAACAACAACGGGACAGCTGTCAGCTAATCTGGGGGAATGTAAGAAGGAGCCGCTGTCAGCTGTCCCAGCATTCCCTCTCTGGCAGAAGAACAACAACGGGACAGCTGTCAGCTGATCCAGAGGAATGTAAGAAGGAGCAGCTGTCAGCTGGCCCAGCATTCCCTCTCTGGCAGAAGAATGACGACGGGACAGCTGTCACCTGATCATGAGGAATGTAAGAAGGAACCGCTGTCAGCTGTCCCAGCATTCCCTCTCTGGCAGAAGAACAATGATGGGACAGCTGTCAGCTGATACGGAGGAATGTAAGGAGGACCCGCTGTCAGCTGTCCCAGCATTCCCTCTCTGGCAGAAGAACAACGCTTGAACTTCTGTCAGCTGATCTTGAAGAATGTAAGAAGGAGCCGCTGTCAGCTGTCCCAGCATTCCTTCTCAGGCAGAAGAACAATGATGGGACAGCTGTCAGCTGATACGGAGGAATGTAAGGAGGACCCGCTGTCAGCTGTCCCAGCATTCCCTCTCTGGCAGAAGAACAACGCTTGAACTTCTGTCAGCTGATCTTGAAGAATGTAAGAAGGTGCCACTGTCAGCTGTCCCAGCATTCCCTCTCTGGTAGAAGAACTACAACGGGACAGCTGTCAGCTGATCCAGAGGAATGTAAGAAGGTGCCACTGTCAGCTGTCCCAGCATTCCCTCTCTGGTAGAAGAACAACAACGGGACAGCTGTCAGCTAATCTGGAGGAATGTAAGAAGGAGCCGCTGTCAGCTGTCCCAGCATTCCCTCTCTGGCAGAAGAACGACAACAGGGCAACTGTCAGCTGATCTGGAGGAATTTAAGAAGGAGCCACTGTCAGCTGTCCCAGCATTCCCTCTCTGGCAAAAGAACGGCAACGGGACAGCTGTCACCTGATCATGAGGAGTGTAAGACGCTGTCAACTGTCAGCTGATCTGGAGGAATGTAAGAAGGAGCCGCTGTCAGCTGGCCCAGCATTCCCTCTCTGGCAGAAGAACGACAACGGGACAGCTGTCAGCTGATCCGGAGGAATGTAAGAAAGAGCCGCTGTCAGCTGTCTCAGCATTCCCTCTCTGGCAGAAGAACGACAACGGGACAGCTGTCAGCTGATCCGGAGGAATGTAAGGAGGAGCCGCTGTCAGCTGTCCTAGCATTCCCTCTCTGGCAAAAGAATGACGACGGGACAGCTGTCACCTGATCATGAGGAATGTAAGAAGGAACCACTGTCAGCTGACCCAGTATTCCCTCTCTGACAGAAGAACAACTCTTGAACTTCTGTCAGCTGATCCGGAAGAATGTAAGAAGGAGCCGCTGTCAGCTGTCCCAGCATTCCCTCTCTGGCAGAAGAACGACAACGGGACCGCTGTCAGCTAATCTGGAGGAATGTAAGAAGGTGCCACTGTCAGCTGTCCCAGCATTCCCTCACTGGCAGAAGAGTGACTCCGGGACAGCTGTCAGCTGATCCGGAGGAATGTAAGGAGGAGCCGCGCTGTCAGCTGTCCCAGCATTCCCTCTCTGGCAGAAGAACAACTCCGGGACAGCTGTCAGCTGATCCAGAGGAATGTAAAAAGGAGCCGCTGTCAGCTGTCCCAGCATTCCCTCTCTGGCAGAAGAATGACAACGGGACAGCTGTCACCTGATCATGAGGAATGTTAGAAGGAGCCGCTGTCAGCTGTCCCAGCATTCCCTCTCTGGCAGAATAACGACAACGGGACAGCTGTCAGCTGATCCGGAGGAATGTAAGAAGGAGCCGCTGTCAGCTGTCCCAGCATTCCCTCTCTGGCAAAAGAACGGCAACGGGACAGCTGTCACCTGATCATGAGGAATGTAAGACGCTGTCAACTGTCAGCTGATCTGGAGGAATGTAAGAAGGAGCCACTGTCAGCTGTCCCAGCATTCCCTCTCTGGCAAAAGAACAATGCCGGAACTTCTGGCAGCTGATCCGGAGGAATGTAAGAAGGAGCCGCTGTCAGCTGTCTCAGCATTCCCTCTCTGGCAGAAGAATGACGACGGGACAGCTGTCACCTGATCATGAGGAATGTAAGAAGGAACCGCTGTCAGCTGTCCCAGCATTCCTTCTCTGGCAGAAGAACGACAACGGGGCAGCTGTCAGCTGATCCTGAGGAATGTAAGAAGGAGACAGTGTCAGCTGTCCCAGCATTCCCTCACTGGCAGAAGAGCAACTCTGGGACAGCTGTCAGCTGATCCGGAGGAATGTAAAAAGGAGCCGCTGTCAGCTGTCCCAGCATTCCCTCTCTGGCAGAAGAATGACGACGGGACAGCTGTCACCTGATCATGAGGAATGTAAGAAGGAACCGCTGTCAGCTGTCCCAGCATTCCTTCTCTGGCAGAAGAACGACAACGGGGCAGCTGTCAGCTGATCCTGAGGAATGTAAGAAGGAGACAGTGTCAGCTGTCCCAGTATTCCCTCACTGGCAGAAGAGCAACTCTGGGACAGCTGTCAGCTGATCCAGAGGAATGTAAGAAGGAGCAGCTGTCAGCTGTCCCAGCATTCCCTCTCTGGCAGAAGAATGACAACGGGACAGCTGTCAGCTGATCCGGAGGAATGTAAGAAGGAGCCGCTGTCAGCTGTCCCAGCATTCCCTCTGTGGCAGAAGAATGACGACGGGACAGCTGTCACCTGATCATGAGGAATGTAAGAAGGAGACGCTGTCAGCTGTCCTAGCATTCCCTCTCTGGCAGAAGAACGACAACGGGGCAGCTGTCAGCTGATCCTGAGGAATGTAAGAAGGAGACAGTGTCAGCTGTCCCAGCATTCCCTCACTGGCAGAAGAGCAACTCTGGGACAGCTGTCACCTGATCATGAGGAATGTAAGAAGGAACCGCTGTCAGCTGTCCCAGCATTCCTTCTCTGGCAGAAGAATGACAACGGGGCAGCTGTCAGCTGATCCTGAGGAATGTAAGAAGGAGACAGTGTCAGCTGTCCCAGCATTCCCTCACTGGCAGAAGAGCAACTCTGGGACAGCTGTCAGCTGATCCGGAGGAATGTAAGGAGGAGCCGCTGTCAGCTGTCCCAGCATTCCCTCTCTGGCAGAAGAATGACGACGGGACAGCTGTCACCTGATCATGAGGAATGTAAGAAGGAACCGCTGTCAGCTGTCCCAGCATTCCTTCTCTGGCAGAAGAACGACAACGGGGCAGCTGTCAGCTGATCCTGAGGAATGTAAGAAGGAGACAGTGTCAGCTGTCCCAGTATTCCCTCACTGGCAGAAGAGCAACTCTGGGACAGCTGTCAGCTGATCCAGAGGAATGTAAGAAGGAGCAGCTGTCAGCTGTCCCAGCATTCCCTCTCTGGCAGAAGAATGACAACGGGACAGCTGTCAGCTGATCCGGAGGAATGTAAGAAGGAGCCGCTGTCAGCTGTCCCAGCATTCCCTCTCTGGCAGAAGAATGACGACGGGACAGCTGTCACCTGATCATGAGGAATGTAAGAAGGAACCGCTGTCAGCTGTCCCAGCATTCCTTCTCTGGCAGAAGAACGACAACGGGGCAGCTGTCAGCTGATCCTGAGGAATGTAAGAAGGAGACAGTGTCAGCTGTCCCAGCATTCCCTCACTGGCAGAAGAGCAACTCTGGGACAGCTGTCAGCTGATCCAGAGGAATGTAAGAAGGAGCAGCTGTCAGCTGTCCCAGCATTCCCTCTCTGGCAGAAGAATGACAACGGGACAGCTGTCAGCTGATCCGGAGGAATGTAAGAAGGAGCCGCTGTCAGCTGTGCCAGCATTCCTTCTCTGGCAGAAGAACGACAACGGGGCAGCTGTCAGCTGATCCTGAGGAATGTAAGAAGGAGACAGTGTCAGCTGTCCCAGCATTCCCTCACTGGCAGAAGTGCAACTCTGGGACAGCTGTCAGCTGATCCAGAGGAATGTAAGAAGGAGCAGCTGTCAGCTGTCCCAGCATTCCCTCTCTGGCAGAAGAATGACAACGGGACAGCTGTCAGCTGATCCTAGGGAATGTAAGAAGGAGCCGCTGTCAGCTGTCCCAGCATTCCCTCTCTGGCAGAAGATTGATGACAGGACAGATGATCCCATGTTCCACTAGCATTAGGGATGTTAGAGAAACATATATGCACACGGTCACTGTCAAGCTGTCACCACAGCAGTCTTTCTATCATGCCTGCCACAAAATTGACGGCGAAGGAGCTCTTGTTTTTTGGGGCCTCATCTGCCCAACAACAGCTGGGGGAGACCAACGAGCCACTGAGACGAAAGGGACTGGTGCGGAGTGATGTGGGTGGACATGTCCTCATCTAATGGCCGCTATGCATGACCAAAGGCTGTATTCAATGGGATCAGGGCATGGAGACCGGGCTTAAGGCCATGTCCTAAGTGGCCACACCCTAAGCCTGTGCCCACTGCACAAGGCCATAGAACGTCCTGTGCAGCCCGTTAGGGGGCCCAAGGATTGAGCTCAGGAGTTGGTCATGCCCCGTACCCAGGGGCAGCGCAGTGGGTTCGGAGATGCCGGCCAGCTACGAGTGTTATGGTAGAAGCTATGCCCTGCACTTGAAACCTGAGGGCTCAGAGGCACAGGGCGCTGCTGAACGTCATGCCCTGCTTTAAGTGCCTACAGTGAAGCGTTGAAGGCTTGGGAGACAGTGTACGGTTCGCGCAGCGACTCATTGGCGCACTTCAATGGCTTTTAATTGGGTACACAGAACATGCATTACAAGTCTGCTGTGTTCGTTTAATTGTGCCTTTAGGGGCTTTTTATTTAATTTACCTAGACCCAAGCATTTTAGGTGCATATATAGACTTCTAGTAGTAGTCAGCGTTAATATAAGCACGTTTCCTCAAGGATGACTGTCCAGAACTCGCACTCAGAGGAGATATGCTGTGTCCCCCCTCATCTCACCTCTTTGAAAGAATCTGGTGATCGTGTGGACCGGACCAGAGCCGGGTCCGGGCCGGCCAGGAGGGGGGTGCACTATGCATCACCCCCAAGAAACGTCACACGGCAGAGACCCGTATTCACAGTGTGCACCAATCAGCACAGATCTGGAGCACAGCCTGAACATAGGGCACAGCAGGTGGATTTTGCACCAAACCTGCTTGTTCTGGTATTAACCGGGCATTTATCCCCCAATAGATTCCACCCTGAATCAATCTATTCGCGGAGGGAGGGGCACAGAGGTGCCTCCTGCGTGACGTGTAATTCCGATATGGAATTTAAAGGGCCCGAAGTAGTGACTGGGTGTCTGAACAGACAAAAAACTGCCTCTGGCCAAGACCTCTACACAAGATTGAACACTGGCGAGAAGTTTAACAACAACAAATAAAGTGACAGGGCAGAGCTGAGCTGCCACACTGCCAAGACATCCGGGATACTTTGATTCTTGGGGAAGACAGACCTGCTGCGGAGCAGAGCCCCGTTCCCCCGCTCCCCGGCCAGTACTCACTTTGGGTGCTTGTCATACATGATGGGCAGAGCCCCGGCGCCCCGCTCCCCGGCCAGTACTCACTTTTGGTGCTTGTCACCCATGATGGGCAGAGCCCCTGCGCCCCGCTCCCCGGCCAGTACTCACTTTGGATGCTTGTCACCCATGATGGGCAGAGCCCCGGCGCCCCGCTCCCCGGCCAGTACTCACTTTGGGTGCTTGTCACCCATGATGGGCAGAGCCCCGGCGCCCCGCTCCCCGGCCAGTACTCACTTTGGGTGCTTGTCACCCATGATGGGCAGAGCCCCTGCGCCCCGCTCCCCGGCCAGTACTCACTTTGGATGCTTGTCACCCATGATGGGCAGAGCCCCGGCGCCCCGCTCCCCGGCCAGTACTCACTTTGGGTGCTTGTCACCCATGATGGGCAGAGCCCCGGCGCCCCGCTCCCCGGCCAGTACTCACTTTGGATGCTTGTCACCCATGATGGGCAGAGCCCCGGCGCCCCGCTCCCCGGCCAGTACTCACTTTGGGTGCTTGTCACCCATGATGGGCAGAGCCCCGGCGCCCCGCTCCCCGGCCAGTACTCACTTTGGATGCTTGTCACCCATGATGGGCAGAGCCCCGGCGCCCCGCTCCCCGGCCAGTACTCACTTTGGGTGCTTGTCATCCATGATGGGCAGAGCCCCGGCGCCCCGCTCCCCGGCCAGTACTCACTTTGGGTGCTTGTCACCCATGATGGGCAGAGCCCCGGTGCCCCGCTCCCCGGCCAGTACTCACTTTGGGTGCTTGTCACCCATGATGGGCAGAGCCCCGGCGCCCCGCTCCCCGGCCAGTACTCACTTTGGGTGCTTGTCACCCATGATGGGCAGAGCCCCTGCGCCCCGCTCCCCGGCCAGTACTCACTTTGGGTGCTTGTCACCCATGATGGGCAGAGCCCCTGCGCCCCGCTCCCCGGCCAGTACTCACTTTGGGTGCTTGTCACCCATGATGGGCAGAGCCCCTGCGCCCCGCTCCCCGGCCAGTACTCACTTTGGGTGCTTGTCACCCATGATGGGGAGAGCCCCGGCGCCCCGCTCCCCGGCCAGTACTCACTTTGGGTGCTTGTCATTCATGATGGGCAGAGCCCCTGCGCCCCGCTCCCCGGCCAGTACTCACTTTGGGTGCTTATTTATTATTTATTTATTTTAAGGTTTTATAGAGCGCGTAGTAACCCTAGAGCATCCCAGCGCTAGAACCAGAACTCAGGAGAGGTCAGAATCGAAGGGGGGGGGGGAATTTAAGGAAAGAGAAAGGTTTTCAAGGCCTTCCTGAATTGGAGAAGATTAGGTTCAGTTCTCAGTCTCCGAGGAAGGTTGTTCCAGTGTTTGCCCGTGTGGACCGAGAAGCGGCGTCCTCCGGACCGGGCCTTTTTGACTCTGGGAACAGTGATGAAGTTCTCTCCGCCTGAGCGGAGGACCCTACTCGCATTGTAAGGGATGATGAAATCCTTCAGGATGGGTGGGCCTTTGTCATGGAGGGTCTTATGGGCCAGACAGAGGGCCTTGAAAGCCACCCTTTCTCTGACTGGGAGCCAATGCAGGAGCTTCAAGGCTGGCTTTGCCGAGGATCTGGCGGGGGTGTCGGTAAGTAGGCGGGCCGCGGCGTTTTGGACTTTCTGCAGGGTATTGAGGGTGGCTTCGGGGGCACCCAGGTAGATTGCGTTGCAGTAGTCCAGCCTCGCCATAATGAGGCCCTGAATCAGAAGTTTCTTGGAGGTAGCGGGAAGCAGGGGGAAGACCTTTCTGCAGGCCCTGAGGAGTCCGAAGCAGATTCCTGCCGTTTTTTTGGCCTGTGATCTGAAGCTCAGGTCCTTTTCGAGCCATACGCCCAGGCTCTTGACCTCCTCCTTCGGTGTAGGGGGGTCACCTAGACAGACGGGCCAGATGTCAGGCGGCAGGGAGGGCTCTTTATGTCCGAGCAGCAGGATCTCGGTCTTGGACCCGTTCAGTTTCAGTGCCGAGGAGTTCATCCAGTTATGAATTTCCGAGAGACAGCTGTGAAGGTCGGGTGGGGATTTGTGCGGGTGTGAGAGGGTTACCACCAGCTGGGTGTCGTCGGCGTAGTTGATAATCGAGACGCCGAACGGGTTGACCAGTTTCTCCAGCGGGAACATGTACACGTTAAATAACGTAGGGCTAAGGGATGAGCCCTGCGGTACTCCACAACGGAGGGGGATTGCGGGGGAGTGGCTGTCATTCTCCCAGACTTGGAAGGAGCGTCCGTCTAGGAAAGATTTTAGCCACTTGGTGCTTGTCACCCATGATGGGCAGAGCCCCTGCGCCCTGCTCCCCGGCCAGTACTCACTTTGGGTGCTTGTCACCCATGATGGGCAGAGCCCCGGCGCCCCGCTCCCCGGCCAGTACTCACTTTGGGTGCTTGTCACCCATGATGGGCAGTGCCCCGGCGCCCCGCTCCCCGGCCAGTACTCACTTTGGGTGCTTGTCACCCATGATGGGCAGAGCCCCGGCGCCCCGCTTCCCGGCCAGTACTCACTTTGGGTGCTTGTCACCCATGATGGGCAAAGCCCCAGCGCCCCGCTCCCCGGCCAGTACTCACTTTGGGTGCTTGTCGCCCATGATGGGCAGAGCCCCGGCGCCCCGCCCCCCGGCCAGTACTCACTTTGGGTGACAGTCATTCATGATGGGCAGAGCCCCGGCGCCCCGCTCCCCGGCCAGTACTCACTTTGGGTGACAGTCATTCATGATGGGCAGAGCCCCGGCGCCCCGCTCCGCAGCCAGTACTCACTTTGGGTGCCTGTCACCCATGATGGGCAGAGCCCCTGCGCCCGCTCCCCGGCCAGTACTCACTTTGGGTGCTTGTCACCCATGATGGGCAGAGCCCCGGCGCCCCGCTCCCCGGCCAGTACTCACTTTGGGTGCTTGTCACACATGATGGGCAGAGCCCCAGTGCCCGCTCCCCGGCCAGTACTCACTTTGGGTGCTTGTCACCCATGATGGGCAGAGCCCCGGCGCCCCGCTCCCCGGCCAGTACTCACTTTGGGTGCTTGTCACCCATGATGGGCAGAGCCCCGTTCCCCCGCTCCCCGGCCGGTACTCACTTTGGTTGATTGTCACATATGATGGGCAGAGCCCCAGCGCCCGGCACCGCGGCCAGTACTCACTTTGGGTGCTTGTCATACATGATGGGCAGAAACTCGTCCACCGGCAGCATCTTGGACAGAGGCTCTGCGTTGAGCAGCTTCTGGGCTCCCTGCTGTGAGATGACGTAGGCTAACGTCCAATAGGAGTAGTCTGCGACGACCAGGTGACGCACGTCCTCCACTGGGGTCTCTGGCTCTGTCGTCACCTGCTTCCGTCCCAGGTAGCTGCAGAGGGTAGAGGAAGGGTCAGAGATAAACAACACTCACAAACCCCTCCTAGATCCAGGCATTGAAACACTGGTGCTGGTGACACAACACAGGAACTGAGGAACCTATGAGAGGGACCCTGCAACCCAGGGAGTGCTGACCTAGGGCAGCCCCAACCTTTGACCCCTGAACCAGGCTGAGGAGAACAGATTCTGCACAAGTCTTTTGGGTCTACCAATTTCATCATCCACTTTCATAAGCCACACTGAACTGAATCTGGAGGACTACATTAAGGCACGTCCTGTGTTGTTCTGGATTAAGGTTTGGAAAAACCCTGAAGCCTCATTGACAAGAGAAATCCTGGCTGACTGCCTAAAATGCGATCAGGGTATTAAAATCCCATGGCTGGCTCAAGTTCAGGCGAGCCTGGCAGCAGTCAATCTTGAACATATGTTTGATAGTCCAAATGGACTAGAGGGGATTAACGGGAATATAATCCTCTATAGGCACTACGGGGAGATCAGACACAATGTAGAACTAGCCAAATCATCTGTAAAACGTTATATTTAAATAGAAGGCGATATTGAATCTACTTCGCTTACACCAGCCGGTTACCTCCTTAAAGAGATTACATGCTGGGAGCGCAGTCTTCTGTTTCGCTTTAGAGCAGGATCCATAACGTACCTATTGTGTTTCCCCACGGGCTACCACCCCAACATCGAGAATCCGGTTTGCCCATGTCAGATCCCAGGAAAACAGACACTAATGCACATTTTGTTCTTTTGCTCCTATTATCAAAAATACAGCAAGTCCCTCCTGACACCATTCTTTAGAGCTAAAGGCATAAAGGATTTTAATGTGGCATTTAAGTCTGTTTTGCAGCTTAAAGATGATGGATTAATATACCGTGTGTGTACTTTTAAAAAAATGGCCATTCGATCTCGTACTTCTATGAATTAATACCTATTTACATGGACTAATGTGATCCTTACAGACCGGGAGGAGGCCTCTTTGCACTTTGCACAGTTGCACTTTAACCCATGCTGCTATTTGTAAATATGTGAATCACATTAACCTGACAATTAACGCATATCTGGCTAACACGTTTTTAGAGATTTTATATATTAGCACTTGGCACAGTTGCACTTTTTTCCCCGCATTTCCATTTGTAAATACGGAGGTATAGATAACGGCCCACTTTTGATCTTTGGCTGACATTGCATCCTGCACTTTACCTAGATGGCCTATTAACTAGGACTTATGCTTTATGCACTTTATAAAATTTGTGCCTAAAATAATGCTGCTAAACATATGTTCTATGTATATATTGCTGCTAGTTTAATGGTGATTCCTGTACATGTACATTTTATTTGATAAAGCCATAGAAATAGACATGAATTTGTGGACTCGGACATTAATGATACCTTGCACTTTTTCTGTCACTGTTTTTATCAAGGAAAATGCAGTATTGTTACCGTATTTTAATATGATTTTATTTTGACCATGTACGTAATTATGTGTGTACTTTTATGGATAATGCAATATCCGAATAAAGGTTATTTGATCTCGATTTGATCTTTGACCCCTGAACCAGCATCTCACCGTCAAGACTGCAAAACCATTCGAAGAGGCAGACACTGATGCATTATAGTTAAGGCTCACAGTTTTCTGTTTTTACTGATTTTTACAGAATATTATACACGGGAAACAATGTGTTTCCTGTCTATATTTTTAAAAGAAGAAAAATACTGAAATGTGCTTCTTCTGAGAGATCTCCAGGCAAAGACAGAGCAGATAGACAGCATATGGAGTTATAAAACAGAATGTTACTTCCTTAAATACAAGCATCTATTTGTAGTATTATGCTAATATGTACCTGTAGGAGTGTTTTTTATATGTGGCACTTAATTTGTCAAAACACATCAGGAATCCAAGTGTGAGTGCACGTCTAAGAGTTAGATAAATGTTGAAATATACCATTTTTTGAATCTATTTATTCTGAAAACACAAAATAAATATGGATAGATACAGATGGAAATGTTATAAAAAAACAAATACCATAAAACTGGGAGGCCTAATTCTAATGCAGACTGAGGGAGATTGACTCACTGTATCCAGACTCAGAGTCTGCCCTCAACTCACTGCCCTGGTTGAGCACTGAAAGAAGACACGACTGAAGGAACCTGACCTTCCTGCCCCAACAGAGGGGAGACAAGGTCACTCACCTCAGACATCAGGACTTCAGAAACCCTTTTCCTGAGAGGCAAGATGGGGAGATACCCCTACCCAACCCAACAGAGACAGAGCACGGTTCCTACGTCAGAGTGCGGCATAGGCACAGGTGACGCCCTGCACCAGCCGTGCCTGAACTTTCAGACAGTGACAGAGATAAGGCAAGGTCTGTTAGCCGGACTCACAGCCCTGACAGAGAACGACAGGGGGTCATATTTACAAAGAGTTTGAGCCACTGCAGCGTCATTTCCTTTGACGCAGCGGCGACACACGCAGGGCTCCACACTGCTCAATATTTACAAATAGACACATTGGGTCTAATACGTCAGTTTGTAGAGGTGTGCGTCACATTATACCTGCACCAGGTATAATGTATGAGGGTAGGCGTTCCCACCTTCAAAGCCGATGCAGTGAAATGTACAACTTTTCACTGCGTCTCTCTACGACTTATCTGTGCCAAAATTCCTACGCCGTCTCAAACCAGGCGTAAGGATCGATGCAGGGGTTTTAACATCTCAAACCAGGCGTAAGGATCGATGCAGGGGTTTTAACATCTCAAACCAGGCGTAAGGATCGATGCAGGGGTTTTAACATCTCAAACCAGGCGTAAGGATCGATGCAGGGGTTTTAACATCTCAAACCAGGCGTAAGGATCGATGCAGGGGTTTTAACATCTCAAACCAGGCGAAAGGATCGATGCACGGGTTTTAACATCTTAAACCAGGCGTAAGGATCGATGCAGGGGTTTTAACATCTTAAACCAGGCGGAAGGATCGATGCACGGGTTTTAACATGGGACTCGTCTTTGTGTCCTGACACATTGCTGTAGTTGCGTCAGTCCTCAATCAACTCCAGCAATGCGTCACTTTGGCGGCAAAAGATGCGTCAGAATTTCTGCTGCATCCGTGAATCTTTGCGCCCTGGAGCACGGTATTGTAAATACAGCGCATCCATGGTGTCGTTAGGGCATTTGTGGCAGATGCAAGAAATCTGAGGCATCGACGCCGATGCGTCAGTTCTTGTAAATACACCCCATGGTTTGTTGCCACAGATGGAGGGGCTGAAGTGAGTGGATGAGGAGTAGGGCGGGATGCTCATCGCTACCAGAGAAACCACACCTACTCCAGAAACTGCGGCCTTGTTGTTTTACAACCTTCTCTGTTTTCAGCCTCCTTACACGGACTAGGGCAGGCAACAGGAACACCAAAGGAAAGAATGGAAACTCCATCTTGGATTGGGAAACTCTATCAACAAACACTGGCAATGCGACCATCCAGGAAAGGAAGAGATCAAAGGCTTTCAATGCTTTCTACTAAGAAATAATGACACTTTCTCAAGGTTAAAGCAAACACAAGGAGATAATGGACGGAGCGCGGAATCTTTTCAGATACAGAAAGAGGGGTCCCAGTACAAATTAGATTTCAGAATATAGTGAAACACTTAGGTAGGGAGCCATCAATACAAACATACAAAAAAAGTCATACACTTTAACCCCTTTCCTTCGGCCGTGATTTTGTGGCAGTGCGGCACTTCCGCAAAATGGGTGGGGCCGCGTCGGCCGTTGGCCGACGGCAGCACTAGCTAGGTAGTGCTCCCGTCGGCCAACAGCCGACAGAAGCACGCAAGGGTTTAAAGGAAGACTGTTATTTAATCACAGTGTGCCCATGAGTTCAGTATAGCGAAGTGTTTCACTTTATTCTGAAATCTAATTTGTACTGGGACCCCTCTTTCTATGTACTGCAATACACCCAGGTCCCAGTGACTTATATGGGTATACCCTCTCTCCCGTGACAGAAACTTTTCGGACACTCACCCCCAGTCCCAGATTTGGGGGCCGATTACGATTGCGGATTTCCCGAATCCACCGGGCCGGCGGAAGCCACCGCCGGCCCGGAGGATGCGGGAAATCCGCCGGGGAGCCTTGCAAGACCCACCGCCATATTAGGATGGCTGGTGGGTCTTACTATCTGTCCGCCGCTTTTCCGCCGCGGGCGGATTCCACCCGCGGCGGAAAAGCATTAACATGGCTGGCGGTGTCTATCAGACACCGCCAGCCATATTAGGATGACTGCGGAAAGATGCCTTTACACGGCGGCATTTCCGCCGTGTAAAGGCATACGGATTTGTGTTTGGGGGCCCGTTGCGGGCCCCCAGGGGTGAAGGGGGAGTGGGGGGGTGCACATGGGGGGTACCTATGGTAACCCCCTGCATTTGCCTGCACAAAGCGGCAGGCACCGCGAGGTGCCTGCCGCTTTGTGCATGCAAATGCACAACTTACTTTTTTATCATTGCGGCGGGTGCTGCTTCAAGCAGCACCTGCCGCAATGATATAAATACAGGATGTGACCGCCAGGGTGGCGGTCACATCCTAATTTGCACGGAGGGACCGCCGCTGCCCCTGCGGACGGTCCCTCCTTCTCTATGGTGGCGGAAGGACTCAGGTCCGTCCGCCATCATAATCGGCCCCTATGTTTGAATCCATCATCGTTCGTAGCTCGCGGATTCAACCCAGACCTGTGACTGGGGGTGAGTGTCCGAAAAGTTTCAGCGCTCCGTCCATCATCTCCTTGTGATTACTTTCTCAAGGTTACCAATGCGAGAAGAACCACTTCCTGGTTAACACTGTTAAATCCATCCAGCCTGGAGCCTTGCACTGCCCGTGGAACCCTCTGCCAAGGGGGACGATCACGAGGACCAAAATTAGACTCCCTTCCCATCTGGAGCAGTGCAATTTACTGCCCACCCCTATTATGCTCAACATGTGTTTAACTGTATTCATCTGTGTGCATTTTATTAATCGATTAATAGTAAGTGGCTATATATTCACTTTAGTGAGAGCCACCGTATATTTAGTTGAATTATACTAAATGTACCCACTCATCTTGAAATAGGATGTATGCTCTTTTCAAACTGTATTTGATATAATCATTTATGTTAACTGTGTCCATTTAGAACCTGTTTTGAGCCTAATGTTGTCCTAACTTGTAACCAGGAGTTAGTAAACATGTTACGATTGATAAGATGTTTTGCAAGTGTTTCGTTTTCTCACCTCTGCAGGTGCCTCATCAACGTGCTCGTTAAGTTACAAGACTTACTGTTGACTTTACTAGACACAGGCGGGACTGATCTTCTTAATTAAAATGTGGCTTCATTTATAGAGACAGAGACTGTGGGAGAAACCCTCCTGGACCAGGCAGAGTGGACGACTGTTACATCGAAGGTTGCCCAGACGATTGCTTATTTGTTGGAAGCTGGGAAACTAAGAGGTCTACCTGCTCCCCGAGAACACTGCCTTCTCCTTGGTTCATTGGGTGAAAAGTCTAAGAAGCTTTCTAGAATCTTCTTTCATGCTTTAATTGTGTGCTCTTTAGACTAGCAGATCAGACCCTATTCTGAGTTTTGTTGAGAGAAGACCTCTTCGCGACTTTGCGATTTCCCGAGCACAGGGTTTCGCTTCATGCTTGAATACTCGCCCTCTTTCCAATGAACCTTGAATCTGGTTCATCTGATGCCGACGCCTTCCTTATAGAATTCCCCCATACCACTTTCAATACTATGCTTAGATTAGGGAAGTTCCTTTATGGAACCTGCTTGGGTGATTTTTTGTTTTCTGTTTGTAATACTACTTTGTATTTTCTTTCTCATAATATACAAATTCAGACTGCATGATCATTTACATATGTAAGCTCGTACAATATATTTTCTTCAGTTTTGCTAACTGATATAACCTGGATTAAATTGTTAATAAAACCCTCAAGGGTTGGATACCATTCTCTCTGTTGTTCTCCTGGAGCCGCACGGGGTTCACTCTACTTGGAATGAATTGCTCATGTTAGCTCCTTTCTTACACTTCAAGTCGTCGATCAAAGGTCCACGCTACCACTCATGGATAATATTTGATGATTTGACTAAGAGATTGAGATTCAGGAAACCCTGATCCTTCCCGTCCATAGATGTGTGTCTAAGTGCTCAGTCCATGTCTACGGTGAGTTAGGATTCCAGTTGTAACAAAGCTCCTCTTCATGAACAGGACCATTGCCCCATGCGTAGGAACCCTCTACATAAATAGAACTACCAGCTTCAAGAAAGACAATCCCCCTTCCCCTGGATAGGAGTCCCTGCTTTATGGACAAGTCCCACTGTGCAATGAATGGAACCCTTCTACACCATAAGCCGCACTCCTAGACCCGTTGCATGGACAGGACCACCGCACAATGAATTGAACCCTTCAACCCTCATAGACCCATTGCATGGACAGGACCACCGCGCAATGAATTGAACCCTTCAACCCTCATAGACCCGTTGCATGGACAGGACCACCGCGCAATGAATTGAATCCTTCAAGCCTCGAGGACCCGTTGCATGGACAGGACAACCGTGCAACTAATGGAACCCTTCTACACCATGGACAGCACTCGTAGACCCGTTGCATGGACAGGACCACCGCGCAATGAATTGAACGCTTCAAGCCTCATAGACCCGTTGCATGGACAGGACCACAGTGCAAAGAATTGAACGCTTCAACCCTCGTAGACCCGTTGCATGGACAGGACCACCGAGCATTAAATGGAACCCTTCTATACCATGGACAGCACTCACTGACACGCTGCATGGACAGGACCACTCTACCCATTGACTGAACCCCCACGCCATCAACCTAAGCCCTTCTCAGAGGAAAGGACTTCCTGATGAATGAAAAGGACCTGATGATCATTGGACTGGACCCACCTCCGTATGAACTGGACCCACCTCCGTATGGACCGGACCCACCTCCGTATGGACTGGACCCACCTCCGTATGGACTGGACCCACCTCCGTATGGACCGGACCCACCTCCGTATGGACCGGACCCACCTCCGTATGGACTGGACCCACCTCCGTATGGACTGGACCCACCGCCTAATGGACTGGACCCACCTCCGTATTGACTGGACCCACCTCCATATGGACTGGACCCACCTCCGTATGGACTGGACCCACGTCCGTATGGACTGGACCCACCTCCGTAGGGACTGGACCCACCTCCGTAGGGACTGGACCCACCTCCGTATGGACTGGACCCACCTCCGTATGGACTGGACCCACCTCCGTATGGACTGGACCCACCTCCGTATGGACTGGACCCACCTCCGTATGGACTGGACCCACCTCCGTATGGACTGGACCCACCTCCGTATGGACCGGACCCACCTCCGTATGGACTGGACCCACCTCCGTATGGACTGGACCCACCTCCGTATGGACCGGACCCACCTCCGTATGGACTGGACCGACCCCCTGAAGGACAGGACCCACCTCCGTATGGACTGGACCCACCCCCTGAAGGACAGGACCCACCTCCGTATGGACCGGACCCACCTCCGTATGGACTTGACCCACCTCCGTATGGACTGGACCCACCCCCTGAAGGACAGGACCCCCGCTTCATGGACTGGTCTCTCTTCCCCTGCTCCTCAGAGATGTCCCTGTGCTTGGGTGCAGACACTACTCACATGAGGTCCCAGTCCAGCTCCACGCTAGCGATGTCTTCCATCAAGCGGGCGAGGCGGCGTTTGAAGAACCCTCGGAAGCGGACGTCATCTTCAAGCACCAGCGCAGAGTCCAGTTGACGCTCCACTATCTGAAGAGACAGCGGGAGTCAGTGACACAGGGCACAGGCGTGCATGTGAGACACACAGACACCGCAGCACACAAAGACATACAACCACTGCAGCACACAGAGACAGACCGGGCATGTGAGATACACAGACACAGCAGCAGCACACAGACCGGGCATGCATGAAACATGAAATCACTGCACACAGACAGGCAAGGTACGCATGAGACAAATGATGGACACAGAAGAAAGGAGTGCCTGCATAAGTGACAGGCAAATGCTAAATACAAAGACAGGCAAAAATAACAGATAAAGACAGGCAGGGCCATGTGCATGTTACACAGGCAAGCCTCCAGGAAAGAAAGTAAAACAGGCACGCTCCAGGTGCATGACTGACCAATTAAAGACGAGAAGATTCCCCTTCGGCCGCTGTGCTCCCCCCAGAGGTACAGGGCTGACAAGCCTGCGGTGTGTAACTGCACTGCAGGGGTACTTGACAGGAGAGACCCTGAGCAGCATCTCAAGCACCCCCAAACTGCTGATGAAGGACAAGAATCCAGAGACACGTGCCTAAAGAAACAAGCACTGGCTGCACTCTGCTACTGTGTAAATAATGTAAAGTGACTAGAATTCTGAACTGCATCTCCCATAATGCACCTGGGAGAGCTGCTCTGTAAGGCCACCCAGCCTGCTCCTCTCCCTCTTTTATTATGTTAGAGAGATTGCCTCAAGGAGGGCTAGCAGAAGGCTGTAATATCTGATTGGGGGGCTATCAGATGAGATGCAGGAAGGAAAGACATGTGTTTTGTAATGGGAGCATTTTTACTGGGCTGAGAGTTTCCACTGATGTGTCGGTGGCATGGTACCTGCTGAGATGCATTATATGAAGAGATGGAATGTCCGGGCGCTGACGCCAACAATGTACCCACGTCAACACCTGCATGCAATAGTTCCACAACAGAGAGACTCACTCCATCAATCCAAGCGCCTCCACCAATGAGAAGCGACCTGCAGAGTCCTCACCCTTGAACCTCTCTCAGATGCCAGACTCGATCCAGAAAAGCTGAAGTAGCTCTGGCGCCACAAACGACTCTGGTGCCTCCCCGGATATGACATGGAGGAGCTGTGTGGCAACACACAGGTGCCTTGATGTCGGTTCCAGTCTTCTTTTTAACACCCTTACAGGCTGCCAGGAATGCAGCGCAGAACCTAACTGGGACCCCGATAAAACATGCGTGATCACTCAGAACCAGGAGGCTGGCGGGCGCGTGAATCTGCAGTTAGAGAGAGTATCCACCAGAAAACGCATCTCCGAAGGGAAGTAACTGGTTCTTCTGATGGACACTTCTACCTTCAGATTCCTCACCCATGCAACAATCGAGTGGCTGTACTCGCCAGGAGACGGGAGTGGCTGTCCTCGCCAGGAGACGAGAGTGGCTGCATCCGCCAGGGGACGAGAGTGGCAGTACTCGCCAGGAGACGAGAGTGGCTGTACTCGCCAGGAGACGAGAGTGGCTGTACTCGCCAGGAGACGAGAGTGGCTGTACTCGCCAGGAGACGAGAGTGGCTGTACTCGCCAGGAGACGAGAGTGGCTGTACTCGCCAGGAGACGAGAGTGACAGTACTCGCCAGGAGACGAGAGTGGCAGTACTCGCCAGGAGACGAGAGTGGCTGTACTCACCGGGAGAAGAGAGTGGCTATACTCGCCAGGAGACGGGAGTGGCTGTCCTCGCCAGGAGACGAGAGTGGCTGCATCCGCCAGGGGACGAGAGTGGCAGTACTCGCCAGGAGACGAGAGTGGCTGTACTCGCCAGGAGACGAGAGTGGCTGTACTCGCCAGGAGACGAGAGTGGCTGTACTCGCCAGGAGACGAGAGTGGCTGTACTCGCCAGGAGACGAGAGTGGCTGTACTCGCCAGGAGACGAGAGTGACAGTACTCGCCAGGAGACGAGAGTGGCTGTACTCACCGGGAGAAGAGAGTGGCTATACTCGCCAGGAGACGAGAGTGGCTGTACTCACCGGGAGAAGAGAGAGGCTATACTCGCCAGAAGACGAGAGTGGCTGTCATCGCCAGGAGAAGAGAGTGGCTACACTCGCCAGGAGAAGAGAGTGGCTGTACTCGCCAGGAGACGAGAGTGGCAGTACTCGCCAGGAGACGAGAGTGGCAGTACTTGCCTAGAGACAAGAGTGGCTGTACTTACCAGGACACGAGAGTGGCGGTACTCGCCAGGAGACGAGAGTGGCGGTACTCGCCAGGAGATGAGAGTGGCAGTACTCGCCAGGAGATCAGTGGCAGTAGTCGCAAGGTGACAAGAGTGGCAGCACTCGACAGGAGACGAGAGTGGCAGTACTCACCAGGAGACGAGAGTGGCAGTACTCGCCAGGAGACTGGAGTTGCAGGACTCACCAGGAGACGAGAGTGGCAGTACTCGCCAGGAGACGAGAGTGGCAGTACCTGCCGAGAGACACGAGTGGCTGTACCCTCCAGGAGACAAGAGTGGGAGCACTCGACAGGAGACAAGAGTGGCAGTACTCACCAGGAAACGGGAGTGGCAGTACTCGCCAGGAGACGAGAGTGGCTGTACTCGCCAGGAGAAGAGAGTGGCTGTACTTGCCAGGAGAAGAGGAGAGTGGCAGTACTCGCCAGGAGAAGAGAGTGGCTGTACTTGCCAGGAGACGAGAGTGGTTGTACTCGCCCCGAGACTAGAATGGCAGTACTCGCAAGGAGACGGGAGTGGCTGTACTCACCAGGTGACAAGAGTGGCTGTACTCGCCAGGAGACGAGAGTGACATTACTCACAAGGAGACGAGAGTGGCAGTACTCGCCAGGAAACGAGAGTGGCTGTACTCGCCAGGAGACGAGAATGCCATTACTGGCCAGGAGATGAAAGTGGCAGTACACACAAGGAGACAAGAGTGGCTGTGCTCACAAGGAGACGAGAGTGGCTGTACCCGCCAGGAGACGAGAGTGGCTGTACTCGCCAGGAGACGAGAGTTGCAGCACTCGCCAGGAGACGAGAGTGGCTGTATTTGTTTGGAGACGAGAGTGTCAGTACTCGCCAGGAAATGAGAGTGACTGTACTCGCCAGGAGACGAGAATAGCACTACTCGCCAGGAGATGAAAGTGGCAGTACTCACCGGGAGAAGAGAGTGGCAGTACTCGCCAGGAGACGAGAGTGGCAGTACTCACAAGGAGACAAGAGTGGCTGTGCTCACAAGGAGACGAGAGTGGCTGTACCCGCCAGGAGACAAGAGTGGCTGTACTCACCGGGAGACGAGAGTGGCAGTACTCGCCAGGAGACGAGAGTGGCAGTACTCGCCAGGAGACGAGAGTGGCAGTACTCACAAGGAGACGAGAGTGGCTGTACCCGCCAGGAGACAAGAGTGGCTGTACTCGCCAGGAGACGAGAGTGGCTGAATTTGTTTGGAGACAAGAATGACAGTACTCGCCAGATCCATGAAATTAGACCGGCAGTACTGCCCAGGAGACAAGAGTTGTAGATAACTAAATCAAGAAGCTTGCCACATGGACACAAAAAAAGTATCCAGTGCTGCAAGGCTGAGGCAATACAGAACACTGCCAACATCAACAATATGACGGTAAAACGCGGATGAAATGGGTGGAATAGACCCTGATTTTCCCTCTTAGGCAGCATAAGGGAACTGAAGGAGTACAGAAAGCATAAAAAGAAACATTCATGAGGAGCAACAACACAGATAGAACGAGAGAAAGGTTGGGCACATTGATCAAACCATAATACTGAAACGCACCAAACAGACATGACTATCAGAAGATATGTAGGCACAAAGGAGAACAGTCATATAGGGGCTGTCATCAGAGTCTGAACACGAGCGAAGGGGGCCTGTCTCACTACTGACATAAACATGAAAGGTCTAAACGGGGCCCGCAGAAAGTCCAAGAATGCACTTCCCTTTGCATTCTCCTATGTCCACAATCACTGTCTCTAGATAACTCAGAAAGAGGCTTTGAATGTTGTGAGTGACGTTGGTACGGGCGCCAACACTGAAAAAAGTAGAAAGGCCTTCAGAGGCAAAAGAGGGGCTGTCAGGATCAGGACAGAGTCAATAGCTTCAACCAGGTTGACTAGTGCCAGGGGAGAGACCGCTGATGGGGTCACCGTCGAGGATCCCACTGGCACCATGGGCCCACGGGTGCAGCGCAGGAAGCAGAGGAGAATGGTTTACACATCCACAAAGTTAGAAACCCCACAGATTTCCATAAAGAGGTTATTTACAGAGATGACATTTATGGTGGAAAGCTCACACAAGATCTAGATATACCTCATAACATAATAAACCGGAAATTTGGGCAGGCTGGACTGACACAAATATAAAAAACAAAAATCAAAAAGAGACCAAGAAGAAGCATGCCTTGGCTGAGATCTTGGAAATGTTTCCGTAGGATCGCTGGCTCAAAGAAAAAGAGAGACAATGGAATATGTAATCATGCAGACACACCTATTAACATAATTGAGAAAACTCCTGCCTCAGTCATACAATCTATTATCCTGGTGAAGGCACAAAACCGTAAATTGCCGAAACAATGAGAACACAGTCGATATTTAAGAGATTGACGGAGAGATGAGAAACTTCAGGAAAGAAGTACTATGGAACATCTGGATGGTTAAGTGAAGAACCACAGTATTCTGTAGAGCTGTTCCACTATCAAGTGTCATTAGGCCATATTTAGTGAATGAGTGTGTGCCTGGGTTAGGTTTTGTAAGTCGTTTAGATAAAATACTGTGATTTAGATGTACTGATGAATTTTTCTATATTGAGTGAAATGACATGCTTATCATGCAATTAAATTACTAAATTATGGTTGTGATTAACCACAGATTTTACAGCCAAGCCCATAACTATTAGCAGAATGAAAGGAAATGAAAAAGGGATTTATAAAGAGCAGCTAATACCCTAAGGTGTCTAGGCGCTGGCTTCTGAGGAGCAACGTAGGAAATCTAGGGGAGTGAAATCAGATGTACTGGTTAAATAGTCAGGTTTTCAGGCCTTTCCTAAAACCATGCAGATTTGATTCGTCCTTAAGGGTTGGAGGAAGAGGGTTGCACAGCCTTACTCTACATGTGACAAAGCTCTTCCTGCCCCATCTGACTCTTGAATTTAAGGAGAATAAGGTTTCCATTAGCAGAGGAGCAGAGGATTGTAGGGTTTGCAGTAGTGTGATAGTTGGATAGGGCCCTGGCTGTGAAGAGACTTAAAAGCTATGCACACAGCTTTAAGCTTGATACAGGTAGACAGTGTAGCTGAACCGCGGCTTGGGATGCTGATTTGTGTCTAGGGATGCCCAGAAGTAGGGGGGCTGCAGAGTTTTGGAGGGGCTGGCACTTATTTAGGCAACGCTCTTGTGAGCTGGTGAAGAGCGCATTATAATAGTTGAGTCTCGAATATATGAGTGCAGTGACTATGGATTTCTGCAGGGCTGAGGGAATACTGGAGAGAACCTTACTAGAAATTTTCAGAATGAAAAAATAGGAGGCTGTAATATGATTAATCTGTCCCTCAAAGGATAGCTCAGTGTCAAAAATCACTCCCAGATCTTTAGCTTTTACACTGGGAGTTGGGAGAAGGACCAGTTGACAAGACTGCCAGTGGGAAGACCAGAAGGAGGGGTTCCTGTCAAACAGTAGGACCTTAATATTGAAGCATTTAGTTTCAGACAATTGCCACTCATCCAATTGCCTATGTGGAGCACACAGTAATGAAACTTCGCAGCCGTTGTCTCTGGCTTGCCTATGACTGATAAGACGATTTGAGTATTGCCAACATGAGACCAGAGAGAATCCATAGGACTTAATCGAACCAGCCAGTGGGGAAACGTATAGATTGAAAAGGGTGGGACTTAGTGAAGACCTTTGTGGCACCCCACAGGACAAGGAGAAATAAGTTGAGAAAACGTCCCCCAAAGCCACTGATTGAGCTCGGTCCATGGTGGTCCTTGGAAGTCGCCAGTGGTCCTTGGTGGTCGTCGGTGGTCCTTGGCGGTCGTTCGTGGTTCTTGGTGGTCCTTGGCAGTCGTTCGTGGTCATTCATGGTCCTTGGAGATCCTTGGCGGTCGTTCGTGGTCCTTGGTGGTCGTCGGTGGTCCTTGGTGGTCGTCGGTGGTCCTTGCCGGTCGTCGGTGGTTGTTTGTGGTCCTTGGTGGTCGTTGTTGGTCCTTGATGGTCGTCGGCGGACCTTGATGATCGTCGGTGGTCCTTGGTGGTCCATGGTGGTTCTTGGTGGTCATTGGTGGCCCTTGGTGGTCCTCGGTGGTTGTCGGTGGTCCTTGGTGGTCATTCGTGGTACTTGGTGATCCTTGGCGGTCGTCAGTGGTCCTTGGTGGTCGTCGGTGGTCTTTGGCAGTCATTGGTGGTCCTTGTTGGTCGTCGGTGGTCCTTGGTGGTTGTTGGTAGTCCTTGAAGGTCCTTGGTGGTTTTGGTGGTTCTTGGTGGTCCTTGGTGGTTTTCGGTGGTCCTTGGTGGTCATTCATGGTCCTTGGTGATCCTTGGCGGTCGTCGGTGGTCCTTGGTGGTTGTTGGTGATCCTTGGTGGTCATTGGTGGTCTTCGGTGGTCCTTGGTGTTCATTCGTGGTCCTTGGGGGTTCTTGGTGATCCTTGGCTGTCATCAGTGGTCCTTGGTGGTCATTCGTGGTCCTTGGCGGTCGTCGGTGGTCCTTGGTGGTTGTCGGAGGTCCTTGGCGGTCCAGTCTTTAACACCGACAGAGGCAAGGCAGTCAACCAAGAGATTGTGTTTGACCATATCAAATGCAGCTGAAAGATCCCATAGGATCAAGGCCGCATTTCCCTCCATCACCCAGGGTCGGTCTGAGTTCTTCTGGAGGTGTAATAAGAGCTAGTTCCGTGCTATGCTGCGCACGGAACTCAAATTGGCATGCGCCTGAAATTAGATTATTACTGATGAACTTGGTCAGTTCAGAGTTAGGTAGGATGTGTATTGTATTTAACCAGGCCAGGATACTTTAACTTGACCTAGGCCAACCCTATTTATAGCTGCTGGGGGATGGAGCATAGGCAGCCAAGGCTGAGTACACAATCTACTAGAGCGGGGTCAGCACCAGGAGCCGGATAAATCAGAAGTATGTGTAGCAGCATTGGATGCAGAGAGGGCATCATCTCTCGGCTCAAGTCCTCAAGCACAGGACCTAGAGGCAGAGCCATCACTGGAGTCAAGAAAGGGGCCCACACACTAGAAGGTCTGTTCAGTGAGCAGCAGCGAGGATGAAAGGAAGAGAAGTATGCTCAATGTCTCAAAGCTTGGTGTAAGAAGACTTCCTGTAGAACGGAGCCGTCCATATGTACCCTCCCGGAGAGCCAAATTTGAAGATGCAACAACTAACTTGCTCGTCACAGCCCCAAGGCATGAAACATGTTCACTTGCAGACCTGGATGAAGCCACGACCGTGAGTAGATCTGGAGGTGTGTGAAGGATTCAAACTCCAAGGGCAGACCTCATAGATTCTGTTTTTCCTAGAGACGATATTTCCCTAAAGGTACTTCAAAAGCAAACATTAGAAATTCCAGCAAAGAGCAACTCTGGAACTGCGTCAAAAGATGAGGAACAACAGGAACTGATGTGAGAGGCCAGCCTGGCACCATATACAACTCAGGGATCTCCTTAGCAGACGCCCCAGTGTCCAGCTGCAGCCGGGCACCATCTACTCGCGCAGGAGAGCCATTTCAACCTTTCTGGATCCAGTCTGATGCCCGGGGGAGGTTCATGAGATGAGGTATCTGAATTAGAACTATTGGCTTTGTCAGTGCTTGTTAGCCTTGCAGGGCATGTGCAGGACAGTGCGTGAATAAAGCGACAGGCATCAGTCATTCTCTGCCCCCTGGTGGCAGCTTTTAACAGTGCAAGAGGCATGAGAGTGAGGACCAAACTAGGTATGTAAAATACAGCCCTTGGTGTTTCTAAAAAATATAGGTTTTTACAGAAATATTTGAACGTCTTGTTCATTGGACTACACTACTCTTCACAATCGTGTGAAGAAGCAAGGAAAATGCTACTTACCAGTATGCATCTGTTCTTGGCATGTAGAGCTGCAGAGTCTCACACTGTGCATTAGATCGCCACCTGGTGTTGGGCTCGGATGATTGCAGGTTGTTGTCTTGGAAGAAGTCTTTGTAGTCACGAGATAGGTGACTCCTCCCTTTGACAATACTGCGCATGGGCATCGGCTCCATCCTCAGATTGTTTTTCGCCATGATGGGAAATGATGGAGTCAGTAGAAGTAAAGAAAGAATGATGTCCATGCGTGTGCATCTAAGTAAGATGAGTACTGGAACGGATTTAAGTCCCAGGGAGGTGGGAGGGCGTGTACGACTCTGCAGCTCTACATGCCAAGAACAGATGCATACTGGTAAGTAGCATTTTCCGTTCGAGGCATATGAGCTGCAGGTAGTACACTTAGCATCGATTGTGCAGCAGTGTCTCCCCTAGCGGTGGTCGCTTGTATCCGTTGCAGTAGTTTGAAACAGTGTTCTAAGGACAGCTTGGCCCACTGCAGCTTGCTGCTTGGCTTGCACGTCAACACAATAGTGTTTAGTGAAGGTGTGTGGTGTAGACTATGTTGCTGCCTTGCATATGTCTTCTAGTGGTATATTTTCTAAGAAAGCCATAGAGGCTCCTATTTTGCGAGTGGAGTGCGCGCTAGGAGGAACTGGTAGTGTACGTTTAGCCTTTATATAGCATATTTGAATACACTTTACAATCCACCGTGCAATCCCGTCTTTAGAGATGGGGTTGCCTTTGTGCGGAGGAGAGAAAGCGACAAACAGTTCTTTAGTTTTTCGAAATGATTTAGTCCTGTCAATATAGTAAAGTAGAGCTCTTTTAACATCTAAGGTGTGTAAAGCCCTTTCTGCTACCGAGTCTGGGTTTTGGAAAAACACAGGTAGCTCGACAGACTGATTGAGGTGAATAGGAGTGACAACTTTTGGGAGAAATTTTGGATTAGAACTAAGAACCACTTTGTTAGGATGTATTTGAAAAAATGGTTCTTGTATAGTGAAAGCTTGAATTTCACTTACTCTTCTGAGAGAGGTGATGGCAACAAGGAAAGCAGTTTTCCATGTTAGGAATTGCAACTCGCATCTATGTAGGGGCTCGAAAGGGGGTCCCATAAGTCTGGTAAGGACAACATTTAGGTTCCACACAGGAGAAGGAGGCAACCTGGGTGGGATTATCCTTTTCAAGCCTTCCATGAACGCTTTAATCACGGGAACTCTGAAGAGAGACAGATGTCTGTTTTGTAAATAAGCTGCAATTGCTGCAAGGTGCAGGCGTATGGAAGAGTAAGCCAAATTAGACCTTTGTAGATGTAGAAGGTAACAAATGATATTCTGGATGGAAGCATCCAGGGGGTCAATTTGATTATTTGTGCAATAAATTACGAATATTTTCCATTTAGCAGCGTAACACGCTCTGGTAGTGGGTTTTCCGGCGTCTTTAATAATGTCCATACAGTTTGGTGGTAGGTTTAAATAACCAAACTCTAAGACTTCAGGAGCCAGATCGCCAGATTCAGTTGGTGCGGGTCTGGGTGCCTGATTTCGCCATGGTTCTGTGTTAACAGAGATGGGGAGCCGCAACTTTTGGTGTGGAACTAGAGAGAGTTCCAGCAACGTGGTGAACCACGGTTGGCGTGCCCACGTGGGAGCTACAAGGATTAGTTTGAGCGACTCTTGTCTGAGCTTGCGCACCACTAATGGAATTAGTGGGAGAGGCGGAAAAGCGTACGCAAATCTGCCTGACCAGTTCATCCAGATCGTATTGCCTTCGGACAGTGGGCGTGGAAACCTGGCGGCGAAGGCTGGGCATTTTGCATTTTCGTGGGTGGCAAATAGGTCTATGTGTGGATGACCCCACTGTTGGAAGAATGGCTAAAGAACTTGTGGATGCAATTCCCATTCGTGAATCTGTTGTGACTGCCGACTCAACAGATCTGCTATCTGATTGTGAACTCCTGGAAGGTGTTCCGCTAGCAGATGTATGTTTTGAGGAATGGCCCATCTCCAAATGTCTTGTGCACGCTGGGACAGTTGCAGAGAGTGTGTCCCCCCTGTTTTTGAATATAGTACATGGCTGTCATATTGTCCGTCCGGATGAGGACAGCCTTGCCTTGCACGTGAAGTTGGAAGGACTTGAGTGCTAGGAATATTGCTAGCAGCTCGAGATGGTTGATATGGAGTAGCCGCCGTTGAGCGGTCCATTGACCCTGAGTGGTATGTCGTAGGAGATGGGCTCCCCATCCTGGGAGGGATGCTTCTGTGTGAGCACTACTTGTGGAACTGGCTCTAGGAACGGCCGTCCCTTTGTCAGGTTTTTGGTGTTCCACCATTGCAGAGAGCGATGTGTGCGGCTGTCTACCACACCAGGTCTGTTAGTTGACCATGAGCTTGGTTCCACTGTCGTGCTAGACACACTTGTAACGGACGCATTTGCAATCTTGCGTGAGGAACTACGAAGATGCAAGATGCCATCATGCCTATTAGTGTCATGAACACTCTGGCTGGGAGAGACTGCTGGTGTTGAAAAACAGCAACTAAGTTTTGAATGCTCTGTATCCTTGCTGAACTGGGATAAGCTAGAGCTGTAGTCGTGTCTATGGTAGCTCCTAGATACTGATGTACGTGCGAAGGCTCTAGGTGCGACTTGGTGTAGTTTATTGTAAACCCTTAGTTGTGCAACGTTTGGATCGTCTGATGTGGGTGTGTGTAACACACTGACTGGCCGATTTTGCTTTTATGAGCCAGTCGTCCAGATAAGGGAAGACATGTATTTGTTGTCTCCTGAGATGTGCCGCTACTACTGCAAGGCACTTTGTGAACCTTGCAGCGCAGATCGTGATTGTGGCAAAGAGCGAGGAAACGGATTAGGGGTTGAATTGTAAACCCCCCTTGAGGATTTCTGCAAGCTGTGGTTCTGTCATCACTTCTCGCGTTTCCCGCTTCGCGGGAAATGCTCGCAGGACCTAGCACCTTGGGCAGAACTTGTGGAAAGGACTACGGGTCCCAGGAGGCTCAGTGGAGCAGTGACAACCACCCGCCACGCCCAGCAAAGAGAACCAGGTGATTAAAATCACCACTGGAACCGCGCATCGCGGGACGCGTGCGGGCTAAGCCCGGGCAAAGGGCGGGCCCTCTCAGGCCCTCAGAGGCCGAAGGAGGCTGGGCTGGGCCCTTTCATTTTCCTTTCCCGATTGGCAAGCAGAAGCTTAAGATGTATTAAGACTTCTATCACATGCACAGAAGTAAGATGACTCTAATATAGCTATTACCTTGTTGTCATGTTATAAAGGTCGGGCTCGACACCGGTTGTGCTTAACCGCTGCTATTGATTAATGGTAGTTAACTTGGTTTTGTCAATTAACCCATAACAATGCCAGCGACCCAAAAAGAAGCAACGCCTCCTCTAGGAGGAATTAACCGAGGCCCACTAGATAACTATATATTTAGGATTGGTAACGATGCCGATAGGGAGACAATGCTCGCTGAACGCCGGGCAGCAAGACGCCGCTCAGTGGAGCTCATGAAAAACAAACGCTCGTCTATGGGCGCGCTATCGCAGGCTATCTCCCCAGCTCCCAATCCTATTTACGACAAAGAGGGCCCCGTTGTATCCCCTGCAGATAGCATCCCACTAATTTTCCAGGATAGATCTTCCACCCTGCCAGTAATTAGATCTCCTACCCTGCCACTAAATAGCTCTCCTACATTACATGGCTCAATATTCTCTGTTAACTCAAACCCCTGAGGAGGAATTATCGTTAGATATTACACCACCAAGAAATACAACCAAACAAAAGACAAAAAAGACAATTAAGTCAACCCCTATTCCGGGCCCACCCCCGAAAAAAAGACAGAAAAGAGGCAGTGCCCAGAATAAAAATAAAAATAAATATACCAACATTACTTCTGGGAGTAATAAAGGCATAGTGGATGATCCATCACTAGCTCGTATAGCTGTTACACCTCCGTATATACCACCAAAAGATGCGTCCACTACTGACCTAATGAGTAATATGGATCATTTAATCAAATCTCTCATATTACCTATAGTAGAAAGGCTGAAAAGACTAGGTTTACAATTGGGAATTTTGGACCAAGTTATGGGGGAAATCAAAGAGGCCACGAAAGATCTAAAAAAGCCGTTCATACCCCTCTGAAACCGGTCCCAGCCCCAAGTAAAGCAGATAACGACGCAACTAAAACTGCGAATCTACTCAAAACAAAAGTTGCAAAATTGACCCCCCCCCAAACCAGTAGCAACTAATACAATTATAAAGTTGAATGATAAGGAAGGCCGTGTAATAGTGAACTCGATCCCTCCTGGGGGTGCCCCAAAAGAAAAAGCAAAAGAGCGTACTAGGGAGTTTCCACCAAAAAAACTCACTGTGGAGTTGCCGCCTGAAGCGGTCCCATTTGTGGTGGTATTAACTGGAGTACCATCTTTGACGGAGGGGACTAATGAAGCCGAATACCAACTAAGGAACAAAGTAGTATATTGGCTAAAACAGAATCGTCCTCTCCCTCCAAACCTAAATGGGAAAATTTTGTATGTCAGACGCCTTCCGTGGATAGGGCACAGGAAAAAAGATATAAAGGGTGACATAATAATAATAAATTTCAAAGACAAAAGGGCAGTTGGACACATCATTAACTGGATCCCACAAAGTGCTAACAACACAATAAATACATGTGCCCTTACATATTTTTATCCTAGAATTCCAACGACCCTAATATCCAATGTGCAATCATTGCTTCATCCCATTGTAAACTACACAGAATCTCCAATCCAAAATCAGAAGGGTTGGCCAGGATATCCACCCTTAGAGTTGGAAGGTTATCCTAGGCCTCTAGTACCTAAATTCCGACCAATGCCCCGGCCTGCTGGTACTAATAGAAATCTGCTGACTTATAGACAGACTGATTGGCCTAGGCAACCATTGCTGAATTCTGATGAATACCCTAGGTACCCGTTATATCAGTACCCCAAGTATCCAATTCCACTCTATAATCGTTATGCAGTAGTGTCAGACATGGAGGGAATCGACTGACTTGACGGAGAGATGATAGCGGAAAACAGCCTTGAAAATAGTTTTGTTAGCCCGCAAATGGTTCTCCCCATGGTTACTGGCCAACAATCTTCAAATGACACCATGTCTACCCAGCGCCTTAAGCAACCCTGTGTGATAGACACTGCGATTCTCCCCAAATCTACGATCGCAGGCCAAAATGACCTTTCTCTTGCTTCCAAATTAAAACAGAATTGCCACTCCAGAACTATTAACACACTAAAAACATGTATTGGGGGGCATGAAGGGACAGAGACCAAACATCGTATCTCTGTTTTGTTTTGGAATGTCGCAGGGCAACGGGCAAAGGTGACTAACGATAAATGGATAGAATTCATTCCAAACTTTGAGATTCTAGCATTTGAGGAGACCTGGGCATGCGAGGCGATACACATGGAGGGATATAAGACCTACTTCTCGCCCGCCAAACCATCCACCTCAGGCAGAGCGAAAGGGGGACTAACAACCTACATCTCCAACCTTCTTATTACGACCAAAGTTGTACCCATTAAACTAGATCTACATTTCCAGATTCTATGGATATGCCTCAACAACAAGGAAAATTTTCTTGTGGTCAACTTCTATAACAATCTTACAGCTCTTGAGGCACTAAATGTGGGAACACTGATTAGATCCACTCTATTAACGTGTAAAAGAAAGACTGACAAGGATGTGATAATTATTTGGGGGGGGGACTTCAACTTGGGTCCTTGCATTTCTGAAGGTAAAGGTACCTGCGGCATAACAGACGAAGATGGTAACTCAATCACGCATTTTAAGCACTGCTCTCTAGGCAACCTCCTTAACGAACTGCTGTTTTTTCTCGACCTAAAAATAGCAAACAACACTAATAAAGAGGATCTGTCATTTGTCCCAACATTCCATGGGAGGGGACATCAATCAGTTATAGATTTCATTCTGGTCTCTAACGGTGTCAAATTGGCAGAAGCAAAGTTTACCCAGCATAAAATCCCACTGAGCGACCATACTCCGATCAGTATTTCTATGCTGTTGTCACAACATACAAGGAGTGGATATAGCTCCATTTTAACGCAGAACAATTTGGCCCTAAGTAGGATAAATAGTTACGCTTTGAAGTGGGGGAAAGTAGACCCTGCAGAAATAACAAAGCAGGTGGTAGCAAAGGCCCTTCCACACTTCATAAAATGCCTTAGTATGGAGGTATCTGACCAAGAAATCCTTTCCAACTTCGAGGCAATTCTTAAAACAGTAAAAGAGGCCTTTTGGATTGAAATTAAACAAAAACCAAGGCAGAAAAAAGGGTGGTTCAACCACGCATGTACGGTGGCATACTCTAATCTAAAAAGTGCCCTTAGAAAGACGGCCAGGATTCCCCATGAGGTAAAAACATTGCGTAAGACATATAACTTAGCAATTAAAATGAGGAAGAGGGAGTTAAAAAACCAACTTTGGGACCAACTGCACGAAAGCTGCAGTTCTAGGAATGCAGCCGCCTTCTGGCAGGTGGTCAAATCTCCTCTTCTAAACAATAACATCAATCGTCCGAATATCGAGATAGCGATACAAGAGAAAGACTGGGTTCAGCATTTTACTAAGATCTTTTCACATAGTCTGGACTCCCAGTACTCTGAAGACTCTCTATCTAACGACTTACCTAGTCCTTATCCTATCAACCTCCAATTTACAATGGTAGAAGTCGCACAGGCCTTAAAAGCCAGTAAAAGTGGGAAGGCGCCGGGTCCTGATGGTGTCCCAACCGACCTATTTAAAGCCCAAATGGACTTATGGACCCCCCTTCTCACAAGAGTCCTGAATGCTACTTGTAATGCTGGTTTATTGGAATCCTGGTCACGTTCTATATTAGTTCCCATATTTAAAAAAGGGGACAGGGGGTCTGTATCCTGCTACCGCCCAATCTCGCTTTTAGACTCCCTCGGTAAAGTGGCAGGTCGAGTCGTTTTAGAACTATTGCAAGATTGGGCGGAGGAAGGAAGAATCATCTCAGACCTACAATATGGGTTTCGTCAAGGGCTAGGGACCACTGAGCAGGCCCTGAATCTTTCCCTCTTAATTGATAAATATGTCTTCATTAAAGGTGGTGACTTGTACATGATCTACGTGGACTTATCATCTGCGTTTGATTGCGTCTCCCATTCTAAACTTTGATCCTTGTTGACCGATATGGGGGCGCCACCAAACGAAGTGAAGTTCCTGAGGGAACTCTATTCCAATGCCACAGCCAAAGTCCGCTATGGAGCAGGAGGAGAGTTGACAGAGGATTTCCCTATAGAAAGAGGGGTGAGGCAGGGATGTGTCCTGGCTCCCCTTCTTTTTACTTTATATACCAATGGGCTAGAAAGAGAGATGCTCGAAAACTCCCAAGACCTTCCAATGGTGGAAAATCGCCCAATCCCCGCATTACTGTATGCGGACGATACAGTAATACTAGCCCGCACCCCAATTGAACTACAAAAGAATCTGGATAGGTACTCAAAGTTTATGGAAGGTCTGGATCTAAAAATAAATATCAGCAAAACCTTCGTTACGAGGGTGGGTTCAAGTCGCAAAAACAAAATGAGGGGGATCTACCTAATTAAGGAAAAAATAGCGACTACTGACAAATATTGCTATCTAGGCATAACAATTGACCACACATTTTCATGGAGAGCTGCTGTGGATACCCGCAAGTTGCTTTTTCTAAGAACCACAGCAGCCCTAACTAATTTTGCTAGAAAGCTGGGGAAGAGAGCACCCAAGGAAATGTTAAAGATTTACAGAGCCAAATGTCTTTCTGTGGCTCTGTACGGGGCGGGCCTTTGGGGTTTTGTTGCACTCGACAGCATTCAACGGGTGGAAAACACTTTTCTTAAATACCTACTTGGTGTACCTGATAGTACGGGCACCCTTGCCTGCCACATTGAGCTAGGTCTTTTATACATCACGGACCTAGCAAGAATTGAACCATTGTTATTGTGGCACAGGATATGGACTTCAGAAAAGGCAATTTTTACCCAGCATATTCTTTCCGATTGTATGAAAATGGATGATGCCAGTAACTCAAGGTGGCTGCGTTATGTAGCGAGATTTTTTCAAGATTTGGGCTGGGCCCAATACTACTCTAATCCCTCCCTAATTAGTGAAGTACCGAGAAAGGTTCTTAAAAAGAAGTGTTTGGCTCATCTAGAGGCTCTGAGATTAACTAGTGAAATTTCGAAACCTTCTGTTACTCACGCCTTGCTTATACAAACGGAACCTTCAATACAACCATACCTCACCCATAACACCACGAGTTACGAACAACATCTGCTGATAAGGTTTAGAATGAATTCCTTCCATAGATTGGTCACATACCCTACAAGAAATAATTGGGCAAAAGTACTCCCCCCTTGTCCTTGCGATGGGCACTCGCTGCAAACCACTTCCCGTATTCTATTTTTTTGTACATTTTATTATAACCTCAGGAAAAAATGGCTTGTACCTTTTCTAAGGACTATTGGTTTTAAACAATATCGTCCAGCATTGCTGTTCCTACAATTGTTACAGGGTGAGCGTTTGATTTTCTTAGTGGCAAACTTCCTCAAATGTGTTGTCAGCCACCGCTTAACCCTCGAGCAATCACCAGAACAAACTGAAAGCTTAATTTTATTGTGAGAAGTTGGCCTGGTAGGGGATGTTTCCAATTCTGGAACCACCTACTACCTGACCAAACAATCCCCTTATGGTGTCTGGTTGTAAGTCAACCTTATTAGACAAGCTATCCTAGGGGTAGCATGGACTAAGCAGCCTAAAGGCTTAACTTAAGAGGTCGTGTTAAGCGAGCTGTTTTACCACATACAATCCTGTAATACCAAATGAAAGGACACCACACAAGTATATATTATAAAAATATATGTGTTTATTACTAAAAACAATCCCCAGTATTCTTTATGAATAAAGGGGCACAAGCGTTAAATCAAAAGCACTGTTTAAACATACAAAGTTGCACAATTATGGATGAGGGCAGGGGGCCACTCAAACCATATACTAAACAAGTGGTATAAGAGAGGCCACTCGAACAGTGGTTAGGCCTAGGGCCTAGGGAATCGCTGGGAGCAGTCAGGACAAGCAATGCTGAAGTCGGGAATGGCCCTCGGGATTCGGGAGATGTGCGGAAAGCGCACGCATGCACCAATGTTAACCAATGGTGCGTAAAAGTCAAATAGTTAAAGTTTAAGGACACTTCCGCTGAACCTAGAGGAACAAAACTTAACACACAGACCCTAGAGGTGTGCACCAGTGTGGAAACACCGGCGGAGCAAAGTTACCTCACCCACAGGAAGTGGGTGCACAGGGTCGAAGTGGCGTCGGGTTTTGACACGCAGGCTCTTGGTGCTTGAAGCTGAAAGGGCTGCAGGCAGGGTGAAGACGAAGTGTCCGGTGGAGTCCAAGGGTGGACTCAAGTTGTAGAGTACCTGAAAGCAGAGGGGACAGAGTCTGGGTCACTCAGCAGTGACCAGGGTGGAACCAGGACGGAACCAGGCAATGTCGGGCGCAATCAGGTGGTCGTCGAGGCGCTTCTCTTCGCTGTCACGTGGGCTCTGGGGCATCTGCGACGTCCAGGAGCAGGTCACGATCTGTCCCATGCAGGCTCTCACCGTCGGTGCAGTCGGCTTCCGGTTTGGAGCAAACAAGCCTTGGTAAGAGCAATCCACGCGGGATTGGAAGATGGCGTCTCACTCGGACCAGGAAGGTCAGAGTCGGGGCTCCCTTTCAGGGGAGCTGGTGTGGATCTGGAGCAACCAGAATCACGAGTCTTCTTTTGTAGTTCGTCGGCACAGGGACCACAAGCCAGCTGGCAAGTGACCGGGCCAACGCGTTGAGCCAAATCGTGCCAAAGGGCCCCACGCAGCACTCGTCGAGTGTGGAGGGCTGAACTTCGGCTCAGGAGTAGCTCAGGGTGGGGGCTTCTCAAACCCCGGTGTACAGCTTCGAGGGTCACTCGTGGGCTGCACGGTCAGCGTCTCGGGGTCACTTCAAGATGGCGTGCCCCATGCTTCCGGTCGCCTCCACGGGTCTCAGCTTTGCAGGGACTGTGGATCGGGCTGTTAGAAGCTGGGCAGGCTTGATCTCGTCGATCTCAGTCGCTCGAGTTCCGGCGGGAACTGCAACCAAGTAGACGTCGAGGGCTGGATGGTGCCTGCTGCTGCAGGGTGGTCACTCCTTGACCACAAGGGAGATTCTTCGGGCTTCCACATTGAGATGGAGGGCGAAGGGTCCAGAATATCGTTTCAAATGTTTCTTCCAGGAAAATCTGATGTGCATTGGCACTGCTCCCACTCTTATTCGAATCTGGTGGGCGTGATTACCTGCTAGGTCCCCTCCTATGGGTGGGACCCAGGAAGTGGGTGGATACACCCCCTTCCTTTGATCCAGGCCGCCCTGGCACGAGGGCTGGAGTGCCCCAGAACCGGTTTGGCCGGATTATGCAAGGGGCAGCCTTGTGCGCCCCAGGCAGTGTCTGGTTTCTTTCAAACCTCCCTGCTACAATACACTATCTCCTGTCTGGAGGGCGGTGACACCCTCCTGTGACAGGAAACCCTTTGTCCAGGACCCCCTTGACTGGGTTTCGGCCAGCTCCAGGGGTCCAGACATTTGTCTGTGGCAGAGGCATCCATTTTGTGGATCTTAAGGCCTTTGGAGAAATCAACCGCATTAAAGTGAAGTAACATGTCTTACCCCTCTAGAGGGGTGGAATGCCATCCCCGTCGCCAGAACTGGCGAGGGGATGGTATTCCAAAGCGTATGACACCTTACACGACATGTTTTGATAAAGCCAAACCAGAGTTGCTAAATAACCGCGAGGATTATAAGGCACTTAATAGTATATGGTATGGCATTATCCTGAAACAGCTTAGGGATTTGTTCCCGACGGCTGCAGACAGGCTCAGCTCATGCTAGAGCTCCATCTCACATAAAAACCATGCACCCAGCCTCCAGGATTGGTGAGGCCTGTCTATAGGAGTGGCTCACAGGTTTACATGTGTCCAGATATAGGTTTAGACATAGGTATACTATATCTAAGCAAGGGGTGTGTACACCACCTTACCCCAGCTGAGTGATCAGCCAGTTGTGTCAATTTAAGAACCAGCCAGGGGTGGCAAAAGATATGCTGCAGCCCCTGGTAGGCCTTAGTGGCTCCTGTGCCCTGTGCACCTATAGTGCATTCTACAGGGGCTGACAAGGAGTCCATTTCCAATTGGTATGTACCTAGGGTACATGGAATCCATTTTACAGAGAGAGCAGATGGCCTGGGGCCCTGATTAGCAGGGAACCAGGTCAACTAAGTCAAAAAACCAGCTAAACACAGGCAAAAAATCTGGGGTAACCATAGTCAGGTAGCCACCTTCCTACATAACCCCCCCCCAAACGAAAGGAGATAAGGCTATCCTTGGCCAGGTAAGCCTATATTGCCTGAGTGGCCATATAAGGAAGTACCTGCACTAGCATGGGTACCCCCTGTCTCATGGTCCACTAAGCAGTCCCTCACCCTTTGGGTATTAGAGGGTCTCCACCATAGGGAATCACTACCTTGGGTGTGTTTATGCAAAGTTAAAGGCTGGTTTGGATATGGAGTATTGAAGCGAGGCTCTACTAATTTAGGGCTTAGCTTCCTCCAATTATCTTCCACCATGTGTGCCTTTCTTTCTTTAACTGAGTTGCACTGTGCTCTCAGGGTCAACCTCTGGCTACCTAAAGCTGGAGGCTGGGTCCCTCTGTTTGGCTTGCTGGAGGGACAGTTCAGGTTTGGGCCCTTTGGGTCCCAGGTTTGGCTGTGCCCAACAGAATCCATCTGTGGGAGGTCCCTAACTGTTTTTAAGGGGGCTCCCTTAGGAGTTTTTAAAGTTTTCACCTTACTAGGGCGACTAGTTTTGGTGCACCTAATCTTTTGATGGGGGTGCTTTATTTGACAGGGGGCCCTCTGGGTCTCACTGTCCTTCTTGTCCTCTGCAGCCCTGGGCTGGCTAAGGCAAGGTAGAGAGGGGCAGGTTACCTGCTCCAGACTGGGTCCCACCTGAGAAGGGTCCACCGACATCAGAGGTTCTGTCAGGCTAGGCCCAACCACCTCTGGGGCAGCTCCTTCATCAGGGGTAAGATCAGTTCCCTGAGGAGGCTGATCCTGTCCTAAAGTCTGGTGAGGGGGAGATTTCTCTTCCTCCTCCATGCTCTCAGTTTGTGTGGAGTTATCCATCCTTTCAGGTTTCACAACACACGTGTCAGTTTGAGTTTGGGCTGTGGCCATCACAGCCCCACCAACCTTTTCAGGAGGAGACTCAGTTTGGGTTTCTGCTGTTATCATAACAGCTTTGCTATTCTGTTCAGGAAGAGCTTTTGCTAAAGATGGGGCAGGGAGTATCTCCGCCCTACCAACCTTTTCAGGGAGGACATCTTGAATTGGGGCTGTAGCCATTACAGCCCCACTAACCTTTCCATTGGAATTTACCATCCTAGAATGGATTTCCTGTTCAACCCCAGCCCAGGCTGAGATTTCTAAATCATTACCCAGTAGACAGTCTACAGGCAAGTTTGGGGACACTGCCACTCTCTTTGGGCCAGTGACACCTCCCCAGCTGAGACTTACTACTGCCATGGGATGATTTGTTTGGATGCCATCAATGTTTATTACCTGGTATGTGGCACCAGGTAAAAGTTGCTTAGAGGGGACTATGCCATCAGCCACCATGGTGATGCTAGCCCCTGTGTCTCTAAAAGCTTCAACTCTTAAACCATTGATGATGGGTTCTTGTCTATACTTGCTCAAAGTATTTGGGCAAGCAGAGAAGTTGGCAAACCCCATGCCAGCCTCATAAACAAGATCATTGGGTGATGGGGACCTGGATAGGCCAGGGTCCACCTGATTTCCAAAAGTAAACCCACCCAGATTCCTGGGTGTGCCTCCACTTCCTGGGGGATTACTGCTGACAGTAACAGGAGGTGTTGAAGCTGGCTTTGGAGGTATGTTTTCTTTATTGTTATTCTTGGGACAACAGCTGTCTGTTTTGTAATGCCCAACCTGTTTACAGGCATAACAATAAGGCTTTTTCTCAGTTGAAGAAGTGTCTTGGGACCCACCCCCATTCTTGGAGTTTTGGGGCCCTGGGGAAGTCTTTTCTTTATTTTTATCCCCACCCTTATCTTGAGGCTTGGTAGACTCCTTCTTCTGGTTACTGTCCTGATTCTTAGGCCTAATCCTGGTTCTGACCCATTTGTCTGCCTTCTTTCCCAATTCTTGGGGAGAGGTCAGATCAGAGTCTACCAGGTGCTGGTGTAAGAGCTGGTTCTGACAATTACTTAGGATCTGCTCCCTCATAATCAAATTATACAATCCTGTAAAGTCATGTACTTTGCTGCCATGTAGCCAACCCTCCAGAGCCTTAGTGGCACACTCCACAAAATCAGTCCAGTCTTGAGTCTGTGCTTTCTGGGTGTCTCTGAACAACAACCTGTATTGCTCAGTGGTTAGGCCATACCCTTCAATGAGAGCACTCTTCAAAACAGAGTAGTTTTTGGCATCCTCAGGTCTAACTGTGAGGAGCCTGTCTCTCCCTTTCTCAGAAAAGGAGTACCACAAAATTGCAGCCCACTGATTCTCAGGAACCTGCTGTACCATGCAGGCTCTCTCAAGAGCAGTCATCCATTTGTGGATGTCATCCCCTTCTTTAAAGGGGGGCACAATTTTGGTCAGGTTTCTATTATCATAGGCCCTGTCTTTTTCTCTTGGAAAATTGCTGCCACCAGTGACATCTAAGCCACATAATTTCTGCTCTCTTGCCAAGGCAAGTTTAGCTTGAGCTAAGGTAAGCTTAGCTTGACTCAGGGCTACCTCCTCTCTCTCTATCTGGAGTCTGACAGCCCTCATTCTAGCCCTATGCTCAGCTTTCTGAGAAGCACTCATGCCTCTCTCTGATTCTCTGGAGGCACTAGAAAGATGAGAGTCCCCTGAGGGAGATCTCACTCTTCTGTTGCCTGGGAGAATCACATGTTGGGTTCTGGGGAGGTGCTGGCCCTCTCCATTCCCCAGTAGGTCCAAGTTGGCCTGGCTAAGCCTACCAACTGGAACCTGGCTACCCTGATCCTGTACTTCTAAGTCCTCAACTTCTGAGTCCTCATCCAAGTCATCATCATCCTCCTCTTCAGGGGGATCAACTGCAGGGGGGTTCCCTCCAGTTCCTGTATCTAGGGAAGCTGCTTTTGCCCTCTCTAAGTCATCCTGTTCTAGGAGTTCTATCAGGGTCAGGCAGGTGGGGCTTCTGCCCCTTTTTAACCCTCTTGCTTTGCACAAGACAATCAAGTCTCTGCGGGTTAGTTTGTCATATCCAGAAGTTGCCTGGGTAGGGTCAACTGTCACAGGACTAGACCCTGAGGCCTTTCCTGTGTCGGACATGGTTACTAGTGAGGTGTAAGTGGTGCACTTACCTACACTAAGTGTTTTCCTACTGGACCTTGCTAGTGAGTTGTAGTCAGGGGTGTGCTACTCCCTTCAACCTACAACTACTAAGTTCAGTAGAACTTAATATGCTAAGCTTTTGATTTTATATGTACCTAGAGGTACTTGATGTGATCTTTCAATTTGATATAAAGATTGCAATGGTAAAACAACAGCAAGCTCAAATCCGCACCGCTGCTCACCAATGTGAGAAGTTGGCCTGGTAGGGGATGTTTCCAATTCTGGAACCACCTACTACCTGACCAAACAATCCCCTTATGGTGTCTGGTTGTAAGTCAACCTTATTAGACAAGCTATCCTAGGGGTAGCATGGACTAAGCAGCCTAAAGGCTTAACTTAAGAGGTCGTGTTAAGCGAGCTGTTTTACCACATACAATCCTGTAATACCAAATGAAAGGACACCACACAAGTATATATTATAAAAATATATGTGTTTATTACTAAAAACAATCCCCAGTATTCTTTATGAATAAAGGGGCACAAGCGTTAAATCAAAAGCACTGTTTAAACATACAAAGTTGCACAATTATGGATGAGGGCAGGGGGCCACTCAAACCATATACTAAACAAGTGGTATAAGAGAGGCCACTCGAACAGTGGTTAGGCCTAGGGCCTAGGGAATCGCTGGGAGCAGTCAGGACAAGCAATGCTGAAGTCGGGAATGGCCCTCGGGATTCGGGAGATGTGCGGAAAGCGCACGCATGCACCAATGTTAACCAATGGTGCGTAAAAGTCAAATAGTTAAAGTTTAAGGACACTTCCGCTGAACCTAGAGGAACAAAACTTAACACACAGACCCTAGAGGTGTGCACCAGTGTGGGAACACCGGCGGAGCAAAGTTACCTCACCCACAGGAAGTGGGTGCACAGGGTCGAAGTGGCGTCGGGTTTTGACACGCAGGCTCTTGGTGCTTGAAGCTGAAAGGGCTGCAGGCAGGGTGAAGACGAAGTGTCCGGTGGAGTCCAAGGGTGGACTCAAGTTGTAGAGTACCTGAAAGCAGAGGGGACAGAGTCTGGGTCACTCAGCAGTGACCAGGGTGGAACCAGGACGGAACCAGGCAATGTCGGGCGCAATCAGGTGGTCGTCGAGGCGCTTCTCTTCGCTGTCACGTGGGCTCTGGGGCATCTGCGACGTCCAGGAGCAGGTCACGATCTGTCCCATGCAGGCTCTCACCGTCGGTGCAGTCGGCTTCCGGTTTGGAGCAAACAAGCCTTGGTAAGAGCAATCCACGCGGGATTGGAAGATGGCGTCTCACTCGGACCAGGAAGGTCAGAGTCGGGGCTCCCTTTCAGGGGAGCTGGTGTGGATCTGGAGCAACCAGAATCACGAGTCTTCTTTTGTAGTTCGTCGGCACAGGGACCACAAGCCAGCTGGCAAGTGACCGGGCCAACGCGTTGAGCCAAATCGTGCCAAAGGGCCCCACGCAGCACTCGTCGAGTGTGGAGGGCTGAACTTCGGCTCAGGAGTAGCTCAGGGTGGGGGCTTCTCAAACCCCGGTGTACAGCTTCGAGGGTCACTCGTGGGCTGCACGGTCAGCGTCTCGGGGTCACTTCAAGATGGCGTGCCCCACGCTTCCGGTCGCCTCCACGGGTCTCAGCTTTGCAGGGACTGTGGATCGGGCTGTTAGAAGCTGGGCAGGCTTGATCTCGTCGATCTCAGTCGCTCGAGTTCCGGCGGGAACTGCAACCAAGTAGACGTCGAGGGCTGGATGGTGCCTGCTGCTGCAGGGTGGTCACTCCTTGACCACAAGGGAGATTCTTCGGGCTTCCACGTTGAGATGGAGGGCGAAGGGTCCAGAATATCGTTTCAAATGTTTCTTCCAGGAAAATCTGATGTGCATTGGCACTGCTCCCACTCTTATTCGAATCTGGTGGGCGTGATTACCTGCTAGGTCCCCTCCTATGGGTGGGACCCAGGAAGTGGGTGGATACACCCCCTTCCTTTGATCCAGGCCGCCCTGGCACGAGGGCTGGAGTGCCCCAGAACCGGTTTGGCCGGATTATGCAAGGGGCAGCCTTGTGCGCCCCAGGCAGTGTCTGGTTTCTTTCAAACCTCCCTGCTACAATACACTATCTCCTGTCTGGAGGGCGGTGACACCCTCCTGTGACAGGAAACCCTTTGTCCAGGACCCCCTTGACTGGGTTTCGGCCAGCTCCAGGGGTCCAGACATTTGTCTGTGGCAGAGGCATCCATTTTGTGGATCTTAAGGCCTTTGGAGAAATCAACCGCATTAAAGTGAAGTAACATGTCTTACCCCTCTAGAGGGGTGGAATGCCATCCCCGTCGCCAGAACTGGCGAGGGGATGGTATTCCAAAGCGTATGACACCTTACACGACATGTTTTGATAAAGCCAAACCAGAGTTGCTAAATAACCGCGAGGATTATAAGGCACTTAATAGTATATGGTATGGCATTATCCTGAAACAGCTTAGGGATTTGTTCCCGACGGCTGCAGACAGGCTCAGCTCATGCTAGAGCTCCATCTCACATAAAAACCATGCACCCAGCCTCCAGGATTGGTGAGGCCTGTCTATAGGAGTGGCTCACAGGTTTACATGTGTCCAGATATAGGTTTAGACATAGGTATACTATATCTAAGCAAGGGGTGTGTACACCACCTTACCCCAGCTGAGTGATCAGCCAGTTGTGTCAATTTAAGAACCAGCCAGGGGTGGCAAAAGATATGCTGCAGCCCCTGGTAGGCCTTAGTGGCTCCTGTGCCCTGTGCACCTATAGTGCATTCTACAGGGGCTGACAAGGAGTCCATTTCCAATTGGTATGTACCTAGGGTACATGGAATCCATTTTACAGAGAGAGCAGATGGCCTGGGGCCCTGATTAGCAGGGAACCAGGTCAACTAAGTCAAAAAACCAGCTAAACACAGGCAAAAAATCTGGGGTAACCATAGTCAGGTAGCCACCTTCCTACATTTATAGATTTAAATGCTTAGATATCTAAATTCAACTTGCAGGTTGCCAATCAAATACCATTCTTAGCCTGTAAATAATGTATTTTAAATGTATTATAAATGTTTATATGATAGTCTGTATTTATGAAATATGTATGTTTGTAATGTATGCTTTTATGATTTGCAACCAAAATCGAAAGCAATATAGAATTGAATTGAATTGAATTGAATTGAATACTCTTGGTGCCGTCGTCACCCCAAATGGAAGGACTGTGAACTGATAGTGTAGTCCTTCCAGTACAAACCTTAGATATTTCCTGGGAGGAGGATGTGAAAGTAGGCGTCTTTCAGATCTAGTGTAGCAAGGAAGTCTCCCTGTTGCAGCAGTGGAAGCACTTGTTGCAGAGTGATCATATGAAAATGATCTGATTGTATGTAATGGTTGAGGGGCCTGAGGTCTAGAATCGGTCTGAGTGTCCCGTCTTTCTTGGGAATTAGAAAGTACAGCGAGTAAGGAATATGCTACTTACCAGTATGCATCTGTTCTTGGCATAGAGGGCTGCAGAGTGGTACATTTATGAATAGATCGCCATCTGGTGTTGGGCTCGGATGATTGCACTTTGTTTTTCTTCTGGAGAAGTCTTTGTCGTCATAGATGACTCCTCCTCTCGGTGTTAGTGCGCATGGGCATCGGCTCCATCCTTAGATTGTTTTGCCATAGTAGGGTTAGATGGAGTAGTGTAGTGTAGTACATAAAGATATGCCCATGTAAGTGTATCTAAATAAGATAATGTTGGGACAGACACAGGTTTCCGGGGAGGCCGGGAGGGCATGTACCACTCTGCAGCCCTCTATGCCAAGAACAGATGCATACTGGTAAGTAGCATATTCCGTTCGAGGCATATGGGCTGCAGATGGTACATTTATGAATAGATTGTAAAGCAGTTACCTCCCTAGCGGTGGTCACCAGTGTCTGTCGCAACTGTTTGAAATAGAGTTTTTAATACAGCTTGGCCCACTCTGGCTTGTTGTGCAGCCTGTACATCAACACAGTAGTGCTTTGTGAATGTATGTGGTGTAGACCAAGTTGCTGCTCTACATATGTCATCTAGGGGAATGTTCCCTAAGAATGCCATAGATGCTCCTAGCTTACGTGTAGAATGAGCTCTAGGAGGAACAGTTAATGTTCTCTTTGCTTTAATGTAACATATTTGTATACATCTTACAATCCATCTAGCGATGCCTGCTTTAGAGATAGGATTGCCCTTATGTGTTGGGGAAAATGCTACAAATAGTTGTTTAGTTTTCCTGAAGTTGTGTGTTCTTTCTATGTAGTACAAAATGGCTCTTTTGACATCTAGTGTATGTAGAGCCCTTTCTGCCACTGTCTGTGGCTTTGGAAAGAAGACTGGTAATTCCACTGGTTGATTGATGTGGAATGCTGAAATTACTTTAGGCAAGAACTTTGGGTTTGTTCTAAGAACCACTTTATTCTGGTGTAACTGTAGGAATGGTTCTTGTATTGTTAATGCCTGTAATTCACTTACTCTCCTGAGTGAGGTAATGGCTATAAGGAAAGCCACCTTCCATGTAAGGAATTGTATTTCGCACCTATGCATAGGTTCGAAGGGTGGCCCCATTAGTCTGGTGAGTACTACGTTGAGGTTCCAGGCTGGGGAAGGTGGTAATCTTGGTGGAATGACTCTTTTAAGGCCTTCCATGAATGCTTTTATCGCTGGTACTCTGAACAGTGATATGTGTTGCCTGTTTTGTAGGTACGCTGCTATAGCTGCTAGATGTACTCTGATAGATGTGTATGCTAGATTACATTGCTGTAAGTGTAATAAGTAGCAAATAATCTCCTTTGTTGATACGTCCAGAGGGTTGATATTATTAGTAGTACAGTGTATAGCAAACCTCTTCCACTTAGCTGCATAGCATGCTCTGGTGGTGGGACGTCTCGCTTGTTTAATTATCTCCATGCAATTTGGGGGTAGATCTAAGTACCCAAATTCTAGGATTTCAGGAGCCAGATCGCTAGGTTCAATTGAGTTGGGTCTGGGTGCATTATTTCTCCATGGTTCTGTGTAAGGTGCATGGGTAGAATTCGTAGCTTTTGATGTGGCACTTGTGAGAGTTGCAGGAGCGTGGTGAACCACGGCTGTCTTGCCCACGTGGGTGCTACTAGTATCATGGTCATTGAATGTTGTTGCAGCTTCCTGACCACTAATGGGATTAGTGGGAGAGGGGGAAAAGCGTATGCAAATTTGTTGGACCAATTTATCCATAACGCATTGCCCTGCGACAGGTGATGTGGATACCTGGACGCGAAGCTTTGGCATTTTGCGTTCTGATGAGTGGCAAAGAGGTCTATCTCTGGTTGTCCCCATCTTTGGAAGAATGGCTGCAGTATTTGGTGGTGCAGTTCCCATTCGTGTATTTGTTCCGACTGTCTGCTTAAGATGTCTGCTATCTGGTTTTGGACTCCTGGTAGGTGTTCGGCTAACAGATAGATGTTTTGAGGAATGGCCCATCTCCAAATTTCCTGTGCTAGTCTGGATAGTTGGAGAGAGTGCGTCCCCCCCTGTTTTTGAATATAATACATTGCTGTCATGTTGTCTGTTCTGATCAGGACTGCTTTGTTGGTAACATGTATTTGGAAGGCTTTCAATGCTAGAAACACTGCTAGTAGTTCTAGATGATTGATGTGCAGTCTTCTTTCCTGCACACTCCACCTTCCTTGTACTGTGTATTTGTCCATATGTGCTCCCCATCCGGTGAGCGATGCGTCTGCTGTTATTGTCACCTGTGGAATTGGTTCTAGGAACGACCGCCCCTTGGCAATGTTTGTTATGTTCCACCACTTCAGAGAGCGGTGTGTGCGGTCGTCTACCAACACCAGATCTGTAATCTGCCCTTGAGCCTGATTCCACTGTGTCGCTAAGCATTCTTGTAGCGGACGCATTTGTAGTTTGGCATATGGTATTAGCAGTATGCAGGATGACATCATCCCTAATAGCTGCATGAACACTCTTGCTGTTAGTGAGTGTTGTGGCTGAAATCTTTGAATGACTGTAAGCATTGTTTGGATCCTGACTGGGTTGGGGTACACTTTGGCTTTTTCTGTGTCTATAGTAGCCCCCAGATATTGTTGAACCTTGTTTGGTTGTAGGTGTGACTTTGTGTAGTTCACCGTGAACCCTAGCTGGTGTAGTAGCTGAATTGTCCTTTGTGTGTTTTGCAGACACTCCTCTTGCGACCTGGCTTTTATTAGCCAGTCGTCCAAGTATGGGAAGACATGAATTTGTTGTCTTCTTAGGTGAGCTGCTACCACTGCCAGGCATTTTGTGAACACCCTTGGTGCCGTTGTGACACCAAATGGAAGGACTTTGAACTGATAATGTTGTCCTTCTACCACAAACCTGAGGTATTTCCTGTGGGCTTTGTGAATAGGGATATGAAAGTAAGCGTCTTTTAGATCCAGTGTAGAAAGAAAGTCCCCTTTCTTCAGTAAAGGAAGTACTTGTTGGAGCGTGACCATGTGGAAATGTTCCGAATTTATGTATGCGTTGAGAGGTCTTAGGTCCAGTATTGGCCTTAGAGACCCGTCCTTTTTGGGAATTAGGAAGTATAGGGAGTATACTCCTGTTCCTTGTTGGTGCTGTGGAACCTTCTCTATGGCATGCTTTCCTAGCAGGGATAGTACTTCTTGTTTTAACAGTGTCAGGTGATCTTGTTTCATTGGACGCTGTTTGGGGGGGATGTTTGGTGGGGTAGCTGTGAGTTCTAGGCAATAACCATGTTGGATAATTTGTCTCACCCACCTGTCTGATGTGATGTTTTCCCAGACAGGTAGGAACTGTGATAGGCGTCCCCCGACCGGTGTTATATGGTCTGGGGGGAGCTGTATGAAGTCACTGTTTTGGGGTTGGAGAGTTGCGGTTGTTGTTGTTTCCGCGACCTCTACCCTTGTTGTTGTTACCCCTGTATCCACCTCTACAATTACCTCTGGGTGATGTAGGTGTAAAAGAGGTTTGCTGTTGGTTTGTACCTGTACTTTTGGATCCTCCTCTATAGGTGGATCTACGAAAGGAACCTCTTTGTGTCGGCTGCTGCAATGCTCCCATTGATTTAGCCGTTTCTGTATCCTTTTTCATTTTTTCTAGGGCCTCATCTGTCCCTGTGCCAAAAAGTGTTTTCCCATCAAAAGGTTGATTAAGTAACGAGGTTTGTACCTCTTGTTTGAATCCTGACACTCTGAGCCATGCATGTCTCCTTAGCATGATGCTTGTATTTGTCGACCTTGCCGCAGTTTCTGCCGCGTCTAGGGCGCACTTTATTGAAGTGTTAGTAATTAACTTCCCTTCTTGTATAAGTTGATCAGCTCTCTTTTGATGTTCTTTAGGGAGATGTTTGATGAGTGTTTCTAACTCATCATAATGCGCTCTGTCATACCTTGCAAGTAGTGCTTGCGTATTAGCTATGCGCCAACTGTTTGCCGCTTGAGATGCTACTCTCTTGCCAGAGGCATCTATTAGCTTAGACTCTTTGTCAGGAGGTGGAGCTTCTCCTGTAGATAAAGAGTTTGCTCTCTTACGAGCGTTTGTGACCACTAGTGAGTCTAGAGGAATTTGCCCTTTAATGTATATTGGGTCTTTTGGAGCTGCCCTATATTTTTTATCAATTCTTGGGTTCAATACCCTAGCCCTCACTGGGTCTTTGAATATCTCTGATGTATGACTGAGAAGGCCCTTAAGCATTGGTAGTGTTCCTGATGTTCTTTGTGCAGTAGGTAGTGTTTCTAATAAGAAGTCCTGTATTTGAGGTTCTGCATGTAGGTCTACCTTATGATATGTTGCTGCTCTATTAATGAGTTGCGCAAACCCAGTATTGTCATCAGGAGGTGAAGGTTTTGAGGGATATGACTCAAGGTCGGTATCATTACCTGATCCCACATTATACTCTTCCCATGGGTCTGCCTCCTCTGGGATTGTGTCCTCATCATCCCCAGGGTGTCCCCCCTCCCCTGTGTCACTCTCTACATCTGTTGTAGGTGTAGATGGTCGTGTGGGAGGAATATTTGGCCTATTGTGAGGAAGAGGAGAAGATGGTGTGTGTCTAGGTTTGGGAGAAGAGGGAGGAGTTGTATTCGTCCCCATTGTTCTCTTCTTCGGATGAGTCTTGTCGTCCGAATGTTCATTCTTCCTCTTTTTAGGTAGTTCCGTGATTACCTTGCCAGTCTTTGGGTCAATAAACAGAGTCTTTTGTTTAGGATCATTCCCGTGTTCCTGTGTCGGTACCGCAGTTTTCGGGTCCGAAAGGTGTTTTTTCTTTTGAATGTCCATTTGTATTTTCGGTGCCGAGATTTTATTCGGATCCGATTTCTTCGGTATCGAAGATGTCCCCGGTGTCGAGGGTGTTTTCGACGCCGAAGCGTGCTTCGGTGTCGACATGGACTGCTTCGACTTCGAGCTTTCCTTGACTTGGAGCTTCGGTGTCGATGTGGTCCGTTTATCGGAACCGGAACCACTTTGATGGGAGACCGAGTGTTTCGGTTTCTGTTTCGTTGCCGGGCTCGAAGGCGGGGCGTTGGAAACTTTTTTCGGTTGTCTGACCGGGCTCGAAGGCGGGGTCGATACCGTTGGGGGTCTGTTTTTTGGTAAAGGGACGTCGTCACTCACGGTTTGTTGGACGTCGATTTCCTCGACGTCAGACTCGTCCTCTTCAGACCCCGCCTCGTCGGCCTCTTCTTCCTCCTCTTCTGGGTGCTGGTCCTCAAACAGCTCCGGGATTGCTTGTGACTGCATTCTCGATACCTCGTGTCTTCGGGCTCGACGGTTTCTAATCGTCGATTTTGAAGAGAACGCTGCACAGGCCTCACAGTCCCTGGATTCGTGTTCAGGGGACAAGCAGAGGTTGCAGACCTCGTGTAGGTCCTTGTGTGGGAACTTAGCACCACACGTTGGACATTTTTTGAATGGAGTCCTTTCCATGGACGCCGGGCTGGACTACGTCGAGTTTCTCGTAGTCGTCGTCCTTCGAACCGCGTCGGTATGGAGTAAAGTCGCGTTCGATAACGATACCGTCGATTTGGAAAGGAATACGCGCCGGTTATAACCTTCTTTGTTGAAGTCGGTCCGGAGCGCTTCGATCCTCATCCGAACCCGATGGCGGAAAAAAACAATCTAAGAATGGAGCCGATGCCCATGCGCACTAACACCGAGAGGAGGAGTCATCTATGACGACAAAGACTTCTCCAGAAGAAAAACAAAGTGCAATCATCCGAGCCCAACACCAGATGGCGATCTATTCATAAATGTACCATCTGCAGCCCATATGCCTCGAACACCCCTGTTCCTTGTTCCTGTAAAGGAACTAACTGAATCGCACCCTTCTGTAGAAGGGACAGAACCTCTTGCTGAAGCAGAGCTAGATGATCGGTAGACATTGGACGCTGTTTGGGAGTTATGTGTGGAGGGGTTGCTGTAAGTTCTAGGCAGTAGCCATGTTTCATAATCTGTCTTACCCACTTGTCTGTTGTAATGGAGTTCCAGACAGGCAGGAACTGTGTTAGTCTGCCCCCTACAGGAGTGGAATGCTGCGGGGGGAGCGTAGGGAAGTCATTGCTTAGGGGCAGAAGAGGCTCAAGTGTTGTTATTACCTCTACCTCTGCCCTTGGTATTATTGCCTCTGTATCCTCCTCTATAGTAACCTTTTTTGGAGGAGGTTTGTGTCTTGAAAGACGTGTTAGTGTCTGTTCCAGTTTGTTTGGAGCCGCCCCTGTAAAAGGAGCGACGAAAGGAACCTCGAGCTGGGGTAGACTGTAAGGCCCCCATAGACTTGGCAGTGTCCGTGTCTTTTTTCATTTTTTCAAGGGTAGTGTCTACCTCTGGGCCGAATAATTGGTTCTGATTAAAAGACTGGTTCAGAATGGTGGTTTGTACTTCTTGTTTGAACCGTGAGATGCGTAGCCACGCATGTCTCCTAATAGCGACACTGGTATTAATAGCCCTAGATGCTGTGTCTGTGGCATCTAGTGCGCATTTGATGGAAGCGTTAGATATTAACTTGCCTTCCCGTATGAGGTCAGTAGCTTGATCTTTGTACTGATCTGGGAGGTGCTCAAGCAATTTCTCCAATTGGTCGTAGTGAGCCCGATCATAACGAGAGAGGAGGGCTTGTGTATTAGCTATGCGCCATATATTGGAAGCCTGCGCAGCTATTCTCTTGCCTGACGCATCAATAATTTTGGATTCCTTGTCAGGCGGGGGTGCTTCACCAGAAGTCTGAGAATTGGCCCTTTTACGTGCATTGGACACCACCAAGGAGTCTAGTGGTAGGTGTCCTTTAATATAAACTGGGTCTGAGGGTGCAGGTCTATATTTCTTTTCAAACCTGGGGTTTAAAATTCTGGAACGCACAGGATCTTTAAAGACCTCGGTAGCATACTTAACCACTCCTCTGATCATGTGAAGAATTTGAGCGGATCTCTGAGACTGCTCAAAAGTATCTAAGAGAAAATCTTCCTCAATGGCCTCAGAATGCATGGGGACACCATGGTATGTAGCAGCTCTGTTTATTAGCTGGCAAAACCCAATAGTATCCTCAGGAGGAGAAGGTTTAGATGGGTATGAGGGTGCCTCAGGGACATCAGGGTCATTTGCAGGGCATGGAAATCCCCACCCAGACGCAGGTTTTGTGTATGGAAAATTCCACGTGCCCTCGCCTACAGGGTATGCAGTGTCTCCTTCCCCGTCCCCTCCACCCAAATCATATTCATCATCATTCTGTGGCGAATGTGGTGACAATGGAGACTGTATAGGAGAGGTCTGAGGTGAAATATAGGGAGGAGCGGGAGAAGGATTAGAGACAGGAAAGGAAAAGTGCAGAGGAGAGGTTGCACAGTCCTTCTTTTTGGCAGGAACCACTGGTGTAGGTGGTGTAACTGCAGGTCTCTTCTTGAGCGTTGTGGCACCAACATGACCGGTTTTTGGGTCGATGAAGATCTTTATCTGTTGAGGATCTGGTTGAAAAAGGTCCTCTTGAGGCACAACCTTCTTGGGCGTCGATGTTTTCGGTGCCGGCGTAGGCTGTCTAGTGTCCTTAGCCTTGGAAAGTATTAAAGCGTCCTGTGGCTTAGGTTTTGGCACCGAAGGTGTCGTTTTTGGCTTAGAAGGCATGTTCGAGGGCTTGGAGTCCTCAGAATCAGGCTGTGTGTTTTTCGGCACCGTGTGCGGCTTCGGAGCAGGTGCGTCTTTTGGTTTTGGTTTCGGGACCGAAACAGGTTTTGGTTTCGGTATCGGCACTTCTTTCGGAGTCGGAGCCGAAGGGTGTTTTGGCTTCGGTGCCGACCGAGTCTTGCTCAGTGACGAGGCACCGGAAGGCGGGGGACATTTTTTCAGAGCCGATGGAAGACTCTTGGTCGGTGTCGAGGCACCAGTAGGCGGGGAAGATTTCTTCGGAGTCGAGCCTGAGGGCGGGACTTTCGAAGTAGATGATCGGTCTCGACTGGGCCCAGTGGGCGGAGTGCTGACCTTTGCCTTCTGTTTGGGCGTATGTGTGGCCGGGGCAGTAGTACTCACACGCTGACCCGATGGAATGGAGTCGTCGGAGTCATCTGCCTCGGAGACTATCAGGAGATCCGGTGATGCTTCTTCGGGACGAATGGAACCTCATCGTCGAAGATGTCTTCCGGTGCAGGAGCTGTTCGCCTCATCTCGTGTCGACGGGCCCTCCGGTCACGGATGTTTTTTTTCGAGCGGAAGGAAGCACAGGCTGTGCAGGTCGACTCGTTGTGGTCCGGCGACAGGCAGAGGTTACAAACCTCGTGGTGGTCGCTATGTGGGAACTTTGCTTGACATTTTGGGCATTTTTGGAATGGAGTTCTTTCCATATGGTGCAGGCCGCACGGCGTAGATAGGCCCAAAGGCCCACTTGGATGACCGGAATGGAAACTTCGTTGTCGAAAGGTGTCGCAGTCGATGTCGAAGGCTGGTAGTATACGTTTTATGAAGTTCTGCGCGTCGAAGTTGCAGAAAAACAGTTTCTGGCCGGAGTGGAGAAACTTTCATCCGAACCCAGTGGCGGAAAAAAACAATCTGAGGATGGAGCTGATGCCCATGCGCAGTATTGTCCAAGGGAGGAGTCACCTATCAGGACTAACAAAGACATCTTCCAAGAAGACAACAACCTGCAATCATCCGGGCCCAACACCAGGTGGCGGTCTAATGCACAGTGTACTATCTGTAGCTCATATGCCTCGAACACAGTTTTACTCTCCTAAGTGCGTTTTTCCTCACCGCTTATAACAAGAGGAAGTGGATATCCTTGCAGCACAAGATCGTACCCTTAGAACTGCTGCCCCATAACACAGACCTCCTCGTCCCTCACGCTGCCCAATAACACACAGACCTCCTCGCCCCTCACACTGCCCCATAACACACAGACCTCCTCGCCCCTCACGCTGCCCCATAACACAGACCTCCTCGCCCCTCACGCTGCCCCATAACACACAGACCTCCTCGCCCCTCGCGTTGCCCCATCCAGTCTCAAGCTCCCCTTGCGCTGGAGGGCAGGGCTCCCTTCAGGTTTAACACCCCAGCCTCACCTGCTCCCAGATGTAGAAGTGGCTGAGGAAGCATCCGACCTCCCCCTTGGTGAGGGTCCTGCCAGAGTAGGGGTCATAGTATCCGGGGAGAAGGTCAACTCCCAGCTCCTTGATCCCACTGCTGTTCAAAGCCCTAAAAGCACAAAGAAACAGGTGAGAGTAAATATCTGTGGCAGAGAGCACAGCCAGGGGGCAGCAGAGAGCACAGCCACAGAGCACAGCCACAGAGCACAGCCAGGGGGCAGCAAAGAGCACAGCCAGGGGGCAGCAGAGAGCGCAGCCACAGAGTGCAGCCAGGGGGCAGCAGAGAGCACAGCCAGGGGCAGCAAAGAGCACAGCCATAGAGCACAACCAGGGAGCAGAAGGAAACGCAACCAGGAAGTGGTTGTGTTTCTTTCTGCTCCTGGTTGGGTTTCCTTCTGCATACAGCACCAGCAAACAACAGGCAAGTAGTGAGAGCAGATAGGAAGCGTAGAGCCGCAGCAAACAAGAAGCAGAGAGTAAGAGTAGGTAAGAAGCAAAGATGAGCAGCAAAAAACAAGTGAGGACTAGGAGCAGATTGGAAGAGTACAGCACTAGCAAACAACAAGCACGGAGTGAGAGCAGATAGGAAGCGTACAGCAGCAGCAAACAACAAGCACAGAGTGAGAGCAGATAGGACGCATAGAGCACTAGCAAACAACAAACAGGGAGTAACAGCGGATAAGAAGCGAAGAGCAGCAGCAGGCAACAAGCATGAAGTAAGAGCGGATAAGAAATTAAAATCAGCAGTAAACAACAAGCAAGGAGTAAGAACAGATAGGAACCGCAGAGCAGTAGCAAACAACAAGCGGGGAGTAAGAGAGGACAAGAAGTGATGAACAGCAGCGAAACAAAAAGCGAGGAGTAAGAGCAGATATAAAGTGTAAAGCGGCAGCGAAACAACAATTGGGGAGTAAGAGCGGTCAGCAAGCGTAGAACAGCAGTAAACAAGAAAGGAGTAAGAGTGGATAAGAAACATAGAGCAGCAGTAAACAACTGGAGAGTAAAAGCAGGTAGGACGCATGGAGCAGCAAAAACAACAAGCAGGGAGTACGAGTGGATAAGAAGTGTAGAGCAGCAACAAACAACCAGCGGGAGTAAGAGCAGATAGGACGCATAGAGCACCAGCAAAAAACAAGTGGGGAGTAAGAACAGATAGGAAGTGTAGCGCAGCAGCATACAACAAGTAGGAGGTAAGAGTCAATAGGATGCACAGAGCAGTAGCAAACAACAAACAGGGAATAAGAGCAGATAGGACGTGTAGAGCAGCAGCAAAGAACAAGCAAGGAGCAAGAGCGGACAAGAAGCACAGAGGAGCAGCAAACAACAAGCGAGGAGTAAGAGGAGATAGGAAAAGTAGAGCTGCAGCGAACAACAAGCGGGGAGTAAGAGCAGACAGGAAGCATAAAGTTGCAGCAAACAACAAGCGGGGGGTAGGAGCGGATAGGAACTGTAGAGCAGCAGCAAACAACAAACAGGGAGTAAGAAAAGATATGAAGCAAAGAGAAGCAAACAACAAGTGGGGAGTAAGAACAGACAGGAAGTATAGAGCAGCAGCACACAATAAGCAGGAGAGCAATAGCAGCCAACAATTGTGGAGCAGCAGCAAAGAGCAGACAGAAAAGACAAAAAGTAAGGTGATTCACCTAACAACTGCGGTGACTGAGAAAGCCCAAAAGAATTCCTATTACCGTCTTATTCCCGAGACCCTTGGTTTTGAAAATACTGTTTGGGTCCTCCTTAAGCTCTTTCGCACAAAGAATGAATGTCAAAATCAACCCTTTCTAATGACCCAAAGATTAGGATGCTATAAAATGACCTGTAACCTGAGTTGGTGACCTCTTATCTACCATCTGATACATATGTGACCCTGAGCTGACCTCTCATCTGTCTTCTATGGCATGCTCAACCTACAACCAACCTCTTGTCCACCATCACCAAAGGATGTCCTCTGACCTGACGTTTACGTCAGTGACTTTGCGCCACCTTTAACCTGATGTGTACACCAACAGTGGTCCTGCAGAGACTGCGGATCAGCCCCCTACGACGTCGATGACCCAACAGCTCACAAATAGTCCATCCTGTTCCCACATCGCGTACCAATGACACGAGTAGCTACACTGTGTACATGTTATTAAAAGGAGTCATAGGAAGGACTATTGACTTCTCGATGTTCCTCCCAGGTGGTATACATCTATACCTGTACACCTAATGCTATACCCTTGTACCTGTACACCGGGTGCTGTACACCTGTATACCTGGTACTGTACACCTGTACACCTGGTGTGATAACCTTGGACTGTACAGCTGGTGCTATAACCTGTACACCTAATGCTAATCACTTGTATCTGTACACTGAGTACTATACACCTGGATACCTGGTTCTATAAACCTGTACACTTGGTGCTATACTAGTCAGATAAAAAAATGGAGGAGGAAGAAGAGGTTCACTCAGCTTTCAAGAGGTACTGGTTATAGTAAGTAAGTAAGTAAGTATTGGACTTATACAGCGCAAACTAAGCCCAAGGGCTTCAAGGTGCTAATGAAGCTAAAAGAAGGCAGCAGAGTAGACAACACGCTCATACTGAATTATGTGAGAAAACCCAGGTTTTTAAGCTTGTACGAAAGATGGAGTGAGAGGGTTGACCAGAGAGCTTTTCCGGGAGGGAGTTCCCAACCTTGCCTCAGTCAGAGAAAAGGCTCTACCTCCCCACCTATCCATCGGAAAGTGGGGGAATGAACCACACGAGTCTCAATACCAGAGTCTCAGAACTCTTTGTTTTGGAGACCCTCAACCGCACGTTCACAGACTGCGGTGTATGTAATCTCCGCTTAGAATGGTTCGGTGGATAGCATCATCATCAGGTCTTGTCACTTGAGTGTCCCGTTCTACAAGTGGCATCAAAACCTCCACCAAGATGGCGAGTGTCTGGATCTTGACAGTGATTAAAATTACCTCCAGTACTTTAGGTGAATCTTTATTGTGGGAAAGATGTAGGATAGGGATAAGTCTAAAAGCAAAGCGTTTTTTAGTGGATGAGTCACTGGCCCAAGACGCTTAGTGGTTGGGTCAACATGTTTCAGCCTGGAACAGCCCCCACGGGTCTATGGCCTTTGTCTGCACCTGTGCACCTGTTGCTATACATCTGTATCTGCACCTGTACACCTGGTGTTATGCACCTGTACCTGTACACCTGGTGCTATACACCTGTACCTGTACACCTGGTGCTATACACCTGTACCTGTGCACCTGGTGTTATACACTTGTACCTGTACACCTGGTGCTATACACTTGTACCTGTACACCTGGTGCTATACACTGTACCTGTACACCTGGTGCTATACACCTGTACCTGTGCACCTGGTGTTATACACTTGTACCTGTACACCTGGTGTTATACACCTGTACCTGTACACCTGGTGCTATACACTTGAACCTGTGCACCTGGTGTTATACACTTGTACCTGTGCACCTGGTGTTATACACTTGTACCTGTACACCTGGTGCTATATACCTGTACCTGTACACCTGGTGCTATACACCTGTCCTGTGGACCTGGTGTTATACACTTGTACCTGTACACCTGGTGCTATAAACGTGGTGCTACAACCTGTGCACCTGTTGTTATACATATGTAGCTGCACCTGTACACCTGGTGCTATACACCTGTACCTGTGCACCTGGTGTTATACACTTGTACCTGTACACCTGGTGCTATACACTTGTACCTGTACACCTGGTGCTATACACTGTACCTGTACACCTGGTGCTATACACCTGTACCTGTGCACCTGGTGTTATACACTTGTACCTGTGCACCTGGTGTTATACACTTGTACCTGTACACCTGGTGTTATACACCTGTACCTGTGCACCTGGTGTTATACACTTGTACCTGTGCACCTGGTGTTATACACTTGTACCTGTGCACCTGGTGCTATACACTTGTACCTGTACACCTGGTGCTATATACCTGTACCTGTACACCTGGTGCTATACACCTGTCCTGTGGACCTGGTGTTATACACTTGTACCTGTACACCTGGTGCTATAAACGTGGTGCTACAACCTGTGCACCTGTTGTCATACATATGTAGCTGCACCTGTAAACCTGGTGCTATACACCTGTACTTGTGCACCTGGTGCTATACACCTGTACCTGTGCACCTGGTGTTATACACTTGTACCTGTACACCTGGTGTTATACACCTGTACCTGTGCACCTGGTGTTATACACTCGTACCTGTACACCTGGTGCTATACACCTGTAGCTGTGCACCTGGTGTTATACACTTGTACCTGTACACCTGGTGCTATAAACGTGGTGCTACAACCTGTGCACCTGTTATACATATGTAGCTGCACCTGTACACCTGGTGCTATACACCTGTACCTGTGCCCCTGGTCCTATACACCTGTACCTGTGCACCTGGTGTTATACACTTGTACCTGTACACCTGGTGTTATACACCTGTACCTGTGCACCTGGTGTTATACACTTGTACCTGTACACCTGGTGCTATAAACGTGGTTCTACAACCTGTGTACCTGTTGTTATACATATGTAGCTGCACCTGTACACCTGGTGCTATACACCTGTAAATGTACACCTGGTGTTATACCCCTGTACTTGACCCCCTGGTGTTATACACCTGGTGCTACAACCTGTGCACCTGTTGCTATAGATCTGTAGGTGAACCTGTACACCTGGTGCTACACACCAACAAGAATGCCAGCTGGTTCTCCGCGGACCTCCTGACCTCCAAACAAACCTGCCGAAAACTAGAGAAGAAATGGCACCGCGAACAGACACCGTAGAACCAAGAACATCGTGTGCCAAAACCATCACCTCATCAGATCCACCGAAAGGACATCCTTCAAGTACCGCCTCGACAACAACGTACACAACAGCAAAGAGCTCTTCAACATCTTGAAGGAACTCTCTAACCCCAGCTCCAACACCAACGACATCCCACCATCGCAAGACCTGTGCAACTCCCTTGCCACCTTCTTCCATCGCAAGATCGCAAACATCCATGACAGCTTCGACAACCATGGACTGTTCCCATGGGGCACAGGGTCAGCGCTGATTTGCATATCGCCATTGTCTAACCCAGGTTGGTGTGGAGTGGAAAAACGATGGATTTGGGCCCAGATCTTTTGACTGGGGTGAATGTGTGACATTGATCCACATTCTGTCCATCATTGTTGTTTTTGCAGCTTCGACAACCAGACCACCACAACAGCCAACAACACCTCAGACTCCACGGCCACCACCCACAGCGGCCCCCTGCTCACCTGGACTAACATCAACAACGACAACACCATCAAAATCTTGAACACCATCCACTCCAGCTCCCCATCAGACCCGTGCCCACACCACATCTTCAACAAAGCCAGCGCCACCATCGCACCCCATCTCCGCAAGGCCATCAACATCTCCTTCGAGACTGCGACCTTCCCGGGGAGAGCTGGAAGCACACCGAGATTAACGCCTTGCTCAAGAAAGCCAAGGCAGATCTGAGGGACCTCAGGAACTTCCGGCCCTTCTCCCTGCTCCCGTTCACGGCAAAGGTCATCGAGAAAAGCGTCAACAAACAGCTGACCCGCTACCTCGAGGAGAACAACATCCTGGACCGGTCCCAATCCGGGTTTCGCAGCAACCACAGCACCAAAACTGCCCTCATCGCCGCCACCGATGACATCAGGGCCCTGCTGGACAACGGCAAAACTGCAGCCCTCATCCTCCTGGACCTATCAGCCGCCTTCGACACAGTCTGCCACCGCACCCTACGCACTCGCCTCCACGACGCAGGAGTCCGAGGCGAAGCACTGGACTGGACCACCTCCTCCCTCTCCGGCAGAACGCAGAGCGTCCGCCGCCCCCCTTTCCATTCCAAAGCCTTCAAGATCATCCAATGCATCGTACCCCAAGGATCATCCCTCAGCCCGACATTGTTCCACATCTACATGGCCCTGCTCGCCTACGTCGCCAGACTGCACGACCTCAACATCATCTACACCGACGAGACACAGCTGATCCTCTCCCTCACCAAGGAACCCTCACCGCCAAAACCAACCACCACGAAGGAATGAAAGCCGTCGCTGAATGGATGAAGCACAGCCGTCTGATGCTGAACTCGGACAAGACGGGGGTCTTTGTCCTCGGCACCACCCCCTCAGCATGGGACGACTCCTGGTGGCCGACCGTCCTGGGAGCAGCACCGACACCACCGACCATGCACGCAACCTGGGATTTCATCCTCAACTCAACGCTCTCCATGACCAAGCAAGTCAACGCCGTCTCATCCTCCTGCTTCAACACCCTCCGCATGCTCCGCAAGATCTACAGGTGGATCCCCACAGACACAAGAAGAACGGTCACCCAGGCCCACGTCAGCAGCAGACTGGACTATGGAAACGCCCTCTACGCGGGAGCCCCAGCCAAACTGATCAAACAAATGCAACGCATACAGACGCCTCTGCCCGCATGATCCTCGACATCCCTCGACACAGCCACATCACACCCCACCTGAGAGACCTGCACTGACTGCCCGTCAACAAGAGGATCACCTTCAAGCTCCTCACCCACGCACACAAGGCACTCCACGACCCCCGGACCAGCATACCTCAACAGATGACTCACCTTCTACACCCCAAACCGCCAGCTCTGCTCCGCCGACCACGCCCTCGCTACCGTCCCCCGCATCCGAAGAGCGACCTCCGGTGGCAGATCAATCTCCCACCTCACCGCCAAGACCTGGAACACCCTCCGCATCCACCTACGGCAGATCCGGACCTGCTAACCTTCAGGAGACTACTCAAGACCTGGCTATTCGAGAAGTAGCAGCACCCCTCCCCCCCCCCCCCCTCAGCGCCTTGAGACCCTCACGGGTGAGTAGTGCGCTCTACAAATTACAAATTCCCTGAATGATTGATTGATTGATTGAATCGTCCTCCGGCGTTGCTGGTGACCCTGCACACTTCCGCTATACTAGTGGTCATCAGCCATCAATAGCCCTCGGGCTTCTACCTCTTCAGGCTACCCCCCACTTACATCTATCGGCCATCAGTGGCCTTGTGACAACCTCTCAAGTACAAAAAGAACAATAGATGGACAGAATGTAGAACAATGTTATACATTCACCCCAGTACAGAGATCTGGGCCTAAATCCATTGTTTTTTTGCTCGCCATGCCATTCCAGTTTGGACCCAACCATATGCAAATCAGTCTTGACCCTGTGCCTCATGGGAACAGTCCAGCCTGAACTGCCAGGCCAGGGCCTCCATGGACTGGAAACAAGCATCCTAGGACCCCTCATCATCCAGGATAGCTTGACTCCAGTGGTATGGAGAGCATGGGACCCACGTCTGGGCATACCCGTTCCATTAGGGGTCACAAATGCAAAAAGAACAATTGATGGACAGAATGCAGAACAATGTCATACATTCACTCTAGTACAGAGATCTAGGCCTAAATTCAAGTTTTTTTTCTGTGAGTAGGGGTGAGTGTCTGAAAAGTTTCAGCACTCCACCCATCATCTCCTTGTGTTTGCTTTGTTTGCCCTAAGTTGGCAAGATATGCCCAGACATGGGCCCCTTGCTCACTTTGCCACTGGATTCAAGCAAGCCTTGCTGATGAGGGGTCATACCCTGAAACCGGTTCCAGGATGCTTGATTCCGGTCCAGGGAAGACATGGCTTGGTAGTACGGGCTGGACTGTTCCCATGAGGCACAGGATCAAGAGTGATTTGCATATGGCTGTGTCTGAACTGTATACTCTCACCTTCCGTCCAAGACCTCAGTAACCCTCCAGTGAACTCTCACCTGCCATCTATGGCTTCGAAGACAATGCAGCTGATCTCCTGCTCATAGAGCGAGTCCAGCATTCGTTGCCGCCGGTCTGGACGCCGAAGCAGGTTAATCAGGAAAACCTGTATCCATCCCAAAAAAAAGAGAGACAAGAGCCACAGTGAGACATTCAAACCAGTCTGTGATTGTGAGCAGACGCCAGGAGTTCATTGAGAAGAGTGAACCTGTAAAAGTGCCGGAGCTCCCCTACCCTCATCGACTCATGGCAAGGAGCCGATCTGCAAATGCTATGGAACCCCCAGAGTTCAGAGTGGACCAGGTGGGGGGCAAAGCCTGCAGGGTGAGAGGCCTTAGTGGACATTGCAGATAGCTTGTAGTCAGGGAGCCCCAAGAGTGTCAAGTGAACCCAATGAGTAATAACTGGGGTTCTGGACTCATGTAACTGGCACCGTACATAGGGAAGAAATGCATAATGCAAAGTACAAACTCTCCAAAGATGAGAAGAGGTTCCAGGTCAACAAGGAACAAGCAAGAGCCGAACGCACCCTTACCTCTCCAAAGCCCATTTTGTCTGGATGTTTAGGGGGCACGTGGACGTACTGGGAAGGAGCCATGGGGTGTCCATACACTGCAAGGCAAAGAGAGGAGATCTTAGAAAGGCAGCACGTGCCAGCGCTGCTGGGCTCAATGAGCTCCTTATAACAATGAGCATTCATTCACATCAACGATCAAGGATCGACTCGAGAGGAACATCATACACCAGCACTCCAGCCCTGACTCTCCCGCCACTCAACCTAGCTAGCACCCTGTAGCCTTCGTTCACGCACACCTCAAACACCCCAAGGTGACCCAACCCATGATTCTAACACACCAGCATGACCCCTTTCCCATGTCTCAGCCACATTACCAGGACCGCTCGTTGACATAAGACTCAGTGACACCCCACAAGTTGCCCCCAAGCCAAGATCCCATCACAAAGTTCATCCTCCACCAAGTCTATAATCACAGCAGCAAGTCTTGACCCCCAAGATACCCCTAACCTCACATTCAGCCACGCCCGCCCAATGACTTGACTCCCAAGCCATGATCTCGCAATCATCAGGTCCATCCTTATTTAGAGTTTGGAGTTTGGCAGACCAGGTCGTCTTCGAAAATGTGTCCGATTTTCCATCCATTAAAGTTAGAATGCCATTGACATCAATAATCTTTTTGGCAATGTCCCATATACGCCCACCTCAGATATCATCTGGTTCATCCTCAGACCAAGACCCTATCTACACCACCAGGAAGGATTCTTATTCCTTTGCCCATGACAGCCACACCACCTAGAATGATTCTTCTTCATAAACCCATGACTCAGCCATACCACCTGGAGGATACTTCTTCCTTTGCCCATGACTCAGCCATACCACCTGGAGGATACTTCTTCCTTTGCCCATGACTCAGCCATACCACCTGGAGGATACTTCTTCCTTTGCCCATGACTCAGCCATACCACCTGGAGGATACTTCTTCATAAACCCATGACTCACATCCACCACCTGGAAGGATTCTTCTTCCTTTACCCTCTCCAAGGGTCTGCAGCATGACTTCTCCTTCAAGGACTGATAGAAGAGGCTGCTTCAAGGGTTACCCATGGCCTCAAGCATACCCCCTCAAGGACTCACTCAAGGCCTACAGCATGACTCCCCTTCGCTGGGGTGTGCTCGGAGCCTCGTGCAAGCCCCCCTCCCCACAGACTAACCCAGGGCCGCAAGCATGCTGCCCTCTCTAAGGACTCACCCAGGCCCTCAAGCATTCCCCACCTCTTTAAGGACTCACCCAGGGCCTCCAGCATGACTCCCCTTCAAGGACTGACCTAAGAGGCTACTCCGCGGGTTGCCCGTGGGTTGCCGGGGCCTGGCGCAAGCCCCCCTCTCCAAGGACTCATTCAGGGTCTCAAGCATGCCCCCCTTTCCAATGATTCACCCAGGGCCTCAAGCATTCCGCCCCTCTCCAAGGACTCACATAGGCCCTCAAGCATGACTCCCCTTCAAGGACTGACCTAAGAGGCTACTCCGCGGGTTGCCCGTGGGTTGCCGGGGCCTGGCGCAAGCCCCCCTCTCCAAGGACTCATTCAGGGTCTCAAGCATGCCCCCCTTTCCAATGATTCACCCAGGGCCTCAAGCATTCCGCCCCTCTCCAAGGACTCACTCAAGCATGCTCCCCCTCTCCAAGGACTCACCAACTGCCTCAAGCATGCCCCCCTCCGCAAGGACTCACCCAGGGCCTCAAGCATTCCCCCCTCTCCAAGGACTCACCCAAGGCCTCAAGCATTCCCCCCTCTCCAAGGACTCACCCAAGGCCTCAAGCATTCCCCCCTCTCCAAGGACTCACCCAAGGCCTCAAGCATTCCCCCCTCTCCAAGGACTCACCCAAGGCCTCAAGCATTCCCCCCTCTCCAAGGACTCACCCAAGGCCTCAAGCATTCCCCCCTCTCCAAGGACTCACCCAGGGCCTCAAGCACACACCCCTCTCCAAGGACTCACCCAGGGCCTCAAGCATTCCGCCCCTCTCCAAGGACTCACCCAGGGCCTCAAGCATTCCGCCCCTCTCCAAGGACTCACCCAAGGCCTCAAGCATTCCCCCCTCTCCAAGGACTCACCCAGGGCCTCAAGCATTCCCCCCTCTCCAAGGACTCACCCAAGGCCTCAAGCATTCCCCCCTCTCCAAGGACTCACCCAGGGCCTCAAGCATTCCCCCCTCTCCAAGGACTCACCCAGGGCCTCAAGCATGCCCTCCTCTCCAAGGACTCACCCAGGGCCTCAAGCATGCCCTGCCTCCAAGGACTCACCCAGGGCCTCAAGCATGTCCTGCCTCCAAGGACTCACCCAGCGCCTCAAGCACACACCATGAGTTACCAGACATTAAAGGGGCAGAGGCCATGGCCTTCTGCCTAGGTATTCACGACTCTTTTACCTTTTCTGGTGCTCTAATTTATCGCCCCCCTGGGCCACCTACTGAGTTTCTAGAGAGTCTAGGAGAGGTATTGAGCGACCTGGTGTCTAGGTTTGCCCATTTTACAGTCTTAGGGGACTTGAAACTCCACTTAGACTCTCCTAGAGAGCCGGGAGTAAGTTGCTTTATGGACACTATTAATGTCCTGGGCCTTACCCTTCTCACCTTGGAACCCACACATATAGCAGGGCATGTCAGGAAGATCCAAAATGTGGCATCATTTAAGCAAGAAGTGAAGAGCTTTCTGATGAAGAAATATACTACCTAGATTGAACAATCACGAGCTGATAATGACTTAACTATCATACCTGCTCACACATTCTACCTATGATAGAAGTATACCCACCATTAACTATCAACGCTAACTGCACACGTACTGTATATTTATCACCTACCTCATATTTGTTGTCTGTATAATGGTCTGATATATATATGTCTTTCTCCTACACCTTTTATGTCAAGCGCTCTGATACCTACGGGTCTTGTTCGCGCTATACAAAACTTTATAATAATAATAATAATAATAATGTCTTAGATTGCATCTGCTCTAACTCAGATAGGCTAATAGTTAAATCTCCTTGCCCTCAAATATGGTCCGATCATAATCTAATTCCATTTGACCTCTCTTTGAAACATAATGCTCCTGTAAATAGTAGGAATAAAACAGACGCTGTAGGCAAACCAGTGTGGAGGAATTAGTCTACAAGGTTAGATCTGGTAGAGAAGTTAAAAGAAAACAAGCCTACCCTAACAGGTCATACTTCCACGGACAATCAGCAATTCTGCGACTGGATAACTACAGTGGGGAACTTTTTAGTCCCAACATGCAGTAAAACTGTAGGCGGCTCAAAAAGTAAAAAGAGCGCCCCATGGTTTTCGCTAGCTCTAAAAATGGAGTTAGGTGAAGTGAGAGCATTGGAGCGGAGGTGGCGTAGAAACTACGAGGCTGCTGCCCATGAAGCTTATAAATCTGCTAGAAGACGGTATCATGTAGCAATTAAGCTAGCTAAAAAAGCCCACTACCTGCAAGCGATATCTACCCCTGGAAATGGCCAAAAGGAAATTTTTAAGATAGTAAACCATTTCATTAACCCTTCAGCCCTCTAGCAGGAAATTCTCCAATCCCAACTTCTCTGTAATGCCATTGCTAATTATTTTGAAAATAAGATCTTGGATACTGTGAATGTTTTTCCTCCTGTGTCTTCCTCTTTTAGGAATTTGGAACAGACGGAGTTGGGTAGGACATCAACTAGCTCCCCCTGCTTGGACTCATTTGCCCCTATCTCTTTAGAGGATACTAACAAAGCCATTTTAGCAAGCAAATCTGGATCCTCTTTCGATCCGTGCCCACCTTCGGTTTTGCAGGCTTTAGTGGAGGTGGTTAATCCCACTATTAACAGCATCATCAATTCATCTCTGGCCACGGGAGAAATTCCAAGTGAATGGAAGCTTGCAGTGGTCAAGCCTCTCCAGAAAAAGTCTTTGCCTAACCCGACCACCCTTTCCAACCTGCGTCCTATTTCCCTGCTCCCCCTGGTGTTTAAACTGATGGAAAAGTTGGTTAATAACCAGCTTACGAATTTTCTGGAGGAGAATGACATCCTGCACCCTAACCAATCAGGGTTCCGTTCGAAACATTCCACCGAATCAGCCCTGCTGTTTACGGCAGAGACCCTACGAATGGCTGTGGATCAGGGAAAGAAGGCCGTCTTGATTTTACTCGATCTATCGGCGGCCTTCGATACGGTCTCACACACCATCTTAGTGGACCGTTTGGTTAACGCAGGAATAGGAGGGGTGGCATTGGCGTGGGTCCGAAATTTTCTTAACAACAGGCGCCAAGTCACGGTTCTGGGCCAGTTTCAATCTGAAGCTAAAGTTATCAGCTCAGGAGTCCCCCAGGGCTCCAGTCTGAGCCCTGTACTCTTTAATTTGTATATGGTGCCCCTGATTGAGCTAATCGTTTCCTAGCGTGGCTCAGTGGGGAGAAGCGTGGCTCAGTGGTTAGAGGCGGCAGACCCGGAAGCTGAGATCAACCGTGGACCAGGGTTCAATTCCCTGCCTCGGCGGGTCTCGGGCTCAAAATTCCACGGACTCGACAATTCTCGCTCTGGTGCCTACTCAACTCACGGGGTCACACTCTGCGACTCTGGGCAATAGCTTGCTTAATCTCCACTACGGCCCCTTGTGGCGGGATGCCTGGCTTTCACCTTGTGGACACCCTGCCGGGGTTTCTCACAGGGGAATACCAGGACGGGTTCCCTAAGCAAGCGCCGGGACGCTTACGGGCAGCTGTGCGCTTTACAAGTCCAACACACATTTACAAGTCCAACATTACATTTACCAGATTAGCACAATATCATATGCTGACGACACACAGCTTATCCTGGTCCTGGATAGAGAACTGCCTGGGGCCGAGGAAAACCTGAAAAACTGCCTAACGGCTACTTTTGAGTGGATGAATAACAATCACCTCAAATGTAATTCCGGTAAGACGGAAATTCTGCCGTTCGGCTCTCAAAATCTGTTTTCCCCGAAAGACTGGTGGCCTGATGATGCTGAAGCCCCTCCAAATACCATCTCTTCTGCTCGAAATTTGGGCATTAAATTCGATGACCAGCTGTCTTTTAAACAACAAGCGGTGGCCGTGGCCGGCACTTGTTTCCATATTATTAGATCTTTGAGGAAGTTTTTTGATTTTCTTCCTTTGTCAGCAAGGAAAACGGTAGCAGTTGCCCTGATAACATCTAGACTGGACTACTGCAATGGCCTGTATGCGGGAGCAAATAAGTCCGTTCTCCACAGGCTGCAGATGGTCCAGCATGCAACTGCCCGTTTGGTGTTACGCTGGCCTCGCAAGTCATCTGCCTCGGCCGCGCTTAAGGCGCTTCATTGGTTACCGATCTGCAAACGGATCCTGTTTAAGATTCTTCTGATTACCTTCAGAGCTCTCCAACAGCAAGGGCCTAGATACTTGTCCAATGGCTTTAAACATTACCAGCCCACGCGCTGCCTGAGGTCTGCAAATCAGAACTTGTTGGTAACACCTAGATTTAAGCTGGCGACCAAAGGTGGTTAATCTCTTTTCTTCTTGGGCGCCAAGGCCTGGAATAAACTCAAGCACACACTCCTCTCCAAGGACTCACCCAGGGCCTCAAGCATGCCCCCCTCTCCAAGGACTCACCCAGGGCCTCAAGCATTCCCCCCTCTCCAAGGACTCACCCAGGGCCTCAAGCATGCCCTCCTCTCCAAGGACTCACCCAGGGCCTCAAGCACACCCCCCTCTCCAAGGACTCACCCAAGGCCTCAAGCATGCCCCCCTCTCCAAGGACTCACCCAAGGCCTCAAGCATGCCCTGCCTCCAAGGACTCACCCAACGCCTCAAGCATGCCCTGCTTTCAAGGACTCACCCAACGCCTCAAGCATGCCCCCCTCTCCAAGGACTCACCCAAGGCCTCAAGCATGCCCTGCCTCCAAGGACTCACCCAACGCCTCAAGCATGCCCTGCCTCCAAGGACTCACCCAATGCCTCAAGCATGCCCCGCCTCCAAGGACTCACCCAAGGCCTCAAGCATACTGCCCCTCTCCAAGGACTCACCCAACGCCTCAAGCACACACCCCTCTCCAAGGACTCACCCAAGGCCTCAAGCATGCCCTGCCTCCAAGGACTCACCCAACGTCTCAAACATGCCCTGCCTCCAAGGACTCACCCAACGCCTCAAGCATGTCCTGCCTCCAAGGTCTCACCCAACGCCTCAAGCATGCCCTGCCTCCAAGGACTCACCCAACGCCTCAAGCATGCTCTGCCTCCAAGGACTCACCCAACGCCTCAAGCATGCCCTGCCTCCAAGGACTCACCCAATGCCTCAAGCATGCCCCGCCTCCAAGGACTCACCCAAGGCCTCAAGCATGCCCTGCCTCCAAGGACTCACCCAACGCCTCAAGCATGCCCTGCCTCCAAGGACTCACCCAATGCCTCAAGCATGCCCTGCCTCCAAGGACTCACCCAGGGCCTCAAGCATGCCCCCCTTTCCAAGGACTCACCCAAGGCCTCAAGCATGCCCTGCCTCCAAGGACTCACCCAACGCCTCAAGCATGCCCTGCCTCCAAGGACTCACCCAATGCCTCAAGCATGCCCTGCCTCCAAGGACTCACTCAATGCCTCAAGCATGCCCTGCCTCCAAGGACTCACCCAGGGCCTCAAGCATGCCCCCCTTTCCAAGGACTCACCCAGGGCCTCAAGCATGCCCCCCTCTCCAAGGACTCACCCAGCGCCTCAAGCATGCCCCGCCTCCAAGGACTCACCCAACGCCTACAGGATGACTCCCCCATCAAACACTGACCTATGAGGCTCTCCCATGGGTTACACAGGGCCTCAAACATACCCCCTCTCTAGGGACTAAACCAGAGCCTCCAGCATAACACCCCTTTAAGGACTGACCTGAGAGGCTACCCCATGGGTTAACCTAGGTCTCAAGAAAGCCACCCCTAGGACAACCCCATTGCCTCCAGAGAGTCACCAAGGTTTATCCTGCAGGAGCCCCCTCCCAGGACTCACCACTGGTCTCCAGTACAATCTCCTCCCTGGAGGGCTCACCTTTAGGCCTCCAGCATGAACCCCTGCATACCCCATGGGTCACCTAGGACTCCTGCAGGCGCCTCCTCCCAGGGCTCACCTCTGGGTCTCCAGCACAAGTCCCTCCTTCAGCGACTCCTTCATGAAGACACAGGGCTCACCCTCAGCCTCAGCCAGAGCCCCCAATCCCCAGAACTGACCTGCTATGTCCAGCTTCAGCCCCTCCCAGTGCTTCCAGTGTGACACCCCACACCCCCAGGACTCACCCAGGGCTTCCAGTGTGACACCCCCACACCCCAGGACTCACCCAGTGCTTCCAGTACGACACCCCCACACCCCAGGACTCACCCAGTGCTTCCAGTGTGAGACCCCACACCCCAGGACTCACCCAGGGCTTCCAGTGTGACACCCCCACACCCCAGGACTCACCCAGTGCTTCCAGTGTGACACCCCACACCCCAGGACTCACCCAGGGCTTCCAGTGTGACACCCCCAAACCCCAATGACTCACCCAGTGCTTCCAGTGTGACACCGACAACCCCAGAACACACCCAGGGCTTCCAGTGTGACACCCCCACACCCCCAGGACTCACCCAGTGCTTCCAGTGTGACACCCCCACACCCCCAGGACTCACCCAGGGCTTCCAGTGTGACACCCCCACACCCCAGGACTCACCCAGGGCTTCCAGTGTGACACCCCCACACCCCCAGGACTCACCCAGGGCTTCCAGTGTGACACCCCCACACCCCAGGACTCACCCAGGGCTTCCAGTGTGACACCCCCACACCCCCAGGACTCACCCAGGGCTTCCAGTGTGACACCCCCACACCCCCAGGACTCACCCAGTGCTTCCAGTGTGACACCCCCACACCCCAGGACTCACCCAGGGCTTCCAGTGTGACACCCCCACACCCCCAGGACTCACCCAGGGCTTCCAGTGTGACACCCCCACACCCCAGGACTCACCCAGGGCTTCCAGTGTGACACCCCCACACCCCCAGGACTCACCCAGGGCTTCCAGTGTGACACCCTCACACCCCAGGACTCACCCAGGGCTTCCAGTGTGACACCCCCACACCCCCAGGACTCACCCAGGGCTTCCAGTGTGACACCCCCACACCCCCAGGACTCAGCCAGGGCTTCCAGTGTGACACCCCCACACCCCCAGGACTCACCCAGGGCTTCCAGTGTGACACCCCCACACCCCAGGACTCACCCAGGGCTTCCAGTGTGACACCCCCACACCCCCAGGACTCACCCAGGGCTTCCAGTGTGACACCCCCACACCCCAGGACTCACCCAGGACTTCCAGTGTGACACCCCCACACCCCAGTACTCACCCAGGGCTTCCAGCTTTAGGTGCACGAAGTTGAGTCGTTCGTCCTCTAGGGTCTGGTGTGGGGGTGTTGGGACGTTGATGTATCCAAAGTGGACCTGGTTACACAGATATATCTGGACTTCTGAAAGGGAGAGAAAGAGGGGGTTAGATGGTGGGAAAGGGCTAGTGGTACTGCAGGGATGGCTGACCAAGGAGCTTGTCACTCCTGCCATCTGACAGAGACAGGTGGGAGTACACAGCAGAGAGCGCAGACTGTGCTCCTGATGGAGCAAGGATTCGCACGTTACGCGACTTGCTTGTACTCATGAACCTCGAATAATTATAATAAATTAACTCAACCTGTTTGTCTTACTAATTTCCCCTTTATTCTGACATTTTGGGTGTCCCAGAGACGCTTGCATATGTGTGTATTAACCTTAATAACGCTTGTCATTAAAATGGCCGCGGCTTAGCGGGGTTTTCTGCTGCGCATGCGTCGGTCACAATCACGTGATGTGATGTACTCGCAGTTCTGGTGGGAATCTTTTGCACTTGCGCACTCGACTTAAGATGGCCGCTTTGTGTTCTCACATGCCGAAGCTTGCGCTGCTGCTTTTGCGCTACTGTTTCATGTGCCTCTAACATTAATGCTATAGTTAATATAAAGTAAGGGGTAAAGAGTAGATATTCATGGTATACAGTGTATTCGCTTTTTCCTGTATTTCTAAATTGTTTTCGCTTACTTTCCATGTACCGCATTCTTGGGGGTCTGAGGAGCTCTCGTGATTCCATATTGAACAGCCCTTCTGCGAATGACAGTCCTCTGCCGGTGGCACTGAAATTCTGCCAACCCGAAGTCCCAGCCAAGATGTGCCTGGGAAGATGCACCTTCGCCTAGCAGAAGAAGCTGAATTTTTATTTTTTTATTTTTTATTTTTTTCTCGGAGTTTTATATAGCGCGAACTAGAACCGAACCGAATCAGTTATCAGAGCGCTTTACATAGCACCAGTTACGTTACATGAGGACACACTTTCATTTTTTTTTTTTTTTTTAGGCACGGGGAGATTAAGGGCCAGATGTAGGTAGGGTTTTACCGGTCGGTAACGGCCGAATTCGGCCATTACCGACCGGTATTTGGCATTTGATATGTAGGGGCAGGTAAACAGGGAAAATCGGTAATTTTACCGATTCGGTAAATATACCGGTCGGTAAATTTACCGACCGGTATATTTACCGATTCGGTAAAATTGATATGTAGGTGGGACTCTTCTGAGTCCCACAAGGCCTACAAAATCGGTATTTTACCATCAAATTGTATTTGATGTTAAAATACCGATTCAGGTGTGCATGCACATGTGTGCATGCACACCTGTGCCATATGACAGGCAGACCTGCCCTTAGGGCAGGTATGCCTGCCATATGGCCCCCGAACCTTTTGTGGGGGTGCTAGAGGGTGTCAAAGTGACACCCCCTGCACCCTTGTCAAAATCGGTATTTACCGAATCGGTAAATACCGACCGGTAATACCCCATTCATTCCTATGGGCTTCAAAGCCCATAGGAATGAATGGAGCATTACCGGTCGGTATTTACCGAATCGGTAAATACCGATTCTTAACGATTCGGTAACTGGAACATCTGGATGTTCCTACATACCCCCACTTCTTATTTACCGATTCTTAATTACCGAATCGGTAAAATTCGGTAATTAAGAATCGGTAAATAAGTTTTACCTACATCTGGCCCTAAGTGATTTGCCCAGAATCACAGGGGGTTTTTGGCGTCGTTACCGAGACTCGATCCCAGATCCCCAGGTCCGAGGTCGAGCGCCTTAGCCGTTAGGCCAACCCCTCTCCCCCAAGCATTGAATTGCTTTCAATGTATCATAATTCATAGATGTGCTATTGTAATAAGAATGTTAGGTCATGGGAACCCCAAATTCAATAGGCGGTCCCAGAGTATGTAAATGCAGGCTTGTAGGAATGAAATATGATTGGTGTGTTGACCTATCCTACTTGGGGACCAATCGAAACTGGGGATTCTTACACTTGCAACATTTGGGGGGTGGTACACTGACCCGAAAACAGTATAACTAGCCTAGGTTTAGCCAGAGAAATTGTCCGACTTGTCCGAATAGCTGACCTGTCACTGACCCAACGCACTCAATAGGTGACTTGATACCGAAGGCTGCGGAGCACTCTGTCCGAAATTTCCATAGACTCAAGGGTTTTGTTAAGAAAACCTTAAGTGCTGGCGGAGCACTTTGCTGGGGAGTTCGATAACCCAATCAGGGTTCTGACTGATAGCTGCAGAGAGGGTGGAGCGCAGGCGTTGCTTCGGAACTGCGGGTGCTGGTCTTCCCTTGGTGGTCCTGTCCTGATCCTAATCTGGGTTTCCTGTCCTGTCCTGGGGTGTCCCTTCCGTCCTTGCTGTCCTATTGGCGACTGTCCTTCCTCGGGGTTCCTCCTGTCCTTAACTGACCCGTGGCCAGGGTTAGTCTTCACATCACTCTAGGTAAATATAGTGCTGAAAAAGTCTACTCCGCATCTTCTATGTATTCCTTTCTTTTGCTTTAATAAAGACATTTCTTTGCATATTGATTTTCCATGCTTTCCGCATTGCCAGCTGAAAGATCATACTTTATGATTGTTATTCTAGCATGCCCCTTGTTTTCCCCCGTTCACTAGCCACTTCATTTTAAGTCTAAATTCTGAAACTGCTGTCTAGCATGTTCCCTGTTCTTACCTCCCTTTAGATTCACAAATGGTTGGTTTTATTTACTTCCTTTATGGATACGTGCTCTTTGTAATTCTGGTTATCGATTGCTTGCTCGTTGTAAACCTCATGTTTTCTGAGCTTGATGAATTTTAGATAAAGGTTTTCGAAACTTCTTGAGTTTGTGGTTATTATGAAAGTACAATATTGAATATATAAAGTATAGAGGTTTTGGTGTCTGCCTTTTTCTTCACAGCTATCTCCCTGATCCGTTGTGGTCATTAGGTACCCGTAATAGTGGAATGGTAAGTCGGGTACACAGGAAATGAAATAGGAAGGAACTGGGATACTGGTAGCTAGAGCGTAAGGTCACCTGATCTATGAGTATGGTGAAACCAAATTTTATGGGCCGGATACGTGTATGGTAAAATTAATTAGTCGGGTGACCTGCGCGCTCTATCAGTATTTTTCTGGTAGCCAGAGGATGGTTAGGGACTAGTTGAGGAAAATGCTTAGGGACTAGTTAAAGTTAGGTAGGTTGGATGCTGCTAAAGAGATTTTTGCTGCTAAACTGTGAATATTTTTATTTGCTGCTAGATTGATCAATCCCGTGAAATGTTTTTGCTTTAAAAATTATGAAATGTTTTAAATTGTTTTTCTTGCTGCTATATTGATATATGTACTAATCCACTCGCTAGTGATTGTTATATGTTGTCTGGAATCCCTGGGGAATTGAATAGTGAGTGGTGAGGAGAATCCACTTCGCTTTGAGGTCACTGGCTAGAGGAAAATTGGTGCAGGTTAGGTAGAACTGGAAGCACTAATTAGGGTTTTCTGAATGTGTGATTGAATAAATGGTAGCGAAGAGGTCGCTGGCAAAACTTCTATTGTGATATAACCTAGTAAGGGTCACACGGAAGGAGTAGCAGGTTCGTCTAAGCTTGATTGTTAGCAAAAGAGTTCGCTAGTGAAACTTTAGACTTAGTATATATCCCGGAAAGAAGTGGATGAGTCGAAGAAGTAGCAGGTTCTCTGATGCTTGAGTGAAGGGTAGGCAGAAGAGATCTACTCGTAGTATTTGAAAAGTAAATGGAAGTAGTTTACTTGCAGTGAAAGAATCTTTCTTTTCTAGACACTCGAGTACAGTGGCGAATGTTTTTACGTTGTAAATTAAATAACGCACTTGCACTTTAAGAAAGAAAGAAAAATTTCCGTTACCTTGTGAAGGAGGGAGTCAGTGGCGGAGCTGCTCTGACGTCACTCTGTGCAGCGCTGGGATTGGTAGAGACAGCGGGTGTGTAGCGGAGCTAGTATTGTAAAGGAGGGGTGAGTGCCGAAGCGTGAGAACTTGTCTCACGAAAAAGGCCGCGCACCCATTGGTCGAGACTATTTGAAATCGCCCACTTGATTGGAGGCACAAAAATATAAGACGCATTTGAATTGGGAGTGATTTTGTAAACAGAATCGCTCGCGAAAAAGTATATGTGGCATATAACTAACCCGGAGACTAGACCTGATCCAAAATATTTAGGGGTTGGAAAAGAGAAGTGGAAGGGTCGTAGATACGACATTATGTACGGAAGCAAGAGAAAAATGACTTTAGTAGACAAAGTGAAGAATTATTTCAAAAAAGACAAGCCCATCAAAACTAGAGAAGGTGTTGTCATCCCGCCACCTAATACCCCCGCATCTTTCATGATGTTTGATAAAGGGTACCACTCTTGTGTATGGTTGGAAAATTGGGTGGAATATACCAAAAATGACGGAATTTTAGCATTTCCGTTAGACGGTACATTTAATGGCAGAATTCTATTCAATCTGAGAACCCGAATGAATGAGTTGCATCCCAGACCCAGACTGACACAGTATGAAGCTTTAGAGGAATGGGAGATAGAGGCTTTTGAGAGAGACAAGCCCCGAATGGATAAAGGGTTAACCAAATGGTATCCTAAAGTAAAACCCGAAACCTGAGAAAAAAGAATGAAAGAATGGAGGCAGAATATGATAGTAGAAGGACTGTACCCCATGATGGCACTAGGAGAACCAGTGGGAGGGAAAAAGACAGAAAAAACTAAACATTGGGGAACCAGTGGGGATTCAGATGATGATTTGTTGGATGACTTGTTCATGAAAAATCCACCTCCTTATAATGAAGGACCTCGATCTTCTAGTGTAGGGGATGCTTGCCTGAGACCTCCTTACCAGGAAGGGTCTAGACCTGCAAATGTAAGAGACGGCTGTCAAGTACCTCCTTATCAGGAGATGCCAAGACCTTTAAGCACAGGAAATCCCTTTATGAAACCTAATTATGGTGAGGGACCAAGTATGACGCATCCAACTGCCCCGACCCTGACTCCGCAAATAGTACCTGAAATAAGTCTGGAAAGAATACTACAGGAGAGAGAGCAAGAGGCATTAATTAAACAGAGAACAGAATTAATTCAGAAAATCTCCCAGCTAAATACAAGTCCTGAAGCCCTGACTATCCCAGTAACTATTGGACCAGTTGTTTCTCTGTATGGGGATAAACAGGGGTGCCCAAGACACCCGATTATTACCCCGGCTGTAGTACAGCCAAGAAAAGAGCCTTTAATTGTAGATGATCAGGCAAGCGAATGCAAATCTGTAATTTCCTTGATGGATTTGCCGGTAAGGGAGCTGGAAAGGGGTTCACAGAGAAGGAACACTCCTTTCAGTTCAGGAGAAGTGCAGATTGAGTCAGCTTCCGGTACTAAACGTGCCACTGTAGTAACTCCTGAGGAAATCGAGAGATGGAGTCGAGAACTAGAGAAACCAAATTCCCTGTCGAAACCCCTAGATATTTACAAATTAAGAATAGAATTGGAAGAACTGATGGCTGGGACTGTAGGGTTAGACAGACTAAATACTTTCTCTGAAGAAGAATTGCTGTTTATCTGTAAGAGCATCACTCGTAATACTAGGGTGTTCCATGAGAAGTTAGTGGACACCGCGGCTAGTATGGGAATTGATATTGGGAAATCTAAATCATTGCAGAAACCCTACAGAGCAGAGTTCTCAGACAAAGATCTGGAAAATATGAATGTATCAGGGAAGAAGGTACAGATCAGAGAATTAGTGAATCTGTTGCAAAAATGGGGAGAACTAGAAAAGTGGAAAGCCAGGTGGGCAAAGAAAAAGGAGGAAATCAGGTCAAAACAGATGGCTTCTGAGTTCGTCTTAAAAGAAGCAGACAAGGCAGAGAAATTATATCCTATGCGAGAAGTGCCAGGTGGGAAATATGTACATGTTCCATGGTCTCGACAGGATATTGTGTCATTTACCAATGATTTTCCAAAACTACGAGATAAACCAGTGGATTGGTACAGGCAGGTAGAAAGGTTTGTGAAGGTACAAAAGTGCCTGTGGAAAGATCTGGATGGGTTTTTCAATATAGTAGTTCCTGTAGACTTGTGGACAGAATGTAAAATTGCGATTGGTTGGCCTAGTGAGGAATACGCGAGGGATCCTATTACAGGAGCTCCTTCTGATGATGTAATGAACAAATACAATCAGGTAATGTTACATCTGAAAGGAAAGGTGCCTGCAAAGGAAACTGATTGGACCAGAATAGATAGAACTACCCAGGATAGGGATGAGACTGTGCATTCCTATTATGAGAGACTGTTGCAGGTGTTCAAAACGTACAGCGGTATAGATAACATCGAGATGAAGGACATGACCCATTTCATTTACAGGTTTGTAAATGGTTTAAGACCTGAAATATGTCAGTGGATCAAAGACAATAAAATCTGTTGGCAGTCTAAGAAAATAGATGAGGTTTTAAGGTACGCGAAGTACTGTGAGGGTGAGATGGCTGACAAACGAAAGGCCTTAAAGGAAAAGGTCATGTGGGCACAAGTAAAATTAGCTGAACAACAAGAAAAGCAGTTAGGTAAAATGAATAGTACTACCCAAAACCAAGGAACTGGGGGTGGGGGGAAGCCCAAGGTAAAAATGAGCCGAGAGGAAGCCAAAAAGAAGTTCCCCTGTCACGGGTGCGGACAGATAGGGCACTGGAGAGACGAGTGTCCGTACGCACAAAATAGTAACCCACAAACTAATGATTTAAATCCACAGACGCAGAATGAAAAACCAAGAAAGACCCAGCAACAGGTAAAACCGAATCAGTTGCCCCGAGCACCTAGACCGAATTTTAAGGGTAAAGCACAGCAGGGTGAAGACATAGAAATTTGGGGAGGAAAGGAGGATAGAAATGCAGCAACTTCACAATTTTTGTTGAATGACACCTTCCTCTGTGATGAACCTTACTGACGGTGCCTGAGGGGGGAGGACAAAGAGTGCGTGCTTGGCGCCTCTTTGCCGGTAGACCAGTCAGGGCCATACATTGAAGGAAAGGTTGAAGGTAATTATGTCACCTTTCTGTTGGACACTGGGGCTACCCGATCTACTGTAAGAACAGCAGACGTTCCAAACCTACCCCTCTCAGGAGAAGCGATCCAAGTAGTGGGCGTATCTAATCAATTGATTAGTACCCCAGTTACTGAACCCATGGAGATTACAATAGGGAATTTCAAGGAAATGCATAGATTTGTTGTCTGTGACACCAGTCCAGTAAACTTATTAGGACGTGATTTGTTGTGTAAAATGAACTGCACCATCTTTTGCACACCAAAGGGCGTCAAAATTCAAGCCCCAGACGAAGATGGAATATACAAATTAATGTTAATCAGACCTGACTCAGAAATTAAAAGACTGACGATACAAGATTTACCTGAAGAACTCCAACAGACAGTGAAACCAAAAGTATGGGATTTTACTGGAAAAGATGTAGTACTAATGGCAAATGTTGACCCAATTAAAATAGCCATAAAGGAAGATGCAGTTTACCCAAATACGAAACCATACAAAATGAGTGCAGAAGTGAAAGCAGGAGTTGCCATTGAAATAAAAAGATTGCTAGACGCAAACATCATACAAGAAGTGTTGAGTAGTCCTTGCAACTCCCCGATAATTGGCATCAAGAAACCTAGCGGTAAGTACAGAGTAGTGCAGGACCTGCGAAAGGTAAACAAAATTGTTGTTCCTTGCTGTCCTATTGTTCCGAACCCAGCAGTGATTTTATATCAGATTCCATGGGATGCTGAATGGTTCACCGTTATTGACCTATGTCATGCATTCTTTTCAATCCCATTGCACCCAGATAGCAAATTTCTTTTCTCATTTGAATTCGACAGTCACGTGTTCGTTTGGAATCGCGTCCCTCAGGGGTACACAGAAAGCCCCTCAATCTTTAATCAGATTCTGAAAAAGTGCCTTGAATCCTTAGTCTTAACGGGAGAATCAGTTTTGGTGCAATATATAGACGACCTCTTGGTGGCATCTAAAAATCAGAAAGACTGTGTTGTTGACACCATTGCCTTACTGAACCACTTAGGTGAAGGAGGACATAAATTATCACCTGACAAACTACAGTTCTGTACTAATTCAGTAAAATATCTGGGGCACCAGATAGAGAAGGGTATCAGGAGAGTTACTTCAGAAAGAATTAGGATAATTCGAAACATGCAGTTACCCAACACTCAGAAAGAGATCAGAATGTTCCTTGGGGTTGTAGGATACTGCAGACAGTGGATTGTGGGATTTGCAGTCCTAGCAAAGCCATTGATAAAAATGACAAGGAAAGGAGTAAAAGACCCAGTAGAATGGGATGAGGAAGGCTTGACAGCCTTCACAAAATTGCGAGAATGCCTATGTACAGCCCCTGCATTAGGAATGCCTGATTATTCAAAGGAATATGCACTGTTTTGTGATACCAGAGACAATTGTGCACTGTCAGTCCTAACTCAAGAGCATGGTTTGACTAGACGTCCAGTAGCATATTTCTCTGCTACTTTGGATCCAGTGGCTGCAGGATTACCTGGATGTCTGAAAGCAGTAGCTGCAACTTGCATGAGTCTTGAACAGAGTGAATCCATCATTATGGGACATCCTGTAACTGTGTATGTTCCACATGCAGTTGTAATCCTACTGACCAGAACTAAGACCCAGTATCTCACACCTAGTCGGCTGACTAAATATGAGAGGATTCTTGTGGGTGCAGCAAATGTAACCATTACGCGGTGTAACATATTGAATACAGCAACCTTATTACCCGACTCATTGATTGCAGAAGCAAAAGGAGAGGTCGAGCACGACTGCATTGACCTGACTGAGTTTAGTACTAAACCACGCCCAGATATCAAGGAAATGCCCCTACCAGTGGAAGATTACGAACTGTTTGCGGATGGCTCATGTTTGAGACTCGAAAAGGGAGGCTTAAGTGCTGCCTACGCTGTAGTCACAGTGGCTCGTGCTGTAGAAGCATCCTATCTATTTGGAGTAAAGTCTGCACAAGTAGCCGAATTGATTGCATTGGCAAGAGCCTGTAAAGTTGGGAAAAATAAAAGAGTAACCATATACACTGACAGTCAGTATGGTTACGGGGTTGTGCATGACTTCGGCCAATTGTGGCTGCAAAGAGAGTTCCTGACTTCTTCAGGTACTCCTATCAGAAATGGAAAAGTGGTACAGGAATTACTGGAAGCAATCCAATTACCAAAAGAATTGGCAGTGGTCAAATGTGCTGCTCACAAATCTGGCGAGGACAATGTGACAGTAGGTAATAATTATGCGGACCAACTAGCCCAACATTGTGCAAGACATCAAATGTCAGTCAATATCAAATTGGGAGGGAGCGGAAACAACAGCCAACTTATGGTGTTTGAAAGTGTACATACGTGGGAGGAATTGAAAGAATTGCAGGATGCAGCAACACCTAAGGAAAGGAGAAGATGGAGCCAGTTTGGGTGTCACCAGAGGAGTGAGGATGGTGTCATTGTATGCCCTGATGGTATGCCTGTGTTGCCTGACAGCTTGCTTACTCCTATGGCCAGGCTAATACACGGATACACACACATTGGTAGGGATGCCATGGTTCGTGTCTTTCAACAGACATGGTTCAATTCGAAATTCAGGAAGATAGCGGAGAGACTCTGCCAGAGGTGCTTGACATGCCAGCAGTATAATGCTGGGAAGAAAACAGTAGTTGCCCTAGGGAAAATTGGAAAAGCAGAAGGCCCTTTTATCAGATTACAAATTGATTTCATTCAGTTACCCCCTTGTAGAGGAATGAGGTACGTCCTTGCCATTGTTTGCCTGTTTTCAAAGTGGGTAGAGGCATACCCAGCCAAGAAGAATGATGCCATCACTGTAGCCAAATTGTTACTAAGAGAACTGATACCTAGGTACGGGGTTCCAGTCACCATTGAATCAGAGAGAGGTGGGCATTTTCAGAATGAAATAATCGATCAAATCTGTGAAGCATTCAAAATTACTCAAAAACTGCACTGTGCATACCGTCCAGAGGCTTCTGGAGTGGTGAAACAACTGAATGGCACTATCAAGTCGAGACTAGGAAAGATGTGTGAATCTTCTGGCATGAACTGGATAGAAGCTTTACCTCTTGCATTGATGGGAATCCGAAGTATTCCAGACCGAAACACAGGCCTGAGTCCCCATGAGATCCTGATGAGAAGAGTAATGAGACAAGCATGGGTACCAGGACACAAACTGATAAGCATTTCTGATGATTTGGTACTAGAGTACTGCAAGCAACTGGGTGACCAAGTGCGTTCTATCTCTCGCCAGATTGGGGAAGACGCCGTCGCCAGGCCAGCAACTCCAGTCCATAATCTGAATCCAGGTGACTGGGTGGTACTTAAGAAGCATACTCGATCGAGTTGTCTTGCACCGAAGTGGGGAAAGCCAAGACAGGTGATCCTGGTTACCACGACAGCGGTGAAGTGTGCAGGAGTACCAAAGTGGATCCATGCCAGTCATACGAAGAAGGTAACCGAAGAAGAGAGAACTGACGCTCAAGGTTGTCCAGCTGAGGGGTCTCCAGGTGTTGGTCCTGACGTAGCTGATGATGAACAACCGAGCACCAGTCAAGATGAATGGATCCCAGTAATCGACCTGACCGTTGATCCAATAAGAACCAGGAGCCAGACATACCAAGACAGAGAGTGGGAGAGTGAGGAGGAGACAGGAATAGAAGGAGATAATCAGGTCATCGAAATCCATGTCAAATCTGATGAGGAGGAAGGTCAGATAGGGACAGAACAGGTTATCGACACACCTCCAAGAACTCCTGAGATTGAAAAGGGACAGACAGGAATTAGGGCGAAAGTTCAAGCGGAAGAAAATCAAAGGTTCGAAGTGCTTGAACAGGATCAGATAGAAATAGACGAATGTGTTCAGGACACAGGAAGCAAAACATCAAAAAGTCAAATTCAGTATACACCTGAACAAGGCCAGCTTAGCGACCAGGCAGAAGAAACCGAAGTAAGACCTGGAACTAGTCAGATAGATAGGGAGGAAGAAGAAGCAGAAGTGCCCCAACAGAACGAAAACAAAAGAACATTAGAAGAAAGCCCAACCACAGTGCCAGTTAAAAGACTCAAGAAGAAAAATAAAGAACCAAGGTACATTAAAAGACTGAGACTGAGACTGAAAACAGTAGAAGAGAAGCTTGAGCAAAGGAAACACGCTTCCAGTAAAACAGAGCTACCTGGAGGAAGCACTAAGCGAAGAAGTGCCCGAATAAAAAGATAGAACGAAAAATACCAGGATCCTGAATGGAGATACCTAGTGTTGGAGGAATTTGAGGATCTTGATATAAGTGACGAAAGTGACGAAGAACTGACGGCTGACCAGTCTACCGAAGAAGAAGAACCAACCTGAAGTTGCCCTGGGTAAGCAACCTGTGTAAAGTTACAAAGAGGGGTTGGAAAGCTTCTTTTGAGCAAAAATGTCTGATTCAAATGTGAATGGAAGACCTAGAGGTAATTGTTGTTAAACATGCTGCAAGGTATGTGTATGTAGTGTAGCCTTAGTGTTAATATTATGGATAGGACTAACAATTACTATTCCTTATATGATGAGTAAAGGTACTGATAGTGACTCTACAAAGGCTGTGACAAAAGGCACTGACGGACTGACACCACAAAGTGTAGATGGACATGAGAAAGCACTTAGCGTTAAACAAACAAAAATGGACTTAGAAGCACCAGATGAGGAAGGACTGCATTATCACAGAATCAAGAACAGAACACACTTAAACGTGTTCGCAAACCTGTTAGTACATTATGTAGAAGCAATGGAAATAGAAGATTGTTATGTTTGCATGAAGCTACCTACTTCTGTAGCTGAAGGCGTGACTTACCATCACTTGTCACTAACATATGGAATTTCTTGTAGCATTTTAGCTAGCTTATTCTATAAGAGAGGACCGTTACAGTACTATTACTCTAACTCAGACGTGATATTTTCTGAACTTCCTATACGTGGAAATCTGAACCCTGTACATACGAAAAGTGATGTCACACGTTACATGGGAGAATATTTTCTAACTATAGGTACCATAGACTTAGGTGAAGCACACAGAGATAACTTGACCTGTTCATTACATGAACAAGAGAAAATGTTTCTGAACATGGCAGAGAAAAGAAGGGAAAGTTTCCAAAGAAAGGCGAATGATAAAAGGCAGAGAACTCCTAAGAGGGCTGAAAACATGGGAAGCACCTCAAATGGTGGGGCGGGTCCTGCTTTGTTGCTGGATTTCGAGAGAAAGGGGAAACTCTGTCTTCACCGTGAAAAGACTAGTTATTATGATAACATTTTCATTGGTTCCAGTCAATGCAAACACAATTACAAGGTAATTGGAGGTTGGGGTTTCAAAAATGGGTCAGAACTTGTGTTTCCCGGAATTTACTATATATGTGGAAACAGGGCTTATTTCAAATTGCCGGATCACTGGTATGGAAGCTACTATTTTGGAATTGTCTTCCCAAAAATATACCATGTGAATGAAATTGCTGGAAACAGTGAAAGCACTAACGGTTTAATACGTAGTAAAAGAGAAAGTATAGGGGAAATAATGGGTAGTATATTTAGTGCATTGATACCTTCAGTGGGAGTGGTTCTGAACACACACAGAATTTGCAAATTGTCTACAGTAGTGGATCGGTTATCTACTGACACTGCAAGCGGATTTCTGATGATCAATACCGAAATGATTGCGATCAGATCTATGGTTTTGCAGAACCGACTTGCCCTTGACACCTTATTAGCAAAAGAGGGCGGAATCTGTAGAATGTTGAAAGCGCAACATTGTTGCACTTACATACCAGACAAAAGTGTTGAACTTAAAGGGTATGTAAGGAACATTACGAATTTGGAAAAAGAACTCAAACCACTGGAAGTTGATAGTGCCTGGAAGAGACTTACTGATGGTCTCACCTCTGTAGGTCATTGGTTTTCCAATTTAGGTAGAGGTTTGTTGTATAAGGTACTGATGCCAATTGCCGGAATAGGTTTTGTCATATTCCTCATATTTGTCTGTTGCAAATGTCAAAAACACCAAAGGAAATATACTGTGAATAGGAGAGGCATGAAACGGAGTGTGGATGAACTTGAATTGGAGGAACTGAATAATCAGATTTATAAAAGGGTGAAAAATTCTCACCCTACCAAAGAGACCAAAGAAAAGTTGAACCGAATGTTGGAGGAGATTGAATTGGGAAAGATTTAAGTTGGCATCTGGTTCCATTGTTTTGTGATGATAGTAAATATCATCAAAGAGGGGATGGATGGAGCAAGGATTCGCACGTTACGCGACTTGCTTGTACTCATGAACCTCGAATAACTATAATGAATTAACTCAACCTGTTTGTCTTACTAATTTCCCCGCGGCTTAGACGGGTTTTCTGCTGCGCATGCGTCAGTCACAATCACGCGATGTGACGTACTCGCAGTTCTGGTGGGAATCTTTTGCACTTGCGCACTAGCATTAAGATGGCCGCTTTGTGTTCTCACATGCCGAAGCTTGCGCTGCTGCTTTTGCTCTACTGTTTCGTGTGCCTCTAACATTAATGCTATAGTTATTATAAAGTAAGGGGTATAGAGTAGATATTCATGGTATACAGTGTATTAATTTTTTCTATATTTCTAAATTGTTTTTCGCTTACTTTTCATGTATCGTATTATTTGGGGCCCGAGGAACACTCGTGATTCCATATTGAACAGCCTTTCTGCGCATGACAGTCTTCTGCCGGTGACATTGAAAACTTGCCAAGATGTGCCTGGGAAGATGCACCTTCGCCTAGCAGAAGAAGCTGAACTGCTTTCAATGTATCATAATTCATAGATGTGCTATTGTAATAAGAATGGTAGGTCATGGGAACCCCAAATTCAATAGGCGGTCCCAGATCATGTAAATGCAGGCTTGTAGAAATGAAATATGACAGGTGTGTTGACCTATCCTACTTGGGGACCAATCGAAACTGGGGATTCTTACACTTGCAACATTTGGGGGGTGGTACACTGATCCGAAAACAGTATAACTAGCCTAGGTTTAGCCAGAGAAATTGTCCGACTTGTCCGAATAGCTGACCTGTCACTGACCCAACGCACTCAATAGGTGACTTGATACAGAGGGCTGCGGAGCACTCTGTTCGAAATTTCCATAGACTCGAGAGGTTTTAAACCTTAAGTGCTGGCGGAGCACTTTGCTGGTGAAATCGATAACCCAATCGGGGTTCTGACTGATAGCTGCAGAGAGGGTGGAGCGCTGGCGTTGCTTCCAAACTGCGGGTGCTGGTCGTGCCTTGGTGGTCCTGTCCTGATCCTAATCTGGGTTTCCTGTCCTGTCCTGGGGTGTCCCTTCCGTCCTTGCTGTCCTATTGGCGACTGTCCTTCCTTGGGGTTCCTCCCGTCCTTACATGACCCGTGGCCAGGGTTGGTCTTCACACCACTTTAGGTAAATTTAGTGCTGAAAGTCTACTCTGCACCTTCTATATTTCCTTCTTTTGCTTTAATAAAGTCATACTCTTGCGAAATTGATTTTCCATGCTTTTCGCATCTCTGAATGAACAAGTCATATATAAATTGTCGTTATTCTAGCATGTTCCATTTTCTTACCCATCCTTTCTAGTTCATTCCTTTTCAGTTCATGATACATAGATGTTCCTTGTCTTTACCTATTATTTAGTCGATTCAAGTAATTGCACCGGTTTATTAGTATGATCTCTTTGCGCTTTACCTATAGTTTCTCTTTATGGGGAAATATTTCACTGTGAAATCCTAGTATGTTTTCTATTTTTCCCCGTCCTTAGTCTCTCCATATTAAGTCTAAATTTTGAAACTGCTGCTTAGCATGTTCCCTGTTCTTACCCTCCGTTAGACTCATAAATGGTTGGCTTGATCTATTTCCTATATGGATATGTGCTCTTTGTAATTCTGGTTATTGATAGTTTAATTGCTGTAAACCTAATGCTTTTCAGAACTTGATTAACCTTAGATAAAGGTGAGGGGGAAAAGCAGGAGTGAGTTGTGTTGGGGCTGGTGAGGGAGGAACAGGAGTGAGGTGTGCAGGTGAGGGGAAAGCAGAAGTGAGGTGTACAGGTGAGGGAGGAGGAGTGAGGTGGGAAGGTGTGAAGGTCAGGGGGAAGCAGGAGTGACGTGTGCAGGTGAGGGGGAAGTAGGAGTGAGGTGGGCATGTGCGGGGGAAGGAGGAGGGAGGTGGGCAGGGAGAGGGGGAGTCTGAAAGGCCTCTATTCGTGGATGGCAGGGTTGTACGGCGGAGGCAGCGCGGGACAGATGTGGGGCAGGTCAGACATTCTTGCATAGGAAATACAGATTGTGAGCATGCTCACACTGCCCCATCATGTTCATCAGTCACTCTGTGTACCCCCGCCTGTGACCACCTCACCCCACCCCGACAACAGCAGGCACCCCCTCAGCTCATCTCCATTCCCCACCCACCTGCGGCCAGGCAGGAGTACGCAAACACTATGATGTCATCAAAGCTCCAGGAGTAGTCGGGATGCGGCGGGTAGAAGGCGAGCTTCTTGACGCCCTCCTTGCGCAGGTTGAGCAGGAAGGTGGAGTAAACCATGGGGACGGCGAAGCAGCCCCGCCGCTGGCGGTTCAGGGTGGGGAAGTAATCTGGCGTCCGCCGGTAGTAGCCCTGGAAACGGAAGGCAAAGTTGTTTACCTGTAATGCTAGTTCTAAATCAGGGGCGCCCTCATTACATTTATAAACATTAGAGTTTCTCCAACTTAATACAAGAATTAAAAAAATAATTTCAAAGAGAAAACTCTCATTTAAAAAAATACAACATTAGTCACCTAAAGGCATTTTCTCAATATATTGATGTCAGCGGATTTTAAAAGGAAAAAACCATAAATTAATAACTGGCTTAAACAAACATTATTAATTCCCCTCTTAAAGGTATCTACTGCAGGAAATAGGGTTCATATTGGTAGGAGCCTCTTAAAAACAAGGACTGACAAAGGCAATAGGTCGGGTATTGCACCCATTCTTTTGATCATCCGTCATCACAGTGCCATGAGAGCCCCCCAATCCATACCCGCCCGTATTGAAGAGAAGTTCTTTTTCGTCAAGTCTCTCAAAAGATCACTTACAGTGGCAAAGTCTTGTATGTATCTGGAAAAGTAACTGGCCATGCCACAAAATGAACGCACCATGGAAACATCTTGTGGCGGATCCGCATTTGACAGCACTTGAACTTTACCAGGATCTGGGGTCAAAAGACACGGCCAAAGAAGGTTAGCTTTGTCCTATGGAACTCACACTCGCCTGCATTCAAAGTCAAACCTGCTTTAGCAAGCATCTGACGCAATTGTGTAAAAGCTTTATCGTGTTCTTTTTGGGTAGCTCCAAAAACCAATATGTCATTGCTGTAACTGAACGCATTCATGACAGGCTGTATGGTACATCAAATGACTTCTTGAAACAGTTCTGCAGCAGATGACACACCAAAACCTACTATTTTGTATTACAGACCAATGTGTATAGAAAAGGTGTAACATACCTGCACTCTTCTTCAAGCTCCAAGTGATGATAACCTTTGCTGCATTCAGTTGTTACCATGTCAGCAATGTGTGAACCAGGATGTTGTTATCATTCAATTGCCTTATTTGCCTGATGCATGTCAACGCATATGCGTACAGCTCCTTCACTCTCCTTTTTAGGCACTACTACTATGGGAGAAACCTATTGCGTTGGACAAGTATAACACTCGATAATATCATGCTTAAGTAACAATTCAAGTTCTTTCTCAACAGTTTTTTGCAAATGAAAAGCAATTTGTCTATGTCTTTGAGCAACAGGATGGACATCCTCATTATTATGCAACTTTACTTTCATAGTCTTAAATTTTCCCAAACCGCGAAATAACAAAGGAAACTGGCTTACTATTTCATGGTGAGAGTTCATGCTGCAATTTAAAAAAATCAGTCACATATCAGCAGCTGTGCTGAAACTGAGTAGACAGGCAGTTGACGCCGTGCTTTGAAGCACATGGATGGATGCTTGCACCCTTGTTTTCTTATGTTTCATTGTTGCCACAAATTAACTTTGAATTTTTAAGGGCGTCAATGCAGCTCAAGAAAACACTTTGGTTTTTGATGACGTAAGTTGTGGCAATGGAGATAATTCATTGTATTTCTCCTCAGGAATAATGTTTATTGATGCACCACAGTCGATAATGAAAAGTATCGAACAACCAGTTATTTTCAGCATAATCTTCAGATACTGTTTGAATGACTTTGGGGCTTAGGCATGTCGGACTTTCTTCAACTGACATTTTCCTTCACAAGCGGCTAAACCAACATGAACACGTTTTCTGAGGTAAACATCGACATGGCACAATCATTTTCTTTACTTCATTTGATTATGATATAGAAGAACTGTTTGACGATGTTTTAGATGACTATCAACTTTGTTAAGTGTTGATTTTTCTAAACTGATGTAGCCGCTTGATCTTGTGGGTATGTGTCGAACATTGCTTCTGGAATGTTGTTGGGGGCCATTTTGTCTTTGAAACACTTTTTCCTTTGCTTTACAAACCATCACAAACTGGTTCACCTTCCCACAGTCTTTATTTATCTGTGCAAGAGCAGGACATTTTCCTTTGTGTAAAAACAAAAATCAACATCTTAAACACAACTTCTTTTTATGTGTAGACATCACTTTGTTCCCTTCAGTCTTTTGTTTTGGTTTACTTCTCACACTCATGATGGATTCATTCTGGGCACCTCCAGCCTCCACGTCAGCAACTAGTCTTTCAGCACGCTCTTCAGCTCTGGCAGCCTTTAACTCTCGAACCAGACTTAGAGGATCTCTCAGCATCCGCCTACTACATGAATTTGACAAACATATGTCAAAAACTCTAACACATATAGCTTCTTCATCATTAAATTCATTGGTCTTACAAGGTCTGATAGGTGTGACATTCTTGGTTGAAGATGTAAAGTTCATAGTTAACATTTGGCATTGGATTTAATTTGAGATTTAATACTTTTTAATATGATATGTGATTTCTTCATCAGTTTGCTGCACTTTCCTTATGACTTCTTTACACCATCACCAGAAAGATTTTTGAGTTATTTGATCATCTTTTTATTATGAATCTCTTCAAGTGCATCAATGAAATCATCAAGTGTCTCTATCCACACAATCCATCTATCGCCAATGTTTAGCTTTTTGACAGTATCAAACGGTGGTGGTTTCGGGAAAGCGGCAGCGTTGTAGCCATTTCTGGGAGTGGCGGACATTGAAGGTGGAGCTGTCTTTGGCTCCCTTGGCGGTTCATCTTGCACCTGATTATGTGAGCCATTTCCAAGGCCTTGAGATGTGCCGGCCTCTGGATAATCCTTGATGACTTTTGGAAAAACAGCCTCTGTCTTTGCCTCCATCGGAAAAGCAGTATTTCCAAGGGCCCCTCATAGCTGTAAGCTAGGAGAGGCATAGGACAAAAATAAAATAATAAAACATTTTTATTATAATTTCATTTTTAGCCTTGCGGGCTGCGAGCCGAGGGAGGGGCGTGGCCTCCCATATTGATGATGCAGCACCAGAGAGGGGGGGATGGACACTGCCACGTGCCCAGGACAGTTTGGCCAGCCCTCTAGGGCCGGTCTAACCAACACAGGCTCCAAGTCCATGGCTAAGCGCCAAACCGAGCGCTCCGACCAATCCCAGCGCTGCTCACATGCTGCGAATACTATTACTAATGCTATTCCCAGCATGTGAGCGGCACTGGCATTGGGAGTTGGGAGCCTGCACAGTGTGCAGTAGTTCCTGGACGGGACGCAAGGTTCGGGAGCAAGGCGGCCGTCGGAGCAGGTACGTTTTATTTATTTATATTTCTGTTTATTTTTCTGTGTACACCCTCTCCCTGCCTCACCACTTTGCAATGTGAGTGGACCGCTCCTAAGTATTCCAGTATTCCAAAATACCTGCGACTGTTCTGATTGTCGCCCACTGCTATGTTCCTGTTCCGACCGCCTTCACAGCCTTTCAGTCAGCTTGACAAGACTCACCTGCATCATAAGCACAACCCTTGGGCTAAGCCTGAGTTGCAGCGCCTGGCGCTTAGGTTGTACCGGCTCACTTTACTCAGGTTCTGGTGAGTAAATAACTGTTTATTCATAGGCATTTCTGTGCATTGCCTACCTCACCGAGCTTCTTATCGTAGCATTATCTTGCAATAAGCTGTCGCTATTCGCTGCTCGTTCAAAACCTGGTTGCATCCGCCTTCAGAGTTGTCATTCCGTATTACGTTTGACTGTATATTGCATAACAGTGCAGTAGCCTTATGTACGGTTTGTCCAGTAGGTTCTCAGTCACCGATATGTAGATTTCTTTGCAATGCTTCCGTTGTCTTCACCTGCTTTACAGTGGCTGGATTTGTGCTTTGACTCCTCACACACTAAGCGTAGTTTCCGTACTTCAACTGCAATACACGCGGCACCCACAAGCAGTTTGCTTGGACCACAGCAAACTCTTGGGGAGAGCACTGCCAATCTTTGGGTAACTTACCCTCTAACTCATCGACAGTTGTGGCATCCTCACCAGCATTGGTACCCGCCAACAACTACACCAAACACAGAGCTTGGTATTACACCTCTTTATTAATCTGCGTGTAACTGTGAACTCCACATTCTGAACCAGCCTTCATTGCAATCCGCTCAAACACTGACGTCATCGCTCTACGGAGTCCCTCAGGAGCCAAAAGGGTTCCGTCATTTCAAACTCGCAAGACGCTACAATGCTGAGGCTGCAAATATACGACCCACCCATGCCCTGCTCTGGTAAAGGCTGGGGAACAGAGGCGGAAGTGCATGGAAAACATTAGCATTATCGCCTGAAGGCGCCCTACGTTTATTGATATCTGCCATCGCTATGAGGTTTTAGTTTGAGCGGTGTTGGCAGAGGAAGGACCGGCCTGCAGGCAGTCCAGACCTTCCGGCCCTACCCCAGAGTCGCCCACAGATGGACGGTTCATTGGGGTGCGTCTGGGTTCAGTCATGGGTTCCTCGAGCAGAGGTGGTGTCCAAAGCTTACCTGGTTACTTTCACTTCTTAACCCCTTGCATGCTGAGGACGAGCTGAGCTCGTCATGTAACGCGGTAATTTTTAAAATGCCGCATACCGCGGGAAAAGCCGCCGCACGCATGCGGTTAATAAGTGATTCTGATCTGCTGGACGCTGATGTGCTATTTGAAGGACAGTGCATGCTCAGTGCGGACTCAAGGTGGCTGTCCGAGTCTACCCTGAGGGGTTTTATATATAAAACTGAGGACATATAAGAATGTTCAGTCATAAAGAATCCTGCAAGGCAATGCCGAGTAATCTTCAACATGCTGGCTGCTTGTATTTGAAGTAAAGAAAGCTACAGCCTGCTATGAACACCAACAACCCTGCGGTCTATGTAATGTATGTGCTGTGGCACTGAAGGAGTCTCATCACCTGGGCGCGTGACTGAGGGCACTAATGACGTGTTAACACATATTTTACAGAAAAGTGCGTGCCCTTCAGCATGAGGACTGTATTTACGCCACGCACCGACTGCGCCCTCTTTCTTTAGTTGTACCCCACTTTCCTTCCACCTTTCCTCCCTTTCTACAGTCTCTATCCCTGTCCCAGATGTTCTCTGCATTTTTCTTCGCTCTCTCTTCCTTTGTCTCTTCTGTACACAGGACAGGTCTCAAAGTTGCGTGTGTGGCACCTGACCTGTGGATTCACTCCCCCTTCCACCCGCTCTTCCTGGGGTGGTACCTCACCTGTGCATCCACCCGCTCTTCCTGGAGGTGGTACCTCACCTATAGATCCACCCCCCTCTGCCGGGAGGTGGTACCTCACCTGTGGATCCACCCCCCTCTGCCTGGAGGTGGTACCTCACCTGTGCATCCACCCCCTCTGCCTGGAGCTGGTACCTTACCTGTAGATCCATCCCCCTCACCTGTGGATCCATTCCCCTCTGCCTGGAGGTGGTACCTCACCTGTAGATCCATCCCCCTCTGCCTGGAGGTGGTACCTCACCTGTGCATCCACCCCCCTCTGCCTGGGGGTGGTACCTCACCTGTGGATCCATCCCCCTCTGCCTGGAGGCGGTGGCTCACCTGTAGATCCATCCCCCTCTGCTTGGAGGTGGTACCTCACCAGTGGACCCATCCCCCTCTGCCGGGAGCTGGTACCTCACCTGTGGACCCATCCCCCTCTGCCTGGAGGTGGTACCTCACCTGTAGATCCATCCCCCTCTGCCTGGAGGTGGTAGCTCACCTGTAGATCCACCCCCCTCTGCCTGGAGGTGGTACCTCACCTGTGGACCCTGCCCCTCTGCCGGGAGGTAGTAACTCACCTGTGGACCCTGCCCCTCTGCCGGGAGGTAGTACCTCACCTGTGGACCCATCCCCCTCTGCCTGGAGGTGGTACCTCACCTGTGGAACCAGCCGCCTCTGCCTGAAGGTGGTACCTCACCTGTGGACCCTGCCCCTCTGCCGGGAGGTGGTACCTCACCTCTGGATCCATCCCCCTCTGCCTGGAGGTGGTACCTCACCTGTAGATCCATCCCCCTCTGCCTGGAGGTGGTACCTCACCTGTAGATCCATCCCCCTCTGCCTGGAGGTGGTACCTCACCTGTGGATCCATCCCCCTCTGCCTGGAGGTGGTACCTCACCTGTGCATCCACCCCCTCTGCCTGGAGCTGGTACCTTACCTGTAGATCCATCCCCCTCACCTGTGGATCCATTCCCCTCTGCCTGGAGGTGGTACCTCACCTGTAGATCCATCCCCCTCTGCCTGGAGGTGGTACCTCACCTGTGCATCCACCCCCCTCTGCCTGGGGGTGGTACCTCACCTGTGGATCCATCCCCCTCTGCCTGGAGGCGGTGGCTCACCTGTAGATCCATCCCCCTCTGCTTGGAGGTGGTACCTCACCAGTGGACCCATCCCCCTCTGCCGGGAGCTGGTACCTCACCTGTGGACCCATCCCCCTCTGCCTGGAGGTGGTACCTCACCTGTAGATCCATCCCCCTCTGCCTGGAGGTGGTAGCTCACCTGTAGATCCACCCCCCTCTGCCTGGAGGTGGTACCTCACCTGTGGATCCATCCCCCTCTGCCTGGAGGTGGTACCTCACCTGTGGACCCTGCCCCTCTGCCGGGAGGTAGTAACTCACCTGTGGACCCTGCCCCTCTGCCGGGAGGTAGTACCTCACCTGTGGACCCATCCCCCTCTGCCTGGAGGTGGTACCTCACCTGTGGAACCAGCCGCCTCTGCCTGAAGGTGGTACCTCACCTGTGGACCCTGCCCCTCTGCCGGGAGGTGGTACCTCACCTCTGGATCCATCCCCCTCTGCCTGGAGGTGGTACCTCACCTGTAGATCCATCCCCCTCTGCCTGGAGGTGGTACCTCACCTCTGGATCCATCCCCCTCTGCCTGGAGGTGGTACCTCACCTGTGGACCCTGCCCCTCTGCCGGGAGGTGGTACCTCACCTGTAGATCCATCCCCCTCTGCCTGGAGGTGGTACCTCACCTCTGGATCCATCCCCCTCTGCCTGGAGGTGGTACCTCACCTGTGGACCCTGCCCCTCTGCCGGGAGGTGGTACCTCACCTCTGGATCCATCCCCCTCTGCCTGGAGGTGGTACCTCACCTGTAGATCCATCCCCCTCTGCCTGGAGGTGGTACCTCACCTCTGGATCCATCCCCCTCTGCCTGGAGGTGGTACCTCACCTGTGTACCCATCCCCCTCTGCCGGGAGGTAGTACCTCACCTGTGGAGTGATGCCGCACCAGAAGTTGGAGTAGTAGGTCTGCGACTCCAGCATGGGCGCGATGACGGAGCGGTCTTCGGCCATCAGCAGCTGGAGGGTTCGCTCATTGGTGAGAATGTTGTCGGTGTCGGTGAACTGTGAAAACAGGAGGACACCCTCAGTGCTTTCATACCCTTCGACAAACAGGAGGCACTTTATAAAAGCAGTGTTTAGGGGTGAGGCCAAGATGGAGGCTGAGTAGCAGCTCCCCCCCTCCCTCTGGGTTCTGTGAACCCAGAACTTCTAACATGACACCCTCATGCAGTATCAGACACCCACTCCTTAAACACCAGGTCTGTGGAGTGGAAACAAAGTTATGTATTCGACATCTCAACCAACTCAAGGCGTGTAATCACTCTAGCAATGTTTGTAGGCTTTGTTACCCCTGGAGACTAGTTTAAGCAGAAAAGGTATCAACACAAATAGCCCTGCACCCAAATTATGCAAAAAGTGAGATCATCTTCGTAACTCCTGTCAGCCATCTCTGTGCAAAGCATCTCTTAGACCCAAAAGGTGCAGCAGGAACAGTGAACCAGTGTCCTGCCCGTATCTGGCGGGAATTCTAAAACCCTCCCATGCACTGCACGCTTTTCAGGCCGTGCTTGGCCCCTCTCAGCTGCGCGCAAGGGATTATGGGTGCAGACTGCAGCCCTTGTGGAAGGGCAGCGATGCGCATGCGCAGTGCAGCTCTGCAGCTCGTCTCCTGGTGCATTAATCGGGCGCTTAGGGTCCCAGAGGGTGGTGGGATGGGGGGGCGCATAAAAAAATTAAAAATAAGAGCGCAACGTCCTCCTTGATCCTTCTCTCCTCCGGGCAGGCAGACTCTCGACTCCAAGCCAATCCTGGAGCTGCTCTCATGCAGCATGAGAGCAGCGCTAGGATTGGTGGGAGCGGCCTCTATCAGCGCTCACAAGAGCTCTGGACCGTCGCTTTCTCTAAACCAGCTGTCTTAAGACTGCGGAGTTAGAATTTAAAATGCACATGCCTGGCTGACCGTCGACTAGAGACATGCACATAAAACTCGAGAGCACAAAGCTCCTGGCACCAACCGCACTCTGAGTCCATCCCTCGTCATGTGCGGGGCTCGGAGGGGTGCACCAACCGCACTCTCGGAGTCCATCCCTCGTCATGTGCGGGGCTCGGAGGGGAGCATCAACCGCACTCTGAGTCCTTCCCTCGTCATGTGCGGGGCTCGGAGGGGTGCACCAACCGCACTCTCTGAGTCCATCCCTCGTCATGTGCGGGGCTCGGAGGGGTGCACCAACCGCACTCTCTGAGTCCCTCCCTCGTCATGTGCTGGGCTCGGAGGGGTGCACCAACCGCACTCTCTGAGTCCCTCCCTCGTCATGTGCGGGGCTCGGAGGGGTGCACCAACCGCACTCTCTGAGTCCATCCCTCGTCATGTGCGGGGCTCGGAGGGGTGCACCAACCGCACTCTGAGTCCTTCCCTCGTCATGTGCTGGGCTCGGAGGGGTGCACCAACCGCACTCTCTGAGTCCCTCCCTCGTCATGTGCTGGGCTCGGAGGGGTGCACCAACCGCACTCTCTGAGTCCATCCCTCGTCATGTGCTGGGCTCGGAGGGGTGCACCAACCGCACTCTCGGAGTCCATCCCTCGTCATGTGCTGGGCTCGGAGGGGTGCACCAACCGCACTCTCTGAGTCCATCCCTCGTCATGTGCGGGGCTCGGAGGGGTGCAACAACCGCACTCTCGGAGTCCATCCCTCGTCATGTGCAAGGCTTGGAAGGGGTGCACCAACCGCACTCTCTGAGTCCATCCCTCGTCATGTGCGGGGCTCGGAGGGGTGCACCAACCGCACTCTCTGAGTCCATCCCTCGTCATGTGCGGGGCTCGGAGGGGTGCACCAACCGCACTCTGAGTCCTTCCCTCGTCATGTGCGGGGCTCGGAGGGGTGCACCAACCGCACTCTCGGAGTCCATCCCTCGTCATGTGCAAGGCTTGGAAGGGGTGCACCAACCGCACTCTCTGAGTCCATCCCTCGTCATGTGCGGGGCTCGGAGGGGTGCACCAACCGCACTCTCTGAGTCCATCCCTCGTCATGTGCGGGGCTCGGAGGGGTGCACCAACCGCACTCTGAGTCCTTCCCTCGTCATGTGCGGGGCTCGGAGGGGTGCACCAACCGCACTCTCGGAGTCCATCCCTCGTCATGTGCGGGGCTCGGAGGGGTGCACCAACCGCACTCTCCGAGTCCATCCCTCGTCATGTGCGGGGCTCGGAGGGGTGCACCAACCGCACTCTCTGAGTCCCTCCCTCGTCATGTGCTGGACTCGGAGAGGTGCACCAACCACACCCTGTTATGTTATGTTATGCAGTCTTATAGAGCGCTCAGCTGCCGGCATTGATGGCAGAAAACTGCACCGCCTCTAACAGAGAGGAGGCCTACAACGGAGGGAAGAGGAACGTTTTAATTGCTTTATGAAATGCCAAATAATTCTTCAGGCTGCAGATGGAAATAGGGAGCGCGTTCCAAAGTTTGGGTGCCAGAGTACGGAAGGAACGCCCCCCGGCACGGACCGTCCTCACCCGGGGGTTAACCGTCAAATGCTGCCCCATCGACCGAAGTTGGCAGGAGGGGGTGTATGGTGCAAGCAGATTGGCCAGAATACTTGGGGATGAGGAGTTCAAGATTTTAAAAGAACTACTAAGGAACTCAAACTCTATACGTTTGGCCAAAGGCAGCCAGTGAAGCCGACGAATAGCACTCGTAGGCAGGCCAAGGAGAGTTCTGGCCGCAGCATTCAGAACCCTTTGCAGTCTAACGATTTCAGACTTGTTAGACCCCAGATAAAGTGAGCTGGCATAGTCCAGTCTCGACAGAATCGAAGCCTGGACAATAACCTGCCTGATGGAGGGGTAAAAAAAAAACAACAACAGTTTGAGCCCCCACAGTACACCAAAACAGGTCCCACCACCTTCTTGGTTTGAGTCTGGAAGCTAAGGGCGGAGTCGATCCACAAAACATGGGAGAGACCCTTCAAAGGTCTATATCAAAGGACAGAAGAGAGACACAGGTGTGGTCAACACGACAAAACATGGGAGATCCTCTAAGCTCCGATAACACAGAGCTGTACAGTGACCCATGGAGGCTGAACCTAAAACAAATGAACACCACAAACTTCAACAACTGAGATCAGGAAAGAAATAGATGAAAGCTCTTACCAACCAGAAATGAGAGAGACCTTGCAAAGCTTTTTGGGTACCAAATAACTTTTGTTGCCCTGTCAGAGGACTTTGTTGCCCGGTCAGTTGCCTTTGTTGCCCTGTCAGTGGCCTTTGTTGCCTGGTCAGTGGCCTTTGTTGCCCGGTCAGTTGCCTTTGTTGCCCTGTCAGTGGCCTTTGTTGCCCTGTCAGTGGCCTTTGTTGCCCGGTCAGTGGCCTTTCTTGCCCTGTCAGTGGCCTTTCTTGCCCGGGCAGTGACCTTTGTTGCCCGGGCAGTGACCTTTGTTGCCAGGGCAGTGACCTTTCTTGCCCTGTCAGTGGCCTTTCTTGCCCGGGCAGTGACCTTTGTTGCCCGGGCAGTGACCTTTGTTGCCCTGTCAGTAGTGGTAAGATACCTTCCACTGATCTTACAGCAAAGACCCTCATACAGAGCCCAGTACCCACCACAAGTTGCAGGTGACTTACCAAGATGTAGTCGGCCCACTGTCGCCGGGCATAGTCCAGAGCGGCTTGTTTGAGCTTCATGAGGTGTTCGTAGCGGTCACTGGTCCAGTGCTTCGGTCCAGTTTCTCCCGGGTAAGACCTGGGTGAGGTAAACATGTAGGGGTAATAAAAACGTCACTGGCATGCTGTCACTGCACAGCTAACACAACATCCCTAGTACACAGAGAACAGTAAAGCATAATGAATCTTAACATCACACATATGCCCTGGTCCATGGGGAGGAACACTGCACCAGAGCCCTGGTCCATGGAACGGGGTTGAGTCCATGGAAAGGAACACTGAAGGAAGTGACCTGATTGGGGTCACTCGCGACCACCTCTCAGCCTTCCACTCAAATGACGAGTCGGTCAGACAGTAGAGAATACAAACCAAAGATATTTTATTCAGGTACACTCGAGGAGTCCGAACTGACCAGCCTCCTTGGATTGCTGCAGAGGGACTGACTTCAGCAAGCATGGCGACAACTTATGTACATTGCAGAACCAATAAAGACAAGCCCAGACTGGAAATTTCCAGTTGGTAACTGGTGAACAAAGGAGATACAGAAGGATGGGTTGCGATCCTGAGACCGGGTACATGCTATCTCGGCGCCGAAGCCACTCTGCCTGTGCCCGCCACTCTAAAAGCGGGAGCAGGCATTTATAGTGGGAAAGGTATGCACTAGCAAAGACAGTGTATTCATTAGCACAGCGAAGCCTTAGAGAAACAAAAAAGAAATCACAGCTGCTTACAGCTAGGCAGACAGAGAGTAAGACAGAGGTTAGTTTCAATCATGGCTCAAAATGGCGGCTGAATATAAAATGGTACAGCGAATGCTAACTTAAAACATACAATGCATGGCAATCTTCAACTAAAACATTTCTATTCCAACTGACCCTGCTTTTAGCATTCACTAAACTATTTTATTACTGTCTAAAAGCATATAATCCCTTACAGAAGATAAATACTACCTCTACAAACTGATATATGCATTGTCAAAATTCAAAGATGCCCTCATCAATTAACATAAGGTCATTAATATCGTTCATAATCATTATTGTGGCATTAGTGTCATGGACGGAAATCTTTGGCTTAGGTGCCAGAGTATTGAGACAATAAGCACAACAAGCCGGGAGGCAGTGTATACAAAGACAACATGTGAAGATAATACCAGCAATTGCAACCAGAAAGATAAGAATCTTCCAACCCCAGGACATGAATATACCCCGGAAGCATCCGGAAAAGGTCCAAGTACCACTTTCTTGGTGTATGTCAGATGAAAGCCTATGCAACTTCTGTATGGCAGCATATACATTGGGGACGTGGTCTGGGATGCACACACAGCAGCTACTGCCAATAACGCAACAGGCCCCTTCCCGATCAGCAAGGATGACATCTAACACCATCCTGTTTTGTAAGGTGACGAGCCTCGCAGCCTGGAGCTCAGCAGTGATATTTGTCAGTATCCCTGCTGTTGTAATAATAACCCCTTCTACAACTCTTGTCAGCTGACGAATGATAAGGCTATTGGACATAGGGTCCCAAAAAGGCACGATGCCCTTCATGGCATCTTCAAAACTGTTGCAAAGTGGTATCGGTCTGATCTATATCTTCTTTGTTAATAACCCTTCTGACTCGGACAAGTGTACACTCCGACACTCCAGCCGATGGTCTTTGTGATAACTCGATGGAGCTATATACACAGAGGGAAGGAGAAAAGAGAGACCACCTGGCCGACCATCCCTCGGGGAGCCAGACATAACCTTGGGATCCACAAACAAAATAGACATTAGGGGGTGGTGTTCAGACCATATATCAGTCGTTCATAACCGATATGTGGAATTGCATCTGCTTTCCCCCACCTTTACCTTCCCAGTCCCGTGGACACAGAAACAAGCTGTTGTGTTGACCACTGACACCAGTATTGGCCTATCCTCAGTAACATTACGAGCCTGGAAAGACTGGAAATACTCTCACGTGTTGAACCCCAGGAAATCAGCTATTTCCATTCGAGACCACGTTCCATTTCTAACTCCCTTGTATGCATGCATGCAGGAGTTTCAGAACAATCTACTAAACGGCTCTTGACCTGTCGAAGCGCCGGAGGGGAGCCATATGCTAGAAATGTACATTCTGTTCCATGGTGCGTGAATCAGTACGTGTTCTATCTAAAGCATTGAATTGGGGATGGGACACACCATACTGAGCAATGCAAAACAACCCTCGCAACTGCTAATGTATGACAGTGGCATGGACAACAAGTTATCACTTTTACAAGTCACTGAGGGAAATAGTCCACACACCCAACAATTAGTTGTGTTAGACACGTTATGAGACTGATGCAACACATGTATAAATACATTATCCTTATAAGACTTTCAGTGCTCTCCTTTGTGAGGGGCCAAAGTGTGACAAACATGTGTTCGGGAGAAATCGGTGTTGTACCAACCAAGGAATGCACAGGATACTTCTCGTCTAGAAAATATGATATCCCTAATACAATGATTAGTGCAATGACAACTATTCATGCAAAAACTATTTTACTTTTTGTGGACCAACCCCACTCTGGACGCAGATGTGCAAATGGATTTTCTTCTTCAGAAATGGGCCGACATTGTGAAGCAAAGATAAGGGAATGCAGTGAAACTGATGACAAAAGGGGGCAAGTGTTCCTACTGTCCATCTGAGCCTCACTGGTAGACTCCTATTGTTCATCAACGTTGGCGCTCTTAAACCCCGGCGGTGGAAATGCTCAGACTTAGCTCGCAATTAATCCCACGTCATCCAGGATAATGTACTCCCCTTCACACTCGATCTATTCTGTCCAATGTTCGAACAATGCACCAATCACGCCTCGCCCTGAACTAACACTGTTGGTACTATAGGCAATGTACACCCTGACTTGCGCAGTCCATCCCTAGCTAATCTGACTTCTTCTTTGGTGCACTGCTCTTCACTCAAGGGTGCAAATTGTACCTGGTAACTCCAGGTACAGAGGGGCCAGCAAAAATGAGCTCAGGCACAGAGGGGTCGATGGAAAGGGGCTCCTGAATGACCTTGATCTCCGGGGGCACTGCCGCATTTAGCACCTCTTGGTTCTCGGCCTCCGTTTGGGTCCACGTGAGCTTGGCATCAAAAAAGGGGATAAATCGTGGGACTTGTTCCCACTCCGAGTCCCCGATACCATCTTTCACCCACTGGTCGTAGGGTAAGGGCAGAGGTACTCTGCGGCAATGATGGGCATGAATCCAGTGCTGTTGGCCGGCGACCTTTATGGCAGTGCGGGTGGCGAGGAGGATCTGGATTGGTCCCTTCCAATGGGGCTCCAAACTCTTTTTCCCGCTGAAAGTTACTCACCAGGACATATACTCCAAGTCGAATATCATTCCCGTGCCCCTCAGGTACAGATGGCAGACTCTCACATATATGTTGATGAATAGAACGCAGAAGTTTTGTTAACTCACATAGGTAATCCATCAACAAGGGATACTCAATTTCTGAGAACTTACGTGGTCCCAGGACACCCCAGACATTCGCCGGGTGTCCGAACACGACCTCATAAGGTGACAATCCTGTCCTAGAATGTGCTGTTGTTCTTGTGGACAATAGGGCTAATGGTAAAGCATCTGGCCACTGCAACCCTGTTGTCTCTTGAATCTTTGCCAATTTCAGTTTGAGAGTACCATTGTACTTCTCAACCAAACCAGCCGACGGGGGGTGATTCGCAGCATGAAACTTCTGCCTAATGTGCAGCCCCTGGCAAACTGGCTGGATAACCTTGGCACTAAAATGACTTACGTTATCACTCCAGATCAAACGGGGCAAGCCGAAGGGAGGAAAGAACTTCTTCAGGAGTATCTTTGCAGTCGCAATGGCTGTATTTTCCTTAGTGGGGTAGGCCTCAACCCATTTACTGATTGAACAGACAACCACCAACACATACTTCAAATTATTGACCCTGTCCATTTCAATGAAATCCATTTGGTGGACTTCAAACGGGAAAGTGGGGGGTGCAAAATTACCAGGCGGTGTGGGGGTACCCTTGCCAGGATTGTGCATCATGCACAACAGGCAGTATTTTACCACATGGGCAGCTGTCTTGGGGATATTGTGATTCTCCTACACGGGGTCTAACAACTTGCAAATACCCTTGCACTGATGTGAGTTGGGCCATTGGCCATCGTGACTACAGGAAGAACATATGCATCTGGCAACATCCATCTCTGCTTCCCTGACTTATCAATCCAACATCTTTCAAATTTGCTGCACTCTCTTGCCACACCGCTAATTCCTCCATCGTGGCCTCATTCTGGATTTCTTTAACATTCTCAAGTGTATCCTCAAACATGGAGCGCTCGGGCATCCACCTAGCGGGACCTGATGCAAACATTCTTTTCATCTTAGTGCAGGCTGTCTCCTTAGCTGTCTGATCTGCAAACGCGTTCCCCTCACCCACCTTGTCAGTAACCTTTTTATGAGCGCTGCACTTCACAATCGCCAATTTCTTAGAGATTGTCAGGGCGGACAGAAGCCTATATATGAGAGGGCCATGCTGAATGCGTGTCCCATGAGAAGTAAGGAACCCTCTCTCTGCCCAGAGCCGCACAAAATTATGGGCGACCCTGAGGCGTACTGGCTGTCAGTATAAATATTAACAACCAGTCCCTCGGTCAACTCACAGGCTCGTATTAGGGCGACCAGTTCAGCTGCCTGAGCAGACTGATCGGGAACTTGTGATGTCTCAGCTACCGTATCCAGTGTAGTGAGTGCATACGCTGAAGTGGTGGTGCCATCTGGAAATTTGAAACAAGTGCCATCGACATATAGTTTCCCTTGGGGTTCAGATAAGAGAACATCGGGTACAGCTGTTGAGGGTGTTTGCGCTCAGTTGCTTGACTTAGAAGGTGACCTTACGAGCGAGGCACGTCCTAGAAGTCGCCAATGACACTGCATGGGCCCACACTGGAGGCAGACGGGGAGAAACCATCCATGCCAGAGGAGCTGGAAGTGCAGGTTGCTGAGTTTGGTTGAAGGGTCCTTGGCACCATCGACGAGACGTGCATATCAGCAGGCATGGTTGGAGAGCAGACGCTCAGGAGTATATAGAAGAAAGGGTAGTGGTGGAGGGATGATGGACAGAGTCAATGATGTTGTTAAATTCATTATGGACAGGATTGAAAAAGGGCTATCGCAGGTGTCCACAGCTGGAAAACTATCTAGAGTGGCCTTTTAGGAGAAGATACCTGGGCTATGAGCCTTCCTCAGGTGAGATGGGAAAAGGATGGTGGAAGGGTGGGCTAGAGAGGGGCGTGGGGGTAAGGCAGAGGCTGAGCTGGGTGACTGCATTGAAACTGTTGAAAAGGACTGTGCCTTTGTTGTGGGCGGCATGTCACAATAAGGACAAAGCAGGGTTGTTTTCTAGCATGATGGTGAGGTTGTTTTTTGGGGGGTTTGCATTTTAGAGATATTGGGGAGTGTGCCAGTAAAGGGGGGGGTCAGCTTTAAGTGGCAAATGTGTTGGGGCACTGTGGCAGTGGGGATGTATTGATCAAGAGTAGCATGACGGATCAAAAGGATTTGAGAAGAAATCAAGCTGGGGCCAATGTAACAAGTAGACAAGTGTTGACAGTATGGAGGAAAGCTTCACGTGAGTCGGGCGGTTTGGAAGGCAGTCCATCAGAATGGCGATGGCTACAGAAGCGTATGCTTGGTTGTGGGGCTTGTAGGATTGAAGAAAGTGGAGGTTGGAGATTGGAATGCTTTCAGAAATATGTACGCCCTGAATGGGTTTTGTATCAATGTTTCTTTAGTTACCGTTTTTTTTCTCTTTGTCCATTAACTGTTTTTAGGTTGTGTTACTGGTCCTCAGAGAGGATACATATAAGTTTAGATATCCCTCAGTGACCTTGGACGTGGATGAAAACTGGCTAATTCCGGATTGTATTACATACCCGGAAAAGCGTTTACTGCCCATGGCCTTTGCGATCAACAAGTTGGTCGTATCACATTCTCTTAGAGCCTGTAATGGCAGACTTCTCCCAGACGTCCCGGGCGCATTCACTTTTAATAAACCAGGGAAAAGTACGTCCATAGATTATATTATGGTAAACGTAGAATTCTGGGCCCGTCTGAGAGCCTTTTCCGTCATTCCCAGGGTCGATAGTGACCATAACTTACTGTCACTAGAACTATTAAATACCCTGGGTCATCAAAACACTCTGGGGGGAGCTGAGTCCCCCAATAATTCGAACCTTGTCATGGTGGCTGGTGGTAGACAAATCAGGTGGGCGAAGGTTGCGCTGGAACCGGAAAGGTTAGCTGAGGCATATGGCCATGTCGCACGCTCTCTAACAGAGGTCTCCCACCTTTTGAGCTCTAATTGCGAACTGCCCCGCCTCCATTTCCAGGATTTTCAGCGCATCCATACCAAGCTCCTTTGTTCTTTGGCCGGTTATTTCTATACCACCAACACTAAAAGGCCAAGTGGAAATAGGCGCGACCACTGGTTTAATAAAAGTTGTAGGCTGGCTAAAAATACCCTGATAAAGGAGGTAAAGTCTGGATCCCCATTAAGTATCAGAAATGCGAGGCATACTTATAAAAATTTGATCAAGGAGGCCAGATCTTAGTGGGAGGCCTCGAGGTGGGAAAATATTAAGGCAGCCCTAGAAGCCCGAGATTATAGGTCGTTTTGGAACCTTGTTAGCTCAGGGTCAGTGGAAGGATTGTCCGCCATCACTCCTAACCTTAGTGAAGAGGTCTGGCTAAATCATTTTAAGCCCCTCTACTCACTCAGCAACCCTGATCCTCGAGTAGATTTAGTGGACCAAATAACCTCCCGTGAACCAGTGCACCTGGAGGCCTCGGGCCCTGATTGTCCTCCGTGTACCCTCTTGGAAGCCCAGGCTGCCCTCAGAAGTTTGTCGATGGGAAAAGCTCTGGGCCTAGATAGGGTCCCTGGGGATTTATATAGAAGCGAACAAAAGGTTTGGGCCCCTTATCTCCGGGTTTATTTTAATGCCATTCTACAGGGGTTGGAGATCCCCCCAACATGGTTGGGAGCGGAAATCATCCCTATTCATAAAAAAGCTTCCCTTCTCGACCCGGCCAACTACCACCCCATTAGTTTGATTGATGTCCTCCAGAAATTATTTGCCCGCTTTCTTTTAACCAGGTTGCAGAGTTGGATGGATGAACATCACATCCTAACCTCCCTGCAAGCGGGCTTTAGAGCAAAAGTTTCTACCATCGGCCAGCTGGTCTACTGGAAGAAGGTCTCTATTGGGGCAGGTAGTTTGTACTTGTTTTTTGTCCAAAGGGACAAGTTGTGGGCACTACTGCTGGAGATGGGAGCCCCGGTCTACCTGTGCCATCTATTCAAACGTATGCACCACGGTACATATGCTAGGGTGAGGTATGGGAGGAGTGGGGAGTTGTCGGCTCCGTTCCCGGTGGAAAGGGGAGTGAGGCAGGGGTGCGTATTGGCCCCCACGCTCTTCTCCCTTTTCCTTAACGGGTTGATAGACCATCTATTGGGAGCAAAAGATCTGGACTCCCCAAGCCTAGCGGGGCACAAGATACCTGCCCTGATGTTCGCTGACGATACCCTTTTACTGTCAAAATCATCTACGGGCATACAGTGCACGTTAGTGGCTTTTTGCTCCTTCTGCAGAGTTCATGGTCTACAACACCAGATTAGCCAATTGCCCCCATCCCCACTTGGATGGAACGGTTCTGGACCGAGTGTCCACCTTTGATTATCTGGGGGTTACACTTAACGACTGGACAGGGGGTCCCACGTGGCTAAGGCTAATTTGAAGCTGGCCCAATCATCCAGGGGGATTTTAAAGGTTTTCAACGATACTTCGCTCAAACTGCTGGGTCCGCCTATGGAAATCTATAAAGCTCAGGCGAGAGGAGGGGCGCTCTATGGCGCAGACCTATGGGGCCACGTGAGTGCTGCACCCCGTCCCTGACTGAGAATAGCTTCCTTAGGCGTCTCTTGAGGCTCCCAATGAGTACCCCCCTGACACCTCTTCGGCTGGACTTAGGATTGGTACCCGTCCAGGAGATCGTATCAAATCGTCCCCTTTTGTATTGGAATGTTTGTGGTCGACCCTTGAGCTCTTAAGTTATAGGGGGGATCTCATGTCTAGGAGGAGTGTGGGGAAAATCCCTTGGTTAAACCACATTAAGCAACTCTGTTATGCCATAGGAAGGGGGGATATGTGGTTGTCTCCCGAGCAGAGCTGTGCCCTGTATTCTAAGAAAACATTAAGTATGGCACCTAAGCGCCACCGTATGGAACTTATAACAACAAACGCATCCATAGGTAGGCTGACGAGCACTTTTCTGGACATTGAGATCCATCCACATTTTGAGAAATTCTTGGATGATATCCAACCCCCCCTGGCTAAGAACCTATACACCCAGTTTAGATCTGGGGCCTTGCCGCTTAGGGGCGTAACGTATAAGAGGTTAAATGGACTGCAGAAAGAGAGTTCCTGTCCTGGGTGTTTGAGTAACAGAGACAGATCTGCACGTTCTGCTCTTCTGTCCCTCTTACACTAGGGTGAGAACTAAATGGGTTATACAACTCTGTAAGGTCAGGGGTCTCAGGGATTATAGGGAGACATTCAGAATACTCAAATATGATACCACGCCCCTGATAATCTTTGCATCTTCAAGATTCCTTTTGGCTATGTGGTACTCAAGATGTGCTAAACTAAAAGTCGGAAGCGTACAAACCACCAACACTGATGTAGTGTAATAACTTTAACAAACGTGGTTCATCACTAAAACTAGGGCTAGGGAGTGCCACTAGATTTTAACGCATTTAATGTTTATTATGACGTATTTTTAACTATTTTATGAATTTATTGCGCTCTAGAATCGTAAAGTATTATCTTTTAAAAAATAATTCTAGCTGTAACTATGTCCTTTCTTCTGTAATTATGTATTTATGCCTTTTTATGGTGTTTTACCGATAATAAAGCTTTGACTGACTGACTGGTTTAGATTTGTGGCCACTCCTATATAAACTGGGCAGCTCAGCATGCAGAACAGCGCCAATATCACTCACGACAAGACACACTAAAGACCATGTAGAGCATCCACACCGGAGCACCTTCTGACCCCTGTCTGCCGCACATCTTCCACAGAGCCACCACAGCCATCGCACCCGAGCTACTTCGAACCATCAACTGCTCCATCGAGATGCTACATTCCATGACAACTGGAACCAGGCCAAAGTCAACCCCCTCCTGAAGACATTTTCCACAGACCCGAAGGGCCTCAAGAGTTTTAGGCCCATCTCTCTGCTTCCTTTTGCAGCCAAGCTCATCGAAATGGCCATCAACACCCAGCTAGCACACTTCAACGAAGCCAACGGCATCCTAGGCACCTCACAATCTGGATTCCGCAGCAACCACAGCACCGAGACCACCCTCCTCGCCACCACACACAACATCCACGACCTCCTCGGCGAAGACTAAACGGTAGTCCTCATCCTCCAGAACCTATCAGCAGCCTTCTACACCATCTCCCACCGCACACTAGCCACCAGACTCCATGACGCCGGCATCCAATGAAAGGTCCTAGACCGGGTATGCTCATTCCTCACAGGCAGAACACAGTGAATAAGACTCCCGCCCTTCCTCTCAGAACCGACAGTGATCGGATGCGTAGTACCCCAAGGATCCTCCCTCAGGCCCACCCTCTTCAACGTGTTCCTGGCCCCCCCTTGCAACCATCGTCAGAAACCACAGGCTCATCATCGTCTCCCATGCCAATGACACCCAGCTCATCCTCTCCCTCACCAAGGAACCCGACATCACCAGGCACAACTTCCAAGAAGGGATGAAAGCCGTCACACCCTGGATGAAGCCTAGTTGCCTGAAACTCAACTCGAAGAAACAAAAATCCTCATCCTCGGCTCCACCCACTTCGCATGGGACGACACCTGGTGGCCACCCGCCCTCGGAAACCCACCCAACCCAACGGACCATGCTTGTGACCTCAGCATCGAACTGGAGTCTTCGCTCACCATGAATCACCAGATCAACGTCATATCCTCCGCATGCTTCAACACCCTCCGCATACTACGCAAGACATTCTAGTGGATCCCCCTTTACTCCAGGAAAACGGTCACTCACGCACTCATCACCAGCAGACTAGACTACGGCAACGCCCTCTACGCCGGAATCAACAAAAAACTCCACAAACTGCAGATCCTCCAGAACGCCGCAGCCAGACTAATCCTTGACATCCCACGGCACAGCCACATCACCCAACACCTCTGCGACCTCTACTGACTCCCAGTCAAAAAAAGAATAACTTTCAAGCTGCTCATGCACGCCTACTAAGCCCTCCACAACATCGGACTCCAATACCTCAACGACCGCCTCTCCTTCCATGCCTCCACGAGAAACAACCGCTCAGCCGACCTCTCTCTAGCTATCATCCCATGCTTCTACAGGCCTAGAGCAGGTGGAAGGTCTTTCTCTTGCCTCACAGCCAAGACCTGGAATGACCGCCCCCTCCACCTCCGGAGAAGCCTGACACTACAACAATTCAGGAAGGACCTCAAGAAGACCTGGTTCTTCGAATGACCCAACGGAGCTGCTTCACCCACCCCCCCAGCACCTTGAGACCCTAACAAGTGAGTAGCGCTCTCTACAAAACCCTGATAGATTTATCGAATATGGCAAGCGGCTGGGTTTGAATGACCTGAAGGTGCAGATAAAATGGTTTGGAAAGAGTAACATGCGCAGTTTACTTATTTCCCAAATTGAGTAAACTTCAAAAACGTCGGGTTTGTCCAGATGTGTTGATCCTTTACTTCGGTGAGAATGACCTTGTGAAAGTGTAATATCTGTGGGCCGTGTGTTGCATCATGCCTAGTGTGGTGTTCTCGCGAACGTGCCATCCGTTGACAGTTAGGTCGACGGGACTGGGTAGTCGTGACAGCGGATGCTGGGCAGTGTCTCTGGGATGGTACATGCTGTGTTTCCTAAATAAATATATTCGAATGGATGAATGAAAAATGTATAGTTCAGTTACTAAAAGCTTACAATTAAAACAACATTATACAATTCTTTTTTTTTTTTATTTTTTTTTTTTGGCAGAGGCATAAAACATACAAGGACGAAACAAAATATAAAATATACAATATGTCCTTACAGATACAATCATTATTAAATTTAGATCCAATTGTCAATAGGGGACCATAACTTCCGACCAAAGATCTTCTTTTTATGTCCCTTCAATTTGTAAACTGCTTTATCCATTCTATAAACATTTAACAGCTTTCCCAACCATTGTTCGAATGTTGGTGGATCTATATCCAACAACATTATACAATTCTTCTTACATTTCATACATTATTACGACCACATAATTAAAATAAACTTTTCATCAATTTATAAAACCAAACATAAATAAAACGATCCTCATTGTCAACAGTTAAGCAGTTTATTCTTCATTATTTCTATAAACTTCAGAAGTCTGCCCGTAAATTGCAAACTTTCTCCTTGTAAACTGCCTATGACTGCTTGTCGGCATGTTCGTATAATTTGACTATTAAAGTCCAACCTTAGCAGCCTCTTATGTTCCTCTATTAGAGCAGGGCAGCTACAGATGATATGACAAATGTCTTCCCTCTTGTAATAACAGAGGTGACACACCCTCTCACTACTCATCAATTTCCATGTAGGGGCGTCTCCAAGAAATTGGCTATTTCCAAAGCGGAGATTCATCAGCTTCAGCTTTGCCCTTTGGCTATTTAAGTCTCCTAAATATCTTTGGGGTTTTAGCATACCGTACGAAGCAATAACTGTCCATGCATGGGATCTCTTTGCAAGTACTGCTTTATCCCATAAAGACGACAATTTTTTGCTGCACCCATTTATAACCTTATTAAAAGCCACCTGTGAAAGAGGTGAGGCCCATAGTTGTTCCGCATTGAACGTATCTATCGCCAGTTTGAAATATTCATGTGCCTGCTTATGTTTATTATTGCATATTGCCTCCCAAACCACTGTCTTAAGCAAGGAATTATTATCCCTTCTAATTTTGTGGCAGAATTTTAAATAAGCACCAAAGCTATTTAGGCTCTGTCGCTTAAGTCCCAACTCAAGTCGGATTTGTGCCGGTGAAGAATGTCGCGGAAGATTAAACAAGTGCCGGTAGGTCCCTGTCACTAGCTTATCTATGGTGTTGTTAGCACAACCTCTTAAGGTCTCTACTCCATATGCAAGAGTTGGCCCATGTTTTTAACTGACATAATTTGTAATAGTTGGTTAAGGGGAAGCCCTTTTAAGTTATTCTGAAGTATGGGAAATGCAGCAATTAATGAGTTGTTTCTTCTCTGTAGTGCAGCACACTGGTTTTTACCTTATCAAAGTGTAATATCTGTGGGCAGTGTGTTGCATCATGCCTAGTGTGGTGTTGTTGCCAACGTGCCATCCGTTGACAGTTGGGTCGACAGGACTGGACAGTCGTGACAGCGGACGCTGGGCAGTGTCTGTGGGATAGCACATGCTGTATTTCCTAAATAAATATATTGAAATATATTCAATGTTACAGCATTTAGTCTCATAATTGAACTCACGCATGTGTGATTTCAACCATCTCATAACAAGACATCCACTGCGATGACTAATCAATTTCATGTTCATGGACGTCCATCAAAACGGAGGAAACAGCGTTTTCTGATAACAGTCAACGCGTGATGACGTGTAGATTTTGCCCAGCATGAGGAGGTTTTTTTCTTTCCTTCAAGTCTGTCGGAGGAAGGCAATCTTGTACAGGCTTGACAAATCTCTGCCCATCGTGGGAGGTGCTAACAGTGTAGGAAGCAGTCTGTGGAGGTGCAGGTTGTCGGTCTGGCCGTGCTCGTTCACCATGAGAGATCATTAAGGAACCATGCACCCGAGGATTGTTTCGCTTAATTTGTGCTGAAATATGCTGCCTGATTGGTATTGTAAGATCGATTTAAAATGCAATTGGAAAGTTTCTGGTGCCAACAGTGTGTTTGTTCTATGAGGATAATTTAAAAACACAACAAATCTCAGCAAAGCTTTTCTACTATTGGCCCAGTAGTGTTTTTTTTGTAGATTAGACATTGATGTTTGTGGGTCTTTATTTTGCATTGTGTCGAGTGTATGCTGTTGGCAAACCAAAGTGGAGTCGAGTTGGAGGTTTCCTATTGCTGAAAGTGGTTGCCAGTGATCTTCAGTGACGTAATACAGGTGCACGTTGACACTCCCCCAGCGTGGTGACAAGCACACCTGTTAGAATAGAAATGTTCATGCTTATGCACTGCCCTATGTAGGTTATCATTCGCTGCACCATTTCCTTTATGGGCGCCATTTTAGGCTGCCCGAAACGGATCTAGTTCAATTACGGGAAATGCTCCTCTCTGGGTTTCATTTCTTCACGTGGGTTTTGCTTCAGTAATGAGTTAACTGTTCGTGTTAGTACATAGCTTTCTCACTGGATAGAGGCCCTCTCCCCCCTGTCTGGTGGTGGGCCCAGGATGGAACGCCCTTGGACTATGTTACTTTTTGTAAGATATGACTGTTTTTTTTGTTTTTCGCTGTTTAGCTGCAGCTGCCTGAAAAATTCCACTGTGGGGGCGTGTTCTTGCCTGGATAGGAAACGTACATAATGTATCTTTGTGCTTGTTGACTTCAGTCCTCTCTGTAGCACTCCTAGTGACTGTACAGATGGGGCTCCTCTCTGAGTGCACATAAAAAAACAGTTATTGGAATGTATTCTCTACTGTCTAACCAACTCTTCATATGGTACGGAAGGCTGAGAGGTGCTTATTAGTGCCCCGGATGGCCCTAAGCGAGTCACTTCCTTCAGTTGGCGCCCGAACAGGAACTCCTTTATGTGATTGATCCACCCCCTTTCTACAAACGGGTGGGAGGCCGAGGTCATGGTTGGGTCGGACTGACGGCTCAGGGATCCCTGCAAGAAGTGTTTCTGTTACTAGCAGCTGCTCTTTCTGTCCCGCCGGACGGGACGGTGCCTCGCTCAGTGGTCATTCCGACTGCAGTCCTAAATGACAATACCCTTGGATCTGACCATTTGGTCTGAAGAGTTGTCGGTGGAGAACTGGTTTGTTTGTACCACTGATATAAGGTGGATTTGTTTTGGTTCTTTGTGGATATGGTACCATTGTGGTTTGAGTTTGCTATGGTCTAAGGACTGTCTCGATAAAAAGTTTTTGCAAATACTTTGCTAGGTAAAACGAATAATTTCGTTTTTTTCGAAATGCCTGGCCTAAGCAAACTTTGGAATCTGTGTTGCCGTTGTTGTTCTGCAGATGCCCGGTTAGAGGAAGCTCAGCCGGCACCTATTGAGGGCAGCCCTAATTTTTATATGTATATGAAACATGGCCTTGGCCCTATAATGTTTAGTACATTATGGCACAAATATACAAGGGACAATGCTGAGTTGCAGTGGCGAATGACGGGCACTTTTGACAAATAAAAGATTGGCTTTTTTACAGGAACAGTTGTTTGAAAGAGACGAAGTGGACAGTCGATGTTTGATTCTCTTCGAACTTGGCAGAAGGAGGCTAGACAGAGGCAGTTAAAAATTGATGGGGACTCACAGAAAGGAAAAATGCAAACATTGATACAGAAAGCTGTAGCACATGATAGAGAAAAACAGGAGACAGGAATTGAATGTGAAGATAGGATATTTCGGCTGCATATTGACAAGTCCTCTTTGGTCAAAGAGGAAAGTGATACTTTTGTAGAAGAGCTGTTAGATACTCGACCCCGCCTCACTATTCCCCGCAGAAGATATATCCCACTGTTCCTTTACAGTCACAACAGCCTGTTTCATCTGCTCCAGTTGCACCTGTATCCACGGCTGCTATTTCAACAGCTCTGACTATGGCGCCCCCCTGCTCCTTCTCTGTCCTCGCCATCTTTGATGACTGTGACCTCTAATACATCTACTGTTCCAACTCCTGTGTCCTCTTTTATTTCTCTGTTCGGTGCAACCACTAACAACGGTTGTACCTACTACTTCTGCCGCTTCGCCTTCTATGGTTATTCACCCTCCAACACTTTTGGATGTGGATATGCCAGTACGAGGGTTTGAGGACAGGGATTGGGCAAAATTTAGGGAACAAGTGGGTCCGTTGGTGTGCACGGGGGGCATTTGGCAAGCTGTGCGTGAGTTTGAGCCTTTCCTACAGCAGCACGTTCTTCAACACATGTCTGCTACATTGATAGACCTTTGGTGCACATACATCAAAACGGAGGCCCCACAAGTGCTATTTGATATTAGAGATTGCGTCTATGTAGCTGATTAAGCACCAGGATAGGTGCTCGCAAATCATGCCACTATAGTCTCTTATAGAGGTCGATTGTATGATAAGAGTCTCACTAAAATTACTCAGTTTCCTTTGCGTAAAGTCCACCCAATTTATCATCCTGCATTGATGGATCAACATGGAGCGGTCACTAGACCGGCTGTGGCTGCCCGCTTCCAGGAGTAATGGGTTTATTTCTCCATGGAAAAGAAGTGAGGTTTTAGCCCTTAAGGCTACTCTGCCCGGAATAACCCTCTTCACTCCGCATACCTTTTTTCCGCATGCTGTCACAACGCGGTCATAACAACGACCGCGTTGTGACAACGCATACCATTTCTCCGCAATTAGTTACAACGACTCGCGGAGGGGTGGCAATGGATGTTGGAATAGTAAAATTTACTATTCCAACTCCAGTCTGTGCGGACTTTAGGGAAGGTGTTGGATTTTAAATCCAACACCTTCCCCCACTCCGCAAGTCGTTGTAACGACTTGCGGAGTAATGGTATGCGTTGTCACAACGCGGTCGTTATAACAACCTCGTTGTGACAGCAGGCGGTGTCACGGATGTGGACTGAAGGTGCGTTTCCCTCTGCCCGACCCGAGGAAAAATCCTACAGCTTATTATAAGGAATTAACAGAAGCTGCCTCTTCCACTCTAATGACTCTTGCTGATATTGAAATGTTTTTTGGTCTTCATGTTCCGGTTGATATTTGGAGACAATTACACACACATGATCATGTTGCAGAATTAGGGGGTACATGAAATGTAATTAAAGGATGGGATCAGGAACAGAAGCCAGGTGAAAAGCCCGTGCTGAGATACTTGCCATGCCTGGTCGTATCATTACGTACATGCACACACTTATTCCACCTAAGAAGGTTAGTTGGGATAGATTGAAAGCTTCTTGACAGAAGGAGGATGAGAGGGTGTCTGATTTTTTACTCTGCACCAAAAGGAGCACTGCCCTTCTAGACCGATCTCACAACCACGATACTACCCTCACACCTGAAGAGAAGCGCTGTCTCTCAATCAATCGAACAAGGCTTGTATAGCGCGGCTAATCACCCATGAGTGCATCCAGGCACTGTGGATATTCCTGCCGAGGCTCAGTCGAACAGCCAGGCCTTGAGTACTTTCCTGAATTCTAGTAGCGAGGGTGAGGCCGGGAGGTGGAGAGGAAGGTCGTTCCAGGGCCTGGGCTCAAGGTTGGAGAAGGAGCCCCCTCTGCTGTGACTTCGACATATGCGGTTGGTGTGAGCGAGGTGGAGGGAGGCGGAGCAGAGGTGTCCAGAGGGTTGGTGGAAGTTCAGGCGGTGGTTGATGTATGATGGTCCCTGTTCGTGGAGGTCTTTGCGGGTGTGGATCAGAATCTTGAGTTGGCATCTCTTCTGGATGGGGAGCCAGAGGAGCTTCCTGAGGTGGGGGGTGATGTGGGTTCGATTTGTGAGGTCGAGGGTGAGTCTCAACGCTGAGTTCTGTATGGTCGGTATTCTCTTCAGGAGGTGCGAGGAAATTCCTGCATAGAGTGCGTTGCCTTAGTCCAGCCGGCTGGTGACTAGGGCTTGAGTGACGGTACGTTTGGTGCAGACCTGGAGCCATCTGAAGACCTGCGGAGCATGAGCAGAGTGAGGAAGCAAGCGGAGGAGACTGTTGATCTGGTTTTTCATTGTGAGTTTGCTGCCCAGGACGATGCTGAGGTTGTGGGTACGGTCTGTTAGTGCGGGTGGGAGTCCTAGTTCTGAAGGTCACCAGGAGTCGTTCCACGGGCGGTATTGTTCCCGAAGATCAGTACTTCTGTTTTATTAATGCTGAGTTTCAGGCAGTTGTCTCTTACCAACGGCTCTACACGACTTCAAGGATAACCCCGAGACACTTCCATAAACAGAAGGACGATTGAACCAGTGTTTAACTTTGCGGAGTAGATATGCCAAGAAAGGGAGGCTTTATGGACAGTGCATCAAGTTGTCTAGAGGCGTTGGCCAACAAATGAGGTGGAGCTAACAGTACAACATGGCCAATGACCTATGGTAAAGGGGACACCACAGATCACTGGAGTCTTCTTCTGGCCTCTGCATGACATCTGGAAGAGTCTGGTGATGTATGTGTGCATACAGGTGTGTACACAAACACACACACACATGTCCCCCACCAGCTCTATGACATCCGCTCACCTGAGGGAGGCATCGATCCATCCATTTAGGATGACAAGTCTCTTCTAGGTGTCGCATCGTGCAAAGGAGGTGTATTGGACAACATTTAGGGTTACACAGGCTCCCTCCACTCACACACCACAGAGAAGGGCACAGAGGGAACACTATGGAGCCCGCCGGATCACACATGTAGTGTCCTCCTCCCACACAACCCTGGCAGGTGTGAAGAGACTCACCTGGGCTCCTCCTGGGTCCGCCACTCCACCGCGTGGTAATCCTTCTGGACAGCCTTCAGCCACTCCCGCAGGATCTCACTGGTGTTGTCCACGTTGTGATCAGTGGCACACCTGCAACGGGAGGATAGGACACTCAAGTCATTGTCAAAGGTGACCTTTGCCCCTTCTCTTGTCTCTAATAACCTAGTGACCTTAGACCTTAGAACCAGCCCATATTGCCCTATGTAATCAACCCTGCTTCTTCCTGCTGGAAGATACCCCAGAACTCATCCACCGTAGAAATCATTCTGCAGATGTGCATAACCAGGCCAATTATCGCCCATTTCACCCCCCCTACCAAATGACGACTTACCCCGCACATTGGATCAGGGTGGATCTGCCCCTCCCCCATGCTCCTGGGTCTCTCTGCAGTAACTGATGACTTACAATGCCTTGTCCATGAAGCAACAGGCCAGTAAGGTGGTTGGACTCTGTTTCACCATCCTAAGATGGCTTAAAAAGATAGTAGGGATGCTGCCCATTTCCATGCAGAAAACAGTAGTCAATGCTTTAGTTACTTCCCGGCTTGACTACGGGAACATCTTATATCTTGGTGCAAACAAAGGAATAATAAGGAGACTTCAAATGATACAGAACGCGGCTGCCCGTATTCTGTGTCAAATACCCAAAAATACCCCCGTATCCCCTTATCTGCGGAAACTTCACTGGCTCCGAGTGAAAAACCGCATAAGATTCAAGGCCTTAAACTATATGTTTAAAATAAAAGCAGGCACGGCACCAAAATATCTTCAGGCACTAGTTCAACCATATATTCCTAAAAGAAACTTACGGTCATGCTCAGCTGCAACGTATTGTGTGCCCAGATTCAAGCTCTCCAGAATGGGAGGGAGATCCTTTGCCCATCAAGGTCCATCTTTATGGAACACATTACCACCCCATTTACGCAAAGAGGAGAGCTATTCCAAGTTCAGAAAAGAAATAAAAACCTGGTTGTTCGATCAATAACCGTTCTACGACTGAATTGATCGTTCCATTTTCTATGCTGTGTAGTCTCGTGCGCCGGGAAACCCTTCTTGGGTAGCTGTTGCGCCTTACAAGTTGATAAAATAAATAAATAAATAAATTACCCCGCACACTGGATCAGGGTGGATCTGCCCCTCCCCCATGCTCCTGGGTCTCTCTGCAGTAACTGATGACTTACCCCGCACACTGCATCAGGGTGAGGTGTACCCGATTTCGGACACGTGGCTTCAATATTTGCAGTAAGTGCTAATTTCCCAGAAATGTGTTGAGACCATTTTGAAATTACATATGTTAGTGGGCCTTCGGCTAGATTTTTATACCCCAAGCATGGGAGTTGGCACTGTTCCCAGCTGTGTTCAAGGATGCTATGAAGCAATTCAATAAACCGCTGCCACACTTTCGCTAAATTCCAAGGTAATGGTGCAATAAAAAACAAGCCCATATTGCAGTTCACCCGGGACAGCGCGACCGCCATCTGTTTCCAATTAACGATAATTGGAAACAGATGACGCTGCTGCTGCTCCCGAGCACCCTAGGCCAGGGGACAGAGAAGGCGGGAGATGCACCCGCTTGGGCCAATTGTGTGCTGTCTTTCTTAGAAAGATGCAGACAGAGGCCAAATGCGGGTGATTTTAAAAAAAAGCACACGCACAAGCATGTGTTCAGAGTTTAAAAGATCTTACTAAAAGCCTTGCAGAGCAGATCATGCGCGCTAGCTCAGGCGAGACCTAACAATCCCAGTACTCATGGGAGGTTACAAATGCAGATAAGGCGGTACAGAGAAGGGACTACTAAGCCTATTCATGAATCAAAAGCAGCCAATTAGAAACTGCAGTAACAGGAGGCAATTGAAAAGATGGGCGGAGCTTCAAGTCCCTACCTGAATACAGCAGGCCTCGCAGAGCAGCGCACGCGCTGCCCATGCTCGACCTAAAAATGACTTTTTTGGGGAGAGTGGAGATGGGCTGTTTCCCCATTTTTTTGCTTCCTCTTTTCAGTTCTCTGATATTTCTTCAATCTTCCTCTCTCAGCAGCACAAAAAGTCCCCAGGACCAAACTCTTGCACTGGTAACACAAGCCAATTGACCTCGGAGCAGAGAGTCGCATTTACCAATAAGCATTTCTGGTCGCCATTCCAGTTTCTCATTCCCGAGCCTGAGGCTCCCTCTATTGCAGCTGCTTGCCTGCTCCTTCAGAGGCGAGTATGAGCAAGACATGTACTCACTGCTTCACTGCTCACATTGTCATATCTCTCTTAGCTACATTCACCCTTAAAGCTGCAAACATTTAAAAAATATTTTGTGGCAGATTCAATGGATTTTTCTTTCTCATGTGATTCTTTTGCCATTCTTTTGTTTCCATAAGTGTTTATATTTAAACCAAATGTGGGGATTCTCTGTAGTAGGTCTGTATTGTAATTGCATTGAAATACAGTTTCCTTCCATGATCAGGCATTGAAGTGAATCAGCAGGTGGCTAGCACGCCACAATGAAAGGGGGGAGGCTTGGCGGGAAGCATGCTGGTTGAAGTGTGACCCACATGCAAGGCACTGTTGTGTTGTGCAAGGGTGGCCAGATCTGCAGTGTGACATGCATGTGCAGTCAAACTGCAGCTGCCTGTATTGGTGGGAAGAGAAGAAAAGTGCAGTGGGCAGGCACTTTACATTACTTTGATTGCTATGCACGATTGAGCGGGCATCAATTACGTCCATTTAATAAGTAGCATAGATTTTCATTAAAAAAAATGTTAAATCTTTACGGAATTGCCTCGTCCAAGGCTAGAACACTCATGTACCTGTGAGACTTTTATCTGATATGTCTGTTTGAACAGCTTCCGATCTCGCCACAGCCTGTGACGCAAAAGTTAAACTATATTGGGGGAGTATCATGAGCTGAGCTCCCAGTAGCTCGTTTTACCTTTGAATAGAATGAAGGCTGCCTGGAACTCAGCACAGTGTTGTGGTCACAGCACAACATGGACTTCTATGGGAATTCACAAGGGCATATTATCAAGCCCATTATCGCCGCTTTAGCGGCAGTTTTCTGCCACTAAACCAGCAATAATTTTAAAGCAGTTCTTGATAATATGCCCCTAGGTATCTATTCAACAGACAACACACAAGCATGCTCCGCAGAAGAGGCCACAATGATACGTGTGCATGAACTCCTCATGGTAAACCATCAGCCCAAGACAAATGTCTCTATAGATTTCCTGAAAACCTTCCTCTCCTCCCAAATTTTTTTATTCTTGATTGATTTCAAATCAATACATATGTCATAATGGCCAAGAGCGCATGTAAACGCGCAGAAAGGCAGTGGAGATCAGACTATGCCGCTCAAACTAGGATGGACTATGTTGTAAGCAGGCGCAACTACCATAGACTAATTAGAAAGGCTAAAAAGATGTATTTTGACACCAGGATCAAGGAAGCAGAAAATTCCTCGAAGGAATTGTTTTTAATTTACAAATCTCTCTCGGTCGGGAAACCTGCAGCAGTCCCAGAAGAATTCTGTACGGTGGATAGCTGTAACCGAGTAGCAGAGTTTTTTGCTAATGAAGTGGCAAAGATTTACTCTGCTTTTCCTAGTCAAGCCACCATAGACTCCGAGACTGTAGCAGAATGTGGGGTAAGGGGAGGGCACCAGAGGCTAACTACATTTGTCATCCCGCCTACTGAAAAATTCATTCAGATCTGTGGTTCGATAAGATCAGGCTCCCCAAGAGATCCCACTACTCCTAGGCGCCTGTTGGGCAGTCTGCATATTCTGGAGCCATATATCCGCCATCTCCTGAACATCTCTCTTGAGACCCACACTGTCCCTGAGGCCTGGAAGCGGGCGGTAGTCCTTCCTCTGCAAAAGAAGCCCAATATCAGCTATGATAGGCTGGACAATCTTCGCCCTATTTCTCTTTTACCATACATGGCAAAGGTTGCTGAAAAAATTGCTAATCTCCAGCTGATGGGCTTTGTAGAGGAAGCCTCCCTTCTCCATGACTCTCAGTTCGGCTTCCGCCCACGGCATTCGACGGAGTCAGCGCTTCTAATGGCAGTAGAGTCCTTACGGCAGGGAGTGGATGAAGGCCAAACCATGGCTCTGATCCTTTTGGACCTAAGCGCAGCATTCGACACTGTAGCTCATTCCACCTTGCTACAGTGTCTGAACGATGGAGGAGTCTCAGGGGCTGCGCTTGGGTGGATTCGGTCCTTCCTGACAGGCAGATGCTTTCAGGTCCGCCAGGGAGAGTGTTACTCTAGGGAGTTTGGGTTGGGCCAGGGCGTGCCGCAGGGCTCGTCCCTGAGCCCGACTCTGTTTAATCTGTATGTCTCCCCGCTGGCGGCCATAGTTGAAAGCTATGGACTTCGTCTGGTGTCCTACGCCGACGACACGCAGCTGGTCGTCTCCCTCTCACGCGCACCTGGTCTGATGGCGGACAATTTCAGAGTGTGCATGCAAGAACTGGCAACCTGGATGTCCGCCAACTGCATGAAACTTAATGGCAGTAAGACCGAGGTGCTCGTGGTGGGGGGATGCCCATCAGTATGGACGTCGGCTTGGTGGCCGCACTGCCTAGGAGAGACACCTGTTCCCTGTCAGGAAGTAAGGAATCTTGGGGTGTGGTTGGAAGTTGACCTGGCCTTTGGCCCCCAGATTGGCCGAGTGGTGGGGGTTTGCTTCGGAGTCCTAAGAACTCTGAGAGAGGTCTTGGACTTCCTGCCCATTTCTGCTCGTCGGACGCTGGTACATGCCTTAGTCACTTCACGCCTGGATTACGGCAATTTGCTTTATCTGGGGACCACGGGAAAGGTTCTCAAGCGCCTCCAGGTGCTGCAAAATGCCGCCGCTCGCCTTATTCTGAGGCTTCCAAGAAGATCTGCCTCAAAGGCAGCACTCCAGGCCTTGCACTGGCTTCCTGTTAGGAGCAGGGTGGAATTCAGGGCCCTTGCCACGTGTCACCGCATTCTGGGTGGCAAAGCCCCTGCCCCGCTACAGAGTCTGGTCACCAGGTATGAGCCCACAAGGACTCTGCGCTCCTCCTGCACAGGTCTCCTGAAAATTCCAAAAATCAAGAAATCGCGTATGGGGGGAAGGTCATTTAGGTACCTGGTAGCGAAGCAGTGGAATGACCTTCCGGCAGAGTTACGTTTGGAGGCCTCAGAACCCATGTTTAGGAAAAAACTTAAGACTCATTTATTCAGACGGTAGACGGTTGTGCTGGCTGCTTGTACTGCTTACCCCACTTTTCATAGCGCGGGGACACGCCTGTAGGCGTAAACCAGGCGCTTTATAAATCTCCCTAATAATAATAATAATAAAATCTCTCGAGCTCGCCAGACCCTGTGACTCCAAAGGTTGCGAAGTACCTATAGGTTTGTCTCTGAGTAGTACACAGACGCAAACTCTGGAAGACAAAAAACAGTCACGAAGATACAGAAGAGACATCATTTGTCTACATCCCCATGCTCTGTTAGGGCCAGTCCTGCCCCAGTTACGGCTCACACTCCACAATAGAACGAAGGCGTCTGATCTTGGTGCATCTGACACCTAAGCAGTCAGGAGGCGGCTGGGCCTGTGCAAAGGAGGCCCTCAGAAGGATGTCAGTTGTCCACCTGGACACGCGAGACAAGCGACAGATCTGAAGGGCGGGCAGGAGGTGTGCTGTCCGAGAGCCTCCGACACTGTGCTACCCTATTTCAAAAATAAACGTGCCAGGGCCGGCCTTAGGCATGTGCAAGCTGTGCACCCGCACAGGGCCGCCAAACCCCAGGGGCCGCCAAACCCCAGGGGCCGCCACGCCAATATATATCCTTAATATAATAATCCTCTGAAGATGGATACATATTTGTGTGGTGGCCCCTGGCAGGGATTTGGCGGCCTCCGGCTCTGTTCCACTTCAAAAGACCCTGACCCCCTTCCTGAGCTCCGGGGGGCTCCGTCCCGCCCGGACCCCTCTTCCAGGGCCCCCGTACCTACGCTCCCTGCCTAGGGCCGCCATGAGCCTAGAGCCGCCCCTGCACGTGTTTCCAGAATATCCAGCAATTACACCAGAGGCGCACGCACCTCAGCGGCATAGGACATACACATTTGCAATGCAATGGGGTTTGCAGCATGTACGGGAGTTTAAGCTATTGGTAATCGCTTAAACTCTCGCAAACGTGAGACCTATTGCATTGCAAATATCTGTTTTTACTAGCGCCCATGCGGCGCTTTCACATTTATTGAAGCCGCGTCCCTTCCTTTAGATGCAGTTTGTGTAAAGAAATTGGCACGGCCACTAAGAATGTGAAAGCGCGGCATGGGCACTAGTAAACAAAAAAAGAAATAGAAAAAAAAAATAGGGGCAGTTGCTATACTTAAAGCAGAACGCACTGCTAAAATAAATAAATACATTTAAAAACGCGTCTGCTATAGTTAAAGTGGACCGTCATTAGTAAACATTAAAATAAAAGTGGGCGGCATGCTGCGACGTAGTGGGTGGAATAAGGGCAAATCATTTAATAAAATAGTGCTTACATCCAAGGTAAAGCTGACCGTGTAACAAGACCAGTAAAAGGGCCAGTCCTCATGGGAGGTTACAAATGCAGACAAGGTAGTACCAAGGAGGGACTAACAAGCCTAAGAATGAGTCGGAAGCCAGCGTTTACGAAGGACAGTGACACAAGCTAATTAAAAATATGGGCGGGGAGTGGGCGGGGCTTCCAGTGTATGCTCTAATACAGCATGCCTCGCAGAGTGAGTAGCGCATGCGCGCTGCCCTAGGCTCGACCTAAAAACAGAGATTTTATTTTATTGTTTGGGAAACATGTCCAGCGCTGCCTCCAGACTGGTCCTACTCCTGTGACATCTACTACGGACACAAATCTAGGAGTCCCACTCAACAATCTGAGCACGCCCCAACGTGTCACAATGTTCCCGCACGTTGTTTCTCACCCTGCGGATGCAGAGGAATATCTTTACCTGGTTACCATTAGCAACCAGAAGACAGTGGTCGAAGGACTATCCTCTCCCGCCTGCACTAGGACCATGTCCTTTGCATGGGTGTTCCACGGTGCGAGGTACATGGGTCCATGGCCGCAGCCAGAAGATCCTCGGCCTTCCTGCCCGGTCCCATGTATCGCGACATCCTAAAGGGCTACGGTGCCCCTATCAGGAAGTGTTCCTGGTTTAAGATCTCTGGGTGCCTCATGAACCCTCGTGCCAGGAAGGACCAGCCACCCTGCACAACCACACAAAACACCCTCTCCCTGCACGGTCCATCCGTCCTGCCAATCTCCACTGGGATCCAACCCCTGCACCCGCACACACACATCTGGACGTCGCTCCTCTTCCTCCTGAGTGGACACAAACTGGACAGCTCTGCCCTTGTCCTATGTGCCCTCTAACTTTAGACAAGTCAAAAAGACTTACAGCGTTGGATGTTCTGCAACTCAAAGTCCTGCGGCTCTCGCCAAACGGTGTCCGAACTCAGCACCGGGAAACCCTTTCGGGGTAGCGATTAGCCATTTTTAAATCAATAGATTATTAAAGTTGTCCTCACACACACACACGCAGAGATACTCCTTCGGGAGTCGATTCAAGCGCGATATAAACCCGCAAATAAATAAATAATGCTATTTTTGCCCTTGTTCGCTTTCGGATTTATGATCCCGACTCCCAAACGCGGTCCCAGGTACACACTGCTGCTGTTTATGGACTGAAATCCTAGTTATAGCAGCTGTTATTCGTAAATGAACACACATTAGAACTGCCTTCTGGTTTAGGGGTGGAGGCTGTGGAAAGAGGAGGCTTAAAAGTCACTTTGAAAGATTTAACAGCGAAGGTGGAAGATATTCTGTCCTCCTGGAATCCTTGATTTCTTTCCTTGTGGGGACGCCTGGATGCGATAAAAATGAGGATCTCTCCTATTGTGTTAGATCTTCTTTCTATGTTACCAACTCATATCCCCAAAACATTTCAAAAGGTTCACTTCCTTACTTCAAACAAGCATTGGCATAGCCAATAGGTCTCGCCTTTGGGGCCTTATAAGTGTTTAGTTATGCAGCACAATATCGTTGGTGCAACAACATCAAGTGTTGCATGGCTAAACACTTATGAGGTCCCAAAGGCGATACCCATTGGCTATGCCTAAGCTTGTTTTCCATAAGTATTGCTTTCTTTCCATTGGTTCCAGGCATCCTGTTTGACCTGACTGGAAGCTTGCGTGTTCCTCATCGTGTACTAACTGTAGAGTGTGTGCCTGGCACAGAAGCTGCCAGCTGAGAGGTGTGGGGATGGATACATAGCATGGCAGGCCGCCGGCTTCACGCCCATGGCATGAGAGCGCTTCACATGCGCGACTCCAGCCAGGCTCAAAGTTTGAAGGAATCTCTAGTCAGTCCCTTCAAGGGGCCTGGTATGGATGGTACCTGGTTCCACCTTCTCGCCTGATGGCAGAGTGTTTCAAATTGAATATGCCACAAAGGCAGTAGAGAACAGTAGGTAAGAACATCAGGCCTTTGTTTCTTTAATAGCCCTACTCCATGTCAGACTACAGTAAAAGTTGTTAATGTGTTCCACTGCTCACCGTTGCACTCATGTTGGCGCTGGGGTGAACTTCCATCTCAAAGATGTAGTCCCCACAGACTGTGACTGCGCATGTGGCAGATTGCAGTGGTTCATCTGATCATTTGCTGGATAAGCCAGGCAGATAGTTCAGGAGACTAATGCATCAACTGCAGAGACCCGCCAGTAACCTGAGTATCTTGGGTTGAGTCTGTGCAGGCCCACACAATCACTAATCCTTCATACCTAGATGAAATGTGTATCTCTGGGCCCGATTCACAGAACTAACTTCAGACAAAATCCTAAACTTACTACCATTTTGGTATTCACAGAAGGCACTTACTCATCAATGAGTAAGTGCCTTCTGTGAATACCGAAATGAGTAAGTGCCTTCTGTGAATACCAAAATGAGTAAGTGCCTTCTGTGAATACCGAAATGAGTAAGTGCCTTCTGTGAATACCGAAATGAGTAAGTGCCTTCTGTGAATACCAAAATGAGTAAGTGCCTTCTGTGAATACAAAAATGAGTAAGTGCCTTCTGTGAATACCAAAATGAGTAAGTGCCTTCTGTGAATACCGAAATGAGTAAGTGCCTTCTGTGAATACCAAAATGAGTAAGTGCCTTCTGTGAATACAAAAATGAGTAAGTGCCTTCTGTGAATACCGAAATGAGTAAGTGCCTTCTGTGAATACAAAAATGAGTAAGTGCCTTCTGTGAATACAAAAATGAGTAAGTGCCTTCTGTGAATACCGAAATGAGTAAGTGCCTTCTGTGAATACCGAAATGAGTAAGTGCCTTCTGTGAATACAAAAATGAGTAAGTGCCTTCTGTGAATACCGAAATGAGTAAGTGCCTTCTGTGAATACAAAAATGAGTAAGTGCCTTCTGTGAATACAAAAATGAGTAAGTGCCTTCTGTGAATACCGAAATGAGTAAGTGCCTTCTGTGAATACCGAAATAAGTAAGTGCCTTCTGTGAATACAAAAATGAGTAAGTGCCTTCTGTGAATACCGAAATGAGTAAGTGCCTTCTGTGAATACAAAAATGAGTAAGTGCCTTCTGTGAATACAAAAATGAGTAAGTGCCTTCTGTGAATACCGAAATGGTAGTAAGTTTAGGATTTTGTCTTAAGTTAGTTCTGTGACCAAATTCAGCAGTCAGATATTCTATTCTTGAAAGTGTTTGTGTTGGATCAGAAGTGTAAACTACAAGATCGTCTGCATTAAATGCTATTTTACTATGAGTCGGTAGCTGGTTGATAGGAATGATCTTATCTATCCCTAATTTGTGTGCGAGTGGTTCCAGATATATATCGAAAAGAAGGGGGGCAGGGGGCATTCCTCTCTCGGCCCCCTCCTAATTTCGAATCCTCAAGTTAAAACCCCATTCAGCAAATTTTAGCCGTGGGTTTCTCATATAACATTTGGACTGCCCGGATAAAATTGGAGCTAAATCCCATTGTGTGTAGAACGGCCCACACGAATGACCAGCAAACCCGATCAAAGGCTTTGGCGGCGTCTATTGTGATCACCGCCAATGGGATCGATCTTTCAACCGCTAAATCAATAGTTCCTATTCATGAAAGTGTTAGATCTTGTATCTGTCTTGTATCTGTCTCTTGGGAACAAACCCTTTCTGATCGGGATGTATCAATTGCGTTGCCACCGTAGCCAATCTCCCCGCCAATATGCCAGTATATATTTTTAGATCAACATTTATTAAGGAGATAGGATGATACGAATCAGGATTTTTGGGATCCTTAGCTGGTTTTAAAATTAACATAATAATAGCCTCATTCCAAGAATTTGGAATTTTCTCCCCTCCTTATATATAGCATTGAAAAGGGTCATCATTTCTGGGGCCATCTCTTCTAATAACAACTTATAACCCTCAGTTGGAACGGAGTCAGGGCCAATGCTCCCTCTAATTTTTTTCCTCTGTGTGCGGCACTATGGGGTCTCTGTGCGCTGCAGCCATGGTTATGTGCGCCAGGAACCAGACCACGTGTGTGGGTGCAGCGCCAAATATCACTCCAAATTCATGCTTAAACAAGTGAAAAGACTGCATTTTCACACATAAATCGCCACATTAAGGGTCTTATGGCAGGTTTGCAATTTAGACACACGCCATGACATGAATTAGTTACACAGACAAGTACACTTCGGGTTCAGAAAAGCACAAGACTCCAATGATAGTACCATTCTAAGATTTTACTGCTGTTGGTGTAATGTAACTTTTTGTATTGTATATCAGGATGCACAGACATAAAGAAGCAACAAGATACCAGCCAGGCTGCACACTAGGCTAAGCAGAGAGATTTTGAACTACCGTGATACCTAAAAGAAATGCAGCAAGTCCAAAAGAACAACGTTTGCTTTACAGGTTGTTCAATTGGACTTTGGTCAGCCAACTTCAACTAGGCACAGCCGCATGGGCGTCCGCAGGGGGGGGGCAAGGGGAGGCACTTGCCTCCCCCCCCCTCCCCCCGGATCGCCAGTGCGTCCGGTGTGGGCCCAGTCAGGGCAAGCCTTAGTTCATCATGCTTTCGAAATGGTGCCATTGTTCCAGGTGGCAGCCCCCGCCATTGGGTGGGAAGAATGCAAGGGGGTGGCTGAGAAGGGTGTAAGGCAGAGAAGAGAAGGATGCAGGGCAGAGAGGAGAAGGGTGAAAGGCAGAGGGGAGAAGGGTGCAAGGCAGAGGGGAGAAGGGTGCAAGGCAGAGGGGAGAAGGGCGCAAGGCAGAGAGGAGAAGGGTGCAAGTTCAGAGGGGAGAAGGGTGCAAGGCAGAGGGGAGAAGGGTGCAAGTTCAGAGGGGAGAAGGGTGCAAGGCAGAGGGGAGAAGGGTGCAAGGCACAGGGGAGAAGGGTGCAAGGCAGAGAGGAGAAGGGTGCAAGGCAGAGGGGAGAAGGGTGCAAGGCAGAGAGGAGAAGGGTGCAAGGCACAGGGGAGAAGGGTGCAAGGCAGAGAGGAGAAGGGTGCAAGGCACAGGGGAGAAGGGTGCAGGGCAGAGAGGAGAAGGGTGCAGGGCAGAGGGGAGAAGGGTGCAAGGCAGAGAGGAGAAGGGTGCAAGGCAGAGGGGAGAAGGGTGCAAGGCAGAGAGGAGAAGGGTGCAAGGCACAGGGGAGAAGGGTGCAGGGCAGAGAGGAGAAGGGTGCAGGGCAGAGGGGAGAAGGGTGCAAGGCAGAGAGGAGAAGGGTGCAAGGCAGAGGGGAGAAGGGTGCAGGGCAGAGGGGAGAAGGGTGCCAGCCAGAGAGGAGAAGGGTGCAAGGCAGAGGGGAGAAGGGTGCAGGGCAGAGGGGAGAAGGGTGCAAGGCAGAGAGGAGAAGGGTGCAAGGCAGAGGGGAGAAGGGTGCAGGGCAGAGAGGAGAAGGGTGCAGGGCAGAGAGGAGAAGGGTGCAAGGCAGAGGGGAGAAGGGTGCAAGGCAGAAGGGAGACTGGTGCAAGTTCAGAGGGGAGAAGGGTGCAGGGCAGAGAGGAGAAGGGTTCAAAGCAGAGAGGAGAAGGGTGCAAGGCAGAGAGGAGAAGGGTGCAAGGCACAGGGGAGAAGGGTGCAATGCACAGGGGAGAAGGGTGCAAGGCAGAGGGTAGAAGGGTGCAAGTCAGAGGGGAGTAGGGTGCAAGGCAGAGGCGAGAAGGGTGCAAGGCAGAGGCGAGAAGGCTGCAAGGTGCAAGGCAGAGGGGAGAAGGGTGCAAGGCAGAGGGGAGAAGGGTGCAAGGCAGAGGGGAGAAGGGTGCAAGGTAGAAAAGGGTGCAAGGGGGATGGTGATGAAGTTAAACATTTACCCCCCCTGGAAATAACGCTGCGGACGCCCATGCACAGCCGGGCCACCTTCAACACTGGTGGCGCCCTGTGCGTCAATGTTTGTTGGCGCCCCCCAATGGCCACCTCTACCACGGATTCCCTCACCAGCACCCTTTAACAGCAGCCCTCAAGTCTCCAGAACCACTGGCTCTCTGATTCATTAAGTATTATAGCACCACTCATACCAGTGTAAGGTGTCAGAGCACTTTACATAATACACACATTGCACAGAGACAATCATAGGTGTGTAGATCAGTGTATTGGAAGTGTTACATCAGACAAGACTACAAGGTGTAGTGTAGGAGTTATCGATACTAGCAGGCTATATAGTTTAAGAGTGCTTATTCTGGAAAAGTACGAATTCAGAATTCAAAATGTGACACCATTGTTAGAGGTTTTTGTTGTGCTTTTGGACTTGCTTAATGTCTTCTCTTAAGGGAGCGCGGTTGGGGGCTGATTGTGAGCCATTGTGAAAATGTTTGTTAATTGCAGCGCATGACGGTGCTGCAATTAACAAATATTTTCACAAAGGGCCACAAACAGCCCGCAGCCACAGCCGGAATTACCATTTTCCCGCCGCTCGCGTTTTAAAAGCGGGGGCGCGAAAGCATTTACAGCATGTGTGCGCGCTGCCCTCATGACTCTGTGCGCTCGGGGGAAGCAAGGTGCGCGCGCGCGCTCGCTCGTTTCAGGGAACAGTGGTCAGGGCCTGCCGCCTGGCCGTTCTTCATATGGTTTAATTGTTCTCTTATTTCTACCTCAGAGATCGTAGAGTTCATCCTATTTCTCCCTTCTGCGGTTAAGACCGGGAGACCGATATTACTCAAACAGCTCTTTAAGGCCTCTGCATCTGGTCTTTCTGATTCTGAGTAGAGTTCTGGAAAGAGTGTTACCAATCTTTCCTGCATTGCCTCCTCATTGTTGGATACACCCCCCTCTGGAGTTATGATCATCTCTCTTTCCCTGTCTGCCCTCGCCTTCCAAGCTAGGAGAGCTCCTGCTTTTTTCCGTACTCAAAGTGCTGCTTACAACTAGCCCCCCATCTTTCCCTGCTCTCTGTATCCAGTTTCATCCTACAGCACAATCTCGCTTCGTCCAGCTTTTTGACTGTCTCGTCCTCACAATATGCATCCTGCTGCGCCCTCCCTTCCAACATCGCTATCTATTCTTCCAATTTTAGTAATTCAGCTCGTTCCTCTTTATTCTTATAAGAAGTCAGGTTTTGCAGGACCCCTCTGATATAGGCCTTAGAGGTGTCCCAAACGACACCGATTGATGCGGAGTTAGCATTAATACTGTTTTCTCCTTCAGTGTGGCAGAGCTCTGGGATCTGATAGAATTGCTCTCTTCAATATCCATCTACCTCATTCCCTTGAACTGACCCCCCAGTGTAATGCTTACCATACTATGGTCCGATATATGTCCAAGGGATATATGGACATCCTTTATTTTCCCTGCCCATTCTCTATCGACCAAAATATAATCTAACCGGGAAAAAGAACGATACTTCTTACTGTATAAGCTCTTTCCCCCTTCATTAGACGTCTCCGGGCGTCCACCACGCCCAGCTCTATAAGCATCTGTTTAAGGGCCTACCTTGTTTTCGGTGCTTGGGCCTGAACCCCCCTCCTGCTCGTTGATCGATCCACTATTGGATCTAACCGTGTATTGAAATCTCCCATCGCTAGAGGAGATGATTTCTCTGCCAACCTCAGATGCAGATCCACTAGGTGTTGGGGTCGTCAATCTAAACCCACATCTCTTTTCCGGCGGTCCGCGACCGTTTACCTCGTGGCTGCCATGTTCCCGTGCTCCTCCCACGAATCGGTGTGGAATGTTGGATAAGTGTGGGGATGCAGTGGAATGTTGGTGTGTGGGGATGCAGTGGAATGTTGGATAAATGTGGGGATGCGGTGGAATGTTGGATAAGTGAGGGAAAGTTTGATCTATCACGATAGAAGGTGCCTGGGCTGACCTATCACGATAGAAGGTGCCAGGGCTGACCTATCACGATAGAAGGTGCCAGGGCTGATCTATGACGATAGAAGGTGCCAGGGCTGATCTATCACGATAGAAGGTGCCAGGGCTGACCTATCACGATAGAAGGGGCCAGGGCTGGCCTATCACGATAGTAGGTGCCAGGGCTGGCCTATCACGATAGAGGTGCCAGGGCTGACCTATCACGATACAAGGTGCCAGGGCTGACCTATCACGATAGAAGGTGCCAGGGCTGGCCTATCACGATAGAAAGTGCCAGGGCTGATCTATCACGAAAGAAGGTGCCAGGGCTGGCCTATCACGATGGAAGGTGCCAGGGCTGGCCTATCACGATAGAGGTGCAAGGGCTGACCTATCACGATAGAAGGTGCCAGGGCTGATCTATCACGATAGAAGGTGGCAGGGCTGACCTATCACGATAGAAGGTGCCAGGGCTGATCTATCACGATAGAAGGTGCCAGGGCTGATCTATCACGGTAGAAGGGGCCAGGGCTGACCTATCACGATAGTAGGTGCCAGGGCTGACCTATCACGATAGAGGTGCAAGGGCTGACCTATCACGGTAGAAGGTGCCAGGGCTGACCTATCACGATAGAAGGTGCCAGGGCTGATCTATCACCATAGAAGGTGCCAGGGCTGATCTATCACGATAGAAGGTGCCCCCGGCTGGCCTATCACGATAGAAGGTGCCAGGGCTGGCCTATCACGATAGAAGGGGCCAGGGCTGGCCTATCACGATAGAAGGGGCCAGGGCTGACCTATCACGATAGAAGGTGCCAGGGCTGGCCTATCACGATACAAGGTGCCAGGGTGACCTATCATGATAGAAGGTGCCAGGGCTGATCTATCACGATAGAAGGTGCCAGGGCTGACCTATCACAATAGAAGGTGCAAGGGCTGACCTATCACGATAGAAGGTGTCAGGGCTGACCTATCACGATAGTAGGTGCCAGGGCTGGCCTATCACGATAGAGGTGCCAGGGCTGACCTACCACGATACAAGGTGCCAGGGCTGGCCTATCACGATAGAAGGTGCCAGGGCTGGCCTATCACGATAGAAGGTGCCAGGGCTGACCTATCACGATAGAAGGTGCCAGGGCTGGCCTATCACGATAGAGGTGCAAGGGCTGACCTATCACGATACAAGGTGCCAGGGCTGACCTATCATGATAGAAGGTGCCAGGGCTGATCTATCACGATAGAAGGTGCCAGTCTGACCTATCACGATAGAAGGTGCCAGGGCTGATCTATCACGATAGAAGGTGCCAGGGCTGATCTATCATGATAGAAGGTGTCAGGGCTGATCTATCACGATAGAAGGTGCCAGGGCTGACCTATCACGATAGAAGGTGCAAGGGCTGACCTATCATGATAGAAGGTGCAAGGACTGACCTATCATGATAGAAGGTGCCCGGGCTGACCTATCACGATAGAAGGGGCCAGGGCTGGTCTATCACGATAAAAGGGGCCAGGGCTGACCTATCACGATAGAAGGTGCCAGGGCTGGCCTATCACGATAGAGGTGCGAGGGCTGACCTATCACGATACAAGGTGCCAGGGCTGACCTATCATGATAGAAGGTGCCAGGGCTGATCTATCATGATAGAAGGTGCCAGGGCTGACCTATCACGATAGAAGGTGCCAGGGCTGATCTATGACGATAGAAGGCGCCAGGGCTGATCTATCACGATAGAAGGTGCCAGGGCTGACCTATCACGATAGAAGGGGCCAGGGCTGGCCTATCACGATAGTAGGTGCCAGGGCTGGCCTATCACGATAGAGGTGCCAGGGCTGACCTATCACGATACAAGGTGCCAGGGCTGACCTATCACGATAGAAGGTGCCAGGGCTGGCCTATCACAATAGAAGGTGCAAGGGCTGACCTATCACGATAGTAGGTGCCAGGGCTGGCCTATCACGATAGAGGTGCCAGGGCTGACCTATCGCGATACAAGGTGCCAGGGCTGACCTATCACGATAGAAGGTGCCAGGGCTGGCCTATCACGATAGAAGGGGCCAGGGCTGACCTATCACAATAGAAGGTGCCAGGGCTGGCCTATCACGGTAGAGGTGCAAGGGCTGACCTATCACGATACAAGGTGCCAGGGCTGACCTATCATGATAGAAGGTGCCAGGGCTGATCTATCACGATAGAAGGTGCTAGGCTGACCTATCACGATAGAAGGTGCCAGGGCTGATCTATCACGATAGAAGGTGCCAGGGCTGATCTATCATGATAGAAGGTGTCAGGGCTGATCTATCACGATAGAAGGTGCCAGGGCTGACCTATCACGATAGAAGGTGCAAGGGCTGACCTATCATGATAGAAGGTGCAAGGGCTGACCTATCATGATAGAAGGTGCCCGGGCTGACCTATCACGATAGAAGGGGCCAGGGCTGGTCTATCACGATAGAAGGGGCCAGGGCTGACCTATCACGATAGAAGGTGCAAGGGCTGGCCTATCACGGTAGAGGTGCAAGGGCTGACTTATCACGATAGAGGTGCAAGGGCTGACCTATCACGATGCAAGGTGCCAGGGCTGACCTATCACGATAGAAGGTGCCAGGGCTGATCTATCACGATAGAAGGTGCCAGGGCTGGCCTATCACGATAGAAGGTGCCAGGGCTGGCCTATCACGATAGAAGGGGCCAGGGCTGGCCTATCACGATAGAAGGGGCCAGGGCTGGCCTATCACGATAGAAGGGGCCAGGGCTGGCCTATCACGATAGAGGTGCAAGGGCTGACCTATCACGATACAAGGTGCCCGGGCTGACCTATCATGATAGAAGGTGCCCGGGCTGACCTATCACGATAGAAGGTGCACAGGCCAGTGCAGCTATACATCAAGTCTGTACTTCAGGATTTATGGAATGTTTACTCTTCTAACGTCCTTATGCCCGGGACCCCCGGGGTGACACGAGGCTTCCGCATGAGAGATCGCCATGAAAGTGCTTTTTTTTAAAGTGTATTTTCATTTTCTGTTCCATTGTTGGTGTGTTTTGTAACCTGTATAAAGGCTGTAATGCCCCTGTCTGCACCTGTGTGGAGATAGCACTGCTGTCACAATCCCCATCTGTTCGCAGCCGACAGCCTGCATAGCCCCTCCCCCCAACCCCCCCCCCCTCCCCCCCCCCGCTGCCTTCCCACAATCCCCTGGGAGCTTTGAGTGACATGTAAAGGTCGGTGCAGGCTGGCAGCAATCACTTTAAGGACTATTGATGGCGAGGAGGTAAAACCGCGGCCCCGCAGCCTTATCATTCAATAGTCTCTGCTCCTGGCGAGGGTCACACAGTGATGGAGGCGCACAGGGTGAGCTGGGCCTCTAGCTCACAGCCCCAGCTCGTGGCACTGCACTGTGTGTAGCAGGATAGCAGGATACCATCTTACTGAGAAATAACTCGCTTCTTCGTCAGCTGGGATGAAAAGGGAGGTGGAGCTCTGGAAAGCAGACAGGCACCCGTCAATCACGCAGGCTCGGAAAAGCTGATTTGACACCAGAGTTCGCTGATGACCTCTTGTAGATCTCCAGTAGATCCTACGACCAGAGCGCAAAGGCAAGAATCTCCTGTAGAGGAGGCTGTGCTAGCATTCAAGGCGCAAAAACCTCACGAGCTGCGGTCCGGACCCAATTCCATCAGATGTCTTTAGTGACCAGAGAAGTCTTTGGTCTCTGTTGTATATTCTTACTTGGTTCATTATGACTACTTGGTGTCTGTAGTCCTTTCTTAGTGTTCCTACCTTCTCTATCTCCCATAGTATCGATGTGTGTTCTATCTGGTGTGTTGAGGATTCCAGCCTTGGCAGTTGGTCTGGTCAGCTGTGGGGTTTTGATGCTCTGCTGTCTTATTCTATGTAACTTAATAAACCTATCTTAATATCCTGAAGACGTGTCTTGCTGCCTACATATAATATTTCCAACAGTCTCCAGTTCTAACTCGAACATTTAATACCATCCAGATCCTAAGAGATATCCCACAATCATGGCGGAAATCAATAATCGTGCCTATTCACAATAACGGCACGCAACACCTCCTTACTAATGATAGGCCGATTTCATTACTTGATGACGTGGGCAAAATATTCATCAAACGCCTCTGGCCCCGCTTGCACCACTGGCTGGAGACCTGGATTGGATGGCGCCGACCCAAGCCGGGTTCAGGCGGTGCTAGAGTCGGGAGATCAGGTGATCAGACTGACTCTAATGTGCTCTAAATATACGAGCCTCAAAAATTCACCTCTACCTGGTCTTTGTCGATCTCCAAACAGCCTTCGACAGCGTTGATCGCCCCACGTGATGGTAAATGCTAAATAGAATGAGCATCCCGATGATATCTCGAAGCTCTTATACCCTTCGGTGCTCATGACGGAGCGGTTCCGCCATGAGTGCCGGTTGCGCTGTGCTTATGACGGAACCGTTCCGTCATGGCCCCGCCCGCTCAATAGAACCTTCAGCACAGAGCGAAAATTTGCTGCTCGCTGAAGGAGTTAATCGCTCTGCATTCTGGCAACACCACAAGAATTAGACACAGCACACGAGGCGAATATACAACGGAAAGACCAATCGAGCGAGGTGTCAAACAGGGCTGTGTCTTAGCTGCGACTCTTTTTAACTGTTACATAAATGACATCATTACAGCCCTGAAAAACCTCAATCTGGATGTACCAAAAGAAGGCAATGACCACATCCCAATGCCGCTATTCACGGACGACGCGGTATTCTTACCCAGAACAGAGATATCAAAGCACCGTCTACTGGAAGGCTTGGAGTCCTTTTAAACAGCAAGGAAATTGCCCATTAATGTTGCTAAAACGAAATATATGATCTTAAACGAAAAGCAAAAACTGCGAGCCACTTTCGAGGTCTACAAAAGAGCCTTGAATCAAGTATCCACTCGACTATCTTGGTATTTGACTGGATGATAAACTGAAGTGGTCTCAAAAGTAATCAAAAAGTCCCATCACACTGGCCCAGCACGCTGGGGCGGTACTGAGGTTGCAACTTCATCAGGCAAACCTTCAGCGAAATCAGCACTGCTGGCCGACAAGGTGAAAGCACGGGCTGCTTGTACATATGGCTCTGAGGTCTGGGGATACAAGAGAAGCACAGAGATACAAACTACTGAAAACAACTTCATTCGACGTTTACTACATCAGGGGCCTGGTTCGCCAATGCTGGCTTTGAGGACAGACTTAGGTCGAGCACAAAATACTGGCTTCGCACATGGTCCAGGGATGAACTGGTATCATCTGGACTCACTTTGGAAGACATTATGAAGCAGCAAGAGTATAACAAGCTACCGTGGTTTGCTCATTTGTCAGATGTTCTGACCAGTATTGGTTTAAATAAATATTGGACAAATACACAAATATATCCTGAGCTTGATTCCACAGTAATAAGTGTCCTTGCTAAATCAAAGCAAAAAAGGCGATCTTCATTTATTCGACAGAAATTATTTCCAAACTTGATCCTAGCCAACACGTGTTTCGTCTTTCATGGTGTCAACCTCAGACTTCGTCAGGGCTATTCCTATTAAGGGACTCTGTTTCTAACCATAGGACAAAAGTTGTGTATAATAAAAGCAGGTGTTTCCAACCATCACGTATTTGTATGGAGCTCAGTTATCAGGAGATAAAGTGTGGCATCTCCTAGCAGTCTACTGTTCCAAAATCATTCAGTATCAACCTCTGTCCGCAGCATCATCCACTCGTATGAAAACCGGCGTCGAAACACGTGTTGGCTAGGATCAAGTTTGTAAATAATTTGTGTCGAATAAATGAAGGATAAACGAAGATCGCCTTTTTTGCTTTGATTTAACAAGGACACTTATTACTGTGGAATCAAGCTCAGGATATATTTGTGTATTTGTCTAAAAAAAAGTAGAAAATGTTCCCTGCTGTTTGGTTGATGGTGGATGACCATCACCTTATCCTTTGAGATTGCTATTAACATCACTGTTTGCAACCCAGCGCAAGTGTCACCCAGTCAGTCAGTCAGTCAGTCAGTCAGAATATCTTTATTCGACTTATTTAAAAGCCATACAAAGAGGGGAAAAAATTTAAAAACATTTCATACAGGATTTTTCTTCCTTTTTCTTAAAACACGGTAAATACAGGCATACAATTAGGGATATAACAATCAATTAAAAAGAATATTAAATTCAGAGATGAGTATGAATGGTAAAACATTTACATTAAGGCGAATCTTGGCAGACAGCTTTCACCCTTGAGGCCGCTACCAGAAAATTAGCTGTACAAAAAGTAATGTAGGGGTTAGGCAGTGATTGTAGAAAGAGCAGGGCCGGTCTCACTTGAGTAAAGCCAGCCTCTTTAAGAATAGGCAACAAGTATTTTTTTCTTGGCTCTAAATACAACCCACAAAACATAACAAAATGCATTGTATCTTGTACAGAAAACTGATCGCATCTACAAGGCAAGGCTAGTTCCGGCTTCTGCCAGCTTTTAAAGGAGCCTAAATAAAAATGTAACAAATTAAATCTAAACTTAGTTAAAAGGAACCTATGGAAAGGAATTGTAACGAAACCAAGGTAAGGTGCAAGTGAACAAGAGTTAACAAGTAAGCAATGTTCCCTTACTGACGGTTTCGCCAGTTCGCATTCTTCACGGCATGCTTCCCTCCTTCCCATAAAGAACTTCTTTACAAAATCAATGTCATGTATCTTAATATTCTCGGGGGAGGAAAAAAGCTCCGGACGTCCCAGATCTAAAAATGCCTTAGCCAAATAGGCCAACCAGGGGATCTTATTTGATTTGTCCAGAGACAGAACATCAGACATGATTTTGTGATTTAATGGAAGTTCTTCATTCATCCACATTTTCAGCCAAAAAATCAGAGAGGCCATGCTCAGCGTGTCAGACAAAAAATGTAGGCCCACTTCTTTATGAATAGAGTAGGTTGGGGTTGACTGTGGTACAGAGAGCAGGGTTCTAATGAATCTATTCTCTGCTCTCTGGATTGGTTCCAGGTTTACATGCCCCCACAACGCGGAACCATATGACGCAATGGCCACAGATTTACTCTTATAGATGTTTAGCAGAGCTTCCATAGGCCTGGCCCCTAGCCTACCAGCAAAGCCCAGGAGTGCTGATGATGATCTAATGACCGCCAGCCTCTTTGCTCTAACCTGCGGGCCCCAGGTCCCTTTCTGATCAAACAGTAAACCTAAATAGGGAAATGTAGATACCCTGGAAACAGTGTCCCCCCTACATGTAAATGTTTTATTTCTCTTCTTGCAGCACCCTCGCCCCATCACCATTGTGTGTGACTTGGTTACGTTTACCTTAAGATCCAATCGCTCCATAAACGAACCAAAGGCATTCAAAAGGTGCTGAAGGCCAACACCCGTGCGAGCGATCAGTACGGCGTCGTCCGCATACAGGAGCGCTGGGATTTTAACCGCTCCTGCATGCGGGACGTCGGCTTCCTGCTCCCCTAGGTGTGCGCCCAAGCCATTAATATAAATGGTGAAGAGCAAGGGGGCTAATATACAGCCTTGCCGTACCCCCTTTAAAGATTTAAAAAGGGGGGTACATCTACCCTCATTTGTTACACGGACGGCTGCAAAAAGCTCTTGGTGCAGAGTGGCCATAAACGTGACCAAGGCCTCGTCAATGCCCATCTCCAGCAAGATGGCCCACAACTTTGACCTATTGACCAAATCAAAGGCCGAGGAGAGATCCATGAATGCAAGAAACACGGACCCCTCCTTGGCCACGGTATATTTGGAGATGAGCAAGTACAAGTTAGCGCACTGTTCAATGGTCCCTTTTCTTTCTCTAAAACCATATTGCAACTCAGACAACCCGCCACAGCTCTCAACGTTTTCCCTCAATCTGGATAAAAGTACTCTGCCTAAGATTTTTACAGATGAATCCAAGAGGGATATGGGCCTATAGCAGGCGGGATCATCCCGCTGGCCGTTTTTAAAAATAGGGACGATGGTGGAAATGTCCCATGAGGCAGGTGCTGGGTTGCCATTGACTGCATTTAACACATTTGCCAAAACCTCTGCCCACAGTTTTGGCGAATACATAAAAAAGTCAGCAGGAACTCCATCGGGACCGGGTGCCTTATGCTTTGTAGTAGCCAGGATAGCTTTTTCCACTTCTTGATGGTTAAAAAGGATAGGACGAGCGGCTAAGGGTACCAATGGGACACCTTTGATTACTTCATCATTATCCCCGTATACATTTTTAAAATGAGACAACCATTTTTCGTCGGGAATAACACAGTCCATAGGTTCGTTATTATCGTCTGAAAAAAAGGGCTGTTTAATAATCTCCCAAAATTTCCTACTATCCTTCAGTACTGCCACTGAGAGGAGATTTTCCCACGCTTCGCGTTTGATGGTGTCCTTTAGTTTCTTTAAGGCTAGCTTGTAAATTTTCCTTAATCTGGAGATCTCATCTTTTACCCTAGGAGTATTTTTTAGGGCTGCCAGCAATGATCTGTGGGCTTTAGAACATGCTGAATCAAACCAGCGCTTTTTTCCTGGGATTCCTTTTTTTGGCTTGACTAAAAGGTCCTGTGACACCTGGCACATATTGCCTCGAATGCCTCTACAATTTCTTGGCCAGGCGCACAAGGATTTTTACAAATCTCGACCTGGTCCTTAATCTTAAGGAAGTTTTCTGCATAAAATGTTTCCCGGTCCACCTTTCCCCATTTCACTCGCCTGCCTTGATCGGAGATCCTCAGAGGGTGTGCGGGCCTTACTATCATTGGGGATAATCCCATATGGTCTCCCCAAGCCACTTCGAGTACTACCGGGTTATGATCACTAAAGTGTGTTTGTACTGTACGATAGTCCATAGCCCGGTTTAAAATACCTTGAGAAACAAAGATATAATCTATTATTGTGCCTTGGAGGATAGCCGGTAAAAGTTGGCAGTCTGGGGCCACCATCTGGTTCATGCAAGTCGAAGTTAGCGAGAAATTCTTCCAGCTCCTCACCCTCGGTAGTGTGTTCGAAGTGGGGACCCTCTAGTCCTTCGTTCCCTTCATCGCTACTTCTCCTACAGGCTAGGTTGCACGGATGGATATTAAAATCGCCTAATAAAATATACTCATAGTCGTACTTTGTATTCTGGCTGAATGATTTTAAGATGCTATCTAAGTTAGCGATATTACATCCTCTATGGTCGCTGTTAGACGGGGACCCTGAGGGTCGGGCGTCTACTGAGGGAGAGGTCCCCGATGAGGACCACCTCCGGCGATTGTACAGATATGTCACCTCCCTCCCCACAAACAGCCACCACACCAGGTTGAGTTCAATACTTTTATATAAGGTTTGTAGAGCACGGATATTGGCGATACAGGATATCTCGGACCCGAGGGTCCTCTCACTTCTAGTCTCTGTAGGGAAAAGGGGGTAGCGGGACAGTCTTGGTACCGGGTCGGTACAGGAGGTGGCAAGAGGTGAGCTCACAATCCTCGAGCCGGCGAGTCTGCAAGTCGGGCCGCGGCAGCGCCAGCAGGCCAAGACGATGGTTTCACGAGGCAGAGGGCCGCGGCAGCGCCAGCAGGCCAAGACGATGGTTTCACGAGGCAGAGGGCCGCGGCAGCGCCAGCAGGCCAAGACGATGGTTTCACGAGGCAGAGGGCCGCGGCAGCGCCAGCAGGCCAAGACGATGGTTTCACGGCAGAGGGCCGCGGCAGCGCCAGCAGGCCAAGACGATGGTTTCACGAGGCAGAGGGCCGCGGCAGCGCCAGCAGGCCAGTCGCGGTTGAGTTCTTCTCGGGTCTCTCGACTCCAGGATACAACTGCTTTCCTGGTCTGGCCCTGCCCCAGTTATAGGTCTGGTCCCCTTTGATGTCCGGACCCTCGCGCCTGGGGGCCGGGAGGTCCGGGCTGAGGGAGTCCAGACACCCAGCAGGGGGGTGGAGCCAGCGCCCAGGGCGGCCTGGGGTGATCGACACCTGGCGGAGGAGAGCCGTTGACGATTCCTTCTCCCATTGACTCGCCAAGTGGTCACTCTGCCTCCTGGGAGGAGGTTGGTGCCTCGATGTCGGGGCCGGCCGGGCCCAGGGTTAGGGTCGAGTTGAGGCCACGCGGCCTCGTGCTGTAGTACCCCAAAATGGCGGCTGGGCCGAGGCCGGGGTGCGGATGATGACCCGGGCCAGCTGGGTCCGGAGCTGGTGTCTTGTGGTGGAGGGATTGCAGGTTACTTCGGGTGGTCGCCGGGGACTCTGGTTGGGGATTCAGGGAGAGCCAGGGTCCGGGTCCCGTTGCGGGGAGGGGGGACAGCCCGACCATGCGGCCTGTCCAACATGCGTCCCCCCCAGCTGAAGGCGGGGAGAGTCAGCCATCTTCCTGGGGACTCTCCTCGCTGAGGCGGAAAAAGCGTGACAGGCCGTCTGCGTTGGCGTGGTCCTGGCCTGGACGATGTTCCACCGTGAAGTCCATCCCCTGTAGGGAGATGGACCAGCGCAACAGCTTCGGGTTCTCCCCCCGCATTTGCATCAGCCATTGCAGGGGTCGGTGGTCTGTTTGCACCCGGAAGTGGGTGCCGAAGAGGTAGGGCCGGAGCTTCTTGAGTGCCCAGACTACGGCGAAGGCCTCCCTCTCAATGGTGCTCCAGCGCTGTTCTCGGGGCAGTAGGCGTCTGCTGATGAAGGCCACTGGTTGGTCGACCCCTTCGGGGTTGAGTTGGGAGAGGACGGCCCCCACACCATGATCGGAGGCGTCCGTTTGCACAATGAATTCCCGGCTGTAGTCGGGAGCCTGGAGCACGGGGGCCGTGCACATGGCGGTCTTCAATTTCTCGAAGGCCGATTGGCAGTCCGGGGTCCAGTTGACTGTCTTGGGGCTCTTCTTGGAGGTGAGCTCTGTGAGGGGCCCCACGCTGCTGCCATAGTCCTTCACGAACCGCCGGTAGTATCCGGTGAGCCCCAGGAAGGCCCGGACCTCCGTTTGGGTCGTAGGGGGTTGCCAGGCCTGGATGGCAGCAATCTTGAGCTGGAGGGGGGCCACCAGCCCGCTTCCCACTTGGTGTCCCAGGTAGGTCACGGACCCTTGGCCAACCTGGCACTTGCTGGCCTTGATGGTGAGCCCGGCTTGCTGGAGGGCGTGTAGAACCTCCCGCAGGTGGCGGAGGTGGTCGGTCCAATGATGGCTGTACACAGCAATGTCGTCCAGGTAGGCGGCGCTGAAGTCTTCCAGGCCCGCCAGTACCTGGTTCACCAGCCGTTGGAACGTTGCCGGAGCGTTTTTCATGCCGAAGGGCATTACTTTAAAGTGGTAGTGCCCGTCCGGGGTAGAGAAGGCGGAACGTTCTTGGGCCCTAGGGGTGAGGGCGATCTGCCAGTAGCCCGCCGTTAGGTCGAAGATGCTCAGGTAGCGGGCGGCCCCCATCTGGTCAATTAGCTCATCTGCCCGGGGGATGGGGTGAGCGTCGGTCCTGGTAACTGCATTCAGCCCCCGATAGTCCACGCAGAACCGGAGCTCAGGGGCAACGCCCGGGGCGGCCGCCTTGGGAACCAGGACGACTGGGCTTGCCCAGGGGCTGTCTGAGGGTTCGATCACTCCTAGGGCCAGCATTTTGGACACCTCGGTCTGGATGCAGGCTCGCACCCGGTCTGGTACGCGGTACGCCCGGTGTCGAATAGGAGGGCTGTCCCCGGTGTCCACATCGTGAAGGCACCAGGGGGTGACTCCGGGTGTGAGGGAGAAGAGGGAGGCGAACCGCCTCAGGAGGGCTTGACAGTCTTGGCGTTGCTCCGGGGACAGGGCCTCGGAGAGCTGGACCCCTTCCACTGAGCCATCCCGCTCGAGGGTCCTCAGTAAGTCCGGAAGGGGTTCGGAGTCTTCTTCCGTCCCGTTATCGGTAGCCATCAGGAGGCTGAGTTCGGATCGCACAAAATGGGGTTTGAGCCTGTTGGCATGGAGGACCCGTAGAGGGTTCCGGGCAGTCTCCATGTCGATTAAATAGGTGACGGGCCCCTTGCGTTCGATCACCTTGAAGGGTCCGGACCATTTGTCTTGGAGTGCACAGGGTTCAACCGGGGACATCACCCAGACCCGTTGTCCCGGTTCGAACTCAATGGAGGATGCGTGCTGATCGTACCATCTCTTCATGTCCTCCTGACTGGCCTCGAGATTGGCTTTGGCGGTTTCTCGGAACCGCCGGGTCTGGTTGCGAAGAGCCAGGAGATACCTGTAGATGTCTGGGGGAGTTTTCTGGGGAGGCTGCTCCCAACCTTCCTTGACTAGGCTGAGGGGGCCCCGGACGGGGTGCCCGTACAGGAGTTCAAATGGGCTGAAGCCGAGGGATTTCTGCGGGACCTCCCGATAGGCAAACAGGAGGCATGGAAGTAGCACGTCCCACTGGCGTCGAAGGGGTTCCTCTAGGCCCATAATCATTCCCTTGAGGGTGCGGTTGAACCTCTCGACCAGTCCGTTTCCTTGCGGGTGATAGGGGGTCGTGAATTTGTAGGTGACCCCGCATTGTTGCCAGAGAGACTTCATATATCTGGAGATAAAGTTCGTGCCCCTGTCGCTGACGACCTCCCGGGGGAACCCCACCCGGGAGAAGATCCCCATCAGGGCTCGGCCCACCACGGGGGCCGTCACAGTCCGAAGAGGGATGGCCTCGGGATAGCGGGTGGCGTGGTCTACTAGGACCAGGATGAACCGGTGTCCTTGGGCTGTTCGGGGGTCGAGGGGCCCCACAATGTCTATTCCCACTCGTTCGAACGGGGTGGTGACGACAGGAAAGGGTTGTAAAGGTGCTTTGATTTTTCGGCCACTTTTTCCGCTGGCCTGGCAGGTGGGGCAGGCCCTGCAGTGGTTGGTGACATCCTTTCGCATTTGGGGCCAGAAAAAATGGGTCACCAGGCGGTCGTAGGTTTTATCCTGTCCCAGGTGTCCGGCAAGGGGGACATCGTGGGCTAAGTTCAGGAGAAAGTCTCGGAAGCGAAGGGGCACCACCAGCACCCGACTGGCTCCTAGTTCTGCAATTTTCTGCTCGCTGTAGAGCAGGTCTTGGTCCCAGTAGATCCAGTGGGCCCCCGAGGTATCCCCTGTGCTCTGGGCCAGGGCTTGCTGCCGGAGTCCTTCGAGAGAGGGACATGTTTTCTGTTCGGCCCGGAATTGTTCCTGAGTGGGGCCTCCCTCCTGACGCCATTGTGCCAGGTCAGGGACATCCCGAAGCTGGTCGGATCCTTCCTCTGTTTGGGTCGAGGGACTGGCTTCTGGGGCGGCCTCCTCTGGGACGAGCGCGGGAGGAGGTTCCGGCCACTCGGGCTCTTCTAGACTGGGGACCGCGCGGGCGGTCATGGACCGGGTCGTGACGCAGACCCATTCGGGGAGGCCGAGCATCCCCAGGTGTTCTCTCCGTTCGACGGCTGCCCAGGGAGAGCTTTCGAGGTCGTTTCCTAGGAGGCAATCCACGGGGGCATCATCGCGGACAGTTACCTTTAACATCCCTGTTACTCCTCCCCACTCGAAGGGGACGCAGGCCATGCGACACAGACTTTCGGAGTTGTCGGCTGATCGGACAGGGCAAAGAATGTTCGGCAGGATTTGGTCTGGAGTGACAAGGTGGCGTCGGACCGCCGTTACACTGGCCCCGGTGTCGCGGAGGGCTTCCGCCCGGCGGCCATTAATGTTGACCCACTGGCTGTACTTCTGCGTGTTGGCGGGAAGGGGGGCCCGCGGAATCATCTCTCTCTCCCCCAAGCAGACCAGCGCCATGGCGGCTGGTGCCCACTCAGAGGGGTCGGTCTCGTACTCTTCTTGGTCGTCCGGGATTAGTTCTTCCCCTAGGGCGGCCGCTGCGACCTGGCGGGGGGTAGTGTTCGGATTCTTTGGGCAGTTGGGATCACTGGCGTAGTGGCCGGGTCGCTGGCATCTGTGGCACATAACGTTGGCCCGGAAACCGGCCCGGATGGCCGGGCTCCCTCGGCCGGCCGGGGTCGAGGGGCTGCTTGTGGGCGACAAGGGGCCGGGGTCTCTCCCCCGACCCTGGCCCCCTCCTCCTCCTCCCCGGGGGCGATGGGGCCCTGGGTACGGTCTGGATGATTCGCTGGGTCCGTTCCGGCTAACTCGGGTGCTTTCCCACCGGTCGGCTTCGGCGGCGAGTTGTCGAGGTTCGGTTAGTTTACTGTCCAAGAGGTGTTGCCGGAGTTCCACGAAGCAGTTGTTAGACAGGTGCTCCCATACGATAAGGTCGAAAAGTTGTTCGTAGGTGGCCACTTTGTTGCCCTTGATCCACCCTTCGAAGGCTCGACTAAAGAAGTTCACGTACTCCACCCAAGTCGTACCCGGAATCCGTTTGCAGTCGCGGAACCGCTGGCGGTACATCTAGGGTGTGAGCCCGTATCGAGTGAGGAGGGCGGCCTTCATGTGGTCGTAGGATGTCATCAGATGGTCCGGGAGTTGCAGCAGGGCGTCCCGCCCTTCGTTGACAAACCTCCCCCATAACCCGGCTCCCCAGTCGCTCCGTGGAATCCGGTGGGAGGTCATGGCCACCTCATAGGCTTTAAACCACTGCTGTATATCATCGTTCTTGTGGTATTCCCGGATGACATCTTTGGGGATGTGAACCTTGGGCTCGGTAGAGGCAGGCAGGGTCGGTCGTTCGGGGAACCCGAGTTCTTTATTCTGTTTCTGGATTTCCAGTTCCTTGAGATTGCGCTCATGTTCGTACGCTAGTTTCTTTTCCTCTAGCTCTCTCTGTTTTTGCTTCTCTTCTCGCTCCTCTCGGAGCCGTAAGTGTTCCAGAGTTATTTTTTGTTCCGCCAGTTTGAGCTCTCCATCCAAGCGAAGTCGGGCCAGTTCTAATTCGTGGAGTCTGCTTTTTTCTCTTTCTTGGATCTCTTCCAGGGAGAGACCCGCTCTTCTTTCTTCAATTGGTGCGGGGCCCGTCTCGGTTGTTCGTGTTCGGGGTACGGCCGTACCCGTTTCTGCCCAAGCTTCTAGGGCTCGTTTGAAGTCTTCCTTTGTGCTCAGACCTGTGGTTGGAAGGCCAAGTTCTATGCAATATTGCTTCAGTTCCCGGTGGTTGTAGTCTTCCAATTTTTCCATCTGGAATTTTTCCGTTGTTCCGCTCTCTGTTGTCATGGTGGTTGTGTGTCGTGGGGAGAGTGACTCTCTGTACTTATGCGTAGGTTCGGATCGCGCCGCTGGCCACCAATGTTAGACGGGGACCCTGAGGGTCGGGCGTCTACTGAGGGAGAGGTCCCCGATGAGGACCACCTCCGGCGATTGTACAGATATGTCACCTCCCTCCCCACAAACAGCCACCACACCAGGTTGAGTTCAATACTTTTATATAAGGTTTGTAGAGCACGGATATTGGCGATACAGGATATCTCGGACCCGAGGGTCCTCTCACTTCTAGTCTCTGTAGGGAAAAGGGGGTAGCGGGACAGTCTTGGTACCGGGTCGGTACAGGAGGTGGCAAGAGGTGAGCTCACAATCCTCGAGCCGGCGAGTCTGCAAGTCGGGCCGCGGGAGCGCCAGCAGGCCAAGACGATGGTTTCACGAGGCAGAGGGCCGCGGCAGCGCCAGCAGGCCAAGACGATGGTTTCACGAGGCAGAGGGCCGCGGCAGCGCCAGCAGGCCAGTCGCGGTTGAGTTCTTCTCGGGTCTCTCGACTCCAGGATACAACTGCTTTCCTGGTCTGGCCCTGCCCCAGTTATAGGTCTGGTCCCCTTTGATGTCCGGACCCTCGCGCCTGGGGGCCGGGAGGTCCGGGCTGAGGGAGTCCAGACACCCAGCAGGGGGGTGGAGCCAGCGCCCAGGGCGGCCTGGGGTGATCGACACCTGGCGGAGGAGAGCCGTTGACGATTCCTTCTCCCATTGACTCGCCAAGTGGTCACTCTGCCTCCTGGGAGGAGGTTGGTGCCTCGATGTCGGGGCCGGCCGGGCCCAGGGTTAGGGTCGAGTTGAGGCCACGCGGCCTCGTGCTGTAGTACCCCAAAATGGCGGCTGGGCCGAGGCCGGGGTGCGGATGATGACCCGGGCCAGCTGGGTCCGGAGCTGGTGTCTTGTGGTGGAGGGATTGCAGGTTACTTCGGGTGGTCGCCGGGGACTCTGGTTGGGGATTCAGGGAGAGCCAGGGTCCGGGTCCCGTTGCGGGGAGGGGGGACAGCCCGACCATGCGGCCTGTCCAACAGTCGCTGTTCCCTGAATTGTAAAAGTTTATATATATGGTCCTGCTAGTGTTGTTGATCACTCTTTTTACCATTAAGATGTTATGGGAATCGGTACTAATCTGCCTACAGCTACCCTTCAGGTCTAACGAAAACAGAATTAAAAGGCCTCCCTTAGCTCTCCCCATACGACTGGGAACAGCTGCTTTGGTAAAGCTGGTAAACCCATCCCACCAAAGATTGGCAGATGTGTCCCAGGTTTCCTGGAGAGCAATAATATGGTGGCCTAAAACAAAACTTGACCATGCCTTGTCCTGTCGTTTTGCATTTAGCCCCGCTATGTTCCAGCTTATCATCTTACAAGAATCTGTAGATGTCTTAGATTCTGAGCACTGTACCAATACCCCCTCGGCTGCCCGTGACAGTTGGGTCCCTTCGTTAATTCCCACGTTCGAAAAACTCTGCGGGTTGCCACTGGCAAAGCTCTGATTCGCACAGTGCTCAGGCAGATCTAAGGTGGGGAGATGTTCGTATTTTGATATGACTTGGTCTTCTTGCCCTGTCTGATACATGGACTCACTGGGATCTAGGCCATTAATAAACTGACTGCTCTTGACTGGTGGCTGATCCAAAGCATCTTTTACCAAATCAGTAACCTCCATATGTCAGTCGCAGTCATTTAGATTGGATAGGACTCCGTACCTATTCCCCATTCCAAATCCCCAGTCAAAAGGGGTGGCCGCCTGGCCCCATCCGCTAGCTGTTGTGTTCCACATGGGTCGTGGGGTATTTGAACGCATCAGAGGCTGTTCATTTCCCGTCCAGGCTGTAAACCCATTTCCCTGTCCTCTATGATCATATCCCGGGGTACCTGGTCCCCACCTATTAGTAGTGGGCCCATTTAACCTGGGTGTTCTGGCAATTGGCTCAGTCGGGAAGTTGCGTTGCCCTGTCCCAAGGCTAATCATAGGGTAGAAACAATCATTATTATATCTGGGTCTGGTATCCCCTCCCCAATTAGTAACCTTTGTATTCCTTCTAGGTCTAGGAATGTTGGGGAAGGTCGCAATCTGGTTCTCACTATAAAAGAATTTCAGGGTAAGGGGAATTATAGAACCATTTCTTTGTTGGGGGGGAAAGATGTTAGACCGGATGTTTGGGAGTACCTCTGCGTTAGCAAAGTTTAATATTACGCAGTCCCCCTTAAATTTCTTTGGCTTATTCCCAATCCATGGTACCCTCCTTGTCATTACAATCTCCCCTGCTAGTTGGTCAGACCCTTGATATGCCATATGCATGTTATTAGTGAGCCAGTGTAAGGCTTTATCTTTTAGACCTTGGCTAGATTCTATTTTACCATGTGATAGAGCAGGGACATTGGCCAATACAAGTACTACTGGTGAGGCTTCCATAATAAATTGTGGTGAGTCATCCCCTAAATGCAGTGGTGCTGGCTCAACAGATGATGATAGGGTGGAGGACTCTCTTACTGCTTCCTGGCAAGGCGCAGATGGTAACAGCTGCCCTGGCGGGATAGACTGTGTTTGGCCTTCCATAGGAATCATGTCCGCACCAGTGTCCTCCCCAGCTATGGTCACCGGATTTGTGACATGGGTAACTAGGCTCTCCAAATCGTCAGCCAACTTACTTTGCGACCCACCCATCTTTTTCACCTCAGCAGTTAGTTTGTCTATTTTCCCAATCAATGGCTTAATGATAGTCCTGATTTTCATATCTATCATGTCTGAGATCCTATTGAATAGATCGTCGTCAATGATGTGACTTGGCTCGACATCAACATCACACTCCACGTTTTTCCCTTTACGCCTAGGTGGTGTGATCGGCTTTTTTCTTCCTAGCTGTTTTCCCCCACGTTTTGGCTGAGATTTTCTACAGTTTCTCACGGCCCGTACTGCGGGCGACGGGGGTGAGGGAACTTCAACTACAATATTTAATTGTTGATCCGAGTCAGACACAGCATTTATTGACAAATCGGCTAGCAGGTCTGAATTACCATCATCATTGCCAGTATCTTGGGAATTAAAGTCCGGTATATATGTGATAGGATCTAGTGATGGTGTGTCAGACATTGGTGCTTTAGAGGAAGGACTCACTGGGAGCAAATCTGGTGATTGGCTCAAACCTAAGGATTGCCTTCTTTCATTATTAATCTTATTGACCACTTGTACTAGATATGAATCTAATGTGTTAAGTGACTCTGTGACTACAGGCGCCAATTTTTTAGGCATGTTTACAGCAGGGTTAAGATGCTATCAAGAGTCTAGAAGACACTCACAAAATTACTTACGGAAACAATACACAATACTAGCAAGATGGGGGAGAAATACTACCATACAACGGTAGGCAGGTTCCTACTCCGATCAAATCATGGACCAGATACAACCAATAACTAAGGTCCAGGAATGTTCGCTAACAATGTACAGCAATATTCCACTATATTTGACTACAACAGGTACAGTACCTTGGGAACTTTATAAAGGAAATATCAGGGGGATGGCCTTGCCTGGCCTTTTCGGGCCGCTGAGGGCCACAGAGGGCCCGCCCTTTGCCCGGGCTTAGCCACCAACTCTAATATAGGGCTAGGGGCGGGGGCGTTGCCGGCAGGGAGAGCAGCCACAGGTGTGACAAGCAGGGACTCCTGGGATATTGAGTCCCTGCACTACTGCTCGCAGCCCTGCCGGTGCCTCGAGTCAATGTTCCTACTCAATCCTCACAGCCCCGGAGTCCTGGAAAACGAAGCGGGACCCGCGGAGCGGGTCCGGCAAGACGTGGGTTGAAAAACAGATAAAATCCGGCTCTCAGCGTCAGAGGTTAATCACGCAGTGGTTCCCCAGTCATTGTTTTGTTTATATAAATTTTGGCTCCATCCTGGAACAATCACGAAGGACAGCCTTGATGTGGTAACGAAGGCGTACTGGCAGCATCAACAACGAACAGATCTGAGCCTTCGAGGTGCCCTGGCAACCCGCTACTTCATCAAGATCTGCCCCGATTGATTGTCTCGATGATATTTATCCAGCAGGAAACAGATCCCTTTATCTCAAATTCAGATTAGGTGCTTGACCAGTGGCTTCTGTGAACAAAAGATGGCTTGAATCACCAAGTGATGGATTGGAGCCGTGCCTGTGCCCCCTCGGAGGCTGAGGAACGATACTACACATCCTTCTTCTGTGCCACTTTACGTACCGCATTCGTAGATGCTATTTGCGACCAATCTTCCTTACATTTATGATCTGAACCTGCAACGAGGCGGAAGTTCTCGGTGTGGGGACTGATGTTAGAGCTATGGTAGTGGCTGTTTCATCCCATATCCATGCATTATGGACACAACGATCAGACGCAGACTCGAGACTGACCGTCGACAGGCGCGACTGGACAATCCCTAGTGGAGTCGCTTCGGACGAGGCCAGCACGCAAGCACTTATACATCACTATGTATATACCAAGTACTCATTAGCTTGATTGCCAAGTCCAGCGAGTGATGCCATGGGTGTTACTGGTGGAAGCCTGAGCAGTGGTAACATGATGGGCTTAGCGACAAGGAAGCTGGCCTTTCAAATCTCTTGTTTTATACCGTATCAAAGGTTGGTAGATATTTACTATCCGCGTGAGAAACATGAGAGAAACTTTTAGCAACGGAATTAGGATGATTTAAAAATAATTACACCGTTTTTAAAGATCACTGGGAGGGGCCAGGACACGAGGTGGGCGGAGCCTGGGGATAGAACGCTGGGAGGGGCCAGGACACGAGGTGGGCGGAGCCTGGGGATAGAACACTGGGGGGTCCAGGGCAGGAGGTGGAGGGGGGCCCGTTGTTAGAACCCTGGGGGGTCCAGGGCAGGAGGTGGAGGGGAGCCTGGGGGAAGAACCCTGGGTGGTCCAGGGCAGGAGGTGGGGGGCTGGGTGTAGAACACTTGGGGGGCCAGGGAAGGAGGTGGGGGTAGAGCAGGCACGAGTGCACATTTCCCACTTTGGACAAAGAAGACACTTGTGCAGATTTGCCTCTTTGGGCAGAGTGGACACTGGTTCAGATTTGCATGTTTGGGTTGGGCAAATACTGGTGCAGATTTGACCCTTTAGGCAGAGCAAACACTAATGCTGATTTGCCTCTTTGGGCAGAGCAGACACATGCAGATGTTTTGCACAGAGCAGACAGTGGTGCAGATTTGCCTCTTCGGGTACAGCAGACACTGGTGGAAATGTCCTTGTTGGGTAGAACAGACACTAGTGCAGATTTGCCCCATGGGGCAGAGCAGACAGTGGTGCAGATTTGCCCCTTTGGGCAAAGCAGACACTGCAGCAGTTTTACCTCTTTGGGTAGGCCGGGACTGGTGCTGATTTGCCCCCTGAGTAGCACCGGCACTGCACATCTCCTGAACTCTACCCCTTACCCTGGAATCCTAAGATCTGGTCACGGTAGCTCGGAGGCAGCCTCCTGGGGGGGGGGGGGCACGGAGGGGGGGTCATCAGTGTAGCGCCAGGACGCCTTGGGTATAAGAGCGCTTTATAAGCTCCTAATAATAATACCATGGCACACTGTGGTTCCATTCTGGGGGTCCAACCACCTCTCAGATGCCCCGGTTATGGGGGTGTACAGGTATTACAGGTGGGCACGTACCTACCCCCCAACATGCCACCATCATGGACGTATCTTGTGAGCCCGATACGGTTAAAGGTGGCAGTCTCCGAGACTTTCCTGGGAGCTTGGGCTTTCAGGGTCGGTACTAAACTGGTTCACCTCATTTCTCCATGACAGAACCCAAAGAATAAAGGGTAACTAGTCCCGGTCTAATGCCACACTTGTCACGTTAGGGGGTCCCTCAAGGGTCCTCTCTCTCACTTACTCTCTTCAACCTTATCCGCGAGCCTCCAGCCGCCATCTTGAATTCCTCTAACACCCATTATCACGTGTACGCTGATGACACCCATCTGTACCTTGAAATCTCTTCCCCAGAAGATATTGGGTCCTTCAACACAACCCTACTAAAAACCTCAAACTGGTTCAAACGCATCCACCTCAATTTTAACGCCATCAAACAATTCCTCCTAATCATCCCGCCCAATCACTCGCCTGAGATCGATCTATGGATGTAGCGTCGAACCGCTCTTCACTACTGGCCACGCATCATAGTCGTCTCCACGAGAACTCTGGGAATAAAGCTCGACAAGAACCTGAACATGAAGGAGCAGATCACGGCCACCATCAAAGGAGCGAGCTACCAAATGAACCTATCGAGGAAATTAAAACCCGTCCTCCCCCTCGACGAATTCAAATCAGCGGTCCAAGCCCTCGACATTCCCAGGTTCGACTATGGAACTTGATCCCTACGTGGTCTTCCAAGATCCAAGTTGGAGCCTCTAGGGGCCTCTCTTGATGCTGCTGCCAGACTCAACACAGGATCAAAAAGAAACAAACACACCCCTTCGGACATTAAAGCCCTAAACCGACTCCCATATGAGGCAAGGATACAGTTAACAAGCATTGGCAAAGCCAATAGGCCTCGCCTTTGGGACCTTATAAGTGTTTAGTTGTCCAGCACTATATCCTTGGTGCAACAACATTAAGTGTTGCATGGCTAAACGCTTATAAGGTCCCAAAGGCAAGACCTATTGGCTATGCCAATGCTTGTTTTGAGTTAGTGACTCCTGCAGGTATGCCACTGTGAGGTAGAGATGCTGCGAGTGCTTTTACAGGAGCCCCTGTGACATTGCGCCTCTTCAAAATGTATCTTGGGTCTGGTGTAATACTTCTAGCCCCTATTCCCTTCTTCTCGCATCTAATGCATCCTTAAATGTCCCATGTACAGCCAGGGCTGACACTCCTATTACCCCTGCTCTCCAGTGACACTTTATCTGTCATGGGTGGTGGTGGACGTGGACGTGGGCATGGTGGTGGTGGTGGACGTAGTGGTGGATGTGGACATGATGATGGATGTGGTGGTGGTGGTGGACGTGGTGGTGGACATGGTGGTGGAAGTGATGGTGTGGACGTGGTGGGGGTGGACGTGGTGGGGGTGGACGTGGCGGGGGTGGACGTGGTAGATGTGGTGGACATGGTGGTGGAGGACATGGTGGACGTGGTGGACGTGGTGGTGGTGGTAGACATGGTGGACATGGTGGTGGTGGACATGGTGGTGGTGGACATGGTGGTGGTGGATGTGGTGGTGGTGGACGTGGTGGTGGTGGTAGACATGGTGGTGGTGGTAGACGTGGTGGTGGTGGTGTTGGCAGTGGACCTGGTGGTGATGGACGTAAGAAAAACACATGCCTGCAGTGAGAGTGGCTCACAAAGAAAAGAATAAATAAATAAAACAAGTGCGTATGCAAAATCAACCGCATTTGGAGTTGAAAGTGCACGCTGTGCTTAATGAGCCATGACAGGGAGGAAAGCCGCGCTCGCTCCCGCAGACCCTCGGCCAGGGCAGAGAGAAAGCGGGACATGAACCCGCCTTTGGCCAACTGCGTGCTGTCTTTCTTAGAAAGACGCATGCAAAGGCCGATAGTGGGTGAAGAAAACAAAAGCACATGTGTTTCAAAGTTTAAAGCAAGCGTACGGGGGGAGCAGAACAACCCCCAAGCAGAGCACAGGTCAACAACACAGGCGCAAACCAGCGGGGGAGGGCGGCAAACAGGCCCTGACTGGACCAAACAAAAAGAATTAGCCGCAGTACAAGCCCCGGTGTGGCCACCCTGGAAGCAAGCACGAACGCAGACCAACGCAGACCAACGCAGTGGCGAACACTTGTGAAGTGGAGAGAGCGAGAGCACGCAAGAGCTAGCAAGACCAGGCTCTAACCAAGCCTAAGCCAACACGGCGGGAAAGACCGAGCTAACCAGCAACAACCGGAACACACCCAACACAAGCCAGGCAGCACTCGGGTGAGCAGGGATTACCGTCAGACAAACGAAGCGGGGGAGGCAAAAGGACAATCAGGGCCTCAGAGTGGTCCCCGGAAGCCAGCAGCACGAGACCACCCGAACATACAAACTGCCGTGGAAGTGAGGAGGCTACCGTGAGGAACACCAACGAAATGACATTAGACACGCTCCTCAAAAAGATAAATGAAGGTAATGAACTCGCAAAGGACACGAAAAAAACATAGATAACATACAAATGGAGCTCATAGCCATTCGAGCGGATCAGAGCACAATGAATGGCAGAATTGACGGGGTGTCGAAAAGAGGATAAGCGACCTAGAAGATAACACATCCAGAACAAACAGAGACATGCATTACGTGGTAAAAACAACTAGGGACCTACAAAAGAGGCTGGCTGAGCAAGATGACCGGAGCAGGAAGGGGAACATCAGGCTCCTAGGAGTGCCAGAAGGCGAGGAGGACACAACAGGCTCATGCGCGGCAATGCTAGAAGACCTACTGCCAAAGCCGACTGGCTTGAGATTTGACAGACCTTTTGAGGTGGACAAGGCGTATAGAGTACCAGCCATAAAGCAACCGCTGGGGAAGGGCCCGAGGCCGATCATATGCAATCCACTGAGAGCAGACCACACAGACGCCCTTTTTGCTTTTGCTAGGAGAAGCCAGAACGTGAGATGGAATGGTCAGAAGATCACCATAACACAGGACTTCTCCAAACTGACGGTAGAGACAAGGAAAGGATTCCTGGCGCTCAGAGACAGACTCCGGAAAGCGGACATAACTTTCAGCATCGCAGGCCCGGCCAGAATGCGAGTGACGGACAAGGGAGGATCAAAGATCTTTGACGAACCAGCAGAGCTGCGGAAATACCTACGAGGCCCAGAAACCGAGGAAATGGAAGCACAAAGCCCAGGAGCAGCGAAAAGAAGAGCGTCATCAGATGGCTCCGAAGAGGTGCCAGAATGAGGACACTAGCAGAGACAATCTACCTCAGCACAACAGAAGCTACCTCAGGGGGAACGAAGAACTACCTCAAAGAAACAGGCACGGAACTGCTTTTAGACCAGGACATTGAAGCCACACGGCAAGTGGAACCAGAACGAACTAGCCACCCAGCCGATGATACCTCATGCAGGTACTACCGCATATCCTTTATAACAAGAGACAAGATGTTTACAAGGGAAGTGCAGAAGGGGAAACAGAGACTCTGGGATGAAGGAGGGATGGAGGACCCTTGCTGTCGCATGCCTACAAAATGATGTCAGGGGGAGGGGGGAGGGTGGGGAGGCGGGGGGAGGATGGGGGCGGGGGGCCGCACAGTACAGCTAGTTGCACTTTCTTATCTTCACACACTTTCTATCCTTTCCTTTACCTATCTCCAGTGCATATCCCAAGGGGGGGAACCAAACAATCTACCTTACCAGGCAAAACACCGCACAAGGCAAGACGTAAACACGCACGCCATGAAAGCTAGCGAAACAAACAAACCACCATGACTACACAAAGTCATAATCAACCGCTTTCGGATATCAAAGTGGTGTCACTAAATGTAAAAGGCCTCAATCACCCCATAAAGCGCCGGAAAACCCTAGATTATCTAGCGAAACTCAAAGGGGACATATACGTCCTCCAAGAGACCAGGGTCTCTGAGGAGGACGCGCAACGACTCAAAGCGAGATGGATAGGGGAGATAGCATGCTCACCAGCAGCGCACAAGAAGGGAGGGGTCATCACAATCATAAGCAAAGAGGCCAAACTCGCGATACAGGAATACGACACGGATACGAACGGTAGGGTACTAATCACTAGCCTGAAAAGAGATGAGGAGGTAATTCATGTAGCTAACATCTATGGGCCCAACTCAACGGACAAAGCCTTCTGGGAGGGAGTGGAAAACAAACTGAGCAACATTCCCCAAGGTGAACTACTGATTGTAGCGGGGGACATGAACCAGACCATGGACAATGCCACAGACAGACACCCACATAGAGCCAGCCATGTTCCACAGGAACAGAGCACCCTCAAAAACCTCTGTGCCAAACTAGGGGTAGCAGATCCATGGAGACTCCAACACCCGAGTGAAAGAGAGTACACCTTCTACTCACACCCCCACAACTCATATAGCAGAATAGATTACATCCTCATGCCTGCCACTCACACACACCTCACAGACTCGACTGAGATCGGCCCAATCACAATCTCAGACCACGCACACATCACGCTCACGATCAGCGGCAAACACAATGAGAAGCCCAGCCGAAGCTGGCGACTAAACAGCGACATCCTAGAGCACCCAGCCAACATAGCAGAATTAAAGGAGGCAATCAGAGAGTACCTTGACTTCAATGACACAGAAGGGATGGACAAGGGAACCCTGTGGGAGGCACTGAAAGCGACAATAAGAGGCAAACTCCTAAACATTAAATCCAGAATGAACAAAAAGAGGAACAAAAAATAATAGAGCTAGAGAATCATATCAAAGAACTAGAAAGGGGGCACCGCGCAAACCTCTCAGACAAAAACACCCTTACAGAACTAACGAAAAGGAAGTATGAACTCAATAGAATTCTCAGTGAAAGGGCAGGTACGTGGATCAATAAATATAAGTCAATTAACTTATGCTCAGCCAACAAAGCAGGGAAGGCACTAGCAGGATACCTAAAAGCCAAGCAGAGACAACACTCCATAGCAGCAATAACAGACAAAACACACAAGACACACACATCTAACAAACAGATCCTAGAGGTCTTCAAAAACTTCTCCAAGGAACTATACACAGCATACAAGGACCTAGCGACAGACGGGGGCGAGCCTGCTAGAGAAACTCAATCTCCCTAAGCTCTCAGACCAACAAAGGGAAACACTGGAAGGGGCAATAACGGCGGCAGAAGTGGAGAAGGCAATAAGCTCCCTGAAACCTAACAAAGCACCTGGCCCTGACGGCTTCACGGCCGCATTCTACAAACAGTTCCATCACCAGCTGAAGGGCAAAATGGTCGAGGTGTACAAGCTCTGCGCGCAGAAAGGCTGTATGACCCCTTCAATGGCCGAGGCTAACATCATAGTCATTCCCAAAGAGGGGAAAGACCCACAGCTCCCACGAAACTACCGCCCGATATCGCTCATCAATGTTGACTGCAAAATATATGCCAAAATAATGGCAGCAAGGCTAAACATCTTCCTGCCCCACCTCATTCACAAATCACAGGCAGGATACCTAAAGAACAGGCTCTCTCAAGACAACACGCGACTCCTATGCCACCTTATTCATGGCACAGCCAATTGCCACGAGAAAGCAGTCATGATCGCGCTAGACGCGGAAAAAGACTTTGATAGGATCTCATGGCCCTTCCTAGACCTATGCATGGATAAATTCGGACTAGGAGCCAGCTACCGGAACATGGTGATGTCGCTATATAATAATCCCAAAGCCCGGGTAGTTGTCAACGGAGGCACATCAGAAATCTTCACCTTAGAGAGAGGCACAAGACAAGGCTGCCCGCTCTCCCCAGGCCTATTCCTCCTAGCTCTAGAACCACTCCTTGTCATGATCAGGGACAATGCGCAGATAACAGGCGTTCGAGTTAAAGACAATACCGTTAAACTGGCTGCCTATGCGGATGACATTCTGATCACAACCAATAAGCCAGAGACCTCAATAGCAGCACTAATGCAAACAATTGAGGAATACGCGGCAGTTTCAGGATACAAATTAAACAGAGAGAAGTCCGAGTGCAAGCCCATGAACTGTCACACAACAAGTACAGTCCTAGGCACATCGGGACTAACATGGCAAAAAAAAAAACTGAAATACCTCTGCCTCCTTTTTGGCAGAGACCTAAGTTCGACCCTCGACCACAATGAAGAAGCCGTCCTCAAGACTATCAAAAGCAAGCTAGAATCCTGGAGCCCCAAATGTATTAGTTGGTGGGGGAGGGTAGAATCCATCAAGATGATGATCACTCCCATGCTCAACTATATGCTCAGCATGCTGCCACTAACACTAACAGAGGCATTCCATAAGAAACTAGACAAGATGATCAACGCATTTTTGTGGAGCGGAAAGAAAGCAAGAATAAGCCTGAAAAAACTGAGGTTGAGGAAAGAACTGGGGGGGGCTAAACATGACAAACTTCAAGGCCTTCCAGACAGCATGTCTGGCAAAACAAGGTATACACTGGGTCAGCCCAACCCCGGGTCAGCCCAACCCCGGACTACACACCAGTATGGCTAGATCTAGAGAGAGACCTCCTGGGGGGGGGGGCAATCCAGTAGCAATACTCACAGCCAATAAGCATCCAGAGCCGAACAACGCAGTGCTCAAAAACACAAAGACGGCACTCCTAAGAGTAGACAGGGAAATGGAACGAAGCATCAAAGGGTCAAAATGGGAGTCTATCTGGTACAACTCAAAGATTACGTACAAAGGCAAGGCACTAACAAACATAGAGTGGTACGAGAGAGGCATCACTATACCTGCTCAGCTAGAAAAAGACAATGCCCCGCTCACATTTGAGACGCTCAAAACCACTCACAGCCTTCCAAACATCGAATTCTACGAATTTCTTAAAATCAAAGCAGCCATAGCCAGGGCAAACCTCTCCAATGCCACCCCCTCCATCATAAAATACACGCAAAACCTAAACAAGATAGGCCACCAAACAGCTCACCTATACAGACTCATTTGCCCACGCACGTCAACAATAAACACAAAAACAATGTCATTCTGGGAAACAAAACACCACAGAACCTTTAGCGAAGAGGAGAAATCCAAGCTCTGGATCTCAGCGTCCAAGAATAAAGTAGCCCCCCAACTAGCACAAACAAAGTTCTGGCTACTACACAGATTGTTTTCGACGCCTGCCCGACTAGCTAAAGCGGGCGCCACCGAATCCGACAAGTGCTGGAACTGCCATAGGGAGAAAGGGGATCTGACACACATAATATACGAATGCCCCAAGGTCAAGGGCTTTTGGAACAAAGTGTATAACTTCATTAACACAATAGTGGGAGGGAACATACAACTAAACCTAGAAGGAGTAGCCACAGCCTTACTAGCCGCTGACCTGAAGTCCAAAGAAGATAGGGATCTAGTGGACCTCCTCCTCACAGCAGCTGTCAAGACTATACTAGCGAACTGGAAGGACACTGGAAAAGCAACCTTTAAGAGGTGGTTTAACTGGGTTACCTTCCTAAGAGGCGCAGATAACATCGCCGCAAAACACTCAGCGAGCCATACAGCCAAAGTAGGAATGTGCGCCGCCCTAGATTTGCACCTTGGAACCTACGAACAACCCCGGTACACCTCCAACAGCTCCACAGGAAGCACAACCCCCCCCCCCCCCCATTTTCTTCTCTTCTCTTCTTTTCCTTCTCTCCCTCTCTCTTGCGGGCCAACTACCGAGCCAAGCGATCGACAATCAATGTCACTACTGTACTGTATTGTAATATACCTTTTTTTTGCATAAAATACTTTGAAATAAAAAAAGCAAGCCCTTACTAAATGTCTCGCAGAGCAGTGCATGCGCGCTGGCTCAGGCGAGCCCTAAAAACACTGTGCATGACCCGCAATGCTCTTCATTACAACACCCCAAGGTACTTGGCACGAAAACTAGAATTATCTGCTGAGTGCATTCGTCTAGAAGCAACAACACCTTCGTACTGAAACCACAGGAATCCAATAACAAGAAATCTTGCAAAGAGCCTTCTCGCTATTGCCCCGAGAATTTGGTTCTCCCGACCCCCTTGAAATCAGACAGATCCCCTCAACTGCATCGATCAAAAATGAAGTTAAAATACTGCTTTTGAACAGATGTCTGCTCTGGGTCACGCAACTTGACTCATGATCTGCACCCAAGATTATTTCTGGATTGTTGGACCATGTCTATTGTCTCCTGACTTGTCCTTGGGATGTTACCTTCCTCAATTTGTGAAGTTACACAGTCTGTACCTCTTGAGAATATGTTGTTTTGTAATAAAAGTCAAACGTGCACCACTGAGTGTTTGCATATTAAACAATAGTAAGCAAGGTACAAAATCAATGTCAGAAAATGAGTTCTCCACATCTTCTTTTTTATTCATAAATAGTTCAAACGTGACATGCGTCATGTAGAGAAGAACAGCCAACGCGTTTCGTCCAGTACAATGGACTTCTTCAGGGCTGAAGAGGAACAAATATACACATATATAAGTACATTTAAATAAATGACAATATGACAAGAGACACAGTCATGTCTCTTGTCATATTGTTATTTCCTGCGCTGACAGGAAAGCAAGGAGCGCTGTAAACGTGGGATGCCTCTAGAGGAGTCCTGAAAAAGATCATCATCGAATGTATTTCCAAATCTTCTGAGCCTCACTCTCTATGGGGTCTTCCCACCCATACTAATATTATAAAGAGAGAGCCCAAACCATTGAGGCGGGTAATCTCAGGAACCACAGCACCAATCACAACACCCAATATAGTGGTGGAAAGGGCAGTTGCAGCAGAAGGACATAGGCTATGCAGACGGCCACCATATACATTTTTTTTTGTTATTGTTTTTAACTTTTCAAGAAACAGTGGTGTTCATCACAATCATACAGTGCAAGTATACATTTAAAAGGTAAAAGAACTGTGCCAGCAAAGTAGTCCCTTGTGGCGTGTCTGCATTGTGCTGTGGGCGTGGGTTGGGGGCGTGACTAGCGCGGGTGGCGTATGGTACGGCCATCACATCGTGGGCTGTGGGCGTGTGCTGGGGGAGTGACAAATGCTGGGGGCGTGACAAACGCTGGGGGCGTGTGTTCGCCCTTCATGCCATGTGAGTCGTACATACAAGCGCCAATTACGTTGCTGCGCAGCATCAAGGGGCACGCTGGGGGCGTGAGAAATGCTGGGGGCGTGTGTCCGTCCTTCATGCCATGTGAACGCAATTGCGCCGCATCAAGGTGCATGCTGGGGGCGTGAGAAACGCTGGGGGCGTGTGCTACATTCCACCCTTCATGCCATGTGGGTCGTACATTAATCAGAAGATCGTCTGCTGTGGCCGTGTGCTGGGAGCATGAAAAACGCGTTCAGCTGGAGGCCTGGTAAGTACCGTTACTGCAGCCTCTCCTGCGCGCTGTTACTGAACTCTCTCATTCAACGAAAGTAGACGCGCCTGCTACCATCAACCAGGGCTCTAGCCAGGCTCAGGCGGCGGATCAGTACACTAATTACACGCGCCTGATAACATCAAACAGGCCTGCATCAGGGCCTCAAGCGGGGGAACACGCAAATCAGCGTGTCTGCGGGGACAATTACTGCAGCCTCTCCTACTCGCTGTTACTGAACTCTCTCATTAAACGGATTTACCCGCGGCTGATAACTCTCTCATTCAACGACAGTACACGCGCCTGCTAACATCAACCCGGGCTGTAGCCGGGCTCAGGCGGCGGATCACTACACCAATTACACGCGCCTGCTAACATCAACCAGGGCTGCAGCTGGGCCGTCTCCGTCCCTATTCTAATGAAACAAAAAATGTTGTCTACCGCGAGATTTTAAAATAAATGGCCCATGCCAAATACACACATTAAACACATTCTATTTCATACCCGGACAACGTCGGGACGGGCTGCTAGTATATCATATTTTTAGTCATCTGAGAGAAGGACGGTGGACAGTTTCAATTTGTCCATTTCCACGTTGTGTAGAAATGTTTAGATGTTTATCATATGTACTTTCTGTTTTTTGTCTTGGCGGGTTGTTTATGTTTTCAGAGAATTGGACTATACCACATCTAAGTATGTTTTAACTAAAAGCATGTATATAGTTAACACCATGATACGTGACCATGTCTCTTGTCATATTGTCAGTCGTGATTTAAATGTATTTATGCATGTATATATATATTTGTTTCTCTACACCCCTGAAGAAGTCCATTGTACTGGACGAAACGCGTTGACTGTTCTTCGCTACATGACGCATGTCACATTTGAACTATTTATGAATAAAAAAGATGTGGAGAACTCATTTTCTGACATTGATTTTGTACCTTGCTTAGTATTGTTTAATATGTAAACACTCAGTGGTGCACGTTTGACTTTTATTACCATATTGTTTAGTCCGGTTGAAGGCCGCACCTTGGCAGTGGGTGCTTAAACTGTGTGCACACAAACATATTTGGGATATTTGCCTCTTTATTTGGGGATAGCAGGATAGGTGCAAGTCACAGTAGAGGTTTCACTGTCATTTTGTTATGTATTATGTTGCTGTTTGATTTCATGGTTTCCAATCATCTGTAAAGCGCTCTGATACCTTCACAGGTCATGTTCGCGCTATATATATCTATATCAATAGAAATAAATAAAATACCAGACAGAGGTCCTATTCTTGGGGTACAGCAGCCTCTCCAGGCCCCCAGGTTTGTCATGGGGTACAGGTAGAGTTGGGGGTGCTGGGCCCTAGGGTGAGTACCTATCACACAGTGGTCCTATTCTTGGGGTACAGCAGCCTCTCCAACCCCCTGGTTTGTCATGGGGTGCAGGTAGAGTTGGGGGTGCTGGGCCCTAGGGTGAGTACCTATCACACAGAGGTCCTATTCCTGGGGTACAGCCACCTCTCGAGGCCCCCAGGTTTGTCATGGGGTACAGGTAGAGTTTGGGGGTGCTGGGGTGAGTACCTATCACACAGAGGTCCTATTCTTGGGGTACAGTAGCCTCTCCGGGCCCCCAGGTTTGTCATGGGGTGCAGGTAGAGTTTGGGGGTGCTGGGGTGAGTACCTATCACACAGAGGTCCTATTCTTGGGGTACAGCAGCCTCTCCAGCCCCCCAGGTGTGTCATGGGGTGCAGGTAGAGTTCAGGGGGTTCTGGGGTGAGTACCTATCACACAGAGGGCCTATTCTTGGGGTACAGCCACCTCTCCAGGCCCCCAGGTTTGTCATGGGGTACAGGTAGAGTTTGGGGGTGCTGGGGTGAGTACCGATCACACAGTGGTCCTATTCTTGGGGTACAGCAGCCTCTCCAGCCCCCCAGGTGTGTCATGGGGTGCAGGTAGAGTTCAGGGGGTTCTGGGGTGAGTACCTATCACACAGAGGTCCTATTCTTGGGGTACAGCAGCCCCTCCAGGCCCCCTGGTTTGTCATGGGGTGCAGGTAGAGTTCAGGGGGTTCTGGGGTGAGTACCTATCACACAGAGGGCCTATTGCTGGGGTACAGCCACCTCTCCAGGCCCCCAGGTTTGTCATGGGGTACAGGTAGAGTTTGGGGGTGCTGGGGTGAGTACCTATCACACAGAGGTCCTATTCTTGGGGTACAGCCACCTCTCCATGCCCCCAGGTTTGCCATGGGGGTACAGGTAGAGTTTGGGGGTGCTGGGGTGAGTACCTATCACACAGAGGTCCTATTCTTGAGGTACAGCAGCCCCTCCAGGGCCCCTGGTTTGTCATGGGGTGCAGGTAGAGTTAGGGGGTGCTGGGGTGAGTACCTATCACACAGAGGTCCTATTCTTGGGGTACAGCCACCTCACCAGACCCCCGGGTTTGTCATGGGGTACGGGTACAGTTTGGGGGTGCTGGGGTGAGTACCTATCACACAGAGGGTCTATTCTTGGGGTTCAGCCACCTCTCCAGCACCCCCGGGTTTGTCATGGGGTACAGGTACAGTTTGGGGTGCTGGGGTGAGTACCTATCACACAGAGGTCCTATTCTTGGGGTACAGCAGCCTCTCCAGGTCCCCAGGTTTGTCATGGGGGTACAGGTAGAGTTTGGGGGTGCTGGGGTGAGTACCTAACACACAGAGGTCCTATTCTTGGGGTACAGCAGCCCCTCCAGGCCCCCTGGTTTGTCATGGGGTGCAGGTAGAGTTCAGGGGGTTCTGGGGTGAGTACCTATCACACAGAGGGCCTATTCTTGGGGTACAGCCACCTCTCCATGCCCCCAGGTTTTTCATGGGGTACAGGAAGAGTCGGGGGGGGGGTGAATACCTACCAGACCGAGATCCTCTCCTTGGGGTACCCCGGTTCCTCCAGGGCCCCCAGGTGTGTCATGGGGTAAAGGTAGAGTTCGGGGGGGTGCTGGGGTAAGTACCTATCACAGAGGTCCTATTCTTGGGGTACAGCAGCCTCTCCAGGGCCCCCTGGTTTGTCATGGAGTGCAGGTGGAGTTGGGGGGGCAGGGCTGAGTACCTATCACACAGAGGTCCTATTCTTGGGGTACACTAGAGTTCGGGGGGTGCGGGGGGTACCTACCAGACCGAGATCCTCTCCTTGGGGTACCTCAGCCCCTCCAGGGCCCCCAGGTACTCGGGCAGGCTGTGGGCCGAGTTCCGGGCCAGGATGGCGATCACCAGGGTGGGCACCTTGTCCGGGGGGGGCTCCTCGGCCAGCCCCGGCCCCCCCGGGCCCCCGCACAGCAGCAGGCCAGCGGCTAGAAGCAGCGCAGCGGGCAGCATGGCGCTAGAAGCAGTGACGAGGCCCGGGGGGGGGGGGGGGGTCTGGGGGGCGCCACGTGTCAGCAGCGGGGAGGGCTGGGGTGGTCGAAGGAGGAGCAGGGGAGGCCCCGGGGGCGGGAGGGAGAGACGGGGAGGGCAGGAGGAGGGCTCTCGGTGGGGACCAGAGGAGGGGGGCTGGGGGGGGGGGGGCGCTCTAATTACTTCAGATACTCAGTTACGATCTTTGGAGCTTGTCTGATCCTTCTATTATCCCAGGCAGGAGGGACTGAGCCTGCCCAGGCTCTCGCATTGCATTGTGGGACTGGTAGTGCTTGCAGAGGCAGCCTTGGACTGGACGAGCTCCTCGTGCAGGACTCGTGAACGCTCTGCTCGAGGCGCTACGTGCAGGTTTAAAGGGGGGGGGGGTACCCGGAACATACACCCCAGATGAGAAACCGGGTGTCAGCAGGCACCGAGCAAGGGAGCCCCGAGCGGTGTCGGCCCGGGGGAGGGGAGGAAGGCTGGCAGAGGGGGCACAGGTCAGCCCCCCCCCCCCCCCCCTCCCTCCACTGCTGACCCCCAGGCACTGCACACAGTCTGCAGGCGAGCCTTGACGGTGTGAAGTGTCACTCCGTCCCACCATCACCCCCCCACCCTATAACCTCCCCACCCACACCCCCAGAGCAGGCCCTTCATTGGCCGAGCCACAGCCGCAGGCCCATGCCTGTACAAAGCGCCAAGAGGCCCAGTGTGGGCGGGGGGGGGCGCCAGTGCATGAAATGGAAACATAAAAGTGTTTCTGGGAAGTGCCGGTACTCACCGCCTCAAAATAAGGAGACGGTGCCCCCCAAGAGCCCCATCTATGGCCCTTACCCAGCCTGTACCCCCGGCGCTGCTAGGACTGCCCCAGCCCCCACCGGTACCCCACTCTCCCCCCCCTCCAGCCCCCACCGGTACCCCACTCTCCCCCCTCCAGCCCCCACCGGTACCCCACTCTCCCCCCTCCAGCCCTCACCGGTACCCCACTCCCCCCCCCCTCCAGCCCCCCGCTGCTAGGACTGCCCCAGCCACCACCGGTACCCCACTCTTCCCCCCCCCCTCCAGCCCCCCGCTGCTAGGACTGCCCCAGCCCCCACCGGTACCCCACTCTCCCCCCCTCCAGCCCCCACCGGTACCCCACTCTCCCCCCCTCCAGCCCCCACCGGTACCCCACTCTCCCCCCCTCCAGCCCCCACCGGTACCCCACTCTACCCCCCACCGGTACCCCACTCTCCCCCTCCTCCAGCCCCCACCGTTACCCCACTCTCCCCCCCTCCAGCCCCCACCGGTACCCCACTCTCCCCCCCAACAGCCCCCACCGGTACCCCACTCTCCCCCTCCAGCCTCCACCGGTACCCCACTCTCCCCCCCTCCAGCCTCCACCGGTACCCCACTCTCCCCCCCCTCCAGCCCCCACCGGTACCCCACTCTCCCCCCCAACAGCCCCCACCGGTACCCCACTCTCCCCCCCTCCAGCCTCCACCGGTACCCCACTCTCCCCCCCCTCCAGCCTCCACCGGTACCCCACTCTCCCCCCCTCCAGCCCCCACCGGTACCCCACTCTCCCCCCCAACAGCCCCCACCGGTACCCCACTCTCCCCCCCCTCCAGCCCCCACCGGTACCCCACTCTCCCCCTCCAGCCTCCACCGGTACCCCACTCTCCCCCCCTCCAGCCTCCACCGGTACCCCACTCTCCAGCCCCCCGCTGCTAGGACTGCCCCAGCCCCCACCGGTACCCCACTCTGCCCCCCCCTCCAGCCCCCACCGGTACCCCACTCTCCCCCTCCTCCAGCCCCCACCGTTACCCCACTCTCCCCCCCTCCAGCCCCCACCGGTACCCCACTCTCCCCCCCAACAGCCCCCACCGGTACCCCACTCTCCCCCTCCAGCCTCCACCGGTACCCCACTCTCCCCCCCTCCAGCCTCCACCGGTACCCCACTCTCCCCCCCCTCCAGCCTCCACCGGTACCCCACTCTCCCCCCCAACAGCCCCCACCGGTACCCCACTCTCCCCCCCCTCCAGCCTCCACCGGTACCCCACTCTCCCCCCCCTCCAGCCTCCACCGGTACCCCACTCTCCCCCCCTCCAGCCCCCACCGGTACCCCACTCTCCCCCCCAACAGCCCCCACCGGTACCCCACTCTCCCCCCCCTCCAGCCCCCACCGGTACCCCACTCTCCCCCTCCAGCCTCCACCGGTACCCCACTCTCCCTCCCTCCAGCCTCCACCGGTACCCCACTCTCCAGCCCCCCGCTGCTAGGACTGCCCCAGCCCCCACCGGTACCCCACTCTGCCCCCCCCTCCAGCCCCCACCGGTACCCCACTCTCCCCCCTCCAGCCCCCGCTGCTAGGACTGCCCCCCAGCCCCCACGGGTACCCCACTCTACCCCCCCTCCCTCCAGCCCCCCGCTGCTAGGACTGCCCCAGCCCCCACTGGTACCCCGACTTCAGTACAAGCACCCTACGTTCCTCAACATACTGTGTGAGCACGGGCTCGTCTGGGCCTCGATAGCTCCCGCAGCCTCAGCATTCTTCTGCAGGGAATGTTACATGTTTCAGCCTGTTCTGCACTTTTGACCGAGGGCCTTCTGTGGGCTGAAAACGATCGTAGGGTCAGGGCACAGGTCCCAAAAAAAGAAGTGGGGGGCTGACCAAACTAGGTAGTACGCAAGAAAAGCATGACGCGTGGCATCACAGTGCATGATGTCACGACGCATGCCATCACAGTGCATGATGTCACGACGCGTGCCATCACAGTGCATGATGTCACGACGCGTGGCATCACAGAGCATGATGTCACGACGCGTGCCATCACAGTGCATGATGTCAAGACGCGTGGCATCACAGTGCATGATGTCACGACCCGTGCCATCACAGTGCATGATGTCACGACGCGTGGCATCACAGTGCATGATGTCACGACGCGTGCCATCACAGTGCATGATGTCACGACCCGTGCCATCACAGTGCATGATGTCACGACGCGTGCCATCACAGTGCATGATGGCATGACGTGTGCCATCACAGTGCATGATGTCACGACGCGTGGCATCACAGAGCATGATGTCACGACGCGTGGCATCACAGTGCATGATGGCATGACGCGTGCCATCACAGTGCATGATGTCACGACGCGTGCCATCACAGTGCATGATGTCACGACCCGTGCCATCACAGTGCATGATGTCACGACGCGTGCCATCACAGTGCATGATGGCATGACGTGTGCCATCACAGTGCATGATGTCAAGACGCGTGGCATCACAGTGCATGATGTCACGACGTGTGCCATCACAGTGCATGATGTCACGACGCGTGGCATCACAGTGCATGATGTCACGACGCGTGCCATCACAGTGCATGATGTCACGACACGTGGCATCACAGTGCATGATGTCACGACGCGTGCCATCACAGTGCATGATGTCACGACGCGTGGCATCACAGTGCATGATGTCACAACGCGTGGCATCACAGTGCATGATGGCATGACGCGTGCCATCACAGTGCATGATGTCACGACGCGTGCCATCACAGTGCATGATGGCATGACGCGTGCCATCACAGTGCATGATGTCACGACGCGTGCCATCACAGTGCATGATGTCACGACGTGTGCCATCACAGTGCATGATGTCACGACGCGTGGCATCACAGTGCATGATGGCATGACGCGTGCCATCACAGTGCATGATGGCATGACGTGTGCCATCACAGTGCATGATGTCAAGACGCGTGCTATCACAGTGCATGATGTCATGACACGTGGCATCACAGAGCATGATGTCACGACGCGTGCCATCACAGTGCATGATGTCACGACGCGTGGCATCACAGAGCATGATGTCAAGACGCGTGGCATCACAGTGCATGATGTCAAGACGCGTGGCATCACAGTGCATGATGGCATGACGCGTGCCATCACAGTGCATGATGGCATGACGCGTGCCATCACAGTGCATGATGGCATGACGCGTGGCATCACAGTGCATGATGTCATGACACGTGGCATCACAGAGCATGATGTCACGACGCGTGCCATCACAGTGCATGATGTCACGACGCGTGCTATCACAGTGCATGATGTCATGACACGTGGCATCACAGAGCATGATGTCACGACGCGTGCCATCACAGTGCATGATGTCACGACGCGTGCTATCACAGAGCATGATGTCACGACGCGTGCCATCACAGTGCATGATGTCACGACGCGTGCTATCACAGTGCATGATGTCATGACACGTGGCATCACAGAGCATGATGTCACGACGCGTGCCATCACAGTGCATGATGTCACGACGCGTGCCATCACAATGCATGATGTCATGATGCCTGCCATAACAGTGCATGATGTCATGACGCGTGGCATCACAGTGCATGTCACGAACCGCGCAATCACAGTGCATGATGTCATGACGCCTGCCATCACAGTGCATGATGTCATGACGTGTACCATGACAATGCATGATGTCACGAGACAGATACAGAAGAGAGGGGGAGAGACGGGCGAGGGGGCTCTGGTGTCCATCAACACGGAGTCCACCTCGGAGGGATGATGCTGAGAGGGCGGCAGCAGGGCTGGGGGGAGGGGGGCGTGTGAGGGGGGGTCAGAGGTGGGGGGCTCCGGCAGGGACACCACTGCTGCCCTTCTCACGCGGGGGTCACACGTCACCCCATCTTTGTCTGCTCTTCGCAGGGCTGGCACCCCTGCTCCCCCGTGAATGGCCGTTGCCAGGCAACGCGAGCGAGGGCCAAGGGATGCTGCGGAGGCCAGGGATGCTGGGGGGGGGCGGGGGGGGGGGGGGCAGGGATGGATGCTGGGGGGGCGGGGGGGGCTCTTCCCAGGCCGGACAATGCCGTTTATGGGGCCATAACTTCATTAAGCGGCGCCCACGGAGGGCAGCGCCGAGGCCAGGAATCAAATGGAGCTAAAGGGGCCCCTGGCAGCTGGACCCGGACAAAGGGGCCCGGGACAAAGGAGCCGGCCTGGGGGGATGACCCGGAGCAGGACCCCCTCCGCCCCCTCACCTCACAGGATCAGGCCCCAGGAGGGGGGGCGCAGGACGAGGCACGGCCCCCCTCAATAAACAGGAGCAGGCCAGGCCTTGGGAGAGGGGCCACTTGCTTTTGTAATTTGCTCACTTGTCATTTTTCCTCGTGTTTCATTTCTGTTCCTATTGTGAAGCCTCTGACACCTTTGGGCAAAGTCCGCGCGATATAAAAACGCATAAAGAAAATAAAATAAATAAAGAAGAGAAGGGCCGCTGGGGTGGGCATCGCAGAGAGACCCCCTCAGAAGAGAAGGGCCGCTGGGGTGGTCATCACTAAGAGACCCCCTCAGAAGGCCGAACCTAGAGAGAAGGAACGCAGCGGCGGGCATCGCCAAGGGACACCCCCCAAAAGAAAACAGGGGCACTCTAGGGCTTAGGGCAGTGGATACAAAACTCGCCACCCCCTCTCACCACCAAGGGTACCCCCCATACACAGGCAATACCCAGGAGCAGACAACCAGTCCTTAGGAAGGGGCCTACAGGACGGGACAAGGCTCACACCCCCGAGAGACTCCCTTCAATAACAAGCATTGGCATATCCAATAGGTCTCGCCTTGGGACCTTATAAGTGTTTAGTTGTCCAGCACTATATCCTTGGTGCAACAACATTAACAGTTGCATGGCTAAACACTTATAAGGTCCCAATGGCAAGACCTATTGGCTATGCCAATGCTTGTTTTGAGTGAGTGGCTCGTGCAGGTATGCCACTGTGAGGTAGAGATGCTGCGAGTGCTTTTACAGGAGCCCCTGTGACATTGCGCCTCTTCAAAATGTATCTTGGGTCTGGTGTAATACTTCTAGGCTCTATTCCTGTCTTCTCGCACCCAATGCATCCTTAAATGTCCCATGTACAGCCGGGGTTGACACTCCTATTACCCCTGCCCTCCAGTGACACTTTACCCATCACAGGTGGTGGTGGACGTGGTGGTGGACGTGGTAGTGATGGACTTGGTGGTGGTGGATGTGCTGTTGGTGGATGTGGTGGTGGAAGTGGTGGACATAGTGGGGGTGGTGGACGTGGTGGTGGTGGACATGGTAGTGGTGGTAGAATTGGTGGTGGTGGTGGACGTTGTAATGGTGGTCGACGTGGTGGTGGTGGATGTGGTGGTAATGGTGGACGTGGTGGTGCTGGTGGTTATGGACATGGTGGTGGTGGACGTGGTGGACATGGTGGTGGTGGTGGACATGGTGGTGGTGGACGTGGTGGTGGACGTGGTGGTGGACGTGGTGGTGTTGAACGTGGTGGACGTGGTGGTTTTGGTAGATGTGGTGGTGGTGGACATGGTAGTGGTGGTGGACATGGTGGTGGTGGTGGTGGACATGGTGGTGGACATGGTGGTGGTGGACGTGGTGGTGGTGGACGTGGTGGTGGTGGACATGGTAGTGGATACCTACCTCAGCCTGTCTTGTGCTTCACAGAAAGCTGACTTTATTTTCTATTCCAAATGACCGACTAAATGGAAAAACATATTCCTTCATCACCTTCCGATCACTAAAACTATAAAAAAAAAAGTCTGTATGGAAAAAAATGCCGCTCGCTATCCTTCACGTGGAAATACCTTGCTGTACATTGGGGTTTTAAGCCTTTTTAAAGACTTTGTGTTTGTTCCTACTCCTGATCGACGAGGACCTCGGGACTCACCGCTGACACTGCTGGGGACGGGACTGCGAGACCCAGGGTGCCTAGCGCTTTAACATCACAGCGCACCTGGTGTCTCTTCCCGCCCCCAGCTCCCCTATTTAAACTTATTGGTGAGCGCGCACGCTGGACGCGCGCGGGGACGTGCCCGGTGCTAAGCCCGGGCAAAGGGCGGGCCCTCTGAGGCCCTCCGAGGACCATAGGGACTGGACTGGCTCGCATGCCCTTGCAGGTTTTAAAGCTTTTATATTTGTTGTTAACGTTTCTTTTTTAGCGTTACCAAGCGTATCAGTTGCTGTTTATAGTATCTACTATTACAGGGGTTGTAACCCCCGTGTCTGCCCTTCTACTTCTGTTTGGACCTCCCCTTGTTAGCTACTTGTTGGCCTCTTACATTATGTCGTCGCGCAAAACCCGAAGTCAGGCGGTGGCGGGGGCAAAGAATAAAACAACAAAAAAACGTACCAGTACTCTGGATAGCTTTATTCTTCGCACTAACACCCTAATGGATGAGGGTATTGTTTTGATGGAACGGAGGGTTTCTCAAGATTTGCTTCATGCCAAAAGATCGTCATTGGGTAATATAGCCCTGGCTTGTACTCCGAATAGAAACCCGAGCAATTCAGATTCGCCCCAAATGTTAGTCACCACAGTGTCCCCTCCTCGGTTGTGCCCCATTCTAATTGTATAAATATATCCCCTGTACCCACACTGCTAGTACCTTCAATTGTGCCCGCCCCTCCTAATAATTCAGTAGTTATTTCTGCTATTATACATACAGCCAATTCACAATCGGAAGAGTCCCCTGTGGAAGGTATAAATTCTTCCCCCAAACTAACTTCCCCTGAGGTGTCTAGTGCTACCTCAGCTAACCAGAATTTATTGTCTTGTAGGGGGAATCCAGCCTGTGTGGGCAATGGTTTACAGGAGGGGGGGACAAGTATGGGAGCACCAGATGACACCGTGAGGCCCCAGCGCGAATCCCGCCCCTTGACTCTAGGCACACCTGATGTAACAGCGTCAGATACAAGTCTGGCTAGCATTCTTGACAATGGTAGTTCTGATGAATCCTTAGAGGGTGCAGAGGATGAGAATGTCCCTTTTTTTGACTCTCTAGCGGCACTTATCAGGTCCTTGCTTTTGCCCTTGGAGACTAGACTTCAGGGTATAGAACACCATCTCCAGATTATAGGCAAGGACCTAAACTGTAAGGGGGAAAAATCTATTCAAGTGACCCAGAAGAATAATCCTGGCCCATCGGGAAATCCTTTGCCAATAGTCAAGAACCTTTTGCCAGTACCTAACCAATTAACCAAGGCATGTCCCACTGCTTCAACTGTGCAAAAGGATAGTAATGTGGTCCCCAAGCCAGCCTCTACAGTCGCCACAAAACCTCTGGAAAAAGCAGGTTCATCTGCTTTAACTGCCGTCCCACCACCCCCCCAGTCGGAGACACCAAGGGCACGGCGGAATATTAACTTACCATCGGACGCCTGCCCGTTCGTGAAAGTATTAACGGGTGTTCCAGAGCTTACACCAGCCAGCTCCGAACCGTTTTGGGCTCTTAAAAATAAAGTCTGCCACTGGCTGGATAGGAATTTCCCTCCCCCTCCTAATGTTAATAAAAAAATGCTTATGGTGGAGAGAGCGCCCTGGGTAGGAGAGAAAAAGAAACATCTCCAGGGAGACTGTGTTGTGATTACATTTGAAGACCCACGTTTAGTAGAGTTTATTTGCTCTGGGTCTCGCTGTTATAACGACACGGAGATCACTGTTAAACCTCTGTCATATTTCTACATGCCCTCGGGGAAATATGATAATAGATGGAGTTGGTTGAGGGCTCCTGTCCAAGATAGCGGTAGGAGGAGACCCGGAAATCATGGGAAACAACGTTCCCATAACTGGGGAGGGGTCGCAAATGGAGATTGGCAAGAAGTCCGAAGGGGGGGAGGTAGACCCCTTAATGGTGGCAATTGGTTTAAAGAGGGATGGCTGGGCCCCCAGCTGGATCATCCTATTCCGTGTTACAATCGTTTCAATGGTCTGGAGGGATTCGATTGACTCCCTACCCAGCCCATTGAGCGGTCGGGAAGTCGGGCGGTGCAGGTTCCGCCTGGGGAACAAGTAAAATCGACCGTAGAAAGAGTGGTCATTGCAGGTTCCTTGTGCGAAGGTATAGATAGTACTGAATCCCGGGTTCCAGTCGGAAAGCATACGCTAGACATAGTTTCTATAGGACCAATGGGATTGACGGCACCCGGCTCCTCTATTAACATGTTGTCGTGGAATATAGCAGGTTTAAAGAAAAATTTGGCCAACCCCGATTGGAATGATTTCATTAACACCTTTGATATATGCATGTTTCAAGAAACCTGGTGCCTATCCCCACAATACATGAATGGTTACTCAACCTTTTACGTTCCAGCAGTTACGATGGGGAAAGGGCGCCCCTCTGGTGGCTTACGTATTTGGGTGAAAGTGTCTTTGAACTGTACTGTCATTTCTAACAAATATGTTTCAAATGACATCTTGCATATTACTCTAAAAAATCATCCAGGGGGGCTATAGTTATGAAATTTTTTGTATTTATGCTAGAGGCCTTCAGGGAGGGCTCGCATCCCCAATATTAGAACTGTTGGATGTGAGGCTATCAAACCTCCCCACCAGATCCAAAATTCTAGTTGGGGGGATTTTAACTGCACTTTTGAACCTCTAGATGATGAAGAAGTATTGGGGTCCAATATAGTGGATGGCAGACAGATCATACCCCCCTTAAAGCTTACCCCCATTAAGAAATGGTCATCAAGAGCTATTCAGCTGAATGCCCTGGTGCTAGATCACAATTTATGGGCTCTCAATGGCCGTACAAGGTCGGATCGCGAGGGAGCCATGACCTTTAATAGGCTGGGATGCCCCTCTCGTATTGACTACATCCTTTTAGATGAACAATCTTGGCCTGACGTAATTGACATGGAGGTCAGGCAGTCTTCCTATAGTGACCATAACCCCTTATGTATGCAAATTCAGTGGGTAAGAGGCCGCGATACTAGAGGGAAAACGGAGCTGATTACTAAAGAGGTTTTCACTACAAATGATAACCGGAAGCTAAAATGGAATGTGGTCAAATGTGATGAGGGGAAGCTCCAAAATATTAAAGAATTGGTTCTAGAAGAAACTAGCAGATTGACAGCCTTAGCCTCATTGATTGTCAATTTGGCTGATCCCAGCTTATCGGCCTCTTATAATAATTTAATAATTAAAATAGGAGCCCATTTTTGTAAGAAGCCATGGGCAAAATCTCGTTCTAACGGTATTAACTCTAAGAGTAATCCGTGGTACACGATAAATTGTAGAACCAAAAGGAAAGCAATCACAAAAGCAATAAAAAGTAAGGATTCTGTGGCTGTCCGGTGGGCCAGGAAAGATTATTCAAATAGCATAAAAACAGCAAAGAGAGATTGGGAGGAAGAGCATTGGCAGCAGCTGAAGAAAGCAGCCTGCGGGAAAAACACTGTTATCTTTTGGAAATTAATTAACGCTCTAGAAAGAAGGGGTGCAGGACTCATTTTAAATCACGTAACCGAACAGCAATGGTATTCCCATTTTTTACAACTATACTGCGAGGATAGCTAGGAAAGCTTGATATCACTACCTGTCACTACTTCCCAAAGCATGTCTTGTGAATATTCAATTCCCAAGACAGACTTATTTTCCCAGAGTGAAGTCTTAGATGCTATCTCTAAATTATTACCCGGGAAGGCCCCAGGTCAAGATGGTCTTCCAGGGGATATGTTAAAGTACGATCCTAACGTTTGGGCTAAGTATATAACATGTCTGATGAATTTGATACAGTCTGGTTACCCTGTTCCAGATTCCTGGAAAGGCGCCGAGGTTATAACCATATATAAAAAGGGTGAAAGGGATGACCCTGCCAATTACAGACCGATAAGTCTGATAGACATTATCCAGAAGGTGGTATCCAGAAGGTGGTAGGCAGGGTCATCATAAACCGTACAGAGTCTTGGCTTTTGGATAAAGGCATTCTGTCCCATTTTCAGGCCGGGTTTAGACGTAATGTCGGTGCAATAGACCAGGTCTTTCGATTTTGTGCAGTCTGTTGGAAGTCAGTGCTAATTGCCAAGGGCAGTCTATACCTGGCTTTCATAGACTTGAAGACAGCTTTTGACGTTATCCCACGGGCCAAGCTCTGGTCGGTTTTATCTGATATGGGTTTTCCTAGTTACCTCTTACAACTTATTATTAAACTCCATGAGGGGAATTATGCTAGGATTCGCTGGGGAACCCAGGGCCAACTGACAGAGAAGATTCCGGTTAATAGGGGAGTGAGACAGGGATGTGTGATGGCTCCAACCTTGTTCTCTCTCTTTATAAATGGGGTGGTGGACCATTTGAGGGAGGACCCGGCTGATGCTCCCGTCCTTGCAGGAGAGAAAACACCCACCCTCCTCTTTGCCGATGACACTCTACTTATGTCGAAATCCCCTATGGGCTTGCAAAAATTGCTCGATCGTTTTTGCATTTTTTGTAAGGACAGGGGGTTGTCAGTAAATACCTCAAAAACAAAGCTGATGGTGTTGACCGCCAAAAAGAAACATAGTAGGGTAAACCTCTCGTTGAATGGCACTCCACTGGAGGTGGTAGAAGAATTTGATTACCTCGGAGTAAGACTTCGTAACAACTTGAGTTGGTCTTCCCATATCGCTAAAATGGTTTTAAACCTCAAAAGGGTATCAGGAGTAATATCTAAGAACCAGCGACTATCTACTAGTAGACCCATAGCTCCTACTTTGGCAGTTTATGAAGGGAAAGCATTGGCAGCGGCAGTATATGGTTCAGAACTTTGGGGTGCGGAAAACACTAAAGCCTTGGTTGTGGCGGAAAACAAGTTTATTAGAGATATAGTTTCGCTACCTTTATCGTCCCCCCTGAAACCATTATTTTTAGATTTGGGTAAAAAATCAATTTCTGATCTGGTCCAAATTCGCCCCTTGTTATTTTGGGTTCGGCTTAGAAGGACCCCTGAACTTTTTAACTATGCCTTGGTTTTGGATGAGTTGATTAGTTTGAATGTAGCTAATACAATTAAATGGCTCAACAATTTAAAGAAGCTGGTGATATCTATAGGTCTGGAGGATAGTTGGATTTCACAAATGCCACCACCAAAACTAATTGTTAAAAAACTTTATTGGGATTGGGTTGTGGCAAAAGAACTCAGGAACACAAACTGGGGTCGTTTAACTAACATCTTCCTTGACCACAAGCCTCTTAGAAAGCTAGAGCCATTCCTGGATTTTATCCAGGTTCCTCGTGACAGAACGCTGTTTCTGAAATTCAGATATGGTATTTTACCTCTTAATTCATTCAAAGAAGGGTGGAAGGGACGTAGAGGAACTGACCCAAAATGTCCTGGTTGTTCCTGCCCGAAAGAATCGTTGGGCCACTTCCTATTCGCATGTGCTGCTTACAAACAACCAAGAGCAAAATGGTTGAAACCTGTTTGTAGGGAACTAGGGGTGAGGGACCATAGAACAGCTATGCGTGTTATTCTAACTAATGCTACTTCAATGTACATTGTTTGTGGGGTGGCCAAATATGTGGCGAATGCTTGGTATATCAGGTCAAAACTTTTACCCGATGTATGACATGTTTTTCATGTATAGTTTATCCTTGTTTTATGTATGTGGTCTGTAATACTGCATGTATTTCATATGCTGAACATTGTACTTTTATGAAATTTTGTTTCGAATAAAGTATTGCAACATAAAAAAAAGAAAAAAAAATGTACTACTACCCCTCCTCTTCTTTTAATGGGAAAATTGATATATCCATTTTCAGGACTGGGAATATTCTTATTCAAGCATCTCACCCCCACCTCAACATTTTTGACATCCAGTTCAGTAATATGGCCAATTCACTCTTGCACCCAGAACAAAAGCCCCTATCACCCTGTTAGACCTGTCAGCCCTCTGGTGGTCTTTCCCTATTTTTTTTCGCCCTTGCCTCATTTCTCTCACCTTCTTTTTTGTTGGCCTTAGGTCTCCGAGCACCTTCCCATTGCTAGCCAATGCTAAGGTGCACGTGCTCTCTTCCCCCAACATGGCTGCCACTGACCCCTGCTACTGCGGCGTGGCCTTTTTAGCTGCACCCTAGTTGCCAGGAGTTGGCTGGAACCCTTAAACATTGTTGCCATACCAGCCTGCCTTGCCTGCCCATAGTTAGAGTAGGGAAGCTCCTGGAACCTTCTAGAATAGGGGCGGGGTCTGCTTTTGCTGCCTTAGAGTGTGGTCACCTGACCTGGGCATATATAAAAAAAAGGAGGGAAAGTTTTTAGTCAGTTGGGGCATCACTGACCTGGGGGACCCTACGCAGGAGACTTAGGCGGTAGGGCCTAGTCAGAAACCTATACCAATGGAGGTGACAGGGTTTACGCGCTGCCCACCAAGCTGTGTGAGGAATACTGAACTAGCCCACTGATCTGGCCCAGCGGGAGGGGAACCCAGGGACCCCCTGCAGTGACCTGCTGAGGAATCCTGTCAGCAGCCTTCAACTCAACCCCCCCTCAAGAAAGCACCTACCAAGGGCACAGGAACCATCTAGCACCAAGAAGACCCTCTAACTGCCCACAGGACTGCCGGGGATCAACCAGGTATTGGTGCTGTGTCACCCCCTGCGCTCCCTGACTCCACCTGGGTCCCCTTTGCTGAACTGCCATGGTCGTGTGGCCTGTCCTGTCAGGCCTGAACTGCTAACCTGCCTTGCTTGGACTGCTGGCTAAGCGCTCCTCTTCCCTAGCACTTAAACTCTACAATTGCTGTGCCCCAAGGCGCTAGACTCCTCAAGCGCCATCCTGAACTGCCTCACTAATTGGACTGCCTGTCCTGCCTCCTCGAATTGTAGTGCCTCTCTAGCGCTCCCCTCGGTGCCCTTGGAGAAGCGCTGGATCCCCGCACCCTGTGCCTGCCCATTGAGCGCTGTGCCAACTGAAGCGCTGCTGTCTCCGTGGGGTCTCCCCGACCGGGAACTCACCGTCGCGGCCCGGCGCCGCAGGAAAGGAGTGCCGCTGTGACCCCCGGGGCCTCTGAGGGGTTCGGAGCTTTGCCGTCGCCGTTGCGACCTTGGCGCTTCCCCCGGAGTGGGCTCGTCTGCTGTTGGTGCTTTCGCAGCGGCCCCCGATGTCAGGAGAGGGCCGCTGGAATCCAAGGTAGGCCGCGCTCGGCCTCGCGAGGCCCGACGCCGCCCGCACCACGTGACACAGGGGCTAGTGTCACCATGGTGACAGAGAGACTAGTCCCCTCAGAACAACTCTTACCTGGGTTCACATACCAGGTGACCAATATTGATGGACTCAGGTCAGATCATGTCACTGGCCCAAAGAGAGTGGCAGTGTCCCCAAACCTGCCTGTCGATTGTTTACTAGCCAATGATCTAGAAGCCTCAGCCTGGGCTGATGTAGAAAAAGAGGCCCATTCCAGGATGGTAGGCTTTCCTGAAAAGGTTAGTAGGGCCGTGATGGCCACAGCCCAAACTCAAACAGATTTTAGTGTTGTGAAGCCTGAAACTATGGATCACTCCACTCAGACAGAGAGCATTGAGGAGGAAGAAGAATCTCCCCCTCACCAGACTTTAGGTGAGGGTCAGCCTCCTCAGGGAATTGACCCTACCCCTTGTGAAGGAACTGCCCCAGAGGTAGTCAGGCCTAGCCTGGCAGAGCCCCTGATGTCATTGGACCCTTCCAAGGTGGGACTCAGTCTGGAGCAGGTAACCTGCCCCTCTCTCCCCTGCCTCAGTCAGCCCAGGGCTGCAGTGGTCAGGGAGGTCAGTGGACCCCACAAGGCTCCCTGTCCAGAGGAACCCCTCCATCAGCAGATTAGGGGCACCAAAGCTAGCAGCCCTAGCCAGGTGAAAATTCCTCAACCCTCTGAGGGATCTCTCTTACCCTTGTGTAGGAACCTCCCCAAGATGGACTCTGTTGGGCAAAGGCAAACCTGGGACCCAGTGGTTCCAAACCTGCCCTGTCCCTCCAGTGGTCCAACCAAAGGGATCCAACCCCCTGCTATAGGCAGCCAGAGGTTGACCATGAGAACATAGTGCAACTCAGTCATAGAAAGAAAACCTTAGTAGGGCCTCACTTCAATACTCAATCCCAACATCAGCCTTTGACTTTACCAAAATACCCCACAGGTAGAGATTCCTTATGGTGGAGACCCTCAGATACCCTTAGGGTGAGGGATTGCTTAGTGGACCATAAGACAGGGGATAACCATGCCAGTGCTGGTACTTCCTTGTATGGCCACTTAGTCAATATAGGCTCAACTGGGCAAGGTTAGCCTTATCTCCTTTCCATTGGGGAGGGGGGGGGGGTTGTGTAGGAAGGTGTAATCTTGCTGCATGGTTACCCCCACTTTTTGCCTGGTGTTTTGATGGTTCTTGACTTAGTTGGCTGGGATCCTGCTAATCAGGGACCCAGCCTATCTGCTTTCCTCTCTAAATTCATTGAATGTACATTAGGTACACACCATATGGGTTACTGGGTCACCTTATGGGTCCTTAGTATATGGTACCTTCAGTACCAAGGGCATAGGTACCCCAGAGGCCTACCAGGGGCTGAAGCATGTATTATGCCACCCCTGGGAAGCCTTCCAAAATGGCACCACAGGTCTGCACTTGCAGCCTGGGGAAGGTCGTGCAAGCACCCCTTACTTAGATATAGTATACCTATACTTACCTATATATAGACACATATTAACCTATAAGCCACTCCTATGGCAGGCCTTGACAATCCTGAAGGTAGACTGGTTTGTTTTGTGTGAGAGGGTGTCCTAGTATAAGCTGAACCCCTCTGCCGCTTTCAGAATCCCTATCCCTTCCTTATAGCTGTTCTATGATACAGCCATATCAAATACTCTTAAGTGCATTATAACCTCGCGGTAAATGCTAACTTTGGTTTGGCTGCATCAAAACATGTTGTGTTTGGTGTCAAACACTTTGGAATCCTATCCCACGCCAGTTCTGGTGGCGGGGGGTAGAATGCCATCCTCCTAGGGGAGAAGACATGTACAAACTGGTACACCCGGTAAATGTTATAATGACTTATAATGTTTAAAAGAGCCCCAGCATCACAAAATGAATGCTGCTGCCACAGACACAAGTCTGACCTCCTGCTGCTGGACGAAACTCCGGCAGGGGAGGCCTGGACAATAGGTTTTCTGTCCAGGGAGGTGCCAGCACCTCCTCAGAGAGGCTTTAGTGTATTGGGGCAGGGTGGGTTGCATTCAGTGAATGCTTTTCAGACACTGCTGGGGCACACAAGGTGCTCCATGCATTTCACAGTTCAAACCAGTTGCTGGGGAACTCAGCCCCAGCTCTGACGCAAAACTGGACAAAGGGGAAGGGGTGTAATCACCCCCTCCCCAGGTCCTCCCATAGGTGGGATCCTAGAGTTAGTCCAACCCCTAAACTTAGTATAAGTATAGGAACCCAATCCCTAGGATTTTAGATTACCCTGGACAAAACTCTGATACAGAAATCTTGGACCTTCGACATTCCATATCGACTGGAAGACGTAAGAAATCTACCTTGGGGTCAAGGAGTGACGACCCTGTTCAAACAGACACCAAAAAAGCATCTTGCCGGTCTGCATTTTCAAGGCTCCCGATGGATCGCGAAGAATCTGCGACACAGGACATGGACTTCCAGACATCTCCGAGGCTGACACGAGTCCCCAGCAGAGCTGAGACCTGTAGCTGTCATGAGAGGCGTGGGACCGGAACTCCTGGACATCCTGCAATTTTGCAACTGCACCTACTTCCCGAAGTTTCCCGAAGTTGTGCATTAGGGTATTTGAAGCCCCTGCCGCAAGCACCTTTTGCACCGAAACTTAGAGGCCTACACTCCACGAGTGTTCCGTGGGCCCGCTTCCTGCATTTCAGCTTGAGGCTCCTTCGCGATCCCTAGTCCGTTGTCTGGTGGGTCCCCACAAACACAATCCTTTGTTTCTTGGGCTTCCCTGGTTGCTCCAGACATGCCCTGACTCCCCTCCAAAGGGTGAGTCCCTCAGACCTTGCTGGTCTGCACCAAAGCCAATCTTGTTATCTAGCATGGGTTGCTGTTGCCAAGGCTTGTTAGGTCCAATCCGAAATACCGACGCTGCAGCAATCGACATCTTTCGTGGGACAGCTCGAATCCAGCTCCTGGTTGCCGTCGACACCTCCTGGACCTCGAGGCTGAAGAGTCAAGCTTCATCTGCATTACTTGAAAGCACCCGACATCGGCTGGCTTCTTCTTGTCGCCATCCTGGTCACTGGCTAGTGACCCAGACTCTGTCTCCTCTGCGTTGAGGTTCTTCTGAGGTCTGTTCCACCCTTGGATCCAACCGGACACTTTTCTCCTGGTCGCCTGCAGCACTTCTTTGCAGCTCTCTATCGACGACGAAACTCGACACGAAAAGACACCTATGCACCCGGCTTCCCCGTGTGAGGTAACACAAGTACTTCGGTGCTCCCGTGGGTCTTGACTCTCGAAGTGTCTAGTACTGAAGGGGTTTCCTCGCTTTCCACTCCTAAGTGTCCTTATTCTTTAAAATTGTAACTTTAACTTTCGCCATAGAAGTCAATTGTGATTCGCGACTGTGTTTAGACACTGCACGCGTCCCCCGTGGGTCTCCTACTTCCTAACCTTTGGTTGATCAGTGTAGCCCCAGCGATTCCCTAGGCCCTAGGCCTATTCACTATTTCTGAAGTGGTTCTTATACCACTGACTTAGTATATGGTTTGTGAGGCCCCTAGGGCATAACTGTATTTGTGCAATTTATGGTATGCTAATTGAGTAACTTGTGATGTAATTCGATCTCTGACCTCATAAAGAGTGCAGAGGGGTTATGTTAGAAATAAATGCATATATATTTGATATATACCTTGTGTGGTGTCCTTTCATTTGGTACGTCCCGACCCTCGCCACCACTCCTCTCCCTGCCCTGACGGGTCTCTTAATCAACTGTCGTTCTGCAGTGAAGCATGCAGCCGATGTCACCGCACTCATTCTGAACAACAACACCGACATAGCCATTCTAACAGAATCATGGCTTAATGAATCCTCATCCCCATGCCTCGACCTCTTAATCCCCCCTAACTTCAACATTGTCAGGCTCGACAGACCACATAACAAACAAGCATTGGAAATGCAATAGGTCTCGCATTAGGAAAGTTTGAGCTATTGTTATTGTAAATGGCAATTTTTTTATTTCTGTGTTGTTTTTGAAAATAGCTAAATTAATAGCTTTGTCATTTACAATGCCAATAGTTATAACTATTCCATTTGTAATGCAATATGTGTTGTATTTACGTGACTTATATGTATTGCTATTACAAATAACAATGGCTTTTAATTTTTTTAAATAAATAATACTTAAATAAAAGTTATTGTAATTTATAATAGCAATAGCTTAAACTTTTGTAAATTACTTTTGTGAAGATTATGTTCAGTGTATTTTATTGTGACGAAAATCCAAGAACAGAAGTGAAATATTAACATCTTTTTGTGACATTTGTAATAAAGCTTGAAACATTGAGAGAACTTATTTGAACCAGTGATGCTGTGGTGGTGCTGAGTGATGCTGTGGTTGCGCTGAGTGGTGCTGTGTTGGTGCTGAGTGGTGCTGTGGTGGTGCAGAGTGGTGCTGTGGTGGTGCAGAGTGGTGCTGAGTGGTTCTGTGGTGGTGCTGAGTGGTGCTGTGGTGGTGCTGAGTGATGCTGTGGTGGTGCTGAGTGGTGCTGTGGTGGTGCTGCTGAGTGATGTGGTGGTGCTGAGTGATGCTGTGGTGGTGCTGAGTGATGCTGTGGTGGTGCTGGGTGGTGCTTTGGTGGTGGTGGTGCTGTGGTGGTGCTGAGTGATGCTCTGGTGGTGCTGGGTGGTGCTGTGGTGGTGCTGTGGTGGTCCTGTGGTGGTCCTGAGTGATGCTGTGGTGGTGCTGAGTGGTGCTGTGGTGGTGCTGCTGAGTGGTGCTGTGGTGGTCCTGCTGAGTGATGTTGTGGTGGTGCCGAGTGGTGCTTTGGTGGGGATGCTGCTGAGTGATAATGTGGTGGTGCTGAGTGATAATGTGGTGGTGCTGAGTGGTGCTGTGGTGGTGCTGAGTGGTGCAGTGGTGGTGCTGGTTGGTGCTGTGGTGGTGCTGATTGATGCTGTGGTGCTGCTGAGTGGTGCTGCTGAGTGATGTTGTGGTGGTGCTGAGTGATAATGTGGTGGTGCTGAGTGATGTTGTGGTGGTGCTGAGTGATAATGTGGTGGTGCTGAGTGATAATGTGGTGGTGCTGAGTGATAATGTGGTGCTGAGTGATAATGTGGTGGTGCTGAGTGATAATGTGGTGGTGCTGAGTGATGCTGGGGTAGCGCTGAGTGATGATGTGGTGATGCAGAGGGCAGAAAGGCACAAAACACGAGTCTAACAGAGGGCAGAAAAACAAGGGAAAAACGAGTCTAACAGAGGGCAGAAGGGCACAAAAAACGAGTCTGACAGGGGGCAGAAAGGCACAAAAAACAAGTCTAACAGAGGGCAGAAAGGCACAAAAACCGAGTCTAACAGAGGGCACAAAGGCACAAAAAACATAAGGGCAGAAAAAAAAGGGAAAAACGAGTCTAACAGAGGGCAGAAAGGCACAAAAAGTCTTGAATAAAGAAAAATAAAGAAACCTTCATGACAAGATGTTTCAAACTGCAGCAACACCAGGCAAGGGCTGCTGCGGTTTATAAATCCTGATTGATTTGATTGATTGATTAAGCCTGGGAGTCTAACTTTCTCTAAAGGCATGCAAGCAATTTTTGGAACCAAAGTGATGTGTGCATGAGAAAAGTGTACACTTTAGGTCATCTACTGGAAATACCACTGGGAGAAAGATAATAACGTGCTGCACTGCACTGAGCCCAATGAGGAGGCAAACAATGTCACGGAAATAGAGCGACAGACGTGATGTAGGCAGAGAGTCCAGGCAGGCCCTACCACAGATCACTGGCACTTTATAGCTGATTAAGTAACATGTATATCTGTCTCCCCTGAGCCAACGCAAGAAAGTGCTGTTTGACGGGACCACCGTAAAGCCTGACAGGCCAGTTAAAAGTACCGAATGTGGCCAGGGTAAAACCTAAGCCTGGGATTTAAATGGCTGAGCTAGGTTGTGAGCGATTAGACGAAAAGGGAGATTGGAGAAAGAAAATAAAGCAGGCACATTCTGGGGGTAGAGAGAGTAGAGAAACAGAGGTGTAGGTAAAAGAGCGTGATAGAGAAAAGAAAATAGCAGAGAGGTGAGAATCGCGATGGGGATATGCATAGATGGAGGATGGAAGAAAGGTGGGAATAAAGTGTAAGGAAGAAACGAGGGTTGACAGCAAAAAAAAAGGAGAAATGCGAGACACGGCCTACCGGCCGTGTAAGTGAAAGTACGGCCGGCCATGGGCAGCAACAGCAGGGTGAGCAATTAGACGAAAAGGGAGATTGGAGAAAGAAAATAAAGCGGGCACATTCTGGGGGTAGAGAGAGTGGAAAAACAGAGGTGTAGGTAAAAGAGCGTGATAGAGCAAAGAAAATAGCAGAGAGGTGCTTAAAATAAAGAGACACGGCCTGGCGGCCGTGAATAATTAGGGGGGAGGAGAAATGCGAGACACGGCCTGGCGGCCGTGAAAGTGAAAGTACGGGGAAGCTTCAGAAGCCTGTGGGAGGGAGGCTGATGGCTTTGATGTGGACGCGCAAGCCTTTGATGTGGTAATGTGGTGTGTGAGCCCAAGCTCGTGCTGGAGAAGCTTCATGCTTCAAGAGTTCACATGCATTGGGAGAATTCCGCCGAAGAATGCTTGTTCAAGAGAGTTTGTTTCCCTTGCAATGGGTCGAGCTATTAATTCCTGCGGAATTTAATAGTCTCGACCTAAAAAACCTTCACGAGCGCACACGCCTTCTTTGCGCAGCAGTTAAGCAAAAACAATGGCTTGCCCAGCTGAAGAAAGCGCCAATGTTTCCATAGAGATGTGTCAGCGATGCGCTGCGCTGAAATGTCCACGCAGCAGGGCACGAGACCTGGGATGCCCCAGCTTTGTTTACGGACCCATCACAGTGTGCAAAGCTGGGACACCCTTCACGTGTGGATGACTGTTGTGTCAAGCCATGAAGAAAGCGCCAGTTGCAGAATGCGAAATTCCCCAGATGTGTTAACTTGTTTTGTTTTCAGGGACGTCAAAAAAGCTACTCTGTATTTCACAATTTAGAGAAACGCAATGATGTGTCGAGCAGGTTAATATTCCTCTTGCTGAATTAAATAAATAGTGAACATCTGTTTAGGTGAAAAATGTAGCAAATAGGGGCAGTTGGAAAAGTTCTCCCGTGAATATTAGGAGCCACGTGACAGCCACAAATTGCTCCTGGCTCGTGAGAATCAAGGTCAGGAGAACAGCTTTGGTTTATTTTTAGTTAACCAAAAAAAAAAAGTTAGGGATTTTTTTCAAGTTTTTACACTTAACATTTTTGGGACAAACACAATTTCCACTGCAAAAAAACATGAAAGAAGTTATTTTGGTGGGTGAGGGGGTGTCAAAACATTCCTGATTTCGTTTAAAAAAAAAACAATCCCGAACACAAGATTGAAAATTAGAGAATCGCACGGGATTTTGTAAGGGCTCCGGTCATGGTGAGAGGATGGGATGGGGTGTGATGGAAGGGAGAGGGGGCCACCAAGTGAAAGGAATGCCCGTCAACCCACTTAAGAACAATACTCATGATCTACAGCTGGAAGAAACATTAAAAGACACTGATGTGCATTGGCACAAAGCCCCTAACAGGAACACAGTGAGACTGGTCTACACCACGGAAGAAATAAGTAATATTGCCTAAAGTAAAACAAAAACAAGCCATGGACTAGCAGTAGGAAATGCGAAGGAATACGGCGCGTGGCTTCTATGTGCAGTGTTTGCTAACAGAGCACGTCAGAGGCAGGGGCAAGCGAAAACTCCATTTCCTTTTCTAAAACAAGTTTTCGTGTCAGGAAAAATAAACCAAGAACACAATGCGTTCTTCCCCGTGGAGGAGTTAAAATATTTCACTGCACCACTTGAAGTTACATACGCATTATATAGATCCAGCCTGGCAATCTTACCCTCTTGAAGGGGAACAAATGGCAGAAAGAGAGCCCTGGGGCCCCGCAGAACAGAACAGGAAGCACACAATCCAGGCATCGGTCACCTTCTGGGGATATGTAAATGGTTAGGCAAAGGCACGGGACGACGTCCTGTCAAATGGCCCATTGATTAGCACGTCCACTCTAATCTGTAGCACTGAGGCCAGTCCCAAACACAGCGCAGTGGCGGCTGCATTTCAGACAAACATTATCATTTTTAAAGCGCACACTGGTAAAAACTGCATGGTGGGACAAAGTGAAGAGCAGAAAGAGCGAGTGTTAGCGTGCTAGAGAGAAGGGGGTGTGATAAGCGTGAGGCGAGAGACGGCCTGGCGCCGTCAAAGTGAAAACGGTGGGCAGTGAATAAATTAGGGGAGGAGAAATGCCTGAGGCACAGCGCACGCTGGGGGATGCCTGTGGGAGGTAGGCTGGTGGCTTTGATGTGCACGCGCTTTTTAGGTCAATGCGCTTGCGCATTGAGCCTTGCTTTTCACGAGCACAGCATCAAATTGCCCGATGGTTAAGCTCTGGTTAAGCCCCAATATCTCTCGCAAGCTCAATGCGCAAGCGCATTGACAGGCTCGACCTAACAAAAAGGATCAAGACGACTATGGTTTCTGTAACACTTCAATGTTTCTAGGAGTGAATTCATGTATTGCTAGACATTGGTTATTGCCACCTCCCCTCCCCTCACCCCAATGGTCATCTGCATCATCCATGAGAGGTGCCCTGGGAGACCCAACTGGTGAGGGCTCGATAGCGGATACATCTGGTTTGGAGTGACGTGACTCTGATGGAGCAGATTTGTTGTGTGGTTGTGTGTGTGGTTGTATGTGTGTGGTTGTGTGTGTGGTTGTGTGTGGTTGTGTGTGCGGTTGTGTGTGTGGTTGTGTGTGTGTGGTTGTATGTATGGTTGTGTGTGTGGTTGTGTGTGTAGTGTGTGTGTGTGTAGTGTGTGTGTGTGTGTGTAGTGTGTGTGTGTGGTTGTGTGTGGTAGTGTGTGTGTGATTGTGTGTGTTTATGTGTGTGTGGTTGTGTGTGTGTGGTTGTATGTATGGTTGTGTGTGTGGTTGTGTTTGTGGTTGTGTGGTTGTGTGTGTGTGGTTGTGTGTGTAGTGTGTGTGTGTGTAGTGTGTGTAGTGTGTGTGTGTGGTTGTGTGTGGTAGTGTGTGTGTGATTGTGTGTGTTTATGTGTGTGTGGCTGGTGCTGTCATGTTCTCTGTCTCCCAACCGTCTGCATGGACCTTCAGTAGATTGTGATTTCTATCATACTCATCATCAACCATTGTAACAACCACTGAAAGCACTAAGCCTGCTCACTTCACTCTCACAGAGAACAGAAGCACAGCCCTCATAAATGAAGGAGGAGACACACCCAGACAGGAGTGGGAAGGAGGTAGGAGCTACCTCAGATATATCTTACCGTTCTGGGAAATGTACGGTGAGGGAAGACCAAAGAGAGGGGGCTCAGTGTGGCAGGCAAATATGTATATTTTGAAATATAGGTGCAAATTGTACCATGCTAGGGTTGGAGTGCGACACTAGACTAGCGGTCATAGTAGAGGCAGAGGCAAAATGACGTTTTTTTATGGGAACGGAGGGGGCAGCCATTTACAATATGGGAAGCAGCAACAAACTAGCACTTTGTCAGTGTGTGGTACTCGTGTGCTTTTGAAGGAGGACTCCGGGTAACTATTGCTAAAGAGGTTCGATGCCATGCACGAGCTAGTGATAGTACACTACTCCTGGTGTGGTAATATAGTGAACAACATGTGGGCATCAACAATATACATATCTTTATGCATTTAAAAATATAAAGCTATACACAGATATTAATCCATCTAGCCAGACAGAAAGACGGTTGGTTGGACAGACAGGCGGAGGGTTGCAGGGGAATCGGGGAAGAGACTGAAAGAAGAACCGACAGACATGCATAGATGGGCGAATGAATAGATGTATGGAAGGACAACGGACTGACAAAGACAGATAAATAACATTAAACTTATAGACAGAAGGAGAGATAACTGGATTGACATATCAATGTACCAAAACAAGGACAGCCACTAGACTGATACATGAGAGAAAGGAATGGGTGGATACAGGAATTGTATAGACAAGTACACAGAGAGGCATATCTACAGTAAAACATAACTGGGCCCTGCCCAGCCCCTGGCTGCCTGGATGCCTGCTGGACTGGGAGGCTGGAGGACTTTTCCTTGTTCTCACAGCTGTTATTATTCACACAGATCTACACAGCTCTGATGATGCACCTCACGCATGGGGCTGACGCAGGTATTATTTACACAGCTCTGATGATGCACCTCACGCACGGGGCTGACGCAGTTATTATTCACACAGCTCTGATGATGCACCTCACGCACGGGGCTGACGCAGGTATTATTTACACAGCTCTGATGATGCACCTCAGGCACGGGCTCACAGCTGTTATTATTCACACAGCTCTGATGATGCACCTCAGGCACGGGGCTGACGCAGTTATTATTCACACAGCTCTGATGATGCACCTCAGGCACGGGCTCACAGCTGTTATTATTGACACAGCTCTGATGATGCACCTCACGCACGGGCTCACAGCTGTTATTATTCACATAGCTCTGATGATGACCCTCACGCACGGGCTCACAGCTGTTATTATTCACACAGCTCTGATGATGCACCTCACGCACGGGCTCACAGCTGTTATTATTCACACAGCTCTGATGATGCACCTCACGCACGGGCTCACAGCTGTTATTATTCACACAGCTCTGATGATGCACCTCAGGCACGGGCACACAGCTGTTATTATTCACACAGCTCTGGTGATGCACCTCAGGCACAGGGCTGACGCAGTTATTATTCACACAGCTCTGGTGATGCACCTCCTGCACGGGGCTGACGCAGTTATTATTCACACAGCTCTGGTGATGGACCTCAGGCACGGGCTCACAGCTGTTATTATTCACACAGCTCTGATGATGCACCTCAGGCACGGGGCTGACACAGTTATTATTCACACAGCTCTGATGATGCACCTCACGCACGGGGCTCACGCAGTTATTATTCACACAGCTCTGATGAAGTACCTCGGCACGGCGCTGACGCAGTTATTATTCACACAGCTCTGATGATGCACCTCACGCACGGGGCTGACGCAGGTATTATTTACACAGCTCTGATGATGCACCTCAGGCACGGGGCTGACGCAGTTATTATTCACACAGCTCTGATGATGCACTTCAGGCACGGGGCTGACGCAGTAATTATTCACACAGCTCTGATGATGCACCTCACGCACGGCATGGAGCTACACACCTTCCTAGCAAATCCCATCACACACACTTGATCAAGAACCCTACACTCAATACGTCAAAACATAAATATGGGCAGATGCTAGAGTACAGGACTATATAGATCATAGCAAAAGCAAGTTGTCTCCAGGTGTCAATGCCAGCAAATGTCAGCAAATGTCCCAACGTGTGAGACACGAGTTGTGTATCAAGCTACTGCACTCTGTTATTTCCATTCGTATGTTCTGCATCATTGCAAGATTCTAAATTTGGAGTCGTTTGACCGGTTTAATCACCTTGTTTTTGCTACCATTACTGCCTGTACATTTGTCCTGTAAAATCTGCAATTAGGCACATTGCATTGGGTTATAAGAAATAGAAAAGCGCGGTTAGGAGAGATTTAGGAATGACTGGTTACCTGGACAATAGTATTAAAATATACCAAGCTTACCTTTCTGCCGGTGGGGACAAAAGCAAAGTGTGCAAATACTCTTACATATGCAAACAGTTCCCTTTAATACCACAACTCCAAGCAAGTACTGATAGAGAGGACAAAGGCACAATTCAGTAATTCTGGACTTCCCGATTAAGAAGTTTTCAAAGTTAGAACAGGAAATGTTAAAGAAAGAGATGTGTCCACTAAAATGCGATTTCTGGCAAGGTTTGTGTGGCAGAAAATGCCCCCGGAATCCCGCCGCGGCCGCCCCGGAAGTCAGGCAAGGTCGCCTGTGACGGGGGCGGGGCCGCGTCCGGACCGGAAGAGGAGGCAGGTGGAGTTATGTTATGTTATGTTATAACGTTTTATTGAGCGCGAACAGCTGCCCCAGCAACGAGGCGTCCCGGCGCTAAACTATAACAAAACCAAGAGGGGGAGATGAAACGGAGAGGCAATAAGAAATTAGGATGGGGAAAAAAGAAGTGTTTTGATCGATTTGCGGAAGGCGAGCAGATTAGTTATGGAACGAATGTGAGATGGGAGGGAGTTCCAGAGCCTTGCCCCCAGGACTCTGAAAGAGCGACCGCCCATTCTGCTTAGCCTTATACGTGGGGTAACAACCAAGTTTTGACCCAAGGAGCGTAGGGCCCGCTGAGGGATGTAGGGCTCTAGGAGAGGACGCAAGGGACCAGGACAGTCAGTCTTGAGAATTTTGAAGACCGTAGTGAGGGCTTTAAACTGGACGCGGGCTTCTATGCGTAGCCAATGTAGTTTCTGGATGGTGTTTCTTGCGGAACACCTTCGGGGGAGGCCTACAACTGCCCTGGCGGCAGAGTTTTGAATACGTTGAAGCCGCATCATCTCAGCTTTATTAAGGCCGAGGAAAAGGACATTGGCGTAGTCCAGTCGAGCCAAGATGGTGGATTGGACTATAAGTTGACGCGTATGGCGATCAAAAAAGCCAAGAATAGGATGAAGGTTCCTCAACAGGCCCACACAAGTGGCAGCCAGGTTCTTAGTGTGGGTCTGGAAGGTAAGGGATGCATCCACCCAGACGCCAAGGTTTTTTACCACAGTTTTAGGGGGGGGGGGTCGGGCCCAATGCGGATGGCCACCAGTGATCAGTCCAGTAGTCAGGGTTTTTGCCCAAGAGCAACACCTCTGTTTTGCCAGCGTTCAGCTGGAGGCAATTATGTGACATCCAGCGAGCGACTGCCTCTAGCCCGTTCTTAAATTTCGCCGCTGAGATCGAGGGGCCCTCAGTCAGGGAAATGACCAGCTGGGTGTCGTCGGCGTACGACACTAGTGTCAGGTCCCATTCTTTTGCTATTTCGGCGAGAGGCTGTACATAAAGATTGAATAGGGACGGGCTGAGCGCCGAACCCTGGGGGACGCCTTGCTCTATAGGGTGAGGCTCTGATATAAACGGGGGGGCAGAGACCCGGAAGGACCTGTCAGTTAAAAATGAACGGAACCACTCTAATGCAAGGTCTTTAATACCAATGGCTTCGAGACGTTTTAATAAGATGGAGTGGGAGACCGTATCAAAGGCTGCGCTGAGATCGAGTAAAATCAGCGCAGCACTTTGACCGGCATCCAAAATGTTCCGTAAGCTTTCAATAGTGGTCAGCAGGGCGGATTCGGTGCTGAATCCTGGCCTAAAGCCATTTTGTGAGGGGTCTAGAATTTGGTATTGCGTCATGTAGTTGGTTAAGACCTTGTTCACATGGGCTTCAGCCAATTTGGAAACCCATGGAAGCAATGAAATTGGTCTGAAGTTTCCTGGTTGTAATGGGTCTAGGTTAGGTTTTTTTATAATTGGAGAGACCCAGGCCTGCTTCCAACACGTGGGAACCACTGCTGAGGAGAAAGATAGATTAAGTAGGGTAGTCAACGAAGGAAGGAAGAAATCGAGAGATTCAAGATATTTGGCGGGTCTCATGGCGTCTGTGGGCGAGCCGGATTTGACTTTGGCGCACAGTTGGGCGAGTTCGTCAGAAGTTAAGCTGGGGATAAGAGACAGACTGGGACTATCTGACGAGGGCTCACGTGGTTTGAAGGTATCCGTAAGGATCTGAGGGAAGGAGGTGTAGATTTTCTTTACCTTTTCCGTAAAGAAGGTGGCAAGTTCCTCGCATTGTTGTGCAGAGGTTATGCCCGAGGTAGGAGTAGGACTGTCTTTAAGTTTTTGAACAAGATCAAAGATAGTTTTTGAAGGGTTCTTACTGGAGCTAATTGTTTCCGCATAGAAGGAAGCACGGGTGGCGCGCACCGCCTTGTGATATAACCTCAATTTTAGCAGGTAGGCAGCTTTATCGATGTCCTTGTAATCTCTCCTCCACTGGCGTTCAGCCCTTTTGCAGTCTTTCCGCATGGTTAAAAGATTTTCGTTATACCATGGGTTGGATGGCATATTGCGGGTTCTAGTCCATTTTGCTGGTATTAGGGAGTCTAGTCCTAAATTAATCCAGTGTTGAAAGGCCGCGTATGCGGAGTTAATATCTCCGTCTGAGAGGTTAAGATGGAGGTTACCTAGTTTGCTAGTAAGGTCGCTAGGAGCCAGTTTATGCCACGGCCTCTTATATCGGGAGCTGGAAGTGTTTTTCGCAACCGAGTCTCTGGTCTTCAGGGTAAATTTGATAAGGTAGTGGTCAGTCCACCCCATAGGTTTAGGAGGGGCCGCCGAGGCATCTGGAAGATTGGAAAACACAGGGTCCAGTAAATGCCCGGCCGAATGAGTGGGAGTTAGAATGAGTGGGTTTAGCTGAAGGGCCCTGAGGTCCGCCTGAAGGTTCTTAATGGTGTGGTCAGTCATGGAGTCGAAGTGTAAATTAAGGTCTCCCAGGATGGTAAAATTGGGAGAGGATATCACTAAAGTGTGAGCGGCATCTAGGAGTTCCTCAATGAACCTGGCAGTGGGGCCAGGGGGCCGGTAGATATATAATCCGGAGAGGGTGAACTGGGGGTTGGTGGAGATTTTAAATCTTGCACTTTCACAGCCCCAAATGGCTTCCTTTTCAAAAGTGCAGTTGTAAGATGATTTGTAGACAACAGCTATCCCCCCCCCCCTGGAATCTCTATTAATGGTTTTTATGGAGAAACCCTCTGGCAGCGAGAGATTAAGGATGCTGTTTTGGTCATCGTGGAGCCAAGTTTCACAGATAAACATAATGTCAGGATGTTCCTCTGTTATGAGAGTGAACACCTCGGCGTGGTGTTTCACAAGAGATCTGACATTAAGTTGGAGAATGGAAAGAAAGTGTTGCTTATAAGCAGTAGTATTGTGGCTAACTAGCCTGGGTAAGGGTGTCTGAAAACAACATGACTTACAGTACAGACCTGTTTGTCCTAAGCAGCCTTCAAGTTTCTTGCATCTTGAATCTGGTTTAAGTGCAAGGAGGGATTTTCTGTCGTACTGGAGTTTAAGTGGTGCAAGTTGAGCAGGGGGACTGGCGAGAGGCGATGGTCTGGCGATGACGGGCGCAGACGGGCTTGCCTTAGGCGCGCCTTCGGCGCGCAAACGGCGCTCCCGCTGCGCTCGTCCGCTGCGCTTGCGTGGGAAACACATTTTAGGGGGAGGAGAGGTGGGCATGGCCTATCAGGTGGGCGTGGCCTCGCGGCTGGCGATGGCGGCAGAAGTCAACAAACACCCCAAAACAGCGCTAAAATCCGCTGAAAGTGGAATGCTTTAGTGGCAGGCAGCCCAGCACAGAGCTCAGGGCAGGAAACAAAGTTTTAAAATATGTGAAACAAGAATTAACAGATTAAAACAATTTGCGTGTATTTCCTCCGGCTTTCCGCCTCAGAGGTGAAGTTATAGAGTAAATGCGTCTCGCGGCCCGGGGCTCCTGTGAGCGGTGGAGAGTCCCGGGGCCGCCAGCAGGAGGCTGCGCAAGTGTTGCGGGGCTCCCTTGACCAAGAGGGAGCCCCGGGAAAGGAGCTGGCAAGAGCCACAGCGTGAACTCTGCGGAGGGGGCACGAGGCACATGCCCGGTGCCTGCCCCTGCCGCGTGCTGAGAGCGGAGTCCCCTGAAATTGGGCCGGTAAGTTCAAAAGGGCTGGGGGGGCTCCGTAGGTGCTGTTGCCCTGGCCGACCATGGCCCGGGAGGATCACGATGAAGCGGGCATTGCAAGGGAATTGTGGCCAGTTCAATGGAGCGCGCGTTCTCGTGCGTGTGGCCTGTTCAAATCGCTTTCTTGTACAGGAGATGCGCGCGGCCAGGTCCTGTCTCCTGGAAAGCTGAGTTGCTAGCAATAGGTCTCTGGCGAGACAGCGCTTCGCGCTGTAAACGCCACGAGACCTAATAAGGAGGCGGAATTGCCTGCATCCATCCCTCTAACCTCCTTGTCACTGAGCTTTTAACGGATACTACTGACTCCTGCGAATATCTAGCCCTCTCAGTCTTCAGTAGCACCATCCACATATGTAACCTAAGGACATTTTCCTCGGTGACTTCAACCTGCACTGGAATGATCTTAAGGATCCCCATGTCAACGCCATTAAAGACCTCTTGGCCGATGCACCGATGGCGTGGGGGGGTGGAGGGTGGTTGAAAGAGGGAGGAGGGAGCACTTTCAAGCTTCCTAATAAGCGTTTGCAGATTTAACCCTGTTGTTTAGTCACTGGACCTCTGGGCGGGATTAGTAGAGTTTGAGGGGGGGTTGTTTAGTCACTGGACCTCTGGGCGGGATTAGTAGAGTTTGAGGGGGGGTCTTTTTTTTTTTCTTTCTTTCTTTCGTTTAGAAAAGCAGATGTGGAATTTTATTTAATGACTGGTCATGTCTGATTTCCCGCGGGTCCCATGCTCATCGTTCAGTTAAACAACGCCGCCCAACCCCCGGGTTGTGGGCTGAATGGCCGTGTACCAGCACTACCTTCACCGTTTGCATTATTGTTGACCGATGAACATCTATGACCTTTATCTGCAATAAAAATATATTTACAAAAAAAAAAAAATTAAAGACCTCTTGGCCGATTTAGCCCTGACCCAAGCTTGCCCTCTCCCAACCCACTCGAAAGGAGCCACTCTTGACTGGATCATCTCCAAGGAAACCACCGTCAAGCTCACCTCAATAGAGCCCTGCGACTGGTCTGACCACCATACTATCGCCTTTCTGTTACCTAGCACACGCAAGACAAGGACACCACAACAGGTACTCCCAAAACGCTGGGTCAGAGACACCAAAAACCTAGACATCAACTAGCATGAGATCCGCTGCAAAACCGACCTACCACCCCCCCCCACATCACCTCGGTCAGTGACCTCAATGATCATTACTCGGCTACTATGTCAAGCATCTTGGATGACCTAGCCCCTCTTAAACTAAAAAGAGCTCAAGTCAGAGATAAAAACCCATGGTTCACTGGTTCCCTCAACGACGAGAGAAGATCCCTCCGACATCATGAAAGAACCTGGAGACAGCACCCCTCAACAGCCCACCTAAAACTCCTTCGACGGGCCAGAAATATCTACAACAAGAACATCGTCAACTCAAAAAAAGAATTCTTCAGAGCGGAACTAGGAAATGCCCAGAACAGACCTCGCAAACTCTTTGAGATGGTTAAACTACAATCGAACAAACTGTCCAAAACAGTGAAAGAAAACCCCAAGTCTCTCATCTCCTCTGAGGTTTTCTCCTCATTTTTCACAAACAAAATCAAAACCTTAGATATTGAACTCAAGGCCGCCTCCTTCCCCCCTCCGAACTTTGACCCTTTGCCTCCTCCTTCCTTGCCGCCACGATCCTTACCAAAGAATTTAGCACACTGGTCCGAATTTGCATCCTATGGCGAAGTCACTGTCGCGAAAATCCTTGCCTCCCTGTGTGGTATATAAATAAATAATACCGGATCTATTTTTGAATGAATGAATGAATAACAGACAGCTCAATAAAATAAGAGTCAAGATTCGAGGTAGTAGGAGTTTCTGCAGGTTTATTACAGCATAAGGACAGGATCAGGACAACCTGCATAGGAACAGAGGTGACAGGGCCCAGCAGGACAACTGGGGCCCAGCAGCTGCCGGGGGTTGATCTGGGATGAGCGCGCTAGCTTTTTAATAACAATACATCAACTTATATACATAGCGCAAACACATAGCATTACATTGCAGTAGGCGTAGCAGTGGGTGGAGCAGAAGGCGTGACGCGTAGCAGTCGCGAGAGATAACAGTAAAAGTAGGTGTAACTGGGAGTATACATAGACATGTGATGCAAACGTAACAGAATATGTCATGAATGGGCGGAAACATAGGAGGGGGCTACCTAAGGAGCCGGGACCTCTAACCTGGTGGTGCGCGAAAACTGGCAATGACGTGTTACTAGGAGAAGCTGGGGGCTACGAACTCTGTGCTAGGAGCAGAGACTAGAGTCTGGAGGGTCGGAGCGACATGTACCTAAACCCTATCTGGTATCTGATGTTTAGGGAACATGTTGATATAAACTAGAAGTCATGAGGGGAAAAGCTAACTTGATTCTAAGACTGGACCATGCATTATTCTACATGTAGTGCGTGATGAAGAATATTAAATGACCATTAATACAGTATTTCTCTAACGTGGAGCCGAATAGGCTAGACAATGACGGAAACTATTGATGCAGTTCAGTAGCTTAGGAATGCAAAGAAGGAGGACTGAACTGATAACTGGAACTATAACATACTTTTGGCAGACTCAGAGGCAGAGCCAAGCTGCACCGGGCACTGCGAGGCAGGAAGTAAGTGAAGGGTCGAGGATACAGGTGGGGGCTGTATCGCTCCTCAGCGAGGCTTTCAGGAGACAGGAGCTGAATCTGATGTCCGGGCCCTTTTGAGGCCTAGAAACGGGGACTTTATACTGGAATAACGTGCATACTGAGAACCGTGGCAACATTACTTTACATAGGCATGATATTCGTAGTATTCACGAGGACTGGAAAATGTCATACCAGAGGTGGACACAACTATAATTGCGTCATTAATCAGACATGGGGAATAACATATGCATATTGGTCATGCACACATAACATATGATGGATGAGGCGTAGGGACACAGAACATGGCAAAATTTACTTTTCCACATTCCCTCCTTGTCACTACGTTTCCATCAGGAAACATCAATTTTCATGATACCGTCTATCATTTCATACAGTACCATTTGCTCGTCTCGAATTATCCTGGAACGGGACTTAGAACGGGGCTTGGGACTAGGAATACAAGAGGTAGCACACATGCTGCAAATCGCAGGGCCACATTGTATACAGAGGCAGCAGCTAAATATGATCGCTACTGCAATACCTAGAAAGGACAGGACTTTCCATCCCCATGCGGAAATTATATTCCAGAACCAACCGGACCATGTCCAGGTGCCTGGATCTTGGTGTAACAGATGGGCAATTTTATGGAGTCTGGTTATAGCTGAATAAACAGACGGCGCGTTATTTGGAATGAAAATGCAGCAACTAGATCCGATGACTCTACAGGCCCCGCCCCTATCGGCCAGTATGACGTCAAGGACGAGACGATTTTGCAAAACGACAAATCTCATAGCAGATTGTTCTTCGGTTAAGTTACCTAGAGCAGAGGCAGTCTCATTTACTACAGCTTCAAGGGTTCTTGTTAACCTACGGATCAGTTTACTATTCTGGACAGGTCCTACAAAGAAGAAGAAACCTTTATTGAAATCTGTATACTGTTCTAGAGTAGTTTCAGTATAATCGACAATTGGGGACTCCCTTCTATGTCTAATGTGTACTAGATGTGTGTTTCTGTGATAATCAGATGGGGCTAGGAAAACAGGTGGCAGTAGGAAAGCAATGTAACAGGTTCCCTCCCAATCGAGGGGCAGACGGACATATGCAGTTTGACCACAAATAAAATAAGAATGACGTGAAGCTTTGAAAACAGATTTCCTACTGTCACTATACTGGATAACAGTAGTACAATCACTATGTCCTACGTGTACGGAACCATAACTACGGACACATAATTCGCCTTTGACAGGTAGTACTGAAATAGCAGGTAAGTCTGGAGTAGTATCAGACTGAACATTCAGGACCATGAAATTCGACGAATAATTACCTAAATTATATACTTCATTTTCTAGATCTAAACCTGTTCTGTGGGGGAGACCTTGCTTGTCTGGAAAACATGTACTGTTAAGAAAAGACATATCTGTTGAGGATGACGTTAACGTGAACCATGCTCCACACGAACCATTATGTGAGAATGGATAAGGAAAGAGTGGCAGAACTCCCTTCGGTGTCTGAAAAGGGGGGAGTCGACCACACACCCAACAATTAGTGGCATTGCTGGTCTGGTGTGAATAATGTAACATACGGATAAATGAGTTGTTGCGCATAGCGAGGCGGTATGAATATTCGTGAGGAGGCAGATCACTAAACGTGTGCTCTACTGTAGCATTAGCAGACATATTTACATGAGGAACTGGAAAATACAGATAGAACGCATAGCTGGTGCAGGAAATCATAATGCTGATGAATAATACGAAACTCAGAAAAACGATACATTGAATTGAACTTCGACTGACTCTCTCACTATGGGGGTCTATTTTATACATGTCAGAAACAGTCTAACCGTTTCACCTAGGGGAGGACTTATACAATCAAACTGACTGACTTATTTTACTAGACCTGAGCTTTACCTTATACTCCTGTTGCGGAGTTTTCTCTAACAAGGGAGGGGTTGTAATAATGTCTTGTGTGGGACAGTCCTTAAGAGCAATATTCTGGCAGTCCTTCAAATCCTGGGAAATGTTTTTAGAAACGGATTTCAGTCCTTTAAAAAGTTTAATATGAGAAAGGTGGACCCACCCCTTCCTGCCTTCCAACTTGACGGCAGTACGGGTGGTCAAGAGGACCTGACGTGGCTCCTTCCAACGTGGTTCCAGCGGACTTGATCTGTCGAAATTCCGGACCATCACTAGGGAGCCTGGAACGATTTCATGTGGTGCCACCTCGGTATTGTCTGGAAAGGCGGCAGCAACCTGTGAACGACATGAGTTGAGGGCAGACATCAAGGAAGCTAGGTAATCTGTCAGCATATTACATGAAACATCGGTAATACTTCGGGGTCTAGGAGTACCCCACATGTTAGGGGGGCGGCCGAATACGACCTCGTACGGGGACAGACCTGATCTGGAATGTGCAACCATGCGCATATAAAACAAAGCGACTGGCAGAGCTACTAGCCAGTCCACACCTTTTTCTTTACAAACTTTTGCGATACGGATTTTCAGAGTCTGGTTATGTCTCTCGACCAGACCGGCTGCTTCAGGATGGCGTACACAATGAAACTTCCACTGGTACCCTAACAACAGGGAAACATGCTTCATTAACTCTGAGGAGAATGGCTGACCGTTATCAGAATATACGACTCTAGGGAGTCCATACCTAGGGAAAAATTCACGAACCAACTGTTTGGCAGTGGTCGCGGCTGTGTAATCCGGGACTGGATATGCTTCTGTCCACCTGGACAAAGCGCATACTACTACAAGGACATACTTGAAACCTCGACATCGCTCCATCTGAATATAATCCATCTGGAGGACCTCAAAAGGGTGGTCAGGGGGCTGGAAACCACCTTGTTCCACCGGGACACTTTTACCTGGGTTAAACTGACAACATATCATACAGGTACGGACTTTCTGTTTGGCTGCAGCTCGTAAATGCTTGTTGAACCAAATGTTCTGGATACTGTCTAACATAGCTTTTTCTCCTAAATGTGCTGGACTATGTGCGGTATTGATAATGACTTGAACCATAGAATCGGGGAGAAACCATGTGGCTCTACCCTTCGTTAACCATCCTTGATCTGTCTGGACCCCTCCTTGTTCAGACCATTTCTTGATTTCATCGGGAGTAGCATGTAACTGTATATCTATGACGTCTTGAGTAGGGTCCTTAACTGTCATGCATGTAGTCGGATCTGGAGTATGTGTCTGATTAACTGGAATGTCTGGAGTCTGTGCTGTAAGCTTGGCTGTGCGATCTGCTAGATCATTACCTTGAGAAATAATGTCAGTAACTTTCGTATGTGCTTTGCACTTCATGATAGCAATAGATGTCGGTAAATGTATGGCATCTAACAGGGCTTGAATAAGGAGACCATGCTGAATCTTGGTTCCATGAGAAGTCATGAAACCTCTCTCCTGCCAGAGCACTCCGAAGTCGTGTACAACTCCGAATGCGTAACGTGAATCTGTGTAAACATTAACTTTCAGGTTCTTGGCGTGTATACAGGCTTGTGTCAGGGCGACTAGCTCTGCTGCTTGAGCGGACAGGGTATCAATACGGTGTGTCTCAATAACTTCGGTGTCAGTAGTTACTGCATATGCTGCGACTAGTTCTCCTGTACTAGTTCTCATACATGAACCATCCACATAAAGTGTCAGGTCGGGATCTGGTAACGGAATATCTGTCAGGTCTTGTCTTGGCTTTGTCGTAATGTTAACTACTTCCACACAATCATGTGTGTCTGGATTTAAATTAACTGATGGTAACAGTGTAGCAGGATTCAGAACGTTGCAGCGTCTGATTTCTATGTGTGGCTGGAACAGTGTCAATTCATAACCTGTTAAACGTGCAATTGTCAAGTGCTGTGTTTGTGTTCGGTTTAAAAGAACTTCTACGGAGTGTGGAACTTGTACTGTCAGGGAATGCCCTAAAACTATGGAATCACTTTGTCTGATAGCTAGTGCTGTGGCTGCAACTGACTTGAGGCACGCAGGCAACGCCTGGGCGACTGGATCTAATGTGCTCGAAAAATAAGCACAGGGCTTGTATTGTCCTGCTTGATCTTGTGTGAGAACAGATAATGCTGTACCTTCACGTTCAGTAACGAAAAGTGTAAAAGGCTTACTGTAGTTCGGTGTAGCTAGAACTGGAGCTTGACATAGGGCTTTCTTTAACTCATTGAAACTAAGTGTATGGTCAGATGTCCAAGGGAGGACAGTCGATACGGCTGCCTCCTGTGTCGTTAACTGTATCAGTGGCTTGGCTAGAAATGCATACTGGGGAATCCATTGTCTACAATAAGAAGTAAGGCCGATAAAGGCACGTACCTCCTTCTGGGTTCTGGGCTGGGGAAGACTCGCTATTAACTGGATACGGTCGGGTGTCAACTGCCTACCCCTCTTGGACAGCAAGTGTCCTAAGTATACCACTTGCTGGACACAGAATTGAAGCTTCGAAGGTGACACCTTGTGCCCCATCTCGGCTAGAAAATACAGGACTGTAAGTGATGCTCGCTCGCAGTCACGTTCAGAACGGGCTGTGATCAGTAGATCATCGACATACTGGAGTAGGGCAGTGTCAGTTGGCATGTGAATGTTGTCTAGTTGTCTCTTGAGTGCTTGACTGTAAATACTAGGGCTTTCTGTGAAACCTTGAGGAGCGCGTGTAAACATATAGCTCCTTCCGTTTAAACAAAATCCGAAAAGAAACTGGCTGTCTGGATGAATTGGAACACTAAAAAATGCATTCTTGAGGTCAATGACAGTGAAAAACATGGCTTCGGAATCAATAGCAGTTAACAGGGAAGAGATGTCTGGAACAACTGGGTACTGAGGAATAATACATTTATTAAGCTCTCGTAAATCAATCACTAATCGATATACTGGGGGTGCATTTGGATCAGTACGTTTCATGACTGGAATGATCGGAGAATTACACACATTGGAGTCAGTTTCTACAACTACTCCTTGAGCCATGAGCTCGTCAATAATTTTGGATAAGGCTGCTACAGCCTCAGGTGGCAATCTGTACTGTCTGATTCGTGGTAACACTACACCTGGTTTGAGAGTCACACGATGGGGTGTGATTTGCATGTAACCTACATCAGTTGGACCTTGCGCCCATAAATGCTGCGGAACATTAGACAATCTTGAATCAAAATCTCGTAATACATAGTGACCCTTAAAGTCACGTAGGAACAGACGTATTCCCTCTGGGGAACAGCAAATAACTGCACCTAATTCTTTCAGTGTCTTAATGCCTAATAGATTTTCTGGACATGTCTTAGTGAGTAACAGATCAGTAGTGCGGGACAATGGACCTACTTCTAGAGTGACTGGCTTTGATATCTCATTAACTATTGGCTTTCCTGAAAATCCAAGGGAAACATTTCTTGAGCCTGAGAGCGGAGCCCCTGGAACTTCGGCATGGCTAATTGTGGTCCTACTTGCCCCTGTATCGATCAAAAACTTTCTGTCTTTCCCTAATACTTGACTATGAACATAGGGACCTTCTTGATCTACGGGTATCTCGATGAGAGGCAAGCCTACCTCCCTCTCTAGGCTGTTTCATGAATATGGCTGATACTCTGGATACTCTGTCTGAGCATACTGGTACATCTGTGATGTAACGTGCTGTGTTGCAGCAATAGGCTGCGGTGCGGAAACTGTCTGTTGTGCATTCTGTGGCTGAGGAATCTGTGAAACTTGTTCTTGTCTAGGCGGACGTGGTCTTTCTTTAGTCTTACCAGTAGCTATATTATGTTTCAGAACTGCACACTCGTTTATAAAATGACCTGGCTGTTTACAATAATTGCAGTTCCCTTTAACGGGAGCTGCAGGATGACTGGCTTGATTCGGACCCCTCTTCTGACTGTCTTGAGGAACAGATTGTGCAACTAGCACTTTCATTTTCGTGTCTTTCATACGTTTTCTTTCGTGTTCTTGCTCTTCCCTGATTCTATTCTGGTGATACTGGAGCATCTGGAGCATCTGGGACGGGGTATTTGCTTGCCAGGTGCTTTCGACTTTCAAAACTCGATTTTTAATTTGTGGACTTGAATTCTCGACTAATTTGGTAACGAAAAGGTGAGGGTATGACTCACTACTTGTCTTGAGACCACTGTTAATACTGAAACATTTCTCAAATCTAGAATAAAAATCACTAATATCTTCATCTTGTTTCTGTTTACAGGCTGAGATTGCATCCCAGTCTTCTTTTCTCGTTGTCAATAATCTAGGTAAAACTTGAATCAATAATTCTGGTAATTCTTTACATTTATCTCCAAGACCGGTACCTGGTACTCGTGCCTTGTCTTCAGCTTCTAGAACTGCCCAATCGATCTTTTTCTCTCCCACCTCCCATTCCTTTTCCTTTAACTTTTCATACACCCCTGCGGGTAACAGGACCTTTAACATTTTAATGATGTCTGGGTAAGTGTATTCTCCCATACGGAGCATGTCTTTTAATTCTCTATGGAACCCTGCTGGATCTTTGTCATGACAGGGAATTAATTTCTTCATTTCAAGAAGTTCCATCTTTGAAATCGGAGTGTATACAAACACTCGTTGCATTACGCCACCCGCCCCTTGGACTGGGTGGACTTCTCGTAACGGGTTCTGTCTGTCTATGTAAAATAATTTACTTTCTGGGGGTGAGACATGAACAAAATGCGGGTTCAGAAACGTTCTATACTTGTGACGCTGTTCTAGAATGACACTCATTAAATCGGTACCTAGACCTCTCCATCTATACTGGAGTAACTCGTTCAGGATATCATGCAACGGACCTGGATCAGAATGTTGACCCTCATACAGAGTAATAAGGTGTTGGATCATATACATACCCGCCAGTCGTTGCTCGGCTGGGGGCAGTTTCAGAAACATTTGTGCCACTATTTCGTCTGGAAAAGTGGTAGAATCAGTAATCCATCGGACTGCTGATCGGGCTAGTTCTTGTTCATGCATGGTACTTAACTCACTATAACCGATTCGTGATTTCAGAATGTGATCGGTAGCTTGAAATACTTGTTCTAGAGAACCTTGTTCTGGTGCTGGATGATGAAAAATAGACTTGTGTTCTAGACGTAAATGGCGATCCGGAAATCTAGATTTTCCTACATACGCTATTCTGGCGGAATTCTCGTCTTCCTCTTCAGGATCAGAGATACTTTCTTTCTCGCTTACTTGTGCTGCTTTACGCTGGTCGTGTAACCTTATTATTTCTTTACGAATTTTCTTGTACATACTCTCTATGGCACCGACGGTCTTGTGCTTACCCTCGGCTATATTATCACTCCACCTTGTCAGGATTCTCATTTCGGCAGAATCTTTAGACGGGTAATCTTGTTCTCTTATTAGACAATTGATCAGGAACTTTAATATCATGAGCTGAATCTCGGCTTTCCTTTGAGACATAATCTCGCCAATACTTTCTGGATCATCCCCTGTACGGATGAAACGATATATTCTGTCTAGATCTTCTTTCATATTCGGTAAGGTGACTAGATACTCGGCCACCTTTCTTACGCGGAATGAATATAAAACCATATTATCCTCGCCTGGGACTGGATCATAGACACATTCGGCAAGGGCTTGTCTGATTTCTGCAACAGACTGATATCTAGGCGTACGCTGTGATGCTTGTGCATGTAATTCGGCTAACGTTAAACGCTTGTGTGGCGGCGGGGTTTGAGGAGGACCTCCTCCTGCGGCCCCTAAACTGGAGTCGTCTACTGAGGCTCTACGTCCTGGCAGAGTGGGAAATGGAAATGTAGGCTGGACTTGTATGACGGGCTGGACCGGGGGTACCGTAACAGGTACTCCGGTGTCTGGAAGAGCGGGAAGTGCCTGATTTACAGGGACTGGCGGAGCGCGAACAGGATTTGCATATTCTGGGACTATGTCGTCCAAGTAGGACGAAATAAAAATATCAGCTGCGGTCTGTTTGTGACGTAACTTAGTCGGAACTAATGGTGGCGGGAAATTATTGGATGCCTCTGGGGTCGCTTTTGGCACACCTTCGGCAAGAAGAGGATACATACCCTTAATGAGGGCATGCCTCTGTCTGTCTGACTGTTCGGCTTTGACTTGTTCACCTATCTCGATTAATTCTCTTTCTTGGGCTCGTTCCTGGGATTCTCTACTTAACTCTGACTTTCTGACTTCTTTCTCGGTTCTTCTATGAGCTTCCTTACGCCATAACTCGATGGCATCTTTCTGTGACTGTCTGGCTTTCTTTTTCCATAATGCTTCTTCCACTCGCATGATACATTCGGCATCCCATGTACCCGATACGGGCCATCTATACTTTTCTTCTAACTGTTTGGTATACTCTACCCATAAATCTAGATACATTATGGCGCTTATGCCATGTTTCTGATACATAAAGTGACCTGGACTGTCCCTGGGCGGGACAGGAACCGCTTCCTCTAACAGACCCTTTCTAGTTTTTAACTGACGTAACTTGGAAAATATAGGCATGACTGAACTGTAATCTGGACACAATACAATACACAATAAAAACACGAAATCACATCACACTCATACCACAACAGTAAAATACATGAAGAACATTATAAATAACAGTTCGAACAGAATATTACCTGGAATACTGAGAACGGAAACAGAACAGAATTTCTTGAGAACGGAACAGACTAGAATTACTGGATGCACTGCTGTAACAGTACGGAACATACCGGTCCCATAAAGGGACGCATCAAGACCCGTATCCACCTAGGTGAACACTTCGTTTGTGAGTCTGGGCACCACCAACCCACGGACCAGGAGTCAATTTAGATTGGTCCTGTCTAGATACTACCCCAGCAATGGTACTCACCGGGCAGCACGGAACGGAAGGCCTCGGACTGGACTGGACTGCGGACGACGAACTTCGGACTTCAGTTACAGGTGGGCCTCCGGATACCTCGGACCTTGGACTCTCGGCTTGGGCTCTGGTCGGGACTCGCCGCGTTCCTCCACCGTCTCGTTTGGATGCTGGACCGCCTCCTCCGTCTCCTCCGTGGGCCTGAGGGATACTTGGAGCAGAAATATCTGCCAGTGCACGGTATGGTTCCGTCACGACTGCAGAGGGTCAGGGGGTCGGCGTGGCTTCACCGACGCGTGGGGAAAGGGCAAGTCCCTGTTCGGGCGCCATTATGTGGTATATAAATAAATAATACCGGATCTATTTTTGAATGAATGAATGAATAACAGACAGCTCAATAAAATAAGAGTCAAGATTCGAGGTAGTAGGAGTTTCTGCAGGTTTATTACAGCATAAGGACAGGATCAGGACAACCTGCATAGGAACAGAGGTGACAGGGCCCAGCAGGACAACTGGGGCCCAGCAGCTGCCGGGGGTTGATCTGGGATGAGCGCGCTAGCTTTTTAATAACAATACATCAACTTATATACATAGCGCAAACACATAGCATTACATTGCAGTAGGCGTAGCAGTGGGTGGAGCAGAAGGCGTGACGCGTAGCAGTCGCGAGAGATAACAGTAAAAGTAGGTGTAACTGGGAGTATACATAGACATGTGATGCAAACGTAACAGAATATGTCATGAATGGGCGGAAACATAGGAGGGGGCTACCTAAGGAGCCGGGACCTCTAACCTGGTGGTGCGCGAAAACTGGCAATGACGTGTTACTAGGAGAAGCTGGGGGCTACGAACTCTGTGCTAGGAGCAGAGACTAGAGTCTGGAGGGTCGGAGCGACATGTACCTAAACCCTATCTGGTATCTGATGTTTAGGGAACATGTTGATATAAACTAGAAGTCATGAGGGGAAAAGCTAACTTGATTCTAAGACTGGACCATGCATTATTCTACATGTAGTGCGTGATGAAGAATATTAAATGACCATTAATACAGTATTTCTCTAACGTGGAGCCGAATAGGCTAGACAATGACGGAAACTATTGATGCAGTTCAGTAGCTTAGGAATGCAAAGAAGGAGGACTGAACTGATAACTGGAACTATAACATACTTTTGGCAGACTCAGAGGCAGAGCCAAGCTGCACCGGGCACTGCGAGGCAGGAAGTAAGTGAAGGGTCGAGGATACAGGTGGGGGCTGTATCGCTCCTCAGCGAGGCTTTCAGGAGACAGGAGCTGAATCTGATGTCCGGGCCCTTTTGAGGCCTAGAAACGGGGACTTTATACTGGAATAACGTGCATACTGAGAACCGTGGCAACATTACTTTACATAGGCATGATATTCGTAGTATTCACGAGGACTAGAAAATGTCATACCAGAGGTGGACACAACTATAATTGCGTCATTAATCAGACATGGGGAATAACATATGCATATTGGTCATGCACACATAACATATGATGGATGAGGCGTAGGGACACAGAACATGGCAAAATTTACTTTTCCACATTCCATCTTTGAAATGCTCCCGCTCCCTTCAAACTGTCTCGCGACCGTTACCAAATCCATCATTCCTATCTGGACTGCAATCATCAACGCCTCTCTCCGGCAGGGATCAATACAGGCCTCGCTGAAAGCAGGCCAAATCCTACCCATTCTGAAAAAAACATTGCTGGACCCAGCCTCCCCAGACAACTTTAGACCAATTTCCAACATTCCGCTCCTGGCGAAAGTGCTGGAAAAGTGTGTACAATTACAGCTAAGTCACCACATCAACAACTACCATCTACTCGATGACTGTCAATCAGTCTTCCGACCGGGGCACAGCACCGAAACCACCATGCTCCACATTGTTGATGACGCTCTTCAAGCCCTTGACCAAGACAAAACCTGTCTCCTGATCCTCCTTGATCTCTCATCGGCCTTCGACACGGTCAACCATGTGATGCTACTCGAACGCCTTAAACTCAGGATGGGATTAGAAGGCACAGTCCTCGACTGGTTCAGATCCTACCTCCATAACCGATCTCAGAGATTTCTAGTCAATGGCGAACTGCCCGCTCCCTCCGTGGTCACGGTGGGAGTCCCTCAGGGATCAACATTGTCCCCCACACTCTTCAATCTTTATCTGGAACCCCTTGCCGAAGTCCTGCGCACTGCAAATATCTCCTTCCATATGTACGCTGATGACACTCAGATCTACATAAAAATCTCATCTCTTGCAGAGATCCTCACCCCGAATGAAGCCCTGAAGCTGACCGTCAGATGGCTCTCCTCCAATCAACTAAAACTAAATGCCAAGAAAACTGAGTTCCTTCTAATCTCCCCACCCAAGAACAACCCCGACATCCAGACATGGATTAAAGCCATCACAGCCTTAAACTGTTCCCCGAGCATTGTGAACTCAGCCAAATCTCTGGGAATTACCTTGGATTATAACCTAAATATGCGAGATCACATCAACACAATGGCGAAATCGGACAGATTCCACCTGAGATACCTATGGAAATTGAAACCCTTTCTAGACGCTCCGGACCTAAAACTCGCAGTCCAATCATTAGTTATCTCTCGACTGGAATACGGTTGCTCCACCCTCTCCGGTTTACCCAAGGTCACTCTGGCACCCTTAAAAGCCTGCCTCAACGCAGCCGCCAGACTACTTACAGGCTCAAAAAGATTCGATCGCATCACTCCTCACTTGAAAGCGTTAAACTGGCTCCCCTTCGAGGCGAGGATTCACCTCAAGCTGGCATGCATCACGCACAAGGCCCTTCACTCTAACTCCCCTGCGTATCTTGCACAGAAGCTTGTGTTATCTGGAGGAAACAGAAACTTAAGATCGACCAAGGCCCTCCTACTCCGGCCTGCACGCTTTAGGAAAATAAAAACCTACAATCGGGCTTTCACCGGAACTGCACCAAGAATATGGAACTCCCTCCCTCCCGACATTAAAAAAATCGCTTCCTTTGCTCGCTTAAAAAAAGAGGCCAAGGCCTTTCTTATGGATAATTTCCTTGGCTAATCTCGTTCCCTCAGCCACCTGAGAGACTAGTGCCTTATCCTGCATCCTTGTACATTACTTTTCTTGTTCATTGTATTAGATTTGTCCTTCTGTATAGCCTATCCTATCCCCCAGGTACAGTACCTGTTTGCTACCCTGTCCCACCTTCATCCCCCTGATTTTCTGTAAGCTCTCCTATGTACTAATTTTTATCGTTTTTACCTGTTTTTTTGTTGTGCTATGACCTGCCGTGACCCTGTATTACTCTATTGTATCTGTTAAGCGCTCTGATACCCTCATGGGTCATGTTCGCGCTCTATAAAACCTTAAAATAAATAATAAATAAAAATAAATGACTGCTGATCCATGCTACTGTCATATAGCTACTGTTTATCTTTATAATGTGTTAAGTTAGCGTAGGCTTATTAAATGTTTAAACGCCATTTTTCCTTTTGCTGCTTCTGCACACGACACTTAATTGTTGATTTAGCTTTCAACCTAGAAGTCCGTTATAATTTACATGAGAATAATATGTTATTGCTCTGATATCAGCTTTGCTTAATAAACTATGTCTGTACAGAGAGTGCTGAAGCTTCAAGGATAACACGATACAGAATTGTTATGAGGTCTGATCTCCGCACCTTCATAGACATAACATAAGTGCAGCTTCTGCCAAATTTAGGCTTTAGGCGGGTTTTATATTGCTTTGCTTAGAACACAGACACACACTTGATGCGGTTCGCATGCAGAGAGAGCTGGTGGAAGCTGATGTGATCTCTTCATACTAGGATCTTGGGGTATGTGCCTGCCCTGCTAAAACCCAAAGAGACCTTCTTAGATATTAATATAATATGCTAGTTAGGGAGGGTGAGAAATAGGTGTTGTTAACCCTTATTCATTACAGCATCTTAGCATGCTGTCACCATTTGCTTTTTACGGACGAGTTACTATGCTGATAACTTTGCTTCTGATAATATGTTTCCTTGTATTATCTAAGATACTGCGTTTGAGAAAACGGCATTAGTAAATAAACATTTCAAATGTGCACGTGTCTTCATTTACTCCACGTTCTGGTTTGAAATGATTGTATAACGAAAGAGTGCTCATGTGTTCCACGTGACCTGAGGTATTGTAAGTTCATGTTCTGGTTTGTCTAAACATTGGGAGTTTGTTATGACCAATGAGACACTGTAGCTAGCTCGGTAAGGGGATTTTGGGTACTGAGGTGAGTTTTGGGCCACCCTAATTCACTGAGGTTCCAAATCTCTATGCACAGTTCTGTAGGTGAACGGAATCCCTGCGACATGGCACCGTTGGTGGTCTTATATCATGACACTCGAGTAGTATATCATTCAAACCTTAACCCCTTCACCGTCGTTTCCGGAAAACGGTGGTGTCGGAAAAACCTACCTATTTTTGAAATAGGTCTTTTCAAGCTTGAATCTTTCTAAAACGGTTTCCTTGAATTACTACCCAGTTGTGCTACAAAGTTTCCTTTGTTTTCTAACTTCCTGTGCAGTCATGGCCCAACCTGTGCTTATTCCGCAGCATAGTCGCATTGCGGTGCGCAATCATATGCAGACTTACCAAGTCCCATTAGAAGGCTTGGCTGTGTTTTTAGTGGTGAGTGCGGATGCAGCTTACCCTTACGAACTGTTTTATTCGTGGGGGACGTTTCCGGCTGTGGACGCAGACTCTGGTGTGTTCCACACTTACACTCCCTCACCTGTGCCGAATGAATATACTCCGTACAGGGCACTGGAAGTACCTATAGATCATTGGCAGCATCGAGTTTGGTTTGGTGGCGCCCTACCCCATTCGTTGACCGCTCCGAGGTTAGGTCCTTTGTCCATTCCAGGAGCAAATTGGCCTGTTTTGGCTGGATTTACCCCTCATCCTCAACACGGCAATTGTACCCTAGCGGAGGTACGTAGGCTACATGTTGTCTCCATTGCCGTGATTCGTGCATTAGTGCAATACATAGGTCGTCACCTCCCGGGTGGACCCCCGGGGGGTCCGGCTCTCCCAGCTGAACATGGCGGATTGAAGCTCAATCCGGTTATGGTCAATGCAGTGTTTGGTAAGCGACCGGAGGGTAAGGATGACTTTCCTTTTTGGCTTGCCGAGAAATTTGACCAACTGGAAGCAGTATTTCCTAACACGACTCCTGGTGAAAAACATAGAATCTTGATGATTAGTTTACCTAAAGATTTAGCTCCCGAACTCGTTGACTGTGAAAGCTGGGGGAGAACTTTTGCGGCTGTTTATGCGAGGTGTTTCGGCACCCCGTCTATGGCTGTACTGCCTACGATCAATAAACGTGTTCAGGACGATCACGGACTGGAAGCAGCGGTTGAATTGGGTATGCGCCTGTGTGGCTCCTTTGAAATAGTTTGCGATCTCGTACTTGCTAATGTCAAGGGGGACGCTGTGAACTTTCAGGTGTTTAACGCATTGGCAGCTATTCCCGATGCCGAAAAACCCCGTCAGTTAGCGAAGATTGTAGTGGCTGCTTATAAAACAGTGGGTCGCACAAGTAAGGGTCTAAAGTATTTTTCTGACAAAGAGAAAAAACAACCGCAGGGGCAGTCTGCTCAGGCAGATGTCCAGCCCAAGTCCAAAAAACAAAATTGGCCTAAGAAACAGAATCAGGGGAAGCAGAAACAGCAGACTCAAGAATCTTTTCCTGCGGCTCAGGTGCCTGCGCCGACTGAACGAGTTTATGACTTGCGCGATCGCGCGACGATTAAATCACCTGATCGATTTCAGGTTTCTGATCAACGCTCTCCTCGTTCCTTTCAGGACTCATCGGCTCCGAAGACCGGTGGTGGAGGAGGCGGAAGGGGACTGGGTGGTCAGCAAGGACGTGACCAGCCCCGCAAGACAGACGGCACGGGTCAGCAGGACGGCTCAACGCTGAAGAGACCGCAGTTTGCCAAAAAGAAAGGGCAGCTTTAACAGCGCATCGATATGCCACAGATAGTGAGAACGCGGCTTCGGAATCTGACGTGGGCTCTGACCTTGCTGGAGAACGCGGCGGAGATTACCATTGTAAGAGAGGCCCTGCGTCCACTACTGAGGGTGACAGCGACTGATGTTTACGCTGTGATAGAAACAGCCGATACAAGAGTTGCTCCCCCTGATAGACTTTATGAAATTGCCCTGTTAATAGAAGGTGACATACAACGTACCATCAGAGGGGTGTTTTGGGAAAATCTTTCATCTAAGTATGACATTTTGCTTACGGAGGCTGACTCGCCCCCACCTTTTGTGCTCGCGGCGCCGCGAGGGGAGGAGTTAATCCTCCCGAGTTTCGCGAACACGGTCTCGAAAGAGCATGCGCAGAATTTTGCAAAAGAGTGGGCTAGGGCTCTAGCGCCGGCTCTGTACCGCAACCAATGTGGTTGGGATAAATTGTCCCCATGCCACGAGATTCCATTGCGGTCTCAGCCGCAGCCACAACCTCAATATCCCATTCGACGTGAAGCCAAGGCTTCCGTCGCGGCAATCCTTGAACAATTGGAATATCAGGGAGTTATTGAAACATGTGTGTCACCGATGAATAACCCTCTTTTTACTGTGACCAAGCCTGACGTATCGTATCGTTTGGTTTTGGATTACCGGCATTTAAACTCGCACTGCCGTAACTGTGCAGTACAGAATACTCACGGCTCTGCCCTAGTGGATAGTCTAGTGCGTAAGCGTTTTAAAACAACGCTTGACATTTCCAACGGTTTTTATGCCCACAGATTGGATAGCTTTAGCTCCCAATGGACCAGTTTTACATGCGCTGGGGTCCAAAAACAATTCCGGCGTCTCCCAATGGGCTATAAGAATAGTCCTGGTATATTTACCGCACGCATAGTCTCTTTTTTGGAGAGGATCGACCCAGATGCTTGCTCGTATGTGGATGACATATATCTCACAGACGACGAAATTTGGGAGCATCCGTGTCGTGTAAATTCGATTATTTGTAACTTTGCAGACATGGGTTACAAATGTAACTTTGCAAAATCGCACATTGCTGAGTACACAGTGTTGTTCCTGGGCTATGAGCTCAACAATGATGGTAGAGGTTTGGCTCCTCACTTCTTGGAGAAATGCGCACAGTTGCGTGCTCCTACAACACTGAAAAAATTACAGTCTTTACTGGGCTTTCTAAATTTCGGGAGAACTTACATTCCGGAATATGCCCAGCGTATCAAGCCTTTGTATGCTTTGATACAACCAACTTTTTCCAAATCATGCTGGCTGCCTGAGCACTCAGCCATCTTGCAGTCCTTGCAGGCAGATCTGCTCGCTTCAACATTTTTACTGACTCGTGATAACCACCCCAACCTGGTGGTAAGAATTATTCCTGGGACAGTGGGTTTCACGTACCTCACTTTTAATGAAGGAGACACAGTCCCTATTGCTTACAAGTCACACTTGTACACTTCGGCTGAAATGCGGTTTTCCACTGTGGAGAAAGTTTTGACGGCTGTGCAGATGGCGATTCTTAAGGAACGTGCTCTGTCACAGGGAAAGCGCATGTTGGTTGTTACACCCTGTCCTCATTTGGAGGCAGTTACGAAAGCCAGTGTACCGAATTCTAAAGCTTTGCACCCTCGGTGGATTCAATGGGCTGCTTCCTTGACGTCCACGGATGTCACGTTTATTTTTGACGCCTCATTACGGTCGCAAGAGTACTTGCAGTATGAATTCGTTCATCCTGCTCCTCTGGCTATGCGACCTTTGGAGGACTTCCATTGCATCATTTACACTGATGGTTCGGCGCAGGTTGCGCATGGCTCTAAACACGCCTACGTTTCCGCTTGCGCCATTGTGGTCGGTGCCATGGTGAACGATGAGTTCAAGTCCAAAGTGGTGCACACGCAGACTCTAGGGGACTGCACCGCACAATTGGCAGCTTCGTGCTCTCTTACTAGCGTTGGAGTACGCTGATCCTAGTGTGACTACTCTTATTGTGAGTGATTCTTACTACTGTGTACAGTCTTACAATGAAAACTTGTTCTTTTGGATTCAGAATGATTTTCGTGATTCCAAGGGTAGCACAATAAAACACAAGATGATCTGGGTTCGAGTGGCTGAGCTTAAGGCTAAAATGCCACTCGTTTTTGTAATTCATACTCTCGGCCATCAGCGTGTGGGAGTCCACGCTGTCGGTAACTCGCTTGCTGATGAAGCAGCGAAATCAGCGGTGTCTACATACTTAGTTGCAGCAGTTACTCGGTCCAAAAGTAAGATTGATGATGACATCTTGGCGGCTGTTGCTGCCACTGAGAAGGGAGGTAAACATCCTACGGGGTTCCCTTCGAAGTACACATACCACTAAAGTCCCGAAAAGGTTCCTTTTGTGAAAATTCCTGAAGTTGGAGAACGTTTGATTCCCAACTCGGATCGCAGGGCTACGTTGATTACAGCGGCACATGAAGGTGTGGCGTCTCCGCCACTGTAACTCAATTACAACAACGTTTCTGGTGGCGAGGACTGTACAAACAGACGCGAGATTATGTCCTTCAATGTGACATTTGCCAGCAGATTAAACCTTCGACTGCTGCGCGTCCGCCACAGACACAGTTGTACATTTCTAATAAACCGCTAGGATGTGTTTATTTAGATCACTGCGGTCCTTTTTCCTCTGATACTGCGTATAAGTACATCTTAGTAGCAGTGGATTCATGCACACGCTTTGTATGGGTTTGGCCCCATCGCAGCGCTGATTCACGGACTGTCATTAGAGATTTGCATGTCTTTGTAGGGATTTTTGCCTGTGGTACCTTCCATTCGGATCAGGGTCCGGCTTTCGCCTCTAAGGCGTATAAGGATGCCATGACTTCGATGGGGGTCCAAGTCAAGTTTTCGTCTTCCTACAGACCTGAGGGTAATAGTGTAGTGGAGCGAATGAACCGTGACTTAAAGCAATCTTTGACAGCTCGAGTTATAGGCACTGGCAGAAACTGGCTGGCCCACCTCAATGGCGTGCAGCGTGCTCTTAATAATCTCCCTAGAAGGTCTCTGGGTGGGCGGACCCCATACGAAATGCTCTTTGGCATCAAGATGTACGTCCCTGACCTTGACGGTCTAGACTGCGTGGCTCGCGCCACAACCTTTGACGTAGATGAACATTGCACTGTTTTACAGGATCTACAAAAGACCAGAGACAGTCTTGCGAAGGAACATTTGCCCTCCACATCGGATGTTGCGTTGCAGATCCCGGTAGTCGGCTGGCTACCCCAAGTTGGAGAACTGGTTCGAGAGAAGATCGATAACAAGAAAGAATTTGGTCCTTCCTATCGAGCTCCGGTTCCAGTCCTTGGAGTGAAGGGCACAAGAACAGTCATTTTACCTCCGCTTCCTGGTCATAAGGAAAACAGGTTTATCTCAATTGACAATGTCAAGATACACAGAGTGGCCGATTCTCCTTAGTATGACACCGGCAGTCTCCTGTCCTTCCATTGTGAGAAATTCAGTTTTGGCCACTGCTTCTAATCCTGAAACTGAAGTGGCCATCGAATTGCCTGCAATTTCCAGTCCTTTATTAAGTACTTTGCCTGGTACTGACCATGATGATATAGACTACACTTACCCCACTGACTTATCCATGCCTGACCTACAAGCACATTTGGCCACAGAATCCAGATTTTCATTTGACACTGTTTCCATTGCCTCGAAGAAACCCTCGCGTTTTGCAGTTTATGCCAGCTTATTTAAAAAACATTTTTTGATTCCCCCTTGGACATATATTTGGCTGGTGCTTTTTTCAATTTACCTTTTTATGTCAATTGGGTTTGTGTTTTATTTTTTCCTGATTGTAAATGGACACTATGTCGAGGAAAGAACATGCATTCGACATCTCAATGGAACTTTGGCCCCCCTTTCCTCATCGCATTCTGCACACAGACTGAAAAGAGACTTGACATTTGTTAACATCACTGCTTGGCCCGTCCTTGATGGGATAGTGTGGGATGCCGTTAGGTTTCAAATTCATGGCCCTACCGAGGTTGTTAATGTCCCCAATGTGCTTAGAGTTAACATGGGGGATGTGGTGAAACAAAACATACGTTCTGATGATTGGGATGTTCAGGCTGTAGATACTTTGTTTTCTGATTTGAAATATTATGCTGCCTTTGATGCGGAAGATTTGTACTTAGAATCTGCTAATTATGGTGATTTGTTTTGCTTTCAACATTTTGGCAATCACTTCTTACACAAAACAGCGTCCAGAAGGAATACTGTAAATTATACACAATGGGAGCATTGCCCAGCTCCTAAACAAGGCAGTTCAAGTACTTTTTTGAAAAAGTACACTTATTTTACCAACTTCAATCAGTCTAATCCCGAGTCCTTTTATTTCAAAATGACACAGAAGCCGATGTCCAAGGTTAGACTTACCGATACCAAATTATTGTACTCGAAGTCCTTTCTTGATCAGCTGGCTGTTGGCGGCTATGAATTGTGGAAGGAAACTATTGACCTAAAATCAGTTTGGGGTTCTAGAAGCTGGCAGGTACAAGGCACTGAGGCTTTGCACCGAGCATGTCTCATCCCGAATCAAATGTTGTTTTTGAATTCCTCTATTTCACAGACAACATGCTTTGGATTGGCTACTTCTAAAAAATTGAATACTCCAACCATCCCTGAGTTAGAAGAATATTCTGGCTGGAGTAATTATACTCAGTTTTCGATTAGGGACTTACAGACCCTATTGCTGAATTCATCCTTTAACATCTCCAGTATAGATCCTAGAGGTTGGCTAATGTGGCACAGAAGTGCTGATTCATGCCAGCACCGTTTTCTGGGTTTGTCTGATGGCTTTACACAGGTCAGACCTGACCCACGTTTTGAAACTGAACATTCGGTCACAACTTATTCAGAGGGCAAAATATTGTAAAAATTGGCTAAAACATTCTAAATTGTCTGCAGTTAAATTACATCTTGCGAAGCTGAATGATGATGTAGATTTAAATGATTTCATAAAAGGCCCGGCTAGTGGTAGATCAAAAAGGTGGATATATGCTATTTACAATGAAATCTGGAAGACATCACAGATTGAGGCGGCGACACGCCTTAGAGCTATAGATCAAGCCAATCTAGAAAAAGTGCTTGCTGTGGTGGATAATAGTATTAACATGTTTTCTTCCCGCATTTACACGTTGGATAATATTGTGTCTTCTGTGGTGGATATTGTGCAGGATGAAGTGTCTGTGTTGTACCATGGTCAGAATCAATTGCGTTCTATCATGCAATTTGCGTGGACCCTGCAGACGCGGAAGTCTGGCAAGGTGCCATGGACCTACATGAATGTCTCCTCTCTCTTTGCCCCATTTAATTTAACTGACAAGCAGCGCTTGCTTTCCATGCGAGATTCTTCCTTTTCAATGTTACATATTGAGAGATTAGAGTCCTTGCCTTTTTCCGTGGCAGAGGCCAACGATGCAACGTGGCTTATCCACGGTTTGATAACATTACCTTTTGCTTTGTATAAATTTACAAATTGTATGCGATATGTTGCCATAGGTCGCTATGAGCTCTTAGGTAGTGCGTTTCTCCATGAAGTCTGGTCCCTTCCTTTTACTTATAGATGTTTGAAAGACGGATAGGAGGTTTATCTGAATGGGGAGGAATGTACAGAAACACCAGATCACTCATTAATGTGTAGGCACATACAATTGCACGGTTCTTGTAACCAGGAACGGCCAAACTTAGCCTGTGTTTTAAAAGGGACTCCATTTCCAGCAATCATCCCGACTTTTACCTTACTGGGGAACGGAAGTTATTTACTTTTAAATAATGAAGATTGTTGTGGGTTAATTAAAGGTGTTGCTTATGTGGTAACAGTAACTGAGCGTGTAGTTTGCTGCAAAAATGTGCTATACCCACCCACGCATGGGAACGGGGATGTTTCCATCTGGCCGCGCATCCCAACCTCGAAAGCGGAGTTCAATGGCATGAGCAGAATAAGAGCTCTATTGTCCCAAAAAGAAGTGGCCTTGAGTTCGGCTCGAGAAACATTCGTGCTTCACATAGCCAACACCCGTACAGAGGTTCAGGCCCTTTTAAATACTGATTTACCGTTGCATTTCAGTGAACTGGTTCATTCAATCTTTAACGCGTCCTCGACGACGGGGCTGGCGCACTTTTTTTAAAATAGTTAGCAGCGGTCTTGTGACTTCATTTGAGAAAATATTTGGAGTCATTCCTGCTTTCCTTCATTCCATTTTTTCAAGTCTGTTTGGTGGATTCCCGGTTTTACTGGCACTAGCGGCAGGCGTTCTGGTGATTTTTTGTTTCATTAAATATGGATGCCCTTCATGTGCAAGAAGCCGCGCAGCCCCTCCTGGCACTGTTTCGCAGCAGGATGCTTGAATATTATGGCATACTGCCGCTTGCGACTTTAAGCACGGCGTTTGGATTATCGTTTCGATTTTCCTATTTCACCTGTGTCCAGCCTGTATTTCATTGCCTGAGCTGTGATTTTGACTGGGCCATTGATTTGTGTCTCTGCAAGACGGTTTCTCCTGACATCGATTTTAATCAGCTGATGTGTCCCGTCGTGGCTCATGAGTTGATTTGTTCTGGCGATAGGATTATGGCCTTGGCAGCGATGCATGGACTAATGGGTCAATGGAACATACTCGCAGCAGCGCAAGATTTCTTGGCACAGAGCTTTCTTGAAAACCCACCGAGTTGTCCTCTGATGGTGATAGAGGCTCTGGTACTAGAAGAGCACGTATGTTCTTTCCCACTTTTGAATTGGATGGCTGAACTGTTTTCGGATGAAGATGGTGATTTCATGTTGGAGGCTGTTGCTGCATATTTTGCATATTCGGTCTTGCCCTAAAAACTTTCTTGGTTTCTGATCATGACACCTTTTTCTTTGCATTTTTTCACCTCCCAGACCTATTGACTTGAGTGCTGATGAACACAGTATTGACATTTTGAATTTTTTTAATTGATTCACGGAATTTTTTTCCATCAATTATTAAATTTATAACATTGCTCATCGTTCTTGAACTCTGCTTTCATGAAGATGCCCTTATCTTATCTTATCTTGTCCGTGCTCGGATCATGGGGGGGTGTCATATAGCTACTGTTTATCTTTATAATGTGTTAAGTTAGCGTAGGCTTATTAAATGTTTAAACGCCATTTTTCCTTTTGCTGCTTCTGCACACGACACTTAATTGTTGATTTAGCTTTCAACCTAGAAGTCCGTTATAATTTACATGAGAATAATATGTTATTGCTCTGATATCAGCTTTGCTTAATAAACTATGTCTGTACAGAGAGTGCTGAAGCTTCAGGAATAACACGATACAGAATTGTTATGAGGTCTGATCTCCGCACCTTCATAGACATAACATAAGTGCAGCTTCTGCCAAATTTAGGCTTTAGGCGGGTTTTATATTGCTTTGCTTAGAACACAGACACACACTTGATGCGGTTCGCATGCAGAGAGAGCTGGTGGAAGCTGATGTGATCTCTTCATACTAGGATCTTGAGGTATGGGCCTGCCCTGCTAAAACCCAAAGAGACCTTCTTAGATATTAATATAATATGCTAGTTAGGGAGGGTGAGAAATAGGTGTTGTTAACCCTTATTCATTACAGCATCTTAGCATGCTGTCACCATTTGCTTTTTACGGACGAGTAACTATGCTGATAACTTTGCTTCTGATAATATGTTTCCTTGTATTATCTAAGATACTGCATTTGAGAAAACGGCATTAGTAAATAAACATTTCAAATGTGCACGTCTCCTCATTTACTCCACGTTCTGGTTTGAAATGATTGTATAACGAAAGAGTGCTCATGTGTTCCACGTGACCTGAGGTATTGTAAGTTCATGTTCTGGTTTGTCTAAACATTGGGAGTTTGTTATGACCAATGAGACACTGTAGCTAGCTCGATAAGGGGATTTTGGGTACTGAGGTGAGTTTTGGGCCACCCTAATTCACTGAGGTTCCAAATCTCTATGCACAGTTCTTTAGGAGAACGGAATCCCTGCGACACTACCACTAGGATAGCTGGTCTATAAGGTTGACTTTACAACCACCATCAATAAGGGTCGTTTAGACTGGTGCAAGGTGCCCACTAGAATAGTGGACATCATATGTCAGGCTAACTTCTCACAGGTGTAAACCGAGTCCCTTTTACTATCAACTCGCCTAGACCTTCTACACAACTCACCACCATCCTCTCCCTCAAATCATCCAATGACAATCCTTATCCTCTTTCTTGTATGTTCGTTAACTGCAGATCTGCAGCACTTCGTGCTACGGAGATCTCTTAAACCATCCTCAGCGAGGCTATTGATATCGCTTTCCTCACGATAACATGGCTCAATGGGACCACTCGTGGCCATCCTGGAGCTAGTCACTCCCCCAGGCTATTCTATCTTTAGACAGGACAGACCTGATAGAACTGGTGGGGGCCTAGCCATGATCTACAAAGCTGAGCTTCAAATCTCCCCTCTGAAGAAAGCTGAATACCTGACCCTTGAATACCTTGGCGTTGAACTCAATGCCAAAGGCTCCCCTCCTCTGAGACGGCACAATATCTACCACCCTCCGGGTGAGCTTGAGCTTCCACTCTTTGCTGAGGAGTTATCTAACCTTCTTAGTCATCACTCCTTCTCTGACGTGAAGAATCTCTTTCTAAGAGATTACAACATTCACTGGAATAATGCTGATGACCCCAGTGTGCGGCACCTCGCTAACCTTCTTGAGATGAACGACCTAAAGCAACTCTGCAATAAACCTACCCATATTAAAGGTGCCACTCTGGACGTAATCATCACTAACACTCACTTGGTCTTCCTCACTGACATCATCCCCATTGATTGGTCGGACCACCACCTCATTCTTTTCAATATCTTCGCCTCCATCTCTCCTCAACCAGCATTAAATAACAAGTGTGGCATTATTTTGTCCCAGAGTGCATCATTCTTCCAAATCCATAATGACTGATTTTCCAGCAAGGAGGCAAGAGCTGCCTAAACACAGCCCTAGGGTGGCTAATTTACTCAGATTCTCCCCCTGCATCTGCTCATACATTCCTTAATTCTGCCATCTGTCTAAGGTGGGAAGTTCAGAGCTGTAAATTAAATGACACTGATCTCTGCTCTCCTCTTTGTAGAACATAGTTTATGACTCCTCCCCCTGGCCTGGCATTCCTATGGAACAGCACACTGCCCTGCCAGCAGAGCCGGTCAACCCCAGGGGCTCTTTATCACCTCTACAAGGCAGCCTGGCTAATCCACTTAACTCTGACCAATCAGGGCAGACCACTGCAAGGCTGAATTTGGACTTACAAACAAGAATGTCTTACAACTTCCGGTATGTACACTTTAAGAGAAGTTGAACAATATGATATTGTTGGGTTTATTAATACCATTCTGGAAAAGTCTTTGAATGGCATTTTTAGCCCTCTCCTATCAAGAGTTATTAATGAATAACTTCCATTGTAACAGGGGATTTGCAATGGGAAAAATGACTTGGGACATTTTTCCAGCACCAGGACTTACAAAAACATATTTTATAAGTACTTGTCTTATATCTACAGGACCCCCACCCCATGTGCAACTAGGGGAGACTTTAGGGGTTCTGAATCTGCAGAAATATTGCAGATCCTCCCTCCACAGTGCTCCTAGCATCAAAGTCGAATTTGAGCAGCTCTTTACCACAATGTGGGGAGTTAAAAGGGAAATTTCACTTTAACCCAGGGCATATAAAACTCATTTTATAAGGGTGCACCTTATAAATATCTGACCCCCCACCCGGGACACCTAGGGGAGACCCTGGAGATCCTCAATATGCCAAAACAATATAGGATATCCATTTTTAAGTGCCCCAAACCAAAAAGTCGAGCTTGGGCACAGTTTACTTTTTAAAAGCAGTCCTGGCACCCAGGGCTGCTTTTAAACTACTGACCTCAGGCTTCAGCAGTGCACACATGCAAGTGCAAAACGAGCTGCAGGCCTCTAAACTGCCACGCCCCGGGGTACTAGGAACTTCTAGGTAGTTTAAATCCCCTGCCCTATTATATACTATGTGCCTATAGGGCAGGTCATGCCAATCACAGGGGTACCCCATCATACCAGAGTGTACCCTAGTGTACGTAGGTGTTTTAACTGTTTTCTAATGTGTTCCTTTTAGCTTGGCACTGGCCCTGGGCCTGGTTAGGCAGAGCCCAGGGTCAGTCAGAGTCAGTTACCACCAGAATCAGTCAGCAAAAAGTTGGGGGGTGCCCAGGGCACAGGATGACTTTGCAACAATAGGTATCTCACGTGAAATATTGTGAAAAAGTCCCTGCTCCCTAGTGCATACAGCCAGGTTCTGAAACTGGGATGGTGCAGTGAGCTAAAAAAAAAACGGTGTTGGATCTAGCCCTGATCTCTTGACTGGGTGAGAGTATTCTGCTTAATTCAGAGACTCTGTCCCTCACCACCCCTTGTTGTAAATATTTTTGTCCACCCTAAGCGTGGAAGGGTATACTCAGACATGAGTCCCTTGCTCATTGCACCATCAGGATTCAAGCAAGCCGGGCCGTAGACGGCTGAAATGCCAGAAACCGGTCCCCGGAAGCTTGTTTCCTTCCCAGTGTAAGAATTGGCTTTTGTAGTTTGGTTTGCCCTGTTCCCATCATGCACTGGGACAGGAACAGACTAATTTGCATACAGCCAGGTTCTGAAACTGGGATGGTGCAGTGAGCTAAAAAACGGTGTTGGATCTAGCCCTGATCTCTTGACTGGGTGAGAGTATTCTGCTTAATTCAGAGACTCTGTCCCTCACCACCCCTTGTTGTAAATATTTTTGTCCACCCTAAGCGTGGAAGGGTATACTCAGACATGAGTCCCTTGCTCATTGCACCATCAGGATTCAAGCAAGCCGGGCCGTAGACGGCTGAAATGCCAGAAACCGGTCCCCGGAAGCTTGTTTCCTTCCCAGTGTAAGAATTGGCTTTTGTAGTTTGGTTTGCCCTGTTCCCATCATGCACTGGGACAGGAACAGACTAATTTGCATACAGCCAGGTTCTGAAACTGGGATGGTGCAGTGAGCTAAAAAACGGTGTTGGATCTAGCCCTGATCTCTTGACTGGGTGAGAGTATTCTGCTTAATTCAGAGACTCTGTCCCTCACCACCCCTTGTTGTAAATACCCTAGTGCATGTTCAGCATCTTCAGAAGGGAGGGGACGGGGGGTGAGGGGTCAAACTTCCATAGGCCCCACTCCTTGAATGGGCCTTGGAACGTGCTCTTGGTGAGGCTGTCTGCACATGCAGCACGGCTCACCGGGCGAGTCAACATAGTCGTAGCCCGCACTATGGAAGACGCCATGCCGCCAAGCCACGCTCGCAGGTGACTGGGTGTGGAAAGGAGGAGTGCGTACGCCTTGAGACCGTGAACCATGTGCCAATGACCAAAGAATCTCCTGCCTCACTACCAGCGCCAGCAGGGCAGTGGGAGTAATGCCGAGGCGGCCGGTCCCATAGTGCTCTGCGGCCTTGTGCGCGTTGCATCCTGTCCAACAAGCAGCACAGTGGATTCTGAGGGGGGATGGTGGTCTTAGCTCATCCTGGACCGCAAACCCCACTGAAAGTGCAGCTGACGGCCACTTTATCTACTGGGAGGTGCACACTTTCATACAAAAAGTGTGCTTTGGATGGTTTCACTCTTGCGCCATAGATTATATCATTGCGCCTAGTGGCTTTTGTTAGAAGAATTGACCCGCCCCCTTTTTACCATAACAGTTTCATTAATGACTCAAGAGGCAAGTCGGTTGTCCTGTTTCCCCTCGATGAGCCTTTATTTTCATAGCTGGAGATCCATTATGGTCTGTTAAACCACACACAAGAGAGATTGCTGGACAATGTGCATCCTGAACTGAATTATCTGAAGGTGCTCTCAGATGTGACGATGATGGAAACCGAGGAAGAGGGAAGAAAACTAACTGCCCAGGATCACACTGTTTGGTCAAGATTGGAAGCCAGAATTGGAACCAGGTTCCACGGTTAGACATTGTTCCCGCTTCTGCCCTGAGGACGGTTTTATTAGTGGCCCAAAAGATAGGTCCGTCGTCTTGTGCCTCCTGTGAAAGGCCTTTATTGCTGTTATAGATAAAGCAAAGTTTTTATCTATTAACCCATGTAAGGGAGCGGTTTAGTGCACATCCTGAACCGAATCATTCCAAAGTGCTCTCAAACATGGTCATCACAGAAAAGAAGGCAGAGGGAAGAAAAGTAATTGTCTAAGGTCACACAGTTTAGTCAAGCTGAGAATAAGACTGAAACCAGGGAATATGGTTCAGGGACCCGCAACTACAGTCCAGCAAAACCTTCAGGCGTCACTGGGCATGTTAGGCAAGCACGTGCAAAATATCCTTTGTATTTTTATAAGATGTGGCCGCATTGGGAACCCCCTCCTCACCCAGCAGGTGCACCTTATTTGTTTATTTATTTATTTATTTATTTATTTTTTGACAGTTTTATATGGCGCTGGCTAGACCCGGAGGTATCAGAGCGCTTTACAGGGTTGGAAGTGGAAACAAGTTACAAAAATGGTGTTAGTACGAAAAGGAAAAGCATGGAAAAAAAGAAAACTATGAGCAAAACGTGAAGAACAATAAATACCTAAAGAGAACAATAAGCAGTACATTTAGTCAATGTAGGAGAGTAGGGTCTGCTTCTTATAGTTATCCCCACTTTGTGCTGATGTTTCACTGTTTCTTCACTTTAGTCTGGCTGGGGCCCTGCGATCCTCCCAGGGGCTGCAGCAAGTATTATGCCACCCCTGAGAGACCACTCAAAATGACACAACAGGTCTGCTACAGCAGCCTGGGTAAGGTGGTGCATGCACCCCTTACTTAGAGATAGGTTCCCTATATCTACCTTATATCACTGCACAGACAGTGTCTTCCCCCCTGACTCATTGTCCAGATTCATCTCTTGAGAGAGATGATCTCAGTCCTGAAGAAGGAACTGTCCCAGAGGAGCTTGAGCCTGATCAGGTTGAGTTTCTGGGGACAGGGGGCCTTCTAGGGCAGATCTGAGCCAGGAGCAGCGGAGCTGCCCCTCTCTTGAACCCCTCAGACAACAAGCTGCAGCTGAGGCTGCTGGGAATGCTAGTGGGTCCCATAGGATCTGCTGGGATGATGGACTCCTTTACTCAGAGAGTAGAGACCCCAAGCATGGTGCCACCAGGAGGTTGGGTATACCTCTGAAGTTCAGGGGCTTTCTATTGACACTGGCACATGATATCCCATTAGCAGGTTACCTAGGCCAAAACAAGACTTTGGACAGAATTGTCCCTCAATTGCATTGGTCTCACATGTCTGAAGACACAAAGGAGTTTTGTCGCTCCTGTGTCACCTGCCAAGCCAGTGGTAAGGCAGGTGGAACAATAAAGGCCCACAAAGGGAACCATTACCTGTGGTTCCTTTTGAGAGGGTTGGGGTTAATATAGTTGGTCCCATGGATCCTCAGACAGCATCGGGCACAGATTTATCCTGGTGGTGGTGGACCATGCCACTAGGTACACAGAAGCAATTCCCCTTAGGATCACCACCGCACCTGTGGTGGCAAGGGCCCTCCTGGGAATATTTTCCAGAGTAGGTTTTCCTAAGGAGGTGGTATCAGACATAGATGCAAACGTCATCTCTAGTTACTTGTCTGCTATGTGGAAGGAGTAAATGTAAATGTAAATGTAATTTGTACTTGTAAAGCGCACTAATACCCCAACTGCGGTGTCCTGGCGCTGTAACGCATACCGCTGTGGAACTCTACCTGGCTTTTCCCTGTGAAATGTCCACTCCTGGGCACCCCCAAGGTGAAGCCAGGCATCCCAGCACTGTTGGGGCCGTTGTGGAGATTAAGCAAGCTATTGCCCAGAGTTGCAGAGTGAGACCCATGATTTGAATAGGCACCGAGGCGAGAATGATCAGGTCCGAGGAAATTAAGCCCAAGACCCACCGAGGCGAAAATTGAACCCTGGTCCCGGGCCAGACCTCTGCATCAGGATCTGCCGCTCTAACCATTGAGCCACACTTCTCCAGTGTGGAGTAAATTATAAATTTACCACCCCTTATCACCCACAATGCAATGGGTTAGTTGAAAGGTTCAACAAAACCCTCAAGGGCATGATCAAAGGTCTCCCAGAAAAGCTTAGGCGCAGATGGGACATACTTTTGCCCTGCCTGTCTATTTGCCTACAGAGAAGTTCCACAGAAGGGGATTGGTTACAGCCTATTTGAACTTGTGTTTGGACATCCTGTTTGGGGTCCATTGTGTCTGGTGAAGGAGGGATGGGAGTTACCTCTCAAACCTCCTAAACAGAAAATTGTGGACTATGTACTTGGTCTCTGCTCCAGGATGGCTGAGTACATGAAGAAGGCTACTAAAAACCTTGAGGCTAGCCAGGAAATACAGAACGCCTGGCTTGACCGAAAGACTGTGCTGACTGTTTACCAGCCAGGGCGGAAAGTATTGGTGTTGGAACCTGTGGCCCCTGCAGCCTTCCAAGACAAGTGGACTGGCCCTCATACCATAATTGAGCAGAAGGGAGAGGTAACCTATATGGTGGACCTAGGAACTCCCAGGAGCCCCCATAGGATGCTCCATGTCAACAGACTGAAACCATATGTTGACACTGCAGACATGGGCTTGCTCATGGCTACTGATGAAGGACAGGAGGAAGAGAGTGACTCTCTCCCAGACCTGCTCTCTCAGAACCCTGATGATGGATCAGTTGATGGTGTAGCCTTGGCAGGCAGCCTCACTGATCAGTAACACACTGATTGCAGATAAGTTATACAACAGTTTAGACATAGGTTCTTTCTGACTCCAAGTCAGACTACCTGGTGCACTCATGAAGTGGACACTGGGGACAATATGCCCGTTAAAAATAAGATTTACACACAACCTGACCATGTCAGGGACTGTATCAGGACTGAAGTCCAGAAGATGTTAAACCTGGGAGTTATTGAACCTTCAGATAGCCCTTGGGCTAGTCGAGTGGTCTTGGTACAAAAGCCTCACACCCAGGCTGGTAAGAGAGAAATGAGGTTTTGTGTTGACTACAGGGGTCTCAATGCAGTCACTAGGACAGATGCTCATCCAATTCCAAGAGCAGAAGAGTTTATATATACTTTGGCCTCAGCCAAGTTTATGTGCACATTTGACTTGACAGCTGGCTACTGACAGATCAGACTAGCTGATGATGCAAAGCCAAAGACAGCATTTTCTACCCCTAGTGGGCACTACCTGTTTGAGGTAATGCCCTTTGGTTTGAAGAATGCACCTGCCACTTTTCAAAGGTTGGTGAACAAAGTCTTTACAGGCCTGGAAGACTATAGTGCAGCATATCTAGATGATATTGCTGTCTTTAGCTCCACCTGGGAGGATCACCTGGTCCACCTGAGAAGTATTTTGGAGGCCCTGCAAAAGGCAGGCCTAACTATCAAGGCCACCAAGTGCCAGATAGGGCACCTTGTAGGTGGAGGCCAGGTTCAACCATTGCAGAGCAAAATCCAGCACATCATGGACTGGACTGCTCCAACTACCCAGACTCAGGTCAAACCTTTCTTTGGCCTGACTGGGTACTACAGAAGATTTGTCAAGGGGTATGGATCCACCGTGACACCCCTGAATGACTTAACTTCTAAAAGAATGCCAAAGAAAGTTCAGTGGACAGTTAGCTGTCAAAAGGTAATTGATGACCTGAAGCAGGCCATGTGCACTGCACCTATTCTGAAAAGCCCTGACTACTCCAAAGGATTCATTGTCCAAACAGATGCATCTTAGTTGGGGGTAGGGGCTATGTTATCACAATTGAATGATGAAGGTCAGGACCAGCCAGTAGCTTTTATTAGCAGAAGGCTGACTCCCAGAGAGAAACATTGGTCTGCCATTGAGAGGGAGGCCTTTGCTGTGGTTTGGGCTCTGAAGAAGCTGATGCCATACTTGTTTGGCACTCACTTAACTGTTCAGACAGACCATAAGCCACTCTTATGGCTTAAACAGATGAAGGGGGAAACCCCCAAACGTTTGAGGTGGTCCATTTCTCTACAGAGGATGGACTATACAGTGGAACATAGACCTGGGAGTAACAGGCCAATGCAGATGGACTCTCCAGATATTTCCACTTAGAACATGAAGACGCAACTGGTCAAGGTTAGTTTAATGTCCTTACGTTTGGGGGTTGTGTAGGAGAGTAGGATCTGCTTCTTACAGTTACCCCCACTTTGTGCTGATGTTTCACTGTTTCTTGACTTTAGTCTGGCTGGGGCCCTGCTATCCGGGACCCCAGCCTAGCTGCTTCCTCTCCAAAATGATTGCAAGTACTTTAAGTACACCACAGATTGGATTCTGGGGTACCCTTATAAGTCCCTAGTATATGGTATCTATATCCCCAGGGCATAGGTACATCAGAGGCCTCCCAGGGTCTGCAGCATGTATTATGCCACCCCTGAGAAACCACTCAAAATGACATAACAGATCTGCTACAGCAGCCTGTGTATGGTGGTGCATGCACCCTTTACCTAGATATAGGTTCCCTATATCTACCTTATATCACTGCACATATAAACCTATGAGTCACCCCTATGCCAGGCCTTATCAATCCTGAAGGCAGGGTGCTGGGTTTTGTGTGAGAGGGTGCCCTTGCATGAGCAGGGTCCCTCTGCAGCCTTCGGAATCTATTCTCCGGGGTTGTTATGTGATGCAGCCAGACCATATACTCTTAAGTGCATTATAACCTCACGGTACATGCTAACTTTGAAATGGCTGCAAGGAAACATGTTGTGTTTGGTGTCAAACACCTTGGAATCCGACCTCCCTGCCAGTCCTGGCGGCAGGGGTATGATTCCACCCTCCTAGAGGGAGAAATGTGACTACACCGGTACACCAGGTACCAGCTTAACAGAACCCGGGCATCACAAAATGGATGCTGCCAGACACAGACACGCGTCTGCCCTCCTGCTGCTGGATTAAGCTCCAGCAGGGGAGGCTGGACAATAGGTTTCCTGTCACAGGGAGGTGTAACCACCTCCCAGACAGGCTTTAGTGTATTCGGGCTGGGTGGGTGCACTCTGAGAGTGCTTTGATGTCTGCACTGGGGGCACATTTGGTGCCCCCCTGCATAGTCCAGCTCAAACTGGTTGCAGGGGCACTCAGCCCCTGCTCTGGCGCAAAACTGGACAAAGGATATGGGTGTAGTCAACCCTCTGACCTGACCCTCCCATAGGTGGGTCCCCAGAGTTTGTCCCACCCCTTCCTTGGGTATAAAGTAGGAACCCCTGACTACAGGACTTCAGATTTACCTGGACAAAACTCTGCTACAGGATCCCAGAACTTCAACTATCCACACTTCGTTGGATGACCGAAGAATCTCCCTTGGAGTAAAGGAGTTACTCCCCTGCACGGCAGGCACCAAAGACGCATCTGTCTGGTTTGCAACTACGCAGCTCCTGAAGGACTCCAAAGACTTTGAAACAGAGGAGGTGGGTTTCCAAGCTTCCCCGAGGCCGATCCGTGCGCTCAGCAAATCTGAGCTCCAAAGCCCTCGTGGGGACCGTGCAACCCGAACCCCTGGACACCCTGCACTTATGCTTCATGGTGATCCCTGAGGCTGTGCTTTGGGCTACTTGTAGTCCAGACCCGAGCAGTGATTCCACTGAAGATTACTGGCCGACACACCACGAGCGACCCGTGGGCTGGTATTTAGTGATTCCTCTCGAGCCCCTTTACGATCCCTTGTCCATTGACTTGTGGGTCCCTGAGAAGGGTACTAAACTTTTCAACGGGTTTACCTGGCTGCTCCAGACGTGCCCTGACTCTCCATCGCTTGGGGAGTCACCAGGACCTTGCTGGTCCACACCGAAGCCTTTTTACTCTCAGCACGTGGGTTGCAGTTGCCAAGTCTTGTTGGTCTCCAATCCGGACACCGACCCCCGCCCAGCACTCGACATCCTTCGTGGGAGAGCTCGCTTGCAGACTCTGGTCATCGTCAACGTCTCCTGGTCCCCGTGGCAGCGGAGTCAAGCTTCACCTCATCGCACCTGAAACACCCGACATCGGTGGGCATTGGTCTACCGTGCCCCTGGTCACCCTGAAGTGACCCAGACTCTGTCCCCTCTGCTTTCAGGTTCTTCACATCCTCGATCCAGGCTTGGATCGCACTGGACACTTTTCCTTTTCACGGCAGCAGCACTTTGCAGCAACTCCCCATTGAAAACAGCGGCGATTCCCGACACCAATTGATACCTTTGGACCCGGCTTCCGTGGGTGAGGTAAATCGAGTACTCCGGTGCTCACATGGGTGCTGGCCTTAGAACCTTCTAAGTCTAAAAGGGTTTGCTTCAAGTCCTCTCCCAAGTGTCCCTAATCTTTAAAATTCCGACCGCGACTTTCCCATAGGATTGTACGGAGCTCGCGGCTGTGTTCTCACTCTGCACGCATCCCCCGTGGGTCCCCTGTGTCACTACCTTGGGTGGGTCCTTGAGGTCTCAGCGATTCTACAGGCTCTAGGCACTGTGTCTAGCCAAGTCGTGGTTCTTATACCACTTTCTTAATATATGGTTTTGTACGCGCCTAGAGCTCAACGTATATTGTGCTAATTTACTGTGTGCTAAATAAGTTTACAGAATGTTCTTTTGCCTCTAGCCTCATAAAGAGACTTGAGTGATGTGTTTAGAATAAATACATATATTTGATATAAATACCTGGTGTGGTTCTCCTTTCATTTGGTCATTCAGGAGATTATAGACTGGTAAAACAAGCTGCTTTACATTCCTCAAGACTTAGCCTGAAGGCTGCTTTCCACAGCTACCACTAGGATAGCTTTCTATACGGTTGTCTTTAACCTACCATCAATAAAGGCCGTTTGGACTGGTGCAAGGTGCCCACTGTAACTGGTGGACATCATATGCCAGGCCAGCGTCTCACAGGCGGCAGCAGAGCGAGCCTTTCCCATCACAGGAAACACTCAGCTTTTTAGCTTTGATCCCTCTGCCTCTTTCCTTCTCTTACCCTTCTTTCTCAACCTCTTTCCTTCCTTCTCCTCTCCCTCCTCTCCCTCCTGTCTGTCCTTCTGTCTCCTCTCCCTCCTCTCCCTCCTGTCTGTCCTTCTGTCTTCCTCCCCTCTCCTGTTTGTCCTTCTGCCTCCTCTGTTCCCTCCTGTCTCGCCCTGGCCTTTCCTCTCTCTCTCTCCTCCACCCCAGCCCCCCCCCCCCTGCTCTTTTCCTGCCATTGAGGGCTTTAAAAGTCAATAATATTAATTAGTGGAAACAAAGAGCTTTATTTATCTGTTTTCAATGCGACCGCCTGCGCAGGACCTGTGTGTGTGTGGGGGGGGGGGGGCTCCCCCACTCCCGGGGTGAATGGAAGCGGCTCGATGCCTCTTAAGGAGCTTTAAGTGGGGGCCCCTTGAAGTGTCTGAAAAGGCCGAAGTGAAAGGAAAGCCCCCCGCCCCCTCTTGTGAAATGCATCCCAGCAGAGGGGCCCGGCTCTGTCGGGGCAGGGGGGCCGAAGAAAGGCCGGCGGGGGCTTCCGAGGCGGAAATAATCCTTAAACTAACTTTAAAAGGCGATAAATGCGGCCGGACCCCCGGCTGCCCTGACGAGGGGCCGCAGGCACTCGTCAGTGTCATATAGCGCTAGCCAAACCCGTGGGTATCAGAGCGCTTTATACACAAAGGGAAAGAACAGATTGCATAACCTCGCCAGACATGAGGATGCATAAAGAGAAAAGCAAAGACACAGGGGCAGATTTACAACAAAGCAACGCAGCGCGGCGCAGCAAGTCATTTTGCTGCGTCAGTTTGGAGAGCACAGAGATGCGACATATTTACAAGAATGTGTCGCATTCCTGTGCTCTCCCCTGCGCTGGCGCACAAACTGCAGCCATGCGCCGGCGCAGGCCCCCTTGCTCCATGGGGCAAGGATGCCTGCGTCGTGGGGGATTGTTTTCGTGCAGGAAGGGGCCCCTTCCTGCACGAAAACAATCACAAGAGCCTTTTCCTCTTTCAATGCGCGCGTAGAATGCAGCGCGTAGAATGCAGCGCGTAGAATGCAGCGCGTAGAATGCAGCATGCATCGAAAGAGGAAAAAATTAGGAGAAATGAAAAACATTTCTCCTTGTTGCGCCTCGCTACGCCACCTCGGGGGCCTTATTTATGAAGGCCTTGCGCCGCCGGTGCGTCACTTTTAACATGGGAAAAAGTGACGCACCGGTGGCGCAAGGCTTTCATAAATAAGGCCCCCGAGGTGGCATAGCATTCAGACGCATCTCCAGATTTACGATTTCTTGTAAATCTGGAGATGTGTCTTGTTCCATGGTTTGTTGCGTGGGAACACCCACAGCAACACCCATGGAACGCCCCGTCACCGCACAGTGCTGCGTGTGAAGGGGCCGTATCTACGAGGAGAGAAAAAGTCACGCAGGGTGATTTTTCCTCTCCTTGTAAATATGGAGGAGACCCTTGCGCCACCAGTACGTCGGGAAAAGTGACGTAGTGGTGGCACTGGGGGCTTGTACATCTGGCCCGTAATACTTATGTATCCAGTGAGGGGAGAGAGACGCAGGGGGCTGACACAGCCAGAAGACCACCGACGGTCAAGTGAGAGGGGAGTCCACGAGCTAATCGATGCCTAGGATGGGTATTTTATTTAATGTATTTATTTATAACGTTTTATACAGCACAAACAAGATCCCGAGGGATATCAGAGCGCTTTACAAAGGTAAGGTAAGGTAAGGTACATTTTATTATGTATAGTTAGTTAAAACCAGTACAAAACATTTGTATTTAAAAAGATTTCTTAAAATGTAATAAAATATGTATAGTCGTTATAATCGTCAATGTTGCAGTAAAAGACCAAGAGTAGTTATCTGGCCGTCTTTCCCGAAGCCAGAGCGGCGTAGGCACTTGGGGCCCAGTGGCCGTTTTCTAGGTGCCTGAGTCAATGGTCGCCAATGATTGTAGGATTGACAGTCTTTGCTCTATTATTGCCAGGAACTTGACGTATCTGCAGTTTAATTTAGTGTTAGCAGGGTTCAAGCAGGCGAGCACCGCTTGCCTTCGCGTGGTGGTCCCTATCTGCTTGAACTGGTCGTGTAGGAGCTGTCGGCGGGCTTGTCGAAGATCTTCGCAAAGACAGGTCATGTGGAGTATGTCTCCCTTTGCTAGATTGCAGAGTGGACAGGCTTCATGACTGTTGCTCCTGAGCCATGGTGGTATTTGCTCTCTGTTGGGCAGGATCCCTAATCTATATTTCAAGAATTTCAATGTTATCATTTTTGAGTAGCCCTGACCGAAGTAAGCTTGTGGTTTCAGGGATTTGTACGTATTTAATGTCATCCATGCATGATTTCTTTTTGCAAAGGTGGCCTTATCCTCTTGTAAGGAAAGGGATTTGACATTTTTCAAAACTGCTTTTTTGAGCGGGTTATGTCCCAGTTGCATGTCCCAGAGCGCTGAGGCTTTGACGGCCCCCATTGCTGCCTTCAGGTAGCAGCGTGCCTGGGATGCATCCCTGCACTGTGGAAAAGTAAATTTTGCCATGTTCTGTGTCCCTACGCCTCATCCATCATATGTTATGTGTGCATGATTAAATATGCATATGTATTCCCCATGTTCGATTAATGACGCAATTATAGTTGTGTCCACTTCTAGTATGCCAGTTTCCAGTTCTCGTGAATACTACGAATATCAGGCCTATGTAAAGCTACGTTGCCACGTTTCTCAGTGTGCACGTTATTCTATTATAAAGTCCCCGTTTCTAGGCCTCAAAAGGGCCTGGACACCAGATTCAGCTCCTGTCTCCTAAAGCCTCGCTGAGGAGCGATACAGCCCCCACCTGTATCCTCGACCCTTCACTTACTTCCTGCCTCGCAGTGCCCGGTCCAGCCTGGCTCTGCCTCTGAGTCTGCCAAGAATATGTTATGATTCCAGCTATCAGTTCAGTTCTCCTTCTCTGCATTCCTAAACTACTGAATCGCATCAATAGTTTCCGTCATTGTCTAGCCTTCACGGCTCCATGTTAGAGAAATACTGCATTTAATGGTCATTTAATATTCTTCATCTCGTACTACATGTAGAATAATGCATGGTCCAGTCTTAGAATCAAGTTAGCCTTTCCCCTCCTGACTTCCAGTTTATATCAACATGTTCTCTAAACATCAGATACTAGATACTGTTTAGGTACATGTCGCCCTGACTCTCCAGACTTCAGTCTCTGCTCCTAGCACAGAGTTCATAGCCCCCAGCTTCTCCTAGTGATACGTCATTGCTAGTTTGCGCGCACCACTAGGTTAGAGGTCCCGGCTCCTCAGGTAGCCCCCTCCATGGTTTCCGCCCCATTCATGACATATTCTGCTACGTTTGCATCACATGTCTATGTATACTCCCAGTTACACCTACTTTTGCCCTTATCTTTCGCGACTGCTACGCGTCACGCCTTCTGCTCCACCCACTGTTACGCCTATTGCAATGTAATGCTATGTGTTTGCGTTATGTATATATGCTCATGTATTGTTATTAAAAGTCAGCGCGCTCATCCCAGATCCAGCCCCAGCAGCTGCTGGGCCCTGCCATCCTATTCCTATGCAGGTTGTCCTGTTCCTGTCCTTATGCTGTAATAAACCTGAAAAACTCCTACTACCTCGAATCTTGACTCTTATTTATTGAGCTATCTGTTATGATATATGTCTAGTCAAAAAGAGAGGTATTATTTATTTATTTACCACATAATGGCGCCCGAACAGGGACTTGCCCTTTCCCCACGCGTCGGTGAAGCCACGCCGACCCCCTGACCCTCTGCAGTCGTGACGGAACTCTTCTGCGCAGTGGCAGATATTTCTGCTCAAGTATCCCTCTGGCCCACGGAGGAGACGGAGGAGGCGGTCCAGCATCCAGACGAGACGGTGGAGGAACGCGGCGAGTCCCGACCAGAGCCCAAGCCAAGAGTCCAAGGTCCGAGGTATCCGGAGGTCCGCCCGTAACTGAAGTCCGAAGTCCGAAGTTCGTCGTCCGTCGTCGTAGCAGTCCAGTCCAGTCTGAGGCCTTCCGTTCTTGCTGCCCGGTGAGTACCGTTACTGGGGTGGTATCTAGACAGGGTCAATTTAAGTGACTCTGGTCTGTGGGTTGGTGGTACACAGTCCCACAAACGAAGTGTCCACTTCGGTGGATACGGGTCCTGACGTGTCTCTTTTATGAGACCGGTAAGTTTCGTACTGTTTCAGCAGTGCATCTAGTTTCTGTTCTAGTCAGTTTCTATTCTCGAGAAAATTTATGTGTTCTGTTCTCAGTATTTCCAGGTAGTATTCTGTTCGAACTGTTATTTTTAAATGTTTTTCATGTATTTCAATGTCGTGGTATGAATGGGGAATAAGTATCGTGTTCATTGTGTATTGTATTGTGTCTAGATTACAGTTCAGTCATGCCCATATTTTCCAAGTTACGTCAGTTAAAAACTAGAAAGGGTCTGCTGGAAGCAGCAGTTCCCGTCCCGCTCAGGGACAGTCCAGGTCACTTTATGTATCAGAAGCATGGCATAAGCGCCATATTGTATCTAGATTTATGGGTAGAGTATACCAAACAGTTAGAAGAAAAGTATAGATGGCCCGTATCGGGTACATGGGATGCTGAATGCATCATGCGAGTAGAAGAGGCATTATGGAAAAAGAAAGCCAGACAGTCACAGAAAGATGCCATCGAGTTATGGCGCAAAGAAGCTCATAAAAGAACCGAAAAAGAAATCAGAAAGTCAGAATTAAGTAGAGAATCCTTAGAACGAGCCCAAGAAAAAGAACTAATCGAGATAGGTGAACAAGTCAAAACTGAACAGAGAGACAGACAGAGGCATGCCCTTATTAAGGGTATGTATCCTCTTCTTGCCGAGGGCTTGTCAAAAACGACCCCAGAGGCATCCAGTAATTTCCCGCCACCACTAGTTCCGACCAAGCTACGTCACAAACAGACCGCAGCTGATATTTTTATTTCGTCCTATTTGGACGACACAGTCCCTGAATATGCAGATCCTGTTCGCGCTCCGCCAGTCCCTGTAAATCAGGCATATCCTGCTCCTCCAGACACCGGGGCACCCCATGCAGTACCTGCTACGGTACCCCCGGTCCAGCCAGCATTTCAATTTCCCGCTCCGCCACGAAGAATATCAGTCGACGATTCTAGTCTAGGGGCCGCAGGAGGAGGTCCTCCTCAAACCCCGCCGCCACGCAAGCGTTTATCAGCACTCGAATTACATGCTCAAGCATCACAGCGTACTCCCAAGAGTAATAAGTCTGTTGCAGAAATCAGGCAAGCCCTTGGCGAATGTGCCTATGACCCAGTCCCAGGCGAGAATAATATGGTTTTATATTCAGTACGCGTAAGGAGGGTGACCGAGTATCTAGTCACCCTACCCAATATGAAAGAAGATCTAGACAGAATATATCGTTTCATCCGTACAGGGGATGATCCAGAAAGTATTAGTGATGCCATGTCTCAAAGGAAAGCTGAGATCCAGCGTATGATATTAAAGTTTTTAATTAACTGTCTAATAAGAGAACAAGATTACCCGTCTAAAGATCAGGCCGAAATGAAAATCCTGACAAAGTGGAGTGATAATATAGCCGAGGGTAAGCACAATACCATTAGTGCCATGGAGAGTATGTACAAGAAAATCCGTAGAGAAATAATAAAGATACACGAACAACGTAAAGCAGCACAAGTAAGCGAGAAAGAAAGTAACTCTGATACTGAAGAGGTAGAGGACGAGAATCCCGCCAGAATAGCGTATGTAGGAAAATCTAGATTTCCAGATCGCCATTTACGCCTAGAACACAAGTCAATTTTTCATCATTCAGCACCAGAACAAGGTTCCCTAGAACAAGTGTTCCAAGCTACCGATCACATTCTGAAATCACGAATCGGTTACAGTGAATTAAGTACCATGCATGAACAGGAACTAGCCCGATCAGCAGTCCGATGGATTACTGATTCTACCACTTTTCCAGACGAAATAGTGGCACAAATGTTTCTGAAATTGCCCCCAGCCGAGCAGCGACTGGTGGGTATGTATATGATCCAGTACCTCATTACTCTGTATGAGGGTCAGCACTCTGATCCAGGTCCGTTACATGATATCCTGAACGAGTTACTCCAGTATAGATGGAGAGGTCTAGGTACCGATTTAATTAGTGTCATTCTAGAACAGCGTCACAAATATAGAACGTTTCTGAACCCGCATTTTGTTCATGTCTCACCCCCAGAAAGTAAACCATTTTACATGGAAAGACAGAACCCGTTACGAGAAGTGCATCCAGTTAAGACAGAGGACGGTGAAATGCAACGAGTGTTTGTTTACACCCCGATTACAAAGATGGAACTCCTCGAGATGAAGAAATTAATTCCCTGTCATGACAAAGATCCAGCAGGGTTCCATAGAGAATTAAAAGACATGCTCCGTATGGGAGAATACACTTACCCAGATATCATTAAAATGTTAAAGGTCCTGTTGCCCGCAGGGGTGTATGAAAAGCTAAAGGAAAAAGAATGGGAGGTGGGAGAGAAAAAGATAGATTGGGCAGTTCTAGAAGCTGAAGACAAGGCACGAGTACCAGGTACTGGTCTTGGGGATAAATGTAAAGAATTACCAGAATTATTGATTCAAGTTTTACCCAGATTATTGACAACTAGAAAAGAAGACTGGGATGCAATCTCAGCCTGTAAACAGAAACAAGAAGAAGACATTAGTGATTTTTATTCTAGGTTTGAAAAATGCTTTAGCATCAATAGTGGCCTCAAGACAAGTAGCGAGTCATACCCTCATCTCTTTGTTACTAAATTAGTCGAGAATTCAAGTCCACAAGTTAAAAATCGAGTTCTGAAAGTCGAGAGTACCTGGCAAGCTAATACTCCGTCCCAGATGCTCCAGATGCTCCAGTACCACCAGAATAGAATCAGGGAAGAGCAAGAACACGAGAGAAAACGTATGAAAGACACGAAAATGAAAGTACTAGTTGCACAATCCGTTCCTCAAGACAGTCAGAAGAGGGGTCCGAATCAAGCCAGTCATCCTGCAGTTCCCGTTAAAGGGAATTGCAATTATTGTAAACAGCCAGGTCATTTTATAAATGAGTGTGCAGTTCTGAAACACAACATAGCTACTGGTAAGACTAAGGAAAGACCACGTCCGCCTAGACAAGAGCAAGTTTCACAGACTCCTCAGTCACAGAATGCACAACAGATAGTTACAGTACCGCAGCCTATCGCTGCAACACAGCATGTTACATCGCAGATGTACCAGTATGCACAGTCTGAGTATCCAGAGTACCAGCAGTATTCATGAAACAGCCTAGAGAGGGAGGTAGGCTTGCCTCTCATCGAGATACCTGTAGATCAAGAAGGTCCCTATGTTCACAGTCAAGTATTAGGGAAAGACAGAAAGTTTTTGATTGATACAGGGGCAAGTAGGACCACAATTAGTCACGCCGAAGTTCCAGGGGCTCCGCTCTCAGGCTCAAGAAATGTTTCCCTTGGATTTTCAGGAAAACCTATCGTAAATGAGATTTCAAAGCCAGTTACTCTAGAAGTAGGTCCATTGTCCCGTACTACTGATCTGTTACTTACTAAGTCATGTCCAGAAAATCTATTAGGCATTAAAACACTGAAAGAGTTAGGTGCAGTTATATGCTGTTCCCCAGAGGGAATACGATTGTTCCTACGTGACTTTAAGGGTCACTATGTATTACGAGATTTTGATTCAAGACTGTCTAATGTTCCACAGCATTTATGGGCGCAAGGTCCAACTGATGTAGGTTACATGCAAATCACACCCCATCGTGTGACCCTGAAACCAGGTGTAGTGTTACCACGAATCAGACAGTACAGATTGCCACCTGAGGCTGTAGCAGCCTTATCCAAAATTATTGACGAGCTCATCGCTCAAGGAGTGGTTGTAGAAACTGACTCCAATGTATGTAATTCTCCGATCATTCCAGTCATGAAACGTACTGATCCAAATGCACCCCCAGTATATCGATTAGTGATCGACCTACGAGAGCTTAATAAATGTATTATTCCGCAGTACCCAGTTGTCCCAGATATCTCTTCCCTATTGACAGCCATTGATTCCGAAGCCATGTTCTTTACAGTAATAGACCTCAAGAACGCATTTTTCAGTGTTCCTATTCATCCAGACAGCCAGTTTCTTTTCGGATTCTGTTTAAATGGAAAGAGCTATATGTTCACACGCGCTCCTCAAGGTTTCACAGAAAGTCCTAGTATTTACAGTCAAGCACTTAAGAGACAACTTGATAATGTTCACATGCCAACTGACACTGCCCTGCTCCAGTATGTCGATGATCTACTGATCACAGCTCGTTCTGAACGTGCTTGCGAGCAAGCATCCCTTACAGTCTTGTATTTCCTAGCCGAGATGGGGCACAAGGTGTCCCCTTCTAAACTTCAATTCTGTGTCCAGCAAGTGGTCTACTTAGGACACTTACTGTCCAAGAGGGGTAGGCAGTTGACACCAGACCGTATCCAGTTAATAGCGAGTCTTCCTCAGCCCAAGACCCAGAAGGAGGTACGTGCCTTTATTGGCCTTACTTCTTATTGCAGACAATGGATTCCTCAGTATGCATTTCTAGCCAAGCCACTGATACAGTTAACGACACAGGAGGCAGCCGTATCGACTGTCCTCCCTTGGACATCTGAACATACACTTAGTTTCAATGAGTTAAAGAAAGCCCTATGCCAAGCTCCAGTTCTAGCGACACCGAACTACAGTAAGCCTTTTACACTTTTCGTTACTGAACGTGAAGGTACAGCATTATCTGTTCTCACACAAGATCAAGCAGGACAATACAAGCCTTGTGCTTATTTTTCGAGCACATTAGATCCTGTAGCCCAGGCTCTGCCTGCGTGCCTCAAGTCAGTTGCAGCCACAGCACTAGCTATTAGGCAAAGTGATTCCATAGTTTTAGGACACTCCCTGACAGTACAAGTTCCACACTCCGTAGAAGTTCTTCTGAACCGAACACAGACTCAGCACTTGACAATTGCACGTCTAACAGGTTATGAATTGACACTGTTCCAGCCACACATAGAAATCAGACGCTGCAACATTTTAAATCCTGCTACATTGTTACCATCAGTTAAATCAAATTCTGCCACACATGATTGTGTGGAAGTAGTTAACATTACGACAAAGCCAAGACAAGATCTGACAGATACTCCATTACCAGACCCTGACCTGACACTTTATGTGGATGGTTCATGTATGAGAACTAGTACAGGAGAACTAGTCGCCGCGTATGCAGTGACTACTGACACTGATGTTATTAAAACACACCGTATTGACACTCTGTCCGCTCAAGCAGCAGAGCTAGTTGCTCTGACACAAGCCTGCATACACGCCAAGAACCTGAAAGTTAATATTTACACAGATTCACGCTACGCATTTGGAGTCGTACACGACTTTGGAGTGCTCTGGCAGGAGAGAGGTTTCCTGACTTCTCATGGAACCAAGATTCAGCATGGTCTCCTTATTCAAGCTCTGTTAGATGCCGTACACTTACCGACATCCATTGCCATCATGAAGTGCAAGGCACACACGAAAGTCACTGACATTATTTCCCAGGGTAACGATCTAGCAGATCGCACCGCCAAGCTTACAGCACAGACTCCAGACATTCCAGTTAACATGACACATACTCCAGATCCGACTACATGTATGACAGTTAAGGACCCTACTCAAGATGTCATAGATATCCAGTTACATGCTACTCCCGATGAAATCAAGAAATGGTCCGAACAAGGAGGGGTCCAGACAGATCAAGGATGGGTAACGAAGGGTAGAGCCACATGGTTTCTCCCCGACTCTATGGTTCAAGTCATTATTAATACCGCACATAGTCCAGCACATCTAGGAGAAAAAGCTATGTTAGACAGTATCCAGAACATTTGGTTCAACAAGCATTTACGAGCTGCAGCTAAGCAGAAAGTCCGTACCTGTATGATATGTTGTCAGTTTAATCCAGGTAAAAGTGTCCCGGTGGAACAAGGTGGATTCCAGCCCCCTGACCACCCTTTTGAAGTCCTCCAGATGGATTATATTCAGATGGAGCGATGTCGAGGTTTCAAGTATGTCCTTGTAGTTGTATGCGCTTTGTCCAGGTGGACAGAAGCATATCCAGTCCCAGATTACACAGCCGCGACCACTGCCAAGCAGTTGGTTCGTGAATTCTTCCCTCGTTATGGACTCCCTAGAGTCGTATATTCTGACAACGGCCAGCCATTCTCCTCAGAGTTAATGAAGCACGTTTCCCTTTTGTTAGGGTACCAGTGGAAGTTCCATTGTGTACGCCATCCTGAAGCAGCCGGTCTCGTTGAGAGACATAATCAAACCCTGAAAATCCGCATCGCCAAAGTCTGTCAAGAAAAAGGTGTGGACTGGCTAGTAGCTCTGCCAGTCGCTTTATTTTATATGCGCATGGTCGCACATTCCAGATCAGGTCTGTCCCCGTATGAGGTCGTATTCGGCCGCCCCCCTAATATGTGGGGTACTCCTAGACCCCGAAGTATTACCGATGTTTCGAGTAATATGCTGACAGATTACCTAGCTTCCTTGATGTCTGCCCTCAACTCATGTCGTTCACAGGTTGCCGCTGCATTTCCAGACAATACCGAGGTGGCACCGCATGAAATCGTTCCAGGATCCATGGTGATGGTCCGCAACTTTGACAGATCAAGTCCGCTGGAGCCTCGTTGGAAAGAGCCCCGACAGGTCCTCCTCACCACCCGTACAGCCGTGAAGTTGGAAGGACGCAAGGGCTGGGTGCACCTTTCTCATGTCAAACTTTTTAATGGACTAAAACCCGTCTTTAAGAAAATTTCCCAGGATTTGAAGGATTGCCAGAATATTGTTCTCAAGGACTGTCCCGCAAAAGACATTGCTACAACCCCTCCCCTGTTAGAGAAAACTCCGCAGCAGGAGTATAAACAGAAACTACGGTCTAGTAAATTAAGTCAGCCAGTTTGATTGTCTAAGTCCTCCCCTAGGTGAAACGGTTAGACTGTTTCTGACATGTATAAAATAGACCCCCATAGTGAGAGAGTCAGTCAAAACTCAATCCGATGTATCGTTTTTCTATGTTTCATATTGTTTTTCAGCCTTATGATTTCCTGCACCAGTTATGCATTTTACCTATGTTTCCCAGTTTCACATGTAAATAAGTCTTCTAATGCTACAGCAGAGCACACGTTTAGTGATCTGCCCCCTCATGAACTGTCTTACCGCCTCGCTATGCGTAATAACTCCTTTATCCGCATGTTACATTACTCACACCAGACCAGCAATGCCACTAATTGTTGGGTGTGTGGTCGACTCCCCCCTTTCCAGATACCGAAGGGAGTTCTGCCACTTTTTCCTTATCCATTTTCACATAATGGTTCGTGTGGAGCATGGTCCACGTTAACGTCATCCTCAACAGATATGTCTTTTCTTAACAGTACATGTTTCCCAGACAAGCAAGGTCTCCCCCACAGAACCGGGTTAGATCTAGAAAATGAAGTGTATAATTTAGGTAATTATTCTTCGAATTTTATGGTCCTGAATGTTCAGTCTGATACTACTCCAGACTTACCTGCTATTTCAGTACTACCAGTCAAAGGCGAATTATGTGTCCGAAATAATGGTTCCGTACATGTAGGACATAGTGATTGTACTACTATTGTCAAGTATAGTGACAGTGGGAAATCTATCTTTAAAGCTTCACGTCATTCCTATTTTATTTGTGGTCAAACTGCATATGTTCGTCTGCCCCTCGATTGGGAGGGAACCTGTTACATTGCCTTCCTACTGCCACCTGTTTTCCTAGCCCCACCTGATTATCATAGAAACACACATCTAGTACACATTAGACATAGAAGGGAGTCCCCAATTGTCGATTATACTGAAACTGCTCTAGAACAGTATACAGATTTCAACAGAGGTTTCTTTTTCTTTATAGGACCTATCCAGAATAGTAAGCTAATCCGTAGGTTAACCAGAACCCTCGAAGCTGTAATAAATGAGACTGCCTCTGCTCTAGGTAACTTAACCGAAGAGCAATCTGCTATGAGATTTGTCGTTTTGCAAAATCGTCTCGTCCTTGACGTCATACTGGCCGATAGGGGCGGGGCCTGTAGAGTCATCGGATCTAGTTGCTGCATTTTCATTCCAAATAACGCGCCGTCTGTCTATTCAGCTATAACCAGACTCCATAAAATTGCCCATCTGATACACCAAGATCCAGGCACCTGGACATGGTCCGGTTGGTTCTGGAATATAATTTCCGCATGGGGATGGAAAATATTGTCCTTCCTAGGTATTGCAGTAGCGATCATATTCAGCTGCTGTCTCTGTATACAATGTGGCCCTGCGATTTGTGGCATTTGTGCTACCTCTTGTATCCCTAGTCCCAAGCCCCGTTCTAAATCCCGTTCCAGGATAATTCGAGACGAGCAAATGATACTGTATGAAATGATAGATGGTATCATGAATATTGATGTTTCCTGATGGAAACGTAGTGACAAGGAGGGAATGTGGAAAAGTAAATTTTGCCATGTTCTGTGTCCCTACGCCTCATCCATCATATGTTATGTGTGCATGATTAAATATGCATATGTATTCCCCATGTTCGATTAATGACGCAATTATAGTTGTGTCCACTTCTAGTATGCCAGTTTCCAGTTCTCGTGAATACTACGAATATCAGGCCTATGTAAAGCTACGTTGCCACGTTTCTCAGTGTGCACGTTATTCTATTATAAAGTCCCCGTTTCTAGGCCTCAAAAGGGCCTGGACACCAGATTCAGCTCCTGTCTCCTAAAGCCTCGCTGAGGAGCGATACAGCCCCCACCTGTATCCTCGACCCTTCACTTACTTCCTGCCTCGCAGTGCCCGGTCCAGCCTGGCTCTGCCTCTGAGTCTGCCAAGAATATGTTATGATTCCAGCTATCAGTTCAGTTCTCCTTCTCTGCATTCCTAAACTACTGAATCGCATCAATAGTTTCCGTCATTGTCTAGCCTTCACGGCTCCATGTTAGAGAAATACTGCATTTAATGGTCATTTAATATTCTTCATCTCGTACTACATGTAGAATAATGCATGGTCCAGTCTTAGAATCAAGTTAGCCTTTCCCCTCCTGACTTCCAGTTTATATCAACATGTTCTCTAAACATCAGATACTAGATACTGTTTAGGTACATGTCGCCCTGACTCTCCAGACTTCAGTCTCTACTCCTAGCACAGAGTTCATAGCCCCCAGCTTCTCCTAGTGATACGTCATTGCTAGTTTGCGCGCACCACCAGGTTAGAGGTCCCGGCTCCTTAGGTAGCCCCCTCCATGGTTTCCGCCCCATTCATGACATATTCTGCTACGTTTGCATCACATGTCTATGTATACTCCCAGTTACACCTACTTTTGCCCTTATCTTTCGCGACTGCTACGCGTCACGCCTTCTGCTCCACCCACTGTTACGCCTATTGCAATGTAATGCTATGTGTTTGCGTTATGTATATAAACTCATGTATTGTTATTAAAAGTCAGCGCGCTCATCCCAGATCCAGCCCCAGCAGCTGCTGGGCCCTGCCATCCTATTCCTATGCAGGTTGTCCTGTTCCTGTCCTTATGCTGTAATAAACCTGAAAAACTCCTACTACCTCGAATCTTGACTCTTATTTATTGAGCTATCTGTTATGATATATGTCTAGTCAAAAAGAGAGGTATTATTTATTTATTTACCACAGCACTGTATGTCTTGCCACAGCATCGAATTTAGAGTGTCGTTGGAGGCAGAACGGAGTTTGTGGCAGCAAATTATATAAGCTCCCTGTCTAGCAAGGTTTTGTTTTTTTAGGCCAAACTCCAGCCTTATTTGTGCGGGCGAGGTGTGAGGCGGAAGTGAAAACAGAGTTCTGTATGCTTTTACCTGGGTGGTTTCTAGGTTCCTAGCGTCTCTTCCTCGTAGTGCATCGCTGCCGTAGGAGATTGAGGGGAGCATCTTGGCCTGAATAACTTTCAGATATGGTGACAGAGTTGGCCCCGACAATTGGTTGGCTAGGTTTTTCAATGTAATGGCGATCAAAGCCCCTTTTCTTTTTGTATCCTGCATCTGCTGGACAAATGAACCATCGCTGTCAAAAATGTCCCCCAAGTATTTGTATTCGCGTGATGACTCTATTTTTTGGCCACCCAGAGTCCAGGACTTCTGTTGTTTGTTCCTGGCGTTGATTGTCATCGTGCGTGTTTTGCTTAGATTGATTTTTAAGTTGTTTTCCGTTGCGTAGCTGTGCATTTCACTCAGTAGTTTCTGGAGGCCAGTATGTGAATGACTGAGAAGTACAACGTCATCCGCGTAAAGTAAGTTACTTAGCTTTGTTCCTCCCAGGCTCGGGGAATGGGAATTGCATGTGTTGAGCCGGCTTGGTAGATCCGCCATAAACAGGTTGAACAATGTCGGGGCAAGCACGCACCCTTGTTTTAGCCCTTTAGTGGTGCGGACTTTGGAAGACAGGTGGGTGCCGCTTCCCAGCTTCACCTGCACCCATGTGTTAGAGTGGAGTAGCATCAGCATGTTTAAGATCGGTTGCGGTATGCCCCATTGTGCTAGTTTCCACCAAAGCCTACCTCTCTCGATATTGTCAAATGCTGCACTAAAATCGATGTAACACAGGTACAGCGGCAGTTTTTTTGTTTTTGCTGCATCAATAATCAGAGAGATAGCCAGGATGTTGGTTGCTGTTCCAGAATTTTTTCGGAAACCCGTCTGGTTCAATGGTATAATCTGTTTTCAGTCCGCCCATGACACAGTCTCCTCTAAAATGGTTCCCGCGAAATATTTAGCCTTGTTGTCGAGGAGGGCTACTAGGCGATAGTTATTGGGGACCATTTTATCGCCTTTTTTGTATATGGGGACAATCGTCGACCCTCTCCAAGAATCTGGGATTCTGTTTAGGAGACCGACTTCTGTGAATAATGGTTGGAGTATGGTCGCCCATTCTATGTTTTTTTCCTTGAACAGGGCTGGCGGGATGCCATTAGGTCCTGGAGCTCCTTCTTTCCTGCCCTTGCAGATCTGCTTTGTAATTAGGGCTATTTGCTGGGCCGCTGATGGTGCTGAAATTTCTTTGGGTTGGAGTTGTTCTCCCATGATGGGTAACGCTGGCCTAGTCATTGCGGGTGCTTGCTCTGAGGTGATGCTTCTTTGTGCTCCTACCTGTCCCAGGGGATCATTAAAATGGCTGCTGAGATAGTTGATCCATTGATCTTCCCCAATGTGAGATCCTAGGTCCTTGTGCTCTGGGCGTAGGATCTTGTTCACTGTTTGCCAAAAGCGGGCGCTGTTATTGCTTTTAGAGTCATATAATAGTTTTGCCCAAGCCTCGTTTTCTGTGTCTTTTTTTATTTTCCATTTTGTGTGGTTGAGTTCAGTGCTCTGATTTTTCAGTGTGGCTCGTAGTTGTTCGTTTTGGGGCGCTGATCTTAGCCTCCGTAGGGTCTGGTTTACAACTCTTTTTTGTGACCGTAGTTGTGTTCTTTGTCCTTTCTTTAGGCTGGGTCTGCTGTTCTCTATGCAGTGGTTGCCTTTAGGGTGGGTCTTGGTTGCCAGTTTGTTTAGCAATGATTCTGTGCATTGCTCCCAGTGAAGGATGTGCCCGGCTGCATCTGGTTTTTGTGTGTTGTATATTTGGAGGGCAGTTTCAGCCAAGGTGGTTGAATTGATTGGCGAACATTTAATTCTTCTTTGATTGATTGAATAAATCACCCCCAGTGTTTTGTCTGGCCTGATTGTTGTTGGCGTCATTGCTATCATATGGCATTCCTGAGGGAGATGGTCGCTTTCCCCCTGGCCCCCCATTCTAAACCCCTGGATGTGTGGAAATAGTGCCAAACTGGCAAAAGTATAGTCCAGGATGGAGCTAGCTGTTTGTGAGTAGAATGTATCTACTGGAGGGGAGTCGGTCAAAAATCTGCCGTTTAACGCCCAGAGAGTTTGATGTTCTAGGTCTTGGAGGAGAGCGTTGTGTTGAGGCTTTCGCCTGTTTGGAGGGAAACTTTCTGCTGGTATGCTGTAGATTTTGTTAAGAGCCAGAGCCTCTTCTTCTGATGATGACCCGAGTAGGTTTTGATTGAAGTCCCCTGACAAGATAAGGAGTGGGTTGTCCATTTGAGTGACGTGCTCCGCCAGTTGGTTTGTGATGTTCTTCGAGTCTTTGACTCTATGTTTGGGGTGAACATATGCGTTGACAAAGCAGACTTCTTCTTCTTTGAAACCCAGCTGTAGTTTGATCTCTACTGAAATGGTTGAAGATGTAGATGAGTCCATTAGGACCGCCGATGGTATTGTTGTGGTAGATACATATGTCGCCAAACCTCCTGATTGGTGTCCAAATCTATTGGTTCTGACCGCTGCTATTGAGAAGCAGGTGAAGCCCGGGATGTGTTTTATATCTGAGAGCCAGGTTTCTTGTAACATTACGATATCAAAGAGGGAAATATACTTTAGAAAGTCCGGGTCGTCCATTTTTGAATTTAGGCCATTTATATTCCAAGAGCAGATGGCTAGTGCCCTTCCTCTGATGTTTTCTCCAGTTTGTTGATGGCGTCAGACCTCTTCAGGACATGTGAAGATCGTTCGGGACAAGGCTTCTCTTGTTAATGCATGGTTTAAGTGCGGTGCCTCCCTTGCGCTTGATTCTACCCGATCCCCAATACTGTGTGTGTTCTTGTTTGGCGGGCTACCTCAAGGTGGGAAAGACATAAATACAAAATTGTCATCAAGTAGAAGTAAAAGGGCAAAAAAACAGGATTAATCGCAGATTCAAGGACAATTTCACCATGGAGGGTAATACAATAAAACAGGTATATGCGGGCAATGAAGGGGGTCACAGTCTGAGGTAAAGAGGAAACGCCTTCACAATGGACGTAGGAAACAGTGTCTTTGAACAGATGAGCCCAGCCCAATTAGGGTAAGAATGTATTCATAAGGAATCTTTTGGCTTCCAATTTGAAGGCCGTCGTTGTAAGATCACATAAAATAAAATAAATGTATTTCACTAGACATGCTTGGGGATGTTTTTGCCGCAGTAGTAGCATTCTACTGGTTTATGCATATGTATGATGTGTGCGGTGCCTATATTAACGAAGGATAAACGCTGTATATTACTCTGTCAAAACTCCAATAAAAAGTTTAATTTAAAAAAAGTATGATATGCCATCAGTAAATGTCACTATTTGTTAAGTATGGTATGGATTCAGTGTGTGCAATGATGAGCCTTGTGATTGATTCTTTGTGATCAAGTGATTGGCTTGTAATAATCTTAGTCAGCCTATAAGTCAGACTTCTTACAGTGCTTAGCTAGGGGCCGTAGCCTCATTTAATACTTCCCGGAACAGATTCAACTTAAAAAATCTGATCTTCACACATTTCCTCGTCCTTCTTAGAAATTCCCCTGTGTGGGTACTGCTAATTTGTTGAGAATGTTGTGCGTTTTATCTGGTGTTGGCTACAGTTTGTTTTTTGCATAGTCCTGAACGCAAAATTCCATCCGTCATGTGAAAATCCAGACTCAGATAGGTGATAAAATCAGATCTGACCTTGCTAGTGAGTTTGAGGTTGCACGTTAGTATTAAGTAGAAAGATATAGTGTAGCAACTTCTGTTGTTTCACTGTGTCCAATAACAATGATGTCATCAACGTACCTACCCCTAAAACATTATTTGAGACATATACTACACTGTATCTTTGTCCCGGGTTCATTTCCTCTTAAAGGAGATTTGCATATGTGGGTATAAACTCTGCACCCATAACTGTGTTGTATTAAATATGAGATATTGGGGCAGATATATCAACATCCTCATTTGCAATTCTCAAATAGCGATTTTTTAGAAATCGCTATTTGAGAATAGCAAATTGGGATGTATGTAAAAAAAAATCGCAATTCTTTTGCGATTTCTTGATATTCCTTAATTGCGATTTGCAAATTGCAAATTCGCAATTAAGGAATAATTTCCCATTCATTTCTATGGGCCGCAAATTGAGAATAATTTCAAGGGTGCAAGGGCGTCATGAGGACACCCTGCTGCACCAATGAAATTTACATTTGTGCGCATATGGCACACATACATGCCCTAAGGGCATGTATGAGCGCCACATGGCACCTTTACAAATGCCAAAAAGTGCATTTGTAACAGAAATCGTAAATTACTACCAACTACAAGTTGGTGGTAATTTGCGATTTCTTAATGTGAAATCGCACAACTTGGGTGCTTCACATATAGCATTTAAGGAATCGCAATTTGCGATTCCTTAAATGCTGACGCAAAATTAAGGAATCGCAAATTTTGCGATTCCTTAATTTTGCGATGCGGTTTCAATCATACATCGCATTTTCCAATTTTTTTGTCGCAAACGCTGCTTTTTTGCGAATCGCAGCGTTTGTGACAAAAAAAAACGGATGATACATCTGCCCCATTGTTCTGCAAATAATGTTGATCTTCCCAAGAATCCTCTTATTAGCTACGAATGCATGAGCAGATCTTGTTCCAAAGAAATATACAATGGCTCAAATCCCTGTTCATGTTTTATACAAGTGTACAGGCTCATGATGTCAAAGGTAGTTAATACCTGGTGACTGGGCTGTATACCCTTAACCCTAAGCTCAAAAATCCTTAAACCTTTACCCCTATACCCTTAACACCTAGCCCTATACTCCTAACCCCAATAAACTTAACTCTACATTGCTAATTCATAACTCCTAACCCTAATACCTAAAGCCTAATGCCTAATATCTCACATTTTTAACTTATACCTTGAACCCTAAACTCTATACTTCGTAGTATAAGCTCTATGCCCCTAACTTCTAACCTGATACACCTTCTACCATTAACCCCATACCCTTAACTTCTTAGCCTCTTTCACACTGTCCTTAATTCAATATATTTTGGAAACAAGCACTTTTGGAAATGTTTCTTATTCAAAATATTTATTTTCTGAACTTATATTTAGGAATTGTTCTTTTTAGAAGTGTTGCTTTCGATGTTCTAAGGCAATACTCCTTCCTCTACTCTTCGGGACACAACTCAAGGCCACCCCGCAGAATTAAAGAGCACCTCGCCCCAGGAGATATGCACAAAGTCTACCTGAAGAAGCCATTAATTACCGTACACTTTCATACCACACTTCTGGATTTCATGAAACAACAGCAAACCCTCTGAGATCCAGGTAATTAAGAGAACACAATGCTTTCAAGAGGTCTTACTAGGTCCATGATGCAACCTAATCCAAAGTCTCACTCATCAGCCCCCCCCCCCCAAAAAGGAGCAGCCTTCTCTCAACGCATACCCCAAAACTGCAGGCAAGTTCTCTCTAGAAACTCTAGAAACTGCACCTTCCCATTCATTCCTATGGGCTAGGAGCCCATAGGAACGGATGGGAAGACATTCTCAATTTGCAATTCGCAATTTGAGAATCGCAAATTGAGAATGCAATTTGAAGGGTGTCAGGGTGTGCAAAGGACCTCCTGTTGCACCCCTGAAATATGTATGTGTGCATATGTGGCGCACATGCATGCCCTAAGGGCCTGTATGTGTGGCACATGGCACTTTGAAAAAAGCAAAAAAGTGTTTTTTTTCAAAGAATTCTCAAATTACCTTCAACTGTTAGTTGGTGTTATTTTGCGATTTCTTATGCCAAATTCGCACAACTTAGGTGCTTCATACATTTCATTTAAGGAATCGCAATTTGTGATTCCCTAAATGTAATTGCAAAATAGAGAATCGCAAAATTTGCGATTCTCTAATTTGCGATACTCTTTTGGGATGATACATCCCAAAAGGCCTTTTCCCATTCGCAAATGGGCCGATTCTCAGAATCGGTCCGTTTGCGAATGGGAAAAGGGCTTGAAACATATGTCCCACAGAAACTTATCTTGTTTCCTAGACATATCCCTGCTGTGGCCCAATTTCATCTTTACCTGAACGATGATGGACTCTGATCATCCCTTTTGAGAAACTGAGTTTCTGTTGCAATACTCCTGCCCCCAACTTTTGCCTGGCTTTTGATGCAACTTTGACCGAGGTGTACTGGGTCGCTGCTAAGCAGGTTCCCAGTGCCACTGTTCTTTCCCTAAAACTGTACCCCAACTGGCACAACTTCAGCAACCCCTACAAGTCCCTAGTAGATGGTACCCCTGGCACCTAGGGCATTGGGACTGAAGAGGATCCACTGGGGCTGCAGCACGAATTGTGTCACCCCAGAGCCCCCTCACCAAGACCAGGCACACTGCCATTGCAGGCTGTGTGTCTTGGTGCAGAGAAAACCGAAGAGTTGACATGGCACACATCCCTGTGTGCCATGCCCACATACACTGCATGAGGTGAAGGTAAGTCGCCCCTAAGGCAAGGTGCACTATATCCCATGTGTGGACATATCCGCATGAGCAGATGTGACCCTACAATATCCAGGTCCATTCTTGGATTTTGTAAGTGCACAGAAAGCCCTAGAGAGAACATCGGCTGGGCACCCATCAGGATGATTTCACCAGCACCATGATGGCTTCACTGTACCCAGGGAAGTTTGGTACCAAAAATGTTATCTTAAAAAATGCCCTGATGCCAGTGTTGGATTTATTGATAAATGCTTCACTTCTCCTCCAGGCCGGAATTGCCTTCCAAGGCGGGAAGCTCCAAAGGCGAGGCAGCCTTTGAAATGCCAACCCCCCTGTCCTGCTCCACATTTGGTGGGAGGACAGGTGGGAACATTAGTTAGATTAGGAGGTGTGCCCACATTCACCCAGCACCACCCATAAGGCGGGGCAGGTGATGTGAGCACAACTTTTCAGTTTCCTCCATCTTGTTTGAGAGGAAATTAACCAATTAGGGTCAGGGTAGTGCGCCTTCCCACAGGAAGTGGTCACCCAGAGGGTGTAGACACCCTAAAGGTAGGCATCGGATTGGCTACTACCTGTCTCCCATTGTAAACGCCCCTAAATTTGGTATTTAGATGCCACCCCTAAACCCTAAACTTTAGATTCAATGGACACAAAGGCGAAATGGACAAAGAGGAGCCGCTGACCCAATAACAGACTGCGCACTGCAGAATATTTGAGCGAAACCCTGCCTGCTGTCTCCAAGGACTCGACCATCATGGTGTGCTGTCTCGTCCTGCTGCTGTGAGGCCTCCAAGAACCCCAAAGCACCCCCAGCCCTTTGCCAATCACCAGAGATCTCCCTTCGAGTAGAGGAGCTACTACCCTGCAGTCTGCAGACACAGAAGCGGCTGAGTCCAGTTTACCGACTTGCATCTCCCCAGCGACGCTGACACAGCATCCAAACCAGAAACAGTACACCAGCTCCAGGGGGTCAGACCTGTCTCCCCACCAAGTCTGAAGACACCAGAACCCACAGGAGCCATGCCACACCAATACCCAGGGTACTGGAACCCCTGCAGCCTGCACCAAGATGAAGAGTCCAACCCAGACTCCGACTGCACAAGAAGCAAGCACCAGTAAAGGGACATCAGAACCCCTAGGACCAACTTTGTGAGTGGCCCAGCCATCTTGAAATCATCCAGCAACCGGCTTGCCCTTGACCTCAAGGCCCGCCTCGAAGCGCAAAGCCCAACTGCTCTGCACCCAGTCCGCCCAACCTGAGTAACGACGAACCAGCTGTGCTCCTGTGGTCCGAGGCCATTGCGACCTGCTCCCTCATTTGGGGTTCCCCGTACTTACCTGTAAATCCCCTTGTGTGGTCTGTTTTGAGGTGGCCTCCTTCTCCGTAGTGCACCAGCTGCGAAAGGCCTCAGCACCTTGTTCCTGGCCGAATTTGAGATGCGCTCGATTATCCGTTTGTGGAACATTGGACTTTGGCCTGCTACTACCCTAAATCCAGAAGGTGAACCCTGAGAACTGACTGTACGGTTTTATATGCATTTTTGTGTTTTCTCCATAGACTTCCATTGTGCGTAATTGCGCACAACTGTGCATTAACCCGTTCCGTGCTAGTGACGGAACCACTCCGTGACGAGCCACAGGCACGCTGTCCTCATGACGGAGTGGTTCCGTCACGCCGCGGCTGCTCCGCCCATGCTGCATCAACTCCGCACCTGCGCGGCTGAATTGATGAGCTGGCGGGGCTGTGACGGTACCACTCCGTCATGAGCACAGCGCGCCCGTGGCTCGTGACGGAGTGGTTCCGTCACAAGCATGGCGGCACCCCGCGACCCCCCACAACCCCAGCGCCGCGGCGGAATTACCGCCGCAGCCAAGGGGTTAATTGTCGAACTTTGCAAATGAATAATTTAAGACGTGCTTGCCTGTGAACAAAGTTCTTGGGCTCGAAAATTATATAAAAATCGATGTTATTTTTACAAATTGATCTCTGGTTTATTCTTGAGTGTGTCACATTTATTGCCTCAGTGAGTACAACAAATGCACTAAAACCAAGTAGACTGTGCGGCGAGCCAGTGTTCTACACCCTGCTCCTGCCTGTCTGCTCTCATGTGTACTCTACGTTTTGAGCTTTGTACTCTCCCCCGATACTTCACCATGTCGTCAGACACTGGCATCTCTTCCACACGACACTGGATAACTGATCATATAATGTACTATAAGACAGCGTATCCTTCGCTTATATTTGTATATTGTGAAGCGCCCTAACATCCTCGAGCCGTCTTCACGCTACATAAAACTGCATGAATAACAAGCATTAAAAATGCAATAGGTCTCGCCTTTGATTAAGTGAAAGCCATTTGCTTTGCTATACAATACCATTAGCAAAGCAAATGGCTCTAACTTAATCGAAGGCGAGACCTGTTGCATTTTCAATGCTTGTTTGAGAAGGCTACAGTGTAGGAATGTGCACATGTTGTTTCCTGTTCTGGAGCAGAAACTCTGCTGTTCACAGGCAACATGTGGAGTTCCAAACCTGCTTGCTTAATCTTGACTTGCCTTTAATTCTCAGTTTTATTTTTTCACCTGACTTTCTCGTCCAGTCCAAGAAGTCCAGAGGATGGTAAAGAATTGCCCTATGCCTTAAAGTGACCACGCGCCAGATACTGCGGATAATGACTGCTGCCGCAATAATGTACAGGTGAGGAGACCCTCCAGCAGTGACGTCTCCAGGAAAACACTCCAGCACCACTTTCTAACTTTTCAATAATATGGCAAACAGCTCTGTCTCACCCCCCAGAACTCCTAGAACCCCTACACCCCCCTAGATTTGACTCAACATGGTGTACACATTGATCCCTAACCAGCCTTGCATCTGCGTGCCAGAGTGTCGCCACACTAGCTCCATACCTTGCCAGGCTGAGCTGGAGTCTGACAACAGGGAAGCCGGTGAAGTAACATCTTTGATACAACTCCAGAGTCTTTGGCAAAGACCGATGCACCTTTGTCGCTACATTCTTAGTATTGTCTGTCTGTTCCCAGATTGTCGAGATTCTTAAATCAAGACATCACTATAAGTATCAGACAATTGTTCTCCTAGACGTGTATGTTCTGGATTCTGAGCTCCTTTTCTAGAAAGCTGAACGGCTCACATATATCTCTAGGGCTTATATAAATCACAACACTAAACATGCAAATGGGAGTTGAGTTGTAAATGGAGAAATGCATTTTAGTTTGCAAACAGAAAGCGAAAGCTACGGAAGTGACTTGCCAGCAGAGGTGGGAGAGAGCCGAGTCAGTGGGAGGGAGGTGAGGCGAGGAGACAGGACCAGAGGAGCGAGACGAGTAAAGTGGCGGCCAAGCTGGGGACAGTGAGTCTGTGACAAAGATCAGCAAGATGTGGGCAGCCTGAATGGTATTTTCTCGTTTAGGGAGAGGTATAGGTTCTAGCTTGCTGTAGCTGTAATGTTACTGGCTGTATTATATATCTGCATGCACTGACGGAAACTGCAAAAATACGGGGGCTGCTCCAATGCTCGCCGCCTACCTGTGCCAGTACAGCTGAGCTGAAGGCGTTAGCTTCTTATAAGTAGTGGCATGAGGAGGGGCGGGACCATCGTGTAGGGTTGCAAACAGCTTAAGGGAGGAAGAGAAGCGTACAGGGCGCTATGTTTGAACAAGCTGTCGGCATTACGCGCTCAGCGGGCGCTGGAGGCTGATGAACAAAGGGGCCACTGGAATGTCTAGCGCATTGAGAGGATGCCGGCAGGGACAGGGAGCCAGCGGAGTCCCTCCTGAGTGAGAAACAGCCCTTCTCCTCAGCCGTGCACAAAGCTCCAACCCGCTGCCAACTCTGGTCGATGGGGCTGTCCAGGGGAGCGCATGGTGGGTTTGAGCGCTTGAAAGTTTAGAGACGCCTGCGCGTGCTCGTCTGGGGGCAAGCTCCAGGCGCAAGCTGAAAGACACGCCGTGCACATGCCCATGTGCTGTCCTGGAGCAAGCTGATACACATGCCGTGAGCGTGCACATCGCCGGTCTGAGAAAGTACACATCTCCTCTCCCCCTTCCAAAGTCAAGTCGGCGACAATAGATCTCGCTAGCGAGCAGCTGTGCTGCATCACTAGGTGAGACCTAAAAAACATCTATAAGAATAACTGCAGTCCAGCTGTCTCTTACCTCGCTTCACCTAGAGGTAAGAACTTCCTCAATCTGGCCTGGGCATTCCGCAGAGCTGGACTCGAGCTGAGTGCAGCACCTCGAATGTGGACACTGGCCATGGATGGTGGCCCACCATCATTGATCATTGCAGACTCTCCCCACCTGGAACTGCCAGCCTTGGAGAATACACTGGGTGAAGCCAGGGTCTGGGACTCCAGCCATCTCCCCTATGACAATGTACCACACATAGCGTCTACTGAGTAATCTAAAGTGCCAGGATACCAATGGGGTGACAGTGCGCTATAGAAGTCTCACATACAATACAATACAATAACCCCAGCAGTACCAGCCCCCACAGACCTTCAGGGGAGCAGAGAGTCCGGCTCCTCCACATGGGAACACGTGTGTTAGATTTGGGGGTCTCTGGTTGGCACAGGTAAGTACTTGTGACAAGCAGGGACCCTCTCCTCTAGTCAGGACAAGGGGATTACCCTCTAAAATAACCCCTGCTCACACTCTAGGTAGTGTGGCGCGAGCAGACAAGGCTTATCTCAGAGCGTTATAGGTTAAGCATTTGTGAACACATACAGTGACTCAGTGACAACACCACACATGAACACTACACCAACTGTTGTATAAAAATAAGTATCTTTTATAGAAAGGCTTAGTACAAGATCCAATAACGGCAATAAAATGGCCACAGTACTATTCAAGAGTTCTTTTAAAATGCGTACTTTCTTGTTCTGTGCGCTTCGCGCACTCTGTTCGACTCTCACGATGTTGGCAAAAGTGTCTAATAGGTTTAACTGGCACTGCAGACACTCCGGTCCGATGCGTACTACACTGGGGTGTGAGTCGTTTTACAGTACCTTAGGTGTGAGGAGTCTGGCTCGGACGATGCGGGCAAAATGGAAGGCAAACCAGGAGCGTTGTCGGCCCCACTTCAGTGCGAGCCCCGGCTCGTTGCGGCGTCTCTGTGCGAGGCGTAGAGCGGGGGCCACGGGGACGGTCCTGGTCTGGATGCGTTCACGTTTACGATGCAATGTGTGAGCCATGCCTTCAAGAGCGGGGGTGCTTTTCAGTCCTGGATAGCACGGTTCGGGGCGGCAGGTATGCTGCGAGCGTACTCAACCTTGCGGGGTGCTCGGAACTTGAACGCCAGCGGCAGGGGTACCGCGAGCAGTGCGGCTCAAACAGGGGAGGGTGAAGCAGTGTGCGGTGCGGTCCTTATCCTTAAGGCGCGAACTACAGCTTGTAGAGGGAGCGGAGTCATACTGTTCGGGGCGGCAACTGGCACGGGACTTCCCAGCGGTCAGGTCTTCGAGGCGCACTTAGATCGCGTCTCCAGCGGCACGGGGACTTTGGCAATTTCCAGCAGCTGTTGTGAAGGCGGTGGGAGTCCAATAGTCCTGGGACTCCGTTCAGGGGGCAAGTTCACCCACAAGCCCACTAGGGGTAGAAAATACTGTCTTTGGGTTTGCATCATCAGCTGGTGTCTGACCTATCAGTAGCCAGCTGTCAGGTCAAATGTGCACAGAAACTTATCTGAGTCCAAAGTATCTATAAGCTCATCTGCCCTTGGAATGGGATGAGCATCTATCCTAGTGACTGCATTGAGATCCCTGTAGTCAACCTAATTTCTCTCTTGCCATCTTTGGTGTGAGGTTTGGGGACTAAGACTATTGGACTAGCCCAGGGGCTATCTGCGGGTTCAATCACTCCCAATTCCAACATCTTCTGGACTTCAGTCCTGATACAGTCCCTGACATGGTCATGTTGCCTGTAAATTTTATTTTTAACAGGCAGACTGTCCCCAGTGTCCATTTCATGAGTGCACCAGGTACTGTGACTTGGAGTCACTGAAAACATATGTCTGTACCGATTGAGAACTTTTCTGCAATCAGTTTGCTGCTGGTCAGTGGGGCTGCCTGCCAAGGCTACACCATCTACTGACCCATCATCAGGGTTCTGTGAGAGCAGGTCAGGGAGTGGATCACTCTCTTCCTCCTACCCCTCATCAGTAGCCATGAGCAAGCCCATGTCCGCCCTGTCAACATATGGTTTGAGCCTGTTGACATGAAGCACCCTATGGGGCTCCTTGGAGTTCCTAGGTCCACCAGATAGGTAACCTCTCCCTTCTGCTCAATTATGGTATGAGGGCCACTCCACTTGTCTTTGAGGGCTGCTGGAGCCACAGGCTCCAACACCCATACTTTTTGCCCTGGCTGGTAAACAGTCAGCACAGCCTTTTGGTCAAGCCAGGCCTTCTGTAATTCCTGGATAGCCTCAAGGTTTTTAGTTGCCTTCTTCATGTACTCAGCCATCCTGGAGCAGAGACTAAGTATATAGTCCACAATATCCTGTTAAGGTGGTTTGAGGGGTAACTCCCATCCTTCCTTCACTAGACACAGTGGACCCCTAACTGGATGTCTAAACAGAAGTTCAAATAAGCTGTAACCAACCCCCTTCTGTGGAACCTCTCTGTGGGCAAATAGAAGGCAGGGCAAAAGTATATCCCATCTGCGCCTAAGCTTTCTGGGAGACCTTTAATCATGCCCTTGAAGGTTTTGTTGAACCTTTCAACTAACCCATTGCATTGTGAGTGATAGGGGGTGGAAAATGTATAATTTACTCCATACTCCTTCCACATAGCAGTCAAGTAACTAGACATGAAGTTTGCACCCCTGTCTGAAACTACCTTCTTAGGGAATCCCACTCTGGAGAATATTCCCAGGTGGGCCAATGCCACCACAGGTGCTGCAGTGGTCCTAAGGGTAATTGCCTCTGGGTACCTAGTGGCATGGTCCACCACCACCAGGATACATCTGTGCTGTCTGAGGATCCATGAGACCAACTATATCAATTCCAACACTCTCAAAGGGAACCCCCACCACAGGTAGTGGTGTCAGGGGGGCCTTTGTTGTACCACCTGCCTTACCACTGGCTTGACAGGTGACACAGGAGCGACAAAACTCCTTTGTGTCTTCAGGCATGTGAGGCCAATGAAAGTGAGGGACAATTCTGTCCCAAGTCTTGTTCTGGCTCAGGTGACCTGCTAAAGGGATGTCATGTGCAAGTGTCAATAGGAAGCCTCTAAACTTCAGAGGTATACCCAACCTCCTGGTGGCACCAGGCTTGTGGTCTCTACTCTATAAGTAAAGGAGTCCATCATCCCAGTAGATTCTATGGGACCCACTAGCACTCCCGGCAGCCTCAGCAACAGCTTGTTGTCTGAGGGGTTCAAGAGAAGGGCAGCTCAGCTGCTTCTGGCTCAGATCTGCCCTGGAAGGGCCCCCTGTCCCTAAGAAATCAACCTGATCAGGCTCAAGCTCATCTGGGACAGTTCCTTCTTCAGGACTGGGATCATCTCTCTCAAGAGACTAATCTGTTCTCTGAGTCAGGGGGGAAGACACTGCTTTACCCCTACTGCTCCTCCTCTTGGGTGGCACCTGGTCCATTCTTCCAGGATCCAAGACCTGTTCAGTGTTAGACATCTTTGCCTGTAACCTGGTCATAGCAAACACATCTAAAGGGATTCCCAACATTTCTGCATGAGTCCTGAGATCCACTTCAGCCCAAGCTGAAGTTTCTAAATCATTGCCCAACAAGCATTCAACTGAATTCAAGGTCTGCACTTACCACACCCTTCTTAGGGCCAGTTACCTAGGTAAAATTAACTACTGCCAAGGAATGGACTGTCCTGACATTACTAGCATTGCTCATTTGGTACATCTCACCAAGTATGATTTGCCTAGGAGCCACAAGGTATTTTGTCACCATGGTGACACTTGCCCCTGTGTCCCTGAATGCCAAGGGCTCTTTTCCATTGATCAAATGCTACTGTCTGTATTTGCCCAAGTTACTGGGACTTACAAATAAGGAGGCAATATGCCCCCATCACAGATCAGTACAGCCTGAGTAGGAACTCTGACTAGGCCAGAATCCACCCCAGATCCCAGGGTTAACCCTACCACACCCTTATTCTGAGAACTACCACTTGGAGCTGAACTAGGGGGGATAGTTGCCTTAGGTGTAGTGGAAGTGGAAGGTGAATTTGAGTCCTTGGACTTGTCACAGTCACTTGTCCAATGGGTTTTCTGTTTACAGATTTTACACCATGGTTTCTTCTTGCCTTTTCCCTTGTTTGAGTGTGACTCCCCATCAGATGCAGATTTTGGGGCCCTTGAGAAGACTTATGGTCTTTACTCTTTTCCCCACCCTTATCAGAGTTTTTAGAATATGGCTTCTTGGAGTCACCACCTTGGTTCTGTACCTTCTGCTTCACCCTGGTTCTGACCCATGTGTCTGCCTTCTGGTCCAATTCATGGGGAGATGTCAGATCAGAGTCCACCCGGTGCTGATGCAACAACTGATTTTGACAATTATTAAGGATTTGCTCCCTCATAATTAAATTGTACAATCCTATAAAATCACACACTTTGCTGCCAAGTGACCAGCCCTCCAGAGCCTTAGTTGCACAATCTACAAAGTCAACTCAGTCTTGAGTCTGTGCCTTTTGGGAGTCTCTAAACCTAATCCTGTATTATTCAGTGGTTAAGCCAAACCCATCTATCAGAGCAGTCTTCAAGACTTTGTAATCATCAGCATCCTCTTCTTTAACAGTGAGGAGCTTGTCTCTACCTTTGTCTGCAAAGGAGAGCCACAAGATAGCTGCCCACTGCTCCTGGGGGACCCTCTGTCCTTACAGGCCCTCTGAAGTGCAGGTATCCATTTGTGGATGTCGTCCCCTCTCTGGTAGGGAGAGACAATCTTGTTCAGTTTTCTATGGTCATGAGTATGTTCTCTACCTCTAGGGTCACTGGTGCTGCCACCATGGGACTCTAGTCCCAACGATTTGAAGCTCTCTGGAGCTCCAGTGGTTCCCTTTCTAAGGCCAACGGCTCTCTCTTGATCCTAAGCTTAGCTTTTTCAAACTCAAGCAGTCTGCAGTTTCTATCATAGTAGGACTCTCTCCTGTGAGAAGCTGAGGTCCTATGAGAGACCAATGTTCCTACAGATGTACCAGAATGATTAGATTCCTGAGTAGGAGATCTGGACCTTCTAGGCACACTGTTAACTCTTCTAGGTGGAGTGAAGAGAGGGCCTCTGGGGTCTTCTTCCACAGGGAGGGTTGGATTGTCCAGGTTAGAACCATTATGATGCTCCTGGTCAGCTTCAGAGTCTAGCTCCTGGCCTTTCCTCTTTCGATGCCCCACCCAACTTGCCTGCCTCGTCAGACCCTGGGGTCTTTCTGAGATCGTCTAAAAGCAATACCTCTATGAGGCGTTGAGCCCTAGGGTTTTTCCCCTGTCTTCAATTTCCTAGATGCACACGTGCTTCTCAGTTCCTGAAATGGGACATGGTCATACTTAGCATGGAGCCACTGGCTTCAGCCTCTGAAGACATACAAGTGTTATGTGGTGTAGGCATCTACCTAACCTAATGGGACTACTAAACTCTCTCTTGAGTTGGAGAAAGGGTATGCTAGACCCTTGACATACCCAACTCTAAGTTCAGTAGAACTTACTTTATTCTAGACTTGTTACGTACCTATAGTGGTTTTTAGTTAGTCACTCAATGAGATTATCTGGTAAAGCAATAGCAAGCTTGAATCCAACCGCTGCACACCGATGTGAGAAGTTGGCGTGGCATATGCTGTCCACTCGTTCTAGTGGGCACCTTGCACCAGTCCAAACAACCCTTATTGATGAAAAGGTTTAAGACAACCTTTATTGAAAGCTATCCTAGTGGTATCTATGGAGAGCAGCCTTCCGGCTAAGTCTTGAAGGAATGTAAAGCAGCTTGTTTTACCAGATCAGAACCTCCTGAATGACCAAATGAAAGGAGAACCACACAAGGTATATATAAAATATATGAATTTATTACTAAACACTCTACTAACCTCTTTATGATATTAGAGAGCAAGATACACAATATCCACACACTAGAACGTAAGCAAATAGCACAACATACAATGGGCCCCAGGGGGAGGCCAAACCATATATTAAGAAAGTGGTATAAGAACCACGACTTGACTAGATACAGTGCCTATAGCACGTAGAATTGCTGAGACCCCAAGGAACCACCCAAGGTAGTGACACATGGGACCCACGGGGGATGCGTGCAGTGTGAGAACACAGCCGCGAGCTCCGTACAATCCTATGGGAAAGTCGCAGTTGGAATTTTTAAGATTAGGGACACTTCGGAGAGGACTTGGAGCAGACCCTTTTAGACTTAGAAGGTTACAAGGCCAGCACCCACGGGAGCACCAGAGTACTCGTGTTACCTCACCCACGGAAGCTGGGTCCATAGGTATCAAATGGTGTCGGGAATCGACACTGTTTTCAATGGCGAGTTCCTGCAAAGTGCTGCTGCTGTGGAAAGGAAAAGTGTCCGGTGTGATCCAACCTGGATCGGAGCTGGGAAGAACCTGAAAGCAGAGGGGACAGAGTCTGGGTCACTTCAGGGTGACCAGGGGCATGGTAGACCAATGCCCACCAATGTCGGGTGTTTCAGGTGCGATGAGATGAGGGGAAGCTTGACTCTGCTGCCACGGGGACCAGGAGATGTTGACGATGACCAGAGCCTGCAGGCGAGCTGTCCCACGAAGGATGTCGAGTGCTGGGGGGTCGGTGTCCAAATTGGCGACCAACAAGCCTTGGCAACTGCAACCCACGCGGTGAGAGTAAAAAGGCTTCGGGCTTCGGGATGGACCAGCAAGGTCCTGGTGACTCCCCAAGCAATGGAGAGTCAGGGCACATCTGGAGCAACCAGGTAAGCCCGTTGAAAGTTACAGTACCCTTCTCAGGGCCCCACAAGTCCACGAACAAGGGATCGCGAAGGGGCCTCGAGAGGAATCACTAAATACCAGCCCACGTGTCACTTGTGGTGTGTAGGCCAGTAATCTTCAGTGGAATCACTGCTCGGGGTCTGGACTACAAGTAGCCCAAAGCACAGCCTCAGGGATTGCGAAGAAGCATATGCTGCTGCAAATGTGCACAGTGTCCAGGGGTTCGGGTTGCACGGTCCCCACAAGGCCTTTGGATCTCAGGTTTGCTGAGAGCATGGATTGGCCTCGGAGAAGCTTGGACACCCACCTCCTTTGTTGAAAAGTCTTTGGAGTCCTTCAGGAGCTGCGTAGTTGCAAACCGGGCAGATGCGTCTTTGGTGCCTGCCGTGCAGGGGAGTAACTCCTTTACTCCAAGGGAGATTTTCGGTCATCCAACGAAGTGTAGATAGTTGAAGTTCTGGGATTCTGTAGCAGAGTTTCGTCCAGGTAAATCTAAAGTCCTGTAGTCAGGGGTTCCTACTTTATACCCAAGGAAGGGGTGGGACAAACTCAGGGGACCCACCTATGGGAGGGTCAGGACAGAGAGGTGACTACACCCATATCCTTTGTCCAGTTTCGCGCCAGAGCAGGAGCTGAGCACCCATGCAACCGGTTTGAGCTGGACTATGCACAGGGACACCAAATGTGCCCCCAGTGCAGACATCAAAGCACTCTCAGAGTGCACCCACCCAGCCCCAATACACTAAAGCCTGTCTGGGAGGTGGTCACACCTCCCTGTGACAGGAAACCTATTGTCCAGCCTCCCCTGCCGGAGTTTCGTCCAGCAGCAGGAGGGCAGACGCGTGTTTGTGGCTGGCAGCATCCATCTTGTGATGCCAGTGTTCTGTTAAGCTGGTACCAGGTGTATAGGTGCAGTCACATTTCTCCTTCTAGGAGGGTGGAATCATACCTTCCCCACCAGTACCGGCGAGGAGATATGATTCCAAGGTGTTTGACACCAAACATGACATGTTTCCTTGCAGCCATTTCAAAGTGAGCATTTATCACAAGGTTATAATGCACTTAAGAGTATATGGTTTGGCTGCATCACAGAACAACCCCGGGTAATAGATTCTGAAGGCTGCAGAGGGGCTCTGCTCATGCATGGGCACCCTCTCACACAAAACCCAGCACCCTGCCTTTAGAATTGATAAGGCCTGCCATAGGGGTGACTGATAGGTTTATGTGTGCAGTGATATAAGGTAGATATAGGGAACCTATATCCGAGTAAGGAGTGCACACACCACCTTACACAGGCTGCTGTAACAGACCTGATGTGTCATTTTGAATGGTCTCTCATGCTGCAGCCCCTGAGATGCCTCTGGGGTACCTATGCCCTGGATATATAGGACAGCATATACTAGGGACTTATAAGGGTACCCCAGAATCCAATCTGTGGTGTACTTAAAGTACATTCAATAATTTTAGGAGGAAGGTGCTAGGCTTGGGTCCTGGTTAGCAGGGCCCCAGCCAGACTAAAGTCGAAAAACAGTGAAACATCACCAAAAAGTGGGGGTAACCATAGTAAGCAGATCCTACTCTCCTACATCCGGTACCAGTCTTCTAGATCCAGACAGCACAAAATGGTTGCTGCCAACCAGAGACACATTTCTGCCCTCCTGCTGCTGAGCCAAGCTCGAGCAGAGGAAGGTGGAACAATAGGCATCAGGTCACAGGGAGGTGTATTGGGACCGGGTGGGTGTGCTTGCCAGCGCCAGAAATTCTGCATGAGGAGCACACTTGGTGTCCCTGTGCATAGTCCAGTTTAAACCAGTTCTGGGAGCCGTTGGCTCCCACTCTGGCGTAAAACTAGACAAAGGACAATGGAGTAACCCCCCCGTTCAAACCCTCCCCTGGGAGAGTCCCCTGAATCTTCCCAACCCTTTCCCTAGAGTACTTAAGGGTCTGCCTGGGTGTAGATCCCTAGATTCGTCGTGGAATAAGATTCAGATCAGACACCCCTGCACTTCTACCGCCTGGGCACTCTGGACTTCGTTTGGGCCTGACTTCGTTTCCCTTCCAGTCTGCTGCTTCATCTGTGCATGTGCATCATACAGGAACCTTCCAAGGCCTGTGAAGTATCAAAAATACCTGAAGTAATCTCCCTTGGAGTGAAGGAGTCACTCCCCTACATTCACAGGCACCGCAACTAAGTCGACCGGTCTGCAGATCCTGAGCTCCTCCGGACTCCGTGGGCTCTCCAACACAGATGGTGATTTTCCACAGCTTCTGAGGCCTGCCCTGCCCCCTCCCCAAGTTTGAGGCCAGTAGCCATCGTGTGGGTTGCAATATTCGAACCCCTGTGCACAGCGTCCAACTTGCAGTTGCAAAGGCTTATTGGCTTCTTTGCAAGACGATTAGTGGGCTCCAAGTAGCCCCAACCTTGAGCCCCTCCAGTGACCAGAATCTTCAGCCACATTGCATCGTATGCATCGTGGCCTGCATCTTTTGGTGAGCTGCTTAAGGTCCTCTCAGGACTCCAGCGCCTCCAGCCTGTTGGTCCACTTGAGGGTCACACTTGTTACTTTTGGGCTCCCCTGATTGCTCTGGCTTGACCTAACTACCCTGCCTTTGGTGAGTCCCCAGGGCCTTGCTGGTCCCGACATTGCTCCTTCTCTGATTCCTGTGTGGCTTGCCTTTGCCAAGGCTTGCTGGTGCTCCCGATGGACATCGACCCCCTCAGCACCCGACATCCTGCGTGGGACAGCTCGTACTTGGGTCCTGGTCTCCCTCAGCATCGCCTGGTGCTCAGAGCTGTAGAGTCAAGGTCATCGTCAGCTCCCCTGAAGCACCAACATCGGTGTGTATTTGTCTTCCAAGTTTCCTGGTCACTCATGAGTGGTATAGACTAAGTCCCCTCTGCCTTCAGGTACTCCTCTTCAAGAATCTTCAAGAATCCATGTTTGGATTCCCACGAACACTCTCTCCTCTTCCAGCAGTAGCACTTTCCTGAAGTCCCCCATTGGGTTATACAGCGGTTTCCGACACCACTTCACATGTATGCACCCGGTTTCCCTGGTGTAGGTAACGTGGATACTGGGGTATCCACGGGTGGGGTGGTTCTCCAACCTTCTGTCTTCCACTGGGTTTCTTCAGGGTCCACTGGGAAGGGTCCTTAATCTTTATAAGTTCAACCACGACCTGCACATTGAGTTGTACGGAGGACGTGGTTGTGTTTCCCCACTGCACATGTTCTCCGTGGGCTCCCTATCTACTCGCCTCAGTGTTTCCTTGGGGTCCCAGCACTTCTACATCCTCTCAACACTGTCTTGACTCGAGCCGGGGTTCTTATACCACTTTCTTAGTAGATGGTTCGGTACCCCCGGGGCCACTGTGTATTTACTGTGTTTCTTTGTTAAAGTATTGTGTGCATTGTATTTATCTCCGTGTAGGAGATATTGGAACGTACTAGAGAGTATTATATAATAAATATATATTTTTATAAATACTGTGTGTGGTTCTTTTTCACTTAATCTATACTATAAGATTACATAATGGTGAAACAAACTTCTTTGCACTCCTTCGAGACTAAGCCTGAAGGTTACTCTCCACAGCTACCACTTTGATAGCTTTCGAAAGTTGTCTAAGACCTCTTAAATCACCATAAGGGTTGTCTGGACTGGAGCAGGGTGCCCACTTACATTAGTATGCATTATATACCAGGCCAGCTTCTCAGATTGGTGTACAGCAGCTGGGATTCACGCTTGCATTGTTTTACCAGATACATCTTTGTATTGATTAATTGAAAATCCATCACAACTGCTAGGCACATATAATATAAGCTTAGAATAAGTAAGTTCTACTGAACTTGGGGTTGGGTAAATCAAGGGTCTAGCCCACCCGTTCTCCAACCTAAGAGAGTTTAGTTCCCACTAGGTTAGGTTGGTGCAACACCACACCTCACTTAGTACGTCTTCCAAAGGAGATGCCAGTGGCTCTCTGACTGCTAGATACAGTGAACTTTCGTTCCAAGAACCGAACGCCCTGTGTGCCTCTAGAAAGTTGAAGGCAGGGAAAGGAGCCAACACTCAACGCCTCTTAGAAGTGTTACTGTTAGATGACCTCAGGAAATCCTCAGGGGCAAATGAACAGGAAAGAGTGGGTGGGGCAGGGACAGAAGATAGGCCAGGAGGGGGACCCCTCATTGACCTAGAATCTAACCCTGACCAGGTAGAGCCTGATGACTCCTACCTGGACAATTCGGACATTCCGGAGGAGAGCACAGGGGGCTTAGAGAATGCCACCTTCCATCCTCCTGGAAAGGTGCAGAGCAGGCTAAGGAGGTCTAGATCCTCCTCTGCAGAATCCAATGGCTCAGAACAGCCAGCAGGGGCCTCCATTCCTCAGATAAGGAGAAACTCTTTTGATAGGAGTACCAACTTCTTGAGCTTGAGAAAGCAAGGCTTAGGCTCAGGCGAGAGCAGTTGGCCATTGGCAGAGAGTCCCTAGAAGCCCAGAGAGATAGGAAAACGTTGGGACAAGGGTCCAATGGTGGTAGCAACAGTGTCCCTGGAGTTAAGGAACATTCCTTTGAACATAGGAACCTGAGCAAGATTGTCCCTCCCAACCATGTTGCAGAAGACATCCACAAAGGGATAACTGCTTTAGAAAGGGCCTGTAAAGTACAGAGGGTCCTTAAAGAGCAGTGGGCAGCTATCGTGTGGCTCTCCTTTGCTGACAAAGGTAGAGAAAAGTTCCTCACTGTAAGAGAAGAGGATGCTGATAATTACTCGGTTTTGAAAAGAGCTCTCATTGATGGGTTTGGCCTACCCACTGAACAATACAGGATTAAGTTGAGAGACACCCAGAAAGCACAGACCCAGGACTGGGTAGACTTTGTGGCTAGTGCTATTAAGGCTCTAGAAAGTTGGTTACTTTGGCAGTAAAGACTACCAAGGATTGTATAATGTGATTATGAGGGAGCAGATCCTTAATAATTGTAAGAACCCACTTTTGCATCAGTACCTGGTGGACTCAGATCTGACTTCTCCCCAAGAATTGGGAAAGAAGGCAGATAAGTGGGTCAGAACCAGGGTGAAGCAGAAAAACAAGAACAACAGTGGTGACCAGAAGAAGCAAGATTCTTCAAAAACTCAGAATAAGAGTAGGGTCAAGGGCAAAGACAAGAAAGAGTCTTCTCAAGGACCCCAAAAACCTGCATCTGGTGGGGGGAGTCACAATCCAACAAGAAAGGCAAATAGAAACCTTGGTGTTACTTTTGTAAGGTGAAACCCCATTGGACAAAAGATGCTGATTGTCCAAAAGCCAAGGAAAATACTCCTGCTACCACTGCCCCTAAGGCAACTGCGCCTCCTAGCTCAGGCATAAGTGGTAGTACAGGAAACAAGGGAGTAGTAGGGTTAACCTTGGGTTCTGAGGTGGGTTCCAACTTAGTCAGAACTCCAGCTCAGGCTGTTCTAGTCTGTGATGGTGGCATAGATCTTGCTACCTGACTTGTCAGTCCCAGTAACCTGGGCAAGTACAGACAACCACATTTACTCAATAGACAAGAAGCCATGGCCTACAGGAACACAGGGGCCAGTGTCACAATGGTGACAGAGAAACTTGTGTCTCCTGAACCAGATTATACGTGGACAGTATGTACCAAGTGAACAATGCTAGCAATGTCAGGACTGATGGGGAGGGGTAACTGGACCTAGAAATGTTGTGGTATCTTCAGACCTCTTTGAAGTTTGTTTGTTGGGCAATGATTTGAAAACTTCAGCCTGGGCTGAAGTGGAGCTAAGGACTCATGCAGAAATATTGGGCATCCCTTCAAGTGTGTTTGCTGTGACCAGGTCACAAGCAAAACAGCTGTCCACTGAACAGGCCCTGGATCCTGGAACCATGGACCAGGTGCCTTCCAAGAAGAAGAAGTGGCAAGGCTGGGCCTACCCCCCAGACTCAGATTGAGAGTCAGTCTCTTGAGGGAGATGATCTTGGGCACTGTGAAGGAACTACCCCAGATTATCTTGAGCCTGATCAGGTTGAGTTCTTGGGGGCAGCGGGGCCTTCTAGAGCAGATCTGAGTTTGGAACAGCAGACATGCCCCTCTCTTGAACCCCTCAGACAGCAAGCTGCTGCTGAGGCTGATTGGAATGCCAGTGGGTCCCATAGGATCTACTGGGACGAGGGACTTCTGAACTCAGAGGGTAGGGACCCCAGGCCTGGTGCAACCAGGAGGTTGGTTATTATTATTATTATTATTATTAGGGAGATTTATAAAGCGCCTGGTTTACGCCCATAGGCGTGTCCCCGCGCTATGGTAAGTAGGGTAAGCAGTCCAAGCAGCCAACACAGTCGCCTACCGTCTGAAAAGATGAGTCTTAAGTTTCCGCCTGAACAAGGATTCCGAAAGCTCCAAACGTAGTTCTGGCGGCAAGTCATTCCACCGCTTCGCAGCCAAATATCTGAATGACCTGCCCCCCATACGCGCTTTCTTTATTTTAGGGATTTTCAGAAGTCCTGTGCAGGAGGAGCGCAGATTCCTTGTAGGCTCATACCTGGTGACCAGACTCTGTAACGGGGCAGGGGTTTGCCTCCCAGAATGCGGTGACACGTGGCTAGAGCCTTGAATTCCACCCTGCTCCTGACAGGGAGCCAGTGCAAAGCCTGGAGCGCTGCCTTTGAGGAAGATCTTCTAGGAAGCCTCAAAACAAGGCGAGCGGCAGCATTTTGCAGCACCTGGAGGCGGTTGAGAGCCTTTCCCGTGGCCCCCAGATACAGCAAATTGCTGTAATCTAGGCGCGAGGTGACTAAAGCATGCACCAGCGTCCGACGAGCTGTAATGGGCAGGAGATCCAAGACCTTCCTCAGAGTTTTTAAAACTCCGAAGCATGTCCCCACCACTCGGCTAATCTGGGAGCCAAAGGCAAGGTCAACGTCCAGCCATACCCCAAGATTCCTTACCTCCTGGCAGGGGACAGGTGTCTCTCCTAGGCAGGGTGGCCACCATGCCGACGACCATACAGATGGGCCTCCCCCCACCACAAGCACCTCGGTCTTACTGCCATTGAGTTTCAGGCAGTTGGCGGACATCCAGGCTACCAGTTCTTGCACCCCAGACGATACCCCAGACGTTTAGAGGTTTGCTGCTCACCCTTGCACATGACATTCCCCTAGCAGGACACGAAGGGCAAAGTAAGACTTGGGACAGGCTTGTCCCTCACTTTCACTGGCCCCACATGTCTGAGGACACAAAGGAGTTGTGTCGCGCCTGTACCACCTGCCAAGCCAGTGGCAAGTCAGGTGGCATCACAAAGGCCCCCTTGATATCACTACCAGGGGTTGGGGTTCCCTATGAGTGTGTTGGAATTGATATCATTGGTCCCATGAACCCTCTTACAGCATCTGGGCACAGTCACATACTAGGGTGATGGACCATTCTCCTTAGGACCAATACCGCTCCTGTGGTGGCAAGGGCCCTCTTAGGAATTTTCTCCAGAGTGGGCTTCCCTAAGGAGGTCGTAACTGACAGAGGTACAAACTTCATGTTAAGTTACATTACTGCAATGTGGAAAGAGTGTGAAGTGTGGTGGATTACAAATGCACCACACCCTACCATCCTCAATGCAATGGGTTAGTTGAAAGATTCAACAAACCGTAAAGGGTATGATCATAGGCCTCCCACAAAAAGCTTAGGTGAAAATGAGATGTTCTTCTGCCCTGCCTTCTCTTTGCTACAGAGAGGTCCCTCCGAAGGGGGTTGGCTACAGCCCTTTTGAACTTCTGTTTGGGCAACCAGTTAGGGGTTCCTTGTGTCTGGTGAAGGAAGGAGTGAGAAGCCCAGCAGGCTGGAGTTAGGGGCACTGCAGGTTGGGGGTGCAGCAGGCTGGAGTTAGGGGCACAGCAGTCTTGAGTTAGGGGCACTGCAGACTGGAGTGTGGGGCACAACAAACTGCAGTGAGGGGTACAGCAGGCTGGAATGAGGGGCGCAGCAGGCTGCAGTGAGGGAGGCAGCAGGCTGGAGTGAGGGAGGCAGCACGCTGGCGTGAGGGGCGCAGCAGGCTGCAGCGAGGGGCACAATAATTCTGAGTCTGGGGTACAACAGGTTGCAGTGAGGGTACAGCAGGGTGTAAGTAAGGGTACGGGAGACCTCTGCTTGCCAACTCTAACTGGAATGCTTTTGCCCCCCCCTTCCCCGCTCCCTTCACGCCCACCAGGGGGCACAGGTGGAAGGGACCCCCCCTTTGGTGGCGGCTGCGCCAGGCCTCGCCTGGTAAGAGGGGCTCTGGCTCGAGTTGCCCCCGAGGGCGGAGAGCAGGGTGGGTTGTCCTGTGGGGGTCCTTCGCCTTTTGCCGCCTCAGCCTCTGCTGAGGCCTAAAGCTGGGGGTGAGGGGGGGCTGGGGAGGATGACACCGCACTGGGGGTGGGGGCCCAGGTTGCAGCTGCGGTTCCTGCGCCGTGAAGACAGGGCGCTCCATCACTCCCAAAACACAATGGACATTTATCATCCTGTGGTGTTATTCAAATGCAGGGACAGCCTCACTGCCCCGCTCTGCCCCCTCCTGCGCGCTCTGCCCTCGCTGCCGAGGAGCACACGAGCATCCGCGGGCCAGCAGGCAGCATCAGGACCAGAGACCGGAGCCCTGGGGGGGCCGGGGGGCCCTGGAGAGGCAGGGGCCCTGGAGAAGCAACATCAGGACCAGAGACGGGCGCCCTGGGGGGGCAGGGGGCCCTGGAGAAGCAGCATCAGCACCAGAGACTGGAGCCTTGGGAGCTCTGGGGCCCCCTGGGGAAGGCAGGGGCCCCTGGGGAGGCCGAGGGATCTGGCGGTACCTACAGGAGGCCCCTTGGACAGTGTCACCCCCCCGGAGGCATCCCAAGTACAGTCCACCCGCAGGAAGCCCCCCGAGGCGGGCAGGGCCTGGAATCCTTCTTCGGACCCATCTTTGGGGTTTCGGGGGGCCGGGGGTCGCTCTCGACGATCAACAGAGCGGCAGCCGAGGAGCCTCCAACGAGGGGGGCACAAAGGCCAAGAAGCCCCCCATCCAAGCATGAGATGAGCTGATAGCACCGAAGGACCCTTCTGAGGGCGGAGGGGGCACCAGGAGCAAGAAAAGCCCCCCCTGCCACTGGCGGGGCAAAAGTGGCCCCTGGCTGCCAGCGGGGGACCCAGCAGAAGGGCTCGGTGGAGGGGGCCCCTAGGACAGAGGGGCCCCCGCCCCCAGGTGGACCCCAGCAGAGAAAGACCATCTCCTCCGTGGGTGGACCCAGCAGAAGGGCTCAGTGGAGGGGGCCCCTGGGACAGAGGGGCCCCCGGGTGGACACCTGCAGAGAAGGACCATCTCATCCATGGGTGGACCCCAGCGGCCGCGGGGCCCCTCTGGCCCCCGGGGAGGGCCCCAGCAGAGGCAGACAGGGGCATCGGGGCACGGGCCGGTGCCCCCCGGAGGACGCGTCGGATCAGCTGCAGGTATGGGGGGCTGCTGGTTTGGGTGGGGGCGCACGGGTAGTCAAGGGCTGCGCCGGGATTCGCAGGTGTCTGGACTATGGAGTAGATGGGTGCATGAGCCGGGGGCCAGGGGGCAGCTGGGTGTCTGAGCTGGGGGTCCTGGGGGCTGTGGTGGGTGTCTGCCTGGGTATGGGGCAGTGGGTGTCTGCGCTGGGCATACAGGGGGCTGGGGTGGGTGTCTGCCTGGGTCAGGGGGCAGCTGGGTGTCTGCGCTGGGGGTCCTGGGGGCTGGGGTGGGTGTCTGCCTGGGCCAGGGGGCAGCTGGGTGTCTGCGCTGGCGGTACAGGGGGGCTGGGGTGAGTGTCTGCCTGGGTCAGGGGGCAGCTGGGTGTCTGAGCTGGGGGTACAGGGGGGCTGGGGTGGGTGTCTGCCTGGATCAGGGGGGCAGTGGGTGTCTGAGCTGGGGGTACAGGGGGCTGGGGTGGGTGTCTGCCTGGATCAGGGGGGCAGTGGGTGTCTGAGCTGGGGGTACAGGGGGGCTGGGGTGAGTGTCTGCCTGGGTCAGGGGGCAGCTGGGTGTCTGAGCTGGGGGTACAGGGGGCTGGGGTGAGTGTCTGCCTGGGTCAGGGGGGCAGTTGGTGTCTGAGCTGGGGGTACAGGAGGCTGGGGTGGGTGTCTGCCTGGGTCAGGGGGGCAGTGGGTGTCTGCCTGTATCGGGGGCAGCTGGGTGTCTGCGCTGGGGGTCCTGGGGGCTGGGGTGAGTGTCTGCCTGGGTCAGGGGGCAGCTGGGTGTCTGAGCTGGGGGTACATGGGGCTGGGGTGGGTGTCTGCCTGGGTCAGGGGGGCAGTGGGTGTCTGCGCTGGGGGTACAGGGGGGCTGGGGTGGGTGTCTGCCTGGGCCAGGGGGCAGCTGGGTGTCTGCGCTGGCGGTACAGGGGGGCTGGGGTGGGTGTCTGCCTGGATCAGGGGGGCAGTGGGTGTCTGCGCTGGGTTTACAGGGGGGCTGGGGTGGGTGTCTGCCTGGGTCAGGGGAGCAGTGGGTGTCTGAGCTGGGGGTACAGGGGGCTGGGGTGAGTGTCTGCCTGGGTCACGGGGGCAGGGGGTGTCTGAGCTGGGGGTACAGGGGGCTGGGATGAGTGTCTGCCTGGGTCAGGGGCAGCTGGGGTGTCTGAGCTTGGGGCACAGGGGGGCTGGGGTCGGTGTCTGTCTGGGTCAGGGAGGCAGTGGGTGTCTGCGCTGGGGGTACAGGGGGCTAGGGTGGGTGTCTGCCTGTGTATGGGGCAGTGTGTGTCTACGTGGGGGATACAGGGGGGCTGGGGTGGGTGTCTGCCTGGGTCAGGGGGCAGCTGGGTGTCTGAGCTGGGGGGCCAGAGGCTTGGGATGGGTGGGTGCCAGGGCTAGAACAGGTGTGTGTTAGTGTGGGTGTCTTCCTCCACTGAAGGTGATGTGTGTTGGACTGAGGTACACGTGCTACTGGCCCGTGGGTGGTGGATGTGTGCCTGGCCTGTGGGTGGTGGATGTGTGTCTGCCCTGTGGGTGGTGTGAGTTGCACTGGGTGGATGTGTGCCAGGCCCGTGGGTGGTGTGAGGTGCACTGGGTGGATGTGTGCATGGCCCTCGGGTGGTGTGAGTTGCACTGGGTGGATGTGTGCCTGGCCCGTGGGTGGTGTTAGGTGCACTGGGTGGATGTGTGCATGGCCCTCGGGTGGTGTGAGTTGCACTGGGTGGATGTGTGCCTGGCCCGTGGGTGGTGTGAGGTGCACTGGGAGGATGTGTGCCTGGCTGTGGGTGGTGTGAGTTGCACTGGGTGGATGTGTCTGGCCCGCGGGTGGTGTGAGGTGCACTGGGTGGATGTGTGCCTGGCTCGTGGGTGGTGTGAGGTGCACTGGGTGGATGTGTGCCTGGCCCGTGGGTGGTGTGAGGTGCACTGGGTGGATGTGTGCCTGGCCCGTGGGTGGTGTGAGGTGCACTGGGTGGATGTGTGTCTGGCCCGTGGGTGGTGTGAGGTGCACTGGGTGGATGTGTGCCTGGCCCGTGGGTGGTGTTAGGTGCACTGGGTGGATGTGTGCATGGCCCTCGGGTGGTGTGAGTTGCACTGGGTGGATGTGTGCCTGGCCCGTGGGTGGTGTGAGGTGCACTGGGAGGATGTGTGCCTGGCTGTGGGTGGTGTGAGTTGCACTGGGTGGATGTGTCTGGCCCGCGGGTGGTGTGAGTTGCACAGGGTGGATGCGTTTCTGGCCCGTGGGTGGTGTGAGCAGCACTGGGTGGATATGTGCATGGCCCGCGGGTGCTGTGAGTTGCACTGGGTGGATGTGTGCCTGGCCCGCGGGTGGTGTGAGTTGCACTGGGCGGATGTGTTCCTGGCCCGTGTGTGGTGTGAGTTGCACTGGGTGGATGTGTGCCTGGCCCGTGGATGGTGTGAGTTGCACTGGGTGGATGTGTTCCTGGCCCGTGGGTGGTGTGAGGTGCACTGGGTGGATGTGTGCCTGGCCCGTGGATGGTGTGAGTTGCACTGGGCGGATGTGTTCCTGGCCCGTGTGTGGTGTGAGTTGCACTGGGTGGATGTGTTCCTGGCCCGTGGGTGGTGTGAGGTGCATTGGGTGGATGTGTGCCTGGCTGTGGGTGGTGTGAGGTGCACTGGGTGGATGTGTGCCTGGCCTGTGGGTGTTGTGAGGTGCATTGGGCGGATGTGTTCCTGGCCCGTGTGTGGTGTGAGTTGCACTGGGTGGATGTGTTCCTGGCCCGTGGGTGGTGTGAGTTGCACTGGGTGGATGTGTCTGGCCCGTGGATGGTGTGAGTTGCACTGGGCGGATGTGTTCCTGGCCCGTGTGTGGTGTGAGTTGCACTGGGTGGATGTGTTCCTGGCCCGTGGGTGGTGTGAGGTGCACTGGGTGGATGTGTGCCTGGCCTGTGGGGGGTGTGAGGTGCACTGGGTGGATGTGTGCCTGGCCGGTGGGTGGTGTGAGTTGCACTGGGTGGATGTGTGCCTGGCCCGTGGGTGGTGTGAGGTGCACTGGGTGGATGTGTGCCTGGCCTGTGGGGGGTGTGAGGTGCACTGGGCGGATGTGTGCCTGGCCAGTGGGTGGTGTGAGTTGCACTGGGCGGATGTGTTCCTGGCCCGTGTGTGGTGTGAGTTGCACTGGGTGGATGTGTTCCTGGCCCGTGGGTGGTGTGAGGTGCACTGGGTGGATGTGTGCCTGGCCCGTGGGTGGTGTGAGGTGCACTGGGTGGATGTGTGCCTGGCCTGTGGGGGGTGTGAGGTGCACTGGGTGGATGTGTGCCTGGCCTGTGGGGGGTGTGAGGTGCACTGGGTGGATGTGTGCCTGGCCGGTGGGGGGTGTGAGTTGCACTGGGTGGATGTGTGCCTGGCCTGTGGGTGGTGTGAGTTGCACTGGGTGGATGTGTTCCTGGCCCGTGGGTGGTGTGAGGTGCACTGGGTGGATGTGTGCCTGGCCTGTGGGGGGTGTGAGGTGCACTGGGTGGATGTGTGCCTGGCCCGTGTGTGGTGTGAGTTGCACTGGGTGGATGTGTTCCTGGCCCGTGGGTGGTGTGAGGTGCACTGGGTGGATGTGTGCCTGGCCTGTGGGTGGTGTGAGTTGCACTGGGTGGATGTGTCTGGCCCGTGGGTGGTGTGAGTTGAACTGGGTGGATGTGTGCAAGGCCCGTGGGTGGTGTGAGTTGCACTGGGTGGATGTGTGCCTGGCCCGTGGGTGGTGTGAGTTGCACTGGGCGGATGTGTTCCTGGCCTGTGGGCGGTGTGAGTTGCACTGGGTGGATGTGTGCCTGGCCCGTGGGTGGTGTGAGTTGCACTGGGCGGATGTGTTCCTGGCCCGTGGGTGGTGTGAGTTGCACTGGGCGGATGTGTTCCTGGCCCGTGGGTGGTGTGAGTTGCACTGGGTGGATGTGTTCCTGGCCCGTGGGTGGTGTGAGGTGCACTGGGTGGATGTGTGCCTGGCCTGTGGGGGGTGTGAGGTGCACTGGGTGGATGTGTGCCTGGCCGGTGGGTGGTGTGAGTTGCACTGGGCGGATGTGTTCCTGGCCCGTGGGTGGTGTGAGTTGCACTGGGCGGATGTGTTCCTGGCCCGTGGATGGTGTGAGTTGCACTGGGTGGATGTGTCTGGCCCGTGGGTGGTGTGAGTTGCACTGGGTGGATGTGTCTGGCCCGTGTGTGGTGTGAGGTGCACTGGGTGGATGTGTTCCTGGCCCGTGTGTGGTGTGAGTTGCACTGGGTGGATGTGTCTGGCCCGTGTGTGGTGTGAGTTGCACCGGGTGGATGTGTGTCTGGCCCGTGTGTGGTGTGAGGTGCACTGGGTGGATGTGTCTGGCCTGTGGGCGGTGTGAGTTGCACTGGGTGGATGTGTGTCTGGCCCGTGTGTGGTGTGAGTTGCACTGGGTGGATGTGTGCCTGGCCCGTGTGTGGTGTGAGTTGCACTGGGTGGATGTGTGTCTGGCCCGTGGGTGGTGTGAGTTGCACTGGGTGGATGTGTGTCTGGCCCGTGGGTGGTGTGAGTTGCACTGGGTGGATGTGTGTCTGGCCCGTGGGTGGTGTGAGTTGCACTGGGTGGATGTGTCTGGCCTGTGGGCGGTGTGAGTTGCACTGGGTGGATGTGTGTCTGGCCCGTGTGTGGTGTGAGGTGCACTGGGTGGATGTGTGTCTGGCCCGTGTGTGGTGTGAGTTGCACTGGGTGGATGTGTGTCTGGCCCGTGGGTGGTGAGAGGTGCACTGGGTGGATGTGTCTGGCCCGTGTGTGGTGTGAGGTGCACTGGGTGGATGTGTGTCTGGCCCGTGTGTGGTGTGAGTTGCACTGGGTGGATGTGTGCCTGGCCGGTGGGTGGTGTGAGTTGCACTGGGTGGATGTGTCTGGCCCGTGGGTGGTGAGAGGTGGACTGTGGGATGTGTTCCTGGCCCGTGTGTGGTGCGAGTTGCACTGGGTGGATGTGTGCCTGGCCCGTGGGTGGTGTGAGGTGCACTGGGTGGATGTGTGCCTGGCCGGTGGGTGGTGTGAGTTGCACTGGGCGGATGTGTTCCTGGCCCGTGTGTGGTGTGAGGTGCACTGGGCGGATGTGTTCCTGGCCCGTGTGTGGTGTGAGGTGCACTGGGTGGATGTGTGCCTGGCCCGTGGGTGGTGTGAGGTGCACTGGGTGGATGTGTGCCTGGCCCGTGGGTGGTGTGAGTTGCACTGGGTGGATGTGTCTGGCCCGTGGGTGGTGAGAGGTGCACTGGGTGGATGTGTGCCTGGCCCGTGGATGGTGAGAGGTGCACTGGGTGGATGTGTCTGGCCCGTGGGTGGTGAGAGGTGCACTGGGTGGATGTGTCTGGCCCGTGGGTGGTGAGAGGTGGACTGGGTGGATGTGTCTGGCCCGTGGGTGGAGTGAGGTGGACTGTGGGATGTGTTAAGAAAAAGGAAAGATGCACCAGGAAAAAAGTCCAAACCCAACTATGGGAGTCCTTTAAGTTCCTTTTATTCTTTATAGTAAGATATGCAGTCAGACATCAGCCAACACGTTTCGTTCTTTACAAAAGAACTTCTTCAGGGCACAATAAGTCACTGGCAGGAGTCATGCGGAGGTCAAGAGACGGAGGGATATGAATCAGAATCCTACAGTCAGCCCTGTGTGGGTTCAGTGAATAAAAAGCAATAACATCAACCTGTAGCAATAGCAGAAGTAAACAGTTCCGGGGTTTCGTTTCCACAGAAATGTGAGCGTCACCGGGGGGGGGGGCTCCGGAGCGACAGATCCAGCCCCAAACGCTGAGGGGTCCTGGATGTCAGGGCGGCAGGGGGCCCAGGACCCCTCGGAAGTCTGCACTTCGGGGGGTGACGGTATAACAGAAGGGGTCTTGATTGTTGGGGTTCCTGGTCTGTGGGGGTCTTGGGGGCTGCAGTGCATGGGTGGGGGGTCTGCCCTTCGGGGGTGGCGGTGAGAGCAGACGGGGTCTTGATTGTGGGGGTTCCTGGTTTGTGCTGTGGGGGTCTGTAGGGTGGGGGGCATGTTCCGGGCTGTAGGATCTGCAGCCTGTCGGGCTTGGGCTGGATTGCACAGGTCGGGGGCTCGCACTGTGTGATTTTTGGCGTCTCTAGAGTTGGGGTGCGGGGGGCCTGTCAGTGGGGTACCCCGGAGTATCGAAGCTTTCATAAAGAGGGTGTTAAAACCGAGAGAAAGTGGAGGGGTTTCAAAAGGCGCCAAATATCTTGTTTGGTGAAACTGAAACATCCCATGAAAGGGAGGGGGGGGTAGGGGGGGGGGGGGTCGAAAGAAACCTTCCTTGTAAACGTCATTTTATGGGGTGAGCGCCCCCTCCCTCAGGCTGCCCCCCCTCATCGTCTCATCATTTGGGGGCCTTGTTCTGGGGGGATTCGTCTCTGGTGGGGGCCTGGGGGGGCCCAGGCCTCGACGGAAGCCCAGAGGGGCCCCTCAAACCGCTGCATTCGACGGTCCCAGACACCATTCTGCAAAATACTGAGATTCCTGTAGATTCGGTCATTGGGGCCTGGGCAGTTCTTGGTTGGGGGGGTCCTGCCTGCGTGGTGGGCATCCAAGGGGTTCTCCTCGCAGGGCTGGGAAGGGGGGTCTAGTTTGCTGCATTCATATATCATGCCTGCCATGGAGGCGTCGCTACGCTTCACGCAGGAGGCGGGAGACGGGGATTCAAATTAATACAATTGAAAAAAAAAAAACACAAACAGAACAAGCGCTCAAGTCAAACAAAAAGCTGACAACAGACAAAGGGATCAAGTTTCTCAGAGATAAAAGGGGAAAACGTGAGTGATGTATTTAGGAACCTTCAACCAACCCCAAAGCGAGGGAAGGGCGGCGGATAGGAGGCGGGGTGTGAGGCGGGGTGGCGGGGTGACAGGGGAGCGGACAGAATGTGGCGAGGGGGTCAGCGGGACATGGGAGACAATGGGGGTCACTGAAGGGTGTGAGGGTGATGGATTCGTCAATGGATGGGGTGTCAGGAGAAGACTGGGATTGCAGGAAGATGGTGGAGCAGATAACGGAGACGGGGCGCCAGATCGTGGGGCTCAGGGAGATGACGGAGGATGGCAAAAGAGAAGAGGGCGGGACTCAGTGGAAGATGGAGGTCTGGGGAAGACGCGTGTGTGGGAGGTCCAAGGAGGGAGTGACCAGGTCTGTGGAAGACGCATGTGTGGGAGGTGCATGGAGGAAGCGCTCAGGTCTGGGGAAGACGCGTAGGTGGGAGGTCCAAGGAGGGAGCACTCAGGTCTGTGGAAGACGTATGTGTGAAAGGTGCATGGAGGGGGCGCTCAGGTTTGTGGAAGACGCGTGTGTGAGAGGTGCATGGACGGGGCGCTCAGATTTGTGGAAGACGCGTGTGTGGGAGGTCCAAGGAGGGAGCACTCAGATTTCGGGAAGATGCGTGTGGGAGGTCCAAAGAGGGAGCACGCAGGTCTGTGGAAGACGCGTGTGTGGGAGGTCCAAGAAGGGAGCACGCAGGTCTGTGGAAGACGCGTGTGTGGGAGGTCCAAAGAGGGAGCACTCAGGTTTGTGGAAGACGCATGTGTGAAAGGTGCATGGAGGGGGTCGCTCAGGTTTGTGGAAGACGCATGTGTGAGAGGTGCATGGACGGGGCGCTCCTGTTTGTGGGAGATGCGTGTGTGGGAGGTGCAAGAAGGGAGCGCGCAGGTCTGTGGCAGACGCATGTGTGGGAGGTCCAAGGAGGGAGCACTCAGATTTCGGGAAGACGCATGTGTGGGAGGTGCAAGAAGGGAGCGCGCAGGTCTGTGGAAGACGCGTGAGGGGTCCAAGGAGGGAGTCATCAGGTCTGTAGAAGACACGTATGTAAACAGTCCAAGGAGGGAACACATGTCTGTGGAAGACGCGTGTGTGAGAGGTATAAGAGAGAGAGTCGGTTTAAAAAGGGGATCTGGAGAAGATGCATGTGTGGGAGGTCCAAGGAGGGAGTGCTCAGGTCTGTGGAAGACGCATGTGTGGGAGGTCCAAGGAGGGAGTGCTCAGGTCTGTGGAAGACGCATGTGCGAGAAGTCCAACAGAGAAGAGTGAGAGTCAGTGGAAGATGAAGGTCTGGAGAAGACGCGTTTGTGGGAGGTCCAAGGAGGGAGTCATCAGCTCTGTGGAAGACGCGTTTGTGGGGGCTCCAAGGAGGGAACACTCATGTCTATGGAAGACACATGTGTGAGGTGCATGGAGCGGGTGCTCAGGTTTGTGGAAGACGCATGTTTGGGAGGTCCAAGGAGGGAGTCATCAGGTCTGTGGAAGACACGTATGTGAACAGTCCAACGAGGAAACACTCATTTCTGTGGAAGACGCGTGTGTGAGAGGTATAAGAGAGAGAGTCAGTGGCAAATGGGGGTCTGGAGAAGACGCATGTGTGAGGGTTCCAAGGAGTGAGTCATCAGGTCTGTGAAAGACACGTGAGTGGGAGGTCCAAGGAGGGAGTGCTCAGGTCTGTGAAAGACGCGTGTGTGGGAGGTCCAAGGAGGGAGTGCTCAGGTCTGTGAAAGACACGTGAGTGGGAGGTCCAAGGAGGGAGTGCTCAGGTCTGTGAAAGACACGTGAGTGGGAGGTCCAAGGAGGGAGTGCTCTGGTCTGTGAAAGACACGTGTGGGTGGTCCAAGGAGGGAGTGCTCAGGTCTGTGAAAGACGCGTGTGTGGGAGGTCCAAGGAGGGAGTCACCAGGTCGTGAAAGACATGTATGTGAACAGTCCAAGGAGGGAGTGCTCAGGTCTGTGGAAGACGCGTGTGAGAGGTATAAGAGAGAGAGTTGGTGGAAAATGGTGGTCTGGAGAAGACGTGTGTGTGGGAGGTCCAAGGAGGGAGTGCTCATGTTTGTGGAAGACACGTATGTGAACAGTCCAAGGAGGGAGTGCTCAGGTCTGTGGAAGACATGTATGTTAACAGTCCAAGGAGGGAACACTCATGTCTGTGGAAGACGCATGTACGAGAGGTCCAACCGAGAAGAGCGAGAGTAAGTGGAAGATAGAGATCTGGAGAAGACACGTGTGTGGAAGGTCCAAGGAGGGAGTGATCAGGTCTGTGAAAGACACGTGTGGGTGGTCCAAGGAGGGAGCGATCAGGTATGTGGAAGACGCGTGTGTGGGAGGTCCAAGGAGGGAGCGCTCAGGTTTGTGGAAGACGCATGAGTGGGAGGTCCAAGGAGGGAGTGACCAGGTCTGTGGAAGACGTATGTGTGAGAGGTGCATGGAGGGGACGCTCAGGTTTGTGGAAGACGCATGTGTGAGAGGTGCATGGACGGGACGCTCAGGTTTGTGGAAGAAGCGTGTGTGAGAGGTGCATGGAGGGGCGCTCAGATTTGTGGAAGATGCGTGTGGGAGGTCCAAAGAGGGAGCACGCAGGTCTGCGGAAGACGCGTGTGTGGGAGGTCCAAGAAGGGAGCACGCAGGTCTGTCGAAGACGCATGTGTGGGAGGTGCATGGAGGGGGCGCTCAGGTCTGTGGAAGACGCGTTTGTGGGAGGTCCAAAGAGGGAGTGCTCAGGTCTGTGGAAGACGCTTGTGCGAGAAGTCCAACAGAGAAGAGTGAGAGTCAGTGGAAGATGAAGGTCTGGAGAAGACGCGTTTGTGGGAGGTCCAAGGAGGGAGTCATCAGCTCTGTGGAAGACGCGTTTGTGGGGGCTCCAAGGAGGGAACACTCATGTCTATGGAAGACACATGTGTGAGGTGCATGGAGCGGGTGCTCAGGTTTGTGGAAGACGCATGTTTGGGAGGTCCAAGGAGGGAGTCATCAGGTCCGTGGAAGACACGTGTGTGAACAGTCCAAGGAGAAAACACTAATTTCTGTGGAAGACGCATGTGTGAGAGGTATAAGAGAGAGAGTCAGTGGCAAATGGGGGTCTGGAGAAGACGCATGTGTGAGGGTTCCAAGGAGTGAGTCATCAGGTCTGTGGAAGACACGTATGTGAACAGTCCAAGAAGGGAGTGCTCAGGTCTGTGAAAGACACATGTGTGAGAGGTCCAAGGAGGGAGTGATCAGGTCTGTGGAAGACACGTATGTGAACAGTCCAAGGAGGGAACACTCATGTCTGTGGAAGACACATGTGTGAGAGGTCCAAGGAGGGAGTGATCAGGTCTGTGGAAGACACGTATGTGAACAATCCAAGGAGGGAGTGCTCAGGTCTATGAAGACACGTGAGTGGGAGGTCTAAGGAGGGAGTGATAAGGTCTATGAAAGACACGTATGTGAACAGTCCAAGGAGGGAACACTCATGTCTGTGTCAGACACATGTGTGAGAGGTCCAAGGAGGGAGTGATCAGGTCTGTGGAAGACACGTATGTGAACAATCCAAGGAGGGAGTGCTCAGGTCTATGAAGACACGTGAGTGGGAGGTCTAAGGAGGGAGTGATAAGGTCTATGAAAGACACGTATGTGAACAGTCCAAGGAGGGAACACTCATGTCTGTGGAAGACACATGTGTGAGAGGTCCAAGGAGGGAGTGATCAGGTCTGTGGAAGACACGTATGTGAACAATCCAAGGAGGGAGTGCTCAGGTCTATGAAGACACATGTGAGAGGTCCAAGGAGGGAGTGCTCAGGTATGTGAAAGACACGTGTGGGTGGTCCAAGGAGGGAGTGATCAGGTTTGTGGAAGACACGTATGTGAACAATCCAAGGAGGGAGTGCTCAGGTCTATGAAGACACATGTGAGAGGTCCAAGGGGGAAGTCATCAGGTCTGTGGAAGACGCGTGAGTGGTCCAAGGAGGGAGTCAGCAGGTCTGTGGAAGACACGTATGTGAACAATCCAAGGAGGGAGTGCTCAGGTCTGTGGAAGACACGTATGTGAACAGTCCAAGGAGGAAACACTCATTTCTGTGGAAGACGCGTGTGTGAGAGGTATAAGAGAGAGAGTCAGTGGCAAATGGGGGTCTGGAGAAGACGCATGTGTGAGGGTTCCAAGGAGTGAGTCATCAGGTCTGTGGAAGACACGTGAGTGGGAGGTCCAAGGAGGGAGTGCTCAGGTCTGTGAAAGACGCGTGTGTGGGAGGTCCAAGGAGGGAGTCACCAGGTCGTGAAAGACATGTATGTGAACAGTCCAAGAAAGGAACACTCATGTCTGTGGAAGACGCGTGTGAGAGGTATAAGAGAGAGAGTTGGTGGAAAATGGTGGTCTGGAGAAGACGTGTGTGTGGGAGGTCCAAGGAGGGAGTGCTCATGTTTGTGGAAGACACGTATGTGAACAGTCCAAGGAGGGAGTGCTCAGGTCTGTGGAAGACATGTATGTTAACAGTCCAAGGAGGGAACACTCATGTCTGTGGAAGACGCATGTACGAGAGGTCCAACCGAGAAGAGCGAGAGTAAGTGGAAGATAGAGATCTGGAGAAGACGTGTGAGTGGGAGGTCCAAGGAGGGAGTGATCAGGTATGTGGAAGACGCGTGTGGGTGGTCCAAGGAGGGAGCGATCAGGTATGTGGAAGATGCGTGTGTGGGAGGTCCAAGGAGGGAGTGCTCAGGTCTGTGGAAGACGCGTGTGGGTGGTCCAAGGAGGGAGCGATCAGGTATGTGGAAGATGCGTGTGTGGGAGGTCCAAGGAGGGAGCGCTCAGGTTTGTGGAAGACGCATGAGTGGGAGGTCCAAGGAGGGAGTGACCAGGTCTGTGGAAGACGCATGTGTGAGAGGTGCATGGAGGGGACGCTCAGGTCTGTGGAAGACGCGTTTGTGGGAGGTCCAAAGAGGGAGCACTCAGGTTTGTGGAAGACACATGTGTGGGAGGTGCATGGAGGGGACGCTCAAGTCTATGGAAGATGCGTGTGTGGGAGGTCCAAAGAGGGAGCACTCAGGTTTGTGGAAGACGCATGTGTGAAAGGTGCATGGAGGGGGTCGCTCAGGTTTGTGGAAGACGCATGTGTGAGAGGTGCATGGACGGGGCGCTCCTGTTTGTGGGAGATGCGTGTGTGGGAGGTGCAAGAAGGGAGCGTGCAGGTCTGTGGCAGACGCATGTGTGGGAGGTCCAAGGAGGGAGCACTCAGATTTCGGGAAGACGCATGTGTGGGAGGTGCAAGAAGGGAGCGCGCAGGTCTGTGGAAGACACGTGAGGGGTCCAGGGAGGGAGCGCAGCCTGCACAGAGGGTCTGGAACCAAACATGGACCCCCTCAGAGGGATCGCAGCCTGTACGGGGGTCTGGAACCAACCATGGACCCCCTCAGAGGGAGCGCAGCCTGCACGGGGGTCTGGAACCAACCATGGACCCCCTCAGAGGGAGCGCAGCCTGCACGGGGGTCTGGAACCAACCACGGACCCCTGAGAGTGAGCGCAGCCTACACGGGGGGTCTGGAACCAACCATGGACCCCCTCAGAGGGAGCGCAGCCTGCACGGGGGTCTGAAACCAACCATGGACCCCCACAGAGGGAGCGCAGCCTGCACGGAGGGGTCTGGAACCAACCATGGACCCCCTCAGAGGGAGCGCAGCCTGCACGGGGGGGTCTAGAACCAACCATGGACCCCCTCAGAGGGAGCGCAGCCTGCACGGGGGGTCTGGAACCAACCATGGACCCCCTCAGAGGGAGCGCAGCCTGCACGGGGGGGTCTAGAACCAACCATGGACCCCCTCAGAGGGAGCGCAGCCTGCACGGGGGTCTGGAACCAACCATGGACCCCCTCAGAGGGAGCGCAGCCTGCACGGAGGGGTCTGGAACCAACCACGGACCCCTGAGAGTGAGCGCAGCCTACACGGGGGGGTCTGGAACCAACCACGGACCCCTCAGAGGGAGCGCAGCCTGCATGGGGGGTCTAGAACCAACCATGGACCCCCTCAGAGGGAGCGCAGCCTGCACGGGGGGGTCTAGAACCAACCATGGACCCCCTCAGAGGGAGCGCAGCCTGCACGGGGGTCTGGAACCAACCATGGACCCCCTCAGAGGGAGCGCAGCCTGCACGGAGGGGTCTGGAACCAACCACGGACCCCTGAGAGTGAGCGCAGCCTACACGGGGGGGTCTGGAACCAACCACGGACCCCTCAGAGGGAGCGCAGCCTGCACGGGGGGTCTGGAAGCAACCATGGACCCCCTCAGAGGGAGCGCAGCCTGCACGGGGGGTCTGGAAGCAACCATGGACCCCCTCAGAGGGAGCGCAGCCTGCACGGGGGGTCTGGAAGCAACCATGGACCCCTGAGAGTGAGCGCAGCCTGCACGGGGGGTCTGGAACCAACCACGGACCCCTCAGAGGGAGTGCAGCCTGCACGGGGGGGTCTAGAACCAACCATGGACCCCCTCAGAGGGAGCGCAGCCTGCACGGAGGGGTCTGGAACCAACCACGGACCCCTGAGAGTGAGCGCAGCCTACACGGGGGGGTCTGGAACCAACCACGGACCCCTCAGAGGGAGCGCAGCCTGCATGGGGGGTCTGGAACCAACCACGGACCCCTGAGAGTGAGCGCAGCCTGCACGGGGGGTCTGGAACCTACCACTGGAAAAGGTAAAGGTGGAAACAAGGCAGTGAGGGGTTGGGATGGGGCAGAGAGCTCACTAGGCAATGCCAGGGGGAGAGTGCCACACTAGTCTATGCTCCCTCACTAGGCAATGCCAGGGGGTGAGTGCCACACTAGTCTATGCTCCCTCACTAGGCACTGCCAAGGGGATGAGTGCCACACTAGTCTATGCTTCCTCATTAGGCAATGCCAGGGGGTGAGTGCCACACTAGACCGAGCTCCCTCGCTAGGCAAAGCCAGGGGGTGAGTGCCACACTAGTCTATGCTCCCTCACTAGGCAATGCCAGGGGGATGAGTGCCACACTAGTCTATGCTCCCTCACTAGGCAATGCCAGGGGGAGAGTGCCACACTAGACTGAGCTCTCTCAATAGGCAATGCCAGGGGGTGAGTGCCACACTAGACCGAGCTCCCTCACTAGGCAATGCCAGGGTAATGAGTGCCACACTAGTCTATGCTTCCTCACTAGGCAATGCCAGGGGGATGAGTGCCACACTAGACCGAGCTCCCTCACTAGGCAATGCCAGGGGGTGAGTGCCACACTAGTCTATGCTCCCTCACTAGGCAATGCCAGGGGGTGAGTGCCACACTAGTCTATGCTCCCTCACTAGGCAATGCCAGGGGGTGAGTGCCACACTAGTCTATGCTCCCTCACTAGGCAATGCCAGGGGGAGAGTGCCACACTAGACTGAGCTCTCTCACTAGGCAATGCCAGGGGGAGAGTGCCACACTAGACCGAGCTCCCTCACTAGGCAATGCCAGGGGGATGAGTGCCACACTAGTCTATGCTCCCTCACGTGGCAATGCCAAGGGGATGAGTGCCACACTAGACCGAGCTCCCTCGCTAGGCAAAGCCAGGGGGTGAGTGCCACACTAGTCTATGCTCCCTCACTAGGCAATGCCAGGGGGATGAGTGCCACACTAGTCTATGCTCCCTCACTAGGCAATGCCAGGGGGAGAGTGCCACACTAGACTGAGCTCTCTCACTAGGCAATGCCAGGGGGTGAGTGCCACACTAGACCGAGCTCCCTCACTAGGCAATGCCAGGGTAATGAGTGCCACACTAGTCTATGCTCCCTCACTAGGCAATGCCAGGGTAATGAGTGCCACACTAGTCTATGCTCCCTCACTAGGCAATGCCAGGGGGAGAGTGCCACACTAGTCTATGCTCCCTCACGTGGCAATGCCAAGGGGATGAGTGCCACACTAGACCGAGCTCCCTCACTAGGCAATGCCAGGGTAATGAGTGCCACACTAGTCTATGCTCCCTCACTAGGCAATGCCAGGGGGTGAGTGCCACACTAGTCTATGCTCCCTCACTAGGCAATGCCAGGGGGAGAGTGCCACACTAGTCTATGCTCCCTCACTAGGCAATGCCAGGGGGAGAGTGCCACACTAGTCTATGCTCCCTCACTAGGCAATGCCAGGGGGAGAGTGCCACACTAGTCTATGCTCCCTCACGTGGCAATGCCAAGGGGATGAGTGCCACACTAGTCTATGCTCCCTCACTAGGCAATGCCAAGGGGATGAGTGCCACACTAGACCGAGCTCCCTCGCTAGGCAATGCCAGGGGATGAGTGCCACACTAGTCTATGTTCCCTCACTTGGCAATGCCAGGGGGGAAAGTGCCACCCTGGACTGAGGTCCCTCAGTAGGCAATGCCAGGGGCTCAGTGGAGGCACCAACACCTGTACAGAAAGCCTTGTAAAGCAGAGACTCTGTGTCCATCCAACACCATGATGGCCCCTTGCAGGGCAGGGCATGGCTAGGCTGGGCTGGGTGGGGCAGGGCTGGGCTGGGCAGGGCAGGGCTGGGCTGGGCTGGGCTGGGCAGGGCTGGGCTGGGCAGGGCTGGGCTGGGCTGGGCTGGGGAGGGCTGGGCTGATCAGGGCTGGGCAGGGCTGGGCTGGGCTGGGCAGGGCAGGGAGGCGCCAGCACCTCTAGAGAATGCCTTGTAACGCAGAGACTCGGTGTCCATCCAACACCACGTTGGCCCCTTGCAGGGCAGGGCTGGGCAAGGTGCAAGCAGAGGGTGCAAAGTTGGGCAGGGTGGAGGCAGAGGGTGCACAGCTGGGCAGGGTGCAGGCGGGGGGTGCACAGCTGGGCAGGGTGCAGGAAGGCACCTCTAGTAGTAGTTACACAGGCGGCCACCATACAGGGGCCTCTACACGCCTCGCCTTGTGCGTGTTCATGCTCTTCGTGATACCTCTAGTAGTAGTTACAAAGGCGGCCACCATACAGGGGTGTTGGAATTGGCACTTCCTTAGTGACTGAGGCAATACCTCAGTTAGTGAGAACCTGTCACTCCCATCAGGGGCGGGGATTACACACACAGTATAACCGGCGCTCACCCTTGGGTAGCGTGGCACTGAGCAGTCAGGCTTACTACAGAGGCAATGTGTCAAGCATAGACACAGCACTCACTCACATCACAGAAGAGACTTCATGCGTGATGTATGTAGATAACATTTGCATTCAACACACAAAATAAGCAACACAACATGAACAGCATGTATTTCTGGGCATAAATCACATTTTGAATTATCACTCGCAGTACTAGGCCCAGACAGGTTCAAATGACATCAGGAATATGCACACTTCGGTGCCGATCCTATTCTACACCCCCCAGCACCCTTATGCGGTGCAACACATTGTCCAACCCTGGCCCACCCGAGCAATTATTATGATTCAATACCACGGAGTTAGAGGGTGCCCCCCGGGTCACAACGATATCAGTGATACATACATACACAGAATTATACCACTTTTCAGCTGCTCCGCGGGCCGAGGCCACGCAAGTGAAACGAATTCCAAGCATAATGCTCTTCTGGCGAAAAAACAATGTGCAAGGCAAACCTCCGGCCAGTGTCGTGAATAACAGGAGCTCCACAGATTGTCACTCTCACACACACACTCACTCCGCACCAAAACGACATGCAACGGATATTAGGCAGGTCCTTGTGGAATGCGCTCCAACACATACGCACTCAGAACCTAAATGCAGTACAACTGAGACTCAGCAGGTCAACTGATTCCACACTGCAGATCCCGCGGCTTCAAGCCTCCCTACACCTTCCATCTCACCCGGACTATCCTACCCCCACTGGAGAAGTGGAGAAGTGTGGCTCAGGGGTTAGAGGCGGCAGAATCGGAAGCTGAGATCGGTCCTGGACCAGGGTTCAATTCCCCGCCTCGGCGGGTCTTGGGCTCAAAAATTCCACTGACTCGATAATTCTCGCTCCGGTGCCTACTCGACTCACGGGTTCACACTCTGCGACTCTGGGTAATAGCTTGCTCAATCTCCACTACGGCCCCTCGTGGCGGGATGCCTGGCTTTCACCTTGTGGATACCCTGCTGGGGTTATCTCATAGGGGAATACCAGGACGGGTTCCCAAGGCAAGCGCCTTGATGCCTTCGGGTGATACGTGCGCTATATAAATCGCAATACATTTACATTTACATTTACTGAATGGAGACACCCCGTTCTCCCCCACAGGCACTAAGCCCAAAGCGACTGAAGTCACTCTTAGTCCGGGTCCCAGGGAAGGAGGTGGGGGTAGATAGCAAGATTAATTAGGAGGCCGTCGTCATAGAGGGTTTGGCAGCTACTTGAGGAGATCACCCACAGGATGAAGAGCAGAAACCGGCTGAGGGCAATAGTCGGTCACATCAAAGGGGTACACAAGGGCCTTCCGGCACCAGCCCAGTTCTGCGAAGCACAGGTTGGGGGGTCACATAGTCTCTTGACCCGCTTCCGATCGTTCTCAGAAGCATTCCTCCAGCCCAGTCAATCACTCTCACCACCCAGGTCCGAGCCGGAAAATACTACATGGCAGAATGATGTCGTTGTGATAGGCCAGGTGAGGAGAGGGCAGGTGGTGCCTCATGCTGAGGGTCAACAAGGGAACAATCGAGCAATTTAGAATGAAGAAGGGGGCGCTCTCGGAAGGGGGAGGCACCCTGTCAGGTACCGTTCACTCAGAGGCCCACCCAGGCAATCCGGGCACAATGTCTGATGCACGATGATCCGGGCGCACCAGACCTTTTCCAGTCAGACATGCAACTTCCGTACCTCCCTGGAAATGAGGTACAACGTCCGGTGCACGTTAATATTGGCTGCACCAGATTGTTCTAGTCACACACACAGGCACAAGTTCAGCAATGCCTCACAAGGTAGAATGAGGCACAACTACGGTAACGCCACCCACGTCTGAGGGTCATATGTGAAACAGACACCGCACGCAATGAGCATGCAGACGGAATATCGCACGAGAGAGATGCGGCATGATCAAAGAAGCCGGCCACGCTGGGTCCCACAACCGGTGAACGTGCCCACCACCAACATGACACTTATGTCTGATACAGCCTGCCTGAACTTGCCTGGGGGTGCCAGAACCTCACGCCGGACTCTGCTTGTTTCCCTCCCGCCGCCGCTCGAGTTCTCCTCGCGGCCGCCGAGCGGAGGGAAACCACAATCCCCAGACTGCCTTGGGACCCGGAAAGAGATCACTGGGGTCACCGCGCCCGGAGGCGCTTGAAATTCCCGCCGTCCTCGGTGGAGCGGGTGTCTGATACAGCCTGCCTGAACTTGCCTGGGGGTGCCAGAACCTCACGCCGGACTCTGCTTGTTTCCCTCCCGCCGCCGCTCGAGTTCTCCTCGCGGCCGCCGAGCGGAGGGAAACCACAATCCCCAGACTGCCTTGGGACCCGGAAAGAGATCACTGGGGTCACCGCGCCCGGAGGCGCTTGAAATTCCCGCCGTCCTCGGTGGAGCGGGTGTCTGATACAGCCTGCCTGAACTTGCCTGGGGGTGCCAGAACCTCACGCCGGACTCTGCTTGTTTCCCTCCCGCCGCCGCTCGAGTTCTCCTCGCGGCCGCCGAGCGGAGGGAAACCACAATCCCCAGACTGCCTTGGGACCCGGAAAGAGATCACTGGGGTCACCGCGCCCGGAGGCGCTTGAAATTCCCGCCATCCTCGGTGGAGCGGGTGTCTGATACAGCCTGCCTGAACTTGCCTGGGGGTGCCAGAACCTCACGCCGGACTCTGCTTGTTTCCCTCCCGCCGCCGCTCGAGTTCTCCTCGCAGCCGCCGAGCGGAGGGAAACCACAATCCCCAGACTGCCTTGGGACCCGGAAAGAGATCACTGGGGTCACCGCGCCCGGAGGCGCTTGAAATTCCCGCCGTCCTCGGTGGAGCGGGTGTCTGATACAGCCTGCCTGAACTTGCCTGGGGGTGCCAGAACCTCACGCCGGACTCTGCTTGTTTCCCTCCCGCCGCCGCTCGAGTTCTCCTCGCAGCCGCCGAGCGGAGGGAAACCACAATCCCCAGACTGCCTTGGGACCCGGAAAGAGATCACTGGGGTCACCGCGCCCGGAGGCGCTTGAAATTCCCGCCGTCCTCGGTGGAGCGGGTGTCTGATACAGCCTGCCTGAACTTGCCTGGGGGTGCCAGAACCTCACGCCGGACTCTGCTTGTTTCCCTCCCGCCGCCGCTCGAGTTCTCCTCGCGGCCGCCGAGCGGAGGGAAACCACAATCCCCAGACTGCCTTGGGACCCGGAAAGAGATCACTGGGGTCACCGCGCCCGGAGGCGCTTGAAATTCCCGCCGTCCTCGGTGGAGCGGGTGTCTGATACAGCCTGCCTGAACTTGCCTGGGGGTGCCAGAACCTCACGCCGGACTCTGCTTGTTTCCCTCCCGCCGCCGCTCGAGTTCTCCTCGCGGCCGCCGAGCGGAGGGAAACCACAATCCCCAGACTGCCTTGGGACCCGGAAAGAGATCACTGGGGTCACCGCGCCCGGAGGCGCTTGAAATTCCCGCCGTCCTCGCGTCGCGGGACGCGAGCGGGACGCCCGGACGAAGCCCGGACAAAGGGCGGGCCGTCTGAGGCCGTCCTAGGCCGGTCAAGGTTGGGTTGGGCCAGGGACTCTGCCTTTGTTATTAAAATACTCTTCATTGTATAAAGCATACCAGGCCTGCAGAACACCAGGTAAACATAAACCTCAATTCTCCTGTGTATCATAACATTTTGCTTCAAGCGCACTCCTGTTGAGCAATGCCTGCTAAAAAGCTAACCTCTGTCTCAAACACAATGGAGAACTATCTTGTTCAAGTTGTCACAAAAATTAACACTGATAGAAGGACTTCGTTGGGATTAGAATCCCCTACACAATCACCATTGGTAGATATCGAGAATGAGGATTCATTCGCTTTGCTAAACAATAGCCTTTTGGGCAGGGCACACGACTCCCTCCAGGATACAAATAGCATTCAGCCCAGTGGCAAAGTAGCCAATACTGATGAAAATAGTGATATTGACGCTTTGACTATGCTTTCTACAAATAGCGAGTCTATCATCTCCATCGCTCCCCCTATCCCCGCACCAAGGGTCTCAGGGGGTAAAAGAAAAGCTATTCAAAAGCGAGGAGGCCTAAGATCAGCTAAAAATAAAGCCGCTACGCCACCAAGGAAATCTACTGACGATGATGAGGAAGACTTGACTGGGGAAACCTACGTGACTCTTTCCGATGATTTATTACAGAAACTTTGCTGCCTGATGGACACAAAAATCAAAGGGATGGTAAAACCCCTGATTAGTAAAATCGATAAACTAACTGCTGAGGTAAGCAAACTGGAGGGTCTATTGGGAAAAACTTTGGGGGAAGTGAGAAAACTTCCAGAAGTTATTACAACAAGTGTCCAGCCATTGATGAGCGAAATCCAATCTGGCAAATTTAACGGACCTACTTCTGTCATTGCACCAAATCCCCCGTTGCCTTTATTGACAAACTTATCTGATAGGCCCTCCAGTGACGTACCAACTGCTTTACTTCATGGGGAACCTAACTCCTTGAAAGGATCATCAGAGCTTGTTGTGGAAGCTTCACCATTGGTCCTTGTTCTTGCAAATGTACCCCCATTAGCCCCTGGTGATGTTGAATCGACAGCATCATTGCTAAACAAATCTTTATCATGGCTAACCAACAACATGGCCATAACTTCCTGGGGCAAAGAGCAATTAGCGGAAGAACTGGTGAATGCAAGAAGGGTCGAGTGGATTGGGAATAGGGTAAAAAAATTCAAGGGGGACTGTGTTGTGCTTAACTTCTCTGACCCCGAGGTTTTGCCAAATATCCTGCCCAATCTTCACCCACCTCAGAAAAGATTTACCCCAATTGTTCCATTGACCCTAGACTTCTTCTATCCTAGGAAAGGCAGAGGCCCGAATTGCAGTACACTAAGAACAAAATGGAACGTTGTAACTAAGAGGGGCAGCAAGAACCCTGATTTTGCTGAGTGGGGTCTAGGATTGGAAAATAGATTTGCCGCTCTTTCCAACCTAGACGCATGCGATTGACTACCATCTATCCCCACCACCTTGCTGCAAACCCCTACGGCTGCATGCTCTACAGAGATGTCCAGTTGTCCAACACTTTTACAAAATGTGACAGACATCATTGTACCTAGAGCTGGTTTAACTGCAGTAAATATAAATGAAACTGGTACTGTCGATTCAACGCCAACAGGGTTAGCTCACAGTAATTATGCAATAATGGTAAATGCTACTGGGAATGTATTGTCTTGGAATATCGCTGGGCTTTGTTCCAAGATGGTTTGTGGAGAATGGTTCGGTTTTGTCAGCCTGTATGATGTTTGCATTTTTCAAGAGACCTGGGCCTGTGATCCTGTATTTGCATTAGGCTACTTGAACTTTCATCTTCCGGCCACGAAGGGCCCAAAAGGGCGACCGAAGGGGGGACTCACTATTTGGGTGCGCCAGTCTCTGATGATTGATGTGAGAAACATTGAGCTTTACCAAAAAGACATCCAGCTCATTCGACTAAAGGGTAACCCATCCACCTCCATAGATATTTATAACGTATACGCTAGAGGGGGTTGTGCAGGAAAATCTGAGGTCCTTTTGTCTTTGTATAAATTGTTAGAAACTCACTCATCTGGGAAAAATATACTAATAGCTGGCGACCTAAATCGCACTTTTGAACCTTTAGACATTGGCGATGCACATCTGGGCACGGAGGAAGATACGTTATGGGATATTCCCGCTCTTAATACAACCCCAATAACACGCTGGACTGAGGATATTCTCGGCCTAAACGCTATGTGCCTTGAACATGGGTTAAGGGCCTTGAACGGTCGGACAAAGTCTGACAGAGTACCAGCTATGACATTTAATAATGGGAGAAGTAAGAGCCGTATTGACTACGTTATATGTAGCATGCCCTTATGGCCAACTGTCACTGATATGGTTGTTTCGGAAAGGCTCGAGAGTGACCATAATCCTTTATGCGTTCTCCATAATTGGTGGCTGTCTGATGTTGTTTCAAGTACCTGTGTTGAATCTCTTCCACCGTTGACTGTACCCACCAATAATATGCGTAGGCTGAGGTGGTCTAGTGTTAGAACTGATCCGCTGGTCTTAGAAAAAATAAGTATGGCAACTGATAAGGCTATATTGGCCCTTGAGGGAGAGGCTGGGCATTCTCCTACCCAAAATAATGTTACAAAGGTCCATAATGACCTTTTCAAAGAAATAAAATGCCATTTCTTAAAACCCGCAAATAAAAAGAAGCCTGGGGTTTATAGACCTGCTAAATGGTACAATCAAGACTGTAAGGGGGCCAGGGCCCGTTTGGGTGCCGCAATTAAGAACAAAAACAAGGAGGCCACTAGGATAGCTAGGAAACAATATAAATGTTCCATAGCTAAAGCGAAAAAAGACTGGGATGAAGCCCATTGGAATTTGCTACAGAGTGCTAGCGACCAAAATCACTCCAGGTTATTCTGGCATATAGTCAAATGGGGTCATGACAGGCTCGAAGATGCCACTACAAACAATGTCCCCCAGGATGCCTGGGTAAAATTCTTTAGCGAACAATACCCTTCTAGTGACCAGTCTGTTGATAGTGTAAGCCCACCCTCTTCCTTGACAGAAGATGACATTTTCTTGCAGTGTGAAATATTGATTGCACTTAAAACTGTTCAACGTGGTCGTGCCCCTGGCATAGACGGAGTTCCCGCAGACGTTTTTTTAAACGATACTGCAAGATGGTGCAAATACATCCATCTGTTAATAAATCATATTGCCAGAGGTGCAGATATTCCAGAAACATGGCGGGGTGCTGTTATCATCCCGATATATAAGAAAGGAGACCGTGCTCAGCCTAGTAATTACCGCCCAATCAGTTTGATCGACACTATCCAAAAAATAGTGGGGCGAGTAATCGTTAACAGGTTGCTTGATTGGGCTGAGGATAACAACATTTTATCCCCCTATCAGGCCGGTGTTCGCAGGGCAACCAGTACTATGGACCAAGTCTTCCGTCTCCAGTTGATTCAGTGGAAGACCGTGGTATTAGGCGGAGGCAGCCTGTATGCAGCATTTGTTGATTTGCGGGCTGCCTTCGACCTGGTACCAAGGGCAAAATTATGGGAAGTTCTTGTGACTCTCGGGGTCCCTGGGGAACTGTTGTCCTTAATTATGCGTTTACACGAGGGCAATTACACTAAAATCCGCTGGGGTGGGTACGGTAATGACACCGCCGAATTCCCAGTTGAGCGTGGGGTTCGGCAGGGCTGTTCAATGGCCCCTACTCTGTTCACCCTTTTTATTAACGGTGTGGTTTCTTGTATGCAATCTCAGGCTGTGGATGCTCCCTCTCTTGCAGGTGATAAAGTTCCAATTTTAATGTTCGTCGATGATACCTTAATTTTATCAAAAACACCAGCTGGGTTGCAAAAAGCATTGGCAATATTTGATGATTTCTGTGTTGTTCACGGATTGGAGGTAAATGGGTCTAAGACAAAACTCATGGCTTTCAATCCCCACAGAAATTTTAAATCCAAAATTTCCTTGAGTGGTCGTACCCTGGAGGTTGTAAAATCCTTTACTTACCTAGGGATCCATATTTCTAATGACAACAGGTGGCAGCTACATCTTAATATTGCTACTTTAAGGCACAAGCAATTAGCTGGCACAATTATTAAGGAGCAAAGGAAATCGCTCACTAAGCCCATTAAACCTCCACTGATAATCTATGAGGCAAAAGCTATAGGGTCTGCCTTGTATGGTGCGGAGTTATGGGGGCATGAGAACCTCCAGGAACTTCAAACCTCAGAAAATAAATTTTATAGGACACTGATAGGTGCCCCTCAGAGCAGCCCGCTATTGCCCCTAAGATACGAATTAGGTAGGAGAGCGATCTCTGACAAGGCCAAACTGCGCCCGATCTTATACTGGCGCAGGCTTTGGACTACGCCAGAGCTCTCTCATTACGCGAATGGGTTCAAAGATGTTGTCACAACCGACTGCTATAACAAAATCAAATGGTTTAAATCATTGAAGATTGCTTTGATCGAATTAGGACTTAATGCTCTATGGATTGATCCAGCTGGGGCTTTATTCCCTTCCAAGTCCACCCTAAAAAACATTTACTGGGAACATGTTGTTAATAAGAGTATGCTTAGTATAAACAGTGGGTCCATGACCACTAGCTACTTAGAGATCAAGTTGTACCCATTTTATGAAATGTATTGGGATTACATATTAAAACCCATGGACAGGAAACTGCTTTTCCAATTGAGGATAGGTTCCCTTCCCCTCTGTAACTTAACATCTAAATGGAAAGCAGGGGGTGTTTCAATTTGTCCAGTCTGTGGGGTAGGTAAAGAGACTCTTGGTCATTTTTTGTTCTCTTGTCCAATGTACTCCGCACCAAGGCGAGCTTGGCTGGCTCCCATGTGCAGGAACCTAGGCACAAAAAACAGCATGGTAGCATTGCGGATTGTAAGATCTACTTCTCTTAACTGGATTATAACTGCTACTGCAAAGTACCTGGGGTGGGCCTGGACTATAAGACAGAGATTGTTGGCAGGATAATTATTTATCGCCTTGTCGACAGCAATTGTTAGATACATGTCTATTCTCTGTAATAATTTATTGTAAATTCAGAGACTGCTAGACTACTGTTTATTCTCTGTAAACGTTGATTAGTCGGACAGAGACTGCTAGACTTGCGTCTATTATACTTTTTAATGTACATATTTATTTAATGTATCATCGGTTGAAATTTTATGATATGAATTCTCGTACAAATTGCCTTTTGTGATTATCACTCAGGCACTTTCTTACATTGAACCTGCATTTGACATTTTAAACGTGTACTGTTTTTTAAACCTCATTAATGTGCTTATGTCTAATTGACTGTTTAAATTTAATTGTTTTTTATTACATGTATGTATGTCTGCTTTTATGAGTAATACTCGAATAAAGCACTTTTGAATTGACTTGACTTATGCATATCAAGGCCCCCCAGGATGCGGGGGCCACGCGCCTTAAAATCAGGCACGACTTCGGGGCTCCACACCAAGCAATCCGATCTCCAGGCATAATTCTTAGTTCCATGCTCACGCCGCGCTACCATTTGGGATCCAGCAGACGATGTGGGCACTTGAGAGCGCACTGTTCCCCTCAACAGGTGTCACAGGTAGACTGCGACACCTGTCACAGTTCCTAGATGTCGCGGAGACCTCTGAAAGAACAGGGGCCTAGCTCAACAAGCCCTTGGAGAGCACACTTCAGGGTGCAACACAGCGGCAGATAGTTGGCCCAGGCCAGCCACTATTCAGGAAGGGCGCGCGGTCCCTTTCAACTGCAGGGACCCTCCTTGTGCACCACAGAGTCCTCTGCAATGTGCACCACGTTGTTCTAGGTTCCCCAGTCCCACGACCCCACAAGCGTATCTGTCTCTTGCTGCAGTGTGGTAGGTATACTGTAGTGTGCGTTTGAAGTTGAGAGCGGTTCAAAGGGTCTCCTGTTGAACCACCGATGTCTCCCCAAAATGTCACTCCTGTCTGCCACGAGGCTGCGGAATGCAGATCTTTATCATTAGTGGACCATGATCTGGCTCCAGAGGCCAAGTGTCAAACCCTCTCTACAACCTCTCCCGCCGGCCCACACATGGCAGAGGTCTGTCAGAGGTCTGTCGTTCCAGTTGCATGCCCAGTGGTTTATGGCTGTCGCTGAGGAATGCCCAGATGTGCTCCCCCAACCTCCGGTGTGGACTGGATCCAAGCACCAAGCCACACAAAGAGTTTTCAAGTATAGAAATACCCACTTTCCAGTAGTGGCACTTCTGGGCAAAATATGACAAAGCCGCCTTTACCACTGGCAAGGGGTCGTTGCTGCGAACCCAGTGACAGGAAACATCACGAGGCCGCTCCACTGCAATCCACTGTCGCAGCCTGAAGTAATGTCAACCATTTACACATGTTAGCCGTTGGGAAGAGCAAACCTCATAGGAAGAGAAAACACACATGGGGGTTCTTCAGTACCTGGGCAGGGGACACACCTTTGTACCTGCACTGCCTTTGACCTACCACTCGCTTCAATCCTTAAAACATACCTTCGGGGTACTCGAGTGGTAGTGGAAGCTCCCCTCAGGATGGCTAGTGACTTAACGGGCCAGTCTAAGTAGTAGTCACGCAATTGGCCACACCAGCCTGCAATGGCAGGCTGGACATGTATGCAGAGACACCAACAGTGCAAAGCGCACACCAGCCTGCAAGGGTAGGCTGGACACGTATTGTGGAACACCAGCGGTGTAAAGCACACACCAGCCTGCAAGGGTAGGCTGGCCACGTCCTTAGGGACACCAGTGGTGCGAGTGTGCACACCAGTCTGCAAGGGTAGGCTGGCCACGTCCTTAGGGACACCAGTGATGCGAGTGTGCACACCAGCCTGCAAGGGTAGGCTGGCCACGTCCTTAGGGGCACCAGTGGTGCGAGTGCGCACACCAGCCTACAAGGGTAGGCTGGCCACGTCCTTAGGGACACCAGTGATGCGAGTGTGCACACCAGTCTGCAAGGGTAGGCTGGCCACGTCCTTAGGGACACCACTGGTGCGGGTACGCACACCAGTCTGCAAGGGTAGGCTGGACACGTCCTTAGGGACACCACTGGTGCGGGTACGCACACCAGTCTGCAAGGGTAGGCTGGACATGTATGCAGAGACACCAACAGTGCAAAGCGCACACCAGCCTGCAAGGATAGGCTGGACACGTCCTTAGGGACACCACTGGTGCGAGTGCGCACACCAGCCTGCAAGGGTAGGCTGGCTACGTCCTTAGGGACACCACTGGTGCGAGTGCGCACACCAGCCTGCAAGGGTAGGCTGGCCACGTCCTTAGGGACACCACTGGTGCGGGTGCGCACACCAGCCTGCAAGGGTAGGCTGGCCACGTCCTTAGGGACACCACTGGTGCGAGTGCGCACACCAGCCTGCAAGGGTAGGCTGGACACGTCCTTAGGGACACCACTGGTGCGAGTGCGCACACCAGCCTGCAAGGGTAGGCTGGCCACGTCCTTAGGGACACCACTGGTGCGAGTGCGCACACCAGCCTGCAAGGGTAGGCTGGCCACGTCCTTAGGGACACCACTGGTGCGGGTACGCACACCAGTCTGCAAGGGTAGGCTGGACACGTCCTTAGGGACACCACTGGTGCGAGTGCGCACACCAGCCTGCAAGGGTAGGCTGGCCACGTCCTTAGGGACACCACTGGTGCGAGTGCGCACACCAGCCTGCAAGGGTAGACTGGCCACGTCCTTAGGGGCACCAGTGGTGCCAGTGCGCACACCAACCTGCAAGGGTAGACTGGCCACGTCCTTAGGGACACCAGTGGTGCGAGTGCGCACACCAGCCTGCAAGGGTAGGCTGGCCACGTCCTTAGGGACACCAGTGGTGCGAGTGCGCACACCAGCCTGCAAGGGTAGACTGGCCACGTCCTTAGGGACACCACTGGTGCGAGTGCGCACACCCACCTGCAAGGGTAGGCTGGACACGTCCTTAGGGACACCACTGGTGCGAGTGCGCATACCAGCCTGCAAGGGTAGGCTGGCCACGTCCTTAGGGACACCAGTGGTGTGAGTGCGCACACCAGCCTGCAAGGGTAGGCTGGACACGTCCTTAGGGACACCACTGGTGCGAGTGCGCACACCAGCCTGCAAGGGTAGACTGGCCACGTCCTTAGGGGCACCAGTGGTGCCAGTGCGCACACCAACCTGCAAGGGTAGACTGGCCACGTCCTTAGGGACACCAGTGGTGCGAGTGCGCACACCAGCCTGCAAGGGTAGGCTGGCCACGTCCTTAGGGGCACCAGTGGTGCGAGTGCGCACACCAGCCTGCAAGGGTAGACTGGCCACGTCCTTAGGGACACCACTGGTGCGAGTGCGCACACCAGCCTGCAAGGGTAGACTGGCCACGTCCTTAGGGGCACCAGTGGTGCGAGTGCGCACACCAGCCTGCAAGGGTAGGCTGGCCACGTCCTTAGGGGCACCAGTGGTGCCAGTGCGCACACCAACCTGCAAGGGTAGACTGGCCACGTCCTTAGGGGCACCAGTGGTGTGAGTGCGCACACCAACCTGCAAGGGTAGACTGGCCACGTCCTTAGGGACACCAGTGGTGCGAGTGCGCACACCAGCCTGCAAGAGTAGGCTGGCCACGTCCTTAGGGACACCAGTGGTGCGAGTGCGCACACCAGCCTGCAAGGGTAGGCTGGCCACGTCCTTAGGGGCACCACTGGTGCGAGTGCGCACACCAGCCTGCAAGGGTAGGCTGGACACGTCCTTAGGGACACCACTGGTGCGGGTACGCACACCAGCCTGCAAGGGTAGGCTGGCCACGTCCTTAGGGGCACCACTGGTGCGAGTGCGCACACCAGCCTGCAAGGGTAGACTGGCCACGTCCTTAGGGGCACCAGTGGTGCCAGTGCGCACACCAACCTGCAAGGGTAGGCTGGACACGTCCTTAGGGACACCAGTGGTGCGGGTACGCACACCAACCTGCAAGGGTAGGCTGGACACGTCCTTAGGGACACCAGTGGTGCGGGTACGCACACCAACCTGCAAGGGTAGGCTGGACACGTCCTTAGGGACACCACTGGTGCGAGTACGCACACCAGCCTGCAAGGGTAGGCTGGCCACATCCTTAGGGACACCAGTGGTGCGAGTGCGCACACCAACCTGCAAGGGTAGGCTGGACACGTCCTTAGGGACACCACTGGTGCGAGTGCGCACACCAACCTGCAAGGGTAGGCTGGCCACGTCCTTAGGGGCACCAGTGATGCGAGTGCGCACACCAGCCTGCAAGGGTAGGCTGGCCACGTCCTTAGGGACACCACTGGTGCGAGTGTGCACACCAGCCTGCAACGGTAGGTTGGCCACGTCCTTAGGGACACCACTGGTGCGAGTACGCACACCAGCCTGCAAGGGTAGGCTGGCCACGTCCTTAGGGGCACCAGTGATGCGAGTGCGCACACCAGCCTGCAAGGGTAGGTTGGCCACGTCCTTAGGGACACCACTGGTGCGAGTACGCACACCAGCCTGCAAGGGTAGGCTGGCCACGTCCTTAGGGGCACCAGTGATGCGAGTGCGCACACCAGCCTGCAAGGGTAGACTGGCCACGTCCTTAGGGACACCACTGGTGCGTGTGCGCACACCAGCCTGCAAGGGTAGACTGGCCACGTCCTTAGGGACACCAGTGGTGCGGGTACGCACACCAGCCTGCACATGTTTTGACACAACAGGTAAGCACCACTTCCTAACGTGGGTAGGATGGGAGCTCTACTTTAGCACTGCATTTACAGAGGGAAAGTGCCCAACGCCCTAAGGCCACCACAAGAGAATCAACAAAATGCAGAAGGAGAAAGCAACAAGCTTGGGGAAACGCTACCGGAAGGGATCAGGTTTAACAAAGGGTCTCAACGCGCCTCGCCTACAGGGCTCATGGTTAGCGCCACTTCTCGCGTGTGTTCAGCCACTTCCGGCCAACAGACTGACATGGGTCACTGAGAGCCACCGCCAGCCCCTGAGGTTTGCACTGATGCACTTCTGCTTAGTTCACCCAGAGCAGGAGGTGAACACAATCTAACAAAGTCTGTACCCAGCCAGGTTCTGTCACTGGTGCAGGAACGGATAACCAAAATGGAAGTTTTAAATCAATATTATTTTATTGCCTAATATTAATGTTGAGATAATATTCTAAACGAAATGATTTTGTGTATCTGGTGCATTTACATTTGATGTTTGTGATAATATTGTATGATTTTAAAAATTCAACAATAACCCAACTGAAATGAACTCGACCATCAAGGGAAGGTCTCAACGTCGCAGGGCTCAACAGAGCGCTTAGATATAGGTTTTGTCTGCCATGTTCAGGGTCTCTAGCCAGGCTGGGGTCATGGGATCTTTCATTGTAAAGGTCAAGTAAGACCCTAGAGAGCAGCCCCTAGAGAGCAGCCCCTAGAGAGCAGCGCCTAGAGAGCAGCGCCTGGAGAGCAGCTCCTGGAGAGCAGCCCCTGGAGAGCAGCCCCTAGAGCGCAGCGCCTAGAGAGCAGCGCCTAGAGAGCAGCCCCTAGAGAGCAGACCCTGGAGAGCAGCCCCTGGAGAGCAGCCCCTGGAGAGCAGCGCCTAGAGAGCAGCCCCTAGAGAGCAGCCCCTGGAGAGCAGCCCCTGGAGAGCAGCCCCTAGAGAGCAGCCCCTAGAGAGCAGCCCCTAGAGAGCAGCCCCTGGAGAGCAGCCCCTAGAGAGCAGCGCCTAGAGAGCAGCCCCTAGAGAGCAGCGCCTAGAGAGCAGCCCCTAGAGAGCAGCGCCTAGAGAGCAGCCCCTAGAGAGCAGCCCCTAGAGAGCAGCCCCTAGAGAGCAGCCCCTGGAGAGCAGCGCCTAGAGAGCAGCCCCTAGAGAGCAGCCCCTGGAGAGCAGCCCCTAGAGAGCAGCGCCTAGAGAGCAGCCCCTAGAGAGCAGCGCCTAGAGAGCAGCCCCTAGAGAGCAGCGCCTAGAGAGCAGCCCCTGGAGAGCAGCGCCTAGAGTGCAGCCCCTGGAGAGCAGCGCCTAGAGAGCAGCCTGCAGAGAGCAGACACTAGAGCAGCCCTTAGCAGCCCCTAGAGAGCAGCCCCTAGAGAGCAGCCCCTAGAGAGCAGACCCTAGAGAGCAGCCCCTAGAGAGCAGCACCAGAGAGCAGACCCTGGAGAGCAGCCCTAGTCAGCAGGCTCTAGGAAGCAACCCCTAGAGGGCAGCCCCTGGAGAGCAGCCCCTGGAGAGCAGCCCCTGGAGAGCAGACCCTAGAGAGCAGCCCCTAGAGAGCAGCCCCTAGAGAGCAGCCCCTAGAGAGCAGCCCCTAGAGAGCAGCCCCTGGAGAGCAGCCCCTAGAGAGCAGCCCCTGGAGAGCAGCCCCTAGAGAGCAGCGCCTAGAGAGCAGCCCCTAGAGAGCAGCGCCTAGAGAGCAGCCCCTAGAGAGCAGCCCCTAGAGAGCAGCCCCTAGAGAGCAGCCCCTGGAGAGCAGCGCCTAGAGAGCAGCCCCTAGAGAGCAGCCCCTGGAGAGCAGCCCCTAGAGAGCAGCGCCTAGAGAGCAGCCCCTAGAGAGCAGCGCCTAGAGAGCAGCCCCTAGAGAGCAGCGCCTAGAGAGCAGCCCCTGGAGAGCAGCGCCTAGAGAGCAGCCCCTGGAGAGCAGCGCCTAGAGAGCAGCCTGCAGAGAGCAGACACTAGAGCAGCCCTTAGCAGCCCCTAGAGAGCAGCCCCTAGAGAGCAGCCCCTAGAGAGCAGACCCTATAGAGCAGCCCCTAGAGAGCAGCACCAGAGAGCAGACCCTGGAGAGCAGCTCTAGGAAGCAACCCCTAGAGGGCAGCCCCTAGAGAGCAGCCCCTGGAGAGCAGCCCCTGGAGAGCAGCCCCTGGAGAGCAGACCCTAGAGAGCAGACCCTAGAGAGCAGCCCCTAGAGAGCAGCCCCTAGAGAGCAGCCCCTAGAGAGCAGCCCCTAGAGAGCAGCCCCTGGAGAGCAGCCCCTGGAGAGCAGCCCCTGGAGAGCAGCCCCTAGAGAGCAGCCCCTAGAGAGCAGCCCCTAGAGAGCAGCCCCTAGAGAGCAGCTCCTGGAGAGCAGCCCCTAGAGAGCAGACCTAGAGAGCAGCCCCTAGAGAGCAGACCCTGGAGAGCAGTCCCTGGAGAGCAGTCCCTGGAGAGTAGCCCCTAGAGAGCAGCCCTTAGAGAGCAGACCCTAGAGAACAGTCCCTGGAGAGCAGCCCCTAGAGAGCAGCCCCTAGAGAGCAGCCCCTGGAGAGCAGCCCCTAGAGAGCAGCCCCTAGAGAGCAGCCCCTATAGAGCAGCCCCTGGAGAGTAGCCCCTAGAGAGCAGCCCTTAGAGAGCAGACCCTGGAGAGCAGTCCCTGGAGAGCAGCCCCTAGAGAGCAGCCCCTAGAGAGCAGCCCCTAGAGAGCAGCCCCTAGAGAGCAGCCCCTAGAGAGCAGCCCCTAGAGAGCAGCCCCGAGAGAGCAGCCCTTAGAGAGCAGACCCTAGAGAGCAGACCTAGAGAGCAGCCCCTAGAGAGCAGACCCTGGAGAGCAGCCCCTAGAGAGCAGCCCGTAGAGAGCAGCCCCTAGAGAGCCGCCCCGAGAGAGCAGCCCCTAGAGAGCAGCCCCTAGAGAGCAGCCCCTAGAGAGCAGCCCCTAGAGAGCAGACCTAGAGAGCAGCCCCCTAGAGAGCAGACCCTGGAGAGCAGCCCCTAGAGAGCAGCCCCTAGAGAGCAGCCCCTGGAGAGCAGCCCCTAGAGAGCAGCCCCTAGAGAGCAGCCCTTAGAGAGCAGACCCTAGAGAGCAGCCCCTGGAGAGCAGCCCCTAGAGAGCAGCCCTTAGAGAGCAGACCCTAGAGAGCAGACCTAGAGAGCAGCCCCTAGAGAGCAGACCCTGGAGAGCAGCCCCTAGAGAGCAGCCCCTAGAGAGCAGCCCCTAGAGAGCAGCCCCTAGAGAGCAGTCCCTAGAGAGCAGCCCCGAGAGAGCAGCCCCTAGAGAGCAGTCCCTAGAGAGCAGACGCTTGGGTGCAGCCCCTGGAGAGCAGCCCCTGGAGAGCAGCCCCTGGAGAGCAGACCCTGGAGAGCAGCCCCTAGAGAGCAGCCCTTAGAGAGCAGACCCTAGAGAGCAGACCTAGAGAGCAGCCCCTAGAGAGCAGCCCCTAGAGAGCAGCCCCTAGAGAGCAGCCCCTAGAGAGCAGACCCTGGAGAGCAGCCCCTAGAGAGCAGCCCTAGAGAGCAGACCCTAAAGAGCAGCGCCTGGAGAGCAGCCCCTAGAGAGCAGCGCCTAGAGAGCAGCCCCTGGAGAGCAGCGCCTAGAGAGCAGCCCCTAGAGAGCAGCGCCTAGAGAGCAGCCCCTGGAGAGCAGCGCCTAGAGAGCAGCCTGCAGAGAGCAGACACTAGAGCAGCCCTTAGCAGCCCCTAGAGAGCAGCCCCTAGAGAGCAGCCCCTAGAGAGCAGCACCAGAGAGCAGACCCTAGAGTGCAGACCCTAGTGAGCAGCCCCTAGAGAGCATCACCAGAGAGCAGACCCTGGAGAGCAGACCCTGGAGAGCAGCCCCTAGAGAGCAGCCCCGAGAGAGCAGCCCCTGGAGAGCAGCCCCTAGAGACCAGCCCTAGTCAGCAGGCTCTAGGAAGCAACCCCTAGAGAGCAGACCCTAGAGAGCAGCCCCTAGAGAGCAGTCCCTAGAAAGAGCAGACGCTTGGGAGCAGCCCCTGGAGAGCAGCCCCTGGAGAGCAGCCCCTGGAGAGCAGCCCCTGGAGAGCAGACCCTGGAGAGCAGCCCCTAGAGAGCAGCCCTTAGAGAGCAGACCTAGAGAGCAGCCCCTAGAGAGCAGCCCCTAGAGAGCAGACCCTGGAGAGCAGCCCCTAGAGAGCAGCCCTTAGAGAGCAGCCCCTAGAGAGCAGACCTAGAGAGCAGCCCCTAGAGAGCAGCCCCTAGAGAGCAGCCCCTAGAGAGCAGACCCTGGAGAGCAGCCCCTAGAGAGCAGCCCCTAGAGAGCAGCCCCTAGAGAGCAGCCCCGAGAGAGCAGCCCCTAGAGCGCAGCCCCTAGAGAGCAGCCCCTAGAGAGCAGCCCCTAGAGAGCAGACCCTGGAGAGCAGCCCCTAGAGAGCAGCCCCGAGAGAGCAGCCCCTAGAGCGCAGCCCCTAGAGAGCAGCCCCTAGAGAGCAGCCCCTAGAGAACAGCCCCTAGAGAGCAGACCCTGGAGAGCAGCCCCTAGAGAGCAGCCCTAGAGAGCAGACCCTAAAGAGCAGCGCCTGGAGAGCAGCCCCTAGAGAGCAGCGCCTAGAGAGCAGCCCCTGGAGAGCAGCGCCTAGAGAGCAGCCCCTAGAGAGCAGCGCCTAGAGAGCAGCCCCTGGAGAGCAGCGCCTAGAGAGCAGCCTGCAGAGAGCAGACACTAGAGCAGCCCTTAGCAGCCCCTAGAGAGCAGCCCCTAGAGAGCAGCCCCTAGAGAGCAGCACCAGAGAGCAGACCCTAGAGTGCAGACCCTAGTGAGCAGCCCCTAGAGAGCATCACCAGAGAGCAGACCCTGGAGAGCAGACCCTGGAGAGCAGCCCCTAGAGAGCAGCCCCGAGAGAGCAGCCCCTGGAGAGCAGCCCCTAGAGAGCAGCCCTAGTCAGCAGGCTCTCGGAAGCAACCCCTAGAGAGCAGACCCTAGAGAGCAGCCCCTAGAGAGCAGTCCCTAGAGAGCAGACGCTTGGGAGCAGCCCCTGGAGAGCAGCCCCTGGAGAGCAGCCCCTGGAGAGCAGCCCCTGGAGAGCAGCCCCTGGAGAGCAGCCCCTAGAGAGCAGCCCTTAGAGAGCAGACCCTAGAGAGCAGACCTAGAGAGCAGCCCCTAGAGAGCAGCCCCTAGAGAGCAGACCCTGGAGAGCAGCCCCTAGAGAGCAGCCCCTAGAGAGCAGCCCCTAGAGAGCAGCCCCTAGAGAGCAGCCCCTAGAGAGCAGCCCCGAGAGAGCAGCCCCTAGAGCGCAGCCCCGAGAGAGCAGCCCCTAGAGAGCAGACCCTAGAGAGCAGCCCCTAGAGAGCAGCGCCTAGAGAGCAGCCCAGAGAGAGCAGCACCTGGAGAGCAGACCCTGGAGAGCAGACCTAGAGAGCAGCCCCTAGAGAGCAGCCCCTAGAGAGCAGACCCTGGAGAGCAGCCCCTAGAGAGCAGCCCCGAGAGAGCAGCCCCTAAAGCGCAGCCCCTAGAGAGCAGCCCCTAGAGAGCAGCCCCTAGAGAGCAGCCCCTAGAGAGCAGACCCTGGAGAGCAGCCCCTAGAGAGCAGCCCTAGAGAGCAGACCCTAAAGAGCAGCCCCTAGAGAGCAGCCCCTAGAGAGCAGCCCCTAGAGAGCAGCCCCTAGAGAGAGCAGCCCCTGGAGAGCAGCCCCTGGAGAGCAGACCCTAGAGAGCAGCCCCTAGAGAGCAGCGCCTAGAGAGCAGCCCCGAGAGAGCAGCACCTGGAGAGCAGACCCTGGAGAGCAGCCCCTAGAGAGCAGCCCCTGGAGAGCCGCCCCTGGAGAGCAGCCCCTAGAGAGCAGCCCCTAGAGAGCAGCCCCTGGAGAGCCGCCCCTGGAGAGCAGCCCCTAGAGAGCAGCCCCTAGAGAGCAGCCCCTGGAGAGCAGCCCCTAGAGAGCAGCCCCGAGAGAGCAGCACCTGGAGAGCAGACCCTGGAGAGCAGCCTCTAGAGAGCAGCCCCTGGAGAGCCGCCGCTGGAGAGCAGCCCCTAGAGAGCAGCCCCTAGAGAGCAGCCCCTGGAGAGCAGCCCCTAGAGAGCATCACCAGAGAGCAGACCCTGGAGAGCAGACCCTAGAGAGCAGCCCCGAGAGAGCAGCCCCTGGAGAGCAGCCCCTAGAGAGCAGCCCTAGTCAGCAGGCTCTAGGAAGCAACCCCTAGAGAGCAGACCCTAGAGAGCAGCCCCTAGTGAGCAGTCCCTAGAGAGCAGACGCTTGGGAGCAGCCCCTGGAGAGCAGCCCCTGGAGAGCAGCCCCTGGAGAGCAGACCCTGGAGAGCAGCCCCTAGAGAGCAGCCCTTAGAGAGCAGACCCTAGAGAGCAGACCTAGAGAGCAGCCCCTAGAGAGCAGACCCTGGAGAGCAGCCCCTAGAGAGCAGCCCCTAGAGAGCAGCCCCTAGAGAGCAGCCCCTAGAGAGCAGCCCCGAGAGAGCAGCCCCGAGAGAGCAGCCCCTAGAGCGCAGCCCCTAGGGAGCAGCCCCTAGAGAGCAGACCCTGGAGAGCAGCCCCGAGAGAGCAGCCCCTAGAGCGCAGCCCCTAGAGAGCAGCCCCTAGAGAGCAGCCCCTAGAGAGCAGACCCTGGAGAGCAGCCCCTAGAGAGCAGCCCTAGAGAGCAGACCCTAAAGAGCAGACCCTAGAGAGCAGCCCCTAGAGAGAAGCCCCTAGAGAGCAGCCCCTAGAGAGAGCAGCCCCTGGAGAGCAGCCCCTGGAGAGCAGACCCTAGAGAGCAGCCCCTAGAGAGCAGCGCCTAGAGAGCAGCCCCGAGAGAGCAGCACCTGGAGAGCAGACCCTGGAGAGCAGCCCCTAGAGAGCAGCCCCTGGAGAGCCGCCCCTGGAGAGCAGCCCCTAGAGAGCAGCCCCTAGAGAGCAGCCCCTGGAGAGCCGCCCCTGGAGAGCCGCCCCTGGAGAGCAGCCCCTAGAGAGCAGCCCCTAGAGAGCAGCCCCTGGAGAGCAGCCCCTAGAGAGCAGCCCCGAGAGAGCAGCACCTGGAGAGCAGACCCTGGAGAGCAGCCCCTAGAGAGCAGCCCCTGGAGAGCCGCCCCTGGAGAGCAGCCCCTAGAGAGCAGCCCCTAGAGAGCAGCCCCTGGAGAGCAGCCCCTAGAGAGCATCACCAGAGAGCAGACCCTGGAGAGCAGACCCTAGAGAGCAGCCCCGAGAGAGCAGCCCCTGGAGAGCAGCCCCTAGAGAGCAGCCCTAGTCAGCAGGCTCTAGGAAGCAACCCCTAGAGAGCAGACCCTAGAGAGCAGCCCCTAGAGAGCAGTCCCTAGAGAGCAGACGCTTGGGAGCAGCCCCTGGAGAGCAGCCCCTGGAGAGCAGCCCCTGGATAGCAGCCCCTGGAGAGCAGACCCTGGAGAGCAGCCCCTAGAGAGCAGCCCTTAGAGAGCAGACCCTAGAGAGCAGACCTAGAGAGCAGCCCCTAGAGAGCAGACCCTGGAGAGCAGCCCCTAGAGAGCAGCCCCTAGAGAGCAGCCCCTAGAGAGCAGCCCCTAGAGAGCAGCCCCGAGAGAGCAGCCCCGAGAGAGCAGCCCCTAGAGCGCAGCCCCTAGAGAGCAGACCCTGGAGAGCAGCCCCTGGAGAGCAGCCCCTAGAGAGCAGCCCCTAGAGAGCAGACCCTGGAGAGCAGCCCCTAGAGAGCAGCCCTAGAGAGCAGACCCTAAAGAGCAGCACCTGGAGAGCAGCCCCTAGAGAGCAGCGCCTAGAGAGCAGCCCCTGGAGAGCAGCGCCTAGAGAGCAGCCCCTAGAGAGCAGACACTAGAGAGCAGCCCCTGGAGAGCAGCGCCTAGAGAGCAGCCTGCAGAGAGCAGACACTAGAGCAGCCCTTAGCAGCCCCTAGAGAGCAGCCCCTAGAGAGCAGCCCCTAGAGAGCAGCACCAGAGAGCAGACCCTAGAGTGCAGACCCTAGTGAGCAGCCCCTAGAAAGCATCACCAGAGAGCAGACCCTGGAGAGCAGACCCTAAAGAGCAGCCCCTAGAGAGCAGCCCCTAGAGAGCAGCCCCTAGAGAGCAGCCCCTAGAGAGAGCAGCCCCTGGAGAGCAGCCCCTGGAGAGCAGACCCTAGAAAGCAGCCCCTAGAGAGCAGCGCCTAGAGAGCAGCCCCGAGAGAGCAGCACCTGGAGAGCAGACCCTGGAGAGCAGACCTAGAGAGCAGCCCCTAGAGAGCAGCCCCTAGAGAGCAGACCCTGGAGAGCAGCCCCTAGAGAGCAGCCCCTAGAGAGCAGCCCCTAGAGAGCAGCCCCTAGAGAGCAGCCCCTAGAGAGCAGCCCCGAGAGACCAGCCCCTAGAGCGCAGCCCCTAGAGAGCAGCCCCTAGAGAGCAGCCCCTAGAGAGCAGCCCCTAGAGAGCAGACCCTGGAGAGCAGCCCCTAGAGAGCAGCCCTAGAGAGCAGACCCTAAAGAGCAGCCCCTAGAGAGCAGCCCCTAGAGAGCAGCCCCTAGAGAGCAGCCCCTAGAGAGAGCAGCCCCTGGAGAGCAGCCCCTGGAGAGCAGACCCTAGAGAGCAGCCCCTAGAGAGCAGCGCCTAGAGAGCAGCCCCGAGAGAGCAGCACCTGGAGAGCAGACCCTGGAGAGCAGCCCCTAGAGAGCAGCCCCTGGAGAGCCGCCCCTGGAGAGCAGCCCCTAGGGAGCAGCCCCTAGAGAGCAGCCCCTGGAGAGCCGCCCCTGGAGAGCAGCCCCTAGAGAGCAGCCCCTGGAGAGCAGCCCCTAGAGAGCAGCCCCGAGAGAGCAGCACCTGGAGAGCAGACCCTGGAGAGCAGCCCCTAGAGAGCAGCCCCTGGAGAGCCGCCCCTGGAGAGCAGCCCCTAGAGAGCAGCCCCTAGAGAGCAGCCCCTGGAGAGCAGCCCCTAGAGAGCATCACCAGAGAGCAGACCCTGGAGAGCAGACCCTAGAGAGCAGCCCCGAGAGAGCAGCCCCTGGAGAGCAGCCCCTAGAGAGCAGCCCTAGTCAGCAGGCTCTAGGAAGCAACCCCTAGAGAGCAGACCCTAGAGAGCAGCCCCTAGAGAGCAGTCCCTAGAGAGCAGACGCTTGGGAGCAGCCCCTGGAGAGCAGCCCCTGGAGAGCAGCCCCTGGAGAGCAGACCCTGGAGAGCAGCCCCTAGAGAGCAGCCCTTAGAGAGCAGACCCTAGAGAGCAGACCTAGAGAGCAGCCCCTTGAGAGCAGACCCTGGAGAGCAGCCCCTAGAGAGCAGCCCCTAGAGAGCAGCCCCTAGAGAGCAGCCCCTAGAGAGCAGCCCCTAGAGAGCAGCCCCGAGAGAGCAGCCCCGAGAGAGCAGCCCCGAGAGAGCAGCCCCTAGAGCGCAGCCCCTAGAGAGCAGCCCCTAGAGAGCAGCCCCTAGAGAACAGCCCCTAGAGAGCAGACCCTGGAGAGCAGCCCCTAGAGAGCAGCCCTAGAGAGCAGACCCTAAAGAGCAGCGCCTGGAGAGCAGCCCCTAGAGAGCAGCGCCTAGAGAGCAGCCCCTGGAGAGCAGCGCCTAGAGAGCAGCCCCTAGAGAGCAGCGCCTAGAGAGCAGCCCCTGGAGAGCAGCGCCTAGAGAGCAGCCTGCAGAGAGCAGACACTAGAGCAGCCCTTAGCAGCCCCTAGAGAGCAGCCCCTAGAGAGCAGCCCCTAGAGAGCAGCACCAGAGAGCAGACCCTAGAGTGCAGACCCTAGTGAGCAGCCCCTAGAGAGCATCACCAGAGAGCAGACCCTGGAGAGCAGACCCTGGAGAGCAGCCCCTAGAGAGCAGCCCCGAGAGAGCAGCCCCTGGAGAGCAGCCCCTAGAGAGCAGCCCTAGTCAGCAGGCTCTCGGAAGCAACCCCTAGAGAGCAGACCCTAGAGAGCAGCCCCTAGAGAGCAGTCCCTAGAGAGCAGACGCTTGGGAGCAGCCCCTGGAGAGCAGCCCCTGGAGAGCAGCCCCTGGAGAGCAGCCCCTGGAGAGCAGCCCCTGGAGAGCAGCCCCTAGAGAGCAGCCCTTAGAGAGCAGACCCTAGAGAGCAGACCTAGAGAGCAGCCCCTAGAGAGCAGCCCCTAGAGAGCAGACCCTGGAGAGCAGCCCCTAGAGAGCAGCCCCTAGAGAGCAGCCCCTAGAGAGCAGCCCCTAGAGAGCAGCCCCTAGAGAGCAGCCCCGAGAGAGCAGCCCCTAGAGCGCAGCCCCGAGAGAGCAGCCCCTAGAGAGCAGACCCTAGAGAGCAGCCCCTAGAGAGCAGCGCCTAGAGAGCAGCCCCGAGAGAGCAGCACCTGGAGAGCAGACCCTGGAGAGCAGACCTAGAGAGCAGCCCCTAGAGAGCAGCCCCTAGAGAGCAGACCCTGGAGAGCAGCCCCTAGAGAGCAGCCCCGAGAGAGCAGCCCCTAAAGCGCAGCCCCTAGAGAGCAGCCCCTAGAGAGCAGCCCCTAGAGAGCAGCCCCTAGAGAGCAGACCCTGGAGAGCAGTCCCTAGAGAGCAGCCCTAGAGAGCAGACCCTAAAGAGCAGCCCCTAGAGAGCAGCCCCTAGAGAGCAGCCCCTAGAGAGCAGCCCCTAGAGAGAGCAGCCCCTGGAGAGCAGCCCCTGGAGAGCAGACCCTAGAGAGCAGCCCCTAGAGAGCAGCGCCTAGAGAGCAGCCCCGAGAGAGCAGCACCTGGAGAGCAGACCCTGGAGAGCAGCCCCTAGAGAGCAGCCCCTGGAGAGCCGCCCCTGGAGAGCAGCCCCTAGAGAGCAGCCCCTAGAGAGCAGCCCCTGGAGAGCCGCCCCTGGAGAGCAGCCCCTAGAGAGCAGCCCCTAGAGAGCAGCCCCTGGAGAGCAGCCCCTAGAGAGCAGCCCCGAGAGAGCAGCACCTGGAGAGCAGACCCTGGAGAGCAGCCCCTAGAGAGCAGCCCCTGGAGAGCCGCCGCTGGAGAGCAGCCCCTAGAGAGCAGCCCCTAGAGAGCAGCCCCTGGAGAGCAGCCCCTAGAGAGCATCACCAGAGAGCAGACCCTGGAGAGCAGACCCTAGAGAGCAGCCCCGAGAGAGCAGCCCCTGGAGAGCAGCCCCTAGAGAGCAGCCCTAGTCAGCAGGCTCTAGGAAGCAACCCCTAGAGAGCAGACCCTAGAGAGCAGCCCCTAGAGAGCAGTCCCTAGAGAGCAGACGCTTGGGAGCAGCCCCTGGAGAGCAGCCCCTGGAGAGCAGCCCCTGGAGAGCAGACCCTGGAGAGCAGCCCCTAGAGAGCAGCCCTTAGAGAGCAGACCCTAGAGAGCAGACCTAGAGAGCAGCCCCTAGAGAGCAGACCCTGGAGAGCAGCCCCTAGAGAGCAGCCCCTAGAGAGCAGCCCCTAGAGAGCAGCCCCTAGAGAGCAGCCCCGAGAGAGCAGCCCCGAGAGAGCAGCCCCTAGAGCGCAGCCCCTAGGGAGCAGCCCCTAGAGAGCAGCCCCTAGAGAGCAGCCCCTAGAGAGCAGACCCTGGAGAGCAGCCCCTAGAGAGCAGCCCTAGAGAGCAGACCCTAAAGAGCAGCGCCTGGAGAGCAGCCCCTAGAGAGCAGCGCCTAGAGAGCAGCCCCTGGAGAGCAGCGCCTAGAGAGCAGCCCCTGGAGAGCAGCGCCTAGAGAGCAGCCCCTAGAGAGCAGCCCCTAGAGAGCAGCCCCTAGAGAGCAGCACCAGAGAGCAGACCCTAGAGTGCAGACCCTAGTGAGCAGCCCCTAGAGAGCATCACCAGAGAGCAGACCCTGGAGAGCAGACCCTGGAGAGCAGCCCCTAGAGAGCAGCCCCGAGAGAGCAGCCCCTGGAGAGCAGCCCCTAGAGAGCAGCCCTAGTCAGCAGGCTCTAGGAAGCAACCCCTAGAGAGCAGACCCTAGAGAGCAGCCCCTAGAGAGCAGTCCCTAGAGAGCAGACGCTTGGGAGCAGCCCCTGGAGAGCAGCCCCTGGAGAGCAGCCCCTGGAGAGCAGCCCCTGGAGAGCAGACCCTGGAGAGCAGCCCCTAGAGAGCAGCCCTTAGAGAGCAGACCCTAGAGAGCAGACCTAGAGAGCAGCCCCTAGAGAGCAGCCCATAGAGAGCAGACCCTGGAGAGCAGCCCCTAGAGAGCAGCCCCTAGAGAGCAGCCCCTAGAGAGCAGCCCCTAGAGAGCAGCCCCGAGAGAGCAGCCCCTAGAGCGCAGCCCCTAGAGAGCAGCCCCTAGAGAGCAGCCCCTAGAGAGCAGCCCCTAGAGAGCAGACCCTGGAGAGCAGCCCCTAGAGAGAAGCCCTAGAGAGCAGACCCTAAAGAGCAGCCCCTAGAGAGCAGCCCCTAGAGAGCAGTCCCTAGAGAGCAGCCCCTAGAGAGCAGCCCCTAGAGAGAGCAGCCCCTGGAGAGCAGCCCCTGGAAAGCAGACCCTAGAGAGCAGCCCCTAGAGAGCAGCGCCTAGAGAGCAGCCCCGAGAGAGCAGCACCTGGAGAGCAGACCCTGGAGAGCAGCCCCTAGAGAGCAGCCCCTGGAGAGCCGCCCCTGGAGAGCAGCCCCTGGAGAGCAGCCACTAGAGAGCAGCCCCTGGAGAGCCGCCCCTGGAGAGCAGCCCCTAGAGAGCAGCCCCTAGAGAGCAGCCCCTAGAGAACAGCCCCGAGAGAGCAGTCCCTAAAGAGCAGCCCCAGAGAGCAGACCCTAGAGTGCAGACCCTAGAGAGCAGACCCTAGAGAGCATCACCAGAGAGCAGACCCTAGAGAGAAGACCCTAGAGAGCAGACCCTAGAGAGCAGCCCCTAGAGAGCAGCCCCTAGAGAGCAGCCCCTAGAGAGCAGCACCAGAGAGCAGACCCTAGAGCGCAGCCCCTATAGAGCAGCCCCTGGAGAGTAGTCCCTGGAGTGCAGCCCCTATAGAGCAGCCCCTAGAGAGCAGACCCTAGAGCGCATCCCCTATAGAGCAGCCCCTGGAGAGTAGCCCCTAGAGAGCAGCCTGCAGAGAGCAGACACTAGAGCAGCCCCTAGAGAGCAGCCCCTAGAGAGCAGACCCTAGAGTGCAGCCCTTAGCAGCCCCTAGAGAGCAGACCCTAGAGTGCAGCCCTTAGCAGCCCCTAGAGAGCAGACCCTAGAGCGCAGACCCTAGAGAGCAGCCCCTAGAGAGTAGCCCCTAGAGAGCAGACCCTAGAGTGCAGCCGCTAGAGAGCAGCACCAGAGAGCAGACCCTAGAGTGCAGCCCCTAGAGAGCAGTCCCTAGAGAGCAGCCCCTAGAGAGTAGCCCCTAGAGAGCAGACCCTAGAGTGCAGCCGCTAGAGAGCAGCCCCTAGAGAGCAGACCCTAGAGAGCAGACCCTAGAGTGCAGCCCCTAGAGAGCAGCCCCTAGAGAGTAGCCCCTAGAGAGCAGACCCTAGAGAGCAGACCCTAGAGAGCAGACCCTAGAGCGCAGCCCCTATAGAGCAGCCCCTATAGAGCAGCCCCTGGAGAGCAGTCCCTGGAGAGCATTCCTTGGTGTAGAAAGCAAAGATTACTGGAAACGGTCAGAGGTTTACGGTCCTGGGCTAAAAGCGGGTTGTGGAGCCATTTGAGAGGTTGGACCCCTTGTTAGAGAATAGGGCGCAGGAGTGGGACAGTGCTGAGTGCCCCCAGAGCAGCGACTGAGTCAGAAGATTAGGGTGGAGGGTGATATATATGTATCGAGGTTTCACTAGGAGGGGCACTAGGACTCCAGGGCCTGAAGGGAGCAGCAGGTTCCTGAACTTTAATGACAATGTAGAGTCACTACTGCAGGGCCACAGCTCTAGGAAGACCACCGCCACATCATGAACACCGCCTCCTGATCTGCACTTTTGTGGGAGAACTTACTGCATTCCGACTGGTGCAGTCTGGTCTTGCTACCGTTGACCTAATGTAAGCAACACACCTGTAGACAAAGATTTGTGGGGAAATAGATTAGGACTGGAGATGGTGCCCGTGATGACCTGGAGTGAGGTGTCACTCTACCCATAACAGAAGGCGGGGCGAGGGGGTCAGTGCTACTTATCCCCAAGAGCTTCATGTCTCCTGGTGAGACCCTAGAGAGCAGCCGGTAGATGGCCACCCCTGGAGGAACTCCGAGTTGCAGGGCCCCAGATATGGAGGGTAGGGGCCACATATTATAAGAAAGACAGGGATCAGAAATGCACAGCTGCGGGCAAAATAGGGTTAAAAGCAGCATATGCCCCAAATTGGGGCGGTGGGACCCATCTGCACCTTCCACCTTCTCTGCATTGTGTTTCTTAAGTATAATATTTGGGGAATATGTTGTGAGTATATGGTTCAGACACTGGCATTACTTTTGAGATTAGGATAACTTTGGCACCTTCTCGCCAGTGAAGAGCTCCTGCTCCTGATTGTCCAAACGCAATTCTTGTGTCATGTCCAAGTCCACCCAAGAATTGTGAATGGACATCTGGAGCCGGGGTTCACTGTCTGCGGCCCCATCACGTCTCCGCCAGGACTCTGCTGAAACCACAGTGATGGTCCAACCAGGAATCCACCCTTCAGGGCCCAAGGCGGTCCATCGTGCCTCTGCCTGGCCTTCATCAGGTCTCCATCAGAACCACAAGGATGAGCATACCAGCAACACGCACGCCTGGACCTCAAACACCACTGCTTCCTACCTCACCTCAGCCTTTGGTTGGGATGCCGTACACACAGCAATTCCAGGATTGTGAGGTATTTTAGATTCTTTTTTTATAATAAAATTGATCAGACCACTCAGTGAAATTCTGCTATTTTCAGGTAATTTAGTTATAAAATACAATATATTTAGGCTGTCAGGTTTTAGGTTTAAACCTATAATAACTGATAAAACCCCACTGAAAGAGAAATAGCCCTCACCAGTGAAAACATATAAACAAACATTCAATGCAAGGTATAGTGACAAGTATATGTGAAAGGAGCGCTATCACCAAGCATCTGGGATAGTGGTGAAAACAAGACACCAGACTTTTGGAAAACATGGAATACAGTGTCACTTGGAATGCTCAGCAAAAAAAGTATTTTCCAAGTTCAACAAAAATTGGAGTGATATTGTATGTATTTGCCGTGATTCAGCTACGTATATGAAAATGTTGTGTAATTACCTGTAAAAATTGATACCTGAGCTGAAGTGCTTCTATGCAAGCGAATCCTTGCCACTTGTTAGATGGTATGCTGAAAGCATCTTTACAATCTTCAGAGTTAATGAGGTATACTATTGACTTTTTAGTCCATTCTGGTGCAGTTTTCTTATGCACAGGAACTAAAACGCAAATATTTATCATGTTGTGCTTTGTGTGGCATCAAATAAAGTGGTATCCCAACTGTGTCGCTTAGCTGATGGTTTTCAGTTCAAGAGGCTGTGAATTATGTATTATCCATGTGGCAACCATTTACAAAATCTTTGCTGAGTGATGATGCCAAAGGCAAGAAATGTGAGGATCTTTGGTCACATATTGATAGTGATGTGAAAAAAAGTACACTCTACTGCATTCTTAGATTTTTACAGGAAAACATAACTGCTGTAGTGGGTATAATAAAAAAACTGAGTCTGAAAACACCCTTGTCTGCCAAGTGTTCAGCATAATTAGTGTAGATGTGAAACATCTCCTTGAGAGTAGGCTAGACGACACCTTTAGTGACTTTGGCACTGCGACATGTTCCATGTTAGAGTGCTTCCCACTTGGAAAGCAAAGCAATGGTGAAGAGCAATTCAGGAACTTTTATTTTACAATGTATGAGAAATGGCTTGCAACGATGCATAGAAGTGTCCCTTTGCCACCAATGGCATTTGAGGTCAATGAAACCTCACTGTGGTACTCTGTTCTATATCCCTTCCGTAAAGGTGAATTTCTTCCGTAGTTTCAAAAGTGCTGCTTCATATTTGACCGCTTCAATAACTCTAAGGGCATAAGCTCCCAGATCATCGCAAATGTTGCAGAACGTGCCCTGAGAATCGCAATCTTCAAGTGAACCAGCATTGCCATGGAAAGCTATGTCAGTGGCCAGAGTTAACAAATCGTGTACCAGCTGTTTTGGCGTTGCCCGTCTCAAGTGCCAATGTTGAGAGGGCCTTTTCACAGAAGTTTGCATCGGAAGGAACGAGTGAGCGTACATGACCACAGACTCACTGAAGAAGTATTATTGTATGGTGTACTACAATAAGATTAATTTTCAAAAATCTATTTAGACCTCGTATACAGTATACTTACACTCTCTATATACCATGCGCTATCAGTGAAGGAAGCAAGCAATATTAAAAGCAAAACATTCCATGAACACCGGAAAAACACTGTTTCTGTAGTTTTTAATGGTGCGAAAATGTGTAACCACTGATAACCACTGTTTTTTAAGGTATTGAAATCACTTGAAAACACGGAAAAAACCCACCCAGAATTTACCAAAAAAAGAAAATGAAAACAGGAAAACCTAAATATATGGCATGTATGAGTGACAGACACAGTATGATTTATCTAGATATTGGAGAAGCTGTTTCAATAAAAATGCTATTTTCATGTATTCTTTTTCTATAAAATGTTCATGCAGCATGCTTTTTTTCTTTTTTACATAAAAGCATTTAGTTTACATGCATGCAGCAATTCTTTTCTTTCCTGTGCAGGGCAGGACGTCAATCTGGAGAACAGCTGCAACGAATGAACTTTTGGCTTCTCTGGAGGTTCATTTTGCAGAGATTACACGAAGTATCATTTGCTCAGAGAGCTACTTTTCTGAATAGATGTGCATTGCTTCTGAACAGGTGTTCACTGCTTCTGAATGGTTGTTCACTGCTTCTGAATGGGTGTTCATTGCTTCTGAATGGTTGTTCACTGCTTCTGAATGGTTGTTCGCTGCTTCTGAGTGGATGTTCATTGCTTCTGAATGGGTGTTCGCTGCTTCTGAATGGGTGTTCATTGCTTCTAAATGAATGTTCATTGCTTCTGAATGAATGTTCATTGCTTCTGAATGAATGTTCATTGCTTCTGAATGAATGTTCATTGCTTCTGAATGAATGTTCATTGCCTCTGAATGGGTGTTCATTGCTTCTGAATGGTTGTTCGCTGCTTCTGAGTGGATGTTCATTGCTTCTGAATGGGTGTTCATTGCTTCTGAATGAATGTTCATTGCTTCTGAATGAATGTTCATTGCTTCTGAATGAATGTTCATTGCCTCTGAATGGGTGTTTATTGCTTCTGAATGAATGTTCATTGCTTCTGAATGGGTGTTCATTGCTTCTGAATGGGTGTTCGCTGCTTCTGTATGAATGTTCATTGCTTCTGAATGGGTGGTCATTGCTTCTGAGTGGGTGTTCATTGCTTCTGAATGGGTGGTCATTGCTTCTGAGTGGGTGTTCATTGCTTCTGAATGGGTGGTCATTGCTTCTGAGTGGGTGTTCATTGCTTCTGAATGGGGGTTCACTGCTTCTGAATGGTTGTTCGCTGCTTCTGAGTGGATGTTCATTGCTTCTGAATGGGTGTTCGCTGCTTCTGAATGGGTGTTCATTGCTTCTGAATGAATGTTCATTGCTTCTGAATGAATGTTCATTGCTTCTGAATGAATGTTCATTGCTTCTGAATGAATGTTCATTGCTTCTGAATGAATGTTCATTGCCTCTGAATGGGTGTTCATTGCTTCTGAATGGTTGTTCGCTGCTTCTGAATGGGTGTTCATTGCTTCTGAATGGTTGTTCGCTGCTTCTGAATGGGTGTTCATTGCTTCTGAATGGGTGTTCATTGCTTCTGAATGAATGTTCATTGCTTCTGAATGAATGTTCATTGCCTCTGAATGGGTGTTTATTGCTTCTGAATGAATGTTCATTGCTTCTGAATGGGTGTTCGCTGCTTCTGAGTGTGTGTTTGCTGCTTCTGTATGAATGTTCATTGCTTCTGAATGGGTGGTCATTGCTTCTGAGTGGGTGTTCATTGCTTCTGAGTGGGTGTTCGCTGCTTCTGAGTGTGTGTTTGCTGCTTCTGAATGGATGTTCATTACTTCTGAATGGGTGTTCATTGCTTCTGAATGGGTGTTCATTGCTTCTGAATGAATGTTCATTGCTTCTGAATGGGTGTTCATTGCTTCTGAATGGGTGTTCATTGCTTCTGAATGGGTGTTCATTGCTTCTGAATGAATGTTCATAGCTTCTGAATGAATGTTCATTGCTTCTGAATGGGTGTTCATTGCTTCTGAATGGGTGTTCATTGCTTCTGAATGGGTGTTCATTGCTTCTGAATGAATGTTCATAGCTTCTGAATGAATGGTCATTGCTTCTGAATGGGTGTTCATTGCTTCTGAATGGGTGTTCATTGCTTCTGAATGGGTGTTCATTGCTTCTGAATGAATGTTCATTGCTTCTGAATGGGTGTTCGCTGCTTCTGAGTGTGTGTTTGCTGCTTCTGAATGGATGTTCATTACTTCTGAATGGGTGTTCATTGCTTCTGAATGGGTGTTCATTGCTTCTGAATGAATGTTCATTGCTTCTGAATGGGTGTTCATTGCTTCTGAATGGGTGTTCATTGCTTCTGAATGGGTGTTCATTGCTTCTGAATGGGTGTTCATTGCTTCTGAATGAATGTTCATTGCTTTTGAATGGGTGTTCATTGCTTCTTAATGGATGTTCATTACTTCTGAATGGGTGGTCATTGCTTCTGAGTGGGTGTTCATTGCTTCTGAGTGGGTGTTCGCTGCTTCTGAGTGTGTGTTTGCTGCTTCTGAATGGATGTTCATTACTTCTGAATGGGTGTTCATTGCTTCTGAATGGGTGTTCATTGCTTCTGAATGAATGTTCATTGCTTCTGAATGGGTGTTCATTGCTTCTGAATGGGTGTTCATTGCTTCTGAATGGGTGTTCATTGCTTCTGAATGAATGTTCATAGCTTCTGAATGAATGTTCATTGCTTCTGAATGGGTGTTCATTGCTTCTGAATGGGTGTTCATTGCTTCTGAATGGGTGTTCATTGCTTCTGAATGAATGTTCATAGCTTCTGAATGAATGGTCATTGCTTCTGAATGGGTGTTCATTGCTTCTGAATGGGTGTTCATTGCTTCTGAATGGGTGTTCATTGCTTCTGAATGAATGTTCATTGCTTCTGAATGGGTGTTCGCTGCTTCTGAGTGTGTGTTTGCTGCTTCTGAATGGATGTTCATTACTTCTGAATGGGTGTTCATTGCTTCTGAATGGGTGTTCATTGCTTCTGAATGAATGTTCATTGCTTCTGAATGGGTGTTCATTGCTTCTGAATGAATGTTCATAGCTTCTGAATGGGTGTTCATTGCTTCTGGATGGGTGTTCATTGCCTCTGAATGAATATTCATTGCTTCTGAATGGGTGTTCATTGCTTCTAAATGGGTGTTGATTGCTTCTGAATGAAGGTTCATAGCTTCTGAATGGGTGTTCATTGCTTCTGGATGGGTGTTCATTGCCTCTGAATGAATATTCATTGCTTCTGAATGGGTGTTCATTGCTTCTAAATGGGTGTTGATTGCTTCTGAATGAAGGTTCATTGCTTCTGAATGGGTGTTCATTGCTTCTGAATTGATGTTCATTGCTTCTGAATGGGTGTTCGCTGCTTCTGAGTGGATGTTCATTGCTTCCGAATGAATGTTCATTGCTTCTGAGTGGGTGTTCATTGCTTCTGAATGAATATTCATTGCTTCTGAATGAATGTTCATTGCTTCTGAATGGGTGTTCATTGCTTCTGAATGGGTGTTCGCTGCTTCTGAATGGGTGTTCATTGCTTCTGAATGGGTGTTCGCTGCTTCTGAATGGGTGTTTGCTGCTTCTGAGTGTGTGTTTGCTGCTTCTGAGCGGGTGTTTGCTGCTTCTGAATTGATGTTCATTGCTTCTGAATGGGTGTTTATTGCTTCTGAATGGGTGTTCATTGCTTCTGAATGGGTGTTCATTGCTTCTGAATGAATGTTCATTGCTTCTGAATGGGTGTTCATTGCTTCTGAATGGGTGTTCATTGCTTCTGAATAAATGTTCATAGCTTCTGAATGGATGTTCATTGCTTCTGAATGAATGTTCATTGCTTCTGAATGGGTGTTCATTGCTTCTGAATGAATGTTCATAGCTTCTGAATGAATGTTCATTGCTTCTGAATGGGTGTTCATTGCTTCTGAATGGGTGTTCATTGCTTCTGAATGGGTGTTCATTGCTTCTGAATGAATGTTCATAGCTTCTGAATGAATGGTCATTGCTTCTGAATGGGTGTTCATTGCTTCTGAATGGGTGTTCATTGCTTCTGAATGGGTGTTCATTGCTTCTGAATGAATGTTCATTGCTTCTGAATGGGTGTTCGCTGCTTCTGAGTGTGTGTTTGCTGCTTCTGAATGGATGTTCATTGCTTCTGAATGGGTGTTCATTGCTTCTGAATGAATGTTCATTGCTTCTGAATGGGTGTTCGCTGCTTCTGAGTGTGTGTTTGCTGCTTCTGAATGGATGTTCATTGCTTCTGAATGGGTGTTCATTGCTTCTGAATGAATGTTCATTGCTTCTGAATGGGTGTTCATTGCTTCTGAATGGGTGTTCATTGCTTCTGAATAAATGTTCATAGCTTCTGAATGGATGTTCATTGCTTCTGAATGAATGTTCATTGCTTCTGAATGGGTGTTCATTGCTTCTGAATGAATGTTCATAGCTTCTGAATGAATGTTCATTGCTTCTGAATGGGTGTTCATTGCTTCTGAATGGGTGTTCATTGCTTCTGAATGGGTGTTCATTGCTTCTGAATGAATGTTCATAGCTTCTGAATGAATGGTCATTGCTTCTGAATGGGTGTTCATTGCTTCTGAATGGGTGTTCATTGCTTCTGAATGGGTGTTCATTGCTTCTGAATGAATGTTCATTGCTTCTGAATGGGTGTTCGCTGCTTCTGAGTGTGTGTTTGCTGCTTCTGAATGGATGTTCATTGCTTCTGAATGGGTGTTCATTGCTTCTGAATGAATGTTCATTGCTTCTGAATGGGTGTTCGCTGCTTCTGAGTGTGTGTTTGCTGCTTCTGAATGGATGTTCATTACTTCTGAATGGGTGTTCATTGCTTCTGAATGGGTGTTCATTGCTTCTGAATGAATGTTCATTGCTTCTGAATGGGTGTTCATTGCTTCTGAATGAATGTTCATAGCTTCTGAATGGGTGTTCATTGCTTCTGGATGGGTGTTCATTGCCTCTGAATGAAGGTTCATAGCTTCTGAATGGGTGTTCATTGCTTCTGGATGGGTGTTCATTGCCTCTGAATGAATATTCATTGCTTCTGAATGGGTGTTCATTGCTTCTAAATGGGTGTTGATTGCTTCTGAATGAAGGTTCATTGCTTCTGAATGGGTGTTCATTGCTTCTGAATTGATGTTCATTGCTTCTGAATGGGTGTTCGCTGCTTCTGAGTGGATGTTCATTGCTTCCGAATGAATGTTCATTGCTTCTGAGTGGGTGTTCATTGCTTCTGAATGAATATTCATTGCTTCTGAATGAATGTTCATTGCTTCTGAATGGGTGTTCATTGCTTCTGAATGGGTGTTCGCTGCTTCTGAATGGGTGTTCATTGCTTCTGAATGGGTGTTCGCTGCTTCTGAATGGGTGTTTGCTGCTTCTGAGTGTGTGTTTGCTGCTTCTGAGCGGGTGTTTGCTGCTTCTGAATTGATGTTCATTGCTTCTGAATGGGTGTTTATTGCTTCTGAATGGGTGTTCATTGCTTCTGAATGGGTGTTCATTGCTTCTGAATGAATGTTCATTGCTTCTGAATGGGTGTTCATTGCTTCTGAATGGGTGTTCATTGCTTCTGAATAAATGTTCATAGCTTCTGAATGGATGTTCATTGCTTCTGAATGAATGTTCATTGCTTCTGAATGGGTGTTGATTGCTTCTGAATGGATATTCATTGCTTCTGAATGGATGTTCATTGCTTCTGAATGGGTGTTGATTGCTTCTGAATTGATGTTCATTGCTTTTGAATGGGTGTTTGCTGCTTCTGAATTAATATTCATTGCTTATGAATGGATGTTCATTGCTTCTGGATGGGTGTTGATTGCTTCTGAATGGGTGTTCATTGCTTCTGAATGAATGTTCATTGCTTCTGGATGGGTGTTCATTGCTTCTGAATGGGTGTTCATTGCCTCTGAATGAATGTTCATTGCTTCTGAATGGGTGTTCATTGCTTCTGAATGGGTGTTCATTGCTTCTGAATGGATGTTCATTGCTTCTGAATTAATGTTAATTGCTTCTGAATGGGCGCTGATTGCTTCTGAATGGATGTTCATTGCTTCTGAATGGGTGTGTATTGCTTCTGATTTGATGTTCATTGCTTCTGAATGAGTGTTTGCTGCTTCTGAATTGATGTTCATTGCTTCTGAATGGATGTTCACTGCTTCTGAATGGGTGTTTATGGTGAACAGCCTTTACGACGCGGCTGTTACACCGCCGTGCCGTTACAACGCGGTCTTTTCAGCGCAAGTCGTTACCACGACTTGCACTGGAGGACGCTGCAGGACAAGGAATTTTTTAATTTACTACCCAACTCTTTCCCTACTGTACGTAGGCTGGTGTTGGAATAGTAAATGAAAAAATTCCTAAGTCCGCACCCCCTCCAACGCAAGTCGTGATAACGACTTGCGTTGAAAAAAACGCGTTGTAACGGCACGCGTTGTAAAAGTACGCATCGTAATGCTGTACATCCGGTGTTTATTGTTTCTGAATGGGTGTTCATAACTTCTGAATGGATGTTCATTGCGTCTGAATGGCTGTTCATTGCTTCTGAATGGATGTTCATTGCGTCTGAATGGATGTTCATTGCGTCTGAATGGATGTTCATTGCTTCTGAATGGATGTTCATTGCGTCTGAATGGATGTTCATTGCTTCTGAATGAATGTTCATTACTTCTGAATGGGTGTTCATTGCTTCTGAATGGGTGTTCATTGCTTCTGAATGGGTGTTCATTGCTTCTGAATGGGTGTTCACTGCTTCTGAGTGGGTGTTCATTGCTTCTGAATGAATGTTCATTGCTTCTGAATGAATGTTCATTGCCTCTGAAAGGGTGTTCATTGCTTCTGAATGGGTGTTTGCTGCTTCTGAGTGTGTGTTTGCTGCTTCTGAATGGATGTTCATTGCTTCTAAATGAATGTTCATTGGTTCTGAATGGGTGTTCATTGCTTCTGAGTGGGTGTTCATAGCTTCTACATGAATGTTCATTGCTTCTGAATGATTGTTCATTGCTTCTGAATGGGTGTTTATTGCTTCTGAATCGGTGTTCGCTGCTTCTGAGTGTGTGTTTGCTGCTTCTGAGTGGGTGTTTGCTGCTTCTGAATTGATGTTCATTGCTTCTGAATGGGTGTTGATTGCTTCTGAATGGGTGTTCATTGCTTCGGAATGAATGTTCATTGCTTCTGAATGGGTGTCCATGCTTCTGAATGGGTGTTTATTGCTTCTGAATGGGTGTTTATTGCTTCTGAATGAATGTTCATTGCTTCTGAATGGGTGTTGATTGCTTCTGAATGGATGTTCATTGCTTCTGAATGGGTGTTCGCTGCTTCTGAATGGGTGTTCATTGCTTCTGAATGAATGTTCATTGCTTCTGAATGGACGTTCATTGCTTCTTAATGGGTGTCCATTGCTTCTAAATGGGTGTTGATTGCTTCTGAATGAATGTTCATTGCTTCTGAATTGATGTTCATTGCTTCTGAATGGTGTTCGCTGCTTCTGAGTGGATGTTCATTGCTTCTGAATGAATGTTCATTGCTTCTGAATGGACGTTCATTGCTTCTTAATGGGTGTCCATTGCTTCTAAATGGGTGTTGATTGCTTCTGAATGAATGTTCCATGCTTCTGAATGGGTGTTCATTGCTTCTGAATGGATGTTCGCTGCTTCTGAATGGGTGTTCATTGCTTCTGAATGAATGTTCATTGCTTCTGAATGGACGTTCATTGCTTCTTAATGGGTGTCCATTGCTTCTAAATGGGTGTTGATTGCTTCTGAATGAATGTTCCATGCTTCTGAATGGGTGTTCATTGCTTCTGAATGGGTGTTCATTGCTTCTGAATGGATGTTCGCTGCTTCTGAGTGGATGTTCATTGCTTCTGAATGGGTGTTCGCTGCTTCTGAGTGGATGTTCATTGCTTCTGAATGGGTGTTTGCTGCTTCTGAGTGGATGATCATTGCTTCTGAGTGGATGTTCATTGCTTCTGAATGGGTGTTTATCGCTTCTGAATGGATGTTCGCTGCTTCTGAATGGATGTTCGCTGCTTCTGAGTGGATGTTCATTGCTTCTGAATGGGTGTTCGCTGCTTCTGAGTGGATGTTCATTGCTTCTGAATGGGTGTTCATCGCTTCTGAATGGATGTTCGCTGCTTCTGAATGGGTGTTCATTGCTTCTGAATGGATGTCCATTGCTTCTGAATGGGTGTTCGCTGCTTCTGAGTGGATGTTCATTGCTTCTGAATGGGTGTTCATTGCTTCTGAATGAATGTTCATAGCTTCTGAATGGATGTTCATTGCTTCTGAATGGATGTTCGCTGCTTCTGAATGGGTGTTCATTGCTTCTGAATGGGTGTTCATTGCTTCTGGATGAAGGTTCATAGCTTCTGAATGGATGTTCATTGCTTCTGAATTAATGTTAATTGCTTCTGAATGGGCGCTGATTGCTTCTGAATGGATGTTCATTGCTTCTGAATGGGTGTGTATTGCTTCTGAATTGATGTTCATTGCTTCTGAATGAGTGTTTGCTGCTTCTGAATTGATGTTCATTGCTTCTGAATGGATGTTCACTGCTTCTGAATGGGTGTTTATGGTGAACAGCCTTTACGACGCGGCTGTTACACCGCCGTGCCGTTACAACGCGGTCTCTTTTCAGCGCAAGTCGTTACCACGACTTGCACTGGAGGACGCTGCAGGACAAGGAATTTTTTAATTTACTACCCAACTCTTTCCCTACTGTACGTAGGCTGGTGTTGGAATAGTAAATAAAAAAATTCCTAAGTCCGCACCCCCTCCAACGTAAGTCGTGATAACGACTTGCGTTGAAAAAAACGCGTTGCAACGGCACGCGTTGTAAAAGTACGCATCGTAATGCCGTACATCCGGTGTTTATTGTTTCTGAATGGGTGTTCATAACTTCTGAATGGATGTTCATTGCGTCTGAATGGCTGTTCATTGCTTCTGAATGGATGTTCATTGCGTCTGAATGGATGTTCATTGCGTCTGAATGGATGTTCATTGCTTCTGAATGGATGTTCATTGCGTCTGAATGGATGTTCATTGCTTCTGAATGAATGTTCATTACTTCTGAATGGGTGTTCATTGCTTCTGAATGGGTGTTCATTGCTTCTGAATGGGTGTTCATTGCTTCTGAATGGGTGTTCACTGCTTCTGAGTGGGTGTTCATTGCTTCTGAATGAATGTTCATTGCTTCTGAATGAATGTTCATTGCCTCTGAAAGGGTGTTCATTGCTTCTGAATGGGTGTTCGCTGCTTCTGAGTGTGTGTTTGCTGCTTCTGAATAGATGTTCATTGCTTCTAAATGAATGTTCATTGGTTCTGAATGGGTGTTCATTGCTTCTGAGTGGGTGTTCATAGCTTCTACATGAATGCTCATTGCTTCTGAATGATTGTTCATTGCTTCTGAATGGGTGTTTATTGCTTCTGAATCGGTGTTCGCTGCTTCTGAGTGTGTGTTTGCTGCTTCTGAGTGGGTGTTTGCTGCTTCTGAATTGATGTTCATTGCTTCTGAATGGGTGTTTATTGCTTCTGAATGATTGTGCATTGCTTCTGAATGGGTGTTGATTGCTTCTAAATGAATGTTCATTGGTTCTGAATGGGTGTTCATTGCTTCTGAGTGGGTGTTCATAGCTTCTACATGAATGTTCATTGCTTCTGAATGATTGTTCATTGCTTCTGAATGGGTGTTTATTGCTTTTGAATCGGTGTTCGCTGCTTCTGAGTGTGTGTTTGCTGCTTCTGAGTGTGTGTTTGCTGCTTCTGAATGGGTGTTTGCTGCTTCTGAGTGGATGATCATTGCTTCTGAGTGGATGTTCATTGCTTCTGAATGGGTGTTCATTGCTTCTGAATGGATGTTCGCTGTTTCTGAGTGGATGTTCATAGCTTCTGAATGGATGTTCGCTGCTTCTGAGTGGATGTTCATTGCTTCTGAATGGGTGTTCATTGCTTCTGAATGAATGTTCATAGCTTCTGAATGGATGTTCATTGCTTCTGAATGGGTGTTCATTGCTTCTGAATGGATGTTCAGTGTTTCTTGAATGCAAAAGAAAAAAGCTGGATTCCTTATAACTGGAACTGGAACCAGCTCGTTGCATTCGTTCACCGTCTGCCCCCCAAATTCCCCGCTTACGTCGTCAAGGTGAGTCCGCGTCTGTGACAACGTCTCGCCATACCTGGTGAAGGTTCCTAGCAAGTGATCATAATCTCTGTTCACGGTGTCTCCACTTCCGGTCACGTGATCCCGGAAGTAGTCACGTGATGCGGGACGTCTGTGACAGAGACTAGAACGCAGCTGTTTACCAAAGAGAGTGCTTGAACCATCCTGTTGAAAAGGACATTACCACAAACTGTCCATGGAATAGGTCTCAATACCCGCTAAAGATCTGCACATTTTACACAACATTTAGCGTTGGAGAGTGACACAGCAGCTCCATAAGTGTTAATAAAAACATTCCCTGGAAGGAAGGAAGTGTCATCTGGGGTAAATCATTTTACGTATACGCTTCTCATAGGCCATCATCCACATGTGTGGAGATAACAAATAGCAAATGCCCCGGAATGCTACAACTTCGCTAGGGGAATATTAATTTCTGCCAAAACTACTCTAACCTCGATTTTTTAACCAATTCACTATCGTCTAATGAAAGATCTGGTTATCAGAGAGTGGGGTTATAGGTAGGTACTTTTATACGTGTAGAGCAGTGCGATAACTAGGGCAGCGCAGTAAGATGCTCCTATAACACTGTTCACAGTCTAGTAAGAGTATTCCAGGGAATGTCATCATTTAGGCCAATTTGATGGCTGCGGATCCTGTGAATCCACTTCTGTTCTCTAAGGAATAGGACTTTTATAGGGTCTTGTGGCGTAGTAGGAATGTGCGGTTTGTCCCGTACAGTCCAATACAGGTCATCTACTAAGTGTCTTTTCTCTGCATAGTGTGTAGTAAATCGTGTCGTGGTTCTCTGGCACCTGATATTGCTTCTGTGCTCCATGATTCTGATCTTTACTTTTCGTGTCGTCATCCGCACATAGAGTAAGTCACAAGGTCATTTGATATTGTAAATTTCATTTTCTGAGTTGCAGTTACTTTGTCTGTGCTGTTCCCAGGGGTTACCCAGGCCGACATTGATGCTTTTTGTATTCTGAGTGAGGTTGCAAACGTCGCATGATCCACACTTCGTGTGACCAGTGACTGGGGGGAAGATCCCATAATCTCTGTCGACCCCTCTGTGTATCTGATCGTAGTCTAGTATGGACTAGGGAGTCCCTCATAGTGGAACTTCTCTTGAAAGAGAAGAGAGGTTTATCCAGGTTCAGGCCATTCGAATATAAAATCTGCCAATTTCTTAGTATAATAGGTTTGATGTTATTGGAAGCTGTGTTAAAGGTTGTGACGCAGATGGTACTGTTGACAAATGGTTTTTCTACACTCTCCAGGAGGGCCCCCCTATTGCAATTCCGTGTTCTCCTCTGTGCCTTTTTAATGATTTTATTCACGTATTCTCTCTTCTGAAGTTTCACTGCCAGTGCATTCGACTCTACTTTAAAGTCCCCTGTGTCAGAACAGTTTCTCCGAAGGAGGCGGAGCTGTCCTACTGGTAGGTTTTCCCTCAGTGATCTTGAGTGAAAACTCTCGAACAGAGGGAGTCTGTTCCTGTCCGTGGGTTTATGAAAAACCGTTTCATGAGTTTCCCATCCTTAGGGACGATCTCTAGGTCTACAAATGGGAGACTTTCCTTAGTAACAGTAAATGTAAAATGTAGAAGGGGGTTCTGGGTATTCAAACAAAGTAAGAAATCTGTGACGGACGATTCATCCCCCTCCCAAATGAGCAACACGTCAACAATGAAACGTCTCCATAGTTTGATATTATTTCCCCATGGTTTGCCAGGATCAAACATGAATTGCCGGTCAAAGGAGGCTACATAAAGACCAGACAAACAGGGGGCAAATGCACGACCCATTGAAGTGCCATGGGTCTGAAGATAGCAGGTCCCTTGGAACTCAAATAAATGTTTAGTAAGTGCAATCACTGCCAGGTGTAATATAAATGACCTAGTGGTACAGTATGACCAATCCTGTGCGTACAGAATCTCTTCTATCAGGGGATTGGTCATATTCTACTTGAGTTCCAAGGGACTAACTATCTGCAGACCCATTGCACCCAGAGCCGCATGGCAAGGTTGAAAGAATCCAGCTGTTGATCCCGGGTCCGAGGACTCCAAAGGCCTCGACTCTCCATGGGTAGGGTGGAACTCCATTTGCAGGTGAGGTTTTGTCAAGTGTTGCAAGTTTGACAGCTCGTGTGAATCCTGTTCAGTACCAAGGACAGCCAAGTCCCCTCTGCACCCGGTGTCCCTCGGCAAGGGAACGAAGTAATGACTGTTGGAACTCGATCTATGGACCGTATCCACAAGAGGGTTCATTTGAACTCACCCTGCGAGTGACTGTCACCTGTGTTTTCCCCCATTCATTTCAATTTGGCCAGTTTGACCTAAAGTGCATCTATTTTTTAAAGCTTTAAAAATCCACAACTCCGGTTGTATGTATGATACAAAGTTTGTTTTGGTGTCTATATTTATATAAAAATACACTATTTTTATAAACTGGTGTCTGATTTCTTTCGATTGTCTCAATTACTTATGAACCATAATGGTACTGTCAAATGCTTAACACGTGTTCCTCCATTAAAGCCTGACGGCTCTTTACCACACTGCCAGGATTGAGATAGGGATTATTGTTGTTGAATCTAAGGGTCCTCCACTGTGTATGGTGAGATTATTACATGTTAAGACCCCCCAGCCACACCACATAATATTCCACCTTGCAACATTCACAAAAACTTGCTAAGTTTTCGATCTATGAAACGTCTCAATGCTAGACACGCTCAATGATATATCTTTTTCTCCTGTTTTGAATATTAAGTTACCCACAGACCTGGGACCGACACAGAAAAGCATACGTTATTCAAGACAAGGAGAAAAGACCGGAGGAATGGTAGGCCTACTCTCAGCGGGGTGCAGCTCCAGAGGATTAGTACTTTCAACTATCTAGGCATAAAACTATCTGGAAGTTTCTCCTGGTAACCACACGTGACCAAGATGACCTTGAAACACAAGCAGACGGTTTGGGATCTTGGCGACAGAGCATCGTGCTGCAAACCGGTTGCTTCTGCTTTGCAAATCTATGATCTAGAAGCAGTGCGCTCTGTCCTTTATGAGCCTGAATTGTGTTCAAGTTCAAGTTCAAGTTCAGGCATTTATAAAGCGCACTACTCACCCAGAGGGTCTCAAGGCGCTAGAGGGAGGGGTTCACTGTTTATCGAATAGCCAGGTTTTCAGTTCTTTTCTGAAGGAGATGTGGTTCTGGGTAAGGCGGAGGTGGGTGGGGAGTGAGTTCCAGGTCTTGGCAGCCAGGAAGGAGAAGGATCTGCCACCCATGGTGGTTTTTTGGATGCGCGGGACTGCGGCGAGGGCTTGATTGGATGATCTTAGTTGGCGGGTGGGATAGTAGAAGGACAGTCGGGTGTTGAGGCATTCGGGTCCTAGATTATAAAGGGCCTTGTGTGCGTGGGTAAGAAGGCGGAAAGTAATTCTTTTGTTGACGGGAAGCCAGTGGAGGTTTTTTAAGTGACCGGTGATGTGCTCTTGGCGCGGGATGTCTAATATGAGTCTTGCTGATGCGTTTTGGATGCGCTGGAGCTTTTTCTGCAATTTTGTTGTAATTCCGGCGTAGAGTGTGTTGCCATAGTCTAGTCGACTCGTGACCAGTGCATGGGTGACAGTCTTTCTTGTTTCGAGGGGGATCCAGCGGAAGATCTTTTGGAGAATGCGAAGGACGTTGAAGCAGGAGGACGATACGGCGTTGACTTGTCTGGACATTGAGAGAGAGGAGTCTAGAATGAAGCCAAGGTTACGTGCATGGTCTGTGGGTGTGGGCGCTGATCCCAAAGCGGAAGGCCACCAGGAGTCGTCCCAAGCTGAGGGGGAGGATCCAAGGATGAGCACCTCCGTTTTGTCTGAGTTGAGTTTTAAGCGGCTCTGTTTCATCCATTCGGCTACTTCTTTCATACCTTCGTGAAGGTTGTTTTTGGCGGTGTTGGGGTCTTTGGTGAGGGAAAGGATTAGCTGGGTGTCGTCGGCGTAGGAGATGATGTTGAGGTTGTGTTGACGTGCGATGGAGGCGAGGGGACTCATGTAGACGTTGAAGAGGGTGGGACTGAGTGAGGAGCCTTGAGGTACGCCGCAGATGACTTCGGTGGGCTCTGAGTAGAAAGGGGGGAGTCGGACTCTCTGGGTTCTCCCGGCTAGGAACGAGATGATCCAGTCCAAGGCTTTTCCTTGTATGCCGATGTTGTTGAGGCGTTGTATGAGGGTGTTGTGACAGACAGTGTCGAAGGCGGCAGAGAGGTCGAGTAGAATGAGGGCCACTGTTTCACCGTTGTCCAGGAGTGCTCGGTTGTCGTCGGTCGCCGCAATGAGGGCGGTTTCGGTGCTGTGTTTGGCTCGAAAGCCGTTCTGTGAGGGATCCAGGGAGTTGTTGGATTCAAGGAAGGCTGCGAGTTGGCTATTGACGGCTTTCTCGATGACTTTGGCCGGGAAAGGGAGGAGGGAAATGGGTCGGTAGTTTTTCAGTTCTGAGGGGTCTGCTGTTGGTTTTTTCAGAAGGGCGCTGAGTTCGGCGTGTTTCCATATTTCTGGAAAGGTGGTGGAGTTGAAGGAGCAGTTGATGACATCGCGGAGTTGGGGAGCGATGATGGAGTCAGCTTTGTTGAAGATGTAGTGGGGACAGGGGTCAGAAGGTGAGCCAGAGTGGATTGAGTTCATGAGGCGAATGGTGTCTTCAGTGGTGACTGGATTCCAAGAGTTGAGGTAGTTAGTTGGAGGGGTGGGATCAGAAGGGGGTGGGGTGAGTTGGTCATTGGGAGTATTCTTGAAGCTGTTGTGGATGTCGGCAATTTTGTTGTAGAAGAAGGAGGATAGCGCATCGCAGAGGTCTTGGGAGTTAGTGATGTCGTTGGATGCTGCAGGAGGGTTGGTGAATTCTTTGACGATATTGAAGAGTTCCTTGCTGTTATGAGAATTGTTGTCAAGACGGTCCTTAAATGCTGATTTCTTGGCGGATCGAATCAGTTGATGGTGTTTGCGGGTGGCTGTCTTGAGGGAGGCCATGTTGTCTGAGGTTGGTTCTTTTCTCCAATTCTTCTCCAGGGTGCGGCATGTCTTCTTGGATTTTTTAAGGTCATCATTGAACCAGGGAGCCTTTTTGCTGAATGATTTCAATTGGTGTTTTTTCAGGGGTGCTAGTTCGTCCGCACTGTGGGTAATCCATTGCCTGAGGTTTGTGGCCGCTTGGTCTGGGTCCGTTGTTAGGGTGGGAGTGTTTTGGCTGAGTGATGCGAGGAGTTGGTCGGTGGTGATTTTTTTCCATTTTCTTCGGGGAATGGGTTGTGGACGGTTGTGGGTCAGGGTTGTTTTGTAGCTGAAGTGAACACAGCTGTGATCCGTCCAGTGGAGAGCTGTAGTGTGATCGAAGGAGATGTGCTTGCTGGAGGTGAAGATAGGGTCGAGCGTGTGTCCGGCTGTGTGAGTGGGGGTGTCAACAAGTTGTTTGAGTCCGAGATTGGACAGGTTGTCCAGAAGGGTGGTGGTGTTGTTGTCGAGAATGTTGTCAAGGTGGTAGTTGAGGTCTCCTAGAAGAATGTAGTTCTCGGAGGCGAGGGCGTGCGGGCTGACGAAGTCAGTGATGTCGTCGCTGAATTGAGATCGGGTGCCTAGGGGCCTGTAAATGAGGGTTCCTCTAAGGGTGGTCCTGGGGTCGGTGTGGATCTGAAAGTGGAGGTGTTCGGCGGTTGCAAGATTGTCGTCAGAGCTAGTTGTAATTTTGATGGTGTTTCTATGGACGATGGCGATGCCTCCTCCAGTTTGATCGGTGCGGTCTTTTCGAATGATCTTGTAAGTGTCCGGTATGGCTATGGCGATGTCGGGGGCAGAAGATGCATTCATCCATGTTTCAGTAAGGAAGGCGATGTCAGGTGACGCAGTGTCGATTAGGTCCCAGAGTTCAGTTGCGTGTCTGTGGACCGAGCGGGTGTTCAGTAGGATGCATTTCAAGTCGTTGGGTTCGGCGCTGTGTGTGGAGGAAGTGTGTTTGGTGAGGGTCCTGAAGCAGTTGAACTTACAGGAGAGGCAGGAGAATGGGCCGTGGGTACGTCCTGGGGTAGCTTCGCAGCAAAGTGGGGTGCGTCCAGCGTTGAGGGCGAGGAGAGTGGCGGCATCATAAGTTACTCTGGGGGGTTGGGAGCGGCATAGGGCAGGGGGACGGGCGCTGGGCGAGGACTAGGCGCGGACGGGCACAGACGGGCTTACCTTTGGCGCGACCGCTGCGCGTGAACACTGCGCGCAAGGGCATCTGTCATAAGTGGATGGAGGAGAGAGGAGGGGCGAGGGCGGGGCAGCTGGGAGGCGGGAGCGTGGTGGGGAACTGGGCTGGGGGTCCAACAACAAACAACAAAATGGCTGCGAGCCAAAAGCCTAACACGAACAGATTAGGGCACAACCTGAGTTATGGCTAGGGAATGGGCAATGGCGTCAGCACAATCAGCCAGAAATCGATTATACAGTTTAAAGGCAGCAAAGCGCAGTTGATCGGTGATTAATGTGCACTGTGGCAGTATAGCGCTCTGAATTGATTCAAACAGCTAAATAGCGCTACGAAAATTAAACAGCAATCTGGCACATGTGAAAGTGGCAGTAATGCGAGCAGAGCGCTACTTCATACAAATAGTCATGCACAGAGTAAAGCAACAGTAATGTGAGCAGAGCGGGCACAAATTAAATTAGCAGTAATGCGAGCGGAGCGTAAATTAATTAGTTCCAGCAAGTAGCAGTCTGGCAAAATGTCGCTACGATACCAGCTTCTGGGTCTGGGTCAGGGCAGGGAGCAGTGTTAGGAGCGACCGCTTCTGGCGAGTGCAGGACGGTCATTGTGGAGATGCGATAGAACGGACGATCTCACCAGATCGGAGCATACGTTTTTAAGGCGTCTGGTGTCGCCGCCTCAGATCGCCCCACTCCACCCTCTAAAGTTGGATATGGGAAGGCAATCAATTGTTGACAAACCAAAAGCTCTGCAAAGTAGTTGCACGCCCATCCATGTGCGTGTCACCCTTGGCACAATCAAGACCCTGGATAGGGTTTATCAAGTTTAAAAAATAAACAGATTAATTCACCGTTTAGTTCATGAATATGTTTTATACGTTGTTCGTCTTGAATTCAGACAAGATATATATCACAATGTCCATTAAAAAAATGTGCTTTTGATGCAAATTCATCCACAAAGTATTAACCCCTTACGTGCTCATGACGGAACCACGCGGTCAGGAGCCACGGGCGGCGTGTGCTCATGACGGCGTCGTTCCATCATGCTGCTGCCGCTCTGCCCACGCGGCATTAATTCCCCGCCTGTGCGGGCGAATTAATGAGTGGGCGTGGTCATGACGGAACCACGACGTCATGACGGAACCACGCCGTGCTCACCCCCTAGCTCCCCGCGCTTCGGTGGAATTAGCTGCGCAGGGAAGGGGTTAATACATCATTTTCGGTTAAAGAGAATCCCAACGCATTTCGGGCACTAAGTCCTTCATCAGGGGGAAAATCTATAAATCAAACAATCATAAAGCGCCATGAGCTGGCCGTCCAAATGAAACAGTATTTAAATGTTACACAATCGTGTAAAAGATCCTGCTGACCATGAAGTGTGGTGACCAGCAGGGCCTGGTGGTAATGTGAAAACTCTGAGATGTATCAGGTAAGTGAGCCGTGTGTACATCTGCAGGTGGTGCTCAACCGCTGTCCCAGTCAATGCACGTCATGAAGCACACGAAAATACAGATGTGTCAGAAGGTGGTGAACAGAAGCCAATATGAATGAGGCCCAGGCGTGATGAAGAGAAGGCCGAGGTGCACAGGTAACATGACCAAAGTTCACCCGTGGTGGAAGCGAACAAGTACATGGTGTCAATGTATAATTCTAGTGGTAAAACCAGTGTCATATTCGAATGTAGATATTTCACTATTTTCCAAACCTAAGCTCCGCCCATTGCTCTTTTGGATAAGAATTAGGTCCACTCATGAACTGCTCCTGCATGCTCATGCCCTCGTGGAAGTCAGCCGCCTGGACGAATTTAACAAAATGAGCTGGTTGAGCAATGCGCAGAGACTTTTATCCGATATTGGGTTACAGGGAATTTGGGAAAATGATGACCCCGTCCTTGTTTCCCCCAAAAGGCCAAGTAAATGTACGATATTGGGAAGCACAAGCCGAGCTAAGCAGCATGTCTTGGGCGAAGTTAACATCTGAATTCGTGGAACATAAACTGGACGGCTCTCTGGACGTTACAGTAATTTACCGATATATCGGTGTTGCTTTGATTGCATAGCACCCATTGAATCTTTTGCCCACGTTATGGGGCATATTACCAACATTAAGCGATATTTATCGCTAACGATGCTTAGCAACGAATTTTTTAACGCTAAGCATCGTCAGAAATTATCGCAGATAAACCTTGCTATTATCAAGGTTTATCGCAAATGCGATAAAAAACGGCCGAAATGCATGAATATCACTGAAAAGTCAGCGATATTCATGCATTACCGAGCTAATGCTCTTAGCCATGTTATCCACCTCCCATTGGATAACATGGCTAAGAACTGCTCAGGGCAGGTGTTAGCTTTTCGAGATATTCGCGCTTAGCGCGAATATCTCCAAAAGTTGGTAATAGGAGATAGCGATGTTAGCGACTGTTTCCAGTCGCTAACATCTTGGCACGCCCACTTTGCATGTCATTAGTGATAAATATCACTGACATGCAAAGCGGGGCCCAAGATGGTCACTATCTCCTACTAGCTGTCGCTAACTGGTGTTAGCGACAGCTAGGTAATAGGGAGATAATTTTATCTCCGCTTTCTTGGCTTTTAAAGCCAAAAAAGCGGAGATAAACCCCCTTGATAATATGCCCCAAAGTTCGTTTGCCCGGCTTGCGCCATCCCTAGAGCAAATTGGCTAAAAGCCATCTACAAGAAGCTGGGAACTCGAAATCACACAGAAGCCCCGCAGATTCAAAGATCTGATGCTAGACCTCTGTTTGCCTGTGCGGTTGCAAAATTCCTTGGTCACATGTGGGGTATCAGGAAAAAAGCCCAAAAGGCAGGGGAATGCTAATTTTAGTATATGCATTATAACCACACCTCTTACACTCTTAGATGGTCCAGCGTCCACTCTGTTCTTGGACAAGCTTTTATCACATGCATCTTATGCCCAGTGGACCTATGTAGGGTTGCTGTGTTGTTGCTAAAATCCAGGGATCAGGGAAGGGGGGCACTGTAAGATAAGTGCAAAGTCTAGAACGTGTTCATTTTTAACATGTCTATCAATTGTACACTTATGTACCTTAACCTTTTACACAGCCCTTTGCCTTTGTTTTGTTATTAATAAGTTTATGATATGTAGGTGAGATCCCCTGTGGGTGATATGTTCCTATAGGAGTCTATTTTCTAGTGGCGATGATTCTGGGAGGACCGCCCCCGGAGTCAACGTCGCCTGTAGGGTGTGTCGAATTTGCAAATATAGGAAGGTCTCTGTAGGAGAGTAGGGTCTGCTATCCTATGGTCACCCCAAATTTTTGCTTTTTGCTTCACTGGTTTTCGACTACTGAGGCTGTGGGCCTGCTGATCAGACCCCCAGCCTGCTGTTCTCTCACTAAATTAATGATACATGTGCTATAGGTACATACCACAATTGGAAATGGACTCCTTGTCAGCCCCTGTATAATGCACTATAGGTGCCCAGGGCATAGGAGCCACCAAAGCCTACCAGGGGCTGCAGCATATCTTTTGCCACCCCTGGCTGGTTCTTAAATTGACACAACTGGCTGATCACTCAGCTGGGGTAAGGTGGTGTAATCACCCCTTGCTTAGATATAGTATACCTATATCTAAACCTATATCTGGACACATATTAACCTGTGAGCCACTCCTATGGAAGGCCTCATCAATCCTGGAGGCATAGTGCGTGGTTTCATGTGAGATGGAGCTCTAGCATGAGCTGAGCCTGTCTGCAGCTGTCGGGAACAACTCCCTAAGCTGTTTCAGGATAAGGCCATACCATATACTCTTAAGTGCCTTATAATCCTCGCGGTTATATAGCAACTTTGGTTTGGCTTTATCAAAACATGTCGTGTAAGGTGTCATACGATTTGGAATACTATCCCCTCGCCAGTTCTGGCGACGGGGATAGCATTCCACCCCTCTAGAGGGGTAAGACATGTTACTTTACTTTAATGCGGTTAATTTCTAAAAGGGCCTTAGATCCACAAAATGGATGCCTCTGCCACAGACAAGAGTCTGACCCCCTGAAGCTGACCGAAACTCAGCCAAATGGGGCCTGGACAAAGGGTTTCCTGTCGCAGGGGGGTGTTATCACCCTCCAGATAGGAGATAGTGGATTGTAGCAGGGAGGTCTGAAAGAAACCAGACACTGCATGGGGAGCACAAGGCTGCCCCTTGCATAATCCGGCCAAACCGGTTCTAGGGCACTCCAGCCCTCGTGCCAGGGCGGCCTGGATCAAAGGAAGGGGGTGTATCCACCCACTTCCTGGGTCCCACCCATAGGAGGGGACCTAGCAGGTAATCCCGCCCCCCAGATTCGAATAAGAGTGGGAGCAGTGCCAATGCACTTTAGATTATCCTGAAGAAACACAAGAAACGAATTCTGGACCCTTCGACATCCTACTCGACGTAGAAGCCCGAAGAATCTCCCTTGTGGTCAAGGAGTGACCACCCTGTGCAAACAGGCACCATCCAGCTATCGACGTCTACTTTCTTGCAGTTCCCGCCGGAACTCGAGCGACAGAGATCGACGAGATCAAGCCTGCCTGCTTTCCAACAGCCCGATCCACAGTCCCTGCAGAGCTGAGACCCGTGGAGGCGACCGGAAGCGTGGGGCACGCCATCTTGAATTGACCACGAGACGCTGACCGTGCAGCCCACGAGTGACCCTCGAAGCTGTACACCGGGGTTTGAGAAGCCCCAACCCTGAGCCACTCTTGCACCGAAGCTCACCCCTCTACACTCATCGAGTGCTGCGTGGCGCCCTTCTGCTACTTTTGGCTCAAGGCGTTGGCCCGGTCACTTGCTAGCCGGCTAGTGGCCCCTGTGCCGACGAAAACTTGAAATCGACCTGCGAATCTGGTTGCTCCAGATCTGCACCAGCTCCCCTGAAAAGGAGCCCCCACTCTGACCCTCCTGGTTCGAGTGAGAAGCAATCTCCCGGTTCCGCGTGGATTGCTTTTGCCAAGTGTTGTTTGCTCCAATCCTGAAGCCGACAGCGCCGACGGCGAGAGCCTGTGTGGGACAGATCGTGACCTGCTCCTGGACGTCGTAGATGCCCCAGAGCCCACGTGACAGCGGAGAGAAGCTCCTCGACAGCGACCTGATTGCGCCCGACATTGCCTGGTTCCGTCCTGGTTCCACCCTGGTCACTGCTGAGTGACCCAGACTCTGTCCCCTCTGCTTTCAGGTACTTTTCGACTCGAGTCCACCCTTGGACTCCACCGGACACTTCTCTTTCACCCCGCCTGCAGCCCTTTCAGCTTCAAGCACCAAGAGCCTGCGTGACGAAACCCGACTCAACTTCGACCCTGTGCACCCGCTTCCTGTGGGTGAGGTAACTTTGCTCCGCCGGTGTTCCCACACTGGTACACATCTCTAGGGTCTGTGTCTTAAGTTTTGTTCCTCTAGGTTCAGCGGAAGTGTCCTTAAACTTTAACTTTACAACTTTTACGCACCATTGGTTAACATTGGTGCATGCGTGCGCTTTCCGCACTGCTCCCGAATCCCGTGGGCCTCTCCCGACTTCAGCACTGCTTGTCCTGACTGCTCCCAGCGATTCCCTAGGCCCTAGGCCTAACCACTGCTCGAGTGGCATCTCTTATACCACTTGTTTAGTATATGGTTTGAGTGGCCCCCCGCCCTCATCCATAATTGTGCAACTTTGTATGTTTAAACTGTGCTTTTGATTTAACGCTTGTGCCCCTTTATTCATAAAGAATACTGGGGATTGTTTTTAGTAATAAACACATATATTTTTATAATATATACTTGTGTGGTGTCCTTTCATTTGGTATTACAGGATTGTATGTGGTAAAACAGCTCGCTTAACACGACCTCTTGAGTTAAGCCTTCAAGGCTGCTTAGTCTATGCTACCAGGGTCTCTAGGCGCTGGGGGCCGTCGGGAAGATTAAGCAAGCTATTGCCTAGAGTCACATGGTGCTGGGCTGAGGTGTGGCGCCGCGGCCAGGGCGACTGACGCTGGAATCTGGGGATCAGGGTTCGATCCCCGGCTCCGGCGGCAGGTTAGCCCAGCACCATGCGACTCTGGGCAATAGCTTGCTTAATCTTCCCGACGGCCCCCAGCGCCTAGAGACCCTAACGGGTGATTGTCCGCTATACAAATGTGGATTATTATTATTATTATTATTACCCCTAGGATAGCTTGTCTAACAAGGTTGACTTACAACCAGACACCATAAGGGATTGTTTGGTCAGGTAGTAGGTGGTTCCAGAATTGGAAACATCACCTATCAGGCCAACTTCTCACATTGGTGAGCAGCGGTGCGGATTTGAGCTTGCTGTTGTTTTACCATTGCAATCTTTTATCAAATTGAAAGATCACATCAAGTACCTCTAGGTACATATAAATCAAAAGCTTAGCATATTAAGTTCTACTGAACTTAGTAGTTGTAGAGTAAAGGGATTAGCACACCCTGACTACAACTCACTAGCAAGGTACAGTAGGAAAACACTTAGTGTAGGTAAGTGCACCACTTACACCTCACTAGTAACCATGTCTGGCACAGGAGTAGCCTCAGGGTCCACTCCTGTGACAGTTGGCCTTACCAAGGCAACTTCCAGCTATGACAAACTAACCCGAAAGGACTTGATTGCCTTGTGCAAATCAAGAGGGTTAAAAAGGGGCAGAAGTCCCACCTGTCCTATCCTGATAGCCATTCTAGAGCAGGATGACTTAGAAAAGGTGAATGAAGTTACCTTAGAGTCAGGAGATGGAGTGAACCCCACTGTAACTGATCACCCTCATGAGGAAGAAGGAGAAGAAGGAGAAGAGGGGGAGGAGGACTCAGATGTAGAGGACCCAGAAGATCAGGATCAGGGGGTAGCCAGGTTGGAGTTGCCAGGCTTAGCCAGGCCAACTTAAACCTACTGGGGAATGGAGAGGGCCAGCACCTCCCCAGACCCTATAACATTCTCCCAGGCAACAGAAGAGTGAGATCTCCCTCAGGGGACTCTCATATTTCTAGTGCCTCCAGAGAATCTCAGAGAGGCATGACTGCTTCTCAAAAGCTAGAGCATAGGGCCAGAATGAGGGCTGTCAAACTCCAAATAGAGAGGGAGGAGGTAGCCTTGGCTCAAGCTAGACTTGCCTTGGCAAGAGAGCAGAAATTGAGTGGCTTAGATGCCACTGGTGGCAGCAATATTCCTAGAGAAAAAGACAGGAACTATGATAATAGAAACCTGACACAAATGGTGGCCCCCTACAAGGAAGGGGATGACATCCACAAATGGATGACTGCTCTTGAGAGAGCCTGCATGGTACAGCAGGTTCCTCAGGATCAGTGGGCTGCAATTTTATGGTACTCCTTTTCTGAGAAAGGGAGGGGCAGGCTCCTCACAGTTAGACCTGAGGATGCCAAAAACTACACTGTATTGAAGAGTGCTCTTATTGAAGGGTTTGGCCTAACCACTGAGCAATACAGGTTGTTGTTCAGAGACACCCAAAAAGCACAGACTCAAGACTGGACTGATTTCGTAGATTGTGCCACTAAGGCTCTGGAGGGTTGGTTGCAGGGAAGTAAAGTTTCAGACTATACAGGATTGTACAATCTTATCATGAGAGAACAGATCCTTAATAACTGTACAAACCAGCTGTTGCATCAATACCTTATTGACTCTGATCTGACCTCTCCCCAAGAATTGGGAAAGAAGGCAGACAAATGGGTCAGAACAAGGATTAAGCAGAAACCCCAGAACCAAGGTGGTGACCAGAAGAAAACAGACCAGAAGGGTGGAAATCAGAAAGATAAAGAAAAAGACCAGAAGTCTTCAGGCCCCCAAACTAATAGTAAAGAGGGTGGTTCCCAAAATGGAAACAAAAAGAAGAAGAACAATGGCCCAAAGAAGCCTTGGTGTAATAACTGCAAATCAGTTTCCCACTGGGGCAGTGAATGCACCAAGACAAATCTAGTCCCCACCACTGCAGCTCCTAAAGCACCTGCACCCCCTAGTACAGTTAGCAGTGGTGGAACACAGCCAAAGGGTGTAGTAGGGTTAACCCTGGGTACTGAAGTAGGATCTGGCCTAGTCAGAATCCCTACTCAGGCAGTTTTCCTATATGATGTGGACCTAGCTTTGTCCACTACAGTGAGTCCCAGTAACCTGGGCAAATATAGGCAGACGCCTTTAATCAATGAGAAACTGGCTCAGGCCTACAGGGACACATGTGCCAGTGTCACAATGGTGACACCTGACTTTGTGGACCCTGGACAGATTGTACTAGGTGAAAGTTACCTAGTGACCAACGCCAGCAACTCCACTACTTCCCATAGTGTGGCAGTTGTGAACTTCTCCTGGGGAGGGGTGGATGGCCTAAAGAAAGTTGTTGTGAGTGCAGACCTTCCAGTAAACTGTCTGTTAGGCAATGATCTTGAAAGCTCAGTTTGGTCAGAAGTGGAGTACAGGACTCATGCAGAAATGCTAGGGATTTCAGCTCATGTCCTTGCAGTGACAAGGTCTCAGGCTAAGAAGTGCCTTCCTGAACCAGTGGTGGATCTTGGAACAATAGACCAACCACAACCCAAGAGAAGGGGCAAGAGAGGAAAGGCTGAGCCTTCCACCTTGCCCCAGGTTGAGGATCAAGTTTCAGAGGAAACTGATTCTGCAGTCCAAGAGGAGACTGTCTCTGAGGAACTTGAACCTGACCAGGTTGAGTTTCTGGGGACAGGGGGACCCTCAAGGGCAGACCTGAGGCAGGCTCAATTAGATTGCCCTTCCCTTGAACCCCTCAGACAGCAGGCTGCTGCTGAGGCTGCTGGGGATGCCCAAGGTACCCATACTGTGTATTGGGATGATGGACTCCTTTACTCAGAGGCTAGAGACCCCAAGCCTGGCATGACCAGGAGGTTGGTTATACCTCTGAAGTTTAGGGGGTTCCTCCTTACCTTGGCCCATGATATTCCCCTTGCAGGACACTTAGGCCAGAACAAGACGTGGGACAGGCTTGTTTCACACTTTCACTGGCCTCATATGTCAGAAAATGTCAAGGAGTTTTGTCGCTCCTGTGTCACTTGCCAAGCCAGTGGTAAGTCAGGTGGCACAACAAAGGCCCCCCTAATACCACTACCTGTGGTGGGGGTACCCTTTGAAAGAGTTGGAATTGATATTGTGGGTCCCATGGACCCCCAAACAGCATCTGGGAACAGATTTATACTGGTGGTAGTGGATCATGCCACCAGGTATCCAGAGGCTATTCCCCTGAGCACCACCACAGCACCTGTGGTGGCAAAAGCCCTCATTGCAGTTTTCTCAAGAGTGGGCTTTCCAAAGGAGGTATTATCAGATAGAGGCACAAACTTTATGTCTAGCTATCTGAAGGCAATGTGGAAGGAGTGTGGGGTAACCCCCTACCATCCCCAGTGCAATGGTCTTGTGGAGAGATTCAACAAGACCCTGAAAGGCATGATAAAAGGATTACCAGAGAAGCTCAGGCGGAAATGGGACATTCTTTTACCTTGCCTGCTCTTTGCTTACAGAGAGGTCCCACAGAAGGGGGTTGGCTACAGCCCTTTTGAACTTTTGTTTGGCCACCCTGTGAGGGGTCCATTGTGTTTGGTGAAGGAAGGATGGGAGTTACCTCTCAAAAAGCCTAAGCTAGACATAGTGGACTATGTACTTGGTCTCCGCTCCAGGATGGCTGAATACATGGAGAGAGCATCCAAAAACCTGGAGGCCAGCCAAGAATTACAAAAAGCTTGGCATGACCAAAAGGCTGTACTGGTAGAGTTCCAGCCAGGACAGAAGGTGTGGGTACTGGAGCCAGTGGCCCCAGCAGCACTCCAGGACAAATGGAGTGGACCCTATCCTATCATTGAGAAAAAGGGAGAAGTCACCTACTTGGTTGATTTTGGAACCCCTAGGAGCCCTCACAGGGTAATCCATGTGAATCGTTTGAAAGCATTTGTGGACAGGGAGGACATGAGCTTGCTCATGGCCACAGATGGGGATCAGGAGGAAGAGAGTGACCCTCTCCCAGACCTGCTTTCTCAGAACCCTGATGATGGTTCAGTTGATGGAGTAGCCTTGGCAGGCAGCCTCACTGACCAGCAACAGGTGGACTGCAGGCAAGTTTTGCAGGCCCACAGGCATTTGTTTTCACTCACACCCAGCCAGACTGACTGGTGTACCCATGTGGTGGACACTGGTGACAGTCTGCCTGTGAAGAATAAGATCTACAGGCAACCTGACCATGTCAGGGATTGCATCAAGGCTGAGGTGCAAAAGATGTTAGAGCTTGGAGTGATTGAGCCATCAGAGAGCCCATGGGCCAGCCCAGTAGTCCTTGTGCCAAAACCTCATACCCAAGATGGAAAGAGAGAAATGAGATTTTGCGTGGACTACAGGGGTCTCAATGCTGTCACTAGGACAGATGCTCACCCCATTCCAAGAGCAGATGAGCTCATTGACAGATTGGCTTCTGCCAAGTTTCTGAGCACATTTGATCTGACATCTGGCTACTGGCAAATCAGACTAGCTGAGGAGTCAAAAGCCAAAACAGCATTCTCTACCCCTAGTGGACATTATCAGTTTGTGGTAATGCCCTTTGGTTTGAAGAATGCACCTGCCACTTTCCAAAGGTTGGTGAACCAAGTCCTTACTGGGTTGGATGACTTTTGTGCAGCATATCTAGATGATATTGCTGTCTTTAGCTCCACCTGGGAGGATCACCTGATCCACCTGAAGAAAGTTCTGGAGGCCCTGCAAAGGGCAGGCCTGACTATCAAGGCCACCAAGTGCCAGATAGGGCAGAGTAAGGTTGTATACCTGGGCCACCTAGTAGGTGGAGGTCAGGTTCAGCCACTGGAGAGCAAAATCCAGGCCATACAGGACTGGGCTCCTCCAGTTACCCAGACACAAGTCAGAGCCTTCTTGGGCCTGACTGGGTATTACAGAAAGTTTGTGAAAAACGATGGGTCTATAGTGACACCATTAAATGACTTGACATCCAAGAAGATGCCAAAAAAGGTTCAGTGGACAGTTAGCTGTCAGAAGGCATTTGATGACCTGAAGAAGGCCATGTGCTCTGCACCTATCCTGAAGAGTCCTGACTACTCCAAACAGTTCATTGTACAGACAGATGCTTCTGAGTTGGGGGTGGGAGCTGTGCTCTCACAACTTAATCAAGATGGTCAAGACCAGCCCATTGCTTTCATTAGCAGGAGGCTGACTCCCAGAGAGAAACGTTGGTCAGCCATTGAGAGGGAGGCCTTTGCTGTGGTTTGGGCCCTGAAGAAGTTGAGGTCCTACTTGTTTGGAACTCACTTCTTAGTGCAGACCGACCATAAGCCCCTCTTGTGGCTCAATCAGATGAAGGGTGAAAATCCCAAACTGCTCAGGTGGTCCATTTCCCTACAGGGGATGGACTTTACAGTGGAGCACCGCCCAGGGACTGACCATGGTAATGCAGATGGTCTCTCCAGGTACTTCCACTTAGAACATGAAGACTTATCTGGTCAAGGTTAGTTTAATGTCCCTGCGTTTGGGGGGGGGTTGTGTAGGAGAGTAGGGTCTGCTATCCTATGGTCACCCCAAATTTTTGCTTTTTGCTTCACTGGTTTTCGACTACTGAGGCTGTGGGCCTGCTGATCAGACCCCCAGCCTGCTGTTCTCTCACTAAATTAATGATACATGTGCTATAGGTACATACCACAATTGGAAATGGACTCCTTGTCAGCCCCTGTATAATGCACTATAGGTGCCCAGGGCATAGGAGCCACCAAGGCCTACCAGGGGCTGCAGCATATCTTTTGCCACCCCTGGCTGGTTCTTAAATTGACACAACTGGCTGATCACTCAGCTGGGGTAAGGTGGTGTAATCACCCCTTGCTTAGATATAGTATACCTATATCTAAACCTATATCTGGACACATATTAACCTGTGAGCCACTCCTATGGAAGGCCTCATCAATCCTGGAGGCAGAGTGCGTGGTTTCATGTGAGATGGAGCTCTAGCATGAGCTGAGCCTGTCTGCAGCTGTCGGGAACAACTCCCTAAGCTGTTTCAGGATAAGGCCATACCATATACTCTTAAGTGCCTTATAATCCTCGCGGTTATATAGCAACTCTGGTTTGGCTTTATCAAAACATGTCGTGTAAGGTGTCATACGATTTGGAATACTATCCCCTCGCCAGTTCTGGTGACGGGGATAGCATTCCACCCCTCTAGAGGGGTAAGACATGTTACTTTACTTTAATGCGGTTAATTTCTAAAAGGGCCTTACATCCACAAAATGGATGCCTCTGCCACAGACAAGAGTCTGACCCCCTGAAGCTGACTGAAACTCAGCCAAATGGGGCCTGGACAAAGGGTTTCCTGTCGCAGGGGGGTGTTATCACCCTCCAGACAGGAGATAGTGGATTGTAGCAGGGAGGTCTGAAAGAAACCAGACACTGCATGGGGAGCACAAGGCTGCCCCTTGCATAATCCGGCCAAACCGGTTCTGGGGCACTCCAGCCCTCGTGCCAGGGCGGCCTGGATCAAAGGAAGGGGGTGTATCCACCCACTTCCTGGGTCCCACCCATAGGAGGGGACCTAGCAGGTAATCCCGCCCCCCAGATTCGAATAAGAGTGGGAGCAGTGCCAATGCACTATAGATTATCCTGAAGAAACACAAGAAACGAATTCTGGACCCTTCGACATCCTACTCGACGTAGAAGCCCGAAGAATCTCCCTTGTGGTCAAGGAGTGACCACCCTGTGCAAACAGGCACCATCCAGCTATTGACGTCTACTTTGTTGCAGTTCCCGCCGGAACTCGAGCGACAGAGATCGACGAGATCAAGCCTGCCTGCTTTCCAACAGCCCGATCCACAGTCCCTGCAGAGCTGAGACCCGTGGAGGCGACCGGAAGCGTGGGGCACGCCATCTTGAATTGACCACGAGACGCTGACCGTGCAGCCCACGAGTGACCCTCGAAGCTGTACACCGGGGTTTGAGAAGCCCCAACCCTGAGCCACTCTTGCACCGAAGCTCACCCCTCTACACTCATCGAGTGCTGCGTGGGGCCCTTCTGCTACTTTTGGCTCAACGCGTTGGCCCGGTCACTTGCCAGCCGGCTAGTGGCCCCTGTGCCAACGAAAACTTGAAATCGACCTGCGAATCTGGTTGCTCCAGATCTGCACCAGCTCCCCTGAAAAGGAGCCCCCACTCTGACCCTCCTGGTTCGAGTGAGAAGCAATCTCCCGGTTCCGCGTGGATTGCTTTTGCCAAGTGTTGTTTGCTCCAAACTTGAAGCCGACAGCGCCGACGGTGAGAACCTGCGTGGGACAGATCGTGACCTGCTCCTGGACGTCGTAGATGCCCCAGAGCCCACGTGACAGCGGAGAGAAGCTCCTCGACGACCACCTGATTGCGCCCGACATTGCCTGGTTCCGTCCTGGTTCCACCCTGGTCACTGCTGAGTGACCCAGACTCTGTCCCCTCTGCTTTCAGGTACTTTTCGACTCGAGTCCACCCTTGGACTCCACCGGACACTTCTCTTTCACCCCGCCTGCAGCCCTTTCAGCTTCAAGCACCAAGAGCCTGCGTGATGAAACCCGATATAACTTCGACCCTGTGCACCCACTTCCTGTGGGTGAGGTAACTTTGCTCCGCCGGTGTTCCCACACTGGTACACATCTCTAGGGTCTGTGTCTTAAGTTTTGTTCCTCTAGGTTCAGCGGAAGTGTCCTTAAACTTTAACTTTACAACTTTTACGCACCATTGGTTAACATTGGTGCATGCGTGCGCTTTCCGCACTGCTCCCGAATCCCGAGGGCCATTCCCGACTTCAGCACTGCTTGTCCTGACTGCTCCCAGCGATTCCCTAGGCCCTAGGCCTAACCACTGTTCGATTGGTATCTCTTATACCACTTGTTTAGTATATGGTTTGAGTGGCCACCCGCCCTCATCCATAATTGTGCAACTTTGTATGTTTAAACTGTGCTTTTGATTTAACGCTTGTGCCCCTTTATTCATAAAGAATACTGGGGATTGTTTTTAGTAATAAACACATATATTTTTATAATATATACTTGTGTGGTGTCCTTTCATTTGATATTACAGGATTGTATGTGGTAAAACAGCTCGCTTAACACGACCTCTTAAGTTAAGCCTTTAGGCTGCTTAGTCCATGCTACCCCTAGGATAGCTTGTCTAACAAGGTTGACTTACAACCTGACACCATAAGGGATTGTTTGGTCTGATAATAGGTGGTTCCAGAATTGGAAACATCACCTATCAGGCCAACTTCTCACAGTCTCGGTGGGAGCTAGGTTGTAAGTCTTTTGCAACTCACCGAAGGAAACCACCTCCACCCGGGAACACAGATCGCCCACCTTAGACAGCCCAATCAGATTCCATTGATCAAAGTCCTGTCTTGTCCCCATTGTACTCAAAAGTGTGTAGCACAACAAGCGAGTTGCTTGAGTGATCGTATTTCTGCACCCCAGTTTGCTAAGTGCCGTGTGCCAAAGGCGGACCGTCAGTGACGTCGGTTGCCCTAGGTTAAGACGCCGTGGATTGGTGTAAAGCACTCGTAGACACCCCCTCCCTGGTTGGAGGACTAGACGGCCCATCCGGTAGGCTGGTTCGGTTAGGAGTTGATGTACCCACTGGTTGATAGTCACCGACTGCGCTGCTCTGTATTATGTTTGGAGTTCAGGCAAGGCTATCGCTCCATCATACCAGCCTCTATGGTTTTGAAGTAAGCATCGGGCATAGGGAATGGCGTGTTCTGCAATATGCAAAACCAACAATTGAGGGACAGAATGCAGAACAATGTCATACATTCACCCCAGTACAGAGATCTGGGACTAAATCCACCGTTTTTTTGCACTCCACACCACCCCAGTTCAGATATAGCCATATGCAAATCAGCCTTGACCCTGTGCCTCATGGGAACAGTCCAGTTTGAACTGCCAAGCCATGTCTTCCCTGGACCGGAATCAAGCATCCAAGGACCGGTTTCTGGCTATCATGCAATAGCTTGACTCCAGTGGTGTGGAGAGCACGGGACTCACGTCTGAGCATATCCGTCCCACTCGGGGTGACAAATTCAAAACCAACAATTGATGGACAGAATGCAGAACAATGTCATACATTCACCCCAGTACAGAGATCTGGGCCTAAATCCATCGTTTTTTTTGCACTCCATTTTTGAATAGTGCAGCTCTCCCCAGCAAGCGAGCGGGAGCGACTGCCAATTTTGGGCAATGCTTTTAAGTCAGGCCAGTGGGCCCTGTAAGTTTCTGCCATTAAAGAAGTCTGGACTGGTGGTGATGAAGATTCTGGGGTATCGGAACCCCTCTGCCACTACCCGTGCCTCACAATCCTTCGGTAGACGTGGCTCCGGCCCATGAAGGACAAACACCAGCGATTTAAACCAGTTCATTGTATATCTGCAGTATCTGACGAAATCGGTGATGTTTAATATGCTGGGAATGGAGGACTGTGGAGCCACCACATAAAGGAGTCTGTCATCCGCATATAACGATAGTCTGTCTTCCCAGTCTTCCATCCAACGGAGGCCACAGAGCCGCAGGTCTCCTCAGAGCCAGGCTGCCAAGGGCTCAGGTATTAATGCAAATATAAGCAGTGATAGGGGCAACCCTGCCCGGTCCCTCACCGGGACTCGGGCACCCTTCCATTCACCACCACCTACGCCAAAGTTTCAGTGTAGAGAAGTTGAAGCCAGGACAAAAATCGCGGCCCAAAGCCCATATGCTTGAGCACAGCAAAGAGAAAAGGCCACTCAATGGGGCCAAAGGCCATGCGTGCATCGAGGGACAAAACCACGGCATCCTCCTAGATTCTTAATATGCGTCCCAAAGCTCGTTGAGACGTTGCAATTTAAGAGCGGTGTTGCGACCCGGCATGAACCCTGATTGGTCTGGGTGAACCAGCTTAGAAATCAGTGGAATGAGTTGAAGCGCCAAGAGTTTGCCAAGAATTTTAGCCTCTGCATTCAGTAACGAGATAGGCCGGTAGGAGGCACATTGCTCCACGGATGTAGTAGTAGTAAGTATATTTGTAAAGCGCACTGTTACTCCATCTCGGAGTGTCCTGGCGCTGTATACCGCTGGGGAACCTGTCCTGGCTTTTCCTGTGAGATGGTCCCTCCTGGGCACCTCCAAGGTGAAACCAGGCATCCCCGGCGTTGATGGGGCCGTTGTGGAGAATAAGCAAGCTATTGCCCAGAGTTGCAGAGTGGAACCCATGGTTAGCGTAGGCACCGAGGCGAGAATTATCGAGTCCGCGGACATTGACCCAAGACCCTACCGCGTCGGGAATTAAACCCTGGTCCCGGGCCGATCTCTGCTTCAGGGTCTGCCGCTTCTAACCAGTGAGCCACAGTTCTCCACGATCTTCCTTCTTTGGATATAACAACGACAGAGGCGAGTCTCTGATCTCTGGGAAGTATGCCAGTTCGCCTGCTCTCTTTGAACATCTTCAATAAGTGTGGTGCTGTGGAGGGTGCCATGAGTTTATATAATTCTATCGGAAGACCATTAGGTCCCAATGCTTTGCCCGAGTTTATGGCTCTGATCGCTTGTTTCAGCTCATCCTCTGTAAGGTCGCTTTCTAGGAGCTTCACGTCCTCAGGTGCAAGAGACGGGAGCGGTCGATCAGCCAGAAGATCAAGGGAGTCCTGCACAGTGGCCGTTCCCACAAAGGAATAAATACGTGAGTAGTAGGTTGCAAATGTGTCAGCGATTGCCTGTGGGTCACGGAAATACTCCCCATCATCTGAGCACATGGTTGCATCCGAACCGACTTGCTCTCTCGCACTTATCTAGACACACGGGCAGTTTTCCTACTTTGACTCCATCTCATACACCCGGTGCTACGCCGCCCTGTTTGCAGCCCTAGCCGCCTCCGTCACCTGATCTTTGTATTCCTGTTGTTTGAGGTTTAGGGTGTGTTGTGTGTCATCATTCCCATTTGCCACCAGTTGAGTCTCCAAGCCTAAAATATCATGCTGCAGCACCTCAACCACTGCCCTTGTCTCGCCTGTGTCCCACTATCAGAAAGAGGGCCTGCCCCCTGACCACCGTCTTATAGGCCTCCCAAAGTGTCACAGCCGATGAAACAGACTGGTACTGGTCTGAGGCTTTAACAAGCACCTTCCTAGCTCCTGGAACTTTAATATACCCGGGGTTTATGGTGACTGTCCTAGTGACTGACAGGAGTGATTGCGCCCAGCAGTACCCGAAGATGTTATATTCCGAACAACACGGGTAGATCATCCCTTTTAGAAATATCGTGAACTTCACTGACGGTTCCTTCGATAGCTGGAGTCATTCGCCTTGCGGCCCTCCATGAGCTCTGACACGAAGCCACTCCCGCAGTTACCCTCCACTAATTGAGGCCCATCCTACTTGCGGTCCATAAATCTTATATACGACTCCATCCAGACGCCATCCAGACACCCCGAACGGTCCTCCCATACTGTGGACCTTGTCTCTCTCTGAAATAGAAGCACATTGCAAAATTACCTTATTGCCCCTGGACTCGCTGAATAGCTACACGGTCCAGCCATGAGCGTCCCTTCAACTGTGCCTAATTAGGCTTGCAATTAAGGCAATTTTATTTGTAGTCCTGATGATGATCCTTTATTAGTTATAGGATCGAAACGCCGTCGACTGTTGATGTAGTGACACTCTAGCTTTCCAATGTGTTACAAAACTGTGTTATCTACATGAGCTTAGCTAGGCCAATCTGTTATCTTCTCACTAGTGGCTCTATACATAATTGCCTGTTTATTTCTTTTTTATTGTATTGTTTTTGTCCTTTTCCCTTATGTCGTATGTACTGGATACAGGATTATATCCCACTCTATAATTGTCTGCCTTTTATTTTTTGCCATTTTTTCAATCAATTAAATCAGTGTCCGGCTGGACACCTCTCTTACTATAGAACAGCTTCTTGTCTATAATTTATCTTTTGCCTGTGTATATCTTGCTTAATCAAGGGCCTTTGTTACTTGATAAAATTGTTACCCTCGGTCCTTGACTATATATAGGGTTCCCTTGTTCTTTTGAAACTGTCCTAGTGGTGGGCAGAATGCCCGCGCTACATCGTTCCAATTATTGGGGAATGAACATAGATTCCCCTCGCCATGTGTGGCTCACCTCTAAAATGTGAAAGGCGTGAAGCCAGCGTTACAAGGCATGCAATTCAAGAGAGACTCCTGTGCGCCCCATAGTGAAATCTATATTGCTGTGTGTTAGAGTAAAGGGCTCGTCAAATGTCAACCAGGCCCAACGCCGAAACAAATCCTGTCAATCGAGGCTGCGAGGGGAGTAGCCGCCTTGGGGGCAGACGGTCTCTAGTATCACATAATGTCATATTAAAAACTCCCCCAACAAGAGCCTTCCCACCGGAAATTCAAGTATAAGAGCACCCGTCAGGGGAGGTTACACCATGTGGAGTCGGTGGGACATATACTGATAAAATCTTGATTTTTCTCCCTCTCATGTACACGAGAGGGCTGTGTACCTGCCTAGTTTGTCCGACCATACCCCGACGATAGTGAGGGGAAACTGTTTCTTAAGCAATATCCCGTGCCCCTGGAACCAGAGGTGAACCCTGCATGTACCACCATTTGTATCCCCAACAGTCTGGGGCTCTACAAGAGTTGCCCATGAGGTGGGTTTCCTGCAATAGGATAATATTGAGGGCGTGCTTTTGATATACTGGAGCTCTATTCCACGTTTGATCTTATCTCCCAGAACGTTTACATTCCATGTTAATAATCAGATTCCAGGGATGGACTTTCCTGCCATTGTGACCGTACGTAACTACACTTTGTTTGCCCGGCTTCACACCGGGTGATTCCCCCGGAGTCGCGGGTCGAATTCGCCCGAGCATCATTGGCCATCTTAAGTGGATTAAAGTGGTGTATGACAACTGTCTGCCTCATGTCACAGTATATAATAAAAGAGAACAGATTAAACACCGTAAACTACCTTTAGCCTACCCTCCTTGAAACACACCCCACGCATCCCTGCCTGACGGACCCAAAACTGCCCACCCCCGCTGACGTCCCAAAATATTGAACTCAAAAGCCCGTGGACCTCCCTACTAAAACCCATAGTGATAGAACATTTAGAGCATTTGACCAAATAGGATAATAATGCAGTTTCAATAAATGAACAATCCCCAAGGCAGCACCCATTACTAATCAAAAGGAGTCGATGACAATCTAAGTACAGTATGGAGCCCCCCCCACCCCACCGCAGGGCCCACAAGACTTCTAGCTCAGAGGCCACAGTACAGTGTCACTGCTATGTCTGAGCTTCCTCAAAAAAAGGATATTGCTCCAATATGTCTAGACTCGGCCTCAGCCGTTAAGTCTCCTGTGGACGCACAAACACATCCTCCACCCGTAAAGTACTTCCAGCGTAGTGTCCACCAGACGCTGTTGATCTCCTCCTTCATCTCCCACGTCATGCCCCGAGGCCAGGGCCGACAACTGTATGCCATCCATCAACCCATTCCCTGTCAGGTCGTCCACATGGCACTTGATCAACTCTTTCTATTGAGAAGAACTAAGAGAGATCCCGGGGTGGGAGGAGTTTGAGGATGAGGTCGGCCCATTAAGGGACCCCAAAAATACAGACGTTATTGCACCTGGATCTGCCCTCATAGTCCTCAAGGATTGCTTCTAGGTTTTTATAAACTGCCTGTAGCTCATGACCTGGACCTTAAGGGCCTAAGGCCCAGATGTAGGTAAAAGCACATTACCGAATGGTAAATACCGAATTTTACCAATTCGGTATTTACAATTCGGTAATTGCTATGTAGGTAAATAATTCTGTAAAAATACCGAATCGGTAATATTCGGTAATTACCGATTCGGTAATTACGGAATCGGTATTTGCCATTGATTCCTATGGGCCTTGAAGCCCCAAGGATTCAATAGCAAATACCGATTCGGTAATTACCGAATTGGTAAAATTACCGAATTTACAAGCGGGACAGGGTGTCACTTTGACACCCTGTTGCACCCCTGATTCTGGCTTGTGTGCCATGTGACACACATGCATGCCCTTAGGGCATGTCTGTGTGCCACATGGCACAGGTGTACATGCACAGATGTGCATGTACACTAGAATTCATTATTTACCATGTAATAGAATTACATGGTAAATAACGAATCGGTAAGGGCCTGTGGCACTGATTACAGTGCCACCTACATCTTGATTTACCGAATCAGTATATTTACCGATGTTGGACCCGGCCTCGTGGTGTGGTTCACCTCTGTCCCTCCACACCCTGTGAGCGTAGGCCTGTACCCCGAGTCCCCTGCGCGGCCACCCCGTTAGTGTAGCCTGCAACCCGAGCCTGGTCGTCCTACCCAGTGACGCCTAGATCCCCCGAGAACCTTGACCAGGCCTGCCTTTCCCGCTCCTCGCCCGGCTCCGAGCGCCTAACCATACCTGCCCCACAAGGCCCGGATGCCATCTTCCCTTCCCGACATCCCTGTCTCCCTAGGCCTAGCGTGACCCCGGCCCCAGCGAAGCCCAGACTCCAAAGGCGCGCCAGTCCCGGCTGGGGGGTAAAGGGCTCCCGAGTGAGATAAGCCAGGGAGTTTCGATGGCACCTCCGGCCTCCCCTGAGGGGCTGGTTTCTGTCACACCTTTGGCCCTCCCCTGTGGGCCAGGTTCAATCACCCCTCTGACCTCCCCGAGGGCTGGCTCCAGACCCGCTGGGCGTCTGGGAATTCCCGGACCCATCTTTCAAGGGGATCAAAGAGCCCACCGCCGGACCTCGCCAACGACCAGCCCCCAGGGCCGGAGACCTCTGCCTGCGAGGGTCCGGAGATCAAAGAGTGGAAGGACTATAACTGGGGCCGCCTGACAACTAGCGGGCAGTTGTATCTTGGACCTGAAGCCTGCTGATCTGATTGCGGCTGACCCTAAGAAGACTCCTCTGGAACCTCTGAGCCCTGCTGACGCTGTCGCGGCTCCTTCTCCGCCTTAAGGAACTGAACCATCGGAGCCCTGCTGACGCTGTCGCGGCTCGATCTCTAAGACCACCGGAGCCCTGCTGACGCTGTCGCGGCTCGACCTCTAAGACCATCGGGGCCCTGCTGACGCTGTCGCGGCTCGACCTCTAAGACCATCCGAGCCCTGCTGACGCTGTCGCGGCTCGACCTCTAAGACCATCCGAGCCCTGCTGACGCTGTCGCGGCTCGACCTCTAAGACCATCCGAGCCCTGCTGACGCTGTCGCGGCTCACGAACCCCTCCCGATTGAGCCCTGCTGACCTCGTCGCGGCTCGAGGAGTACTCTGGTCCGGCTGGACCAGCGAGACCACCATCACGACCGAGCCGACTCGACGAAGGTGAGGCAACCAGTACGACCACCATCCCGTACCCCCCGGCTCGAGGATTGAGAGCTGTGCGTAGGGTACGCCTCGTACTGACCCAGAGACTAAAAGACTGTCCCGCTTCCCTCTTCCCGAATCCTCAGAGACTTTGTGGTCCTGTGGCCACTGTGTATATAAGAGTGCTTCCTTCGTTATTTGCTTATATAAAGAACTTGTTCCTAAAATCCAACGGTGTAGTGTCTGTTCGTAGTGTGGTGTGAGCTCCGTGTGTACGATCCCAGACCCAAAGTCCTCCCCGGTGAGGACCTCACAATCAAGACTCGGCAAGTTCTGTGGGAGAGGTGGATCTTGGGGTGTCGGGGTGAGCACAACCTGGCCCTCGGAGATTGCCCCTTCTAACATTGGTGGCAGCGTCGCGATAAGAACCTACGTCTAGGGATCGTACAGCACTGACACACTACCAGAACAAAGAGCAGCCATGAGCGTCACTACCGACAAGACCACCTTCCAAATGGAGCTTCTGGGAGACTATTCACACCGTGAGCTCAAGCAATTCTGCAAAGATCTCCATATCCCGTCAACGGGATTAAACACCAAAGAGGACTTCCAACAAGCTCTAACAGGCTGGGTGGAGACCGGAGCCCAACCTCCAGCACCGACGGAAGCCGATGGAGGGGGAGCACCCCTGATCGGAACCCACGCCCCAGAGCAAGGAAGAGCAGAGTCCCCGACGCGGACTTACAGCCCCGAGAGAGGTCTGTCTCGAGAAGAGATGACCGACCGAGAACGCAACCGAAACCACGAGCTAGAACTAGCCCGGTTGAAAATGGAAGGAGAACTCAAGCTGGCCGAGAAGAAGCTAGCCATCGAGCAGCTGCGGCTGCAAGGAGAACTGGAAGAGAAGAAACTCCAGCGAGAACATGACGGAAAGAAGCTCCAGCTGGAGCACGAGCGCAGCATATTGGAAATCGAACTAATGGCCCGGAACGAAGGCAACAAAACGGCAGCGACCCGAGAGTCTGTTCCCCCAGTGGAACCCAAGGTCCACATCCCCAAGGATGTGGTCAAAGAATATTATAAAAACGATGACATCCAGCAATGGTTCAAGGCCTACGAGGTAGCTATGACCGCACACCGAGTTCCGCAGAAAGATTGGGGAGCCGGGCTGTGGGGTCGATTCCTGAGTGAGGGGAGAGACACCCTACTCGACCTACCGCCTGCCGAACAGACCTCCTACAGCCACATGAAAGAGGCCCTCCTCACAAGGTACGGGCTCACTCCAGAAATGTACCGCCAACGCTTCCGAGAATGCAAGAAGATCCCCGGCACCACGTGGGTAGAATATGTCAATTTCTACAGCCGGGCCCTGGAAGGGTGGATCAAGGGCAGCAAAGTATCCACCTTCGAGGGGCTCATCGACCTCATTGCGTATGAGCACTTGTCCCTGAATTGCTTTGTGGAACTCCGACAGCACCTCCTGGACAGCAAGTTGGCCGACCCCCGGAAGCTGGCCGTCGAGGCCGATCGCTGGGTGAGCACCAGAGTAACCCGGGGGCCCGGGGGGGACACTGGCCGAAACGAACAAGAACCATCCCGCCCGAGGGGAGGAGGGGGTCAGAATAGACAGAGGGGTTCCCAGGTAGGGTTCCCGCGCAGTCCCCCCAGAAACCAGCCAGGTACCTCACCTCCCACAGCGCGCGCAGGGTTTCCCCCAGCTAGGCCAGGGCCCCGGGTCAGCCAAGCCTGCTACCATTGCCACAAACCCGGGCACTATGCCAATGACCCCCGCTGCCCCTTGTTTCAGAAGCCTGCCGCTGCAGGACCCCCAGTGCGCCACATCACCTCAGTAGCCCTAGAAGAGGAGGGGGAGGAAGAGTTCGAGGGAGCTGAACCCGCAGCTATGATGTTAGTCTCCCTGGGTGATAGGGAGATGGTCCCCGGAGCTCCCCTACCCGACAACACAGAGAAGTACCGGCAGCAGGTGACTGTCAATGGCCATCACATAGGGGCGCTCCGAGACACTGGGGCCAGTATCACCGCCGTCAAACGGCACCTAGTAACCGAAGCCCAGATTGTTCCCCACATCTCCTGCAGGGTGATCGCAGCCGATAACTCCGTCCGCACCTGCCGGATAGCTCAAGTCCCGTTCGAGTGGGGGGGCGTCTCTGGAGAGTTACGAGTGGCGGTCCGCTCCGACATGCCGGTGGACTGCCTGCTCGGCAACGATCTAGAGAGCTCCCCATGGCAGCGGGTTGAGAAAAGGACCCACTTAGAGATGGTGGGCCTACCCGAGTGGGCCTGTGTGAGTACCCGGTCGATGACCGCCCGAAGGGCCACCCCCGAAGAGGCGACCTTAGAGGCAGCCCCGGTGACCCCCGAGGACCCCGAGGTCCCTGAACCCTTTGAGACCCCTGAGCTATTCCCCGGGGAGAGCTTCCCCCCCCGACGCAGGGCCCCGCGGCCCCGACGTCGAACCGACCCCGAGCTTGGAAGACCTTCCTGAGCTGGCCCAATGGCGCCAGGAAGGGGGACCGTCCCGAGAGGAGTTCTGCCTAGAGCAGACATCCTGTCCATCCCTGGTGGGGCCGCGGCAGCAGGCCGCCGCCCAGGCCGCCGGTGACCAGTCCGGCTCCCACTTTATCTATTGGGAAAACGGCCTATTATACAGCGAGCAAAAGTCTGCCGAGCTAGGGTCCGGCCGAGTGCTGGTGGTCCCCCTACGCTTCCGCGGCTTCCTCCTGAACCTGGCCCATGACGTGCCCCTGGCGAGACACTTGGGACAAGACATGACGTACCAGCGCCTGGTCACCCACTTCTACTGGCCGGGCATGGGCTCCGATGTGGAGGCCCACTGTAAGTCCTGCCCCACTTGTCAGTCCAGCGGAAAGAGCGGAGGGAAGCGCAAGGCTCCTCTCCAACCCTTCCCCGTGGTCAGTACCCCCTTTGAGAGGGTGGGAATCGACATTGTGGGCCCACTCGACCCCCGGACCTCCTTAGGCCACCGGTTCATCCTCGTCCTGGTTGATCATGCCACCCGATACCCCGAAGCCGTTCCCCTCCGAACGGTGACCGCCCCCGTAGTGGGGCGGGCCCTCATGGCCATCTTCTCCCGGGTCGGATTCCCTCGAGAAGTCGTCAGTGACCGAGGGACCAACTTTATCTCGAAATACATGAAGTCCCTTTGGCAGCAATGTGGGGTGACGTACAAGTTCACCACCCCATACCACCCCCAGGGTAACGGTCTGGTGGAACGCTTCAACCGGACCCTCAAAGGAATGATCATGGGACTCGAAGAGCCCCTGAGGCGTAAGTGGGACGTCCTCCTTCCCTGTCTTCTCTTCGCGTACCGCGAGGTCCCCCAGAAATCCCTGGGGTTCAGCCCCTTCGAGCTGCTCTACGGGCACCCCGTCCGGGGACCCCTCACCCTGGTCAAGGAAGGGTGGGAGACGGCGGCCCCAGAGCCCCCTCCCGATGTGTTTCGATACATCTTGGCCCTCCGGAACCAGACGAGGAAGTTCCGGGAGCTGGCCGAGGCAAACCTCGAAGCCAGCCAAGAAGAAATGAAACGGTGGTATGATCAAAATGCCACTCTGGTCGAGTTTCAGCCCAGACAGCAGGTCTGGGTTATGGCCCCCGTAGAGCCCTGTGCCCTGCAAGACAAGTGGACAGGGCCCTTCAAGGTGGTAGAGCGCAAGAGTCAGGTGACCTACCTCATCGATGTAGAGTCCCCCAGGAACCCCTTGCGGGTCCTTCACGTGAACCGCCTCAAGCCCCACTTCGCCCGGTCCGAGTTGAGCTTGCTCCTAGCCACGGACGATGGGGAAGAAGAAGAAACGGAGCCTCTCCCCGATCTCCTGTGCGTGAAAGAAAAAGATGGCTCCGTAGAGGGGGTGAGTCTCTCCTCCTCCCTCTCTCCCGAGCAGCGCGAGGACTGTCGCCAGTTGTTGGGACAGTTCTCGGACCTCTTCTCCCTCACCCCCGGCGTCACCAACTGGTGCGTCCACGACGTGGACACCGGGGACAGCCCACCGGTCCGGCACAGAGCCTACCGCGTCCCTGACCGAGTCCGGGCCTGTATCAAGGCCGAGGTATCAAAGATGCTAGCTCTCGGGGTGGTCGAAGCCTCTGACAGCCCATGGGCTAGTCCCGTGGTCCTGGTTCCGAAGGCAGCCGCCCCCGGTGCTGTTTCCGAGCTGAGGTTCTGCGTTGACTACCGCGGGCTCAACGCAGTCACCAGAACCGATGCTCATCCCATCCCCCGAGCCGACGAGCTTATCGATCGCCTCGGGGCTGCTCGCTTCCTTAGCACGTTCGACCTGACCAGTGGATACTGGCAGCTCGCCCTCACCGAGGGAGCTAAGGAAAGGACCGCTTTTTCCACCCCGGATGGTCACTACCATTTCCGGGTGATGCCCTTCGGGATGAAGAACGCCCCCGCCACCTTCCAGAGGCTGGTGAACCAGGTACTGGCGGGATTGGAAGAGTTCAGCGCTGCGTATCTGGACGATATCGCAGTGTACAGTTCCCACTGGCCCGAGCACCTCCAGCACCTCTGGGCGGTGCTGACGGCCCTGAGAAGGGCCGGTCTCACCATTAAGGCAAGCAAGTGCCAGATCGGACAAGGGTCCGTAATCTACCTCGGGCACCAGGTCGGAAGCGGCCTCGTAGCCCCCCTCCAGCCCAAGATCGATGCCATCGTGGCCTGGGAGGCCCCCACGACCCAGACAGAAGTGCGGGCGTTTCTAGGGCTCACGGGATACTACCGCCGGTTCATCAAGAGTTACGGCAGCATCGTAGCCCCCCTCACGGAGTTAACCTCCAAAAACCAGCCGAAGAAAGTCAGCTGGACCTCCGCCTGCCAAGAGGCGTTCGAAACTTTAAAAGACGCCATGTGCACTGCCCCCATCCTACAGGCCCCCGACTACTCACGAGAGTTTGTAGTCCAGACGGACGCGTCCAAGCATGGCATCGGAGCCGTCCTGTCCCAGGTGAATGAGAACGGCCTAGACCACCCAGTGGCATTCATTAGCCGGAGGCTACTCCCTCGAGAACAAAGGTGGAGCACCATCGAGCGGGAGGCCTTCGCGGTAGTTTGGGCCCTGAAGAAGCTGAGGCCCTACCTGTTCGGTACTCACTTCCGGGTCCAGACCGACCACCGACCTCTCCGGTGGCTAATGCAGATGAGAGGGGAGAATCCCAAATTGCTGCGCTGGTCCATCTCCCTCCAGGGGATGGACTTCACTGTCGAACACCGGCCGGGCTCTGACCACGCCAACGCTGACGGCCTGTCCCGATTCTTCCGCCTCAGCGAAGAGAACCCCCAAGAGGATGGGTAGTTCTCCCCGCCTTCAGCTGGGGGGGACGCGTGTTGGACCCGGCCTCGTGGCGTGGTTCACCTCTGTCCCTCCACACCCTGTGAGCGTAGGCCTGTACCCCGAGTCCCCTGCGCGGCCACCCCGTTAGTGTAGCCTGCAACCCGAGCCTGGTCGTCCTACCCAGTGACGCCTAGATCCCCCGAGAACCTTGACCAGGCCTGCCTTTCCCGCTCCTCGCCCGGCTCCGAGCGCCTAACCATACCTGCCCCACAAGGCCCGGACGCCATCCTTCCTTCCCGACATCCCTGTCTCCCTAGGCCTAGCGTGACCCCGGCCCCAGCGAAGCCCAGACTCCAAAGGCGCGCCAGTCCCGGCTGGGGGGTAAAGGGCTCCCGAGTGAGATAAGCCAGGGAGTTTCGATGGCACCTCCGGCCTCCCCTGAGGGGCTGGTTTCTGTCACACCTTTGGCCCTCCCCTGTGGGCCAGGTTCAATCATCCCTCTGGCCTCCCCGAGGGCTGGCTCCAGACCCGCTGGGCGTCTGGGAATTCCCGGACCCATCTTTCAAGGGGATCAAAGAGCCCACCGCCGGACCTCGCCAACGACCAGCCCCCAGGGCTTGAGACCTCCGCCTGCGAGGGTCCGGACATCAAAGAGCAGAAGGACTATAACTGGGGCCGCCTGATAACTAGCGGAAGCTTGTTTCCTTCCCAGTGTAAGAATTGGCTTTTGTAGTCTGGTCTGCCCTGTTCCCATGATGCACTGGGCCAGGGACAGACTAATTTGCATACAGCCAGGTTCTGAAACTGGGATGGTGCAATGAGCTAAAAAACGGTGTTGGATCTAGCCCTGATTTCTTGACTGGGTGAGAGTACTCTGCTTAATTCAGAGACTCTGTCCATCACCACCCCTTGTTGTAAATATGCCTGATAACTAGCGGGCAGTTGTATCTTGGACCTGAAGCCTGCTGATCTGATCGCGGCTGACCCTAAGAAGACTCCTCTGGAACCTCTGAGCCCTGCTGACGCTGTCGCGGCTCCTTCTCCACCTTAAGGAACTGAACCATCGGAGCCCTGCTGACGCTGTCGCGGCTCGATCTCTAAGACCACCGGAGCCCTGCTGACGCTGTCGCGGCTCGACCTCTAAGACCATCGGGGCCCTGCTGACGCTGTCGCGGCTCGACCTCTAAGACCATCCGAGCCCTGCTGACGCTGTCGCGGCTCGACCTCTAAGACCATCCGAGCCCTGCTGACGCTGTCGCGGCTCACGAACCCCTCCCGATTGAGCCCTGCTGACCTCGTCGCGGCTCGAGGAGTACTCTGGTCCGGCTGGACCAGCGAGACCACCATCACGACCGAGCCGACTCGACGAAGGTGAGGCAACCAGTACGACCACTATCCCGTACCCCCCGGCTCGAGGATTGAGAGCTGTGCGTAGGGTACGCCTCGTACTGACCCAGAGACTAAAAGACTGTCCCGCTTCCCTCTTCCCGAATCCTCAGAGACTTTGTGATCCTGTGGCCACTGTGTATATAAGAGTGCTTCCTTCGTTATTTGCTTATATAAAGAACTTGTTCCTAAAATCCAACGGTGTAGTGTCTGTTCGTAGTGTGGTGTGAGCTCCGTGTGTACGATCCCAGACCCAAAGTCCTCCCCGTTGAGGACCTCACAATCAAGACTCGGCAAGTTCTGTGGGAGAGGTGGATCTTGGGGTGTCGGGGTGAGCACAACCTGGCCCTCGGAGATTGCCCCTTCTAACAACCGATTTGGTATTTTACAGATTCTGTAAATTTACCAAATCGGTAAATATACCGATTCTGTAAATAAAATGCCCCCTACATGCCAATTCCCAAATACCGGTCGGTAACGGCCGACCTACATCTGGGCCTCAGTGTCCTGCAGCAAAGTCGCTGCCGAGCATTCCAGCTCTTTGACTCTTACCCCCATATTCTGAAGGTCTGCCCGCATCAGTAAGATCTCTGTCGGGACAGAGTCTATGTGTGTTTCCAGTGCAGTGCGAACCCCTTTTTATGGCTGCCATAATATCATGGAGGGACAAGGCGACGATAAGGCTGGACCGGGATCGGGGCCTGTCTCACACCAGGGCCGTAGAAGGGATGGGAGGGGGGAAGGAATCCAGTCCCACAAAGTAGACTCTAACAATACCGCTGTAGTCAGTGGGCAGACACGCCAACCCTTCCGATTCAGGCGTGAGACGACCGATTTGAAGGCTAGTCTCCCGCCTCCCGATTCCTGCAATCAAAAACCCGATTCCTCGTGGTTTCAGCTGACAGGGCTTGGTATTGTGTAAAGTGTCAATTCTTTCAGCAATAGTCAGAGTGGCCATGCAGGGGCTCTAGAAGGGGTGGAAAACCAACAAAGCGTCATTAACAAGGGAATGGTCTCTTAAAGAAAGACCTGTGCAGTACTGGGGGGTGGGGGACGGCTGTGTGTGTGCACAGGAAGCTGTTTCAGCCCGGGCTGTCAGCCTGTTACACAGGGTGGGGGGGAGGGAGGGGGTAGCATGCATTGCCAGCAACCTGCCAGGCCAGTGCACAACACGTGCAACATCCTCTCTCTATTTTTTTTTCTCCCTCTTTGCTCTTCTGAAATGTTGATTCAGAAAAGGGGGTGGCATATGGTCAGTGGGGTGCAGTGGGAATCCCAAGAAACCTGAGCACAGTTCGGGAGATTTGCACAGACTCTCCCACATACCTCTGCGCCTGGAGGTGATGTGCACTCTGGTTGCTCGTGGCTGGGCCCTGCTCACTGCCTCACTCCTGGCATGGTGCGGCCCAGTGGGCGATGCCGTTCATCAAGATGGCGTCCGGCGGCGGTAGTTCTTGTTCACGATGCTGCCTCTACCTTTCTCCACACTTCATCTGTCTACTCCCCTCGTTCACCACCGCCGCCGCCCAGGTCAGGCAGTTCATCTCCGCGGGGGGAGACGCACACAAATGGTCTCTACACATGCCTCACTTTGCTCTGGCCTCCTTCCCCTGTAGCCAGTTCGATGCACGCGGACACCGCTTCAGAGGCGCCACGCGGTCTTTTGAGGGGCTAGCCGCTAGGGCAGAGAGGCGGGCCAGTACTTCTTCGCCCCTCCCCGAGGAGAGGACACACTTCAGGTGTCGGGGGCACGGCGATCGTCGTCATGGGCAGCAGCTCCCGGCACCGCTCAACCCCGGGAACAAATCATCTGCACGCCACCTCCGTCGCTCTGTAGCAGATGCTGGGGTTCCGCCCCTCTGTACAGGCCTTCCTGAAATTGTCGCTTATGTCGATGTCCGCCTGCTCTATCACACTGGTCAATGGCAACCCCAAGCACCAGTCAACCCGGTTATCGTTCAGGTCATGGCTAGAGGTCGGATTCTGGAATGGATACTAGGGGATGGGGTGGCTGGGTTACAGAGCCGCACTAGGAAGCCGGCCACACCCCCCCTGCCTTTTTTAAACTTTAGGACATGCTTTTAAATTTGTGTTTTTCCTAAATCTAATTATGATACATGTTCCTGTATTTTAAATGTTGTGTGTTTTACCATTGTCTGAAAATTGAAGAATCGAAAACTTTTATGGCATGTATACCGAAATAAAGTATTTATGAATGTGATAGAAGGGTCCTCTCTGCTCCCACAGGTCTGTCTTTTACCACCAGTTCATAGCATTCAATGGATAACATTCTTGATGACGCTACTTACAGAGATAAACAAATTAACGAAAAGAAAAGAATTCTAAACCAGAAACATTATGATACAGAAAGGGGGCCTTGTGTGCCACCCAAGTATTTACAACTTCAGGTTAGGAATTGATGCAATGATCTTCTGGGTTGAGGACATCATGGACAGAGGAAGATGCAGGATTTATTAAAGAACCATTTTTGGAGGCCTGGCATGGAAATCTCTATAAAGAATTGCCTAAGACTGTGTCCTATCCATGCCAAAACCAAGACCCTGAATGCCCGACCGGCGGCCTCGAAGGCCGTCGACCTCTCACTTGCTACTAGGAATGTTGACAGTGTCCTCTGTGCAAAACCAAGACCCTGAATGCCCGACCAGTGGCCTCGAAGGCCGTCGACCTCTCACTTGCTACTAGGAATGTTGACAGTGTCCTCTGTGCCAAAACCAAGACCCTGAATGCCCGACCAGTGGCCTCGAAGGCCGTCGACCTCTCACTTGCTACTAGGAATGTTGACAGTGTCCTCTGTGCCAAAACCAAGACCCTGAATGCCCGACCGGCGGCCTCGAAGGCCGTCGACCTCTCACTTGCTACTAGGAATGTTGACAGTGTCCTCTGTGCTAAAACCAAGACCCTGAATGCCCGACCGGCGGCCTCGAAGGCCGTCGACCTCTCACTTGCTACTAGGAATGTTGACAGTGTCCTCTGTGCAAAACCAAGACCCTGAATGCCCGACCAGTGGCCTCGAAGGCCGTCGACCTCTCACTTGCTACTAGGAATGTTGACAGTGTCCTCTGTGCTAAAACCAAGACCCTGAATGCCCGACCGGCGGCCTCGAAGGCTGTTGACCTCTCATTTGCTACTAGGAATGCGGTCTGATTTCTTACTGATTTTTTTTCACATTTAAGACTTGGAGCTGAATTTAGAGTTTGGCAGATGGGTGTTTACTTCGTCGCCCGGCGTGAGTCCCTGCCTCCCACATTTTGAGATGTCTGCCAGACCCGCAGATATCTCTAGCATTTACAGGAACCGCCATGATTCCAGTTCCTGTAAACGCACTGAATGTTTGACAGACGCCACTGTCAACATGATGGAGCCATGAGCCAAGCTTCCAATTTTTTTTCTTTCAAAAACAAAATCCCAATATGGGGAATAACACTCATCACTAACCTAGATAACCCTCCAAAACCGATTCAATGCCTACTTCTCAATTGCCGCTCAGCAATGAAACATGCAGCTGACATTGCCAACCTAACCCTGAACCAGGACATGGACATGTCTATTCGAACTGAATCATGGCTCCCTGAATCATCTTCCTTATGCCTAGACCTACTTGTTCCACCAAACTACAACATTGTGAGACTGTACAGGTTAAACAAAACCACTGGAGGCGTGACCTGTATCCACAGATCAGACATCACCATCCCTAAAGTTCCCTCAAACCCCATGGATTCATGAGAATACCTCGGGCTCTCATTACGATTTACGGATAATCAACTCTACAAATTACACACAGTTTTACCAACCCTAGGCAAAAACATAATGTTCATGGACAAGCTAATGGAAATTATTACAGCAAATTCAGAACTTCACTCCAATGATATTTTCATGGGGACTTCAATCTTGAATGGAACGACCTCAAGGATAATCAGGTCAATATTCTTAAAGACTTCCTAGCTGACCACTCGCTAGTGCAAGCGTGTGCTCTTCCAACCCATTCTAAAGGTGCCAAATTAGATTGGATATTCTCCAAAGAAAACGTGTTTGAATCAGTTTCAATTGTTCCTTGTGACTGGTCAGATCACTACATCATCACTTTACAAATACCATCCATAAAGAAGAAAACGGCCTCACAACCAGTCAAACCCAAGCATTGGGTTGGAGACACTAAAGGCCTGAACATGGAGATAAGAACAGCACGTTGCAAGTGTGATCTTCAACCTCCTTCTGAACTGGCGGACATCAGCCAGCGTACGCATCATTACAATCTTACGATGTCTAAAATAATTGATAATATAGCCCCTCTAAAACTTAATAGAATACAGGTTAATAGATAAAAAATACATGGTCCAATGGTTCACTCATTGAAGAAGAACGTAAACTTAGACTAAAAGAACAGAAATGGAGAAAACACGCATCATTCCCACATCTAAAACAGTTAAGAAATGTTATGTTATGTTATGTTAATTGGGTTCTTCTATAGCGCAACGGCTACTCCCGTAGGAGTGTCCCGGCGCTTTGGCGAAGAAGTCCTTTAATGGAAAGGAAACATAACTGCAAATAAGGAACATCAAAATTCACTAGTAAAAAGCCAGGTTTTTAATGCCTTTCTAAAAGACATCAGACTGGGGGCCTGTCTAAGAACAATAGGAAGTTCATTCCAAGCGCGCGGGGCCAGGTAGTGGAAAGAGCGCCCCCCTTGTCTGGTTCGTTTGATGGATGGAACGACCATTTTAGACAAGGAGGCAGATCGCAGAGCTCTGCTCGGTTTATAAAGAGCAAGACGCTTTCTAATGTACCTAGGACCCGAGTCATGAAGGGCCTTGTAGGTTAGCGTCAGACTTTTAAAGAGAACCCTCTTGGCTATAGGGAGCCAGTGCAATTCCTTCAGCAAGTTAGAGGCACTAGCTCGTCTAGGGAGTCCATAAATAGCCCTGGCAGCTGAATTTTGGACTACCTGGAGTCTCCTTACGAGATATTTAGGGAGACCTAAATAGAGGGCATTAGCATAGTCCAGACGCGACCCGACAAGTGCTTGGACAATGACCCTTCGATGGTTCACAGAAACAAGGGGAGAAATTTCCTGAGCATCCGCAGGATTCCAAAACATTTCCCCGAAAGACAGGCTATTTGAGGTCCAAAAGTCAACTCATTGTCAACAATGATACCAAGGTTTTTAGCCTTGGTACTAGCATTAGCAGGAGGAAACAAATCATGTGGCCACCAACTTCTCCAATTTGGCTCAGAGACACATCCAAAAAAAAGCAGCTCCGATTTATCGGAGTTGCATTTCAAGCCGTGTCTTTTGAACCAATCAAAGACTGCTTCTAAGCAGCCTCTGATACGGATCCCATCAAACACCTCGTTCTTGTTATAAGTAAACAAGAGCTGGGTGTCATCAGCGTAAGACACGATCTGAGCGCCAAACGACTCCGCAACCTCTGCAAGGGGGGCCATAAAGATGTTAAAAAGCAGGGGACTAAGAATAGACCCCTGAGGGACCCCCACTTCCAGGGTTGCCATAGCTGCGGAGTGAGGTGGCGCCCAGATCGTTTGTCGACGGCTGGCTAGAAATGATTTAAGCCAGTTCCACACCGTCCCCCTAAGACCACAATCCCAGAGTCGAGTTAGGAGGGTATCATGGGGAACGGTGTCGAACGCCGCCGACAAGTCTAACATGACCAACATGGCCTTACCTCCAGAATCTAAGACCTCTCTGATGGCGGAGGTGACTTCAAGTAACGCGGTCTCTGTGCTGTAATTTGCACGAAACCCAGATTGAGTAATGTGCAACAAGTTGTTATTCTCGATGAAGTCAGAGATAGATCGGTGCACGTGTCTTTCCGCCACCTTCGCCAGAGCGGGGAGGAGAGAAATAGGCCTATAGTTGGCATGTATGATGGGATCCAGAGTTGGGTTTTTTATTAGTGGAAGAATGAGAGCGCTCTTCCAAGCCTGAGGGACTATGCCAGAAGACAGTGAGGAATTAAGAATGGAATTAATGAGTCTATTTAGCACAGGGGCTATTTTGTTGAGACAAGAGACCGGGCAGGGATCTAGGGGAGAGCCCGATTTCAAGCCTGTCAGATGGTCTAATGAGGCAGCAAGACTTAGCTGCGGGAATTCCCAGAGGGTGGGTTTTACAGAGGGGAGGGCATCAAGATCAGCAACCTGAGGCTGTTTGGAATGAGTAGCAAGAGCGGCTTGGATAGATGTTATTTTGTCTACAAAATAATGTGCAAGTTCATTCAGCCAAGGTTCTGAGTGAGACTGAGCAGAGATGCCTAGGGATGGAGAAGTGAAGTCCTTAACAATTTTAAAAATCTCCTTACAGGAATTATCAGATTCGTCTATCCGACGTTCAAGATAGGATTTTTTCCCACTCCAAATCATCTTGTGATAGGATCTAGTTAAGTTTTTAAACTTTTCTTTCTCAAGAGGATTGTAGTCTTTCCTCCAGGTTCTTTCTGCTCTCTTGCAGTTTTGACGGGCTTCTCTAAGCTGAGATGTAAACCAAGGAGCGGAAGGACGTTTGTTTCCGGGTTTAGAGGCTTTCTCAGGCACGAGATCCGCCAATATGGTTGTGAGCCATTCCGTATAAAGAACTAGGTCAATTTCCACATTACCTGATAAAGTGCAAGGTGAACGTGCCAAGGCCTGAAGTAACGTCTCATTAGATAACAAATGAAAAGGCCTGGAAAGACGTTTAGCAAAGGTAGTGGGATTAAATCTAGAGGAAGGGACACTTGATAGGCTAAAAGTGATTAAGAAATGATCCGACCATATACCGGTTGAGGAACAAGTACGTTAATCGGAACGGTGGAAAAAACTTGGTCCAAAATATGGCCCTTATTGTGTGTAGAATCATGAATGAAAGGTGTGAGTCCTAATGTTGCTAACCTCCATGAGTTTCATTGTGTCAGAATTTGTAGCCTCATCCATGTGTATGTTTAAATCGCCTAAGAGTAGACAATGTTCAGATTTAAGACATGGGACTGAGAGTGCTACCTGTAGTTCATCCAAAAAAGAGCCTAATGGACCGGGGGTTCGATATGCCAGAATACCGGTGCATGCTTGATGGGGAGACAAATGAAGAGTGAATCCGAGCGCCTCGGTGTCCTGAATATTGTCTACCGGGAAGGTAGTGCAGTGCAGCTGGTTGTTAACTATAATAGCTACACCACCCCCGCGCCCAGATGTTCTATCCCTCCTAATGATGGAATAATTAGGTGGGATGGCGTTGGCTAAGTCAGGGGCCGAGGTATCACTCAGCCATGTCTCAGTGAGAAAAAGGCAGGATATATCGGAATTATCGAGCAAATTCCATATATCTAGCGCATGACAGCCTAGAGAACGTGTATTAAGAAGTAGGCAGGTGATAGTAATCGGAGGATGAGTCTGTTTTGGTTTGTTATATATAGGAGCACGCCAACCACAGACCTTACAACCTTTTCTAAGGACGCGACGGCCCGGAAAAACAGAGTGGCAGCGACCTACCGGAGGACGGAGATTGGAAAGGGTCTCTGATGAATAAGAGTAACACATTGCTAAAACTAATAAAAGTAAGATACCAGCCAAAGGAAAGTGCCAGCCAGCCGTCCTGCCCCGTCTGCTGCCGGAACGCTGACGGGCGCAGACGGGCAGGACTCTGGCACGACTCAGGCACAGAGAAGGCGCCACCTTGCGCGTCCCCGCTGCGCGTTGAAAAAAGTGGAGCTTTAAGTAGGCCGGCGGAAGTGAAGAGAACCAGGCGCCACGACCCGCACCAATATGGCGGCGTCAGGCTTCAGTAGTTACACCAATATGGCGCTCCCTCACCACCCCAGAACCGGGCCCGCAAAACAGCGGTGCTAAGGTAATTTTAACGTGCAAGTGAGGGGCCAGGAGAAGCGCTAAGGCACACAAGGTAGAAGCAATTTAAAATTACAAATACACGAAAAGAAAATGCAGCGCTATGTAAGCAGTCTTAAAATCACCGCGTTAGCGCAGAATCGCGCAGTCCTTGAAACGCAGAATACGCAGCCTAACCTTAAGGCACCTATTGCCAGGAGGATTCGTCGAGCAAGTTCCGCCTTAAGTAGGCCGGCGGAAGTGAAGAGAACCAGGCGCCACGACCCGCACCAATATGGCGGCGTCAGGCTTCAGTAGTTACACCAATATGGCGCTCCCTCACCACCCCAGAACCGGGCCCGCAAAACAGCGGTGCTAAGGTAATTTTAACGTGCAAGTGAGGGGCCAGGAGAAGCGCTAAGGCACACAAGGTAGAAGCAATTTAAAATTACAAATACACGAAAAGAAAATGCAGCGCTATGTAAGCAGTCTTAAAATCACCGCGTTAGAAAGACCAGGAAACCCTACAATAAAAGCATGCTTAAATCAAAAAAATTATTTTTTAGAAGTGAACTTGATGACGCAAAGAACAGACTGAGAAAACTATTCGTACTGCTAAAAGATCAATCTAACAAATTGGCCAAACCCTCCCTCTTAACAACTAAATCGGAATTGAGCTGTGAAGATTTTTCATCATTCTTTACAGCTAAAGCTAGCTCCCTGGAGAGAGAACACAATAATACATCTGACAAAGCCTTGAATCTAAAGAGGAGAATCCAGCCCAACCTGGCCGAACAGTGCCCAAAAATAATGCCTATTGGTCAACCTTCAAACTATGTGATGAGGATGACATTGCCAAAACCTTACTGACTTTAAAACCGGACAACCATTACAATGATCCTCTTCCAGCAAAATGTTGGCCTAGAATCAACCACATGGTCATCCCCATTTGGACTAAGATAATTAATGCTTCGCCAGCCCAAGGATCCTTTCCTGACTGTCTAAAAACTGGCCAGGTCAACCCCCTCTTAAAAACACCTACTGAGAACCTCTCGGACCCAAACAACTTTTGGCCGGTAAGAAACATTCCCTTACTAGCCAAAGTAGTAGAAAAATGTGCTCAATAACAACTGAGCCAAAATATTACTGAATTTAAACTACTAAACAACTGCCAATCGGGTACAGACCATAACACAGCACGGAAACAGCAATTCTGCACATAGTAGATGACGCTCTTCTTGCTCTAGACCGCAAAGAAACCTTTCTCTTAGTCATTCTTGACTTATCATCCGCATTTAACACCGTGAACCATGCCAAATTATTAGACCGACTGGAGAATAGGATGGGTCTATCGGGAACAGTCCTAAAATGGTTTTATTCCTTCTTCGAGAACAGATCACAGAGATTCCTGGTGAACCACAAGCTATCCCGAGTCAAACTGGAGCGCCACAAGGATGAACCCTATCCCCTTCACTATTCAATCTGGACATCGAACATTAACATAAATACTACAACACGCTAACATTTCCTTCCACATGTATGCAGACGACACTCAGCTGTATACGATGATTACATTGTTTAAAGAGATCAACATAACGAACCAAACACTACAGAGGACCGTTCAATGGCTATCTAGGAATCATTTAAGCTTATCGTACAGAAAACAGAATTCCTTTTGGTCTCCCTCCCTAAAAGCTCCACAAGGATTCAGGAATGGACCAAGATGATCACTGCGCTAAACGGTACCCCGATTCTAGTGGATTCAACTAAGTCTAGAGGAATCACGGTGGATAAGGAATCAAACATGCAAACCCACATCAACACAATGGCAAAAAACGCCCGCTTCCATCTGAGCTACCTTAGAAAATTGTAGCCGTTCATCGATGCAGCTGACCTTAAAACGGCAGTCCAGGCGTTGGTCATATCAAGAATTGATTATGGATGCGCAACTCTATCAGGTCTGCCTAAGCTTTCTACAGCCTCACTAAAAGCCTGTCTCAATGTAGCAGCTAGGCTTATAACGGGCTCTAGAAAATGTGGCCACATGCCTCCACATCTAAAAGCGCTCGATTGGGTCTGTACAAGGCAAGAATACAGCTAAAGATTGCATGCACTACACACAAGGCTATACACCACAAAACTCCACATTACCTGGCCCATAAAATTACGCTGTCTGGAGGCAGTAGATCTTCTAGGGCATCCGCAGACTTTTTACTGAAACCAGCATTCTTCCGTAAGAAGAGAACTTATGATGGAGCGTTCACGGGAGCTGCACGGAGAATTTGGGATTCGCTCCCACCGAATATTAGAAGAATCATTTCCGCTCCACGATTAAAAAAAAGGAGTTAAAGTCCTTTCTGATGAGTACATTCCTCCCATAACAAACAGTGGACAATGCTGGGTCTCTTTCCGAGACCCAAAGACAATCCTTCGATCTTCTACATTCAGCTGTTCGAGTAGGCTACTGTAAGCAGGGTTATAGTCCTGCTAATCGCAGAATTATGAAACTGGGGATTGCGCAAGCCAGTTTGGTTCATTAATTTGGCTCTAAAGCCAATAATCAGCTTGGTTTGATACATTAAGTCCCTTCTCCTGTTAACAGGGAAGTTGTCTAATGACTGGTACCTCTATCAAGCCACATGCGTATTTGACTAGACATGCAATACTGTAACCAGTGTGGATTCCTAGTAATCACCAGTAGTTGTTTTATTTTTAAATTTATATACGACATGACATGTATTACTGTAAGTCGAGTTGATTTCTAGCAAGCTTCTATATGTGTTTTATTTGTAAGTTTAAGAATATGACACTGTTATATGAATTCTTATAGCTTGTAGTAGGCATTAAAGACTTGGATATCTTCAGAGTTTGAATGCTGTTGAACTGTAAAGCGCTCTGACACCCAAGAATGGGTCTTGTTCGAGCTATAGAAAACACTCACTGAATGAATAAATAAATAAATAAATAAAGTACAATGTGATCTATCCATTCTTACTGGATCTGGACTCCATCTGATCTGTGATCCACCCATTCTCACTGGACCTGGACTCCATCTGATCTGTGATCCACCCGTTCTCACTGGACCTGGACTCCATTTGATCTGTGATCCACCCATTCTCACTGGATCTGGACTCTATCTGATCTGTGATCCACCCATTCTCACTGGATCTGGAGTCCATCTGATCTGTGATCCACCCGTTCTCACTGGATCTGGACTCCATCTGAACCTCGTGCTCTCAAAGGCCCTTGAAGCTCCGGAAAGGCCACTGTTCCACTTCTGTCAGCGTCAAGAGCCGTGAGGTTCACCCTCCACCACTTCATGGCATTCAAAGTTCCTTAAATTCGTTCCAGCCCACTTTGACAAACATATCTCTAGCCAGCACGGAGATCTTGAGTCTCCAAATTAAAGGATTTGTAGGACTTGAAATGCCTATTTAGCTCTTATCGAAAAGGAGTTTTAATATCTCCCTTCCTATTATCTAAATTGTAATTTTTATGTTTATTGAGGGCTTTGAAGAATTTGAAAGTGGGGCATGCAGCTTAGAATATGTATTTACTGGTGTGAAAGGCATATGTAGAATGCATAATATAGGAACACCTTTATCATGTATTTTACCTGCTTGTAATCGTCTTTAGAGCAGTATGTGTATGATGAAAGTACAATCAACTCTTACAGATTGGGCAGAATAGGATATACAAACTAAAAGCTGAATTAAATCAAATATAAGTTAAAAGAAATGTATAAATTTGAAATGCCACTTTGAGCGTTTAGCACTAGGGAGCAGCTGTCTTTCAAAGTTTTCAGTCCACTTTAATTTGAAAAAACTATTTGCTTAAGAGAGTGTTGTCAACATTGTTTACTCAAAAAGAAAAATACTTTATAAAATTAATTGCACCGTTGCTAGGGTTGCAGTGGTAAATCCTTGGAGTAGTGGACACAGGTTGCCTTATGAAGGATTTTCCAACCTAGTCTAGAAATAAAGCAATAAAGAATATATATTTCAGATACCCGAGAGGCACGTTTCTTCAGTTTTTGCTTAAGTATTATTCGATGCATACAGGGGTCAAGAACCTAAGATCTTTTTTTGGTTTGTAATTGTTGGACACGGCCCTCTCTGGAGGGTAACCCCTAAACGTTTTGCCTTCACCCCTCTTGTTTTCGGAACCTGTTTTTGTTGGTTTGTAGGGCTCTGGCCACTTTACCACTGCTAACCAGTGCTAAAGTGCGTATGTTCACTCCTTACAAAATAGTACGATTGGCATACACCCGATTGGTGCATTAAATGTATGTGCAAGTCCCTCGTATATGGTACCACGGCCATTCGGGCAGTAAATTAAATGCTACGAGTGGGCCTGCAAAGCAAAACCAAAGGGGATGATGGACAGAGTGTTGAACATTGCAAGCGCTCACAGTCTGTCCATCAATTGTTCTTTTTGCACTAGAGGGCCTGCAGCCCTTATTTTGCCTCCCAGTCATGTAGCCATTTGAAGCATGTCTCTGGCCTGCCATTGCAGCCTGGGTTCAGATTTAAACTGCTAATTCGACCTGGCAAAATAAACCTTTGCAAGGCCTAAACCTCCCTTTTAGTACAGATAAGCCCCCCTAAGGTAGGTTCTAAACAGCCGTCAGGACAGGGGGCACTGTATTTAAAAAGTTGGAGATGTACTTTCAAGTCTTACATGTCCTGGTAATGGAAAACTCCTAAATTAGCTCTTCACTAGAGTAAGGCGTACCTCTCCCTTAGGATAATATCGAATTACCTTATTACATTTAATAAGTGCTAATGTTTGATTGGAAGTAGGTAGAAATATTCTTTTTGGACTCAAATTAATTGTAATTTAAAATCCTTTTTAACAGTAAAGGCAGATTTTAGATAAAAAAATTGAAAATGCCACTTGTAGGCAATTGACACTTTCTTGCCCTAAACTTTGAGGCCTTCCATGAGAGTCCAGCTGCATCTGCCTGTTAATTGTTCCCCCATCAGGAATGTGCATTTGGCCCAGACAGTGAACAATAGGACCTCGGCGTAGCTAGGAGAGAGCAATCCGGCCAGCATGAGACGGGTGGAGCCGTTTTGAGCCTCACTTACATTTAAAGGTGCTGCCTCAGCACTCACAAAAATCATGACACCAAGCTTTTGTCACCCCAGGTACCTTGGGGCCTGGGTAGGGGAGGAAGTGAATTCCAGAAGCATTGGGGGGGAGAGGGGGCTCCAGAAGTTTCTTCCACTTTAAGGCTGGACTCTCAGACCAACTCCTCAGTACACTCCTGGGTCTGGGGAAGACTACAGAAGGACTGCCTTGTATCCAGAGGACTGCCCTGCTGCTTGAAGCCTGCCTTGTACTCCAGAGGACTGCCCTGCTGCTTGTGGCCTGCCTTGTTTCTCAGAGGACTGCCCTGCTGCTTGAGGCCTGCCTTGTACTCCAGAGGACTGCCCTGCTGCTTGAGGCCTGCCTTGTACCCCAGAGGATTGCCCTGCTGCTTGTGGCCTGCCTTGTACTCCAGAGGACGGCCCTGCTGCTTGAGGCCTGCCTTGTTTCTCAGAGGACTGCCCTGCTGCTTGAGGCCTGCCTTGTTTCTCAGAGGACTGCCCTGCTGCTTGTGGCCTGCCTTGTTTCTCAGAGGTCTGCCCTGCTGCTTGAGGCCTGCCTTGTACTCCAGAGGACTGCCCTGCTCCTTGAGGCCTGCCTTGTACTCCAGAGGATTGCCCTGCTGCTTGTGGCCTGCCTTGTACTCCAGAGGACGGCCCTGCTGCTTGAGGCCTGCCTTGTTTCTCAGAGGACTGCCCTGCTGCTTGAGGCCTGCCTTGTTTCTCAGAGGACTGCCATGCTGCTTGAAGCCTGCCTTGTACTCCAGAGGACTGGCCTGCTGCTTGAGGCCTGCCTTGTACTCCAGAGGACTGTCCTGCTGCGTGTGGCCTGCCTTGTTCTTCAGAGGACTGCCCTGCTGCTTGAGGCCTGCCTTGTTCTCCAGAGGACTGCCCTGCTGCTTGAGGCCTGCCTTGTTCTCCACAGGACTGCCCTGCTGCTTGAGGCCTGCCTTGTACCCCAGAGGACTGCCCAGCTGCTTGAGGCCTGCCTTGTACTCCAGAGGACTGCCCTGCTGCTTGAGGCCTGCCTTGTTTCTCAGAGGACTGCCCTGCTGCTTGAGGCCTGCCTTGCTTCTCAGAGGACTGCCCTGCTGCTTGAGGCCTGCCTTGTTCTTCAGAGGACTGCCCTGCTGCTTGAGGCCTGCCTTGTTTCTCAGAGGACTGCCCTGCTGCTTGAGGTCTGCCTTGTTTCTCAGAGGACTGCCCTGCTGCTTGAGGCCTGCCTTGCTTCTCAGAGGACTGCCCTGCTGCTTGAGGCCTGCCTTGTTCTTCAGAGGACTGCCCTGCTGCTTGAGGCCTGCCTTGTTTCTCAGAGGACTGCCCTGCTGCTTGAGGCCTGCCTTGTACTCCAGAGGACTGCCCTGCTGCTTGAGGCCTGCCTTGTACTCCAGAGGACTGGCCTGCTGCTTGAGGCCTGCCTTGTACTTCAGAGGACTGTCCTGCTGCTTGAGGCCTGCCTTGTTTCTCAGAGGACTGCCCTGCTGCTTGAGGCCTGCCTTGTACTCCAGAGGACTGCCCTGCTGCTTGAGGCCTGCCTTGTTTCTCTGAGGACTGCCCTGCTGCTTGAGGCCTGCCTTGTTTCTCAGAGGACTGTCCTGCTGCTTGAGGCCTGCCTTGTTTCTCAGAGGACTGCCCTGCTGCTTGAGGCCTGCCTTGTACTCCAGAGGACTGCCCTGCTCCTTGAGGCCTGCCTTGTACTCCAGAGGACTGCCCTGCTGCTTGAGGCCTGCCTTGTACTCCAGAGGACTGGCCTGCTGCTTGAGGCCTGCCTTGTTCTTCAGAGGACTGCCCTGCTGCTTGAGGTCTGCCTTGTACTTCAGAGGACTGTCCTGCTGCTTGAGGCCTGCCTTGTTTCTCAGAGGACTGCCCTGCTGCTTGAGGCCTGCCTTGTTTCTCAGAGGACTGTCCTGCTGCTTGAGGCCTGCCTTGTTTCTCAGAGGACTGCCCTGCTGCTTGAGGCCTGCCTTGCTTCTCAGAGGTCTGCCCTGCTGCTTGAGGCCTGCCTTGTACTCCAGAGGATTGCCCTGCTGCTTGAGGCCTGCCTTGCTTCTCAGAGGTCTGCCCTGCTGCTTGAGGCCTGCCTTGTTTCTCAGAGGTCTCCCATGCTGCTTGAGGCCTGCCTTGTACTCCAGAGGACTGCTCTGCTGCTTGAGGCCTGCCTTGTTTCTCTGAGGACTGCCCTGCTGCTTGAGGCCTGCCTTGTTTCTCAGGGGACTGCCCTGCTGCTTGAGGCCTGCCTTGTTTTTCAGAGGACTGCCCTGCTCCTTGAGGCCTGCCTTGTACTCCAGAGGACTGCCCTGCTGCTTGTGGCCTGCCTTGTACTCCAGAGGACTGCCCTGCTGCTTGAGGCCTGCCTTGTTTCTCAGAGGACTGCCCTGCTGCTTGAGGCCTGCCTTGTACTCCAGAGGTCTGCCCTGCTGCTTAAGGCCTGCCTTGTACTCCAGAGGACTGCCCTGCTGCTTGAGGCCTTCCTTGTGCTCCAGAGGACTGCCCTGCTGCTTGAGGCCTGCCTTGTACTCCAGAGGTCAGCCCTGCTGCTTGAGGCCTGCCTTGTTCTTCAGCGGACTGCCCTGCTGCTTGAGGCCTGCCTTGTTCTTCAGCGGACTGCCCTGCTGCTTGAGGCCTGCCTTGTACTCCAGAGGACTGCCCTGCTGCTTAAGGCCTGCCTTGTACTTCAGAGGACTGCCCTGCTGCTTGAAGCCTGCCTTGTACTCCAGAGGACTGCCCTGCTGCTTGTGGCCTGCCTTGTACTCCAGAGGACTGGCCTGCTGCTTAAGGCCTGCCTTGTACTTCAGAGGACTGCCCTGCTGCTTGAGGCCTGCCTTGTACTCCAGAGGACTGCCCTGCTGCTTGAGGCCTGCCTTGTACTCCAGAGGACTGCCCTGCTGCTTGTGGCCTGCCTTGTACTCCAGAGGACTGCCCTGCTGCTTAAGGCCTGCCTTGTACTTCAGAGGACTGCCCTGCTGCTTGAGGCCTGCCTTGTACTCCAGAGGACTGTCCTGCTGCTTGAGGCCTGCCTTGTTTCAGAGAGGACTGCCCTGCTGCTTGAGGCCTGCCTTGTACTCCAGAGGACTGCCCTGCTGCTTGAGGCCTGCCTTGTACTCCAGAGGACTGCCCTGCTGCTTGAGGCCTGCCTTGTACTCCAGAGGACTGCCCTGCTGCTTGAGGCCTGCCTTGTACTCCAGAGGACTGCCCTGCTGCGTGTGGCCTGCCTTGTTCTTCAGAGGACTGCCCTGCTGCTTGAGGCCTGCCTTGTACCCCAGAGGACTGCCCTGCTGCTTGAGGCCTGCCTTGTACTCCAGAGGACTGCCCTGCTGCTTGAGGCCTGCCTTGTACTCCAGAGGACTGCCCTGCTGCTTGAGGCCTGCCTTGTACTCCAGAGGACTGCCCTGCTGCTTGAGGCCTGCCTTGTACCCCAGAGGACTGCCCTGCTGCTTGAGGCCTGCCTTGTACCCCAGAGGACTGCCCTGCTGCTACCAGGGGATTGTCCTGTTTGAAAGGGAGAGGACCATCTCCTTGAACCCAGGACTATCAGAATGACTACAAGGGGGAAGATGGCTGACCTCCTGTTCTCACAACAATCTCTGAACACCTCCCTGCAACTGCCAAGCTGACCCACTGCAACTGGCCCTTTCTGGACCTGCCTGAGCCCTGATGGCCTCTGCGAGAGCGAGTTCCTGATCCCTAGAAAATGCCTCTCTAGACCTCGGACTCATCAGTTAAGCTCCTCCTGTGAAACGCTGAAGTTTGGTACTCTAAGTGCTGGACTTTGAGAAGGTAACTTTTTCAGCGGGACTAACATGGTCCCTGTATCCGGCCGGCACTCCATAGCGGTCGGCCAGAACCTGTGGCTTTGGCCTGGTCTAGCACGACCATAGTGCTTTTACTTAAACCTTTGAAAATGCATATCTCCATTTTTACTGATTGGATTTTTGTCATTTTGGTCTCATTTTATTTATTAAGGTTTACTCTAGATTTCTAATTTGGTGTGGGGGTTTTCTTATGTTGTTCTACTTTATTACAGGTTGTATGCTGCATAGATGCTTAACATAGTACCTCTAAGTTAAGCCGGCCTGCTATTGTGTCAAGCCACAAGAAGGAGGAGCACCGGCTCCTTTGGTGACTTCTCTGGTTCACCCTGAGAAGGATTCTGGATGTTGCCTGAATGGGGGTCCCAACCCCCTCAACCAATAACGCCATTTCTCACAGTAATTGAAATGCATGTTATGTTATATTATATTAGGCTGACTTATAAAGTGCGCAGCGGCCCCAGCAAAGAGGCGTCCCCATGTACAAATAATGTAGCGAACAGTACAAGAAGTTACTAGTAAGACCTCGGAATAGTTATATTAGGTGCGGAGTCATAGTATTGTTAATTGCTTTACTTCTAAAGAAATCAATGTTTATTATTATTCAACAAAGACCATTGATGATGTTTCTTTTTATGGCTGAATAAAATAAGTGTAAGAATAGTCTTTAGAAACGGTATGACTGGGAAAATCAGAGAATAGTTGAAAACAAATGTTTGGTGAAGGCAGACTAACTGAGAAGGCGAGGTTCCTTTCTGGTTCCTTTCTCTCCGAAGGCACATCTACAGGTCTTTGACATACGAATTCCCTCGATGAAGGAAATATTGAGGCAGACTCCTCTTTCTCGCGAGAATCCTCGGTGCTGAACTCTCATCAGACAAAACTGGCCCAAGGGCCCTCCAATGCAAAGTCAACGTCTTCAACTCAGACCAAGGGATAGAATTGCAAGCACGCTCCAAGACATGAAATGGCTTCCTTGCAGCACAGCATATGGGGTCAAACTTTATTGCCAATCGAGAACTCTCCTGCCCCATCGCTTTGCACTGAAAAACACGCATGCTTCATTCCACGGTCACAAGGGTTCCAGCGATTCAATCACACCACTGCACTCTTGTACTGACAGAGGTTTTAGAAGTCCCACATGACCCCCCGCCCTACTTTGGGGGCCAAAGTGGGCTTATAAAAAAGGAGGACAGGCGCTGGAAAACAGGCATCAAGGCAAGACCAATCTTGTGGCCAGGATAGACCAGAAACAGGAAGCACTCCGGGCACAACTAACTTGGGAGAAAGACTGATCTCAGACAAACAAAACGAACCCTGGGTGGGCAAGGGGCCTGTCTCATGGACAGATATCATGTCAGGAACACCTTGTGATGCAGAAGTTTCACCTTAGGGTGAGCCTTGCCTGGGGTTTGGAAGGACCTCAGGAACGCGATACAGAGTAAAGATTAGCCTCGGAGGCATACGGGTCTTGACGCAAAAAGTGCCCCTGATAGGACGAGTCTTAAGATGAAGGGTGGTCTTCAAAACAAAGAAAGGCACCTGGAGGAAGAAAGCGTGTCTGGAGTAGAGGCAACTCGAGGAAGGCAGGCTTGGCATACCATCGGCCATCTTCACCTTTATATGTTTTTTGATTTGAGTCAAAAGTGTCTCTCGGCGATTAACCTCCATGTAAAGTGGAAATGAAGACAACATTGTCCTGGTTCTGCAGGGTATAGTCCAACTCTCCCTGGGAGGAAAGAAGACAAGACAAGATAGGAACACCGTTATTCTTGAAATAAACAACCACAAAAAAACAGAAGAAATAAACTGACACCCAGCTAAGGACAGCCCAGAGAAGCCAGTGCTCAACACATGACAGGGCCATGCGAAGAAGCGAGCAGTCAGGACATACCACAAGCAATGAAAGGTAACAATGGCACAACCAGTAACATCCTACCAAACAAGAACAGACCCACTGACAGCAAACAAGAACAAAAGAAGCCACCAATGACATCCCAAGGAAATAATGTCCTGTCAATCAATTATTTATGTATGTATTTACTGACCAAAGGGGATCAGCGCACTTTGCAATGGACAATCACTTTATTCTCACGATTCCATTAAAGATACATAAAGCAGTAATAAGAATGTAACCGTTAGAGAGGTTGAAAAAACAAGGCGAAAGAAGGGGTGGGCGGGTAACGGACAGGCAGGGAGGCAGGTGAGCATGATCCTCAGGAACCAAGCGTGATGAGGAAAGAAGCAATAAAGGAGGGAGCGGAGACCAGATACTGTAGGACAGGGAAATGAAGTGGTGAGGAGAGAGCTTAGATGAAAGGCCTGTCGGGAGAAGGTGAGGGGGGCAGTCAAAGGATGTACAGACTGACCATCTCTTCAAGTGGGGGAAAGGTGATGTAAACATTTAGGTGGAGACTGAAAAGTAAAATGTTCACAATTTTTCTAAATGAAATAATGCTTTTTTTTGCTTCTCAGGTTTTCAAAGAGTGAGTTCCACAGAAATGGTGCAGCCACAGAAAGTAATTTGGACGTCGTAGAGTGAGATTTAAATCATTTAATTTCGAAAGGAGGGAAGGCTTACCCAGCCTTGTAGCACTCTAGGGAGAGCGCCAGTACCTGCCCAAGCTGCGCTAGTCTGTCCTGAGACGGCCACCCTACTGTACTCTGTGGCCAGTCAAGCTGCGCTAGTCTGTCCTGTGACGGCCACCCTACGGTACTCTGTGGCCAGTCAAGCTGCGCTTGTCCCTCCTGTGATGGCCACCCTACTGTACTCTGTGACCAGTCAAGCTGCGCTTGTCCATCCTGTGATGGCCACCCTACGGTACTCTGTGACCAGTCAAGCTGCGCTAGTCCGTCCTGTGACCGCCACCTTACGGTACTCTGTGGCCAGTCAAGCTACGCTAGTCCGTCCTATGACGGCCACCCTACTGTACTCTGTGGCCAGTCAAGCTGCGCTAGTCCGTCCTATGACGGCCACCCTACTGGACTCTGTGGCCAGTCAAGCTGCGCTTGTCCGTCCTGTGACGCGCACCCTACTGGACTTTGTTGCCAGTCAAGCTGCGCTTGTCCGTCCAGTGACGGCCACCTTACTGGACTCTGTGGCCAGTCAAGCTGCACCAGTCCGTCCTGTGACCGCCACCTTACGGTACTCTGTGGCCAGTCAAGCTACGCTAGTCCATCCTGTGACGCCCACCATACTGGACTTTGTTGCCAGTCAAGCTGCGCTTGTCCGTCCTGTGACAGCCACCCTACTGGACTCTTTGGCCAGTCAAGCTGCGCTTGTCCGTCCTGTGACGCCCACCATAGTGGACTTTGTTGCCAGTCAAGCTGCGCTTGTCCGTCCTGTGACAGCCACCCTACTGGACTCTTTGGCCAGTCAAGCTGCGCTAGTCCGTTCTATTCCTGCCACCCTACTGGACTCTGTGACGAGTCAAGCTGCGCTTGTCCGTCCTGTGACGGCCACCCTACGGTACTCTGTGGCCAGTCAAGCTGCGCTAGTCCATCCTGTGACGGCCAGCCTACTGGACTCTGTGGCCAGTCAAGCTGCGCTTGTCCGTCCTGTGACGGCCACCCTAAGGTACTCTGTGGCCAGTCAAGCTGCGCTAGTCCGTCCTGTGACGGCCACCCTAAGGTACTCTGTGGCCAGTCAAGCTGCACTAGTCCGTCCTGTGACGGCGACCCTACTGGACTCTGTGGCCAGTCAAGCTGCGCATATCTGTCCTGTGATGGCTACCCTACGGTACTCTGTGGCCAGTTAAGCTGCACTAGTCCGTCCTGTGATGGCCACCCTACGGTACTCCATGGCAAGTGCAGCAGTGGTTGAGCTGTGTTACAGAACAAGGGTTCACAGAACCTGACCAGTAGTGAGGTACGAACCAAGGGTTCACAGAAACTGACCAGTAGTGAGGTATGGAACAGTGGGGTTCGCAGAAACTGACCAGTAGTGAGGTACAGGACAGCGGAGTTCGCAGAACCTGACCAGTAGTGAGATACGGAACAGTGGGGTTCGCAGAAACTGACCAGTAGCGAGGTACGGAATAAGGGTTCACAGAAACTGACCAGTAGTGAGGTACGGAACGAGGGCTCGTAGAAACAGACCAGTACTGAGGTATGGAACAGTGGGGATCGCAGAAAGTGACCAGCAGTGAGGTATGGAACAACGGGGTTCGCAGAACCTGACCTGTAGTGAGGGACGGAACAGCGGGGTTCACAGAACCTGACCAGTAGTGAAGTACGGGACAGCGGGGATAGCAGAAACTCACCGGCAGCGAGGTATGAAACAGCAGGGTTCGCAGAACCTGACCAGTAGCAAGGTACGGGACAGCAGGTTTCACAGAACCTGAGCAGTAGTGAGGTACGGAACAAGGGTTTGCAGAAACTGACCAGTAGTGAGGTACTGAACAAGGGTTTGCAGAAACTGACGAGTAGTGAGGTACGGAACAGCGGGGTCCAAAGAACCTGACCAGTAGTGAGGTATGGAACAGTGGGGTTTGCAGAAACTGACCAGTAGTGAGGTATGGGACAGTGGGGATCGCAGAAACTGACCAGCATTGAGGTACAGGACAGTGGGGTTCGCAGAACCTGACCAGTAGTAAGGTCCAGAACAACGGTGCGCAGAACCTGACTAGTAGTGTGGTATGGAGCAAGGTTTTGCAGAAATTGACCAGCAGTGAGGCTGACGATCCTCTTCGTGGCATGAGAGGAGGAGCGCATGCGTTGCACCGGACCTGCCTGGGTCACATATAAAAGAAGGGAGTCGCTGGATATTAGCCTGAGGAGGCCGAGAGCGGGAAGGAGATAAGGGTCTGCTCCTGAAGGGTGGGCCTGTGAAGTACTGGTTCAGCGGCAGGCACCTATGGTGTCTTTGGTAGCACATGCGGGAAGGAGCAGCAGATCAATGTAGCTGGCAGTCAGAGGGTCATAGGCAGCAGCTCAAAAAACCTAGGGCAGCTGGGGAACCTTTGGGTTCTGGGACGTTCACTTTATTCACAGAACTTGGAAGCACCACATGTACAAGTAGCCACAATGATTCCGTGAGGTGACCCTGTAGGAAGCTGGCTCTGTATATACTATACCAAAGTAACTGGACTATGCACATAGTCCAGTTGAACCCCAAAGGTAGGCAGAGGTAAAAGTAGATAGTACCTTACTCTCTATTTGTGGTCGCTTGGTCGAGCAGTAAGGCAGTATCAGAGGACAGTGGTAAGCATTTGATGTACACACTCAGTCAGCAAATGAATTCACACACTCAAAAACTGAACTCTAGCCCATTGTTTTTGTAGAAAAAAATATACTGTTGCTTTATTTTAGAACCAAGCAAGCCTGGCACAGGTAAGTGATTTTTACTTTTCAGTAATAACACAGGTTGGAATTGCAGTTGTGTATATACTTTGGTTTGATTACAGTAGAGCTACTAGTAATGCAATGCTTTGAAATATTGGACATATACTTTGTATTGGCTCTTCAATAGAATGTCAAGTAGATTACTTTTCTTACACAGTGTAGTATACCTGGACACTGCACTGGGACATTTCCTGTAAACAAATAAGTAAGCGTTTTTGTTTTTGGTTACAGTTTTAGAGACGGTTATAGATTTTCCAACCCCACACTTGGAAACTTCATAGAAAAACAGTCAATGTTGTCCTATTGGAAAATTATGTTTATATAACGTTTGATTTGTACACTTTATATTTTAATAAAAACACTTGAACTAAAAAAAATAGTGTTATTTGTACTTTGTTGTGGGAGTTGGGTTTCTGAAATTAGACTCAGGGGTCTTCCAGGGTCAAGGATGGACTCTTGTTACACCCTCAGCAGCACTAGGGCGGCCGGGTGCAGAGTGCAGAAGCCCAATGTTATCCAATGTGCCTCTGGTTGGTGGATGCTTACGAGCAGGCCACAAGGTTGTGGGAGCAAAGCTCCTGGACTTAAGGTCAGGGCAAATGGGGGTTCAAGACAGCACCAAAGGGGCTCCCTCAGTATCACTAGGGCGGCCGGGTGCAGAGTGCTGTTTTGGCATCGGACGCCCTGTTATTTTCAATGAAATGGGTTAACCAATTCCTTAGGGGTGATAAATAGAATAACAATGATAACACAAAAACTATTTGATGACGTTTGGCATGGGTCTCAAAGTCTTTCTCCTCATGACAGGTCACCAGTGTCCTATGAAGGACATAAAATTGAGTTTGGGGGATTTTTCGAAGAGGAGTTGGTTTTTCAAAGACAGAAGGATCAAGAGAAAAATATATGTTGCTGTCAAAGGGCTCACCATTTTGGGATGGTTTCACCAGGGACTTTTTGCCATGTTACGTTAGCCAGGTGCCCAAGAACAGGTGTTGGTTGTTGGGAATGAAGAAAATAGTCAGGGTTGGAAGGATAAGTTTCCAGAGGTTTTTGGGAACGCATTAGGAAAAATTAAAGGCTTTAAACATAAAATAGTTGTAAAGGGTGGAGCTATACCAGTTAAACACAATCTTAGGGGGGTTCCATTTAGTGTAAGAGATGATTTAGATAAAGAACTCAAAAGTCTTTGTTCTAAAGGGATCAGCCCACAGAATCCTCTTTGTGGTTGTATTGTAATTACATTTATATAGCGCTTACTACCCCTGAGGCGGCGTCAAAATGCTTTTTCGGCGGGTAGCACGCTACTCCGGGACCCATAGAGGATTAGTGTTGAATTAGTATAGTGAAACATGCAAGTACATTTTAAGTGGTGGATAGGTTAGTCAGTTATTTGGATTTGGAATGATAGCAGAAGGATAGAGGAGGAAAAAAGGTTTGTATTTATATAGCGCTTGTTACCCCTGATGGGGTGTTGAAACATGCTATTCAGGAAGCCCATAAAGGATTAGTGGTGAATTAATATGGTGAAATATGGAAGTAATTTCAGTGGTGGATATTAGTCAGTTATTTGGAGTGGGAAGGATAGCGGAGGGATAAAAGGGGAAGAAAGGTTTGCATGCATATAGCACTTGTTATCCCTTATGGATGTTGACGCGCTTTTCTGGCGAGTAGCACGCCACTCCGGAACTCATACAGGATTAGTGTTGAAAATTAGTATAGTAAAATATGAAGTAATTTGAGTAGTGGATATGTGTAGGAGAGTAGGGTCTGCTATCCTATGGTCATCCCAAATTTTTGCTTTTTGCTTCACTGGTTTGCGACTACTGAGGCTGTGGGCCTGCTGATCAGACCCCCAGCCTGCTGTTCTCTCACTAAATTACTAATACATGTGCTATAGGTACATACCACAATTGGAAATGGACTCCTTGTCAGCCCCTGTATAATGCACTATAGGTGCCCAGGGCATAGGTGCCACCAAGGCCTACCAGGGGCTGCAGCATATCTTTTGCCACCCCTGGCTGGTTCTTAAATTGACACAACTGGCTGATCACTCAGCTGGGGTAAGGTGGTGTAATCACCCCTTGCTTAGATATAGTATACCTATATCTAAACCTATATCTGGACACATATAAACCTGTGAGCCACTCCTATGGAAGGCCTCATCAATCCTGGAGGCAGAGTGCGTGGTTTAATGTGAGATGGAGCTCTAGCATGAGCTGAGCCTGTCTGCAGCCGTCGGGAACAAATCCCTAAGCTGTTTCAGGATAATGCCATACCATATACTATTAAGTGCCTTATAATCCTCGCGGTTATATAGCAACTTTGGTTTGGCTTTATCAAAACATGTCGTGTAAGGTGTCATACGATTTGGAATACTATCCCCTCGCCAGTTCTGGCGACAGGGATAGCATTCCACCCCTCTAGAGGGGTAAGACATGTTACTTTACTTAAATGCGGTTAATTTCTAAAAGGGCCTTAGATCCACAAAATGGATGCCTCTGCCACAGACACGAGTCTGACCCCCTGCAGCTGACCGAAACTCAGCCAAATGGGGCCTGGACAAAGGGTTTCCTGTCGCAGGGGGGTTTTACCACCCTCCAGACAGGAGATAGTGGATTGTAGCAGGGAGGTCTGAAAGAAACCAGACACTGCTTGGGGCGCACAAGGCTGCCCCTTGCATAATCCGGCCAAACCGGTTCTGGGGCACTCCAGCCCTCGTGCCAGGGCGGCCTGGATCAAAGGAAGGGGGTGTATCCACCCACTTGCTGGGTCCCACCCATAGGGGGGGACCTAGCAGGTAATCACGCCCCCCAGATTCGAATAAGAGTGGGAGCAGTGCCAATGCACTTTAGATTTCCTGAAGAAACATAAGAAACGAAACTCTGGACCCTTGGACCTCCTACTCAACGAGGAAGTCCGAAGAATCTCCCTTGTGGTCAAGGAGTGACCACCCTGTGCAAACAGGCACCATCCAGCCATCGACGTCTGCTTTGTTGCAGTTCCCGCCGGAACTCGAGCGACAGAGATCGACGAGATCAAGCTTGCCTGCCTTCCAACAGCCCGATCCACAGTCCCTGCAGAGCTGAGACCCGTGGAGGCGACCGGAAGCGTGGGGCACGCCATCTTGAATTGACCACGAGACGCTGACCGTGCAGCCCACGAGTGACCCTCGAAGTTGTACACCGGGGTTTGAGAAGCCCCCACCCAGAGCCACTCTTGCACCGAAGTTCAGCCCTCCACACTCGACGAGTGCTGCGTGGGGCCCTTCTGCTCCATTTGGCTCAACGCGTTGTCCCGGTCACTTGCCAGCTGGCTAGTGGTCCCTGTGCCGACGAAACTACGAAGACGACTTGTGATTCTGGTTACCCCAGACTTGCACCAGCTCCCCTGAAAAGGAGCCCCCACTCTGACCCTCCTGGTTCGAGTGAGAAGCAATCTCCCGGTTCCGCGTGGATTGCTCTTGCCAAGTGTTGTTTGCTCCAAACTTGAAGCCGACTGCGCCGACGGTGAGAGCCCTCGTGGGACAGATCGTGACCCGCTCCTGGACGTCGCAGATGCCCCAGAGCCCACGTGACAGCGGAGAGAAGCTCCTCGACGACCACCTGATTGCGCCCGACATTGCCTGGTTCCGTCCTGGTTCCACCCTGGTCACTGCTGAGTGACCCAGACTCTGTCCCCTCTGCTTTCAGGTACTTTTCGACTCGAGTCCACCCTTGGACTCCACCGGACACTTCTCTTTCACCCCGCCTGCAGCCCTTTCAGCTTCAAGCACCAAGAGCCTGCGTGACGAAACCCGACTCAACTTCGACCCTGTGCACCCGCTTCCTGTGGGTGAGGTAACTTTGCTCCGCCGGTGTTCCCACACTGGTACACATCTCTAGGGTCTGTGTCTTAAGTTTTGTTCCTCTAGGTTCAGCGGAAGTGTCCTTAAACTTTAACTTTACAACTTTTACGCACCATTGGTTAACATTGGTGCATGCGTGCGCTTCCCGCACTGCACCCGAATCCCGCGGGCTTTTCCCGACTTCAGCACTGCTTGTCCTGACTGCTCCCAGCGATTCTCTAGGCCCTAGGCCTAACCACTGTTCGATTGGTATCTCTTATACCACTTGTTTAGTATATGGTTTGAGTGGCCCCCCGCCCTCATCCATAATTGTGCAACTTTGTATGTTTAAACTGTGCTTTTGATTTAACGCTTGTGCCCCTTTATTCATAAAGAGTACTGGGGATTGTTTTTTGTAATAAACACATATATTTTTATAATATATACTTGTGTGGTGTCCTTTCATTTGATATTACAGGATTGTATGTGGTAAAACAGCTCGCTTAACACGACCTCTTAAGTTTAGCCTTTAGGCTGCTTAGTCCATGCTGCCCCTAGGATAGCTTGTCTAATAAGGTTGACTTACAACCAGACACCATAAGGGATTGTTTGGTCTGATAATCGGTGGTTCCAGAATTGGAAACATCACCTATCAGGCCAACTTCTCACATTGGTGAGCAGCGGTGCGGATTTGAGCTTGCTGTTGTTTTACCATTGCAATCTTTTATCAAATTGAAAGATCACATCAAGTACCTCTAGGTACATATAAATCAAAAGCTTAGCATATTAAGTTCTACTGAACTTAGTAGTTGTAGATTAAAGGGATTAGCACACCCTGACTACAACTCACTAGCAAGGTACAGTAGGGAAACACTTAGTTTAGGTAGGTGCATCACTTACACCACACTAGAGTCATGTCTGACACAGGAAAAGCCTCAGGGTCTGCTCCTGCGACAGTTGACCTTACCAAGGCAACTTCCAGCTATGACAAATTAACCCGAAAGGACTTGATTGCCTTGTGCATCTCAAGAGGGTTAAAAAGGGGCAGAAGTCCCACCTGTCCTATCCTGATAGCCATTCTAGAGCAGGATGACCTAGAGAAGGTGAATGAAGTTACCTTAGAGTCAGGAGATGGAGTGAACCCCACTGTAACTGATGCCCCTCAGGAGGAAGAAGGAGAAGAAGGAGAGGAGGGGGAGGAGGACTCAGATGTAGAGGACCCAGAAGATCAGGATCAGAGGGGTAGCCAGGTCCTAGTTGCCAGGCTTAACCAGGCCAACTTAGACCTACTGGGAAATGGAGAGGGCCAGCACCTCCCCAGACCCTATAACATTCTCCCAGGCAACAGAAGAGTGAGATCTCCCTCAGGGGACTCTCATATTTCTAGTGCCTCAAGAGAATCTCAGAGAGGTATGACTGCCTCTCAGAAGATAGAGCATAGAGCCAGAATGAGGGCTGTCAAACTCCAAATAGAGAGGGAGGAGGTAGCCTTGGCTCAAGCTAGACTTGCCTTGGCAAGAGAGCGGAAATTGTGTGGCGTAGATGCCACTGGTGGCAGCAACATTCCTAGAGAAAAAGACAGGAGCTATGATAATAGAAACCTGACAACAATTGTGGCCCCCTACAAGGAAGGGGATGACATCCACAAATGGATGACTGCTCTTGAGAGAGCCTGCATGGTACAGCAGGTTCCTCAGGATCAGTGGGCTGCAATTTTATGGTACTCCTTTTCTGAGAAAGGGAGGGACAGGCTCCTCACAGTTAGACCTGAGGATGCCAAAAACTACTCTGTCTTGAAGAGTGCTCTTATTGAAGGGTTTGGCCTAACCACTGAGCAATACAGGTTGTTGTTCAGAGACACCCAAAAAGCACAGACTCAAGACTGGACTGATTTCGTAGATTGTGCCACTAAGGCTCTGGAGGGTTGGTTGCAGGGAAGTAAAGTTTCAGACTATACAGGATTGTACAATCTTATCATGAGAGAGCAGATCCTTAATAACTGTACAAACCAGCTGTTGCATCAATACCTTATTGACTCTGATCTGACCTCTCCCCAAGAATTGGGAAAGAAGGCAGACAAATGGGTCAGAACAAGGATTAAGCAGAAACCCCAGAACCAAGGTGGTGACCAGAAGAAAACAGACCAGAAGGGTGGAAATCAGAAAGATAAAGAAAAAGACCAGAAGTCTTCAGGCCCCCAAACTAATAGTAAGGAGGGTGGTTCCCAAAATGGAAACAAGAAGAAGAAGAATAATGGCCCAAAGAAACCTTGGTGTAATACCTGCAAATCAGTTTCACACTGGGGCAGTGAATGCACTAAGACAAATCCAGTCCCCACCACTGCAGCTCCTAAAGCAACTGCAACCCCTAGTCCAGTAAGCAGTGGTGGAACACAGTCCAAGGGTGTAGCAGGGTTGACCCTGGGTATTGAAGTAGGATCTGGCCTAGTCAGAACCCCTACTCAGGCAGTTCTCCTATATGATGTGGACTTGACTTTGTCCACTACAGTGAGCCCCAGTAACCTGGGCAAATATAGGCAGACGCCTTTAATCAATGAGAAACTGGCTCAGGCCTACAGGGACACATGTGCCAGTGTCACAATGGTGACACCTGACTTTGTGGACCCTGGACAAATTGTACTAGGTGAAAGTTACCTAGTGACCAACGCCAGCAACTCCACTACTTCCCATAGTGTGGCAGTTGTGAACTTCTCCTGTGGAGGGGTAGATGGCCTAAAGAAGGTTGTTGTGAGTGCAGATCTCCCATTAGACTGTCTGTTAGGCAATGATCTTGAAAGCTCAGTTTGGTCAGAAGTGGAGTACAGGACTCATGCAGAAATGCTAGGGATTTCAGCCCATGTCCTTGCAGTGACAAGGTCCCAGGCTAAGAAGTGCCTTCCTGAACCAGTGGTGGATCTTGAAACAATAGACCAACCACAACCCAAGAGGAGGAGCAAGAGAGGAAAGGCTGAGCCTTCCACCTTGCCCCAGGTTGAGGATCAAGTTTCAGAGGAAACTGATTCTGCAGTCCAAGAGGAGACTGTCTCTGAGGAACTTGAACCTGACCAGGTTGAGTTTCTGGGGACAGGAGGACCCTCCAGGGCAGACCTGAGGCAGGCTCAATTAGATTGCCCTTCCCTTGAACCCCTCAGACAGCAGGCTGCTGCTGAGGCTGCTGGGGATGCCCAAGGTACCCATGCTGTGTATTGGGACGATGGACTCCTTTACTCAGAGGCTAGAGACCCCAAGCCTGGCATGACCAGGAGGTTGGTTATACCTCTGAAGTTTAGGGGGTTCCTTCTTACCTTGGCCCATGATATTCCCCTTGCAGGACACTTAGGACAGAACAAGACGTGGGACAGGCTTGTTTCACACTTTCACTGGCCTCACATGTCAGAAGATGTCAAGGAGTTTTGTCGCTCCTGTGTCACTTGCCAAGCCAGTGGTAAGTCAGGTGGCACAACAAAGGCCCCGCTAATACCACTACCTGTGGTGGGGGTCCCCTTTGAAAGAGTTGGAATTGATATTGTGGGTCCAATGGACCCCCAAACAGCATCTGGGAACAGATTTATACTGGTGGTAGTGGATCATGCCACCAGGTATCCAGAGGCTATTCCCCTGAGGACCACCACAGCACCTGTGGTGGCAAAAGCCCTCATTGCAGTTTTCTCAAGAGTGGGCTTCCCAAAGGAGGTACTATCAGATAGAGGCACAAACTTTATGTCTAGCTATCTGAAAGCAATGTGGAAGGAGTGTGGAGTAAACTACAAATTTACCACCCCCTACCATCCACAGTGCAATGGGCTTGTGGAGAGATTTAACAAGACCCTAAAAGGCATGATAAAAGGATTACCAGAGAAGCTCAGGCGGAAATGGGACATTCTTTTACCTTGCCTGCTCTTTGCTTACAGAGAGGTCCCACAGAAGGGGGTTGGCTACAGCCCTTTTGAACTTTTGTTTGGTCACCCTGTGAGGGGTCCATTGTGTTTGGTGAAGGAAGGATGGGAGTTACCTCTCAAAAAGCCTAAGCTAGACATAGTGGACTATGTACTTGGTCTCCGCTCCAGGATGGCTGAATACATGGAGAGAGCATCCAAAAACCTGGAGGCCAGCCAAGAATTACAAAAAGCTTGGCATGACCAAAAGGCTGTACTGGTAGAGTTCCAACCAGGACAGAAGGTGTGGGTACTGGAGCCAGTGGCCCCAGCAGCACTCCAGGACAAATGGAGTGGACCCTATCCTATCATTGAGAAAAAGGGAGAAGTCACCTACTTGGTTGACTTTGGAACCCCCAGGAGCCCTCACAGGGTGATCCATGTAAATCGTTTGAAAGCATTTGTGGACAGGGAGGACATGAGCTTGCTCATGGCCAAAGATGGGGAACAGGAGGAAGAGAGTGACCCTCTCCCAGACCTACTTTCTCAGAACCCTGATGATGGTTCAGTTGATGGAGTAGCCTTGGCGGGCAGCCTCACTGACCAGCAACAGATGGACTGCAGACAAGTTTTGCAAGCCCACAGGCATTTGTTTTCACTCACACCCAGCCAGACTAACTGGTGTACCCATGTGGTGGACACTGGTGACAGTCTGCCTGTGAAGAATAAGATCTACAGGCAACCTGACCATGTCAGGGATTGCATCAAGGCTGAGGTGCAAAAGATGTTGGAGCTTGGAGTGATTGAGCCATCAGAGAGCCCATGGGCCAGCCCAGTAGTCCTTGTGCCAAAACCTCATACCCAAGATGGAAAGAGAGAAATGAGATTTTGCGTGGACTACAGGGGTCTCAATGCTGTCACTAGGACAGATGCTCACCCCATTCCAAGAGCAGATGAGCTCATTGACAGATTGGCTTCTGCCAAGTTTCTGAGCACATTTGATCTGACAGCTGGCTACTGGCAAATCAGACTAGCTGAGGAGTCAAAAGCCAAAACAGCATTCTCTACCCCTAGTGGACATTATCAGTTTGTGGTAATGCCCTTTGGTTTGAAGAATGCACCTGCCACTTTCCAAAGGTTGGTGAACCAAGTCCTTGCTGGGTTGGATGACTTTTGTGCAGCGTATCTAGATGATATTGCTGTCTTTAGCTCCACCTGGGAGGATCACCTGATCCACCTGAAGAAGGTTTTGGAGGCCCTGCAAAAGGCAGGCCTAACTATCAAGGCTACTAAGTGCCAGATAGGGCAGAGTAAGGTTGTGTACCTGGGCCACCTAGTTGGTGGGGGTCAGGTTCAACCACTGGAGAGCAAAATCCAGACCATCCAGGACTGGGCTCCTCCAGTTACCCAGACACAAGTCAGAGCCTTCTTGGGCCTGACTGGGTATTACAGAAAGTTTGTGAAAAACTATGGGTCTATAGTGACACCATTAAATGACTTGACATCCAAGAAGATGCCAAAAAAGGTTCAGTGGACAGCTAGCTGTCAAAAGGCATTTGAAGACCTGAAGAAGGCCATGTGCTCTGCACCTATCCTGAAGAGTCCTGACTACTCCAAACAGTTCATTGTACAGACAGATGCTTCTGAGTTGGGGGTGGGAGCTGTGCTCTCACAACTTAATCAAGATGGTCAAGACCAGCCCATTGCTTTCATTAGCAGAAGGCTAACCCCCAGAGAGAAACGTTGGTCAGCCATTGAGAGGGAGGCCTTTGCTGTGGTTTGGGCCCTGAAGAAGTTGAGGTCCTACTTGTTTGGAACTCACTTCCTAGTTCAGACAGACCATAAGCCCCTCTTGTGGCTAAATCAGATGAAGGGTGAAAACCCCAAACTACTCAGGTGGTCCATTTCCCTACAGGGGATGGACTTTACAGTGGAGCACCGCCCAGGGACTGACCATGGTAATGCAGATGGTCTCTCCAGGTACTTCCACTTAGAACATGAAGACTTATCTGGTCAAGGTTAGTTTAATGTCCCTGCGTTTGGGGGGGGGGTTGTGTAGGAGAGTAGGGTCTGCTATCCTATGGTCACCCCACATTTTTGCTTTTTGCTTCACTGGTTTGCGACTATTGAGGCTGTGGGCCTGCTGATCAGACCCCCAGCCTGCTGTTCTCTCACTAAATTACTAATACATGTGCTATAGGTACATACCACAATTGGAAATGGACTCCTTGTCAGCCCCTGTATAATGCACTATAGGTGCCCAGGGCATAGGGGCCACCAAGGCCTACCAGGGGCTGCAGCATATCTTTTGCCACCCCTGGCTGGTTCTTAAATTGACACAACTGGCTGATCCCTCAGCTGGGGTAAGGTGGTGTAATCACCCCTTGCTTAGGTATAGTATACCTATATCTAAACCTATATCTGGACACATATAAACCTGTGAGCCACTCCTATGGAAGGCCTCATCAATCCTGGAGGCAGAGTGCGTGGTTTAATGTGAGATGGAGCTCTAGCATGAGCTGAGCCTGTCTGCAGCCGTCGGGAACAACTCCCTAAGCTGTTTCAGGATAAGGCCATACCATATACTCTTAAGTGCCTTATAATCCTCGCGGTTATATAGCAACTTTGGTTTGGCTTTATCAAAACATGTCGTGTAAGGTGTCATACGATTTGGAATACTATCCCCTCGCCAGTTCTGGCGACGGGGATAGCATTCCACCCCTCTAGAGGGGTAAGACATGTTACTTTACTTAAATGCGGTTAATTTCTAAAAGGGCCTTAGATCCACAAAATGGATGCCTCTGCCACAGACACGAGTCTGACCCCCTGCAGCTGACCGAAACTCAGCCAAATGGGGCCTGGACAAAGGGTTTCCTGTCGCAGGGGGGTTTTACCACCCTCCAGACAGGAGATAGTGGATTGTAGCAGGGAGGTCTGAAAGAAACCAGACACTGCTTGGGGCGCACAAGGCTGCCCCTTGCATAATCCGGCCAAACCGGTTCTGGGGCACTCCAGCCCTCGTGCCAGGGCGGCCTGGATCAAAGGAAGGGGGTGTATCCACCCACTTCCTGGGTCCCACCCATAGGGGGGGACCTAGCAGGTAATCACGCCCCCCAGATTCGAATAAGAGTGGGAGCAGTGCCAATGCACTTTAGATTTCCTGAAGAAACATAAGAAACGAAACTCTGGACCCTTGGACCTCCTACTCAACGTGGAAGTCCGAAGAATCTCCCTTGTGGTCAAGGAGTGACCACCCTGTGCAAACAGGCACCATCCATCCATCGACGTCTGCTTTGTTGCAGTTCCCGCCGGAACTCGAGCGACAGAGATCGACGAGATCAAGCTTGCCTGCCTTCCAACAGCCCGATCCACAGTCCCTGCAGAGCTGAGACCCGTGGAGGCGACCGGAAGCGTGGGGCACGCCATCTTGAATTGACCACGAGACGCTGACCGTGCAGCCCACGAGTGACCCTCGAAGCTGTACACCGGGGTTTGAGAAGCCCCCACCCTGAGCCACTCTTGCACCGAAGTTCAGCCCTCCACACTCGACGAGTGCTGCGTGGGGCCCTTCTGCTCCATTTGGCTCAACGCGTTGGCCCGGTCACTTGCCAGCTGGCTAGTGGTCCCTGTGCCGACGAAACTACGAAGACGACTTGTGATTCTGGTTACCCCAGACTTGCACCAGCTCCCCTGAAAAGGAGCCCCCACTCTGACCCTCCTGGTTCGAGTGAGAAGCAATCTCCCGGTTCCGCGTGGATTGCTCTTGCCAAGTGTTGTTTGCTCCAAACTTGAAGCCGACTGCGCCGACGGTGAGAGCCCTCGTGGGACAGATCGTGACCCGCTCCTGGACGTCGCAGATGCCCCAGAGCCCACGTGACAGCGGAGAGAAGCTCCTCGACGACCACCTGATTGCGCCCGACATTGCCTGGTTCCGTCCTGGTTCCACCCTGGTCACTGCTGAGTGACCCAGACTCTGTCCCCTCTGCTTTCAGGTACTTTTCGACTCGAGTCCACCCTTGGACTCCACCGGACACTTCTCTTTCACCCCGCCTGCAGCCCTTTCAGCTTCAAGCACCAAGAGCCTGCGTGACGAAACCCGACTCAACTTCGACCCTGTGCACCCGCTTCCTGTGGGTGAGGTAACTTTGCTCCGCCGGTGTTCCCACACTGGTACACATCTCTAGGGTCTGTGTCTTAAGTTTTGTTCCTCTAGGTTCAGCAGAAGTGTCCTTAAACTTTAACTTTACAACTTTTACGCACCATTGGTTAACATTGGTGCATGCGTGCGCTTCCCGCACTGCACCCGAATCCCGCGGGCTTTTCCCGACTTCAGCACTGCTTGTCCTGACTGCTCCCAGCGATTCTCTAGGCCCTAGGCCTAACCACTGTTCGATTGGTATCTCTTATACCACTTGTTTAGTATATGGTTTGAGTGGCCCCCCGCCCTCATCCATAATTGTGCAACTTTGTATGTTTAAACTGTGCTTTTGATTTAACGCTTGTGCCCCTTTATTCATAAAGAGTACTGGGGATTGTTTTTAGTAATAAACACATATATTTTTATAATATATACTTGTGTGGTGTCCTTTCATTTGATATTACAGGATTGTATGTGGTAAAACAGCTCGCTTAACACGACCTCTTAAGTTAAGCCTTTAGGCTGCTTAGTCCATGCTACCCCTAGGATAGCTTGTCTAATAAGGTTGACTTACAACCAGACACCATAAGGGATTGTTTGGTCTGATAATCGGTGGTTCCAGAATTGGAAACATCACCTATCAGGCCAACTTCTCACAATAAGTTATTCAGTTATTTGGGTAGAGAAGGGTAGGCGGCGGGATATTTAAGGGAAAAGGGTTTGTATTTATATAGCGCTTGCTACCCCTGATGGGGTTTTGAAGCGCAAGTAGCACGCTACTCTGGAACCAATCAGGATTAGTGTTGAATTAGTATGGTGAAACATGAAAGTAATTTTAGAGGTGGATATGTTAGTCAGTTATTTGTATTGAGAAGGGTTGGGGAGGTGTAGAAAAGAGGGAAGAGTTTAGAAAGGTTTGTTTTGGGGGATCGGTATAGTAAAAGAGATGTAAGATGATGCAAGGAGGGGTAGAGTAGGAGAGAGTCTAGAAGGGGTTATTTTGGGGATCATAGTAGTGGTATGGTGTTTGGGGTTAAATGAGAGAATGGATGTAGAGGATATATTGAGCGAAGTATAGGATGAGAAATAGGGCAGTGCATTGGAAATGCTAAATTAGAAGAAAGTGATAAATATATAGATCCATAAGTACATTGAAAGTATATAGATGCATAAAGGTGGTATGTATATTGGGCAGCATTCCTGGCCCTGGGCTCATACAGGCTCAAACAGGCAACTGCCCTCGTCTTCTCCACCCTTAACAGGCTCAAACAGGCAACTGCCCATGTCCTCTCCGCCCTTAGCCTTGATGCTCGGGCTTAGACGCCCTAACCCTGGCCTTTTGTAGCCCCAGTAATCGGGTGACCTTGTCAGCCAATGGGAACCCTAGCCCTAACACTATCCAATCACAACACTAGCCCTAAAAATCTAGAACCAATAGGAAACCAGGACCTTACAGCCAATCTTAGCCCTAGTCCAAGCACCCAATCAGTTCAAGAACCCTAATCTCTACGTACAATAGAGGCCCTGGCCCTACCAGTAGTCCCACCCCAAATCCAAGCAACCAATGGCACAGGAAGCCCTTCTCCCTACTTCCAATAGAAAGCCTAACCCTACTCTTAGTCCCACAACTAATCACACCAGAAGCCCTAATCGCTACTTTCAATTAAAAGTCTAACCCTAGCCCTAGTCCCACCTTAGTCCCAACAACCAATAACACAGGAAACCCTAGTCCATACTTCCAATAGAAATCCTAGCCCTAGTCCCAACCGTACATTGATTGAATCACAGACCCAGAAACCAATCAGAACACTCAAATACCCAACCAATGAGGACACTAACCCTAATCCAATAGAAACATCAGATACAACCACCAATCAGTGTACACATGTACCAAACAATATCAGACCATATAAGTTCCCAGCGACCTCAGACAAGGTTTGCTGGCCAGGGAGTTGGAAGCTGCTTTTCCTGTTCAGAATCTCATAGGAGACAGACAGGCTCAATCCACACTTTGGACTTCAGCAGGTAAAGGCCTCACTAACTTGAAATCTAACAATACTGTTAGAATAAAACTTTACTCCCTCTCCTGGCCAAAGAACGAAGTGCACAGTCCCTAGTAAGGAATATGCTACTTACCAGTATGCATCTGTTCTTGGCATGTAGGGCTGCTGACATTCATATCTGTGCATAGATCGCCGCCTAGTGTTGGGTCCGGATGATTGCACCTTGTTGTCCTGGAAGAGTCTTGGAAGTATCACGAGATAGGTGACTCCTCCCCTGGACTACAGTGCGCATGGGCATCTTCTCCATCCTCAGATTGTTTTTCGCCATTGTGGCAGAGATGGAGTATAGAAAAGTAAGAGATGGCCATGCAAAAGAGAATCCTGCAGCTGCGACAGGCACCGGGGAGGAGGGCGGGCGATATGAACGTCAGCAGCCCTACATGCCAAGAACAGATGCATACTGGTAAGTAGCATTTTCTGTTCGAGGCATGTGGGCTGCTGAATTCATATCTTAGCATAGACTGTATAGCAGTATCTCCTCTAGCGGTGGTCACCTGTACCAGCTGCAGCAGTTTGAAAAAGAGTTTTAAGGACAGCCTGGCCTACAGCAGCTTGCTGCTTTGTTTGCACATCTACACAGTAGTGTTTGGTGAAAGTGTGTATTGTAGACCATGTAGCCGCCCTACATATGTCTTCAAGAGAAATATTTCCTAGGAAAGCCATGGATGCCCCCATTTTACGCATAGAGTGGGCTTTTGGGGGAACTGTTAGAGTGCGTTTAGCCTTTTGATAGCATATTTGAATGCACTTAACTATCCACCTGGCTATTCCTGATTTTGAGATGGGGTTACCCTTACGTTGTGGTGAGAAAGCAACAAATAGTGGTTTTGTTTTCCTAAATGATTTAGTCCTGTCAACATAATATAGCAGAGCTCTCCTTACATCTAGTGTGTGTAGGGCTCTTTCAGCTACTGATTGCGGGTTTTGAAAGAAAACTGGCAATTCTATGGATTGATTGATATGGAAAGTGGATATGACTTTTGGCATGAACTTCGGGTTGGTCCGAAGTACTACCTTATTTGCATGTATTTGCATGAAAGGTTCTTGAATGGTTAATGCTTGTAGCTCACTCACTCGCGTGAGGGAGGTAATGGCAATCAACAATGCCACCTTCCATGTTAGAAATTGTAGTTCACATGAATGGAGTGGTTCGAAAGGAGGTCCCATAAGTCTGGTAAGTACTATATTTAAGTTCCAGACTGGTAAAGGTGGGTGCTTTGGAGGGATTATCCTTTTAAATCCTTCCATAAAAGCTTTGATTGGGGAGTACTCCAAACAAGGACATGTGTTGTCTGTTTTGGAGATATGCTGCCATAGCAGCAAGATGTAGCCTTATGGAAGAGTATGCTAGATTGCATCTTTGAAGATGTAACAGGAAACAGATAATTTTTTGGATGGAAGCATCTAATGGATTGATTTGGTTATTATTGCAATAAATTACAAATCTTTTCCATTTCGCTGCATAGCATGCTTTGGTAGTTGGCCGTCTTGCTTCCTTGATAATGTTCATACAGTCTGGAGGCAAGTTAAGGAACCCGAACTCTAAGACTTCAGGAGCCAGATCGCTAGGTTCATCTGATTGGGATCTGGGTGCCTGATTTCTCCATGGTTCTGAGTTAAAAGATGTGGCGAGAGGCGCAGTCTTTGGTGGGGAACTACTGAAAGTTCCAGGAGCGTCGTGTACCATGGTTGTCTTGCCCATGTGGGAGCAACCAGGATCATTGTGAGTAACTGCTGGCGTAGTTTGCGTGCCAACAGCGGAATCAGTGGAGCTGGTGGAAAAGCGTACGCAAATCTGCCTCACCAGTTCATCCATATCGCATTGCCCTGTGACAACGGATGTGGGAACCTGGCGGCAAAGTACTGGCATTTTGTGTTTTCCTGTCAGGTGTTCTGCTAGGAGAAAAATGTTTTTGGGAATTGCCCACCTCCATATGCTCTGTGCTAGGTAAGACAGCTGTCGAGAGTGTCTCCCTCCTTGTTTCTGGATGTAATACATGGCTGTCATGTTGTCCGTCCGGATCAACACAGTCTTGTTGTACAAATATTTTTGGAATGCTTTCAGTGCTAGAAATAATGCTAGCAACTCTAGTTGGTTGATATGCAGCTATTTCTGTTTGTTTGTCCAGAGCCCTTGGACTGTGTATTGAAGTAGGTGGGCTCCCCAACCTGTCAGTGATGCGTCCGCTGCGAGTACTACTTGCGGAACCGGCTCTTGGAACAGTCGCCCCTTGGAAAGGTTTTGTGGGTTCCACCACTGCAGAGAGTTGTAAGCGCGACTGTCTACCAACACTAGGTCTTTTAGTTGTCCTTGAGCCTGGTTCCACTGCCGTGCCAGGCATTCTTGTAAGGGACGCATTTGAAGTCGGGTATGAGGGACAATAAATATTCAGGAGACCATCATGCCTATGAGCTGCATGAACACTCGAGCTTACAAAAAGTGTTGTGGCTGAAATTTTGGAATGAGAGTCTTCATGTTGGCTATCCTGGCTGGATTTGGATATGCCTTTGCTACTGAGGTATCCATTGCAGCTCCCAGATATTGCTGTATGTGGGAGGGCTGCAGATGTGATTTTGGGTAATTCATGGAAAAACCCAGACTGTGCAGCAGCTGGAGTGTGTGAGATGTATGGCTTGCACACTGCGCGTACGAGTTGGCCTTTATGAGCCAATCATCGAGGTATGGAAACACGTGGATGTGTTGCCTTCTGAGGTGTGCTGCTACTACCGCTAGGCATTTTGTGAAAACTCTTGGGGCTGTAGTCACCTCGAAGGGGAGAACTTTGAATTGGTAGTGGTGACCTTTTATTGTGAACCTGAGGTATTTCCTGTGAGCTGGATGTATAGGGATGTGAAAGTATGCATCTTTGAGGTCTAATGTAGCAAGGAAGTCGCCTTGCTGGAGTAACGGGAGTAATTGTTGTAGAGTGATCATACGGAAATGCTCTGAGAGTATGTATTGGTTCAGAGGTCTGAGGTCCAGTATGGGTCTGAGGGATCCATCCTTTTTGGGAATTAGGAAGTACAGAGAGTATACTCCTGTCCTCTGGTGTTGAAAAGGGACTGGTCCTATCGCTCCCTTTTGTATCATGGACGCGACCTCTTGTTGTAACAGTGTGATGTGTTCTTTGGATATAGGACGGTGTTTGGGTGGTTTGTTTGTTTGGATAATTTGTCTCACCCACCTGTCTGTGGTAATGGAGTTCCACACTGGTAGGAATTGTTTGATTCTGCCTTCAACTGGTGTTGGATGGTCTGGAGGGAGTGTGATGAAGTCACTGTTTGGCAGCAGTGGAGGCTCTGGGGTTATTGCCGCTACGTCCTCTGCCCTTGTTATTGTTGCCCCTATAACCTCCTCTGTTGGAGCCTTTATTAAAGGAACTTTGGGTGTTGCTTTTGTATGTAAAGGAAGTTTGTGATGTGTTGCCTCTTGCTGAGCCTCTGCAGGAGGAGAGACGAAAGGAACCTCTATGTTGTTGAAACTGAAGTGCGCCCATAGACTTAGCAGTTTCGGTATCTTTTTTTATATTGTCTAAGATGGTATCTACCGCAGGGCCAAACAGGAAATCTTGGTTAACTGGTTGGTTGAGGATGGTGGATTGCACCTCGTTTTTAAAACTAGAGATGCATAGCCACGCGTGTCTGCGTAGTAATACGCTAGTATTAATGGACCTGGCTGATGTGTCAGCTGCGTCTAGTGCACATTTAATGGAAGCATTAGTTATAAATTTGCCTTCCTGTATGAGGTCGTTAGCCTGAAAAGGTTCTGGCAGGTGTTGCAGTAAACATTCAAGTTGATCGTAATGTGCTCTATCGTAGCGTGCTAGTAGAGCTTGGGTGTTCGCAATCCTCCATGAATTAGCAGCCTGTGAGGCTACTCTTTTGCCTGAGGCTTCTAAAATCTTAGACTCTTTGTCAGGAGGGGGAGCATCTCCTGTTTGTGAGTTAGCTCTCTTTCGAGCGTTTGCTACTACTAGTGAGTCTAAAGGCAACTGGGATTTAATATAAGTAGGGTCTCTAGGGGCTGCTTTATACTTCTCAATTCTGGGATTGACGCGCTCTGACTGGGTCTTTGAATATGTCTGGCGCGTGTTTTAGTACCCCTTCTAACATAGGAAGTGTCATGACATTTTTCTCAGAAGTAGGAAAAGTGTCAAATAGAAAATCTTCTTCTATTGGGTCAGTGTGCATGTCGACATTGTGGTATTTTGCTGCCCTATCCAGCAGTTGGTTAAAAACAATAGTGTCGTCAGTAGGCGACGGCTTTGTAGGGTACGGGGAGGTGTCTGGGATGGGTTGTGTGTCATATGGATCATTCTGGTCATCCCATGTGTCATCCTGCGCATCAGGATCCTCTGGTTCATCAAAATTATCCTGAGGATCTTCATCCATGTTATCTCCATCATTATAATCTGAATGTGTAGGAGAGTAGGGCACAAAAGGCATATTAGGAAAGAAAGGAGGAGGAGTAAAAGGCCTTGAGGGAGATGTCCCGAATTCTTTTTCTTTGGAGGAACAGGGGAAGGAGTGTCCGTGTCCAATGGTCTCTTTTTCCGGTGATAAACTGTAACGTGTCCTGTTTCAGGGTCTATATACAGTTTAGGTTGTTCCTCAGTTACTGGATCAGGCTGGAAGAGTTCTTCCTCAACTGTCCGTGGCTTTGGCGCCGATGTTTTTGACTTAGTGACTTGTTTGTGACTTTTTGGCTCGAGGGCCTTTGGTTGTGGAGCTTTTTTCGGCTCGGCTGTTGCTTTCGGGTCGGTAACCTTTTTCGGTTGGACGTCCTTTGTTGGTTTAACAGTATTTTTCGGTTCAGCGACCTTTTTTGGGTCGACGACCTGTTTCGGATCGACTGGAGCTTTTGGTTCGATATGTTTGGGTGTTTGGGCTTGTTTATTATGCTCGAAGGCCTTTTTCGGCTCAATGTTTTTGGTCGAGTCAATGGCTTTTTTCGGCTCGACGGGCTTTGTAGTTTGATCCTGTTTTTGTTGATCTACACTCTTTTTAGGCTCGACGGCCTTCTTTGGGTCGGGTGTTCTTTTTGGATCGACGACCTGTTTTGGTTCGAGGCTCTTCTTTGGCTCGATAGCTTTCGGCTTAATAACCTTTTTGTGTTGGACGACCTTCTTTGGTTCGACCACCTTCTTCGGTTCGACGACCTTTGGTTCGACAACCTTCCTCGGTTCGACGACCTTTGGTTCGACGACCTTCTTCGATTCGACGACCTTCGGTTCGACAACCCTCTTGGGGTCGACAACCTTCTTGGGGAGAGTGGTACTCGGTCCAGGGCTATCAGAAGGCCTGGTTTTGGGCTTTGGAGCCGAGCCGGAAGGTGGGGCTTCTGAAGGAGCTTGTCGATCTCGGCTAAGGCCTTTAGGCGATGCTTCGACCGGAGCCTTGTCTTTTGGGATAAGTGGTGTTGGGGGCTGGGTTCTCATTTTTGCCCCGGCGTGATCTGGTCATTGAGTCCGACCGGTCCTCAACGGTAACGGTTTCCAGATCAGAGTCAGCTGCTTCAGGGAGGTCATGTTCATCATCGAAGATGTTCTCCCGTTCCGGTGCCGGCCGCTGCATCTCTTGCCTAGCGGCCCGTCGATTCCGGATGGTCTTCTTCGAACGGAATTGAGCACACGCTGGGCAATTTTCTTCGTTGTGCTCTGGTGATAAGCACTTGTTGCATACTGTATGTTTGTCAGTATGCCGAAATTTGGAGTGGCATTGTGGGCACCTTTTGAAAGGGCTCCTTTCCATCGACAGCAGGCCCACGTGGCGTCAGAAAGGCCCAACGGCCCGCGTCGATGACCGGATCGAGATGGAATGTTTGGTTGGGTCAAGAAGTACCGAACGAGAACAATATCCTCGAAGTAGAAGGCCTTTTGGCCTTAGAAAGTAGTTTAGTTTCGGTTCCGAAGTTGGAGGAGAGGAATAACAACCTAACCCAATGGCGGAAAAAAAACAATCTAAGGATGGAGAGGATGCCCATGCGCACTGTAGTCCAGGGGAGGAGTCACCTATCTCGTGATACTTTGAAGACTCTTCCAGGACAACAAGGTGCAATCCTCCGGACCAAACACTAGGCAGCGATCTATGCTAAGATATGAATTCAGAAGCCCACATGCCTCGAACACACAGTTTAAACAGCTCACAGAAGCATCCTCTGATGTAGAACATCCCTGTTGCTGGGGGGGAAGCAGGGGGGCTGGTTTCACTGGCTTGTGAACACAAAATGGTGGCTGGGGTTGCACTGTTTATTATACAGGTCTTTGCACAGAGCAAAGGAGAAATTTTGAGGGTAAACTGAAAGTCATCAGCAATGAGAGGGAAAAACTACAGAATTTGGACTGCAAATCCCACAATTCAACACGTTAAATGGAAGCCATCATGGGCAGGAAAAAACACAGGTTTAAAACACAAAACAGGTGATAAAATATCCAATCACAGGCAGGTTAAAACTACAATTTTAAACTGTAACAATCACAGGCAAAGACAGAAATCACAGAAAAGGAAAATCGTTTTTTTAAAAACTTTTGTTTTGGGGAAGAGACAGCACTAGTCTGCCTCCTTACCACTTCCTGGACTCTGCTAACTGCAATCTGGGGCTAAGGAAGGCTGCAACTCACAAGATGGAGGAGAATGTCACCTTTAGTCGAGGCCAGAAAGAAAGGGGAAGATCTTTGTGTTTGTGTTGACTTAAGGCCCTTGAACAAGGAGATCTGGATAGACTCCCATCCTTTACCTAGAATAAGTGATCTTCTTGCTTCCACCAAGGGTGCTTGTTACTTTACCAAGTTGGATTTAGCCAGTGCATACCACCAGGTAGAATTAGACCCTGGATTTCGTCATTTGACTGTTTTCATTTCCCCTTTAGGCACTTTCCGATAATGTCGTATGCCTTTTGGGCTGGCATCAGCAGCCTTTGTTTTTCAGAGAATCATGGTCAACATCCTTAAAGGGGTTGAGGGTGTCTTAGTCTTTCAAGATGATGTACTGGTCTTTGGGAGTGATCTGGCCTCTCATAACTCTATTCTTGACAATGTTCTCACTCTCTTCAAGAAGAATGGTGTAGTACTCAAGGAAGAGAAGTGTGAGGTTCTCTGTGCTAAAGTGGAATATTTGGGTCATGTCATTTCTGAGGATGGTGTCTGTCCCAAGTCTGGGTTGTTAGCAGCTATCATATACTCCCCGGCTCCTGTAGACAAGACAGGTGTCAAATCTCTGTTGGGTCTGTGCCAGTATTACTCGAGATTTGTCCTTAATTTTGCTTCAATTGTCAGACCCATCAGCAATCTACTCAAAAAAGAGGTGAAGTTTTAATGGTGCAGTGATTGTGAAGATGCTCTCAATACCATTAAATCTTCCTTAAGGGATGATTCTGTACTTAAGCCGTTTGATCCTAATCTTCCTCGCTGTGTCACTGTGGATGCCAGACAAGTAGGTCTAGGTGCCATGTTGTCTCAGACTGACAGAGGAGTTGAGAACACTATATGTTTTGCTTCAAGAGTACTGAGATCTGCTGAGCTTCAGTACTGTCATAGAGAGGGAGTTGTTAGCCTGCACGTGGGCTATTGAGAAGTTTCGTTCATACATTTGGGGAAAAGGGTTTTTATTGCAGACTGAACACAAGCCTTTAGTTAATATCCTTGGAGGGGGAATGAGCAAATGTTCTACTCCCAGGATCCTTTGCATGGTCTCAAAACTCCTCCAGTATCAGTTTGATGTCCAACATATATCTGGGGGAAGGAATGGACAAGCTGATTTCTTGTCTAGATTTCCGGTTAAGTCTGAAGAACTTGAAAATTTCAATTTATATGATTTTTCAAATGAGGACTGTGAAGATTGTTTAGATGCAACGTTGGAGGTATCTTGTTTGAATCTATGCTCAGAGAATGAATGGTTGGGAGCCATGGAGTCTGACTGTGTGCTTCAAGAAGTGTGCTCTCATGTGATTGAAGGGTGGCCTAGGGAGAAGATTGTTAATTCTCTTGTTCAACCGTTCTGGAAGGTTCAAGATGAACTTACTCTGGAAGATGGTTTACTCCTTAGAGGTGATAAATTTGTTCCTCCCCATGTTTTTCGCATTGAAATAATACAGAGCTCATGAAGGTCATCTTGGCTGCACCCTCATGAAGCGTCGCATAAGAGACACTTACTGGTGGCCAAGGATGGACTCTGAAATTGAGGATGCCGTTTCAAAATGTTATGTCTGTGATGCAGCTGACAAAAATTTCAAAGTGTCAGTTCCTCCACTGATGCCAATCGAGTGCCGGCAGGGACCTTGGTTGAAGCTTGGAAAACACATCATGGGAACTTATGACAATCTTCAGGGGGGTGTACGGTTTGTATGGGTTCTTATGGACTATGCATCCAAATGGCCTGAGGTTAGGTTGGTCAGGGAGGATAACACCAAGGCCATTGTCTCATTTCTGAAAGAAGTGTGGTTGAGAGAAGGGTGTCCAGAAATCCTTGTCTCTGACAATGGCACACAATTTGTGAGTCATGAGTTCAAAAGTTTTCTGTTGGAATCAAGAGTCAAACACTGTAAAACGTCTTTGTATCATCCCCAGTCAAATGGACTTGTGGAGAGAATGAATCAAGTGATTGGGGCGTGCATTAGATGGGCAAGAGCGGGGAATCATGATGTTCAGAAGGCTCTTGACAGTTTGATTTGGTTCTATAGGACGGCACCTCCCTCTTCCACCAAAGTTTGTCCCTTCGAATTGTTAAAGGGAGAAATGCCAATACCAGTTTCAGGACTGTGTGGATGAGTAAGTGGGTAAAGTCTGATTCAGATGTTTCCAAATTGATATCTACAGTGTTTGAAAATATGACTGATTTCTCAGGTCAAACAAAAGGAATGGTTTGACACCAAGAAAGCAGCGAAGTCTGTTCCTCTCGTGGTAGGGGACATGGTCAAAATAAAATCTCCTGTGCATACAAGGAAAGGTGACTGTAAATTCAGTGAACCTATTAAAGTTATTAAAATTGTTGGAATGCTGTTAAGGTCTCGGGAGGACATTGGTGGAACCTTAACAGGATTGTGAAGGTCTGCATCAAAGTCTCAGCCTCCCATTGTCTAGCCTCTGAACTTCTGGCTCAGACCAAACCATCGTCAGACGGAGTTTCAGACAAATAGTTAGACCTGCTAGATATAGAAATTAATTCTTGTATTGTGTTTTGTTTTGGGAAGAAGGAAGATATGTTATACTTTATGTATCTGTTCACTTTGCTTTACTGTACTGTGAATGCTTTACTTACAATGTTCTTAGAATGTTTCTAGCTCCTAGCAACTGTGCAGTGATTAAGTTGAGCTGGAGCTGCTGTGGGAATTGGTGCTCACCTTTTCTCTCCTCCATGTAGCCTTAATATACCTTCATACTTCAACCATGGCCAGCATGATCACTACAACAACCTTAGAAAGCTCTCTAAGTGGTAGCTGTGGAGAGCAGCAATCACGCTTAGTCCAGAAGGAGTTAAAGCAGCTTGTTTTACCAGAACACAATCTAATAGGTATAGATTAAGTGAAAAAGAACCACACAGTGTATTTATAAAAAATATATATTGATTAAAAGACACTCATTAACACATACGGATAACTCCTAGCTGGAGATATCCACAATGCACACAATACTTTGATAGAAAAGGTAAGTATCACAGAATACATAGTGGTCACCAGGGGGAGACCAAACCATATACTAAAATAGTGGTATGCAAACCACGACTCGAGTCAAGACTGTACCCAGAAGACGTAGAAATGCCGGGCACACAAGGAACCACCGAGGTAAGTAACCAGGACCCCCACAGTGACTGTGTGCAGAGTGGGATCCCGACAGCAGGTTTAATGCAAGTCAATGGGCAAGTCACGGTTGTAATTTTAAAGAAGAAGGACTCTTCCCAGTGGACCCTGAAGAAATCCTGTGGAAGACAGAAGGTTGGAGAGGCCACCCCACCCGAGGATACCTTAGGAACCAGGATACCATCACCAGGGAAGCCGGGTGCATAGCTGTGAAGTGGCATCGGAAACCGCTGTCAAACTCACTGGAGGACTTCAGTTTGACGCCGCTGCTGAAGAAGGTCAAAGTGTCCAGTGGAACCCAAAGGTAGGTTCAAGTCGAGAAGTACCTGCAAGCAGAGGGGGCAGAGTCTATGCCATTTGGAAGTGACCAGGAGGCCTGGAAGACGAATTCCACCGAAGTTGAGTGTTACAGGAGAGCTGATGGTGACCTTGAAACTGCAGCTGTGCGGACCAGTCGATGATGTCGAAGACCAGGAGCCGTGCATGAGCTGTCCCATGTCGGATGTTGAGAGTTCGGGGTTCATCGGAAGCACCAACAAGCCTTTGCAACTGTAACCAACGTGATAAGTGAAGAAGGTACAGTGTCAGGACCAGCAAGGTCAAGGAGACTCACCACAAGCAGGGGAGTCAGGGCAGGCCCGAGCAATCAGATAGCCCATAGAAATCGAAGAAGACCCTCAGGAGGACCCACAGGCCGGAGGCACGGGAGTCGCAAGAGGACCTCGAGCAGCTCACCAAGAAGGAAGGCCCACGGTGCAAGTGATGCGATGAGGACGAAGATCTTGGTCACAGGAGATGCTTGAGGTTAGAGCTACTTGGAGCCTGAAGATCTTGATAGAAGGACGCGAACAAGCTTCTGCAACTGCAAGTTGACGCAGTGCACAGGGGTTTGGTTCCGGCGCCCTGATGAGCGATACTGGCCTCAAACTTGGTGAGAGGACAGGGCAGGCCTCGAGGGATGTGAAGAATCACCACCTTTGTTACTGAGCCTTTCCGAGTCTGTGGGAGCCCAGGATCAGCAGACTTTTCAGCTTAGATGGGGTGCCTGCAGATGCTGGGAAGTGACTCCTTCACTTTAAGGGAGATTCCTTCAGGTGTTTTGGATGCCCACAAGCCTTGGATGGTTCCTGTATTGAGCACAGGCACCAATGTTGCAGCAGACAAGCAGGGAGACAAGATTAGGAACAGCAGGAGTCTCCCCAGTTGCAGCCTTGATGCCCAGAGCGAAGTCCAGAGTGTCCAGACTGTCGAAGAAGTGGGGTCTTGAAATTAATCTTGTCCCACGACGAATCTAGGGTCCCGCCCTCATGTAAGCTCTTAAGTACCCTAAGGAAAGGGTTGGCACGATTCAGGGTTCCCTCCCAAGGGAGGGGTCGGACAGAGGAGAGGATACTCTCTTGTCCTTTATCCAGTTTTGCACCAGAGCGGGAGCCAATGGCTCCCTGAGCTGGTTTGAACTGGACTATGCAAGGAGGGCGCCAAGTGTGACTTTCAGGCAGACTGAGTGGCGCTGTCAAGCGCTCCTACCCGGAACCAATACATTAAACCCTGTCTGGGAGGTGGCCACTCTTCCCTGTGACAGGATACCTATTGTTCTGCCTTTCCCCTGCTCGAGCTTGGCTCAGCAGGAGGAGGGCAAAACCGTGTCTCTGGTCGGCAGCAGCCATGTTGTGCTGTCCGGGTCTAGAAGACTGGTACCGGGGAGCACTGAGGGCCTCCCAGAGGAGATTTTCATTGCATGGAACCATACCTTGGGGTATGATTCCAACATGTTTGATACCAAACATGACCGGGTTCGTTACAACCAGTTTAGAGATGTCAACGCGTAATGACGCATGGCCACTCTATGTATCATAATGGTGATGCACTTACAACCCGGGAGAATGGACTCCGATGGTTGTAGGGGTGTCCTGCTCATGCAGAGGCACCTCACACTTAGAACCGAGAACCCTGCCTTCAGGATTGAAAGGCCTGCTTTAGGGGTGACTTATAGATTTTAAGTGCAGTGACCTTAAATATAGGGAAACCTATATCATTTGTAAGTGGTGCTAGCACCAGCTTATACAGACTGCAATGGCAGGCCCGTAGCTACAGTTTGAGTGGTCCCTCATGGGTGACATAATGCATGCTTAAGCCCATGGGAGACCCCTGGTGTACCTATGCCCTGGGTACCTGAGTACCATATACTAGGAACTTATAACGGTACACCAGTGTACAATCTGGGATGTAAAGTACTTACCATGCCAAATTGAGGGAGAAAGCACAGAGACTGGGGTCCTGATTAGCAGGATCCCAGTCAGACTAGGCAGTAACAGCTTAGCACCAGGCAAAAAGAGGAGGTAACCATAAAGCAGATCATACTTTCCTACAATCAGGTACTGCATGGTTCTGTGGGATGCTGCCGTATTTATCCTGGATTCAAACATTTTGCTCCACAGGCTGAGCAGTGGGGAAGGTTCTGTTCCATACCAAAAGTGACCATTAAAGAAAAAAGAGCGACCCCTCAACAAGCCAAGGGGATAGGGTCGGTTAGGAGATAAACATTACAGACTCCCTTGGTCCAAGAGTCCGTTACAAAGTGCAGGGAGAAAAATCTGAAAAAAGGGTGTAATTTTGCAAAAATAGCCAGATAGAAAATAAATCTATAGATATATATTTTCCGTGAGAGAGCCGACATTTTAGGAAGTTTGATGTCAATTCACCTCTGCATGTTCTCTCTTTAGTTTCCTGTTAGGATCCTCATCTCTACTCTCCCGCTAATAGCCCCTCCCTTACCCCTTTGGGCAAAACCATCATTACTCACACAGATGTTGCTCAGATCACTCACCATCAACTCCCAGTCTGCGTCATTGATGAGCACCAGGATCCCCGGCCGCCTGAGAACAAAACAGAAAGAGGGAAGGATTGTGAGCGCAGAAGTCACAAGACCACAGAGACGAGACCGCAGCATGAAAGAGGCAGGATAAGAACCAGATGATATCAAAATAAATGAGGAGCCACAGGGTGGTGAGACCAGAGGACCATAACAGCGAAGGAACTGGAGCAACAGGATCAAAGAGCGAGAGAACTAGAGTCACACGAGAAGAGAGGCCACAATTAATCAATCAATCAATCAATCAATCAGGACATTTGTAAAGCGCACTACTTACCAGTGAGGGTCCCATGGCCCTGGGAGGGTTTGGGGGGGGGGGGGAGGGGAGCTGCTACTGCTCGAATAGCCAGGTCTTGAGGAGTTTTCTGAAGGTTAGCAGGTCCTGGATCTGCCGTAGGAGGATGGGGAGGGTGTTCCAGGTCTTGGCGGCGAGGTGGGAGAACGATCTGCCGCCGGAGGTCGCTCTTTGGATGCGGGGGACTGTGGCGAGGGCGAGGTCGGCGGAGCGGAGCTGGCGGTTGGTGGCGTAGAAGCTGAGTCGTCTGTTGAGGTATGCTGGTCCGGTGTTGTGGAGTGCCTTGTGTGCGTGAGTGAGGAGCTTGAAGGTGATCCTCTTGTTGACGGGGAGCCAGTGCAGGTCTCTCAGGTGGGGTGTGATGTAACTGCACCGAGGGATGTTGCAGATCAGGCTAGTGGAGGCGTTTTGAATGTGCTGGAGTCGTTTTAGGAGTTTGGCCGAGGCTCCTGCGTAGAGGGCGTTCCTGTAGTACAGTCTGCTGGTGACAAGGGCTTGGGTGACCGTTTTTCTTGTTTCGATGGGGATCCACCTGTAGATCTTGCGGAGCATGCGGAGGGTGTTGAAGCAGGAGGATGAGACGGCATTGACTCGCTTCGTAGAGAGAGTGGAGTCGAGGATGAACCCTAGGTTGTGTGCATGGTCGGTTGGTGTTGGAGCTATTGCCAGTGCGGTCGGCCACAAGGAGTAGCCCCAGGCCGAGGGGGTGGAGCCGAGGATGAGGACTTCCATCTTGTACGAGTTCTTCATCCACTCAGCGACGGCTTTCATTCCTCCGTGGAGGTTGGTTTTGGCGGTGAGGGGGTTCTTGGTGAGGGAGAGGATCAGCTGGGTGCCGTCGGCGTAGGAAATGATGTTGAGGTCGTGCAGTCGGGCAACGTGGGCGAGGGGTGCCATGTAGATGTTGAACAATGTTGGGCTGAGGGATGAGCCCTGGCGTCCGCAGCAGATGATCTCAGTGGCCTCAGAGCGGAAAGGGGGAGGCGAATGTTCTGGGTTCTGACAGAGAGGAAGGAGGTGGTCCAGTCCAGAGACTTGTCTTGGATTCCAGTGTCGTGGAGGCGTGTGCGTAGGGTACGGTGGCAGACGGTGTTGAAGGCGGCTGATAGGTTCAGGAGGCTGAGGGTCGCGGTTTCTCAGTTGTACAGCAGGGCCCTGATGTCATCGGTGGCGGTGAGGAGGGCAGTTTTGGTTGCTGCGAAACCCGGACTGGGATGGGTCCAGGATGCTGTTCTCCTTGAGGTAGCGGGCCAGTTGCCTGTTGACTGTCTTCTCGATGACTTCGCCGGGAACGGGAGCAGGGAGATGGGCCGGAAGTTCTTGAGGTCCTTGGGGTCCTCCTTGGGTTTCTTGAGTAAGGCGTTGATCTAGGCGTGCTTCCAGCTCTCTGGGAAGGTCGCTGTCTCGAAGGAGATGTTGATGGCTTTCCGGAGATGGGGTGCGATGGTGGTGCTGGCTTTGTTGAAGATGTGGTGAGGGCAAGGGTCTGACGGAGATCCGGAGTGGATGGTGTTCATGACTTTGATGGTGTCTTCATCATTTATGTTGGTCCAGGCGAGCAGGGGGTTGGTGCGGAATGTGGCCGTGGGGATGGAGGTCTCAGTGGTTGCCGGGGCGGCCGTGACGTTGAAGCTGTCATGGATGTCAGCGGTCCTGCGGTGGAAGAAGGTGGCAAGGGAGTCGCAAAGGTCTTGTAAAGGTGGGATGTAGTTGGTGTTGGAGAGTTCCTTCAAGATGTTGAAGAGCTCTTTGTTGTTGTGTGCGTTGGTGTCTAAGCGGTCCTTGAAGGAGGCCCTCTTGGTGGATCTGATGAGGTGGTGGTGCCTGCGGGTGGCATTCTTGTGGGCGGTGTGCCTGTCCGGTGTCTGTTCACGGTGCCATTTCTTCTCTAGCTTTCGGCAGGTTTGCTTGGAGGCCTGGAGGTCATCAGTGAACCAGCTGGCTTTCTTGTTGGAGAGTCTGTTGGAGGGGTTCGGGGTGAGGGTGTTGGTGCGGTCGTCAATCCATTGTCTGAGGTTGTGGGTGGCGGTGTCAGGGTCGGTGGGGGGCTCTGGGGGAGGGTAGTGGTTATCTGGTCTTCGGTGACTTTGCTCCAGCAGCGCCGGGGGATCTGTTGGGTGCGATGATGCGTGGTCGGTTTCCAGAAGGTGAAGTGGATGCAGCGATGGTCGGTCCAGTGGAGTTCAGTGGTGTGGTTGAAGGAGACGTGGGCGCTTGCGGAGAAGATGGGGTCAAGCGTGTGGCCGGCGGAGTGGGTGGGTGATGTGACGAGTTGTCGGAGTCCGAGGTTGGCGAGGTTGTCGATCAGGTTGGTGGAGTTGCGGTTGTTGTTGTTCTTGAGGTGGAAGTTAAGGTCCCCGAGAAGGATGTAGTCTGTGGAGGCGAGGGCGTGTGTGCTGACTAAGTCGGCGATGGAGTACTGAACTGTGGTCGGGGTCCAGGTGGTTTGTAGACCAGGGTTCCTCGGAGGGTGGTGTTAGGATCGGTGTGGATCTGGAAGTGCATGTATTCGGCGGTGCTGAGGGTGTCGTCAGTGTTGGTCGAGACTCTGAGGGTGTTCCTGTGGACGATGGCGATTCCTCCTCCTGTTCCGTTGGTGCAGTCCCTGCGAGTGATCTTGTAGCCGTCCAGGATGACTATGGTGAAGTCGGGAGCCGAGGAGGGGTTCAGCCAGGTCTCCGTCAGGAAGGCGACGTCAGGGGAGGTTGAGTCGAGTAGGTCCCAGAGTTCAACGGCGTGTTTGCGGGTGTAGCGAGTGTTGAGAAGAATGCATCAGAGGTAGTTGGGTTCTTTCCTGGTGGGTGGATTAGTGGGACGGATGCTGGTGAAGCTGCAGTTGCGGCAGGAGAAGGGTCCTTGCTACGTTTCGGGGCAGCCAGAAAGCAGGTGTGTGATCGTCCGATGTTGAGTATGTGGAGGGTGCTGGCAATGTAGCGGCGTCGGGTGTCGTGGCGTTCGCGGGGTCCAGGGGTTCTGGCGCTAGGCACGGACGTGCGCAGTCGGGCTTGCCTTAGGTGCGGCCGCAATATAAGGGGAGGTGGGAGGGAGGAGCAGCTGGGAGGCGGGAGTGGGGCAGTGAATGGGCACGCAGAGGGGGCATGGCCGCAGGGGAGGCAGCGGCGGGAAATGAGATGGAGCTAGCGGTGAAACAGTGAAAAAATGCACGAAAACGGAATAGGACAGCTGAACAAATAACCACAATGAAAAACAAAATACAAGGGGCACAAAACAAAATAAGATTGAGAAGGGGGGGGGCAGCTGACTGACAGCAGCGACGAACTCACAGCAGCAGCGGGTGGAGGCACAAACACACAGGTGGTGCTGTGTGGCGCGGGGAGTGGCCTAACTTGTAAGCAGGGTCAAGGGTCGCTCTCCTCAACGCGCAGCGGCCGCCATACAAGGGGAGGTGGGAGGGAGGAGCAGCTGGGTGGACTACAGAGGACAACGCCCCCATCTCTGTTTAAGAAGCCAGTATCGGCTATAATCTAGGGTACGATAGCTTAGCATCTCCATGCATGGTTTTGCCTTTTTTTCATTATAGCGCATGTATCATGCGCTACTTTTATGCATGGTCTATTCCCCTCTCACGTGTGCTGTGAGTGGTGTGGTTTTGCTGAAAAGAGTCACGTGATGCCACTTGCCAGTTCTTTCTTTTGAAACAAATTAACACTATATATTTTGTTTCTCACGATTAAGTCTTTCTTCACACGCACTTTCAGGTAGGACTCACCTGAGCTAAGTCAGTATTTTTTGTATCCTTTCACTATTTTCCTCTTCACCTTATACAGCAGGCGAATGGGCCCCCAGAGTGAGTTAGGGATCCCTGGATCTGAGGAATGCCCCAGACCCGCGTGGGTTTTGAGGATGGGCAGAAACATGTTGGCCTACTTTTGCTGGCGGTGTGAGTCATTGCTCTTGCATTACCACCTTCCCTAATGTACCCACTAATAAAGGCTGACCTGGATCCCTTCACTGTCCAGTAGCTTTTATCTAAGAACCCTCCGGCTCTGAGTCCAACAGGAGGTTGAGTCTGCCCTGGGGGTGCTGCCCTCCCAGGGTGGGGAGAGGCTGCCGATGATGAAGCAAGACACAATATTGTGTGTAAGGCCTCCTCTTTCATAAGGATGGCCTTCCCCTCCCCCTTCCCCCTCAGCCATCGCACAGGGCTTCTGTGATGGTCCAAGTGTGACTAATTGAATATTTGTTTTCAGGCAAGAAGACTCTTTGGGCCATATGTATCAAGATATCCATTTGCGATTCTCAAATAGCGATTTTTAAGAACTCGCTATTTGAGAATCGCAAATGGGTATGTATGTACAAAATTGCATTTTATTTTGCGATTCCTTACAATTCCTTAATTGCGATTAGCAAATTGCTAATCGCAATTAAGGAATACTTTCCCATTCATTTCTATGGGCCCGGAGGCCCATAGAAATGAATGGGAAGTTATTCTCAATTTACGAGTCGCAATTTGCTAATCGCAAATTGAGAATAATTTCAAGGGTGCAGGGGTGTCCAAAGGACACCCTGTGGCACCCCTGAAATATGCATGAGTGCACATGTGGTGCACATACATGCCCTAAGGGCATGTATGTGCATCACATGGCACTTTGAAAAATGCAAAAATTTGCATTTTTCAAGGAATTCGCAACTTACCACCAACTAGAAGTTGGTGGTAATTTGCGATTCCTTAAGGGCATTTTGCTAATTTTTTTTGCTACATACATTGCATTTAAGGAATTGCAAATTTTGCGATTCCTTATTTTGCACCAGTTTTGCTTCATACATTCCATTTAGCAAATTCGCATTCGCAAAGGCCGAAATTCTGCGAATTTCGGCCTTTGCGATTGCGAATTTGCATGATACATATGGCCCTTTGTGTTTCTACCTGTAGCTGTGCGAAACGCAGCTCCACTTACACGGACTCGCCTTGAATGAAGAGCTCCGGCCTTTCCTTCAGCAGGTTCTCCCGGATCCACGTCAGCAGGTGCCGGACATCCCCTGAGGAAGGAAATCAAAGGCAGATTTAGTTAAAGGTCTACGGATCACCTCACTGGACTGTGTCCAGCTGCACGGAGGTCCTAGACCCTCCACTATGTACCGCTCTACCTTTCCAAACGCTTCAACCAATCTCTTCCCATAACCACATATTCACAAAGCTTTGAATCTGCTGCATAATGTCCGCATTTAAGAAACCGCCTCCCAACTATCAGCCTTCTACCCAAATTATCTTCTTCTGCAAAGTTTTTGAATATGCCAGGTTGGCTCACTTTCACTCTTACTCTCGCCTCAGAGTATGGATTCTTCCCACTCCATTCCACCAACAGTGCTCTTACACAAATGCACAACTTTCTCACCAGCACACGTCGCAGGCATCTCTCCTCAATCCCAATCTTGCACTCGCTGTTAGCAGCACTTGATAGAGTCCCCCACGCTGGCCATCCGCGCCTCCCCAAGTACCAGCAGAACAACAACTATATATAGATATAGAATATAGAAGCCATTTATAAAGCGCCTGGTTACTCAGGAACAGAGTGTCCCCGCGCTGAAAACCGCAAAGAAGCTCAGAGGAATAAACACAGGAAAAACCGACAAAGGCAAGGGGGAACTGGGTTCTCCTCAGATCTCATGGATTGTTACTTTACAGCATGTGGCGCTTGGTGCACCAGTGACCCATGTCTTACTGGAAGGTGTCTACAAGGGCTCAGTCCTGGACCCTTTCCCTCTATCCCATCTCCCTCGAGGGCATCATCTTGTGCTTCAGGTTCTTCTATCTCGAACCACAGACTGCCGGACACTCATCCTCTACTCAATAGCCCTCTGCATTTCTATACGTAAAGATTCAAAGCCTGTAGACTGAAATCAAATCTACTTTCCATCGCCCACCGCTTCAATATCACATCTGCGTCGATCTCCAAGGCTAGGATGGTCTATCCTGCTCTTCCCCTCTTCCTCAAGCAGATGTCAAGGAATGCTGTCCCAAGGTTCCACAGGCTGAACATCCAGAGAATTTTCCACAGCTCGCCTCCCAACCGGACACGTGCCCACTGTGTCTATGCACAGGCTCAACAACAGCAACAGCCTCCTATTCAGTCTCTGCAGAACTCTTCTGTCCATCCTTGACGAATTCAACAACATTTCTACCCTCACACTCTCTCTACCGTTCCAGGCAAACACTCTCTCTCTCTGACCACCACCATGGCGGCTGCAAACCACCAAAGTGACCTTTTTAAATTCGTCCTCGTATTCCAGGCAGTACACGGTACATCAGCACCTCGCCTCTCCCAAAGCCTCTTCTGGCTTTGCTTTTTGAAGGTTACGTCTGTCAAACAACAAGCACATGCCACTATCAGGTCTTCGCAGCACCTCTCTGCAGAATCCTCTAGTCCAGTTTTCTGCTCTGTTCTTTAGGATCACCTCACCGGTCGCGAGGAGCTGCATGGTGGACTCCAACCACTGCCTCCCGCCTCTCTCCCGCCAAACCCCATACAGAGGTAACACCGCATGGCATGACATGTCACAGTAACTTACCATCTACCAATAATCATCTTCGCCCTCCCTCCATGAACCCATCTACTTCTCTTGCTCTGTTACTAAATGAATGTTTCTGAAAGATGTTGTTCATTCATAAACACTTAACACTTGAGGGCTGTGGGAGAGGGTCTTGTGAGACATTGGCTTGGAATAGTTTAAATATGTACATTAACTGATTTCTGCTGTGTCAATGTTGCAACAATTGGTTAGAGAACCAGGATATAGAAAGGAGGATGACGAGAGAGATTACTCACCGATGAGCCCACTACTTGTCAGTGGGACTCATGTACAGATTCTCATGAGCACCGCTTATTTCATACTCCGAGTGTCTGGCTGCCAGAGGGACTCCTGTACAGAATCTCACGAGCACCGCTTCTTCCATACTCTGTGTGTCTGGCCACCAGAGGGACTCCTGTACAGAACCTCACGAGCACTGATTCTTCTATACACCGAGTGTCTGGCTGCCAGAGGGACTCTTGTACAGAATCTCAAGAGCACCGCTTGTTCCATACAGAGTGTCTGGCACCAGACGGAACTTGTACAGAATATCACGAGCACCGTTTCTTCCATATGCCGCGTGTCTGGCCGCCAGAGGGACTCATGTACAGAATCTCAGGAGCACCGCTTCTTCCATGCTCCAAGTGTCTGGCCACCAGAGGGACTCTTGTACAGAATCTCAGGAGCACAGCTTCTTCCATACTCCGAGTGTCTGCCCGCCAGAGGGACTCTTGTACAGAATCTCAAGAGTACCGCTTCTTCCATGCTCCGAGTGTCTGGCCGCCAGTGGGACTCCTGTACAGAATCTCATTAGCACTGCTTCTTCCATACCCTGAGTGTCTGGCTGCCAGTAGGACTCCTGTACAGAATCTCAGGAGCACCGCTTCTTCCATACTCTGAGTGTCTGGCTGCCAGAGGGACTCATGTCCAGAATCTCACGAGCACCGCTTCTTCCATACTCTGTGTGTCTGGCCACCAGAGGGACTCCTGTACAGAACCTCACGAGCACTGATTCTTCTATACACCGAGTGTCTGGCTGCCAGAGGGACTCTTGTACAGAATCTCAAGAGCACCGCTTGTTCCATACAGAGTGTCTGGCACCAGACGGAACTTGTACAGAATATCACGAGCACCGTTTCTTCCATATGCCGCGTGTCTGGCCGCCAGAGGGACTCATGTACAGAATCTCAGGAGCACCGCTTCTTCCATGCTCCAAGTGTCTGGCCACCAGAGGGACTCTTGTACAGAATCTCAGGAGCACCGCTTCTTCCATACTCCGAGTGTCTGCCCGCCAGAGGGACTCTTGTACAGAATCTCAAGAGTACCGCTTCTTCCATGCTCCGAGTGTCTGGCCGCCAGTGGGACTCCTGTACAGAATCTCATTAGCACTGCTTCTTCCATACCCTGAGTGTCTGGCTGCCAGTAGGACTCCAGTACAGAATCTCAGGAGCAACGCTTCTTCCATACTCCGAGTGTCTGGCTGCCAGAGGGACTCATGTCCAGAATCTCACGAGCACCGCTTCTTCCATACTCCTCTGTCAGAGGGACTCCTGTACAGAATCTCATAAACACGGCTTCTTCCATACCCTGAGTGTCTGGCTACCAGTGGGACTCCTGTACAGAATCTCATGAGCACTGCTTCTTCCATACTCCGAGTTTCTGGCTGCCAGTGAGACTCATGTACAGAATCTCACGAGAACCGCTTCTTCCATACTCCAAGTGTCTGGCCGCCAGAGGGACTCTTGTACAGAATCTCATGTGCACCGCTTCTTCCATACTCCGAGTGTTTGGCTGGCAGTGGGACTCATGTACAGAATCTCACGAGCACTGATTCTTCTATACACCGAGTGTCTGGCTGCCAGAGGGACTCTTGTACAGAATCTCAAGAGCACCGCTTGTTCCATACAGAGTGTCTGGCACCAGACGGAACTTGTACAGAATATCACGAGCACCGTTTCTTCCATATGCCGCGTGTCTGGCCGCCAGAGGGACTCATGTACAGAATCTCAGGAGCACCGCTTCTTCCATGCTCCAAGTGTCTGGCCACCAGAGGGACTCTTGTACAGAATCTCAGGAGCACCGCTTCTTCCATACTCCGAGTGTCTGCCCGCCAGAGGGACTCTTGTACAGAATCTCAAGAGTACCGCTTCTTCCATGCTCCGAGTGTCTGGCCGCCAGTGGGACTCCTGTACAGAATCTCATTAGCACTGCTTCTTCCATACCCTGAGTGTCTGGCTGCCAGTAGGACTCCAGTACAGAATCTCAGGAGCAACGCTTCTTCCATACTCCGAGTGTCTGGCTGCCAGAGGGACTCATGTCCAGAATCTCACGAGCACCGCTTCTTCCATACTCCTCTGTCAGAGGGACTCCTGTACAGAATCTCATAAACACGGCTTCTTCCATACCCTGAGTGTCTGGCTACCAGTGGGACTCCTGTACAGAATCTCATGAGCACTGCTTCTTCCATACTCCGAGTTTCTGGCTGCCAGTGAGACTCATGTACAGAATCTCACGAGAACCGCTTCTTCCATACTCCAAGTGTCTGGCCGCCAGAGGGACTCTTGTACAGAATCTCATGTGCACCGCTTCTTCCATACTCCGAGTGTTTGGCTGGCAGTGGGACTCATGTACAGAATCTCACGAGCACTGATTCTTCTATACACCGAGTGTCTGGCTGCCAGAGGGACTCTTGTACAGAATCTCAAGAGCACCGCTTGTTCCATACAGAGTGTCTGGCACCAGACGGAACTTGTACAGAATCTCATGAGCACTGCTTCTTCCATATGCCGCGTGTCTGGCCGCCAGAGGGACTCATGTACAGAATCTCAGGAGCACCGCTTCTTCCATGCTCCAAGTGTCTGGCCACCAGAGGGACTCTTGTACAGAATCTCAGGAGCACAGCTTCTTCCATACTCCGAGTGTCTGCCCGCCAGAGGGACTCTTGTACAGAATCTCAAGAGTACCGCTTCTTCCATGCTCCGAGTGTCTGGCCGCCAGTGGGACTCCTGTACAGAATCTCATTAGCACTGCTTCTTCCATACCCTGAGTGTCTGGCTGCCAGTAGGACTCCTGTACAGAATCTCAGGAGCACCGCTTCTTCCATACTCTGAGTGTCTGGCTGCCAGAGGGACTCATGTCCAGAATCTCACGAGCACCGCTTCTTCCATACTCTGTGTGTCTGGCCACCAGAGGGACTCCTGTACAGAACCTCACGAGCACTGATTCTTCTATACACCGAGTGTCTGGCTGCCAGAGGGACTCTTGTACAGAATCTCAAGAGCACCGCTTGTTCCATACAGAGTGTCTGGCACCAGACGGAACTTGTACAGAATATCACGAGCACCGTTTCTTCCATATGCCGCGTGTCTGGCCGCCAGAGGGACTCATGTACAGAATCTCAGGAGCACCGCTTCTTCCATGCTCCAAGTGTCTGGCCACCAGAGGGACTCTTGTACAGAATCTCAGGAGCACCGCTTCTTCCATACTCCGAGTGTCTGCCCGCCAGAGGGACTCTTGTACAGAATCTCAAGAGTACCGCTTCTTCCATGCTCCGAGTGTCTGGCCGCCAGTGGGACTCCTGTACAGAATCTCATTAGCACTGCTTCTTCCATACCCTGAGTGTCTGGCTGCCAGTAGGACTCCAGTACAGAATCTCAGGAGCAACGCTTCTTCCATACTCCGAGTGTCTGGCTGCCAGAGGGACTCATGTCCAGAATCTCACGAGCACCGCTTCTTCCATACTCCTCTGTCAGAGGGACTCCTGTACAGAATCTCATAAACACGGCTTCTTCCATACCCTGAGTGTCTGGCTACCAGTGGGACTCCTGTACAGAATCTCATGAGCACTGCTTCTTCCATACTCCGAGTTTCTGGCTGCCAGTGAGACTCATGTACAGAATCTCACGAGAACCGCTTCTTCCATACTCCAAGTGTCTGGCCGCCAGAGGGACTCTTGTACAGAATCTCATGTGCACCGCTTCTTCCATACTCCGAGTGTTTGGCTGGCAGTGGGACTCATGTACAGAATCTCACGAGCACTGATTCTTCTATACACCGAGTGTCTGGCTGCCAGAGGGACTCTTGTACAGAATCTCAAGAGCACCGCTTGTTCCATACAGAGTGTCTGGCACCAGACGGAACTTGTACAGAATCTCATGAGCACTGCTTCTTCCATATGCCGCGTGTCTGGCCGCCAGAGGGACTCATGTACAGAATCTCAGGAGCACCGCTTCTTCCATGCTCCAAGTGTCTGGCCACCAGAGGGACTCTTGTACAGAATCTCAGGAGCACAGCTTCTTCCATACTCCGAGTGTCTGCCCGCCAGAGGGACTCTTGTACAGAATCTCAAGAGTACCGCTTCTTCCATGCTCCGAGTGTCTGGCCGCCAGTGGGACTCCTGTACAGAATCTCATTAGCACTGCTTCTTCCATACCCTGAGTGTCTGGCTGCCAGTAGGACTCCTGTACAGAATCTCAGGAGCACCGCTTCTTCCATACTCTGAGTGTCTGGCTGCCAGAGGGACTCATGTCCAGAATCTCACGAGCACCGCTTCTTCCACACCCTGAGTGTCTGGCCGCCAGAGGGACTCCTGTACAGAATCTCACAAGCACTGCTTCTTCCATACCCTGAGTGTCTGGCCGCCAGAGGGACTCCTGTACAGAATCTCATGAGCATTGCTTCTTCCATACTTCGAGTGTCTGGCTGCCAGAGGGAACTTGTACAGAATCTCACGAGCACCGCTTCTTCCATACTCCTCTGTCAGAGGGACTCCTGTCCAGAATCTCATAAACACGGCTTCTTCCATACCCTGAGTGTCTGGCTACCAGTGGGACTCCTGTACAGAATCTCCTGAGCACTGCTTCTTCCATACGCCTCTGTCAGAGGGACTCCTGTACAGAATCTCACAAGCACTGCTTCTTCCATACTCCGAGTTTCTGGCTGCCAGTGAGACTCATGTACAGAATCTCACGAGAACCGCTTCTTCCATACTCTGTGTGTCTGGCTGCCAGAGGGACTCTTGAACAGAATCTCATGAGCACCGCTTCTTCCATACTCTGAGTGTCTGTCTGCCAGTGGGACTCCTTGACCCCACCAGGTAGGTCGCCCCCCTCCGCACAGCACCGCCTGTGCCTCCCTGCCCCAGCTGCCGCTGCTGAAGAAGTTTGAGGCCCTCCACCACCCGCAGGCTACCACCTGCGCCTCATCCCTGGTGGCCAGTGGTAGGCCGTAGGTAGGTTTGTTCATCCTCTGCTTTATTGCTTTCATTGTATTGCCTGTATTTTCATTGTTGTGTCTGTGACTGCTGTTGTCTGTCTTCCCCCGCTGCCTGTACGTGGTCCGTGCCCCTTTTTCTTCCCTCTGTTCCCCTCGCTGTCCCTGTGCTCTCTCTGCCCGGTCTTTCCTTCTGTACCCCTCGCTGCCCCCGTGTCACTGCCCGGTTTTCCCTTCTGTTCCCCTCGCGGCCCCCATGCCTCTCTGCCCGTTCTGCCTTCTGTTCTTAGCTGCCCCTGTATTTCTGTATTCTGTATTTTGCCACTGTGCCACTCGTTTTTCTGGTATTTCTGTGCCCTTTCTGCCTTCTGTGCCACTCGTTTTTCCCTCATTTTTGTGCCCCTTTTGCCTTCTGTTCCACTCGTTTTTTGTGCCCTTCTGCCCTCTGTGCCACTTGTTTTCCCCTCGTTTCTGTGCCCCTTTTGCCTTCTGTTCCACTAGTTTTGTTGTGCCCTTTTGCCTTCTGTGCCACTCGTTTTTCCATCGATTTTGTGCCCCTTTTTCCTTCTGTTACCTTTGTTGCCCCTCACCGCCCTCGCCGCTGCGTCCCCTGCGGCCCGCCCCCCTGACTGCCACTGCCCATTCACTGCCCTCGCCTCCCGCCTCCCAGCTGCTCCTCCCTCCCACCTCCGCATGTATGCCGGCCGCTGCACGGCCGAGCAGCGGCCGCGCGCAGCGGACGCGCCGCTAACGCCGAAGGCATGTCTAAGGCAAGCCCGTCTGCGCCCGTCCGCGCCTGGACCGCGCCCAGCGCCAGAACCCCTGATAGCCGCACCCACCAGGACGACCGCCGCCTCTATGACGCCAGCACTCTGCACGCTCTCAACTCCGGACGGAGCCACACCTGCTTCAAGGCCGCCCTGAAACGCACACACGGCCCCTTCACCTGCCGGAATTGCAGCTACACCAGCCTCAGAGCCGACAAACCACCCGCCAAGAAAGACCCCAACCACATCCGATGCATACTACAGAACACCCGCTCCGCACGCAAGCATGCCGTCGGGCTCTGGGACCTGCTCGACACAACATCCCCGGACGTCGCCTTCCTGACAGAGACCTGGTTTAACAACTCCTCCGCACCCGACATCGCCATAGCCATCCCAGACGGCTACAAGATCACCCGCAGAGACTGCACCAACGGAGTCGGAGGAGGAATCGCCATTGTCCACAAGAACAGCATCAGGGTCTCGACTAGCACCGACCACGCACTCAGCACCGCCGAACATATGCATTTCCGGATCCACACAGACCCTAACTCCACCCTCAGAGGCACCCTCGTCTACCGACGCCCCGGACCCCGCCCCCAGTTCAGCGACTCCATCGCCGACTTGATCAGCACGCACGCCCTGACCTCCACCGACTACATCCTCCTCGGAGACATGAACTTTCACCTTGAGCACAACAACGCCAAAAACTCCCCAACCCTGATCGATAACCTAGCCAATCTCGGACTGAAGCAACTCGTCACAACGCCCACCTACTCCGCCGGCCACACGCTCGACCCCGTCTTCTCCTCAAGCCCGCACGTCTCCGTCAGCCACACCACCGAACTCCTCTGGACCGACCACCGCTGCATCCACTTTGCCTTCCAGAAACCCACCACACACCATGGCACCCAACAGATCCCCCGCCGCTGCTGGAGCAAAATCACAGAAGACCAACTACACGCAAACCTCGCTCTCAGCCCACCCACCGAACCCTTCAACACTGACAACGCTGCCCACGGCCTCAGATGCTGGATCGAGGACTGCGCCAACACCCTCGCCCTGCTAAAGAACCCCCCCCCCCACAGAGACACCAGCAAGAGGGCCAGCTGGTTCACCCCAGAACTCCTAGCCTCCAAGCAAGCCTGCCGGAAACTAGAGAAGAAATGGCACAGTGAACAAACTCCGGACAGCCACGCAGCCCACAAGGACGCCATCCGTAACCACCACCACCTCATCAGGGCGGCCAAGATGACCTCCTTCAAAGACAGCCTCGACAACAACGCACACAATAGCAAGGAGCTCTTCAACATCGTGAAGGAACTCTCCAACCCCAGCTCCAACACCAATGACATCCCGCCGTCGCAAGCTCTGTGCGACTCCCTCGCCATCTTCTTCCACCGCAAGATAGCAGACATCCAGGACAGCTTCAACACCCAGACAGCCCCAACAGACAGCAACACAACAGACCCTCCGTACACCATCGACCACGACCCCCTGCTAGCCTGGGCCAGCGTGAGCTTTGATGATACCATCAAGACCATGCACACAATCCACTCCGGCTCTCCGTCAGACCCATTCCCGCACCACGTCTTCAACAGAGCAAGCTGCTCCATCGCACCCCAACTACGCAACGTCATCAATCTCTCCCGCGAGACCGCAACCTTCCCAGAGATCTGGAAACACGCCGAGATCAACGCCCTACTCAAAAAACCTGAGGCAGACCCAAGAGACCTCAAGAACTTCCGGCCCATCTCTCTGCTCCCCTTCCCTGCCAAGGTCATCGAGAAAACCGTCAACAGACAGCTAACCCGATACCTCGAAGAGAACAGAATCCTGGACCCTTCCCAGTCAGGGTTCCGCAGCAACCACAGCACCGAGACTGCCCTCATCGCCGCCATCAGGACCCTGCTAGACAACGGCGAGACCGCAGCACTCATCCTCCTAGACCTCTCTGCCGTCTTCGACACCGTCTGCCACCGCACACTACGCGCACTCTGGACTGGACCACCTCCTTCCTCTCCGGCAGAACCCAGAGCGTCCGCCTCTCCCCATTCCGTTCCAAAGCCTCCAAGATCATCTGCGGCGTACCCCAGGGATCCTCCCTCAGCCCGACGTTCAACATTTACATGGCCCCACTTGCACACATAGCCCGACAGCAGGACCTCAACATAATCTCCTACGCCGACGACACTCAGCTGATCCTCTCCCTCACCAAGGACCCCATCACCGCCAAAGCCAACCTCCACAAAGGAATGAAGGCCGTCGCCGACTGGATGAAGACCAGCCGTCTGAAGCTGAACTCGGACAACACCGGAGGTCCTCATCCTCGGCTCCAACCCTTCAGCCTGGGACGACTCCTAGTGGCCGACGGCACTGGGGGCAGCCCCGACACCCACCGACCATGCAGGCAACCTGGGAATCATCCTTGACTCAACGCTTTTAATGACTAAGCAAGTCAACGCCGTCTCCTCCTCCTGCTTCAACACCCTCCGCATGCTCCGCAAGATCTACAGATGGATCCCGACAGATACAAGAAAGACAGTCACCCAGGCCCTCGTCAGCAGCAGACTCGACTATGGAAATTACTTCTACGTGGGAACCCCGACCAAGCTCATCAAACGACTACAACGCATCCAAAACACCTCAGCACGACTGATCCTCGACGTACCACGCAATGGCCACATCACCCCCCACCTGAGAAACCTGCACTGGCTCCCCGTCAACAAGAGGATATCCTTCAAGCTCCACGCACACAAGGCACTCCACAAGACCGGCCCTGCCTACCTCAACAGACGGCTCTCCTTCTACATCCCCAATCGCCAGCTACGCTCCGCCGACCTCTCACTCGCCACTGTCCTGCGCATCCGAAGAACAACCACCGGTGGGAGATCCTTCTCCCATTTCGCCGCAGACATGGAACACCCTCCCACTGAGCCTACGACAGACCCAAGACCTGCTGACCTTCAGGAGGATACTCAAGACCTGGCTGTTCGATCAGTAGCACCCCTCCCCCCAGCACCTTGAGACCCTCGCGGGTATGTAGTGCGCTTTACAAATGATTGATTGATTGACTCCGTTACAGAATCTCAGGAGCACCGCTTCTTCCATACTCCGAGTGTCTGGGTGGCACATGGACTCCTGTACAGAACCTCACGAGCACCGCTTCTTCCAGACTCCGAGTGTCTGGCTGCCAGAGGGAACTTGTACAGAACCTCACGAGCACCGCTTCTTCCATACCCCGAGTGTCTGGCTGCCACAAGGACTCCTGTGCAGAATCTCACGAGCACTGCTTCTTTTATACTCCGAGTGTCTGGCACCAGAGGGAATCCTGTACCCAATCTCACGAGCACCGCTTCTTCCATACTCCCTGTGTCTGGCTGCCAGAGGGACTCCTGTACCGAATCTCACGAGCACTGCTTCTTCCATACTCCGAGTGTCTGGCTACCAGTGGGTGGTAAATCAAGGCTGTCCAGCAGAAATAGGAGCTACAAGGATCAGGGTGAGTGAAGTATGCATCTAGCCTCGGACCCACGAACAGAAGAACTGGGTGTAGGAGATTAGGGTCTGCTTCCTATGGTCACCCCCATTTTTTGCTGTGATTTTATGGTTTTTCGACTTTAGGCTGGCTGTGGCCCTGCTAATCAGGACCACAGCCTAGCTGTTCTCTCTCTAAATTGATACCATGTACTTTAGGTACATACCAGATTGGGTATTGGGTCACCTTTGTGAGCCCCTGTATAGTGTACCATAGGTACCCAGGGCATAAGTGCATCCAAGGCCTACCAGGTGCTGCAGCATGTATTATGCCACCCCTGGCTGGCCCTCCAAACTGACACCACAGGTCTGTTCACACAGCCTGGGTAAGGTGGTGTAATCACCCCTTACTTAGATATAGTATACCTATATCTACCTTATATATAGACACATATACACCTATAAGTCACTCCTATGGTAGGCCTCGACAATCCTGGAGGCAGAGTGCTTGGTTTTATGTGAGAGGATGCCCTAGCATGAGCTGAGCCCCTCTGCAGCTTTCGGAACCATCTCCTTATAGCTGTTCTATGATATAGCCATCCCATATACTCTTAAGTGCATTATAATCCTCGCGGTTAATGCTAACTTTGGTTTGGCTTTATCAAAACATGTCGTGTAAGGTGTCAAACACTTTGGAATACTACCCCGCCCCCCCCCCCCCACCAGTTCTGGTGGAAGGGGTAGCATTCCACCCTTCTAGAGGGAGAAGACATGTAGTTACTGGTAAACCCGGTTAAAGTTAAACAGAGCCTCAGCATCACAAAATGGATGCTGCTGCCACAGACACGAGTCTGACCTCCTGCTGCTGGACAAAACTCCGGCAGGGGAGGCCTGGACAATAGGTTTCCTGTCCGGGGAGGTGCCAGCACCTCCCCAGACACGGTTTTGTGTATTGGGGCAGGGAGGGCTGCATCAGCAGATGCTTTTCCAGACACTGCCTGGGGCACACAAGGTGCTCCATGCATAGCCCGGTTCAAACCAGTTGCTGGGGCACTCCAGCCCCAGCTCTGGCGCGAAACTGGACAAAGGGAAAGGGGTGTAACCACCCCCTTCTCAGATCCACCCATAGGAGGGACCTAGCCAGGTAGTCCAGCCCCTAACCTTTTTTTTTAAAAACCTTTATTTGCTATTTTCCAAAAGAAATACAAAAAGAAAGGTAAGTATACATGTTCAATATACATTGATAAATCGTAGGGTGTCACTCTGATCTCAAATACAAAGCATACAAGATTCTGAACATACTCAAGAGTCATTGTGAAGAGTCCAGCCCCTAACCTTAGTATAAGTATAGGAGCTGTGTCCCCAGGACTTTAGATTACCCTGGACGAATCTTCACAAGACATATCCCGGACCTTCGACATTCCATTTCTACTGGAAGACGGAAGATATCTCCCTTGTGGTCAAGGAGTGACCACCCTGTGCAAACAGGCACCATCAGCAACTTTGCCGGTCTGCATTTTCAAGGCTCCCGCCGGATCCCGAAGAATCTGCGACACAGGAACTGGACTTCCAGACTTCTCTGACTCCGACCCACATCCACAGCAAAGCTGAGACCCGTGGCAGACACGAGAGACGTGGGACCAGACACCCTGGACATTCTGCATATTGCTAACTGCTCGACTCCCGAGGTACCCTCGCAGTTGTGCATTGGGGTACGAGAAGCCCCAGCCCCGAGCACCCTTTGCATCAAAGCACAGGCCCCCACACTCCGCGAGTGTCCCGTGGGCCCCGCTTTTGCATTTGTGCTCGACACGTCTTCTCGGTTCCTTGCCCGTTGGCTAGTGAGCCCCCTGAAGACTTTTCCATGAAACAAACTTGCTTTCCTGGTTGCTCCAGGCTTGCTCCAGCTTCCCTCCAAAGGAGAGGAGCCACAGACCTTGCTGGTCTGCAACAGAGCCGATCTCGACATCCTGCGTGGGTTGCGTTTGCCAAGGCTTGTTGGGTCCAATCCGGATACCGACACCACAGTCAACTAGATCCTTCGTGGGACAGCTCGAATCCAGCGCCTGGTCATCGTCGATGCCTCCTGGACCTCGTGGCTGAAGAGACAAACTCACCTTCTTTACCTGAGATCATCGCGACATCGCCTTGTTCCTTCCTGGTTCCTTCCTGGTCACTGGCTAGTGACCCAGACTCTGTCCCCTCTGCTTTCAGGTTCTTCAGATCTTCGATCTACCCTTGGATCCCCCCGGACTTTTCCTCTGGTCGCCTGCAGCACTTCTTTGCAGATCTCAATAGAAAACATCTACGAAACCCGACACCAAAAGGCACCTATGCACCCGGCTTCCCTGGGTTAGGTAACACGAGTACTCCGGTGCTCCTGTGGGTCTTGACTCTCAAAGTGTCCTAGTCTAAAGGGGTTTTGTCGTAGTCTATCCGGAAGTGCCCTTAAACAGTAACTTTGTAACTTCTTCGTTTCCCATAGAAAGTCAATGGTAACTCGCGACTGTGTTTAGACACTGCACGCGTCTCCCGTGGGTCTCGTACTTCCTAACCTTTGGTTGTTTAGTGTAGCCCCAGCGATTCCCTAAGCCTACTTTCTATCCCAGACGTGGTTCTTATACCACTATTTTAGTATATGGTTTGTGACCTCATTAAGAGTGCAGAGGGGTTGTGTTTAGAATAAATACATATATATTTGATATATACCTTGTGTGGTGTCCTTTCATTTGGTATTCAAGGGATTATAATTGGTAAAACAACTAGCTTCACATGCTCTCTGAAGTCTTAGCCTATTGACTGCTGGTCCATGCTACCACTAGGATAGCTTTCTATAAGGTTGACTTTACAACCACCATCAATAAGGGTCGATTAGACTGGTGCAAGGTGCCCACTAGAACTAGTGGACATCATATGCCAGCCTAACTTCTCATAGTGGGAGAGGTGGAAAAGAGTAGGCAAATACCCCTGACCACTTCATCTTTAGTCTGTTGCCCATGGACTGTGGGTGTGAGTAGCTGGAGATGAAGTTTGGGCATTTTGCGCTTTTGGTGGTCTATGTCGGGGAAACTTCACTGCCAAAAGTACTGAAGGAGGACTTGCGGGTGGAGTTCCCTGAAGGGGACTTGTTGCTGACTCCTGCTGAAGAGGTCTGTAAAGCAGTTGTCCACTCACAGCAGGTACTCCACTAGCAGATGGACTCTGTGGTGGAGCACCCAACGTTAAATGCTCTGGGCTAACTCCGACAGGTGACGAGAATGAGTGTCACCTTGCTTCTGTATATAGTACATGGCTGTCATGTCCGTGCAAATGAGGACCACCTTGTTCATGATGCGACAATGGAAGACTCTCAGATGTAGCTGAATGGCCAACAGCTGTAGATAATTTATGTGGCGACTCTGGTGATGCGGTGACCACTGGCCTTGTACAGTGACGTCCGAAAATAAGCCCCCCTCCACCCTGTAAGGGAAGCGTCTGTTGTAATGGTGATCTGCGGGGTAGGGTCGCCCCTGCTACTGGTTGTTGGTGTTTCACCACTGCCGGGAGCGAGAAGACCAGCCACAAATCAACACTAGATCTTCCCAGTGACACTCTGTCTGAGACCACTGTTGTGCTAAGCACTCTTGTAACGGGCGCATGGGTAACCTGGTATAGGGGACTATAACAATGCAGGAGGCCGTCATTCCCAGAAGGTGCATCCCTGTTCTAACGGTAACCTGGTGATCTGGCTGAAAAAGAGGGAGAAACGTCAGGAAAGCTGGGATAGGCCTTGCCCACCGCCGAGTTGAGGACCGCCCCTACACAGGACTGCATTTGAAGGGGATGAAGGTGGGACTTGGTGGCGTTGTTGTTGAACCCCAGGTGGGTAAGTGGTTTATGGCGGCATGCGTATGTGCGGGGCACTGTTGGTGAGTTGTGTTTTTATTCAGCCAGTCGCCCAGGTAAGGGAACAGCTGGATGCCCTTGCACCACAGGTGCTGCCCAAACCAGCTGCTAAACATTTTGTAAGCACCCTGGGGGCACTGGTGCTAGGGTGACCCTAAACTACAGCGCCTTGAACTGATAATATTTGCCACAAACTGGAAGTAGTGCTGCTGAGCTCGATGAATTGGGACGTGGCAATAGGCGTCTTTGAGGTCCAGGGCAGTCTTGAAATTGGCCTTATTGTAGAAGAGGAATGATATCCTGTAGAATAACCATGTGGAAGTGTTCCAACCGGATGTACTCAGTCAGGGGCTGTGGGTGTAGGAGCACTGGCTTTATGGCACCCTTGAGTAGGAGGGTGTCTACTTCTTCCCAAAGCAGGCATTGGTGTTATGGGGAGAGGATGCGTCTGCAAGTGGGATGCTGGGAGAGGTGGAAAAGGGTTTCAAACTGTAAACATGGCGTATTATATCTAACATTCACTGATCAGAGGTGATCTGCTGCCTTGTGGGGAAGAACCCTTGGAGTCGACCCCCGATAAGTGTCGGGTGATTGGGGAAAGGAGGGGAAAGTCACTGCTTGGAGGGGCAGCTCCCTTGGGGGAGCCCCCCTTGCCTCTTCCCTTGGAATCGTTGCCTCTGTAGGAACCTCGAAAATAACCCGTTGTGGAGGGTTGTTGAGGCTGCTGATGTTGGTAAAAGGTGGAGGTGTCAGGAGAAATTACCTTAGAAGCGCCCTGGAAGGCAGCCCACCGAAAGGATCTCTATGGGGAGGGTACCAATGACCGTGGTGGCCTCCGTGTCTTTCTTGATCATCTCCAGCATCTCATCAATCTGATGCCTGAAGAGATGGTACCAGTCGAAGGACAGGTTGAGGAGATGGTGTTGAACGTCTGGCTTGAAGCCAGAGACAGGGACCCAGGCGTGCCTGCGGATGAGTATGTTGCAATTCATGCCAGAAGCTGCAGTGTTGACAGCATCAAAGGCACATTGTATGGAGATATTGGAAATTAGTTAGCCTTCCGAGACAAACTCGCTGTACTGTGCCTCGCAAACCCTAAGTGTAGTGACCCCTGAAGAGTGAAGAAAACGGGATCAGCAGACAAAGGGAAGGAGGGCAAGGCGGTAGCTAGGCAAAGCAATGGTTGAGGACTAGTTGTGTTGTCATATCTCCTCTAGCCCTTCGGGGTAGTAGAAGGTCGAGCGTTTCCGCAAAGCTGAGCTTGAGCTTGGAGACATCAGTGGTTGGTGCCGGAGGCTGGGCGAGGATGAGACTAGTGTGAGGATGAATGATGACAGGTCGCTGATGGATGTCGAGTTACTCCTGCAGCCGCTGGAGAACAGTTTTGATGGAGCCGGCACAAAAAGCAGGTCTCGATGCTGAGGGCTTTGGTGCCAGCGCGTGGGTCATTGACACCAAGCAAGGCTTAGACGATGACAGTTTTGGCTTCGATGGGTGATTTGAAGCTGCAGCCAGTGCCGAAAGACAAGGCCCCTACCGGGGCGTTATGTGTCCCAATCCCCCACCCGGATGAGTCATTGTGCGTTGAGTTGATGCGAGAATAGGTACAGCGATGGGAACACGTCCGACTCGACAGTGGGTTAAAAGCTGTCTAACAATGGAGCTGATGCCCATGCGCATTACCAGAAGTATGTGGAGTTACTATACCCTGTGACTCGAGAAGAAAAACAACATTCACACATCCGGAACCAACACTAGATGGCAGGGGCATGCACAGCATGTGAATCTACAGCCAGGCATGCCTCGAACTCTTGACTACCTTGCTGCGTGGTTTGACTTGGTAATTTCCGTACCATTTTATCGCTCTCAGATTTACATAGATTGAAGAATCAAGGATTTTGTAACTTTCGGAGTGATAATAGTCAAAATTTCAGGCAAAGTTAGTTGCTGGGGGGTATGATCACTTTTTCTTGTAATAAACTGGAAATTCTTACATAAGGCAAAGGCTGAGTAGTGTAATAGAGTGTAGTCGATTATGCTTCTAGAGTTTACGGAAGCACACGTGGGTGGTGCTGGTAGATCTGCAGCTAGTCTTCCGTTCAGGGTACGGAGCCCTACGTCGGTAAGGGCTCTGGACACATAGTGGTTGTTTACTGCACATGCACAATGATGACTTGAGGAGGCGCCTGGAAAGAATCTGCAGAGGTCTGGAGTGTTCGTTATATCCCAGGCCCACTCGCACTCCCAGCATAAGGTGGCGCTGAGAGGCTCTGCACTAGGACAGCAGCAGTTTTATAACTCTGCCAACTCCTGCTGCAGCACCTTAGAAAAGCAGGAGGCGCTACTTCTAAGATCTAGCTCAAAAATAAGACAACACCTTGGATGGAACCACGAGGCACTGCTACTAAGATCATTCACAGTAAGACCTTAGGCCTATTGACTGAAAACAGAGGGCAAGTAGGACAAACTAGGCAGGGAACAGCAACAGAGCTATCGTACGCAATGTGGGAACTTTATCCGAGCAGCCAAGTCCACTTGGTCCATGTGCCGTGGACGGCGGTCCAATGTCACCATGAGAGTACAAAAGAACAATAAAAAAGGCTGATCGAGACTTAGCATCCCAGAGACCGGAATAGTCCAACCAAACAAAGCTGCTAAGAAACAATCATCGCCACATAACCACTAAAAGTAAAGACTTGAAAGGCAAAACTGCCAAGGGACGCTTTCTACAGAAATCTAAAGACTTCAAGTGGCAGCCAAGACTTTCGAGCACGATAAACACCCACCTGAAGTCTCCCAAAACCATATACATCAGTTCTTGAATTAAGCATACCCAAAGGGGACCTGTTCTTGTCTACGGTCTCCCAAAACCATCCAAACCTGCTGATGAGTGATGACCATAATAACAACAGTACAATCTGGTGGTCTAAGATACACAAAATACTGAAAAAGAAATTGAAAATAGCTGTGGTTTCTTCCAAATCAGTTATATCCAAATTCGGACAGCCTGAGAGATTAAACAAACCCTATAGAGGGAAGATGAGAAAATGATTTCCATCAGCTTCCCTGTCACATCACCCCATTAGCTCAGGAGATGATACTGTGATCTAGGAGTGTGAACCAGATAGCCAAAACACCATAAAGACCAATGATCGATGACTAACAGCCTATAGTCCAAAGTACACAGACCAAGCCAAAATGCAGTGCAAAAAAATTGGTGAAGAATTTAAAAAGGACATGGCGGCAAACCAAACAGTTCTATTAATGCTTGCTTCCACGCCTATTAAAAAGAATGCAGGTACGGCTAACAACAAATGTGCCGCAGATCTTCGATCGACTAGTTTCAGCCAGCTGGGCAAACACCCATGGCGTGATGACCACACACAGCCAAAGCCTGGAAGGGACAAAATACTCGTGCTTGTGAAGCCTTCATTTGGAAACAGTCGCACAGCCAATAGAGGCAACGAGGCCCTTTGAGAGACAACCCTTTGACGGGCGATCCCCACACTGCCAGCTGTTTAATCTATATAACTATACATGCCCAAACCCTTCAAGGGATAGGGCAGTCAAACTCTTAGAAGGGTAATACTGAACTGCAGCCAAAGGGCTTGTAGGGTGATGCCAGGTCTCTTTAGGACGAGGCTCGGACAATAGCCACACTGCCAACGTCTTTGTAGGGCGGTCCTGTGAGGGAGCCAGCCACTGAGTAAGGGCACTTCTCGGCTCACGCAGGAAGAGGGATGTGTCTCCTGTAGATATCTGGTTTATAATCCCAAAGTGAGCCACTTGCAGAGCAGCTGTGCACGGCCTCACTAGGAGGCTTTCTGAGAGTGAAGATAGAGAGGGGTGCAAAGCGATGGGTCAGTGCGAGAAAGAGGTATTTACTCAATGCCCACCAACTGGAGGGTCTCAACACTTCAAAAGACCTCAGTCAGCAGGAAGATCAGAATACATATTTCAGATCCACTATCGCCACCATAATTGGCCTCGCCCACAAAATTGAAAATAAATGGAGTCCTGCCCCTGTCCCTTCCACCTACAGGACCAGAGCGGGTGGAAGGGCCTTCTCCTACATCACAGCCAAAGCCTGGAAAGAGCTCCCGGTCAACGTCAGACGCTCCCCTACTATGCACACCTTCAAGTAGAGCCTCAAGACCTGGCTTTTCGGCCAACCTGGAGCTGCACCCCCGGCCCCCACTCCCCCAGCACCTTGAGACCCTCACGGGTGAGTAGCGCGCTTTACACACCCTGATTGATTGAACATTTGTGTGTCTCGAGCACAGCTCCACCAGACATCAAGTTAGCAGCAGAGTACTTACAGGGTTTGGATTGGCTTGGCAGGGTCACATGATGTTTCTTGATTCCATCAAACAAGAGCTCAGCTCCGCCCCTGCAACATTAAGGAAAATGGATGGATCAGGACAGTTGAAAGTTACAAGAACACCATCATGTCACTGGTACCCTGCGTAAGAGGGTCCAAGCGATCTGGAGGAAAAGTTACATGAGAAAATATCTTTTTTACACCTTCTCCAACAAACAGCTCCAATAAACCTAACTTTCTTTGTTCTCAAACAACTGGTTTTCACACATGCCAACTATTTTTGGGGAGATAAGTCTAGGTCGGTTGCCTCTACCATCTCCAACTGTCCTGATGGCTTTCCGGCTGCCAAGGCTACACCTCCAGCCATTCACCCACATAAAGAGTTTTTGTACCTAATAATGGGTCCCTGTGGTACTTGCATAACCTGAGATGGGGGACAGATACTTGTTAGACCTTTTACTTACACTGGCATGTAAACTTGTTCTTAGTAACTGGAAAAATACCACTAACCTCAAATCGGCAATTTGGAAGAATTTTTAAATTTGTATTATCTTTATTTCGACAGAAAATTGTCATAAAAGAGCACAGAAATAAGACAGTAAAAATAGTACGATGAGATGTTTAAAAACAAGTAAGTAAAACCAATCCGCAGCATTTACGACTTCTAATACATCACAGATTCTCTCACCTACCCTGCTAGAGTGGAAATGCCCGGCCCAATATAAATCTACAAATATGTCCGCTTTATCCTAGTTTAAAAATGTAGCCACAAGTGCCCTTCTAATAATCCACATTGCTGCTAGGAACTTAGTAACAGCGAAGACCACAGCCGGTGAAACATCCGTCTTTAAAATTCTGAGCGCCTGTGAGCAGTGGGTCATCCCCAAATTTTTACATATTGGGATGATCCATCTTCGTCTCTGGTTTAAATAGGCTGGAAAAAAACAACAACAGAAAAAAACAACATGGACATCATTTTCAAGGTCTGCATTACACCCTGGGCAATTCTTGGGCGATAGTGCACACCATTTGGACGTATGTTTATTTATTTATTTTTATTTTATTCAGAGTTTTATATAGCGCGCACAAGATCTTTACAGATATCAGAACGCTTTACAGAAACAAGGGTGAGGATAGCAGGAGGGTGACGCAACATAATATTGGGTGCAGTATAAGTTCAATATCATGATCAGATAGCAGTCATGTGCTGATAAAATATCAACAAACAGTCAGGTAAACGATAATATAAGACGATACTGAGTCTTTGATCCAACTACAATAGAAATCAGGAGAGCTTAGGCTAAAGGGATGGCTTATGACAATATCTAAAAGTTACAAAGAATAAGGGGTAGGGACATCGAGTTTCAGCGAACTAACGAGAATAGTCTAATAACAGGTGGTTAGTGAGTAGCATAATAGGATCGACTGATCATAATAGAATTATGACAAACAAGAAGAATAAAAAGGATCGCAATCAGGAAGAATATGGTATTATTTGACATTAGACAATCAGGTAGCCAAAGATACCATTGCGGTGCGGAGTCTCTGATCAACAACAATAAAGTTCAGGTGTACTTAGCCATAAGGATGGCTTTCACCTCTTTCTTGAAGAGGGCCGTGGAGGAGATAAGCCTGGTTTCAGGAGGGAGTGCATTCCAGATCCTCGGTGCCATTCCTGAGAAGGAGCGTTTGTACGTTTTTTCCTTCCGGAATCTGCGGGGTTTCAGGAGTAGATTTTTTGTACTTCTATTGGATCTCGAGCCACCTGATATAATCCCCTTTTGTGTGAGGTAGTTGGGTGCCTTGTGGTGTACGGCCGAGTGCGTCATAACAGCAATTTTCAGTTGTATTCTGGCTTCAAAGGGCAGCCATTTCAGGGATTTCAGGTCAGGGGATATATGTGAGTGTTTTCTTGATCCAGTAATGAGTCTCGCGGCAGCGTTCAAGGAGGCTCTTAGGGGTGCAGTTGTTGCTAGAGGGAGACCACTGAGTGTCACAATTCCATAGTCTATGCGGGGGATGACGAGGGCTTGTACAGCATTTTGGAAGTCTTTGGCTGGGAGGAAGGGTTTAAGTTTCCTCAATGTGTTGATTTGGAAATTAGCTCCTTTCGTTGCTTTGCTAATGTGCTGTTGCATGTTGAGCTTTGCGTCCAGTGTGACACCTAAGGATTTCGCGGAGTCCACGATGGTGGGCCGGACATTGAGTGCAGTTAAGTTGTTGAGCCAAAGTTGGATGGTGGTAGATTTCGCAGGGGGTGCTATCAGAAGGAACTCAGTTTTCAGAGCATTCAGTTTGAGGTGATTGTCGGCCAACCACGATTGGGTCTTTATGAGAGTGTAGTTCAGAAGTTTGATATCCTCCGGGGATTGTACCTTTAGGTAGAGTTGAGTGTCATCGGCATACATATGGAAGTGTACATTGGATGCTTGGAGCAAGGAGGCAAGTGGTTCCATGATGAGGTTGAACAGTGTGGGTGAAAGGGAGGATCCTTGTGGAACTCCTAGGTCGACTGGCACAGGCGAGGACAACACATTGTTGATCTTGAACTTCTGAGACCGGTTATGTAGGAAGGAAGTGAACCATTTGAGAACAGTCCCGGCAAAGGAACAGCAGCTTCTAGTGCTGTGACTACTTGAGCATATATTTCAGCCACTAGCTCAGGGCGGGTTACCGCTTTGTCCCATCTGATTCTTCGTCTATTGCTAGTAAGGAGTGCCCGATTGTCTGGACTATCTTTGGGACAACCAGATGAGAGGAAATCAAGGATCAGAGGGTTATGATCACTTTCACCCCTGGGTTCCACCTTAAAATCAATAACCTTGTGCCACGCACAGGCCTCAACAAATATATAGTCCAGGCGGGCCTCTTGGCCAGGTTTATTGTAGGTATGCTTAGCGGGCGTATCCGAGATTACGCGGCCTTTACATGCCCTTATTGAGTGGGTTAAAGTCAGGGCAAGAGTTTGCAGCGCCAGCAGTGCCCATGACTTGGGCGGGGGACCCACCACCGGAGGTATTTTCCAGTAATTGTCCTCTTCCAAAATTGGGCCATCCAGCAAATCTGCCAGTGGCTCAAAGTGGGAATTAAGGTCACCACCTAGCACAAAGGTAGTCCCCTGGGGAATCCTAGATAGAAACACGAAAAGCTCCTCCATGGTTTTTGACTCCGCTGTAACGCTAACTGGTCTAAAATAAACATTGACCAGAGCGAGAATTTGGAAGAATTGGATCTCGTTTGTCAGGGTGCCGACAATATATCTCTACGTGTCCCTGGAAAGCAAACCCAATGTCGGTGGATAATTTCATGGCCAACACTAAACCCACGAGAACTGTTCCCCCCAGGTGAGTATAGGAAAAGTCACATATTTTGAGGTCCCATGACCTCCTCCGTTTCTCCCAGATGACTCTGGGTTTCGGAGACTGGTAATGAAGTTACCTGTGGCGTTGCTCTTACCTCTAACACGCCTTGCTCCAGCCCCTTGCAATTATTCTCTTCTTTTTAATTTGGATTTATTTAGTCTATCATTTAATTATTTATTTGAATTACTTTGATGGTACATTGATGCTTCGCGGCTACTCCGGAGGGTACCGTTTGCTCTAACTGTACATGTTCACATCTTCTTCCTATATTTTGTACTTGTTTTGAATTTTGTTCCTGCAAAATTCAGGTTCATGGTCCCAAAATGTTATATCCAGACAGCAATTGAGAGTCTGGTTCCTTTTTTCCACACGTGTTAGGCTATGTTATCGAAGTTTCAGCAGAAGGACCTTGAGGGTTAAGCTAGGTTCCATTGACAGAGCTTGGAGCAAGAGGGAAGGTCCCGCTCTGCAGGATTACCCACAGCTACATGTGGTTCACCTATCTGACCATGCCAGTACCAGCCTCCATATTGTCAAGAAACCGCATCAGCCGGGTGCCAGGAGCTGGCCATCTCGGCTTGCTTTACCCAATGCTATTAGGGCTCCGCGACCCTCTACACGCTGTCGGAATGAAAGAATGTTATAAAAACTTTCAAGACACTAAAGTCCCACAGCCTGCTGGTGGAGGGTGGCCCTGCAGTTAAAGGGTGTCAGTGGTGGGTGTAATGCAGACTGAAGAGGAAAGAGTTTACACCACAGGGCGACAGGTCTATCAATAATAAGCCCAAGTCGAGAGAATCAGCTAAACAACTTCGAGGTCAGCCAACTCGGATGCTGTCACAACAGCCACAGCTGCAGTTTGCAATAAACACTAGAGGTGAGCTTTACCCCAGGAAGGACCTAGGAATCCTCTTTTACATAAATACAACTAGCATGGTCATCACCAACTGGCATAAGGTTTAGTTCGATCTGCTGTGATGCAGGTCACTGCGAATGCCAAATGCAAAACAGACGTGTAATGTGTTTTATGTGAGGATCAGTGAAGTAACATGAGACTGAATTCTAGGGAATATGCTCTGTCTTTACTTCCTAGACTCCAACGTAACTCGAAAACGAATTCCACGTTTATCCTGAATTTGACCCTGCTTTACAAAGATGCAAGTTTCTAAGATAATTAGTTTTATCCTTTTTTTAAATATAATTACAGCTAACACTAGGATCTGCTTTTTAAAGAAGAGACCTATTATGCATCACTCGTCCTTTTAGTTTATTTAATCAGTTAATGTACTGACTATGTGAGCTCACTCTGTACCCTCTTGCTAATAATGGATATTTTTTCCTCTGTAAATATTGTATTTTGAATCTATGCAAAATATGAGGCGCTCGGACGCCATTCGTGGCATAGTAATGTGTTTTAGTCTTGAGTGACAAATTTAAAACCATGTACTGACTGTAACTGAGAGGTGTGGCGCCGCGGCCAGGGCGACTGACGCTGGAATCTGGGGGTCACGGTTCGATCCCCGGCTCCGGCGGCAGGTTAGCCCAGCACCATGTGACTCTGGGCAATAGCTCGCTTAATCTTCCCGACGGCACCCCAGCGCCTAGAGACCCTAACGGGTGATTGTGCGCTTTACAAATGTGGACTTTAACTATGTTGCTTTAATGTGCACATAGTATGCTTGCTTGCTGTGGATGCAGCTAGCTGAGAATACAGATATTTAAAGTCTCTTTTGGGTCTGATCTCGGCCGCAGCAGGCATGAGAACCTGCTGGTCTTATTGGAACATTCTTTTATTGCCCGCATTCCCCCCCCATAAACAAAGAATCATTACTTGTCCAATGCAACACTCTGAACACACATCCAGGTAATTGAGGCAGAGTTTCTCCTATTCTGCGCCTAGGTTTTCCAGATGTGTTTGGTGACATTCCTGTGTTTACAGTGTGTGACATGTGAATGCTTCACACGTGACTCTTTATCGGTGTCGAGAGCTCTACTCTTGCTTTTAACCTCGAGGGACACCAGCTTTTGAACTTACAATGAACTTATCAATAGAAGCAGAAGAATGCAATGAAAAGAGTGTCTGGACGATCAACTTCCGCAGACACCGGACATATGGACAGGTCACTGTAGGATTCCTGAGGCGGCACCATTCAAGGCCAAGATTATGTTTTCTTCTTTGAAACATGAACACTCATTTCTTTCAAGGAGTGAAATAAAATATGTTTCAAACAAAAAGCACACACACGTACACATACACATACATATATATATATATATTCACCAAAAAAAAAAAGGTTACAGGGACGTTATAGTTAGGCTCAGGTTTCATTCATACAAAACCAGTGAAACTCAGCAGTTATAGTTAAATGAGCTTGTAATGTGGGAATCTAGGACCCTAGTGTAATTTTTCCCGATTCATGCCCATATATAGGTATAATTCACCCAGTCCTTATATAGGCATAAAGAATCATTGCTTTATTTAGTTATAGCATACGCAGCCCTAATATGGCATGGCTACTTCCACTAAACTCCGAGAATCCACATTTATTTCGTGGTAAAACCAGCCTTCAGCAGTCAGGAACCTTTCCCTGCTTGAATACTGATTTATCCAAGAAATCTGGGAGTTTTCAAGGAATTGAGGCACTAGTGCCGATGTTATGTCCAATCCTACGTCAGACTCGGCACCTTCAGGGGTATAAATATGCCTACATTTGCTCAATCAAACACACGGTGGTTCAGGAGCAGATTGACTAACTACTTGCCCGACGCCCTGCTGCTGCAAGTGCCGAAGGAAGCCGACCCTCCAACTGACGCACTGAAAAGACGCTGTCTTTTCTCCTGCCGAGAAATCCAGCTCAGGTGTTTCCAGGCTACCCTTGCGGGTTGCTGGGAGATCGAGTCCCGAGAGAGAGATACAAGACCTCTATCATTCTAAAACCAAGGTACGGAGCTGATTAGATCCCTAGAGAATTCTTGAACAGATTCTTGGCAGAGAAATACTAAAACTTAAACTACTCCTCACTTACTTCTTCCCTTGTACTAGGCTTAGGTTAGGTACACCGGGGTAGGCGTATGTTAGAAGCACCAGTTGAGTACTTTTAGCCACTCTTATTATTGTATGTATTTTATCCATTTTATGTATTCTATGTTTATGGCTTAGAAACCATATCATGCTTTTACAGTACTATTTTATAATACTATTCGTATTATATGCATTGTACTTCTTAACTAGCATTTCAATTGTAACAGTGCATTTCTTATGCTTAAGAAATAAGACTGTTCAATAAATACTTTTATTGAAAACGCCCGTCTCTCTATTTCTAAGCAACTCTGGTGAAACGAAGCATGCACCTCTGACTGAGTGAAATAGCCGTCTATTGTTTCCGCGACTCTAGAGATACGTTTCATGCTGGGGAAACAAAGTTGTCATGTTATATGGTTGTCAGAGACTAATCCCTTCTTCTTTATTCGAGAAAGTTCCTAGTGACCTCTGAGCTAGCTGGCACTCACAATTAAGTCTAATATATTCGGCAGAGACCTAGTCGGCATAAGTCCTACGTCTAAGCTGCAGGGTATATTATTCCAATGCGCAGAGCCTATTGGGAATATAGGAACTACACTACAAGCTAACTAGAACTCCCACCCCAGCAATGCACTGCTTATGGCCTCACATATTACATCGCTCATGACACGGTCAGTGATATCGCTGATGACATCATCCAGTGATTGAGTGTTTAAAAAATGTTTCAGTGTGTATATATATATATATATATATATATATATATATATAGCAAGCAACTCCTTCAGAAAAAGAGCAGAGGCCACAGAGGGGGTTGGCAGGGAGATCTCTTTATTCCATCAATTGCTCTCCTTACAGGCGAATGCATTTCGGCATCTCATATGCCTTCTTCAGCGCCAAGAGTCTCACAGGCAGCTGCAGGTAACATCATGTTTAAATATTAGCCCCTTACTGATTGGTTCAGGTCCACCCCGCCCTCGGGAACAGTGTCCTTTCTCTCCATTCGCAGTGCACTCGGTACTTGTGCACCACAATTCCCAGAATGCAACAGGGATCCAGGTGAGAAAAGCGGGTGATTAAACGTTAATCATTGCGGAAAATGGCTTTTCTCAATGTCATACAGCCTTAATCCCTTGCATATGATGAAATGTCAGTGTCCCCCTGGGTCCCCCAACCGCATCAACCTCCGTGACACAGAAATCCGTTTGGCGGGGGCAAGACCGTAAATACAATCTCGCCCGGCGTGGAGCCGAAATAGCACCCTCACCGCCCCATCTCATCCTGGCCCCGGGGGTGTGCCTTGGTGATCCAGTACCCTGGAAATGTGAAGAGTCCACCGCAGCAGATGCCAGTGGAGCCAAGGCCAACTTCAGGATGCGGGGGCCTCTGGAGCGTGTCTCTGGCATACGCGCAAAATATATATATATAAACTGGCAACATCCAAGTGCAATCATGCACACGACGGAATCACGGACACGAAATGAGCTGGTTTGCCGTTATAGAAAACTGATTTATTAGACCATAAGGTGCATGTCTGGAGACGCGTTTCGGACACCGATATATATATATATATATATATATATATATATATATATTAAAGCTCGGGGAAACTTTGGAAATGTTTAAACACGGCAGCTCCGGCCGTGGAAGATGCACCGCCGAGCATGCTGTTCACTGGAGATCACATGCTCATACAGGGAAATTAAATTGAAATCCATCTCTGGTGTTCCAAATGGCCTTACCCCATGACGAAGGCGCAGGTGTGCGCTGAAACGCGTTGGGACTTGAATCAATTGGGGCCCACAAAACCGCTGCCTCTTAATAAAGGTTCTGTGAACAATCACTCATGGAGTGCGTCTTTAAAGCTCGGGGAAACTTTGGAAATATATATATATATATATATATACACATATATATACACACACCAAGGTGTATTGGTGAATCAGTGGGTGTAAGAGTGCCTGTATGGAGGATTCGGTGGGTGTGAGATCACTGTATAAGTGAGTGATTAGGTGTCTCAGTGAATGTATGGGTGAGTGACTGGTTGTGTGAATGTATGTATCAGTCTGTCAGTTGGTGTCTAAGTGACTGTATGGGTGTGTGAGTGGGTACATGAGTGGCTATATGGGCGAGTGATTGTTGTCTTACTAACTGTATGGTTGTCTGACTGCGTGTATGAGTGGGTGTGTGACTGCCTGTATGGATGAGTGTGAGAGTCAGTGGCTGTATGGATTAGTGAGTGTGTGTGTGTGAGTGTATGAATGTATAGTTGTGTGAGTAAGTGGATGTGTCAGTGGTATATGGGTGAATACATGTGAATGGCAGTATAGGTGGGTGATGTGTAATATGAGTGTCTGTATGAGTGAGAGAGTGAATGTGAGTGGCTGGATGGATGAGTGTGTGCTTGTGTCAGTGGCTGTATGGGTGTGTGCTTGTGGCTGTATGAGTGAGTGTTGCAGTGGCTTTAAACACACTTAGAATACAGTGAAAACATCTACATACACCAGGGTTCACTATGGGTTAGAGTACCCTTATGATTGGCCTGACCTCCCTTATAAGTCCATAGAACATAATAGAGCAGTGGGATTAAAACTATCTTAAAGTCCCTAGTATATAGTAGAGCATGGCAGTTTAGAGGCCCGCAGCCTTTTTGCACTTGCATGTGTGCACTGCTGAGAGCATGAGGTACGTTTAAAAGCAGCAGTGTGTTGAAGTGTTGCTTTTAACTGTAAATTGTGCCCAAACCAAATTTATAAACTACAATCTTTTGCCATATTAGGTACCCCCAGGGTCTCCCCTGGGTATCCCAGGGGTGGGGAGTCAGGTACTTATAAGGAGGATCTTTATAAAATAGGTTTTATATGCCCTGGGGTAGTGAAATTGTACATTTTACTCCCCTCATTGTAGTAAAGTGCTTCCCAAAGTCGACTTTTGTGCTAGGAGCACTGTGTACTGAGGATCTGTAATATTTGTACATATTGAGAGCCCCTAAAGTCCCCCCTAGGTAACCCTGGGGTCGTGGGGCCTGCAGAGTCCTTATAAAAGATGTTTTATAAGCCCTGGTGTTGGAGAAATTGCCCAGTTCATTTTCCCCATCGCAGAACCCAAGCCCGTATGTTAACATGGCAAGAAGATATTAATTAATAACTCCCGCCAGTAAACACTGAAAATATAATTCAAGGACTTAGTAGAATGGTATTGATAAATCCAACAATGTGCTATTGTTGAATTTATCCTAAAATGTACAGGCAACAAGTTATAAGACTTTCTCGTCTGTACGCCAAAATTCTTCCAATGATCTGTCCTGATTGGTCAAAGTTACGTGGATTAGCCAGGCAGCTTTGATGAAGTGATAAATGGCACCTGGGATGAAGAATTTGAATTGGTGCTGGCCTCTGTCTGAGGTGCATGCCTTCACGCACTCTATATCAATGTATCCCACGTAAACACACTTCATTGATGTATTCAGGAAATCTTTATTATATCATTATTTAGTTTTCTATCTTGCTTGATTAATCATATCCATTAAATGTGTTATTACATCATAACATCAATTCTGGTTATCTGAACATGTATGTGTGCCCAATGCATTTCGGGCGATTAGCCCTTCTTCAGGGGAACTGTAACATGGAGGAAATTAAAGATTCAGAACACAACGTATCTTTGTAGCATCTGTTTTTAATTATACATTTATTAATGCTGCATGTTGATGTTAACCAACTTATTTATAATGTTCCAATATGTTCACTGGTGTGATCAAAAACCATGCGAGAACCAAAGACTAACATGCTAACAGCTCATTAATTCTCCTGGAAAGTTCCAATGATCGTGTTTCCCAGTGTGTAAGGTGCACGCATATCACTCAACGTGAATATGAAGCCGTCTGTACAAATACGAAAGAAAGTGATCGCAGTGTGCCACGCCGCAAGGGTGTATGAGTGAAGAGTTACACAGTAAGTACTATGGCGCCAATTTAAACAAGCATTTGCAATGCAATAGGTCTCGCATTAGGAAAGTTTGAGCTATTGGTATTGTAAATGACAAATTTTTTATTTATGTGTTTTTGAAAGTAACGAAATTAATAGCTATGTCATTTACAATGCCAATAGTTATAACTTTCGCAAATGTGACACCTATAGCATTTGTAGTGCAATATGTGTTGTATTTACGTGACTTACATGTATTGATATTACAAATAACAATGGTTTTTAATTTTTTATCAATAATTAATACTTTAAATAGTTAATGTAATTTATAACGGCAATAGCTTAAAGTTTTGTAAATAACTTTTGTGAAGATTATGTTCAGTGTATTTTATTGTGACGAAAATCCAAGAACAGAAGTGAAATATTAACATCTTTTTGTTACATTTGTAATAAAGCTTGAAACATGGAGAGAACATATTTTAACCAGGTGTTGTTGAATGGTTGCACAGACTGATGCTGTGTTGGCGCTGAGTGATGTGATGGCGAACGAGTGATGCTGTGGCGTTCAGTGATACTGTGGTAGCGCATAGTGATGTTGTGGTGCCCCTGAGTGATGCCGTGGTGCTGCTGTGTGATGATGTATACTATGCTATGTTTTGTTTTGCTATCCTATGCTTTGATTTGTTATGCTATGCTATGCTGTGTTTTGTAATGCTATACTATGTTGTGTTATGCTATGTGATGTTGTGTTTTGTTATGCTATGTTTTGTTATGCTATGCTGTTTTGTTTAGCTATCCTATGCTTTGTTATGCTGTGCTATGTTTAGTTTTGCTATCCTATGCTTTGTTTTGTTATGCTATGCTATGTTTTGTTTTATTATGCTATGCTATGTTTTGCTGTCCTTTGCTATCCTATGCTTTGTTATGCTATGCTATGCTTTGTTATGCTGTGCTGTTTTGTTATGCTATTCTGTTTTGTTGTGTTTTATTATGGTATGCTTTGTTTTGCTATGCTATGTTTTGTTATGCTATGTTTTGCTATGTTATGCTTTGTTATGCTATGTTGTGTTATGCTATGCTATGCTTTGTTGTGTTTTGTTATGCTATGTTTTGCTATGCTTTGCCATGCTATGTTTTGGTATGTATGCTATGTTTTGTTGTGTTTTGTTATGCTATGCTGTTTTGTTATGTATGCTTTGTTTTGTGTTTTGCTATGTTTTGTTATGTTATTTTTTGTTATGCTATGTTTTGTTTTATGTTATGTTATGTTATTTTTTGTTATGTAATGCTGTTTTGTTCTGCTATGTTTTACTGTGTTTTGTTATACTATGCTTTGTTTTGTTTTGCTATGCTTTGTTATATTATGCTATTCTTTGTTATGTTATGCTATGCTTTGTTTTGTTATGCTATGTTTTGTTGTGTTTTGTTATGCTATAATTTGTTTTGTTATGCTATGTTTTTTGTTTTGCTATCCTATGCTTTGTTTGGTTATGCTATGATATCCTATGCTTTTTTTTGTTATGCTGTGCTATGCGGTGTTTTGTTATGCTATGCTATGTTTTGTTATGCTATGCTGGTGTGGCGGTGTGAGTGAGGGTGTGGGGTATGAGGGTGTGGGGGGGTGAGGGTGAGGGGGGGTGAGGGTGAGGGGGGTGAGGGTGAGAGGGGTGAGAGGGTGTGTGAGGGTGGGGAAGCAACACAGAGCATGGGTGGGGGAACCAACATGGAGGGCATAGGTTGTGGGGTAGAGGAAAGCAAACTGGGGACAGCAAGAGCAGCAAGAAGCACAGGAGGAGAAAAGCAAACAGGTAGAAGAGAGAAATGTACAGCTTAGATGGAAGTGGGGAAAGAAGCACACAGGCCACAAAGTAACGCTTGGAGAGAATCACAGTCGGGCATGTGCATCATGGAGTGGGGCAGGGGCAAAGAAAAAGGATGAGAGACAGCAACACGGAGCGTGAAGAGAGAAGAGAAGAATACTAGGGAGACAGCTGGAAAACAGATGCACCAAAGCAGAAAGCACTGTGATGTTAGTGGTTCGTTAAGCATTATTGAGAGACAGAATCATCCTAGAAGCGATACCACAGAAAACAGTAACGTCAAAGAGGCACGTCTTTTGTTCTTTCCAGATCTGAACCCCCTCTACCCTGGCTAGGAAAAACAAGCATTAGCAAAGCCAAATAAATTTCATCTTAAGGACCTATTAGCTTTGCCAGCGATTTTTAGCGATGATGTACATCATCCACGAAGCTGCGCATCATGATTGATGAATAATTTTTAACAATCCTGCGACGCATCAAGCATGCACTCTCAAATTGACACAGTGCTTTTTTTTCTTTTTATTTAGTGATCCAAGTTGGATCGGCAAATAAAAAGAAAAAAATTGCAAACACATTTCTTTTTAGGAGGGTTAGGGAGCAACACGAGGCGTGGGAGTGGGGAAGCAACATGTGGGAGCAGGTAAGGAAAGCAATATAGGGGAAAGGTGGGGCAGAAGTGAAACAGGCACGAGAAGCGTGGAAGTAACACAGGAGAACGAGTGGGATGAAAGCAACACAGGGACAAGAGCAAGGTGAACGCAACACAGGGGCACGACTGACATTAGAAACATGTGGTACAAGCGGGATGGAAGCAACACGGGTGCAAGCGGGGTGGAAGCAACACAGGGGTGCAAACTGAATGGAAACAAAACAGGGGCGCAAGCGGGGTGGAAGGAACACAGGGGTGCCAGCGGGGTGGAAGGAACACAGGGGTGCCAGCGGGGTGGAAGGAACACAGGGGTGCTAGCGGGGTGGAAGCAACACAGGGGTAAAGTAAAGTCCACATTTGTAAAGCGCACAATCACCCGTAAGGGTCTCTAGGCGCTGGGGGGCCGTCGGGAAGATTAAGCGAGCTATTGCCCAGAGTCACATGGTGCTGGGCTAACCTGCCGCCGGAGCCGGGGATCGAACCGTGGTCCCCAGATTCCAGCGTCAGTCGCCCTGGCCGCGGCGGTGGGGCAGCAACATGCAGGGCGGTTGCAGGGCAGAGAAAAACAAACTGGCTAGAGGGAGCAACGTGGAGCACAAGAGTTAACAAGAAAAGAGTGGCAGACCATATAAATGTGGAAGGGCATGTAACCTCGACCACGGCCGATTTCTGTCATCTGTGACTGCTAGGCAGTCTGGTGATGAGAAGGGGGGTGAAGTGAGTACAAACAAAGGCGCCTGATTGAAGCAGAGGAGAAGGGAGGGGGAGTGAGAGCAAAGGAGCCATTAAAACAAGCTCTGGCATTGCGCGGAGGGGGCGGGGGAGCGATTCCTTTAAAGTGTAAATAAACCAGCATGAGTGCGGAGATGTCAGCGAAAAGCGTTGACAGAGGAGCTTTCAATTAGCATCTTCTTGTAACACCTTTGCATACGACTTGTGATTGTGACACAACACTGAAAACAATCCCACGAAATGTTGGCACAAAAACGAATATCAACCTCACCCGCAAAAAAAAGCTACTCTCCCTTCGACTTAGACCCGACTTATCCTCAAGCGCCAAAAATATCCTCATAGGACGGTGTGCATATTACTACTCAGAGTAAAATACTGTTCATGTTATGAAAGAAGGATCACAGGAAGAGAACAAAAGAGAGGGATAGAAACAAAAAACTAGAATACTCCCCGGCAACAGGACATACAGCCAGTGATTACCTGCTCGTTAACTCTTAACAAAAGACGTGCGCGTGCACTGCCGAAAACGAAACCTGTCATGGGGCGGGACTTCCGTCTTCTGCGGGAAGCCCATGCCCAAGGAGTGGCTGGCCCAGAGGAGCAGTGGTGACGTGGGGTTCCCATGCCCGAGGGAGAGCCCCGCGGAGGCTGAAGAAGTCCGGAGTGGCGTCGATGCGGTGAGTGGGGCTTACTTGTACTGGGGGTGGCGGCGGCGGGGTATGTCTCTGTGGGCTTGTGTGTGTGTGCGCGGCGGGGGGTGTCTCTGTGTGTGCGTGCAAGCGTGTGCGAAAGCAGGGGGGGTGTGGCTGTGTGTGTTGGAGGCTTTCAAGGGAGGCAGGAGATGGTGAACGCGTGCGCGACCTGATCCGATTCAGGCATGCTGCGCGTGCCCATCTCGTCTCCTTGTAAGCAGAGCCGCCGACAATAGGTCTCTCGCTGCGACAGGGCTTCGTCCTGCGTCGCAGGTGCGAGACCTTAAAAGGAGCGGTGTGCACTGGAAGCTATCGCGTGTCCCGGACGTGAAACGCATAAGGAGGTTTGGATAATGGTCATAGTAAACAAACTGTAGACCTGATAAATAAAATACACAAAAGGTCCGTAAACTGAGAATCTCTTAGAGCATCTAGCGTAACCAAAATACTGTGATCACTTTCTTTCGTACAGGCGGCTACATATATGAAAGCATGCAACTCTGAGACAGATGCCAGCACCAATTCAAATTCTGATTCTATCCTCATACTCAGAAGGATTACCTGATTGCACCACCACCACTTGCATAACCAACGGCAACAACTTTGAATTAAACAACGTAGTGCGCCCCACTGGACACATACCTGGGGTGAAGAACCATTCTGGGAGGAAGGGGTTCTGCTGCATAGGAATGCCAAAGCAAAGGGGAAGGGTCATAAACAATGATCTTTAAAGTAAGGAGGGTATAGGCAGAACAATACATTTTCATGTACACCCCTACCCTCTGAACTCAGCCAAATGGCAGGTTTAAGGGAGGACTGTGCTGATGCCAGGGGGAGGGATAATATATGGAGATGAGACATCCTGGAGGTTGGTTTGCCAGCTCTTGCCTCCGTGCTGGGACTTCAGCCATATTGAATTTTTGAGAAATAGTGCTTTCTGAGAGCCCATTGTGCCACACTTTGGAGAAAATGGTCATGCTCTGGGGGTGCTGCCCTGCACCTCATTGGACAAGAGTACCCTCCTGTGGGACCCCAGAGAAGACTGAATAAGTATCTTAGAGGGGCAGTGCCTCTCAGCTCTGCTGCTTGAAACAGAGAAGAAGGATTGCCAAGCTGGAAATTTGATTTGCCCCATCAGGTCATGCATTCTGACTGACTGCGCCTGCTGCATTATCTGGAAATGCAGCCCTTAGGATGTACCTTGTTTCGAGAGGAATAAAGAGTGGGCTCCTTGCAAGCTACAGGTTAACAAAGCTCACTTGCATCAACTCCACCAAGAGTCGCCTGCCTGGAGTGTATCCAGTGGACCTTTAAGGGTGGTGTCCAGGTGCATTGTGGGAATTGTGGTCCCAACCTTTCAAGGACCATCTTGGAGATTCCAGACTCTTGGATTGTGTTTTAGACACTTTGGACCCTCAAAAGGAACTTCAGGATAAAGTTTCAGAAGTTTGGTGAACTTTTGAAAAAAGCTTCATAGGGTGACCCAACCCTCACTGAGAGGCAATCCGGCGATCCCTCCCCGAATCCGGCCTACTGGAGGAGGCTGCATGAAGTCTAGTGGGAAATCCTACAGAAAGGTTTCAAAGTGTGAAGGTAAAATCTTGATCGGGACCTCCCGCTTAGTATATCCGACCAGGGCTCCATCGCGGTCGGCCTCAAACTTTGACTTTGTCCCGGTCAGAGGTGGCCAACTGTCCAGAAGTGGCACTATTGGTTTCTAAGCACTAGAAAGTGCTTAATCTTTAAAAATTCATATCTCTGGTTCCCTACAGTGGATTATTTTCGTGTTGGTTTCTTTTGAAAAATAAAAATGTTTCCCATTTGAATAAAATTGGTGTTGGATTTTTATTGTGAGTTGTGTCGTAATGATTTACTGAATGGATGTTTTTAAATGCTTTACATACCGGTCTCTCAAGTTAAGCCTGCCTGCTCGCAGCCAAGCTACCAAGGGTTGAGTATGGGAATAATTTTCTGAGAACTATGCCGAGCCCTAGTGTGCGTTAGTGGCCTTATTGCAAGCAGTAGATGCATATTTGCCACTACTAAAACCCCACTTTTCAACAGTGACTGACTCAGTGTGTGAGTGGCTGTATTAGTGGATATGTCAGTGGCTGTATTAGTGAGCGAGTGGTTGTATGAATGGCTGTATGGGTGAGTGAGTGGATGTGTGTGTAGACCTATGAATCAGTGAGTGGATGTGCAAGTACTGGTATGGGTTTGTGAATAGTGGAGTGGGTGTATGAAAGGTTCTATGAGGATGTGAGTGGTTGTGTCAGTGATTTTGTGGATGAAGTCATCAGTGTTGTCACTGACCATATCATGAGTGATGTAATATGTGAGGTCATAAGCAGTGCATTGCAGGGGCGCGATTTATAATTAGGTCAGCTAATGAGAACTGCTGAATTTCAGTAGTTTTGTACGAGTGAAACCTAAGCCCAACTATAACGTCCCTGTAACCTTTGTTTTTTTCAGTGGATTTCTATGTTTTTTTAACTGTTGTGTTTGCAGTGTGGTGGAGAAAGGGGGCGGTCTCCGACCTGCTCTCAGCAATCCCGCTGTCTGGGACTTACTGGAGGTAACAGAAGGGGTTCCTGGCCTCCGAGGACCCTCAGCATCCAAGGAGACATCTGGAGGCACACTTGCAAAGTGGGGAACAAAAGGGGGGGGTGGCCTCCAAAGACCTCTCACCAATCCCGCTGTGTGGGACTTATTGGATGTAACAGGAGGGAATGTTGGCCGCCAGGGACACTCTGGAGACAAGGGTCCGTTTATTGTTTGGGGGTTTATAACAAGAGGGGGCTGCGTGGCCTCCCTTCCCTGGGCCAACTTTGGCCCCAGGGACCCCATCCCCCAGGGCCAGGCTATTTTGAATGAGGGGAGGGGCAGTGCGCCCCCCCCCGGGCTGAATTGGGCCCCAGGGGACCCCATCCTCCAGGGCCTGGCCACTTCTTGATCTGTTTTTGTTTAAAGCAAGCGAGGTGGGCGACACAGCCCCCTTCTCTGGACTAATTCTGGTCTTGGGGACCCAATCTCCCTGGGCCAGGACTTTAAAAAAAATAATAACATTAATAGTTGGGGATGAGGGCCGCACAGACCCCCTCCCCGGGCCGAATTGGGCCACGGGAACCAAGGGCCTTGCCATTTAAAGTGGGTGCCTCCAGAGCACCCACTCACCAGTGGGACCGCATGGGGAGCGTGAAGGCCCCTGCGGCTCCCTACCTCCTGCGGAAGCCAGTTTCGCTTTTGGACAGAGGAAGCGGCTAACATGCAGTTACCTCTATTCAAAAGCAATTCTGCAAGCAAGAGTATTTTTAATGCTCTCGCTGAAAGCAGAGCAGCGCTTGCTAGGACTTGGCGAGAGCAGTGAAGTTCCCGCCAAGTCATAGCGAACTGCAATGTCTCAGGGTTGGGCACCCTGGGACACTGCAGGAGCTGACCTTGGGGGTAGCAGTCCCTTGGGCCATTATCGCTTCCTCCCTATTTTTTTTTATCAGTTGCCCCGTGGAGGTTGTGGTCCCCGGGTCTGCGTGTCCCCCTTGTTTTTTTCATAATTAAAGCTCTGGGGAGGTGGCAGCCCCTGGGGCTTGGGGTCTGAGAGGACTCCCCCTTACTAAAACTTAAAAAGCCCCGGAGGGAGGGGGTCCCCGGGGCTGCGGGGGATGCCATATGGGCCTTCTCCACATTAATTAGTAAAGAACTCCCAAGGAGGTGGTGGTACCCAGAGCATGAGACCCAGGTGGTAGGGCAATTGTGCCCCCATCTCCTTTATTTACACAATGCCCTCAGAACCTGGCCCACTGTACTGAATGTGCCACTCATATGGTCAAGTGTACCGTGATGACCATCAACCACCACCATTTGAGGCTTAGTTTGTGTATTTTTATATAATATAGAACAGTGTTACATATGCCTGCCTAGTAAGCAGTAGGATTTATTATCGACTTTGACTTGCTTTTATGTCACTTTTGCTTTTCCACTTTATCTTGCTTTAAGGCAGTGCTTGCTAATGGCTTGAACAGTATCTCAGATTACTAATTCTGCTCCTTTACGCATAGAACAGCGTTTGCATGATAGACTCCATTTTCTTGGCTGACGCCATTTTCTGAGCTTCGCAAGGTGGGGAGGGCATGTTGAAAGTAGTACCTAAAAACACAAAAATAGCTCCATATTTGAGGGGGTTTGGGCTCAGGTGTCGTCTGTAAAAAAAAGTATATTTCTACGCATGTCACTTCTAATTAAAAAAAAAAATTATTTACACACACTGTGAAATTTATTTCTGCAAGAGTAAATCAATCTGAATTCAAGAAAAAACAATGTATTGTACTGCTTTAATATACTAAAGTTATGGTGGCTGCAGTGTTTCAGCTTAAAACGAACACTGGCAAAGCCATTAGGTCTATCCTACAATTTGCTGATATTTCTTTGGGGGCCGACACGGACTCACTCTCGTCACAGTGTTTGCCCTGAAGTATTTGCTGGTTACTTTTTAGGTCGAGCCTAATGCCTTTTACGTATGTGTTAAATGTCAAAACCGATAAATAAAAGGCATTGTCATTTACAATGCCAATAGCTTAAACTCTTGCAAAATGTGAGACCTATTGCATTGAAAATGCTTGTCTTTGTGTAGGCAATACTACCCATTTTTCACCAGCATTCAGTCATCTGCACAATTTATATGTGATATGTTTGAATAAAAACAACACGTTGTGTTGTGTGACAGCTCCTCATATTTTAGTCGTTTCCGTTGACACTTCTGCGAGTTTCCCTTACTTGTTGCTATTTGGGCCTGAATAATGCTGTGTTTAATTGGAGGAGAAGATTAGGTCTTCACTACAGCCAGTGTAAGGGTGAATCTTTTTATTCTAATTATGGCTCCCCCTCCACTCGACGTAGTGTGGCCCTGGACATGTTATGTTATGTAGTTTTGTAAAGGGCACAGCTGCACCAGCAAAGGGGCGTCCCGGCGCTAATAACGCTAACTTAGCGTCATACACTGCTAAACTCAAAGTGGCTACTAAGAGGGACATAGAAAGTGCCTTTTAGTCAACCTTACTTAGCATTGGTTGGCTTCACTGTCACTCTTACTTCCTTTTCATTGGTGAGCGCATCTCTACGCATGCTGGCTTCACTTTGTCTCTATGTTTTTGTTTTCTTCCCTGGAGCATGGCCTAAGACCTGTTATCAATGTCTTTTTATCCCAGCTCCACCTACAAAACTATTTTCTCTACTGTAAACCTTGTCAAAAGGCAAATACAATTCTCTCACACTTCCTAAAAGTTGCCAGTTTATATGTATGTGATATTTACTCATAATAAACTCAATATACATTATTCAACGCACAAAACACAAACCACCAGCCTAAGTGCAACACACACAGTTGTACAAAGCGGTGATTAAATATATGAGAGCATAAAATACTGCAGCTACAAATGAGAAGGTAATTGGTTGTATCTATAATGCACTATTACATAAAATATTGGAAATAGAGTTTCACAAAGGCAGAGTGAATCAGTAACCCCTCCACGGCTCAATGTTTTCCATTGTACCACATCAAGGGCATCTTCACTCAGGCTTCTCCAAACAATAATAACATGCATCTCTAAATTCTGTAATCTTTGGGCAAATGTTGTCCTCAAAGAGGCCAGGGCACCAATAATCCTCACCCTCACGTCCCAATATTGCCTATATTATCACACAAAGTGTGTGTTTTTCCTCTGAGCTTCCTAACATAAATTCAAATACACCAACCATACATATGCTTCGAGAAAGTAGTGTCCATACCAGAACTACCAAACCAGGTCACTTCTTTTGTTGGTTGCAATAACAATTCCCCAAAGATTACTTCACTGTTAATATGCTATTGTCCAAATGTCACTTGTAAATAAGTCATCATAATAGTCTTGAGCAAGGCCTCCACACCTTCAATCATTTTTTCAATTAAATGCTCAATATTTTAATCAAAAATCCTAGCAAGAGGCATAACTAATGGTTTTGAGCATTTTATATAACATGCTGTTTTTGTGAACCTCCCATATAAAAAAGCTTTTATGGTTTAGTGCATCCCAGGCACTACTCATTTGTGACCTTCCACCCACTGTATTCATTTATAAGTTTCACACACACATACTGTTTCTGGTGTTCATCACTAATACCTCATATCTGAGCTTTGCTCACACACCTCATTCTCCATATCTCAATATACGTATCTTATGTGAGTATCTCATATGTGTCTTGTACAGAAGTTTTTTTTACATTGGTAAGCATCTCCTCATCTACACAGTCACTGTACATCCTATTTTTGCGAGCATTCGACACACAAGGTTTATTCTTACTTTAAGTGCACTCTAAAAAATATACTACAATTGGTTCTGTCGGGTGCACAATTGCTTTACATTTCCATCAATAAATGTATACAAATAAAAAGAGAAGGAAACGCACATCAATTGAATTAATCCAAATTAATATATTGTAGTTTCTTTCTGGTTTTTGTTTTTTTGTCACAAAATAATATGTTGTCACAGGAAAGCATTCATATATGTATATGGAGACGAGTGACGTATGTGAATAGGTGAAATAAAGTGACAAAGAGTTTTAAGTGAAGACAATATATACACAGTGCTATACAAGTGTATAAAATGATGAGATGAAAGGACATGCGTTCCTAGACATATGAATCTCTAAGAAGGAGTCACAGCGGGTCTTCTTCAGGTCAAATGGGAGGGCAGCCAGTGGACATGGTTCGTAGTAGTAGTACTGTCCGGTTGGATTATTTAGGAGCAATTACGGGAACTAGTCCCGTAGCTCAAGGTGGAAGCCAACCGGATGGTGGATTACGCCCACAATCAAGTGGCACTACGGACACTGCCGCTGGCTGCCCTCCCGTTTGTCCTGAAGAAGACCCACCGTGACGCCTTCGTACTCACGTACGCTTCTGGGTCGAAACGTCGACGTGCCCCCGACAATCGATACCCCGTGCGCTCCATCCCGTGCAAAGCAACAGAATAAGAGGCGATCTCGTTGGAGTCTGTAACGTGCAAGGATGTGAATCTCCTCAGGTAACGGTCTTGGTTCTACTGTGAAGCGCCCTGAGGCCTTTGGGTAGAGTCTGCGCCGTATAAAAACGCATCAATAAATTCAACCAGCCCAGGAGGCTCCCTGCCTGACCCTGCAGCAATGAGCTTTCCATAAAAGTAGGGGAGTGTGTTTATAAAGTGTAAAGAGCCTGGGCAGCAGGCCCCGCCCTCTGGGGTCCACAGACCCCCGGAACCTCCGCGCGCGGCTCCTGCTCTCACCCGAACTCCAGCAGCAGGGACACCGGGGCCGCCATCCTGTGCACACCGGAAGCACGCGGCCGGAACACGCCCAACTTCTGTCAGCAAAGAGACCGAAACAGGACCCGCCCACTAAAGACAGGTGAGCGGATAAAAATAGAGGGTCCCGCCCTCTCGTCAACCAGGCCACAGTGCTGCAGCTCTAGGGAGCAGCTCCTGGTACAAGCCCGACCGCCCTCCGCAAGGAGGCCGAAACAGGAATCGCCCACTAAAGACAGAGGAGCGGATACAAATATGCGGGGCCGCACAGTCCTGAAACACGCCCACCTCCTGTCAGCAAAGAGACTGAAACAGGAACCGCCCACTAAAGACCGGCGAGCGGATAAAAAAAGGAGGGCTCGTGAAGGCCACAGTGCTACAGCAGGAGCAGCTCTTGGTACACGCTGAACCGCCTCCGGAAAAGTGTCCGCAACAGGAACCGCCCACTAACGATCGCTGAGCTCGTAAAAAAAAAAAGAGAGGCCGCCCCCTAGTCAACAGTGCTGCAGCTCTCGGGAGCCGCTACTGGAGTGCCCCACGCGCCACAGAGAAGGTGCGGAAACAGGCCACGCCTACGTAAGATGGCCAGCGGATAAACAATGAGGGCGCAAGCGCACTCTAGTCAAGGAGGTGCCAGTGCGGCAGCACCTGCGACAAGCCCAACCGCCTCCGGAAAGAGACCGAAACAGACCCCGCCTACAGGAGGACGGCGAGCGGATAAACAATGACGGTTCACCAGTGCTGCCTGACGTCATTCTTTCAGGTCACTGTTGTCGTGGGTCGACAGGCATGCCCTCATGGCTGGTGCGATACACTGTTCAAGTTTATTTATTTTTGCATAGTTAACTAAAACCATTGCAATGTTAACACTTTAAAGAATGAAACAGATTTAAATGGACATTCAATATGGTTTCCACCATCTTAGCTACCGTTTTAGGTCTCGGCCTGCAAAAGACTGCGCACATGCGCAGTCAAGCTGGCGAGATTTAATGACATATAGTATTTTCCACTAGCAAGGTTAACCCCCTCTCGTCTTCTCCATTGGCTGGCCTCCTAAACGGTGGCTAGCCATTGGAGAAGAGGACCTAGTGACGTGCTTCTTTCTCTCTAATCTCCGTCCTTTTCAGACTGGCTTACTTGACTTACTCCTGGCGTAAAAGGTTACTTATCTTCTTTATGTGTCCAGATGGCCCCAGCCATCTGGACAGTCAGCGTGGGATGGTCTCTTGCAGTCAGCGTGGGATGGTCTCTTGCAGTCAGATTGTGATGGCCTCTTGCAGTCAGCGTGTGATGGCCTCTTGCAGTCAGCGTGTGATGGCCTCTTGCAGTCAGCGTGTGATGGTCTCTTGCAGTCAGCGTGTGATGGTCTCTTGCAGTCAGCGTGTGATGGTCTCTTGCAGTCAGCGTGTGATGGTCTCTTGCAGTCAGCGTGTGATGGTCTCTTGCAGTCAGCGTGGGATGGCCTCTTGCTGTCAGCGTGTGATGGCCTCTTGCTGTCAGCGTGTGATGGTCTCGTGCCATATCCCAGGCAAAAAATCCCCCAACGCAGGTCTGAATTTCGTGCTCAGAGGTTCAAGTTGTGGCAGTCACATTATTTCTACGGCCGCCATCATTCATGCCTTCCCTCACACTCTGCGTTGTCAGCAAAGCTCACATTCAGCGGGCAGCCAGTCACATGGCCGCCAAGCTCCTCTCTTTCCAATCACATTGCTGGCCTGCAGGACTTGAACATCTGGACTAAGGGTAGAAACATCCACACCAGCAGACAGGGAGCTGCATTCAGACACCGACATGAGAGACAGTCAATGTGAAAGTTTCCTTTATTGCACAGAATATTCTGCGGCCAATCACAAAGCATTGCACAGCAGAGGGCGGAGTCAAGCGCAGGACATTATCAGCAATGACACGAATATGACACATTCCTGAGTGTGAGCAGATGGACAGCAGACATCCTAAAAGCAGATGACCTGGTGTTGGAGAGAGTGGCCAGCACAGATAGCAAACATGGGGGGCGGAGTCAGAGGCACCAAAGGAAGCTGAACCAGCAGCACAGGAAGTGACATCAGAGACTGCACCAGCAGCACAGGAAGTGACATCAGAGACTGCACCAGCAGTACAGGAAGTGAGCTTAGAAGGTGTTATCAAAAGCTGAGCTGACAGCTTAGGAAGTGGAACCGAACTGACAACACAAAGTCACCTTAGAAACTGAACCAGCAGCAAAGAAAGTGCCCCTAGGACCGGAACCAACAGCCCAGGAAGGGTGATTTGTACCTGCATCAGCAGCCCCACAGGAAGTGACACAGAATCCTAACCAGGGGCACAGGAAGTGACACAGGAGCCTAACCAGTGGCACAGGAAGTGACACAGGAGCCTAACCAGTGGCACAGGAAGTGACACAGGAGCCTAACCAGTGGCACAGGAAGTGACACAGGAGCCTAACCAGGGGCACAGGAAGTGACACAGGAGCCTAACCAGTGGCACAGGAATTGACACAGGAGCCTAGCCAGTGGCACAGGAATTGACACAGGAGCCTAGCCAGTGGCACAGGAAGTGACACAGAATCCTAACCAGGGACACAGGAGCCTAACCAGTGGCACAGGAAGTGACACCGGAGCCTAACCAGTGGCACAGGAAGTGACACAGGAGCCTAACCAGTGGCACAGGAAGTGCTAAGGAATGTGGACAAGAAGCCTAAGAAGTTATATTGCAGCCTGGAGCAGCTGCACAGGAACGGACTTTGGGGGCATGGGACAGGGCAGACGGGCCAATGGAAGATGAACCAGCAGTGGTCAGAGGGACACATCTGCAGAGATGGAACTCTCTCCTGCACACGGGAGAGGAGCTGAGGTTCTCACATGCACACGGAAGAGGAGCAGGAACTCTCACCTGCACATGAGAGAGGAGCAGGAACTCTCACCTGCACACAGGAGAGGAGCTGGAACTCTCACCAGTACACGGGAGAGGAGCAGGAATTCTCACCAGTACACGGGAGAGGAGCAGGAATTCTCACCAGTACACGGGAGAGGAGCAGGAACTCTCACCTGCACATGGGAGAGGAGCAGGAACTCTCACCAGTACACGGGAGAGGAGCAGGAACTCTCACCTGCACATGGGAGAGGAGCAGGAACTCTCACCAGTACACGGGAGAGGAGCAGGAACTCTCACCTGCACACGGGAGAGGAGCAGGAACTCTCACCTGCACACGGGAGAGGAGCAGGAACTCTCACCTGCACACGGGAGAGGAGCAGGAACTCTCACCTGTACACGGGAGAGGAGCAGGAACTCTCACCTGTACACGGGAGAGGAGCAGGAACTCTCACCCGCACAGCTGGAACTGTCACCAGTACTGGGGCAAACAGCTGGAACTGTCAACTACACAGGGGATAAGAGCTGGAATTCTCACCTGCACATGAGAGAGGAGCTGGGGCTCTCACCTGAACACAAGACAGCAGTGCTTAATTTGAGCTGGTGGCTGCCAGCACTTATTTGTCCTCATTTGACATTTCATGAGAGCAAGAGAGGGAAAAGCAAACACAAGGAAAAGAAAGATGGGAAAACGTTGCAAAGGAAGAAAGCAGAAACCCACAAGAGTGAGAAAGGGGCAGGGAGTGTATGTAATTGGATTAAATAGTCCTGAGGTGGACTGAAGGCTGCGCAGCCTTGACATCAGTGCGCTGACGTTTAAAAGCGCTGGCCACGGGCTTCTAAGCACATCATTTACACATGCACTGCAGGACAGCAGCTGAAGCTCTCACCTGCATAGGCTATCCATAATGGTTTACTGCAGTCTGTTCAGAGTGAGTCACGACTGGCGGTGAACACCCCCTCAGAACTGGGAGTCAGACAAAACGGAGTGGGATTCCTGGATCCCAAATTCCAGAAAAGGTATGAACGCTGCAGTGATGGAGACAGTCTTGGGGGCCATGACCCCTCCAGAGCAACAGGGGGCCTGTCCATCGCATGCACAAAGAGAGGTTCACACAGCAGGGTCGCCTCTTGCACTCACCTAATGGGAGTATTATAAGGGAATAACAAACACACAGGAGTGTGTCACCGGTCACGGGGGTGGAGAGTTACTAGTGCCACAAAGACAACTGCCACACTCGGAGCTCACTACCCCCCTGAATGTACGCCCAAGAAGTGTGCGTGGGTCATCACACGCACAGGGAGGTGTGCACTCACACCAACCGGTACAGGCAGGTGTGCACTTACATCCAACAGACACACATGCACTCACACCAACCGGTACAGGCAGGTGTGCACTCACATCCAACAGACACACGTGCACTCACACCAACCGGTACAGGCAGGTGTGCACTCACATCCAACAGGCAGGTGTGCACTCACATCCAACAGACACACGTGCACTCACACCAACCGGTACAGGCAGGTGTGCACTCACATCCAACAGACACACGTGCACTCACACCAACCGGTACAGGCAGGTGTGCACTCACATCCAACAGACACACATGCACTCACACCAACCGGTACAGGCAGGTGTGCACTCACATCCAACAGACACACGTGCACTCACACCAACCGGTACAGGCAGGTGTGCACTCACATCCAACAGACACACGTGCACTCACACCAACCGGTACAGGCAGGTGTGCACTCACATCCAACAAACACACGTGCACTCACACCAACCGGTACAGGCAGGTGTGCACTCACATCCAACAGAGACACGTGCACTCACACCAACCGGTACAGGCAGGTGTGCACGCACATTCACATCGAACATCACTACAGATGCTGCTGTGTGCTCACACACATAAGCTGCACAGACTAGTGTGTGCACAATGCACATCTAAGAACAGCACAATTTTCACATAGACCCCCACACCCAACAGCAGCGACACCTGCTGGTGAACATTCATACCGCGAGTGGCATTCACACACAATAGCCAGTCAGGTGGGTGTACACAATCTGGAGTGCACTCACACCTCCACACCCAGCAGCAGTGCCACAGCAGAGGTTCAGAGCCTGAGGCAGCAGCAGACAAGGTTAGTTGTAAAGCATGTCTGCCTTAGAAGGGCCACCTCAGGGCGGAAAGGGCCAGTTTTATTACTAGGCCAAGTGAGGGAGCTATAATGTGTTGGTGTTTTAATGCACTTAGTGCGCAGAAAGGATGAATGTGACTGTGGTCAGGTGTGGCGGCAGCAGGTGTCGCGAGCACAAAGGGCATGGCCTTACATCTGCACTAAGGGGTGAAAAAGAGCTGTTCTGGCCTCAGGAGATGCCAAGGGAAGGTGATGAGGCTCCCAGTGTTTTCACTCCTTTGAGAACCTCAGCTCACAACTCAGCCCTGAGGGTTTCTTTATAATGGTGAAACACGCCCCTGGTGCAGCTGCACTGGTGACCCGCGTGAGCCCTTTCACGTGCAGCACGCGGGTTCAATCCGGCTTGTAGACATGGCAGCTGCAGCCAGTTCCTGCTCGGCCACAACAGAACTGTAGCTGGACAATGCACGTGACACAGTGAAGACAGCTCCTCTCCTTGTAAACCAGCAAACACCCCTTCGACACAGATGGCCCACTACCTCTTGGCCTTCAGCAATAACCCTGAGGCATCCTTTCCTGTCACTCCATCCTCTATCACCCTGCGCAGTGCCACTTGCCATTGCACTTCTACAATCACTTTGGGTAGACGTTTACAGAAGGCGTAGGTGATAGCCTGACTGATGTAACCTGCAAGACCCGGGATCTGTTCCAACCATGCAAGACCCGGGACCTGTTTCAACCATGCAAAACCCGGGACCTGTTCCAACCGTGCAAGACCCGGGACCTGTTCCAACCGTGCAAGACCCAGGACCTGTTCCAACCGTGCAAGACCCAGGACCTGTTTCACCGTGCAAGACCCGGGACCTGTTCCAACCGTGCAAGACCCAGGACCTGTTCCTACCCTGCAAGACCCAGGACCTGTTCCAACCGTGCAAGACCCAGGACCTGTTCCAACCGTGCAAGACCCAGGACCTGTTCCAACCGTGCAAGACCCAGGACCTGTTCCAACCCTGTAGGACCAGGATCTGTTCCTATCCCGTAAGACCCAGGACCTGTTCCTATCCTGCAAGACCCAGGACCTGTTCCAACCCTGCAAGACCCAGGACCTGTTCCTACCCTGCAAGACCCAGGACCTGTTCCAACCGTGCAAGACCCGGGACCTGTTCCTACCCTGCAAGACCCAGGACCTGTTCCTACCCTGCAAGACCCAGGACCTGTTCCTACCCTGCAAGACCCAGGACCTGTTCCTACCCTGCAAGACCCAGGACCTGTTCCTACCCTGCAAGACCCAGGACCTGTTCCTATCCTGTAAGACCCAAGACCTGTTCCTATCCTGTAAGACCCAAGACCTGTTCCTATCCTGTAAGACCCAAGACCTGTTCCTATCCTGTAAGACCCAAGACCTGTTCCTATCCTGTAAGACCCAAGACCTGTTCCTATCCTGTAAGACCCAAGACCTGTTCCAACCGTGCAAGACCCGGGACCTGTTCCAACCGTGCAAGACCCGGGACCTGTTCCAACCGTGCAAGACCCGGGACCTGTTCCTATCCCGTAAGACCCAGGACCTGTTCCTATCCCGTAAGACCCAGGACCTGTTCCTATCCCGTAAGACCCAGGACCTGTTCCAACCGTGCAAGACCCAAGACCTGTTCCTATCCTGTAAGACCCAAGACCTGTTCCAACCGTGCAAGACCCGGGACCTGTTCCAACCGTGCAAGACCCGGGACCTGTTCCAACCGTGCAAGACCCAGGACCTGTTCCAACCGTGCAAGACCCAGGACCTGTTCCTACCCTGCAAGACCCAGGACCTGTTCCAACCGTGCAAGACCCAGGACCTGTTCCAACCGTGCAAGACCCAGGACCTGTTCCAACCGTGCAAGACCCAGGACCTGTTCCAACCGTGCAAGACCCAGGACCTGTTCCAACCGTGCAAGACCCAGGACCTGTTCCAACCGTGCAAGACCCAGGACCTGTTCCAACCGTGCAAGACCCAGGACCTGTTCCAACCGTGCAAGACCCAGGACCTGTTCCAACCGTGCAAGACCCAGGACCTGTTCCAACCGTGCAAGACCCAGGACCTGTTCCAACCGTGCAAGTCCCAGGACCTGTTCCTATCCTGTAAGAACCAGGACCTGTTCCTATCCCGTAAGACCCAGGACCTGTTCCAACCCTGCAAGACCCAGGACCTGTTCCTATCCTGTAAGACCCAGGACCTGTTCCTACCCTGTAAGACCAGGATCTGTTCCTATCCCGTAAGACCCAGGACCTGTTCCTATCCTGCAAGACCCAGGACCTGTTCCAACCCTGCAAGACCCAGGACCTGTTCCTATCCTGTAAGACCCAGGACCTGTTCCTATCCTGTAAGACCCAGGACCTGTTCCTACCCTGCAAGACCCAGGACCTGTTCCAACCGTGCAAGACCCGGGACCTGTTCCAACCGTGCAAGACCCAGGACCTGTTCCTACCCTGCAAGACCCAGGACCTGTTCCTACCCTGCAAGACCCAGGACCTGTTCCTACCCTGCAAGACCCAGGACCTGTTCCTATCCTGTAAGACCCAGGACCTGTTCCTATCCTGTAAGACCCAAGACCTGTTCCTATCCTGTAAGACCCAAGACCTGTTCCTATCCTGTAAGACCCAAGACCTGTTCCAACCGTGCAAGACCCGGGACCTGTTCCAACCGTGCAAGACCCGGGACCTGTTCCTATCCCGTAAGACCCAGGACCTGTTCCTATCCCGTAAGACCCAGGACCTGTTCCTATCCCGTAAGACCCAGGACCTGTTCCAACCGTGCAAGACCCAAGACCTGTTCCTATCCTGTAAGACCCAAGACCTGTTCCAACCGTGCAAGACCCGGGACCTGTTCCAACCGTGCAAGACCCGGGACCTGTTCCAACCGTGCAAGACCCAGGACCTGTTCCAACCGTGCAAGACCCAGGACCTGTTCCTACCCTGCAAGACCCAGGACCTGTTCCAACCGTGCAAGACCCAGGACCTGTTCCAACCGTGCAAGACCCAGGACCTGTTCCAACCGTGCAAGACCCAGGACCTGTTCCAACCGTGCAAGACCCAGGACCTGTTCCAACCGTGCAAGACCCAGGACCTGTTCCAACCGTGCAAGACCCAGGACCTGTTCCAACCGTGCAAGACCCAGGACCTGTTCCAACCGTGCAAGACCCAGGACCTGTTCCAACCGTGCAAGACCCAGGACCTGTTCCAACCGTGCAAGACCCAGGACCTGTTCCAACCGTGCAAGTCCCAGGACCTGTTCCTATCCTGTAAGAACCAGGACCTGTTCCTATCCCGTAAGACCCAGGACCTGTTCCAACCCTGCAAGACCCAGGACCTGTTCCTATCCTGTAAGACCCAGGACCTGTTCCTACCCTGTAAGACCAGGATCTGTTCCTATCCCGTAAGACCCAGGACCTGTTCCTATCCTGCAAGACCCAGGACCTGTTCCAACCCTGCAAGACCCAGGACCTGTTCCTATCCTGTAAGACCCAGGACCTGTTCCTATCCTGTAACACCCAGGACCTGTTCCTACCCTGCAAGACCCAGGACCTGTTCCAACCGTGCAAGACCCGGGACCTGTTCCTACCCTGCAAGACCCAGGACCTGTTCCTACCCTGCAAGACCCAGGACCTGTTCCTACCCTGCAAGACCCAGGACCTGTTCCTACCCTGCAAGACCCAGGACCTGTTCCTATCCTGTAAGACCCAGGACCTGTTCCTATCCTGTAAGACCCAAGACCTGTTCCTATCCTGTAAGACCCAAGACCTGTTCCTATCCTGTAAGACCCAAGACCTGTTCCAACCGTGCAAGACCCAGGACCTGTTCCAACCGTGCAAGACCCGGGACCTGTTCCTATCCCGTAAGACCCAGGACCTGTTCCTATCCCGTAAGACCCAGGACCTGTTCCTATCCTGTAAGACCCAAGACCTGTTCCTATCCTGTAAGACCCAAGACCTGTTCCAACCGTGCAAGACCCGGGACCTGTTCCAACCGTGCAAGACCCGGGACCTGTTCCTATCCCGTAAGACCCGGGACCTGTTCCTATCCCGTAAGACCCGGGACCTGTTCCTATCCCGTAAGACCCAGGACCTGTTCCTATCCCGTAAGACCCAGGACCTGTTCCTATCCCGTAAGACCCAGGACCTGTTCCTATCCCGTAAGACCCAGGACCTGTTCCTATCCCGTAAGACCCAGGACCTGTTCCTATCCCGTAAGACCCAGGACCTGTTCCTATCCCGTAAGACCCAGGACCTGTTCCTATCCCGTAAGACCCAGGACCTGTTCCTATCCCGTAAGACCCAGGACCTGTTCCTATCCCGTAAGACCCAGGACCTGTTCCTATCCCGTAAGACCCAGGACCTGTTCCAACCGTGCAAGACCCAGGACCTGTTCCTATCCTGCAAGACCCAGGACCATCCTGATTCCCTCAGCGGCGGTCGCTCCTCTCTGCTCCCTGGTGTGACCAGCGCTCGTGGTATCGTAGCGCTTTACTTCCGATTTTGCTGATTTTGCTGTGTGCTTGCTCGCCTTTGCTATCATTACTCCCAGCGCCTGATCGCCCCGCATATTAGCATAATAGCGCTATATTTAGAAAGTGCGCTTTGAAACGATCTGCATTGGCCTTAACAGTGATTTTGCCTGTATCTTTAACTTGCGCCTGACTGTGCCGGTGCCACTAGAATTTTCGTCGCGTTTTAACTCTGTGTGCCCCAATCCTCTTTCACGTTTGGCTTGCAGCCATTTTGTAGCTTGTTTGTTGTTGTGCCTCCCTGCCCGGCCCCCCACCACGCTCCCGCCTCCCAGCTGACCCTCCCTCGCCCCTCCCCCTCTACCATCCACATATGACAGATGCCTACACGCGCAGCGTCCACGCGCAGCGGTCGCGCCCCATGCGCGCCGAAGGTGCGCCAAAGGTAAGCCCGTCCGCACCTGGACCGTGCCCAGCGCCAGACCCCCTGTACCTCACAATACCCACCCCACTCGCTTAACATATGACGCCACAACTCTCCTGGCCCTTAACCCCGGACGCACCCCACAATGCTGCGTAGCTACCCCAGGACACACCCACGGACCATTCGCATGCTACTCATGCAAGTTCGCCTGCATCAGGACCCACACCAAACCCTCCTCCTCCAAACACAGCTCCGACTCTAACCACCTGAAGTGCATCCTGCTGAACACCCGCTCGGTCCACAAACACGCTACTGAACTCTGGGACCTACTCGACACCACATCACCGGACGTCGCCTTCCTTACAGAAACCTGGAGGAATGCTTCATCAGCGCCCGACATCGCCACAGCCATCCCGGACGCCTACAAGATCATCCGAAAAGACCGCACCAACCAAACAGGAGGAGGCATCGCAATCGTCCATAAGAACACCATCCGCATCACGACCACCTCCGACGATAACCTCGCGACAGCCGAACACCTTCACTTCCAAATCCACACCGACCCCAGGACCACACTTAGAGGCACCCTCATCTACAGACCACCAGGAACCCGCACACAATTTAATGAAGACATCATTGACATCATCAGCCCACATGCCCTCGCCTCCGAGAACTACATTTTACTAGGAGACCTCAACTTCCACCTGGAAAAGAATAACGATAACAACACCACCACCCTTCTGGACAACCTCGCAAATCTTGGACTCAAACAACTTGTCGACACCCCCACCCACCTTGCCGGACACACGCTCGACCCTATCTTCACCTCCAGCAAACACATCTCCTTCGATCACACCACGGCTCTCCATTGGACGGACCACAGCTGCGTTCACTTCAGCTACAAAAAGATCACGACCCACATCCCACCACAACCTATTCCTCGAAGAAACTGGAACAAAATCACCACCGACCAACTCTTCACATCGCTTAACCAAAACCCCCCCCCACCATATCATCGGACCCAAACCAAGCTGCCACCAAACTCACACAATGGATCACCCACAGCGTTGACGAATTAGCACCCTTGAAAAACCACCAGATCAAACAAGGTAGCAAAAAGGCCCCTTGGTTCAACGATGACCTTAAGAAATCCAAGAAGCTATGCCGCACCCTCGAGAAAACCTGGAGAAAAAACCCAACCACTAACAACCTGACCACCTTCAAGGACGCCACCCGCAAACACCACCAACTGATCCGATCCACCAAGAAATCAGCATTCAAGGATCGACTCGACAACAACACTCACAACAGCAAAGAATTATTTGATATCGTCAGAGAATTTACCAACCCCACCGCCGGCACCAACGACATCACTCCCTCCCAAGACCTCTGCGACTCCCTATCCTCCTTCTTCCACAACAAAATCGCCGACATTCATAACAGCTTTGGAAACCTGTCCGAAGAACAACCCACTCAACCCACCTCCGATCCTAAACAGCACTCTCACAACCTCTACGCCTGGAACCCAATCACAATTGAAGACACCATCCGCCTGATGAACTCCATCCACTCAGGATCGCCAACCGACCCATGTCCCCACCACATTTTCAACAAAGCAGACTCCATCATCGCACCCCATCTTTGCGATATCATCAACTGCTCCTTCAACTCCGCTACCTTCCCAGAAAGCTGGAAACATGCAGAACTCAGCGCCCTTCTGAAAAAACCCACTGCGGACCTCTCTGAACTTAAAAACTACCGCCCCATCTCACTCCTCCCCTTCCCGGCCAAAGTCATCGAGAAAGCCGTCAATAGCCAGCTCGCCGCCTTCCTTGAATCCAACAATTCACTTGACCCCTCACAGTCCGGCTTCCGAGCCAAACACAGCACCGAAAACGCCCTCATTGCTGCCACAGACGACATCCGAAAACTACTGGACAACAGAGAAACAGTTGCCCTCATCCTTCTTGACCTCTCCGCCGCCTTCGACACAGTCTGTCATAACACCCTCATTCAACGCCTCAGCAAAATCGGAATACAAGGAAAAGCGTTGGACTGGATCATCTCGTTCCTCGCCGGAAGAACCCAAAGAGTCCGCCTCCCCCCATTCAAATCAGAGGCAACCGAAGTCATCTGCGGCGTACCACAAGGATCATCACTCAGTCCCACCCTCTTCAATGTATACATGAGTCCTCTCGCATCCATCGCGCGACAACACAACCTCAACATCATCTCCTACGCAGACGACACCCAACTGATCCTCTCCCTCACCAAAGACCCAAACACTGCCAAAACCAATCTACACGAAGGTATGAAAGAAGTAGCCGAATGGATGAGGAACAGCCGTCTAAAACTTAACTCGGACAAAAGAGAAGTCCTCATATTAGGATCATCCCCCTCCGCCTGGGACGACTCATGGTGGCCACCGGCCCTGGGTACAGCACCCATACCTACAGATCATGCACGTAACCAGGGCTTCATCCCAGACTCCTCCCTCTCGATGACCAGACAAGTCAACGCCGTCTCATCTTCATGCTTCAACATCCTTCGCATGCTCAAAAAAATCTTCCGTTGGATCCCCACCGAAACAAGAAAGACTGTCACCCACGCATTAGTCACTAGCAGACTAGATTATGGAAACACCCTCTACGCCGGAACCACAGCCAAACTACAGAAAAAACTCCAACGCATCCACAACGCCTCATCCAGACTCTTACTGGACATCCCCCATCAAGCTCACATTTCCGGTCATCTGAGGGATCTCCACTGGCTTCCCGTCAACAAAAGAATAACGTTCCGTCTCCTCACCCACGCACACAAGGCCCTCTACGTCCTAGGACCCGAATGCCTCAACAAACGACTATCCTTCTACACACCCACCCGCCAACTACGTTCATCCAATCAAGCCCTCGCCACAATCCCGCACATCAACAGATCCACCATGGGAGGAAAATCTTTCTCCTATTTAGCAGCCAAAACCTGGAATTCTCTCCCCGCTCACCTCCGCCTCACACAGAACCACCTCTCCTTCAGAAAGCAGCTAAAAACCTGGCTATTCGATAAATGATGCACCCACTCTCACTCAAGCGCCTTGAGACCCTCTGGGTGAGTAGTGCGCTATACAAATTACTGAACTTGAACTTGAACTATCCTGCAAGAACCAGGACCTGTTCCAACCGTGCAAGACCCAGGACCTGTTCCTATCCTGCAAGAACCAGGACCTGTTCCAACCGTGCAAGACCCAGGACCTGTTCCAACCGTGCAAGACCCAGGACCTGTTCCAACCGTGCAAGACCCAAGGCCTGTTCCTATCCTGTATAAACAGCTGTGCTGTTCTCATGGGCTGCATTTGTGATATATAAATACCCCCCACAAATACAGAAATAGGTCTTTCTGGTGGCGGGTCAGAAAATGTGGTCTTTAGGGCTCAGTTAACCTATCATTATGACTCATTAATGAGAATTTAGAGGTGTGTTAAGGTTTTCCAGAACCAAGTTTCAAAGCAGTTAAATGGAATACTTTTTCCGACCTCTAAAGTAATGTGGATAAATCCAGCCCCACGCCAGTCTGCATTTTAGAGTTTGCTCTCTGAGACATCCTGTTGGGCCTTTCACAGGTGCAGTGAAGTGCCCTTTGTGCACAGAGGAGCTCCAGACCTGGGCACAGCTTCCCCCACAGCTGGTGCATGAGAAGCCCTGGCTGCCCCCGGGGTGGTGCCCGCGGCCATGAGGCAACACCGCAAACCAGCCTGGGAGCATCACAGCTCTAGCTGCAAGCCCCTCTGCCCCGCGTTAGACCCCAGGGACAGAGGCACTGAAGACCCCCAAGGGAAGGATCCTCGAACGCTGCTGATATGGACCCAGCCCACCCGGCGTCTTTGAATATAGCCCTTCGAGAGCACTGTCAACAAGAAACAAGCATTTGCAATGCAATAGGTCTCGCATTTGCAAGAGTTTGAGCTGTTGGAGTCTTTTACCTGTGTGTTTTGGTTTGGAGTGCAGAGGTCTTAGGGACCTTATAAGTGTTTTGCGATGCCGTATATTATCCCGGGTGCTGTGCTGCTAGGGACTGAAAAGCCGTACAATTACTACTATTTCCTTTAAGATTCTCAAATTGTCCTCCCCTCAGATTCTTGAGAATCTCCTTACCCCCTATGTTCCTTCTCGATCTCTGCGGTCTTCTGGCCAAAATCTGGTTGTTGTCCCACGGTTTAAGCTTTGCAGAACAGGTGGGCGATCTTTTCGCGTGTTAGCTGCTAAACTCTGGAATTTACTTCCATTCCATATTCGTGCCCTTGAGGACTTGCTTGATTTTAGGAGGGCTATCAAAACCTTCCTGTTCCCTCCTGCACCTTAGTATTCGGTCTTCTCTGGTCTCTCTGATGTTTTGTAGTGTTGTGTTTCTTCTGCCTGTCCTAAGCGCCGGGACGCCCCTTTGCTGGGGCAGCTGTGCGCTATAGAAGTTCTCCTAACATAACATAACGTAACGTGGTGGGTCATGCCATCTGATTCTGCCCCTGGAAACATTTATGGGCACAGTCCAAGGATTTTTAAGGCTCAAACAGAAAGGAAAGTGCCTCGATGGAAGTGACAAGCACTATTTGTGTGCGACAGCATCACTAGAGTAGCGAACAGCCTGAAGAATCAGCGTTAGTGGCAGATTTAACACAATAAAATGACAAATGTAACACACCTCACGCTGTAAACGATGCACTGAATTTAGCAGCACAATGGTCTGAGCAGGGCGTGAACCGGCTATTGGAGCTCATGGACAGCCAGCGTTCACTGCGTTCAAAATACATGTAACCGCATTACCGTCTCTACGTTCAATGAGAAGCTGCGATATTTAACTGAAATGCGTCTCCTAGGGCTCCCTTCCCGGCTGTAGAGGCCATAAAGCAATAAAATATGCATTTGCCTTTCCCTGTATTGTCTTGCAAACACCATATAAGCATTGGCAAAGCCAGCAGTTCTTGCTTTTGCGAGAGTTAGTGCTATTGGCGTTGCAAATGACAATGTCTTTTACCCATGTGTTATGGAGTGGATGTATATGGTGTATATTGGAGCTGTTAGCTGTGGAATTGTGGTGTGGAGTGGATTTGTGCAGTGGAATTATGTGGATAGTAATTACGTGGCATTGAGATTGGACTGTAATGATGTGGATTGTTGTGTTGTGGAGTGGTATGTAGTGGAGTTTAATTCTGTGGTGTGCTGTTGAATTTTGTGGCCTGATGGGGCATTCTGTTGTATCGCGTAGATGAATGCGATGGAGACATTCCCTCTAGGCTGCCAGGGGGCTGTGGGGGGGCTACTGTTGTGCCAGTCAGTCACAGACCTCTGCCTGGTGACGAATGTGAACCCCCTTTACTGTCTTCAGCTCGGGGCAGGGGAGAAGGGAACAGTATGTAAAAGGAAGATGTGGAGAGACCGCGAAGAGAGGGTTAGGGGGCGAAGAGAGGGTTAGGGCGAAGAGAGGGTTAGGTGGAGTGAGGGGGCGAAGAGAGGGTTGGGGCGAAGAGAGGGTTAGGGGGCGAAGAGAGGGTTAGAGGCGAAGTGAGGGTTAGGGGGCGAAGAGAGGGTTAGAGGCAAAGAGAGGGTTGGGGCGAAGTGAGGGTTAGGGGCGAAGAGAGGGGGCGAAGAGAAGGTTAGGGGGTGAAGAGAGGGTTGGGCGAGGGGACACTAGAACAGAAAAGGGAGAACACTGAAGGTGCAGAAAGGTGGAACACGGATACAAGCACTGTGGTGAGAGGGGAAAAAAACGAACGAGAAAACACACAAACCCAGGGGGCCACACGAGACCGGAGGAATAGAGAGAGAAGAGATTGAAATGGAGAAGAAGAGAAGATAATTGGGCAGAGAATGGGATGAGAGGAAGAGTCTGACTGAGTGACGTCATGTGCACATGCCTAGGTGCCTCGAAGCCAGCAGCGGCGCAGTGCTTGGTGACAGGCGCGCTCCTTGATGGCGGCAGTGTGTTTGTAAGCTGGCAGGGGACACTGTGACCGAGTAGCTGCCGCTGCACAGTGCACTTGATTACTGCCTCTAGGCGCTGTCTAGTGAGTGTTGCGGCTTCCAATGCACACTGTGGTAGTGACGCTTTGTGCAGCGCCGAGAGTGTAGCTGCCATTATTGCAAGGCACTGTCCATACCATGGGGCCTGTGTGAGGGTGCTACGAAGGCTGCCTGCCATACTCTACATGACGGTCACTGATGTCAGCACAGCGCTCTCTGTCGCCTTTGTGCACATGCTGCTGCCCCGGCACATTATCCACTCTGCTTCTTTCCAAAGGTCATCCCATGCTCTTTAAACCCTAAGACACGATGGATACATCCTCACACACAGCAAGAGTTGACCAGTGCGCTCAGACTGGGTCCTCGCAGCACTAGAGACTCGCAGCCTGATTCAGAGTTTGATGGAAGCGGGACATGTGCCAAGCAGCAGCGACTGGCCCTCTGTGCGCTATAATACAGCAGACAGGACATCTGTCGCGGCTTGGCAGACGTCCCGCTCCATGCTTTCTATGGTCTCTGTGAAGTTTATACCAGAGAGGAAAGAAACAGCCTGAACCTTCGTTGTCTGCAAGAATCCAATGTACAGGTGACTGGTGGGTCGGCGCCTACAGGGACGTGTTTTATTGCGTTCACAGCGCCGCCAAATAACACCACTGTAATTAACATGCATCAAATCGGAAGTCACCCGTATGTGATACGGTTATTTATTTAGAAGGCCACACGTTACTTTTAAGAGGTTGGTGACTGCAGCAAACCGAATACATGTTCTTACTTACAACAAGCCACATAGACAATGATAGGGGAGATGGGGGCCCCCGCATTTGATAAAAGTGGGCGCTGTGCTGAAAACAGAAGCGCGGCGCCCTTGTAAGTTTAATGGCAAGCACGAAAAGCACCGGCCTCCTGAAGCTGCTGTAGAGGACAACAGTACAAGGGGAGGGGCTGTATTGTATGTTTTGGGAAGTTTAGTTTCTTTTATATCATGCACGTCAGCAGAACAGAATTTAAATAAGCAAACCTTATAAACATGGCCCGGATAGAAAGCAGCCCTCGCACATAATATTAAAAAAAGGTCTGAAATACTCGACAGGCGGGAGGTTGGGGGGGTGGATTGGAGCCAAAGGTAAACCACAACAAAGAGCAAGCAGGAAATACATATATACAAGCAGGAGGGAGGAGGAGAAGGCAGCTGCAGCCCGAAGAGAGGGAGCCAGTGTGGGCGCCAGCGAGTTCTTGAGCCTGAACAAAATTTAATTGTGGGTTTATATAGCGCTAGAATCAACTCCCGGAGGAGTATCTCCGCGCTTCGACCGCTGGGGAACCCGCCCTGGCTCACCCTGAGAGATGGTCCCTAATAGGTATCTCTAAGGTGCGACCAAGCATCCCCGGCGGTCTGGGGGGACGTTGTGAAGATGAGGCAAGCTAATGCCCAGAGTTGCCGAGTGTGGTCCCTGACTGGAGTAGGCACCGAGGCGAGAATTATCGAGCCCGCTGACCCTGGTCCACGACCCTGCCGCGTCGGGAATCGAACCCTGGTCCCGGGCCGTCCTCTGCTTACGGGTCTGCCGCCTCTAACCAGTGAGCCACACCACAAGTAACAATAAAAAAAGAGTGCTTCCAAAGTAATAAATAACCTGAGGAGTAATACCACTTGTAAGAGGGGCATTCCCACAGGGAGGTTACAAAAGTAAACAAGGAGGGACTAGTGACCATATTAACCAATGAAAAGAAGCCATTTACAAAGGACAGTAAAAGGAGCCAATTAGAAAGATGGGTGTTGGTTAATGTCCATATCCTGAACACAGCATGTCTCAAAGAGACCGCACAAGCGCTGCCTAGGCAAGACCTAAAAAGAAGGCTTCCCCCACAGATCCAAAACTGGCCTGCATGAGGGCTTCAAGGCACTATGGTCTTTTCTGAATAGTCCAGTCCATCTCCCCAGCCTGAAACCTGAATATTATGTTATTGTGCGCATTCTAGAAGTTGCTGTTTGCCTTCCTCTCCATAATTCTGTAAATGAAGTGGACGGGTGACATGGATCTATCGTTACACTTGTTTTGCTGGATTTTTTTAGTTAAGGCCTTTGGTCTTTACTGGACTTTTTTATGCTATTGATTTTCTAACAAATTTGGATCATTGATGAAATTCTATCCACATCACTGCTTTGCCACCAACCATTAGCTGTATTTTTTTTTTTAAATAACCTTTTGCCTGGGACATAAGTTCTTTATCTTAGCAACATATTGCCCTGTGCTTGTTGACCAATGCTCCCACTTGTACCTCTGGTGAAATGACGCTGTTGTACTCAGGCGCTATGAGAAGGCAGAGCTAAGACGTCTTCGAGGGGCAACTGGTTCGTCTATATGTGTGTGTGTGTGTGTGGACAAGTGGGTCACCGGATGTGCGTAGGCTCCACTGAAGTGTATCCCTTCCCGCTCTGCTCTCCCAGTGCCCTCCCGAGAGTGCAAGAGTGTGTCCTGAGTATGGGTGAGAGCTGTAATGAGCAACAAACACTGCTACACACACACACATTCACACCCACAAGCGCTACACAAATGGAGCGCACTCACACAGTCCCCCAAATCAGCAGCACACAAGCAGGTGTAAGAATATCTTCACACCCTTCAGCCCCACAGCAGCTGTTCACTCTCACATCAGAATCCAGAAGCAAGTGAAAACAAGCATTGCCAAAAACCAACAGGTTTCGCCTTTGAGACCTATTGACTTGGTCCATGATTTTAACACATGCTGTGCAGCATCCGTGATGTGCAAATCCTTTTTTTGAATGATGGGTGGCGGGTGAGTGGCGCAACGTAGAGGGCATGGGTGGGGTAAAGCAACGGCATAGAGCAGCATGGGGAGGGTGGGGAGAAGTACACAGGTGGGAAAGAAAAGGGGAGGACACGAGCGAATGCAACATGAAGGGTGGTAGGGAGAAGCACACGGGTGACTGAGCAACATGGTGTGCAGAGAAGAGAAGTACACGAGGGAGATCTCTGGGAAAGACATCACTCTTGTGTCGTGCTTAATCAGAGAGTACAAAATAGTGCTTATAAAGCAAGCGGAGGCAAAGAAGTAACTCACTCGAAAGACATGGTAAAATGGCTATGCTCCATGGGAGGAGCAAACACTAGATTGACAAGCTCGGACACGAATACGAAGCAGGCAAATGAGAGTGACAGTAAAGCCAACCATTGGTAAGCCATGGGCGGGCCCCCAGCCTCTGTATGCTCTTGGTAAGCTCACAATATGTCTTTCACAGTGAGACAGCTGGACTGTCTTGTACGCTCGACCTAAACAGACGTTCGTATGCAACAAGTGTGCATCAGCAGACAGACAGACGTGAGCTCATACATCCACGATTATCAGCCGCGTGACCAAGCGGGTACATACATGTTCAGATTCAGCAGCAGCACACAGAGTGGTGAGTGCATGTACACACACAATCCACCAGTAATCCATGGACATGCTCGCTCATGCATGTTTGCACACAGAGCAGTAACATACATGTGTGCGCGGGCGATAGCAGGTGTACTTTACACAGTGTGCTCTAGATGAGTTTGTGAACGTCAGTGTGCTGCTGGGACACGGAGTAGCCATGCATGCGCTCTGCAAATCACCCACATTCACTCATTCTGCTGAAAACCAATCACACACCACAGTGGCACTCAGACCAGTGCTCTCTGACATATGTTCAAGCATGCACATACTCCTTTCAGACCAACAGCAGCACACAGGTAGACGTGTGGTTACTCCCACATGCAAACACACACTCGCACCCACCCATCGACACACTTCACATTCATGCACATTATAAAGAGCATAAAATGCAATTTCCCTTTCGATTAACAGTTTTTCATCGGTTGGACTTCAAATCCACACATAATAAATATTATTCCCTTCTTGAATACATGTGGCGGTGTGCTTAATGCTTCAGTGCTCCCAACCGGAGGGTCGACGGTAAAGCGGATCCGCTGTCGATGCGTCCAGTGCCCACATGTGCGTGTCATAACTTCAAACAAGTCCAGAAAATTCCTCTCTAGCTTCCCCGATTACAGCCAGAGAAAAGCAGTCCCGTAACTGCAATAAATTAATTTTACAAAAATCAACGGTAAAAGTAAAAAAATAATATGCCACCCTCTCCAGAATACGTAATAGATGACATCATGGAAGAGGTCAGAGGTGAGGAGGGGGCCAGTGTCTCAGGCTTTGCACCCCTGGGCTCAGCATACTTTGGTCAGCCACTTCCTGGATAGGAAGAGCTTGGTCTCGGTTCGTAACCTTGGGAAGCCCTCTCGTCACCTGCAACCCATGCATCTTGTACGTCTAGTGCTCTCCAGGAGAAGATGGGACCTTCCACGGTCACAGCTTCTGCTTCCCAGACTGGATCCTCCGGAACATCTCTTCGTCCAGAGGGAGGTACTTCCCAAGGTGGGAATCCAGGAGGAACAACCGATCCTTCACCAGCACCGGGTCATAGCCTTCTCGCCGCATCTCGGTCTTCTGGAACTTGTAGGTACCTGCAGCGGAGGAGAAGAAGAGTGTCACCGGGAGAAAAAAGAAGACAGCAATGACATCAAGAGGAAGTAGAGAAGAACAGTCACTGGAGAAGGAAGAAGAGAGAAATGACACCTGCAGGAAGCAGAGAAGAAAGGCAAGAGAGAAATGAAATCAGGAGGAGAAGCAGAAGATTGATACTGAGCAGGAAAGAAAGAGATGAACAGTGACACAAGGGAAAGGAAGGCAAGAATAGCGACAATGGGAGTAAAACGAGGACGGCCATAACATGGAGAAGAAAACAGTGATGCCCGGTGAGAAACTCAATGACACAGGAGAAAGAAATGATGAACTGTGGCACTGGGAGGAAGACGATGGTGCGGCTGTCATTGGTCAAACGCCTATGAACTCTCTCTGCGGCAATATTTCCCAAAAGAATCCCCGAGCGGAGATACAATGAAAACGCACTCACGGGTTGTTTGAATTCCCCAATCTTCAAATTTAATTAAATTGGCAGGTAGGTAAACGGAGGCAACCAAATATATATATATATATTTCAGCACCGTGGGACCAACTGTCCAGATATATCTGACTTTTTCTGAGTATTAACCCCTTCATGCCCAACCCAAGCCCCCGGTTAAACACTCGTTTCTCAAATCAAGGCACAACGGATCTACACCAAATCACAAACAACACGCTTTCTGGAAACGGTTTTAACTTTTTCCAAATTTTGTTTAATTCCTTTCCGCCCATTTTCTGCATCGTAGAGCAAAGATTTGATACTCTCTGCATATATAGTTTACTGTCTTGGTACTTTTTCCTGTGGACTAGTTTTACCAAAAAGGTATTTAAGCAACAACAGGATGCAAGTGGTTCCGTTTGTGCAGTCTGGAAAAACAGTACTGAAGAGACTCGCGACTATTAGAAGAACCGTTTCACTGTGTAAAGTAGTTGTTACATGCAATCTGTTAGGCACTTAACAATGGTTTTCATGTCTATTTCCTGTACTGGGGTAAGAAGCTCACATTTTACCTTTGCTCTGCAGCAATAAATGTGTGATTGTGGCGTACTCGGAGAGTTGCTCTAAATCATGTCCTGTTGGACCCCATTCATTTTCCCCGCTGTGGCATAATTATATCTACTGATACACTAATTGGTTCATTTTGAAACAGCCATTTATTTAAACTCCAATGCTTTTCAGATAAGGAAGGTCCTTCATAAAGGGGTATTATGCCATATATGTCACAAAGAGGGTTAAAAAATGCAAACAGTTTACATTAGTCATTCCTGTTTCAGAATGGACCAATTGTGAATCCTTGAACTTAAATCTTCAGACGCAACCTTACAAGTGGTGGACTGGTATTGAACTTGTGTTTTGAATAATCCATAAATAGAGAAATTCTCAAACGTTTGGGTAAATGATCTTTTAGAAGAAATGTTCACAAACGGTTCGAGACTGCACTTAAACATATTATTGGCTAGACGCCTCTCGGGCTCCCACTGGTTTGCACTCAAGGGCTTTGCCACAGGAATCAAGGTAGATCTCATCTCACTGACAAGGACGGCAAAGGCTTGAACCAGTCTGGTGTTGCGAGCCTTCTCATCCGAGAGAGGACAAACCCTGGCATTTCGAGCTGGACTGTTCCTATTGCAGCAAGACCAGGGCTGATTTCTATATGATTGAAGTTGCTCGGCCAGATTTAGATCTCGGCGGGCGGGTTACTCCATCACAACGGCTAGACGGTTGACCTTAAAGCTGGTGACGCTCATCATGTGATTCTGGGCAAATCACTTAAAACTCCCCCGTGCCGAACAAAATGAATGTGTCGGTCTGTAATGCTACTGGTGCTCATGTAAAGCACTAGGATACCTTTCGGGGTAACTTTGCGCTATATAAACCCCCCCGCAAAGAAAAACAGTGACCAATATCCCGTCTGCCAAACTATGAATCCCATATTTCCTGTTGGATTTATATTTCAGCGGACGGGATATCCGTCACCGTTGTGATGGAGTAACATGTCCGTCGAGATCTAAATCAGGCCCTAGGATAAAATAGCATTTATACTTCAGCGGACGGGATGTCCGGCACCGTTGTGACGCAGTAACCCGTCCACCAAGATCTAAATCAGGCTCTAGGATACAATAGCATTTATATTTCAGCGGACGGGATATCCATCACCGTTGTGAGGGAGTAACCCGTCCACCAAGATCTAAATCAGGCTCTAGGATACAATAGCATTTATATTTCAGAGGACGGGATATCCATCACCGTTGTGACGGAGTAACCCGTCCACCAAGATCGTAATCAGGCCCTAGGATACAATAGCATTTATATTTCAGAGGACGGGATATCTGTCGCCGTTGTGATGGAGTAACCAGTCCACCGAGATCTAAATCAGGCCCTAGGATACAACAGCATTTATATTTCAGCGGACGGGATATCCGGCACCGTTGTGACGCAGTAACCCGTCCGTCGAGATCTAAATCAGTCCCTAGGATACAATAGCATTTATATTTCAGAGGACGGGATATCCATCACCGTTGTGACGGAGTAACCCGTCCACCAAGATCGTAATCAGGCCCTAGGATACAATAGCATTTATATTTCAGAGGACGGGATATCCATCACCGTTGTGACGGAGTAACCCGTCCACCAAGATCGTAATCAGGCCCTAGGATACAATAGCATTTATATTTCAGAGGACGGGATATCCGTCACCGCTGCGATGGAGTAACCAGTCCACCGAGATCTAAATCAGGCCCTAAGATACAATAGCATTTATATTTCAGAGGACGGGATATCCACCACCGTTGTGAGGGAGTAACCCGTCCACCAAGATCGTAATCAGGCCCTAGGATACAATAGCATTTATATTTCAGAGGACGGGATATCCATCACCGTTGTGAGGGAGTAACCCGTCCGCCGAGATCTAAATCAGGCCCTAGGATACAATAGCATTTATATTTCAGCGGACGGGATATCCATCACCGTTGTGACGGAGTAACCCGTCCACCAAGATCGTAATCAGGCCCTAGGATACAATAGCATTTATATTTCAGAGGACGGGATATCTGTCGCCGTTGTGATGGAGTAACCAGTCCACCGAGATCTAAATCAGGCCCTAGGATACAACAGCATTTATATTTCAGAGGACGGGATATCCATCACCGTTGTGAGGGAGTAACCAGTCCTCTAAGATCTAAATCAGGCCCAAGGATACAATAGCATTTATATTTCAGAGGACGGGATATCCATCACCGTTGTGACGGAGTAACCCGTCCACCAAGATCGTAATCAGGCCCTAGGATACAATAGCATTTATATTTCAGAGGACGGGATATCCGTCGCCGTTGTGATGGAGTAACCAGTCCACCGAGATCTAAATCAGGCCCTAAGATACAATAGCATTTATATTTCAGAGGACGGGATATCCATCACCGTTGTGATGGAGTAACCAGTCCTCTAAGATCTAAATCAGGCCCAAGGATACAATAGCATTTATATTTCAGAGGACGGGATATCCGTCACCGTTGTGACGGAGTAACCCGTCCACCAAGATCGTAATCAGGCCCTAGGATACAATAGCATTTATATTTCAGAGGACGGGATATCCATCACCGTTGTGACGGAGTAACCCGTCCACCAAGATCGTAATCAGGCCCTAGGATACAATAGCATTTATATTTCAGAGGACGGGATATCCATCACCGTTGTGAGGGAGTAACCCGTCTGCCGAGATCTAAATCAGGCCCTAGGATACAATAGCATTTATATTTCAGCGGACGGGATATCCATCACCGTTGTGACGGAGTAACCCGTCCACCAAGATCGTAATCAGGCCCTAGGATACAATAGCATTTATATTTCAGAGGTCGGGATATCCGTCACCGTTGTGATGGAGTAACCCGTCCACCAAGATCGTAATCAGGCCCTAGGATACAATAGCATTTATATTTCAGAGGACGGGATATCCATCACCGTTGTGACGGAGTAACCCGTCCACCAAGATCGTAATCAGGCCCTAGGATACAATAGCATTTATATTTCAGAGGACGGGATATCCGTCGCCTTTGTGATGGAGTAACCAGTCCACCGAGATCTAAATCAGGCCCTAGGATACAATAGCATTTATATTTCAGAGGACGGGATATCCGTCGCCGTTGTGATGCAGTAACCCGTCTGCCGAGATCTAAATCAGGCCCTAAGATACAATAGCATTTATATTTCAGAGGACGGGATATCCGTTGCCGTTGTGATGGAGTAACCCGTCCTCTAAGATCTAAATCAGGCCCTAGGATACAATAGCATTTATATTTCAGCGGACGGGATATCCATCACCGTTGTGACGGAGTAACCCGTCCTCTAAGATCTAAATCAGGCCCTAGGATACAATAGCATTTATATTTCAGCGGACGGGATATCCGTCGCCGTTGTGATGGAGTAACCCGTCCTCTAAGATCTAAATCAGGCCCTAGGATACAATAGCATTTATATTTCAGCGGACGGGATATCCATCACCGTTGTGACGGAGTAACCCGTCCACCAAGATCGTAATCAGGCCCTAGGATACAATAGCATTTATATTTCAGCGGACGGGATATCCGTCACCGTTGTGATGGAGTAACCCGTCCGGCGAGATCTAAATCAGGTCCTCTGTCTGGAGTGGCAACAGTAGAAGAAAAACAGCAGCCGGAGATTAATTTAGGCATTCCACCGTCACCTTTTTTGATCTGCTCATGGACGTATGCTACTACAGAGGAGTGGAGCAGCCTATTCTGAGCTCAGTCATTTCTGCCACTGCTGAGACTATCGGGGTATACCCTATAGGGGGTTAGAATAAAACCCAAACAGTAGCAGGACATGCAGATCACCGACTCTTGTTTTGGGGCCGTCCTAAGAAAGGTGTGTGTGGACTCACCTGTCTTGTTGACTTCTGGCAGCAGCCGCAAAAACACTGGGTGGGCGTACACTGGCAGGGACTTGCGCAGCTCACGGGCAAACCTCTCCAAGTCACAAGTGCCGTGAGGGTCAGCGACGGCCGCCATCCCGGCCTTCCCCTCAGTACCTGGAAGAGAAGCAATGCAGAGTCATTCGGACGCAACAATATTTTTCACAGTATGTTGGAAATTTTGAACCTACACCAATTATTAGACACACGTGGCGCTTGAATCAATCGAGCTAATTTTGTACTTTAACAATGAATTTTGATTAGTTAATTATAGATGTCGACATAATGACCAATACGATACATCTAAAGGAGATGGCACAATAGAAAAGGTATTGTGTGCAGACACAACTAGGTATGCCCCCTCCATCTCTGGGGACATTTTGCCTAGCCTGCTACTTTACTCCTTTCAAAATCATGAACTCAAAGTACATAAAATATCCAGAACAATGAATCCACAAATACTATTACATTTATGTGGCATTTCGATTAAATGAATCATTTCTGCCTTCTACAATGACTGTGGATTGGGTAATTATGACGTCAATATTTCGATTATATAGGATATATACAAACAGGTCCTATAATAGAATTTGGACCTCAGGATGATATAGATCAAATTTGAGATTGTTAAATATGGTGACGTTTTATTTTGTGCTACACGGTTTAGACAAGTCGAGATGGCTGCCGAGTTTAGATAATGGCAGGCAGAGTCAAAAAGAGGAAGTACGTCCTCTTTTCCTGAGTATTTGAGCGCGCTATAAAACGACCTATAACATAACATAACCTGGTCCCAGCACAGAAACTGTGAGAGGAATCAGGCTGCTACTTTCTTTACCAGCTGCAGTTGGTGCCTGTAGTAATGCAGGTCACAGGCGCGGACGAGTACAGCCGGGACACTAGGAAGACAATGTAGGTGGGGAAAGGTTTGCTATAGTTCTCAGATGGACGAAGCTGCAGTTCACAGCCCCCTCTTACAGTTAGGCTTCCTGGTTATCTTCCTTATCTTGATGCAGCACAGCTGGGTTAAATCCCAGTATTCACTTCTAAATTCAAATGAGCGTGTCCGGGAACTCGATGGGCATCGATGGTCGCTGCTGGGGCCACAACCTTTCTTTGGTTCGAGGCATTTATACTTTATTCCAAAATAAACCACATGACGGACTTTCTGTATGGACTTTAATAACAAGACACTTCTTATCCATCCATAAACCTATGTCCTTTACCAGGGGCTCCTTACCAATATCTGCAGACCAGGTCTGCCAGGCTGGCCCCTCTCCTGTGCGCCTGTCACGTAACTTTGGTCTTCAAGAAACTGGGCTTCAATCAGTTGCCACCGATCCATCGCTCCTTGGTCAGGGATATTCTGTACACAGGAGGCAAACGGTGAAACTGGCCCCATCAGAAGAGTGAAATATCCAAAGGAAATGACCTGGTGTTGGGATAGGCATGTGCCCTGCATACTGGGCGGGCACGTACCCCTGCCCAGAGTCACGACTGCATGTGATAGGGGTATCCTTTTACTTTGGCCCTAGCGCCACGCTTACCCAGCGTGGGCCCAGAAGCCTAAGCCAGTCCCTGACAATGCGTGGTCCACCACCTGCCCTGTGACCTGGAGGGGCACACCAAACATGCCATCGACCGAGGCAACGGCCTGCTGTCCTTGCCTTGGGTACATCAGAATACCCGGTCCACGACCTGCCCTGTGACCTGGAGGGGCCCACCAAACATGCCCTCACCCGAGGCAACGGCCTGCGGTCCTTGTCTTGGGTACATCAGGATACCCGGTCCACGACCTGTCCTGTGACCTGGCGGGACACACCAAACATGCCATCGACCGAGGCAACGGCCTGCTGTCCTTGCCTCGGGTACATCAGAATACCCGGTCCACGACCTGCCCTGTGACCTGGAGGGGCACACCAAACATGCCATCGACCGAGGCAACGGCCTGCTGTCCTTGCCTTGGGTACATCAGAATACCCGGTCCCCTGAACCTACAGTGCAGTCAGACCTCTTCCTCGGTGTCGTGAGAGCAGTCGACTGATCCCTCTCATGTAAAGTTAATCTGTTATGTGAAACCCAGAACCTTGTGCTGACATACCATATGCACGTTGAATGTATGTTTATGTGCATTGAGTATGTGTTTGTGCACGCTGTGTGTGTCTGTGCATTGAGTGTGCAGTTCAAGTCTGGCATTAGGACTCTGTGTGCTGTGTGAGTACAGAACCTTGTGCTGACATACCATATGCACATTGAGTGTGTGTCTGTGTACGCTGCGTGAGTCTGTGTACGCTGCGTGAGTCTGTGTACGCTGCGTGAGTCTGTGTACGCTGCGTGAGTCTGTGTACGCTGCGTGAGTCTGTGTACGCTGCGTGGGTCTGTGTACGCTGCGTGGGTCTGTGTACGCTGCGTGGGTCTGTGTGCGCTGTGAGGAAAATTGAATTTTGCCTTATCATGTGTGCCTACGTGTCCCCCATCCTATGTTATATGTGCATGATTAATATGCATATGTTCCCTTTATGATCTAATAATGACGCACTTATAGTTGTGTCCAACGTTTAGTATGCCAGTTATCCAGTCCCCGTGAAAGCAACGTGAATTAGGCTTCTAGGCCTATGTTGACACCCTTTTACATTGTGCACGTTAATTCATCGAGTTGTCCCCGTTTTCTAGGCCTCATGAGGGCCCGGACACCAGATTCAAGCTCCAGTCTCCTGAACCTGCTCCGAGGAGCGATGCAGCCCCTCCCGCATCCCTGACCCTTCGCTTACTTTCTGCCAAGCAGCGAGGTGCCCGGCCTGGCTCTGTCTGCCTGCCTGCCAAGAATATGTTATGCCCACAGTTATCAGTTCAGCTCTCCGTCTTCACATTCCTAGCTAACGAGCTGCATAAACATCAGCTACAAGTCTAGTCTTCCTGTCTCCATGTAAGAGAATTACTGAATTAATATCCATAGAAGATTCATAGCACACGCAATACATGAAGAATATATGCATGCACCAGCCTTAGTGTCAAGTAGCCTTTCCCCTGATGACTTTTAGATTCAATCAACATGTACTCCAAACACAAGATACCAGATATGCTCTAGGTACATGTCGTCCTGACATCCCAGACTTTAGTCTCCTCTTCTAGTACAGAAGTCAGAGCCTCCAGCTTTCCCCAGTTACACGTCATGGCCCGTTTGCGCGCACCACTAGGTTAAAGGTTCCAGCTGCCCAGGTAGCCCCCTCCATGTATCCACCCATTTATGACACTTCTGTAACGTTCTCATCACATGTCTTCGTGCACGCCCTGTGCACGCCTTCTTTGTCACGCCCATGTGTTCTTATCTTTCGTTTGTCACTTGTTCCGCCTACTGTATGTAATGCAATTGTAATGTTTTACTATATATACTCGGTACTGTTAATGTGACGCTAGCTGTCCCTCTCTCCCCTGCCCCGGCAGCTGCCAATCCATTTCATGCCAGGCTATTCCGATCCTGTCCCTTCCCTTGTGCCTGATTAAAGCCTGTTCAACTCAGATACCCCGGATCCTGCCTCTTATTTATTGAGCTATCTGTTTTATTTAATGCATAGAAAAATAGTACCGGTAATTATTTATTTATTTACCACACAATGGCGCCCGAATAGGGACGAGCCCCTTCCCCACGCGCCGGAGATGTAACGCAGGCCCCCTGACCCTTCTACAGCCATGACGGAACTCTACCGTGCACGTGCAGATATTTCTGCTTCAAGTCTCCCTCAGGCCCACGGAGGAGACGGAGACTGCGGTCCGACATCCAGACGAGGCGGTGAGGAATGCGGTTCGTCCCGACCAGAGCCCAAGCCGAGAGAGCAAGGTCCGAGGTATCCGGAGGCCCACCTGTAACCGAAGCTCGAAGCGCATGCGTAGCAGTAACCAGACGTCGTAGCAGTCCAGTCCAGTCCGAAGCCTTCAGTTTCTGCTTCCCGGTGAGTACCGTTGCGGGGGAAGTATCTAGACAGGTTCATTAGTTTGTCCCTGGTCCGATGGGTTTGGGTACACAGATCCAGTCCGACGTGTCCATCTAGGTGGATACGGTATGACGTGTCTCTTTATGAGACCGGTATGTTCTGTACTGTTTTAGCACTGCATCCAGTTTCTGTACTGTTTTAGCAGTGCATCCAGTATTTCTAGTAAGTCTGTTCTCGAGAAGTTCAAGTATTATGTTTTCAGTGTATCAGGTAGTATTCTGTTCGAACTGTTATTAATGTGTTTTTTATGTCGTGGTATGAGTGATTTGTTTGCCATTTCATTACTGTGGTTATCGTGTATTGTGTTTAAATCCAAGTACAAGTTCAAGATGCCGCTGTTTTCTAAGTTACGTCAGATAAAAACCAGAAAAGGGTTACTCGAAGAATCAGTTCCTGTCCCTCCTAGGGACAGTCCTGGACACTTTATGTACCACAAGCATGGCTTAGATGCCATATTATATCTAGACTTATGGGTGGATTATACAAAGAATCTTGAAGAGAAATATAGATGGCCTGTATCAGGTACATGGGATGCCGAGTGCATCATGCGAGTAGAAGAAGCATTATGGAAAAAGAAAGCCAGACAATCCCAGAAAGATGCCATAGAATTATGGCGTAAAGAATCCCATAAAAGATCCGAAAAAGAGTTCAGAAAAGCAGAATTAAGTAGGGAATCCTCAGAAAGAGCCCAAGAAAGGGAACTTCTAGAAGAAGGTGAACGAGTTAGAGCAGAACAGTCAGACAGACAGAGAAATGCCCTTATTAAAGGTATGTATCCTCTTCTTGCCGAGGGCTTGCCGGAGGCAACCCCGGAAGCATCCTGTAATTTACCGCCACCCTTGGTCCCGACTAAGCTACGTCATAAACCGACTGCAGCTGAAATTTTTCTTTCGTCCTATTTGGACGATACAGTCCCAGAATATGCAAATCCTATTCCGCCTGCTCAACCTCAGCACCCTGTTAATAATGTAATTCCTGTTCCTCCAGTCAATGGTCCCAGGAACCCTGTCCATGTGCCAGTAACCCCGGACCAGTCCACACCACGTGTTTTGCCAGTCACCTTACCAGCACATTCAGCGTTAACTGACGATTCTAGTTCAGGAGGAGCGGGGGGAGGTGCTCCTACCACCCCGCCTCAAGTAAAACGACTGACGCTGAGAGACGCAGCGTTACAGCGCACGCCAAAAGTGACTACATACGCAGACCTCAAGCGACACCTTACTGATTGCATATATGATTCAGTTCCAGGCGAAGATCACATGATAATATACTCCATACGTTTACGATGGGTTGCCAACTATTTGGCCACCCTGCCCGACATGAAGGAACATCTAGACAGAATATATCGTTTTATCCGTACAGGGGAGAATCCAGAAAGTATTCAAGAAGCTATGGCACATAGAAAAGTCGAGAATCAAAGTATGATTTTACAGTTCTTGATTAACTGTTTAATAAGAGAACAAGATCAACCTGATAAAGACAAAGACGAGATGAAAGTCTTGACAAGGTGGAGTGATAATATATCCAAGGGAAAACACAAGACACAGAATAGTATAGAAAGTATGTACAGGAAAATTCGTAAAGAAATTCTAAGTATACACGAGAAGGAGAAAGCAATACGAGCAGCCGAGAAAGAAAATGACTCTTCAACTGAAGACATAGACAGCGAGAACCCCGACAGAATAGCTTATGTAGGTAGAACTAGACTTTCCGACAGACATTCACGCCTAGATTACAAGAAAGTTTTTCCGCCTCCCGTACCAGAACAGTGTTCTCTGGAGCAAGTATTCCAGGCTACAGATAAAATTCTGAAACTACGAATAGGTTATAGTGAGCTTAGTACCATGCATGAACAAGAACTAGCCCGATCAGCAGTCCGATGGACTAGTGATTCTACCACGTTTTCAGATGAAATAGTGGCCCAAATGTTTCTGAAGCTGCCCCCAGCCGAGCAGCGACTGGTGGGTATGTACATGATCCAGCACCTCATTACACTGTATGAGGATCAGCATTCTGATCCAGGTCCCTTGTATGATGTTCTAAACGAGTTACTCCTAAACAGATGGAAAGGTCTAGGTACCGATTTAATTAACGTCATTTTAGAACAGCGCCACAAATACAGAACGTTCCTGACTCCGCATTTTGTTCCTGTTCCACCCCCAGTAAGAAAATCATTCTACATAGACAGACAGAACCCGTTACGAGAAGTACACCCAGTTAAGGGAGCGGGGGGTGATCTAGAACGAGTATTTGTTTACACCCCTATCACGAAAATAGAACTCTTAGAAATGAAAAAGTTAATACCCTGTCACTATAAAGATCCAGCAGGGTTCCACCGTGAATTAAAAGACATGCTCCGTATGGGAGAATACACGTATCCTGATATTATTAAAATGTTAAAGGTCCTGTTGCCTGCGGGCATATATGAAAAACTCAAAGAAAAAGAATGGGAGGTGGGAGAGAAAAAGATAGATTGGACCGCATTAGAGACTGAGGATAAAACACGAGTTCCAGGTACCGGTCTTGGGGAAAAAGCTAAAGCATTGCCCGAATTGTTAATACAAGTCTTGCCAAGATTACTAGCAACGAAAAAGGAAGACTGGGATGCTATCTCAGCCTGTAAACAGAAACAAGATGAAGACACTAGTGATTTTTATTCTAGATTTGAGAAATGTTTCATTATTAATAGCGGTCTGAAAACAAGTAGTGAATCGTATCCACATCTTTTTGTTACCAAATTAGTTGAGAATTCTTTACCACAAGTTAAAAATCGAGTACTGAAAGTCGAAAGTACCTGGCAAGCTAATACTCCGTCACAAATGCTCCAGATGCTACAGTACCACCAGAACAGAATCAGGGAAGAGCAAGAACACGAAAGAAGACGTATGAAAGACACGAAAATGAAAGTACTAGTTGCACAGTCTGTTCCACAAGACAGTCAGAAGAGGGGTACGAATCAAACCAGTCATCCTGCAGCTCCCGTCAGAGGGACATGCAATTACTGTAAACAGCCAGGTCATTATATAAACGAATGTACAGTTCTGAAACATAACATAGCTACTGGTAAGACGAAAGAGAGACCACGTCCTCCTAGACAAGAACATGTTCCGCAGAACACGCAAGCACTGCAGAACGCACAACAGACAGTTACAGTACCGCAGCCTATAGCTGCCACACAACACTTTACACAACAGATGTACCAGTATGCACAGTCAGATTATCCAGAATATCAGCAGTATTCATGAAACAGCCTAGAGAGGGAGGTAGGCTTGCCTCTCATCGAGATTCCTGTAGATCAAGAGGGTCCCTATGTACACAGTCAAGTATTAGGGAAAGACAGAAAATTTCTGATTGATACAGGGGCAAGTAGGACTACCATCAGTCATGACGAGGTTCCAGGGGCTCCACTCTCAGGCTCTAGAAATGTTTCCCTTGGATTTTCAGGAAAGCCTATTGTTAAGGAAATATCGAAACCAGTTTCCCTAGAAGTTGGTCCATTGTCCCGAACTACAGACTTGTTACTTACGAGATCCTGTCCTGAAAACTTACTAGGTATCAAAACACTGAAAGAATTAGGAGCAATCATTTGCTGCTCCCCAGAAGGAGTGAGATTGTTTTTACGTGATTTTAAAGGTCATTATGTATTACGTGATTTTGATCCAAGATTATTGAATGTACCTCAGCATTTATGGGCGCAAGGTCCAACTGATGTAGGTTGTATGCACATTACACCCTATCGTGTCACTCTGAAACAAGGTGTTGTATTACCACGAATCCGACAGTACAAATTGCCACCCGAGGCTGTAGCAGCCTTATCCAAAATTATTGACGAGCTCATTGCTCAAGGAGTAGTTGTAGAAACTGACTCCAATGTATGTAATTCTCCTGTCATTCCGATTCTTAAACGTACTGATCCCAATGCACCTCCAGTTTATCGATTAGTGATTGATCTGTGGAAAAGTAAATTTTGCCATGTTCTGTGTCCCTACGTGTTCCCCATCTCATGTTATATGTGCATGATTGATATGCATATGTATTCCCTTATGATCAATTAAAGACGCAATTACAGTTGTGTCCATCTCTAGTATGCCAGTTTCCAGTTCTCGTGAAAGCTACGAGTATTAGGCCTATGTAAACCTATGTTGCCACGTTTCACAGTGTGCACGTTAATTCAGTAAAAGTCCCCGTTTCTAGGCCTCAAAAGGGCCCGGACTCAGATTCAGCTCCTGTCTCCTGAACCCTCTCCGAGGAGCGATACAGCCCCCACCTGCATCCCTGACCCTTCACTTACTTCCTGCCTCGCAGTGCCCGGCTCGGCCTGGCTCTGCCTCCCAGTCTGCCAAGAGTATGTTATGATTCTAGTTATCAGTCCAGCTCTCCTTCTCTGCATTCCTAAGCTACTGAATCGCATCAATAGTTTCAGTCATAGTCTAGCCTTTATGTCTCCATGTAAGAGAAATACTGTATTTATATTCATAGAATATTCCTCGCACACAAGCTACATGTAGAATAATGCATGCACCGGTCTTAGTGTCGGTTAGCCTTTACCCTGATAACTTTTGGATTCTATCAACATGTTCTCTAAACATCAGATACTAGATAGTGTTTAGGTACATGTCGCTCTGACACTCCAGACTTTAGTCTCCTCTTCTAGCGCAGAAGTCATAGCCCCCAGCTCCTCCTGGTAACACGTCATTGCCAGTTTGCGCGCACCACTAGGTTAGAGGTCCCAGCTGCTCAGGTAGCCCCCTCCATGTTTCCGCCCCATTTATGACATATTCTGTTACGTTTACATCACATGTCTATGTATACGCCCTGTACACGCCTTCTTGTTACATCATTTTGCCCTTATCTTTCGCAACTGCTACAAACCCCGCCTACTGCTACGCCTACTGTACTGAATGCAATGAAATTGTTTTAGTATATATATATGTTATGCACTGTTATTAAAGCTAGCGCGCTCATCCCAGATCCTGCCCCGGCAGCTGCCGGGCCCTGCCATCCTATTCCCGTGCAGGTTGTCCTGTTCCTGCCCTTTATGTTATATTAAAACCTGCAAAACTCCAGCTACCTCGAATCTTGACTCTTATTTATTGAGCTATCTGTTATTTGTATATCTTGTCAAAAATAGTACCGGTAATTAATTATTTATTTACCACATAATGGCGCCCGAATAGGAACTTGCCCTTTCCCCACGCGCCGGAGAAGCCACGCAGGCCCCCTGATCCTCTGCAGCCGTGACGGAACCATACCGGCCACGTGCAGATATTTCTGCTTCAAGTATCCCTCAGGCCCACGGAGGAGACGGAGGTTGCGGTCCAGCGTCCAGACGAGGCGGTGGAGGAACGCGGCGAGTCCCGACCAGAGCCCAAGCCGAGAGTCCAAGGTCCGAGGTATCCGGAGGCCCACCTGTAACTGAAGTCCGAAGTTCGTCCGTCCGTCGTCGTAGCAGTCCAGTCCAGTCCGAGGCCTTCCGTTCTTGCTGCCCGGTGAGTACCGTTGCTGGGGTAGTATCTAGACAGGGTCAATTAATTTGTCTCTGGTCCGTGGGTTTGGGTACACAGATCCAACACGAAGTGTCCACCTAGGTGGATGCGGGTCCTGACGTGTCTCTTTATGGGACCGGTAAGTTTCGTACTGTTTTAGCAGTACATCTAGTCATTCCAGTAAGTTCTGTTCTCGAAAAATTCATGTGTTTCTGTTCTCAGTATGTCAGGTAATATTTGGTCCGAACTATTATTTTAAATGTTAATTCATGTGTTTTCAATGTCGTGGTATGAGTGATTTGTTTTCAAGTTATTACTGTGTTTATCGTGTATTGTATTGTATTGTGTCTAGATTCCAGTCTAAGTTATGCCTCTGTTCTCAAAGTTACGTCAGTTAAGAACTAGAAAAGGTCTGCTCGAGGAAGCAGTTCCTGTCCCGCCAAGGGACAGTCCAGGTCATTTCATGTATCATAAGCATGGCATAAGTGCCATATTATATCTAGACTTATGGGTGGAGTACACCAAGGAATTAGAAGAGAAATATAGATGGCCTGTATCAGGCACATGGGATGCCGAGTGCATCATGCGAGTAGAAGAAGCATTATGGAAAAAGAAAGCTAGACAGTCACAGAAAGATGCCATCGAGTTATGGCGCAAAGAATCTCATAAAAGAACCGAAAAAGAAATCAGAAAGTCAGAATTAAGTAGAGAATCCTCAGAAAGAGCCCAAGAAAGGGAATTAATCGAAATAGGTGAACGAGTTAAAGCCGAACAGTCAGACAGACAGAGGAATGCCCTCATTAAGGGTATGTATCCTCTTCTTGCCGAGGGCTTGCCGAAAGCAACCCCGGAGGCATCCAGTAATTTTCCGCCGCCATTAGTTCCGATTAAGCTACGTCACAAACCGACCGCAGCTGATATTTTTCTCTCGTCCTATTTGGACGACACAGTCCCAGAATATGCAAATCCTGCTCCGCCAGCTCCTGTAAATAATGTAATTTCTGTTCCTCCAGCCACCGGGGCACCTGTTACAGCACCTGTTACGGTACCCCCGGTCCAGCCTACAGTACAGGTACCCGCCACATCGGTCACTCTGCCAGCACGAAGAGTATCAGTCGACGATTCCAGTTTAGGGGCCGCGGGGGGAGGTCCTCCTGGTACCCCGCCGCCACACAAACATGTAACGTTAGTCGAGTTACATGAACGTGCGTTCCAGCGTACGCCCAAACATCAGTCCGTTGCAGATATTAAGCGAGCTCTTACCGAATGCCGTTATGATTCAGTCCCAGGCGATGATAATATGGTCATATATTCATTGCGTGTAAGACGGGTGACCGAGTATTTGGACACCCTACCGAATATGAAAGAAGATCTAGACAGAATATATCGTTTCATTCGTACAGGAACAGACCCAGAAAGTATTGGCGAAGCCATGTCTCAAAGGAAAGCTGAGACCCAGCTCATGCTTTTAAAGTTTCTAATTAATTGTTTAATAAGGGAACAAGATTATCCGACTAAAGATCCGACCGAAATGAGAGTTCTGACAAAATGGAGTGATCATATAGCCGAGGGAAGACACAAGACACTCAGTAGTATAGAGAGTATGTACAAGAAAATTCGTAAGGAAATAATAAGGTTACACGAGAAACGCAAAGCAGCACAAGTAAGCGAGAAAGAAGACGACTCTCCTACCGAAGAGGTAGACGACGAGAATCCTTCCAGAATAGCGTATGTAGGTAGAACTAGACTTCCCGACCGACATTCACGCCTAGAACACAAGAAAGTTTTCTCTCTTCCAGCACCAGAACAAGGTTCTCTAGAGCAAGTATTTCAAGCTACCGATCACATTCTGAAATCACGAATCGGTTATAGTGAACTTAGTACTATGCACGAACAAGAACTAGCCCGATCAGCAGTCCGATGGACTACTGATTCTACCACTTTTCCAGACGAAATAGTGGCACAAATGTTTCTGAAACTGCCCACAGCCGAGCAGCGACTGGTGGGTATGTATATGATCCAGCACCTCATTACACTGTATGAGGGTCAGCATTCTGATCCAGGTCCGTTACATGATGTTCTGAACGAGTTACTACAGTATAGATGGAAAGGTCTAGGTACCGATCTAATTAGTATCATTCTAGAACAGCGCCACAAATACCGAACGTTTCTGAATCCGCATTTTGTTCATGTCTCACCCCCAGAAAGTAAACCATTTTACATAGATAGACAGCATCCGTTACGAGAAGTACATCCAGTTAGGACAGCGGGTGGTGAAATGCAACGAGTATTTGTTTAAACCCCGATTACCAAGATGGAACTCTTAGAGATGAAGAAGTTAATTCCCTGTCACGACAAAGATCCAGCAGGGTTCCACCGTGAATTAAAAGACATGCTCCGTATGGGAGAATACACGTATCCAGATATTATTAAAATGTTAAAGGTCCTGTTGCCCGCAGGCATATATGAAAAACTCAAGGAAAAAGAATGCGAGGTGGGAGAGAAAAAGATTGATTGGACAGCTCTAGAAGCTGAAGATAAAATACGAGTACCAGGTACCGGTCTTGGGGACAAATGTAAAGAATTGCCCGAGTTATTGATACAGGTCTTGCCAAGGTTACTAGCCACGAAAAAGGAAGATTGGGATGCAATTTCAGCATGCAAACAGAAACAGGATGAAGACACTAGTGATTTTTATTCTAGATTTGAAAAATGTTTTATTATTAACAGTGGTTTGAAGACAGGTAGCGAGTCATACCCTCATCTTTTTGTTACTAAACTAGTCGAGAATTCAAGTCCACAAGTTAAAAATCGAGTTTTGAAAGTCGAAAGTACCTGGCAAGCTAGTACCCCGTCCCAGATGCTTCAGATGCTCCAGTATCACCAGAACAGAATCAGGGAAGAGCAAGAACACGAAAGGAGACGTATGAAAGATACGAAAATGAAAGTACTAGTTGCACAATCTGTTCCACAAGACAGTCAGAAGAGGGGTCCGAATCAAGCCAGTCATCCTGCAGCTCCCGTTAAAGGGACTTGCAATTACTGTAAACAGCCAGGTCATTTTATAAACGAGTGTGCAGTTCTGAAACACAACATAGCCACTGGTAAGACTAAAGAAAGACCACGTCCGCCTAGGCAAGAACAAGTTTCACAGACTTCTCAGTCACCACAGAATGCACAACAGACAGCTCCAGCACCGCAGCCTATCGCTGCAACACAGCATGTTACACAACAGATGTACCAGTATGCCCAGTCAGAGTATCCAGAGTATCAACAGTATTCATGAAACAGCCTAGAGAGGGAGGTAGGCTTGCCTCTCATCGAGATACCTGTAGATCAAGAGGGTCCCTATGTACACAGTCAAGTATTAGGGAAAGACAGAAAGTTTTTGATTGATACAGGGGCAAGTAGGACTACTATCAGTCATGACGAGGTTCCAGGGGCTCCGCTCTCAGGCTATAGAAATGTTTCCCTTGGATTTTCAGGAAAGCCCATTGTTAACGAGATTTCAAAACCAGTTACTCTAGGAGTTGGTCCATTGTCCCGAACTACTGATTTGTTACTTACGAAATCATGTCCAGAAAATGTGTTGGGCATTAAAACATTGAAAGAATTAGGTGCAGTTATATGCTGTTCCCCAGAAGGAATCCGATTGTTTTTGCGTGACTTTAAAGGTCACTATGTATTACGTGATTTTGATCCAAGATTGTCAAATGTACCGCAGCATTTATGGGCGCAAGGTCCAACTGATGTAGGTTTTATGCAAATCACACCCCATCGTGTGACCCTCAAGCAAGGTATAGTCTTGCCACGAATCAGACAGTACAGATTGCCGCCTAAGGCTGTAGCAGCCTTATCCAAAATTATTGACGAGCTCATTGCCCAAGGAGTGGTTGTAGAAACTGACTCCAATGTATGTAATTCTCCTATCATTCCGGTCATGAAACGTACTGATCCAAATGCACCTCCAGTATATCGATTAGTGATTGACCTTCGAGAGCTTAATAAATGTATCATACCCCAGTATCCAGTAGTCCCAGATATTTCATCCCTATTGACAGCCATTGATTCTGAAGCTACATTTTTCACTGTCATCGACCTCAAGAATGCATTTTTCAGTGTCCCGATTCATCCAGACAGCCAGTATCTTTTCGGTTTTTGTTTAAATGGAAGGAGCTATAAATTTACACGAGCTCCTCAAGGTTTCACAGAAAGTCCTAGTATTTATAGTCAAGCACTTAAGAGACAACTAGACAATATTCACATGCCAGCTGACACTGCCCTGCTCCAGTATGTCGATGATCTACTGATCACAGCCCGTTCTGAACGTGATTGCGAGCGTGCGTCACTTACAGTCCTGTATTTCCTGGCCGAGCAGGGGCACAAGGTGTCCCCTTCCAAATTACAGTTCTGTGTCCAGCAAGTGATCTACTTAGGCCACTTACTGTCCAAGTGGGGTAGGCAGTTGACACCAGACCGTATCCAGTTGATAGCGAGTCTTCCACAGCCCAAGACACAGAAGGAGGTACGAGCTTTTATTGGCCTCACTTCTTATTGCAGACAATGGATTCCTCAATATGCATTTCTATCCAAGCCACTGATACAGTTAACGACACAGGAGGCAGCCGTATCGACTGTCCTCCCTTGGACCCAGGAACATACACTTGTTTTTAATGAATTAAAGAAAGCCTTATGCCAAGCACCTGTTCTAGCAACACCGAACTACAGTAAGCCTTTTACACTTTTTGTCACAGAACGTGATGGTACAGCATTATCTGTTCTCACACAAGATCAAGCAGGACAGTACAAGCCCTGTGCTTATTTTTCGAGCACATTAGATCCAGTAGCCCAGGCTCTGCCTGCGTGCCTCAAGTCAGTTGCAGCCACAGTTCTAGCTATCAGACAAAGTGATTCCATAGTATTAGGACACTCCCTGACAGTACAAGTTCCACACTCCGTGGAAGTTCTTTTAAACCGAACACAGACTCAGCACTTGACAATTGCACGTTTAACAGGTTATGAATTAACACTGTTCCAGCCACACATAGAAATCAGACGCTGCAACATTCTAAATCCTGCTACACTGTTACCGTCAGTTACTTCAAATCCTGCCACACATGACTGTGTGGAAGTTGTTAACACTATGACAAAGCCAAGACAAGACCTGACAGACATTCCATTACCTAATCCCGACCTGACACTTTATGTGGATGGTTCATGTATGAGAACTAGTACAGGAGAACTAGTAGCCGCGTATGCAGTGACTACTGAAACCGAAGTTATAGAAAAACATCGTATTGACACCCTGTCTGCTCAGGCAGCAGAGCTAGTTGCTCTGACCCAAGCATGCATACGTGCTAAGAATCTGAAAGTAAACATATATACAGATTCACGTTACGCATTCGGAGTTGTACACGACTTCGGGGTGCTCTGGCAGGAGAGAGGTTTCATGACTTCTCATGGAACCAAGATTCAGCATGGTCTCCTCATTCAAGCTCTGTTAGATGCAATACATTTACCGACATCTATCGCTATCATGAAGTGCAAGGCACATACGAAAGTTACTGATATTATTTCCCAAGGTAACGATCTAGCAGATCGAACAGCCAAGCTTACAGCTCAGACTCCAGACATTCCAGTTAACACGACACAGACATTCACACTAGATCCGACTACATGTATGACAGTTAAGGACCCTACACAAGATGTCATAGACATACAGTTACATGCTACTCCCGAAGAAATCAAGAAATGGTCCGAACAAGGAGGGGTCCAGACAGATCAAGGATGGGTGACGAAGGGAAAAGCCACATGGTTTCTCCCCGACTCTATGGTTCAAGTCATTATTAATACCGCACATAGTCCAGCACATCTAGGAGAAAAAGCTATGTTAGACAGTATCCAGAACCTTTGGTTCAACAAGCACTTACGAGCTGCAGCCAAGCAGAAAGTCCGTACTTGTATGATATGTTGCCAGTTCAATCCAGGTAAAAGTGTCCCGGTGGAACAAGGTGGATTCCAACCTCCTGACCACCCTTTTGAAGTCCTTCAGATGGATTATATTCAGATGGAGCGATGTCGAGGTTTTAAGTATGTCCTCGTAGTTGTATGCGCTTTGTCCAGGTGGACAGAAGCATATCCAGTTCCAGATTACACAGCCGCGACCACTGCCAAGCAGTTGGTTCGTGAATTCTTTCCCCGTTATGGACTCCCTAGGGTCGTGTATTCTGATAACGGCCAGCCATTCTCATCCGAGTTAATGAAGCATGTTTCCCTTTTGTTAGGGTACCAGTGGAAGTTCCATTGTGTGCGCCATCCTGAAGCAGCCGGTCTCGTAGAGAGACATAATCAGACCCTGAAAATCCGTATTGCCAAGATATGTAAAGAGAAAGGTGTAGACTGGCTAGTTGCCCTGCCAGTTGCTTTATTCTTTATGCGAATGGTTGCACATTCCAGATCAGGTCTGTCCCCTTATGAGGTCGTATTCGGCCGCCCCCCAAACATGTGGGGTACACCTAGACCCCGCAGTATTACGGATGTTTCCAGTAATATGCTGACAGATTACCTAGCTTCCTTGATGTCTGCCCTACACTCTTGTCGTTCACAGGTTGCCGCTGCATTTCCAGACAATACTGAAGTGAAACCGCATGAGGTCATTCCAGGCGACCTTGTCCTTGTAAGGAACTTTGATCGTTCAAGTCCGCTAGAGCCCCGCTGGAAGGAGCCACGACTAGTCCTTCTGACCACCCGCACTGCCGTGAAGTTGGAGGGCCGCAAGGGATGGGTCCATCTGTCCCACATCAAGAAATTCCATGGACTTCGTAAAAAGACATTCGAAAAGGACTGTTCCATTTCTAAAGACTGCCTGAAACCAGAACTTAAATCTGAACTAAAAGTTCCTCTGTTAGAGAAAACTCCGCAGCAGGAGTACAAGTTAAAACTCCGGTCTAGTAAAATAAGTCAGCCAGTTTAATTGTCTAAGTCCCTCTCGGGTGAAACGGTTAGACAGGTTTCTGACATGTATGAGATAGACCCCCATAGTGAGAGAGTTAGTCAAAACTCTATCAGATGTATCGTTTTTCTAAGTTTTATATTGTTTCTAAGTTTAATGGTTACCTGCACAAGTTATGCATTACATTTATGTTTTCCAATTTCTCATGTAAATAAGTATTCTAATGCTACAGTAGAGCACACATTTAGTGATCTGCCTCCTCACGAGCTATCTTATCGTCTTGCTATGCGTAATAATACATTTATCAGAATGTTACACTATTCACACCAGACCAGCAATGCCACTAATTGTTGGGTGTGTGGTCGACTCCCCCCTTTCCAGACACCAAAGGGAGTTCTGCCACTCTTTCCTTATCCGTTTTCACATAATGGTTCGTGTGGAGCATGGTCCACGTTAACGTCATCCACAACTGATATGTCCCTTCTGAATAGTACATGTTTCCCAGACAAGCAAGGTCTTTCCCATAGAACCGGGTTAGATCTAGAAAATGAAGTATACAATTTGGGTAATTATTCTTCGAATTTTATGGTCCTGAATGTTCAGTCTGATACAACTCCAGATCTGCCTGCTATTTCAGTACTACCAGTCAAAGGCGAATTATGTGTCAGAAAGAATGGTTCCGCACATGTAGGACATAGTGATTGTACTACTACTGTCGAGTATAGTGACAGTGGGAAATCTATTTTCAAAGCCTCACGTCATTCTTATTTTGTTTGTGGTCAGACCGCATATGTTCGTCTGCCCCTCGATTGGGATGGAACATGTTATATTGCCTTCCTACTGCCACCAGTTTTTCTAGCCCCATCTGATTATCATAGAAACACACATCTAGTACACATTAGACATAGAAGGGAGATCGAGTCCCCAATTGTCGATCAAACTGAAACTACTCTAGAACAGTATACAGACTTTAATAAAGGATTCTTCTTCTTTATAGGACCTATCCAGAATAGTAAGTTAATCCGTAGGTTAACCAGAACCCTTGAAGCAGTAGTGAATGAGACTACTTCTGCTCTAGGTAACTTAACCGAAGAGCAATCTGCTATGAGATTTGTCGTGCTCCAAAATCGTCTCGTTCTTGACGTCATACTGGCCGATAGAGGAGGAGCATGTAGAGTCATCGGATCTAGTTGCTGCATTTTCATTCCTAATAACGCACCGTCTGTTTATTCAGCTATAACCAGACTTCATAAAATTGCCCATCAGATACACCAGAATCCAGGCACCTGGACATGGTCCGGTTGGCTCTGGAGTATAATTTCTGCCTGGGGATGGAAAGTATTGTCATTCCTAGGCATAGCAGTAATGATCATATTCAGTTGCTGCCTCTGTATACAATGTGGCCCTGCGATTTGCGGCATTTGTGCTACATCCTGTATTCCAAGTCTTAGTCCTAAGTCCCGTTCCAAGCCAATTCGAGACGAGCAAATGATACTGTATGAAATGATAGAGGGTATCATGAATATTGATGTTTCCTGATGGAAACGTAGTGACAAGGAGGGAATGTGGAAAAGTAAATTTTGCCATGTTCTGTGTCCCTACGTGTTCCCCATCTCATGTTATATGTGCATGATTAATATGCATATGTATTCCCTTATGATCAATTAAAGACGCAATTACAGTTGTGTCCATCTCTAGTATGCCAGTTTCCAGTTCTCGTGAAAGCTACGAGTATTAGGCCTATGTAAACCTATGTTGCCACGTTTCACAGTGTGCACGTTAATTCAGTAAAAGTCCCCGTTTCTAGGCCTCAAAAGGGCCCGGACTCAGATTCAGCTCCTGTCTCCTGAACCCTCTCCGAGGAGCGATACAGCCCCCACCTGCATCCCTGACCCTTCACTTACTTCCTGCCTCGCAGTGCCCGGCTCGGCCTGGCTCTGCCTCCCAGTCTGCCAAGAGTATGTTATGATTCTAGTTATCAGTCCAGCTCTCCTTCTCTGCATTCCTAAGCTACTGAATCGCATCAATAGTTTCAGTCATAGTCTAGCCTTTATGTCTCCATGTAAGAGAAATACTGTATTTATATTCATAGAATATTCCTCGCACACAAGCTACATGTAGAATAATGCATGCACCGGTCTTAGTGTCTGTTAGCCTTTACCCTGATAACTTTTGGATTCTATCAACATGTTCTCTAAACATCAGATACTAGATAGTGTTTAGGTCCATGTCGCTCTGACACTCCAGACTTTAGTCTCCTCTTCTAGCGCAGAAGTCATAGCCCCCAGCTCCTCCTGGTAACACGTCATTGCCAGTTTGCGCGCACCACTAGGTTAGAGGTCCCAGCTGCTCAGGTAGCCCCCTCCATGTTTCCGCCCCATTTATGACATATTCTGTTACGTTTACATCACATGTCTATGTATACGCCCTGTACACGCCTTCTTGTTACATCATTTTGCCCTTATCTTTCGCGACTGCTACAAACCCCGCCTACTGCTACGCCTACTGTACTGAATGCAATGAAATTGTTTTAGTATATATATGTTATGCACTGTTATTAAAGCTAGCGCGCTCATCCCAGATCCTGCCCCGGCAGCTGCCGGGCCCTGCCATCCTATTCCCGTGCAGGTTGTCCTGTTCCTGCCCTTTATGTTATATTAAAACCTGCAAAACTCCAGCTACCTCGAATCTTGACTCTTATTTATTGAGCTATCTGTTATTTGTATATCTTGTCAAAAATAGTACCGGTAATTAATTATTTATTTACCACAGATCTCCGAGAACTTAATAAATGTATCATACCCCAGTACCCAGTGGTTCCAGATATCTCTTCCCTATTGACAGCCATTGATTCCGAAGCTACGTTCTTTACTGTTATTGATCTCAAGAACGCATTCTTTAGTGTCCCCATTCATCCAGACAGCCAGTTTCTTTTCGGAGTCTGTTTAAATGGAAGAAGCTATAAATTCACACGAGCTCCTCAAGGTTTCACAGAAAGTCCTAGTATTTACAGTCAAGCACTTAAGAGACAACTAGACAATATTCACATGCCAACTGACACTGCCCTGATCCAGTATGTCGATGATCTATTGATCACAGCCCGTTCTGAACGTGACTGCGAACGTGCGTCACTGACAGTCTTGTACTTCCTGGCCGAGATGGGGCACAAGGTGTCCCCTTCGAAACTGCAATTTTGTGTCCAGCAAGTGGTGTACCTTGGACACTTACTGTCCAAGAGGGGTAGGCAGTTGACACCAGACCGTATCCAGTTAATAGCGAGTCTTCCTCAGCCCAAGACACAGAAGGAGGTACGAGCTTTTATCGGCCTTACTTCTTATTGCAGACAATGGATCCCTCAGTACGCATATCTAGCCAAGCCACTGATACAGTTAACGACACAGGAGGCAGCCACATTGACTGTCCTCCCTTGGACCCAAGAACATACACTTGTTTTCAATGAGTTAAAGAAAGCTTTATGCCAAGCACCTGTTCTAGCAACACCGAATTACAGTAAGCCTTTTACACTTTTTGTTACTGAACGTGAAGGTACTGCATTATCTGTTCTCACACAAGATCAAGCGGGACAATACAAGCCCTGTGCTTATTTTTCTAGCACATTAGATCCCGTGGCCCAGGCTCTGCCTGCGTGCCTCAAGTCAGTTGCAGCCACAGCTCTAGCTATCAGACAAAGTGATTCCATAGTGTTAGGACACTCCCTGACAGTACAAGTTCCACACTCTGTGGAAGTTCTTTTAAACCGAACACAGACTCAGCACTTGACAATTGCACGTTTAACAGGATATGAACTGACACTGTTTCAACCACACATAGAAATCAGACGCTGCAACGTTTTAAATCCTGCTACACTGTTACCCTCAGTTACTTCAAATCCTGCCACACATGATTGTGTGGAAGTTGTTAACACCATGACAAAGCCAAGACAAGACTTGACAGACATTGCATTACCTGATCCCGACCTGACACTCTATGTGGATGGTTCATGTATGAGAGCAAGTACCGGAGAACTAGTAGCCGCATATGCAGTGACTACTGAAACCGAAGTTATAGAAACACATCGTATTGATACCCTGTCTGCTCAAGCAGCAGAGCTCGTCGCTCTGACCCAAGCCTGCATACGAGCCAAGAACCTGAAAGTAAACATATATACAGATTCACGTTATGCATTCGGAGTCGTTCACGACTTTGGAGTCCTCTGGCAAGAAAGAGGTTTTATGACCTCTCATGGAGCCAAGATTCAGCATGGCCCCCTCATTCAAGCTCTGTTAGATGCAATACATTTACCGAAAGCCATTGCCATTATGAAGTGCAAAGCACATACGAAAGTCACTGACATCATTTCCCAAGGTAACGATCTAGCAGATCGAACAGCCAAGCTTACAGCTCAGACTCCAGATACTCCAGTTAACACAACACAGACAGACGTTCCAGTTCAGACTACTTGTATGACAGTTAAGGACCCTACACAAGACGTACTAGACATACAGACACATGCTACCCCCGATGAAATCAAGAAATGGTCTGAACAAGGAGGGGTCCAGACAGATCAGGGATGGTTGACGAAGGGAAAAGCCACATGGTTTCTCCCCGACTCTATGGTTCAAGTCATTATTAACACCGCTCATAGTCCAGCACATTTAGGAGAAAAAGCCATGTTAGACAGTATTCAGAACCTCTGGTTTAACAAGCATTTACGAGCAGCAGCCAAGCAGAAAGTACGTACCTGCATGATCTGTTGTCAGTTCAATCCAGGTAAAGGTGTCCCGGTGGAACAAGGTGGATTCCATCCTCCTGACCACCCTTTTGAAGTCCTCCAGATGGATTATATCCAGATGGATCGATGTCGAGTTTTCAAGTATGTCCTCGTAGTTGTATGCGCTTTGTCCAGATGGACAGAAGCATATCCAGTTCCAGATTACACTGCCGCGACCACTGCCAGGCAGTTGGTTCGTGAGTTTTTCCCCCACTATGGATTACTGAGGGTCGTGTATTCAGACAACGGCCAGCCATTCTCATCCGAACTCATGAAACAAGTATCCCTTCTGTTAGGGTACCAGTGGAAGTTCCATTGTGTACGCCATCCTGAAGCGGCAGGTCTCGTAGAGAGACATAATCAGACCCTGAAAATCCGCATTGCCAAAGTATGCGCAGAGAAAGGCGTAGATTGGATAGTAGCACTGCCAGTCGCCCTTTTCTATATGAGAATGGTCGCTCACTCCCGTTCAGGTCTGTCCCCTTATGAGGTAGTGTTCGGTCGTCCCCCAAACATGTGGGGTACACCTAGACCACGTACAATTACTGATGTTGATAGTAATATGCTGACAGATTACCTGGCTTCCTTGATGTCTGCACTACTCTCTTGTCGTTCACAGGTTGCCGCTGCTTTTCCAGACAACACTCAAGTGAAACCGCATGAGGTCATACCAGGCGACCTCGTCCTCGTGAGGAATTTTGATCGTTCAAGTCTGCTGGAGCCCCGCTGGAAGGAGCCAAGACTCGTATTGCTAACAACAAGGACTGCCATCAAGGTTGAAGGCAGGAAGGGGTGGTTGCACTCCAGTCACGTAAAGCGATTCCATGGACTCCGTCCAAAGACTTTTTTCAAAGACTGCCCCGTTCTCAAGGACTGCCCAGATACTGACTCTAAGCTTCCCCTGTTAGAGAAAACTCCACAGCAGGAGTACAAAGAAAAATTAAGGTCTAGTAAGTCAGCCAGTTTAATTGTCTAAGTCCCTCTCGGGTGAAGCGGTTAGACAGGTTCCTGACATGTATAAGATAGACCCACATAGTAAGAGAGTTAGTCAAAACTCTAAGAAAATACGTTATCACAAAGCTCTCCGAAGCCGATGCATTGTTACTCTTTTAATTTTATTATTTCTGAGTTTTATGATTGCAGGCATAGGTTATGTTTTATATGTATATTTTCCTCCTACTGTTTCACATGTAAATTTTTCCTCTAATGTTACAGTAGAGCACACTTTTAGTGAACTGCCTCCTCACGAGTTATCCTATCGTCTTGCCATGCGCAATAATACTTTCATCCGTATGTTACACTATTCACACCAGACCAGCAATGCCACTAATTGCTGGGTGTGTGGTCGACTCCCCCCTTTCCAGACACCGAAGGGAGTTCTGCCACTTTTTCCCTATCCTTTTTCACACAATGGTTCATGTGGAGCATGGTTTACGTTAACGTCATCCTCAAACGATATGTCCCTTCTGAATAGAACATGTTTCCCAGACAAGGAAGGTCTTTCCCATAGAACAGGGTTAGATCTAGAAAATGAAGTATATGATCTAGGTAATTATTCCTCGAATTTCATGGTTTTAAATGTTCAGTTTGAGACTACTCCAGATTTGCCTGCTATTACAGTTCTACCAGTGAAAGGCGAATTATGTGTCAGAAAGAATGGTTCAGTACATCTAGGACACAGTGATTGTACTACTGTGGTCGAGTATAGTGACAGTGGGAAATCTACTTTCAAAGCCTCACGTCATTCGTATTTTGTATGTGGTCAGACCGCATATGTTCGTCTGCCCCTCGATTGGGATGGAACATGTTACATTGCCTTCCTACTGCCACCAGTTTTCCTAGCCCCTTCCGATTATCACAGAAATACACATCTAGTACACATTAGACATAGAAGGGAGATTGAGTCCCCAATTGTCGATCAAACTGAAACTGCATTAGAACAGTATACAGACTTCAATAAAGGTTTCTTTTTCTTCATAGGTCCTGTTCAGAATAGTAAGTTAATACGTAGGTTAACCAGAACCCTTGAAGCAGTAGTGAATGAGACTACTTCTGCTCTAGGTAACTTAACAGAAGAGCAATCTGCTATGAGATTTGTCGTGCTTCAAAATCGTCTTGTCCTTGACGTCATACTGGCCGATAGGGGCGGAGCTTGTAGAGTCATCGGATCTAGTTGCTGCATTTTCATTCCTAATAACGCACCGTCTGTTTATTCAGCTATAACCAGACTTCATAAAATAGCCCATCAGTTGCACCAGAATCCAGGCACCTGGACATGGTCCGGTTGGCTCTGGAGTATAATATCTGCCTGGGGATGGAAAGTATTGTCATTCCTGGGTATAGCAGTAATGATCATATTCAGTTGCTGTCTCTGTTTACAATGTGGCCCTGCGATTTGCGGCTTGTGCGCTACATCCTGTATTCCAAGTCCAAAGTCCCGTTCCAAGAAGATTCGAGACGAGCAAATGATGCTATATGAAATGATAGATGGTATCATGAATATTGATGTTTCTTGAGGGAAACGTAGGGCACAAGGAGGGAATGAGGAAAATTGAATTTTGCCTTATCATGTGTGCCTACGTGCTCCCCATCCTATGTTATATGTGCATGATTAATATGCATATGTTCCCTTTATGATCTAATAATGACGCACTTATAGTTGTGTCCAGCGTTTAGTATGCCAGTTATCCAGTCCCCGTGAAAGCAACGTGAATTAGACTTCTAGGCCTATGTTGACACCCTTTTACATTGTGCACGTTAATTCATCGAGTTGTCCCCGTTTTCTAGGCCTCATGAGGGCCCGGACACCAGATTCAAGCTCCAGTCTCCTGAACCTGCTCCGAGGAGCGATGCAGCCCCTCCCGCATCCCTGACCCTTCGCTTACTTTCTGCCAAGCAGCGAGGTGCCCGGCCTGGCTCTGTCTGCCTGCCTGCCAAGAATATGTTATGCCCACAGTTATCAGTTCAGCTCTCCGTCTTCACATTCCTAGCTAACGAGCTGCATAAACATCTTCAGCTACAAGTCTAGTCTTCCTGTCTTCATGTAAGAGAATTACTGAATTAATATCCATAGAAGATTCATAGCACACGCAATACATGAAGAATATATGCATGCACCAGCCTTAGTGTCAAGTAGCCTTTCCCCTGATGACTTTTAGATTCAATCAACATGTACTCCAAACACGAGATACCAGATATGCTATAGGTACATGTCGTCCGGACATCCCAGACTTTAGTCTCCTCTTCTAGTACAGAAGTCAGAGCCTCCAGCTTTCCCCAGTTACACGTCATGGCCCGTTTGCGCGCACCACTAGGTTAAAGGTTCCAGCTGCCCAGGTAGCCCCCTCCATGTATCCACCCATTTATGACACTTCTGTGACGTTCTCATCACATGTCTTCGTGCACGCCCTGTGCACGCCTTCTTTGTCACGCCCATGTGTTCTTATCTTTCGTTTGTCACTTGTTCCGCCTACTGTATGTAATGCAATTGTAATGTTTTACTATATATACTCGGTACTGTTAATGTGACGCTAGCTGTCCCTCTCTCCCCTGCCCCGGCAGCTGCCAATCCATTTCATGCCAGGCTATTCCGATCCTGTCCCTTCCCTTGTGCCTGATTAAAGCCTGTTCAACTCAGATACCCCGGATCCTGCCTCTTATTTATTGAGCTATCTGTTTTATTTAATGCATAGAAAAATAGTACCGGTAATTATTTATTTATTTACCACAGCTGCGTGGGTCTGTGTACGCTGCGTGGGTCTGTGTACGCTGCGTGGGTCTGTGTACGCTGCGTGGGTCTGTGTAAGCTGCGTGGGTCTGTGCACGCTGCGTGGGTCTGTGCACGCTGCGTGGGTCTGTGCACGCTGCGTGGGTCTGTGTACGCTGCGTGGGTCTGTGTACGCTGCGTGGGTCTGTGCACGCTGCATGTGTGACTGTGCATTGAGTGTGCAGTTTATGTCTGGCAGAAGGGTGCTGTGTGAGTGAGTGCTGGTGCTGTGTGATCCACACTGGATGCCCCTGGTTTAACATGACACATGTAGAGTGAGAGCAGCCTCCCCCTACGGTGGCCCTGGAACGCCTGCATTGCTGCAGCTGCAGACCCAGGCCCTGCAATGATGAGGCTGGAGATGGGGCACTTTCACTCATGCCATGAGAGGTGGGTGTTTGGGATGAGGCTTGGGGCTGAAGTCCGGGTATTCAAGTCGAGGGAGTTCCTAGGCAGCGCCGCCCTTTTGTCTGTTTCTGATTATCGCGTCAGCCAGGTGCAGAGAACTCACGTTTCATTGTCCTCATGTTTTGGCTCCTCCGGTTCGGAGCCAGCCCCACTGCCACCTGCTGTGAGACGCACATTGCAAAAAGACAGACTAGCCCAGAAATTACATTTGAAGGAGACCCACCCCAAACCGGTTCTGAAGTATCCAACAGTGGATCCAACTTCCCTGTCCGGAAAATGTTCAATAAAAGTGGGATATAAACCACCGCACTGGGTTATAGTTTCAAGTCCTTCACGGCCAAGGAAGGAGTGCACCTCAGATCTGAGGACTTGTGTGACCAGAGCTGGCATCTGTCTCACAGCCAGACTCCCAGAGTTGAGCAGACATCACCTGAGGTCTACAACCTGCTGAAGATGAGGGTCTCACAGCCAGACTCCCAGAGGTGAGCAGACATCACCTGAGGTCTACAACCTGCTGAAGATGAGGGTCGGCCTCACAGCCAGTCTCCCAGAGGTGAGCGGACATCACCTGAGGTCTACAACCTGATGGGGTAGATGAGGGTCTCACAGCCAGACTCCCAGAGGTGAGCAGACATCACCTGAGGTCTACAACCTGCGTGAGGAGATGAAGGTCAGCCTCACAGCCAGACTCCCAGAGGTGAGGACATCACCTGAGGTCTACAACCTGCGTGAGGAGATGAGGGTCCACCTCACAGCCAGACTCCCAGAGGTGAGGACATCACCTGAGGTCTACAACCTGCTGAAGATGAGGGTCTGCTCACAGCCAGACTCCCAGAGGTGAGCGGACATCACCTGAGGTCTACAACCTGCTGAAGATGAGGGTCCGCCTCACAGCCAGTCTCCCAGAGGTGAGCGGACATCACCTGAGGTCTACAACCTGATGGGGTAGATGAGGGTCTCACAGCCAGACTCCCAGAGGTGAGCAGACATCACCTGAGGTCTACAACCTGCGTGAGGAGATGAAGGTCAGCCTCACAGCCAGACTCCCAGAGGTGAGGACATCACCTGAGGTCTACAACCTGATGGGGTAGATGAGGGTCTCACAGCCAGACTCCCAGAGGTGAGGACATCACCTGACGTCTACAACCTGCTGAAGATGAGGGTCTGCTCACAGCCAGTCTCCAGAGGTGAGGACATCACCTGAGGTCTACAACCTGCTGAAGATGAGGGTCGGCCTCACAGCCAGTCTCCCAGAGGTGAGCGGACATCACCTGAGGTCTACAACCTGATGGGGTAGATGAGGGTCTCACAGCCAGTCTCCAGAGGTGAGCAGACATCACCTGAGGTCTACAACCTGCGTGAGGAGATGAAGGTCAGCCTCACAGCCAGACTCCCAGAGGTGAGGACATCACCTGAGGTCTACAACCTGCTGAAGATGAGGGTCTGCTCACAGCCAGTCTCCAGGGGTGAGCAGACATCACCTGAGGTCTACAACCTGCGTGAGGAGATGAGGGTCCACCTCACAGCCAGTCTCCAGAGGTGACAGACATCACCTGAGGTCTACAACCTGCTGAAGATGAGGGTCCACCTCACAGCCAGTCTCCAGAGGTGACAGGACATCACCTGAGGTCTACAACCTGATGGGGTAGATGAGGGTCTCACAGCCAGACTCCCAGAGGTGAGGACATCACCTGAGGTCTACAACCTGCTGAAGATGAGGGTCTGCTCACAGCCAGTCTCCCAGAGGTGAGGACATCACCTGAGGTCTACAACCTGCTGAAGATGAGGGTCTGCTCACAGCCAGTCTCCCAGAGGTGACAGGACATCACCTGAGGTCTACAACCTGCTGAAGATGAGGGTCTGCTCACAGCCAGTCTCCCAGAGGTGACAGGACATCACCTGAGGTCTACAACCTGCTGAAGATGAGGGTCTGCTCACAGCCAGTCTCCCAGAGGTGACAGGACATCACCTGACGTCTACAACCTGCTGAAGATGAGGGTCCGCCTCACAGCCAGTCTCCAGAGGTGACAGGACATCACCTGAGGTCTACAACCTGATGAAGGAGATGAGGGTCAGCCTCAGTGCCTAGAAACCCGACTGTCTGTTCAAAGAAGGAAGGCGAGTGCCTAGCCCTGCAGGAGGAGTGACTGTCCTTGAAAAGAGTCCCAGCCTGTTCTCAGGGCAACTATGAAGCAAATATGGAGCGACTGGTCGAAAGCTGCGAAAGAGACTTAAGGCCACCCAACAACCTGGAGAACGTCAACAACCTGACGGATCACTACATAGCAGCTGTCGAAAATATCGTCAATAACACCATGCCATTAAAATTGAAAAGAATCGCAGAGAAGACTAAAAACCCGTGGTTTAATGAAGCACTAAACGAAGAAAGACGTAAATTGAGAATGGCCGAAAGAAAATGGAGACAACACCCGTCATCCCCTGAACTGAAAGCCCTCAGAAAAATTAGGAACCAATATAATAAAAAGATCATCAACTCAAAAAAGGAATTTATAAGATCAGAATTGGACAATGCCAAAAACAGACCACGAAAACTCTTTGAAATCCTAAAGGAGCAATCAAACAAACTAGCCAAATCAGTGCAAGAAAACTCAATAACACCTCTAAGCTGTGATGAATTTTCCACGTTTTTCACGGAAAAGGCCAAATCACTCGAAATAGAGCTTAGAAACGCCGCGGTGAACCTTCCCATCGAACCACGGTATACGAACGATACCGACTCTACAAAGGAATGCACTAAGGCAAAAAACAAGGCAATCTGGGAATCATTCGAACTGTACGACCAGCACATGATTGCCAAGACGCTCTCAGAAATCAAACCAAACAACCACTACCAAGACCCCCTGCCCGCAAAATGCCTAAAAGAAATCAATCACATTTTGATTCCAATATGGACCGAAATAATAAATGCTTCACTTTCACAAGGGATCCTCCCCGACTGCCTAAAAACAAGTCAAGTAGTTCCCATAATCAAAAAACCCACAGCGGATGCATCAGATCCTAACAACTTTCGCCCAGTGACCAACATCCCTATACTGGCCAAGCTGATTGAGAAATGTGTGCAGAACCAACTGAGCCAACACATCGCCAAGTTCTCCTTGCTAGATGAATGCCAGTCAGGATTCAGAGCAGGGCACAGCACGGAAACAGCGATTCTCCATATTGTTGATGATGCGCTACAGGCCCTTGACCAAAATCAAGCATGCTTACTGATTCTCCTTGACCTGTCCTCGGCATTTGACACGGTAAATCACGAAGCATTACTGACCAGGTTACGGGACAGGATAGGATTGTCGGGAATTGTGCTGAAATGGTTCGACTCCTTTTTACAGAACAGAACGCAGCGCTTCCTGGTTAACCAATCAATCTCACTTCCATGCCCTATCTCAATAGGAGTCCCTCAAGGATCAACACTATCCCCAGATCTGTTTAACCTATACGTCGAACCACTCGCAGAAATTCTCCAAAAATCTCAGATATCCTATCACATGTATGCTGACGACACGCAAATATACTTAAAGATCGAATCCCTAAAAGACATTGAACTAATGAACGAGACACTAAAAATGGTACTACAATGGTTAACCACAAATCATCTGAAGCTGAACGCACACAAAACAGAGTTCCTACTAATCTCACCGCCAAGGAGCCATACGGAAATAAAGGAATGGACGAAAGTCGTGACTGCGCTAAACTCCACCCCAACCCTGGTCAACTCAGCTAAATCACTAGGAATCACCCTAGACGAGAATCTAGACATGAAAGCCCACATTAACTCAATGGCCAAAAGTGCCCGCTTCCACTTGAACTACTTAAGAAAACTGAAACCATTCATCTCAGAGGCGGACCTCAAATTGGCAATCCAATCTTTAGTTATCTCGAGGATCGAATATGGCTGCACCACCTTGGCTGGCTTACCAAAAATGTCTACGGCACCACTAAAAGCCTGCCTTAACGCTGCGGCAAGACTGATCACCGGAACCAGGAAATACGATCATATATCCCCGCACCTGAAAGCCTTAAACTGGCTACCTTACGAAGCCAGAATCCAAATGAAGATAGCATGTATCACACACAGAGCGCTACACCACAACACCCCAAGATATCTAGCAAAGAAAATTCAAGTGTCGGGTGGCAACCGACCAGCTAGGAGTGCTGAGGAATTGCTGTTACGACCAGCCTTTTTCCGAAAGAAAAAAACATATGACAGAGCGTTCTCAGGAGCTGCCCCCAGAATATGGAACTCACTCCCTCCAAACATCAGGAAGATCCAGAATCTGGTAACATTCAAGCGGGAAGTGAAGAGCCTTCTGATGAATAAATACATAACTTAGTGAAGATCATTGTTCATTGTTTCTGATATATTCCTGCCCTAATACAGAACATGTATGTCATGAGAAAGGGAAGCATAGTCAACACTATAAGGAACGCGTATTCAAAGATACGAGAACGACCTAAAGGACTACACCAATGGTTACTTTGACTGAACCTGAGAACGGCATCCCACATGAACTTATACCGATCTACCTCATTTATGTTATATATACTTGCTTTTGTTATAAGTCTAGCCATAGCATATTATTAACGCTAACGTCACATGTGTTATGAATATATACCATCTACCTCACATCTGTTGTACTGTAACTGTTAATATATATGTTAACCCTTTACCTCTCCTTTGTTAAGCGCTCTGATACCCACGGGTCTTGTTCGCGCTATACAAAACTCTATAATAAATAATAAATAAACTAGTACAACCTTGGGTGCCTGACAGAAAAGGAAGAGTACAAGAGGCCCTGGGACTCCAATGAAACAAAAGATATTGCCACGTGACCACTGAGGGCCCCAGAAACAAGACTCGCTGCCAGGCCCTCTGATTGCGGCAGAACTGTATGTAGCGTAGAGTCTGCTCAGTGTCTGGCAGGCTCCGCCGCCTTCACTGGCTGCCTGTGGCTCAAAGGATTGAGTTCAAAGCACTCTGTATAGCTTTTAAAATTCTGAAGCTCGGATCCCCTAGCTCACTGACAGATTTGCTTTCGTTCTATGTCCCCCCCCCGCCAGCTTCGCTCCATGGGCCAACATTTGCTGCGGGTCCCTCGCGTCAGGAAAGTTCGAGCTGGAGGTCATTCCTTCCGTTATAGAGTGGCTGTTCTTTGGAATCCTCTGCCCCCCCCCCCCCATATTCGTGGCCTTGACAATCTCACTCAATTCAGGAGAGCTATTAAAACCTTTCTCTTTCCTACTGTGTAAACCCTCCTCCGTATCTTGCTGCTGTGTTGCTTTTAGTGCCGGGACGCCCCTTGGCTGGGGCAGCTGTCGCTCTCAATAAATGTTTTAAATAGAAATAGAAAAGTTACCTGGTACTTCCACGCCATACACCACCACGTCAGCCATGTTTAGGATGCGGCTCAGAGTTCCCTCCACCTCCGTTGTCGAAACGTTCTCGCCTTTCCATCGAAATGTGTCCCCAGTGCGGTCTCGAAAATACATGTATCCATACTCGTCCATCGTCAAGACATCCCCTAAGGAAGAGAAAAAGGGTGAGTAAGCTTCTGCTCCAGTCTGAACTGACTGCAGGTGCTCGAAGCCCATGATATCAATACATGTCTGCCACAATCTGCACTGACCAGAAGAGCTGTGAGCCACGGATGAATGAGTGCAGGTCTGCCACAATCTGCACTGACCAGAAGAGCTGTGAGCCACGGATGAATCAGTGCAGGTCTGCCACAATCTGCACTGACCAGAAGAGCTGTGAGCCACGGATGAATGAGTGCAGGTCTGCCACAATCTGCACTGACTAGAAGAGCTCTGAGCCACGGATGAATGAGTGCAGGTCTGCCACAATCTGCACTGACCAGAAGAGCTGTGAGCCACGGATGAATGAGTGCAGGTCTGCCACAATCTGCACTGACCAGAAGAGCTGTGAGCCACGGATGAATGAGTGCAGGTCTGCCACAATCTGCACTGACCAGAAGAGCTGTGAGCCACGGATGAATGAGTGCAGGTCTGCCACAATCTGCACTGACCAGAAGAGCTGTGAGCCACGGATGAATGAGTGCAGGTCTGCCACAATCTGCACTGACCAGAAGAGCTGTGAGCCACGAATGAATGAGTGCAGGTCTGCCACAATCTGCACTGACCAGAAGAGCTCTGAGCCACGGATGAATGAGTGCAGGTCTGCCACAATCTGCACTGACCAGAAGAGCTGTGAGCCACGGATGAATGAGTGCAGGTCTGCCACAATCTGCACTGACCAGAAGAGCTGTGAGCCACGAATGAATGAGTGCAGGTCTGCCACAATCTGCACTGACCAGAAGAGCTCTGAGCCACGGATGAATGAGTGCAGGTCTGCCACAATCTGCACTGACCAGAAGAGCTGTGAGCCACGGATGAATGAGTGCAGGTCTGCCACAATCTGCACTGACCAGAAGAGCTGTGAGCCACGGATGAATGAGTGCAGGTCTGCCACAATCTGCACTGACCAGAAGAGCTGTGAGCCACGGATGAATGAGTGCAGGTCTGCCACAATCTGCACTGACTAGAAGAGCTCTGAGCCACGGATGAATGAGTGCAGGTCTGCCACAATCTGCACTGACCAGAAGAGCTGTGAGCCACGGATGAATGAGTGCAGGTCTGCCACAATCTGCACTGACCAGAAGAGCTGTGAGCCACGGATGAATGAGTGCAGGTCTGCCACAATCTGCACTGACTAGAAGAGCTCTGAGCCACGGATGAATGAGTGCAGGTCTGCCACAATCTGCACTGACCAGAAGAGCTGTGAGCCACGGATGAATGAGTGCAGGTCTGCCACAATCTGCACTGACCAGAAGAGCTGTGAGCCACGGATGAATGAGTGCAGGTCTGCCACAATCTGCACTGACTAGAAGAGCTCTGAGCCACGGATGAATGAGTGCAGGTCTGCCACAATCTGCACTGACTAGAAGAGCTCTGAGCCACGGATGAATGAGTGCAGGTCTGCCACAATCTGCACTGACCAGAAGAGCTGTGAGCCACGGATGAATGAGTGCAGGTCTGCCACAATCTGCACTGACTAGAAGAGCTCTGAGCCACGGATGAATGAGTGCAGGTCTGCCACAATCTGCACTGACTAGAAGAGCTCTGAGCCACGGATGAATGAGTGCAGGTCTGCCACAATCTGCACTGACCAGAAGAGCTGTGAGCCACGGATGAATGAGTGCAGGTCTGCCACAATCTGCACTGACTAGAAGAGCTCTGAGCCACGGATGAATGGGTGCAGGTCTGCCACAATCTGCACTGACCAGAAGAGCTGTGAGCCACGGATGAATGGGTGCAGGTCTGCCGAAATCTGTACCGACTACAGCTCAGAGCCCTGGATGAAAGAGTGCAGGTCTGCCACAATCTGCACTGACCAGAAGAGCTGTGAGCCACGGATGAATGAGTGCAGGTCTGCCACAATCTGCACTGACCAGAAGAGCTGTGAGCCACGGATGAATGAGTGCAGGTCTGCCACAATCTGCACTGACTAGAAGAGCTCTGAGCCACGGATGAATGGGTGCAGGTCTGCCACAATCTGTACTGACCAGAAGAGCTGTGAGCCACGGATGAATGAGTGCAGGCCTGCCACAATCTGCACTGACCAGAAGAGCTGTGAGCCACGGATGAATGAGTGCAGGTCTGCCACAATCTGCACTGACTAGAAGAGCTGTGAGCCACGGATGAATGAGTGCAGGTCTGCCACAATCTGCACTGACCAGAAGAGCTGTGAGCCACGGATGAATGAGTGCAGGTCTGCCACAATCTGCACTGACTAGAAGAGCTCTGAGCCACGGATGAATGGGTGCAGGTCTGCCGAAATCTGTACCGACTACAGCTCAGAGCCCTGGATGAAAGAGTGCAGGTCTGCCACAATCTGCACTGACCAGAAGAGCTGTGAACCACGGATGAATGAGTGCAGGTCTGCCACAATCTACAAGGACTACAGACCAGAGGATGAGCAAGTGTGGCTTAATGACAGTTGAACCAACTACAGCAGTTCTGAGCCCTGGATGAACGAGTGCAGACCTGGTGCACTCTGCACCGACTACAGCAGTTCGGAGCCCTGGATGAACCAGTGCAGACCTGGCGCAGTCTGCACCGACTACAGCAGTTCGGAGCCCTGGATGAACCAGTGCAGACCTGGCGCAGTCTGCACAGACTACAGCAGCTTTGAGCCCTGGATTAACAAATGCAGACCTGGCGCAGTCTGCATGGACTACAGCAGTTCTGAGCCTGGATGAACGAGTGCAGACCTGGCGCAGTCTGCATGGACTACAGCAGTTCGGAGCCCTGGATGAACGAGTGCAGACCTGGCGCAGTCTGCATGGACTACAGCAGTTCGGAGCCCTGGATGAACCAGTGCAAACCTGGCGCAGTCTGCACCGACTTCAGCAATTCGGAGCCCTGGATGAACGAGTGCAGCCCTGCCACAGTCTGCACCGACTACAGCAGCTTTGAGCCCTGGATTAACAAATGCAGACCTGGCGCAGTCTGCACCGACTACAGCAGTTCGGAGCCCTGGATGAACGAGTGCAGACCTGGCGCAGTCTGCACAGACTACAGCAGCTTTGAGCCCTGGATTAACAAGTGCAGACCTGGCGCAGTCTGCACCGACTACAGCAGCTTTGAGCCCTGGATTAACAAATGCAGACCTGGCGCAGTCTGCACCGACTACAGCAGTTCGGAGCCCTGGATGAACGAGTGCAGACCTGGCGCAGTCTGCACAGACTACAGCAGCTTTGAGCCCTGGATTAACAAGTGCAGACCTGGCGCAGTCTGCACCGACTACAGCAGTTCTGAGCCCTGGATGAACGAGTGCAGACCTGGCGCAGTCTGCACCGACTACAGCAGTTCTGAGCCTGGATGAACCAGTGCAAACCTGGCGCAGTCTGCACAGACTTCAGCAATTCGGAGCCCTGGATGAACGAGTGCAGCCCTGCCACAGTCTGCACCGACTACAGCAGCTTTGAGCCCTGGATTAACAAATGCAGACCTGGCGCAGTCTGCATGGACTACAGCAGTTCGGAGCCCTGGATGAACGAGTGCAGACCTGGCGCAGTCTGCACGGACTACAGCAGCTTTGAGCCCTGGATTAACAAGTGCAGACCTGGTGCAGTTTGCACCGACTACAGCAGTTCTGAGCCCTGGATGAACGAGTGCAGACCTGGCGCAGTCTGCATGGACTACAGCAGTTCTGAGCCCTGGATGAACGAGTGCAGACCTGGTGCAGTTTGCACTGACTACAGCAGTTCTGAGCCCTGGATGAACGAGTGCAGACCTGGTGCAGTCTGCACCGACTACAGCAGTTCTGAGCCCTGGATGAACCAGTGCAAACCTGGTGCAGTCTGCACCGACTACAGCAGTTCTGAGCCTGGATGAACCAGTGCAAACCTGGCGCAGTCTGCACCGACTACAGCAGTTCTGAGCCTGGATGAACCAGTGCAAACCTGGCGCAGTCTCCACAGACTTCAGCAATTCGGAGCCCTGGATGAACGAGTGCAGCCCTGCCACAGTCTGCACCGACTACAGCAGCTTTGAGCCCTGGATTAACAAATGCAGACCTGGCGCAGTCTGCACCGACTACAGCAGTTCTGAGCCCTGGATGAACGAGTGCAGACCTGGCGCAGTCTGCACAGACTTCAGCAGTTCTGAGCCCTGGATGAACGAGTGCAGACTTGGCGCAGTCTGCACAGACTACAGCAGTTCTGAGCCCTGGATGATCGAATGCAGACCTGGCGCAGTCTGCACCGACTACAGCAGTTCTGAGCCCTGGATGATCGAATGCAGACCTGGCGCAGTCTGCATGGACTACAGCAGTTCTGAGCCCTGGATGAACGAGTGCAGACCTGGCGCAGTCTGCACCGACTTCAGCAGTTCTGAGCCCTGGATGAACGAGTGCAGACCTGGTGCAGTTTGCACCGACTACAGCAGTTCTGAGCCCTGGATGAACGAGTGCAGACCTGGCGCAGTCTGCGCCGACTACAGCAGTTCTGAGCCCTGGATGAACGAGTGCAGACGTGGTGCACTCTGCACCGACTACAGCAATTCGGAGCCCTGGATGAACGAGTGCAGACCTGGCGCAGTCTGCACGGACTACAGCAGCTTTGAGCCCTGGATTAACAAATGCAGACCTGGCGCAGTCTGCACCGACTACAGCAGTTCTGAGCCCTGGATGAACGAGTGCAGACCTGGTGCAGTCTGCACAGACTTCAGCAGTTCTGAGCCCTGGATGAACGAGTGCAGACTTGGCGCAGCCTGCACAGACTTCAGCAGTTCTGAGCCCTGGATGAACGAGTGCAGACTTGGCGCAGTCTGCACAGACTTCAGCAGTTCTGAGCCCTGGATGAACGAGTGCAGACCTGGCGCAGTCTGCATGGACTACAGCAGTTCTGAGCCCTGGATGAACGAGTGCAGACCTGGTGCAGTTTGCACTGACTACAGCAGTTCTGAGCCCTGGATGAACGAGTGCAGACCTGGTGCAGTCTACACCGACTACAGCAGTTCTGAGCCCTGGATGAACCAGTGCAAACCTGGTGCAGTCTGCACCGACTACAGCAGTTCTGAGCCTGGATGAACCAGTGCAAACCTGGCGCAGTCTGCACAGACTACAGCAGTTCTGAGCCTGGATGAACCAGTGCAAACCTGGCGCAGTCTCCACAGACTTCAGCAATTCGGAGCCCTGGATGAACGAGTGCAGCCCTGCCACAGTCTGCACCGACTACAGCAGCTTTGAGCCCTGGATTAACAAATGCAGACCTGGCGCAGTCTGCACCGACTACAGCAGTTCTGAGCCCTGGATGAACGAGTGCAGACCTGGCGCAGTCTGCACAGACTTCAGCAGTTCTGAGCCCTGGATGAACGAGTGCAGACTTGGCGCAGTCTGCACAGACTACAGCAGTTCTGAGCCCTGGATGATCGAATGCAGATCTGGCGCAGTCTGCACCGACTACAGCAGTTCTGAGCCCTGGATGATCGAATGCAGACCTGGCGCAGTCTGCATGGACTACAGCAGTTCTGAGCCCTGGATGAACGAGTGCAGACCTGGCGCAGTCTGCACCGACTTCAGCAGTTCTGAGCCCTGGATGAACGAGTGCAGACCTGGTGCAGTTTGCACCGACTACAGCAGTTCTGAGCCCTGGATGAACGAGTGCAGACCTGGCGCAGTCTGCGCCGACTACAGCAGTTCTGAGCCCTGGATGAACGAGTGCAGACGTGGTGCACTCTGCACCGACTACAGCAATTCGGAGCCCTGGATGAACGAGTGCAGACCTGGCGCAGTCTGCACGGACTACAGCAGCTTTGAGCCCTGGATTAACAAATGCAGACCTGGCGCAGTCTGCACCGACTACAGCAGTTCTGAGCCCTGGATGAACGAGTGCAGACCTGGTGCAGTCTGCACAGACTTCAGCAGTTCTGAGCCCTGGATGAACGAGTGCAGACTTGGCGCAGTCTGCACAGACTTCAGCAGTTCTGAGCCCTGGATGAACGAGTGCAGACTTGGCGCAGTCTGCACAGACTTCAGCAGTTCTGAGCCCTGGATGAACGAGTGCAGATTTGGCGCAGTCTGCACAGACTTCAGCAGTTCTGAGCCCTGGATGAACGAGTGCAGACGTGGTGCACTCTGCACCGACTACAGCAGTTCTGAGCCCTGGATGAACCAGTGCAAACCTGGCGCAGTCTGCACAGACTTCAGCAGTTCTGAGCCCTGGATGAACGAGTGCAGACTTGGCGCAGTCTGCACAGACTTCAGCAGTTCTGAGCCCTGGATGAACGAGTGCAGACCTGGTGCAGTCTGCACAGACTTCAGCAGTTCTGAGCCCTGGATGAACGAGTGCAGACTTGGCGCAGTCTGCACCGACTACAGCAGCTTTGAGCCCTGGATTAACAAATGCAGACCTGGCGCAGTCTGCACCGACTACAGCAGCTTTGAGCCCTGGATTAACAAATGCAGACCTGGCGCAGTCTGCACCGACTACAGCAGTTCTGAGCCCTGGATGAACGAGTGCAGACCTGGCGCAGTCTGCGCCGACTACAGCAGTTCTGAGCCCTGGATGAACGAGTGCAGACCTGGCGCAGTCTGCACCAACTTCAGCAGTTCTGGGCCCTGGATGAACGAGTGCAGACCTGGCACAGTCTGCACCAACTTCAGCAGTTCTGGGCCCTGGATGAACGAGTGCAGACCTGGCACAGTCGCAGAGATGAGGGTTTACACCAACACAATTCACAAACAGCAGTCTATCAGCACCCACACAACTTCATGCTAACAACCATAATCGCCTCCACAAACACTACAAAGCCAACAAACATGTATTGCTCCTCCAGCTGCCCCAAACCTCTGCCAGAAGCTACGCACCACCCCACAGTGATCTAGAGGCACACTAACACATTTAACTTCGCATCCGCTGCTCGTGAGCATCGCCCACTGCTTTACACGCATACACACCACACATGCACACGCCATACACACATGCAACCACACACACACACACCACAGTACTCTAGAGGCACTCTAACACTTCTAACCTAGCGTCCGCTGCTCATGAGCATTCGCACTGCTCTACCAGCATCTAAACAGAGCTGCTGGTGTACGTATAAACACCCACACACCCACACGCACACACGCACACCCACACGCACACACGCACCCACCCACACGCACGCACCCACCCACCCACACACACAACCCCCTGACAGTATCCACATGCTATGCTGCAAAAATTCTTACACTGTTCCACCAACACACTATCTCTATTGCTACGAGCGCCACTCTAGCAGCAGCCACCTTCTGATCATCAGCAACAAAATACTTCTTGGCCAGCGTAGAAGATGCAGTTCGGGCAGTATGTGCAGATCAGCACCCTAGCACCCAAACCCTAGTCTGCCAGCAGCAGCCCTACAGCCGGCCTGTAGTCGCACAATGCTCTGCTAGAAACCAGGCCCTGCCCTGACAGAAACGACACTCCACGTACCACTGAGGTAGGCCGTGTCTCCTCGTTTGAAGACATCTCTTCCAACCTTCTTGCTCGTCGCGTCCCCATTCACGTATCCGTCGAAGCGCCGTAGTGGGTCTGACTGAACAATACGTCCAACAAGCTGGCCTGGTTCACCTGCAGGGAGAGAGAAAAACATCCTGAAACTTTGGCAAAAACTACACTGACTGAGGCATTTTCAGGGGCACAGTTTGGAGGGAGGAGAAGAAACATCTCTGAGGCTTTAGGCAACAGGAGCAGTGAAGGAGGACAGACAGACACCACAAGGACTTTAGGCAAGAAGCGTCACTGGGACGAGCACTGGTGAGGAGGGACAGGAAACACTACAAGATGCAGACGGGTGTCGAGGAGCAGAACTCGTGACAGGGAGAAAGCGCCACAGACCAGTGAGGAGGGGCAGCGAATACCACATCACTGCACCTGGGACTGGTGTGAAGTGACGAGAGGTACGACAGGGATGAGCAGAACTGACCGAGGAGGGGGCGGAGGAGGTCCTACAGGGTTTCAGAAAAAAGGGGGGATGGAGGAAAGGGCTCAACAAAGGGGCTCGGCTCCAGGTACAAATCCTGTATTCAAAGTAGAGCCCTTCTGTCAATTGAAGGGTTTTTCTTCCCACTAGGGTGTTTCTTTGGAAAACTGTAGGTTTTCCTTAGATAACCCTCCCCCACCAGGGTTTCCTTCTAGTGGCAGGCTTCCTGATTGGATTCTTACCATTCCGCTGTGGAATGTGGTGTGCTGCAACCTACGTGTTAAGTGGAAGCACTTTTTGTTGGTAGGATCATGTGTTAGATGAAGTAAAAGATGGGGAGGGGGAGAGAAAAATTTAAATACCTGGCTAGTAGGAAAGGATTTTTTATTCCCGTCTCTATCCGGTAAAATGCAAATATGGGGAAAGATTAGGGAACCTAAAGGGAACAACGTACCTCAGTTCCGCTGGTCGACATGTTTCTACCCCAAGGGTATTCTTCAGAACCAGGAGTTAATACTCCCTGATACCACTCATATATCTTCTCTTAGTCAAAAACATTTTGTGATGAAAAATAAATACTTTCATTTATACATACAGCACAAAATGATGTTTGTATCAGGATAATCTGTTGAAACAAATATTAACTGCCTCCAATAGGCATCATGAGACCGTACGGGGGGGAGGGACGCCTGCAGTCACACTTTCATCAAGGTGCCAAATCTCCCTGCTTGAGAGTGAGTGAGGCCACTGGGCTCTCTTTGAGCGTCACAGCGAGCAGTAATGTTACCTGGGGGTGGCACGAAAGGGGCTGGGCAGGGAGACAGATCATGAGGGGTGCCATTAAAGAGCCTCAGTTGTCTCCAGCAGCAGACAGACGAGCCACAGGTGCCCGCTGCCACTGGGACAGCTTAACAAGCATTTGCAATGCAATAGGTCTCGCAATAGAAAAGTTTGAGCTTTTGGTGTGTAAAATGTAAAAAAAGTTTCATTTTTGTTTATGTTTTTCAAAATATAAAAGTATTAGTTTTGTTATTAGAAATGCCAATAGTTATAAAGTTGGCAAATGTTACATCTATAGCATTAGTAAAGGTACATGTTTAGTTTTCCCCTGTCTTACATGTATTGATCTGACAAATCACAATGTTTTAACAAGAACAGAAGTGAAAACATTTAACATCTTTTTATGACATTTGTAATAAAGTTTGAAACATTGACAGAAAATATTTGAACCAGTTGTTGAATGGTTGCACAGATTGATGCTGTGGTGGCGCTGAGTGATGTTGTTTTGGGGACAAGTGATGCTGTGGCGTTCAGTGATGCTGTTGTAGCGCATAGTGATGTTGTGGTGCCCCTGAGTGATGCTGTAGTGGTGCTGAGTGGTGCTGTAGTGGTGCTGAGTGTTGCTGTGGTGGTGCTGAGTGGTGCTGTGGTGGAAGTGTGCACTCCCGGCTGGTGGTGTGTGTGCCTGGTGGAGTTGGAGTTGGAGGGTGGAGTTGGAGGGTGGAGTTGGAGGGTGGAGTTGGAGGGTGGAGTTGGAGGGTGGAGTTGGAGGGTGGAGTTGGAGGGTGGAGTTGGAGGGTGGAGGGTGGATTTGGAGTTGAAGAGTGGATTTGTAGTTGGAGGGTGGATTTGGAGTTGGAGGGTGGAGTTGCAGGGTGGATTTGGAGTTGGAGGGTGGAGTTGGAGGGTGGAGTTGGAGGGTGGAGTTGGAGGGTGGAGTTGGAGGGTGGAGTTGGAGGGTGGAGTTGGAGGGTGGAGTTGGAGGGTGGATTTGGAGGGTGGATTTGGAGTTGGAGCGTGGATTTGGAGGGTAGAGTTGGAGTTGTATGGTGGATTTGGAGATGGAGGGTGGATTTGGAGGGTGGATTTGGAGGGTGGAGTTGGAGGGTGGAGTTGGAGGGTGGAGTTGGAGGGTGGAGTTGGAGGGTGGAGTTGGAGGGTGGAGTTGGAGGGTGGAGTTGGAGGGTGGAGTGGGAGGGTGGAGTTGGAGGGTGGAGTGGGAGGGTGGAGTGGGAGGGTGGAGTTGGAGGGTGGAGTGGGAGGGTGGAGTTGGAGGGTGGAGTGGGAGGGTGGAGTTGGAGGGTGGAGTTGGAGTGGGAGGGTAGAGTTGGAGTGGGAGGGTGGAGTTGGAGTGGGAGTTGGAGGGTGGAGTTGGAGTTGGAGGGTGGAGTTCGGAGGGTGGATTTGGAGGGTGGATTTGGAGGGTGGATTTGGAGGTTGGAGTTGGAGGGTGGAGTTGCAGGGTGGGTTTGGAGTTGGAGGGTAATTTTTGGAGTTGGAGGGTGGAGTTGGAGGGTGGATCTGGAGTTGGAGGGTGGAGTTGAAGGGTGGATTTGGAGGGTGGATTTGGAGTTGGAGGGTGGATTTGGAGTTGGAGGGTGGATTTGGAGTTGGAGGGTGGATTTGGAGTTGGAGGGTGGATTTGGAGTTGGAGGGTGGAGTTGGAAGTTGGAGTTGGAGGGTGGAGTTGGAAGTTGGAGTTGGAGGGTGGAGTTGGAGGGTGGATTTGGAGTTGGAGGGTGGATTTGGAGTTGGAGGGTGTGTGTGCCTGGTGAAAGCGTGCACTGACGTCTGGTGGTGTGTGTCTGCTTGGTGTGCCTGGTGGAAGTGTGCACTGACAGCTGGTGGTTTTTGTGCCCAGCGAAAGCGTGCACTGATGGCTGGTGGTGTGTATAGGCGGGGGGGGTGGAGGGGGGAGGGTGGCGGAGAGCAGAGCCTTTGAAGATCGGAGAAGCAGATGCGAGTCACGGCCTGCGGCCGTGAAAGTGTGAACCAGTGGGCCCCGGCCGTGAACAGGGATGTAATTAGGGGGGAGGAGGGACGGAACTGAAGTGCTCTGGGTTTAATAGACGGTCAATGTCCAGCTGGTTTGGTGTGTTATTTTATCTGCAGCAGGGTGCTTTGCACAACTTCAGCGTGTTCTAAGAGGCAATCTGCTCTGCACACCCGTGTCGCACGGTGCACGCGCTGCACAATATCCGACTCGCTTTACCAACAAACATCAGTATTATCGACTCAGTGAGCTTAATAAAAGTGTTGGTATAATGCCACACGAGCAGCTTAGTCTCGAAAGCTTTACGCCGCTCCATAAGCACAACACACTTTCTTGCGCTGTGTTTCACGTTCTTTCCAGCGTGAGGAACAATGAGAGGAAGAAGGAAGCGAGAGAGCGAGGAAGAAGGGAGAGAGTGAAAAGGGCGACAGGGGGGAAAGAACATGGTGAAAGATGGAGGGACAGAAAGATAAAGATAAAGATAGCTCACAGATGGACTTGGAGGGAGAACGAAAGAGAAAGAAGAGGGCAAACAAAGATGAAACAAGGAACTGGACGACAGCAAGGGACTGGGAGACAGAAGGAGGTGGGGGCAGGGTGAAGGGTTAAGGGTTCGGGAGAGACGGCACAGGCTGGGCAGGCTTCAAAACATGTAATTATAAAAATTTCGATCTAGCGCTGAGAAACCCTGGATACGTTGTAGCGCTTTAGAAATAAACATTTATTTTCCTCAAAAGAAAAGGCCCTTTTCTGATTTGCTCACAAAGTTTACAGGTGAAATAAGATTAATCTATAGACACCCGGTTCGCAGTAAGAAAATAATGAATAGCTATTTTTAAATGGTACATTGTTCAGCATAGTCAGTGTTTTGTATTTACAACATTATAAAGGAGTCACGGCCTGCGGCCGTGAAAAAGTGTCTGGCCTAATCCTAATGTTTAAAATTGAAGCAGAATGCCTTCACAGCAGCACACAGAAAGCATTACAACTGGCAAATCAGTGGTAAAGGAGTCATGGCCTGCGGCCGTGAAAAAGTGAAGTGAACGAGCGCACACTGGGGAAGCTTGGAACTCGAGCGACCATATGGAGAGGGAGGGGGGTGGGCTGCCTGCTGGGAGAAGCTGGGCTGGGCTGCCTTTGATGCGAGTCACGGCCTGCAGTACTGGTTGGGAAGCAAATGGCTGAGGCTTTGAAGTCTCGTGCATGAGAGCAGGTCACGTGAACTGTTGGAAATCCTCATCGTAAAAAGTCAGTTTTGTGGATGGGTGGCATTAGGTCTCTCTGCGAGACCTAAAAACTGGGAGGGGACTCCTGTCCACCTTCAACAAAAATAAAAAACAACGCAAACAAACAAAATGAGCAAAAACAAAAATGTTTTAGACAACACAGAACAGAGGTTTTTTTTTTTTAAACATTACTGTGAAAAATGTTAATTATGGGCCAAAATGACAATGGGAAGGGGGAACATTAATGGGAGGACAGTAACAAAGTGGATTGAGTGAGGAGAGCAAGAGTGGGGAAGAATGACAAAAACTGACTGGGGGTGAGGGTCTGAAAAGTTTCAGCGCTCCGTCCATCATCTCCTTTTGTTTGCCTTTTTTGCCCCAAGTTGGCAGGGTATGCCCAGACGTGAGTCCCTTGCTCACTTTTGTACTGGATTCAAGCAAGCCTGGCTGATGAGGAGTGTTACCCCGAAACCGGTCCTCGGTAGCTTGTTTCAGGTCCAGGGAAGACCTGGCCTGGAAGTTCTGGCTGAACTGTTCCCATGAGGCACAGGGTCAGACTGATTTGCATATGGCCATGTCTGAACTGGGGTGGCAGAGTGGGCTAAAGAACGGTGATGGATTCAACCCAGATCTGTTGACTGGGGATGAGTGTTTGAAAAGTTTCCGCGCTCCGTCCATCATCTCCTTGTCTTTTGCTGCCTACTTACCTTTCCCAAAATTCCTAAAGCATGTCTTGGAGGAAAAAGTTGTCCTTGTTGATGGTAAACACTGGAATTCTTTCAGTTACGGGAAGAACTAGTTCCTATTCTTCAAAATGTGTTAACTAGGACTGTTTACCATTTAGAGTATGGCTCTGAGTGTCTGAAACCCTCCCCCAACCCACACTGTTATATCAGCCTTTGAGAATTACAATTCATTCCTTCATTCATTCGTTCACGAATGTCTATCAGTCTCTGCCTTATTGCTTCCATGATTCCTTTTGTCTACCTCTTTCATCACCACCATGCCACCAGGTCCCTGCACACCGGCGCGTCATCCTTGTGACCCCTGCCCCCTCCCTGGGTGGTGTTCCTGCAGCTTCCCCTCATCTCACCTGGCTTGCAGGGGATGCAGACCCCATCAGGCCCCCGGATCAGTTCCATCGTCTCCTCGTCCACTCTCATTAACCGTATTGGATACACAAAGGGGAGGATCCGGCTGTTAAAGCCGCAGGAGCCCACCTACAGAAGTAACAAGATCACACCGTGAGACAGCAGTCACCGGGGGCTCTGGACTCAAACACTGACCTGGGAGACTTAAAGAAAAAACTGCAAAACAAGTTACAAAAGGAATAACAAATGACAATATTCAAAAGCAACAAGCATTTGCAATGCAATAGGTTTCGCATTTACGCGAGTTTAAGCTACCAGCATTGTAAATAACAATGCCTTTTATTTAGGTTTTAAAAAACAAAAAATAAAAAAAAGTCATTGTTATTTACAATGCCAAGAGCCCAAACGTACGTAAATGCGAGACACGTTGCCTACCTTTACTGGTGCAAAACGCATTGGTACCAGCAAGATGCACAGAAGATGGGCGGGTTGGTTGTGATTGGTGTACAGGGGAAGTAGGTGGGGGTTCGAAACAACATGTGCTTTCTACAAATTCGGTCCATTAAACCAGCCATCTCTTTAATTAGCAGCAACCGAAATAAAAATAAATCTCCAAGTCGCACACGTATTATAGTATTATAGCTACAGAGTGAAACATTGCATTAGTAAAGCTGTTGCCAAGGGAGTCAGGCGACTAACAGCCAACAAGTGCAAGTTTTTCACTTTATGACTAAGAATAGAAATTCGCGAGAAAAAGTAATCACGTTTACAACTTTAACTGGATAACGAAACAGGCTGATTAACACTGAAAGCATTCCCGAGAGCGGGCTGCGGGCAGCAGGCGCCATTGTTGTGTGCACATGTCATGTTGATTAAAACATTTTTTAAAACAATGTTTAGGTGCCAAGTGCACAACAAAAGAAAGGCGCAAGTGCGCGTATTAAAGCTAAATCTCATTGTGCAAGAAAAATAAAAGTATATTTTACTTACACTGCATCATCCGCTATAAAGGTAACGAGCACTTGTATGACAAACAAGGAGCGACGGGCGGGTGGTGATGGGGTGGGGGGAAGGGGAACGACACAGAACTGCACTGACACAAGCATAAAGCAATTCAATTAACAAAGAAAAGAGCTCCCCGAATAACAAATAAACTGCGTGAGCGTAAGAAAACTGTACTAAGTCGGTGCTGCGCTTGAAAAAAACCGGAAGTGACATTGGCTGCCTAAGCCAGTCACAAGCGAGCAAAGAAGACAGAGCCTGCGTTGAACAAATGGCGAGCAGCAGGCGGGAGCTACCTCCTTTTACTGCATACTGCAGGTCTTCCAGACAGCGCATGCGCGCTGCCTAGGCGCCACCTAAAAACGAATCCACCAAATGGTAAATAAAATTTTTAAAACAAGATTATCTTACACGGTAAAATCTAAATATGAAACCTTCAAGAGCAAAAATAAAGAAACCAAACGTTAAATGAAGGAAAAAAATCAAAACAAAAATCAAATTGAGAAAACATTACACTCTGAAACAAAAACAAAACAGAAAGAAATTAAGAAGTAGAAAATGTGATACTCATACAATTCAAAGAATGAAAAACAAGACCACACCAAAAAAAGACGACAATTAAGACCTAAAACAAGACCACACCAAAATACTGAAACACGCTAGACCACAGGTTGGGAAAATAAGACTATAAGAAACAACCAGTCAAAATGTAACCCCAAGATTGTATCAAACATCAGAACTAAAAACAGTATCTATAAATAAAACAGGAAATCAATCACAAAGTAAAATAAAGCACAGGTCAACTACTGGGATGAAAAAGAACAAGATGAGAACACCAATACAATCGGACGAAGGGGATGAATGAGCAATTACATACATGTGATCATCTATAGGGGAAATTGTACATTACTATCGGGCACGCTGAGAGTTCTAGATATTATGGAGCAATGAATATACCCACACCACTGTAGTTGGGGGGGGGGGGGGGGGGGGCACGTCTGGGAGGAGTTGGGAACAATCATAGAGATAGGTTTGTGGGTTATGAAGAATGTACGACATGTTTGATGAAAATAACCAATAAAATCTGTTTAAAAAAAAAAAATTAGAACACCAATCATCAAGAATAGAATACAGGGTACAAGATAGGTAGCTATTGGAGGGCGTAAAACATTACTCACCTGTTCCAATTGCTGTAGATTCACATGCTCTGCACACTCTGCCATCTAGTTTTGGGCGAGGACGTTGCGAGTGGTTTTTCTTTGAGGTTGTGGTTTTGAGGAGGCGCATGAGTCCTCACCATAAATCCACGATGCACCATGGCAGACACCACATCAGACGGTGTTAGGAGCGATGGGGCCAGATGTATAAAATATTTTTCCTGTCACAACTGGCCCGATTCACAGAACGGACCGCGGCAACCCGAAAAATGCTTTTTCAAATGTACAAAACGCGATTCGGTCTACAAAACCGTGTTTGATAAAAGAGTGGCTGTTGGACCATGCTGCAGCATTACAAAAGTGGCAACTTAGAGCTGCCAAGAAAAGCCACCAGGATCCCTTCTTGAGAGTAGAACGTGCTACGGGCACAAGGTCAAGTCTACGATGTAACAAGTTCAGATGCATTTAACGATCTATCTACAGCGCCTGCTTTGGGAATTGGTTTCCTAAGCGAGGCTTACCAGAAACTACAAATACTTGCTTCGTTTTTCTAAAAGGTTTAGGTCTGTCAATGTAACACGGAAGGGCTCTTACCATCTAACATGTGTAACCCCTTCCTACAGCCTTTTGCTTCTGGAAAAAACATTGAAAGGTCAATGGGTTGAATGATATGGAATTGGGAGGCAGAAAAGGAGGATTAGTTACAAGGATGACCCGCTCTTTCTGCACCTGAATAAATGGCTCTTTCACTGGAACAGCTTGCAGTTCACCGACTCCCACAAGAGATGCGACTGGAATTAGGACTCTCCCCTTCGTTGAAAGGAACTGTAATGAGCACGAGTGTTACGGCTCCAAAGGTCAACCCATGAGACTTGTAAGAACAACGTTAAGGTCCCATTGAGAGACAGGGGGGGCTTTCGGATGGATTCCTCTTTAAGCTCTTTCGGGAATGCGTGAACCAAGAATAGTATGAATACTAACTGGTGCTGCCTACTTTTCGATGGACGTGTACACCAACTCTGATTCGACCAACTAACAAATAATGGCTTGCACTCACAGTTATAAGGTTTATGGGCCAGGCGCATCAAGCATTTTTCTCCTCGCAAATTGGCCAATTCGCAGAATCGGCCCATTTTCGATCGCAAAAAATGCTTTGGCCATGCATCAAACCCAATTTTGCGATTAAGTAACACGTTACCGAATCGCAAAATGGGTTTGCGATTCGCTATTTGGAAAGGGCGAGTTTAGTTCGTCCCTTCCAAATGGCGAATCCTAACTGTATGCATGAATGTTTTCAAGTAGGTGGTAACCCATTCGCCTTTGTGAATGTTTGTAAAAGCATATTTAAGAGCAGGGAGAGGTTCCACTAGCTGCTCTTAAAAAAATGAAAAGAAAACTTTTCATTTTTCTTTCTTTAAAGCATCTCATTTACCTTTCAGGAAAACTGGCTACTTTAAAAAAAAAAAAGATTTCTATATTTAAAAAAATCACAGACATGGTGGTCAGCGGATCTCAACAGGCCACCATCCCTGTGATTTTTGCGATTCCTAGGAGTTCGCAAATTCCGACCTACCTCATTGATATTCATGAGGTAGGTCATTTGCGACCCCTTAGGAATCGCAGAAAGTGCACTACACACTTTCATGCAGCCGTTTTGCAATTCCCTAATTGCGAATCTCAAAGATTGGCAATTGGGAAATTGCAAAACATTTTTTTTTATACATCTTGCCCTATGTTGCCGGCCCAGTAAGCGTCGGTCTTGGCATGTAGAGCTGTAGATTCACATGCGTTGCATACTCCTGCCATCTAGTGTTGGGTCCGGATGTTTACAAGTTGTTTTTCTACGAAGAAGTCTTTCCAGTCACGAGGTAGAGTGACTCCTTTCGGTGATAGTACACATGGGCATCAACTCCATTGTCAGATTGATTTCCCGTAAGAGGGTGAGAATGGAGTGAGTGCGTGTAGTAAAGAGATGTCCATGCGTAGATAATGAGAACTGCAACAACTACAGGGGCCTGGAGAGGTAGGGGGGCGCATGTGAATCTACAGCTCTATCTGCCAAAAACAGATGTTTACCGGGTAAGTAACATTATCCATTCGAGGCCTGTGAGCTGTAGATCGCATGCTTTGCATAGACTTTGTAGCAGTATACTCCCAAATCGGTGGATAACCAGTGAGTGTTGCAGTTGTTTGAAAACATGTCTTTAGCACTGCTTGCCCTACACTAGCTTGTTGACGTGCCAACACATCCACACAATAGTGTTTAGAAAATGTGTGTGGTGCAAACCCCATGTAGCTGCCATACAGACCTCAGCTATAGTGAATGTTACCTAAAAAGACCATCGTAGGACCTATTTTGCGAGTGGAATATGCTCTAGGTGGAATGCATTTAACAATCCATCTAGAAATACCAGATTTAGCGATAGGATTGCCTTTGTGAGGTGTAGTAAACGCAACAAACAGTTGCTTTGTTTTACGAAAATCTTTTGTCCTTTCTATATAGTATACTAGCGTTCTCCTGGCATCAAGCGTGTGACGAGCCCTTTCTGCTACCGAATCAGGTTGAGGAAAGACCACAGGTAACGCAACTGATTGGTTAATATCAAAAGCAGAAACCACTTTCAGAAGGAATTTTGGGTTTGTACGAAGAACCACTCTATCTTTATGAAGCTGAAAGAAGGGTTCTTCTATGGTTAGTGCGTGACGCTCACCAACTCTCTTTAAAGAAGTGATAGCAATCAGGAAGGCAACTTTCCATGAAAAAAACTGTAATGGACAATTGTGTAATAGCTCAAAAGGTGAACCGATGAGTCAGTCAGTCAAACCACTTTATTCGATTAATTAAAATCATACAAAGCAAAAAACACATACATTTTTAAAAAACACAAAAACTCAATTATTTACAAATATTTACATCAGAGAGGCACCATATTTTAAAAAAATCAAAAAGAATCATCCACAGTTATAAAATCCCCCCAAATCTCAAATAAAATGAACATGGATCGCATAATGCTACAACTCTAAAATAATTCATATCATAATAGCCCTAGGAAATCTTTTTTTCCTTAACCTCACAGCAGCAACCAAAAAACTGACAATATTAAAAATGGACCATAAATCATTTCGCAATTGGAGATATAATAAAGCTGGTTCAACTTGTTGAAATCCCTTTCCTCTCAAAAGAGGAACTAAAAACCGCCGTCGGATGGAATCATAAAAACCACAAAACATGATGAAATGCAGTGTGTCTTGAATAGAACAGTCATCCCAACGACACTCAGCTATCTCTTCTGGTTTACACCATCCAGACAGGTTCCCCAATGAAAAGGAATTAAGTTAAAACGAAACCTCGTCAACAGCCATCGGTGATCAGTTTTGGTCACAATTCTTAGGTATGGTTCAATCAGGGGGGAAGGATTTAAAAAAATGAGCCCTAACCGAGGGTTTCTGTAACTCTAAGTCCTCCCGCTCTAACAGTTGTAAATTCAAAAACTGTGATCTTACCCATTTTACACCTTCCTTTACAATCCCGTCTGGGTTGTTGTCGATGTCAACCCGCCCCAGTTTGTTAAACGTAGATTTAATGTATGACAGCCAAGGAATTCTCCTGGCCTCATCTAGAGCAATAGTCCCTTAAAATGTGATGATTCAATGTTATCTCAGGATTAAGCCAAGTTTTAATCCAACATACTAGCGGGGCCAATCTCAGCTGGTCAGTCACGTACCACTTGGCCTAATTCCTGATGAGTGGAAAAAGTCGGGGTAGATTGAGGTATCGACAAAAGGGTGCGTAAAAACGTATTTTCAGCCAATTGTACTCCTCGTAATTACTTATAGCCCCAAACGGCAGCGCCAGATGTGGCGATAGCCAGACACTTGGATCTATAAATCGCAAGAACTGCCTCAAAAGGCCGTACTCCCAACCTCTGTGAGAACCCCACTAAGGCGGATGTCGATCTAAACACCGCATTTTTCTTTGCTCTAAATTGGGGAACCCAGGACCCCTTATCATCAAATAACACCCCCAGGTATGTAAATGAGGACACTTTAGATACCGAAGCCCCATGACAGAAAAAGGTCTTAACTTTTCTGTTATGACAACCAGCTGTCATTACATGAGATTTGGACATATTCACTAGCAAGTCCAGAGATTTCATATGCGCTCCAAAAGCATCTAACAGTCTCTGGAGGCCTATAGCCGTACGGGAAAGAAGCACGGCATCGTCCGCGTATAGCAGGACAGGAATAATGCTGTTCCCTACACGTGGCGTATCTGGACTAGCCTTAACCAGGTCTTTTTCTATGTCATTTATATAAAGTGTAAAAAGTAGGGGTGCCAATATGCACCCCTGCCGAACACCTCTCCCCGACTTAAAATGACACTGTGCATAGATCGCCACCTAGTGTTGGGCCCGGATGTTTGCAGCTTGTTGTTGTCCTGAAAAGTTCTTTGGAAGTCACGAGATAGGTGACTCCTCCTTTGGATCACATTGCACATGGGCATCGGCTCCATCCCCAGATTGTTTTTCACCATTAGGGATATGATGGAGCTTTGCAAGAAAACATAGGATGTCCATGTAAGCTGAATCTAATTAAGATAATACTGGAACAGACAAGGGTAGCCGGGGAGGCCGGTGGGCGTGTGCATCTCTGCAGCTCTACATGCCAAGAACAGATGCATACTGGTAAGTAGCATTTTCCGTTTGAGGCATATGAGCTGCAGATTGTACACTATGCATAGATTATATAGCAGTACCCCTCCTTAGCAGCGACCACCCCGATCTGTTGCAGTAGTTTGGAATAATGTTTTGAGAACAGCCTGGCCCACATTAGCTTGTTGTTTTGTTTGCACATCTACACAATAGTGTTTTGTGAATGTGTGCGGTGTAGCCCATTTGTCTGCTCTGCAGACGTCATCTAGGGGAATGTTCCCTAAAAATGCCATTGAAGCCCCTATTTTTCTTGCAGAGTGGGCTTTAGGAGGAACAGATAACGTACGTTTAGCTTTGTGGTAGCAAATCTGTATGCATTTGACAATTCATCTAGCTATCCCAGATTTTGAGATGGGATTGCCTTTGTGTGGTGGTGAGAAAGACACAAAGAGTGGTTTGGTGTTACGAAAAGGTTGTGTTCTCTCAATGTAGTATAGCAATGCTCTTTTGACATCTAGGGCACGAAGAGCTCTGTCTGCGATCGTTTGTGGCTGCGAGAAGAAAAAGGGCAGTTCCACAGATTGATTGAGGTGGAAGGGAGATATGACTTTGGGAAGGAATTTTGAATTGGTACGAAGAACAACCTTATTGTGATGCATTTGCAAAAGGGTTCTTTAATGGTTAGAGCTTGTAATTCACTAACTCTTCGTAACGAAGTAATAGCCACTAGGAACGCAACCTTCCATTTTAAAAACTGTAGTTCACATTTATGTAACAGTTCGAAGGGAGGTCCCATTAGTCATGTGAGAACGATGTTTAAGTTCCACACTGGTGAAGATGGTACTCTGGGAGGAATGATTCTTTTTAAGCCTTCCATAAAGGCTTTAATGGCAGGCACTCTGAAAAGAGATAGATGTTGTCTGTTTTGCAGATATGCTGCTATTGCAGCAAGGTGTAGTCTAATAGAAGTATAGGCTAAGTTGCATCTTTGGAGATGCAGTAAGTATCCTATGATGTGTTGAATAGACACATCTGGAGGATTAATATTGTTATTGTGACAATATATGACAAAACGTTTCCACTTGGCTGCATAACATGCCCTAATGGTTGAACGTCTAGTTTCTTTTATGACATTCATGCAGTCTGGAGGGATGTTAAGGTATCCAAACTCTATGATTTCAGGAACCAGATCGCAAGGTTGAGCTGAGCTGGGTCCGTGTGTCTGATCACTCCACGGTTCTGTGTTAAGAGGTGTGAAGACAGGTATCGTTTTTGGTGCGGTACTACCGACAGTTGTGGCAGTGTGGTGTACCACGGTTGTCTGGTCCACGTTGGAGCAACTAGGATGAGAGTCAGAGAATGCTGCTGTAGTTTGCGAACTACTAGTGCCATGAGTGGTAGAGGTGGAAAAGCGTACGCAAATGTTTGACCAGTCGTCCCTTGGAAAGGTTTTTGGTGTTCCACCACTGCAGAGAGCGATGAGTTCGACCGTCTACCAACACTAGGTCTGTTAATGGACCTTGAGCCTGGTTCCATTGACGTGATAAGCACTCTTGGAGGGGACGCAGCTGGAGTTTTGCATGGGGCACTATAAAAATGCAAGAGGCCATCATCCCTATGAGCTGCATGAACACTCTTGCTGGCAGGGAGTGTTGTGGCTGAAACTTTGTGCGAAGAGCTTGCATGTTGGCTATCCTTACTGGAGTGGGATACGCTAGTGCTTTGGAGGTATTTATTGTGGCACCGAGGTACTGTTGTACTTTGGATGGCTATAGATGGGACTTGGTGTGGTTTATTGTGAATCTCAAGTTGTGCAGCAGTTGGATAGTGGCGTGCGTGTGTTCCACACACTGACTGTGTGAGCTGGCTTTTATGAGCCAGTCGTCGAGGTACGGGAAGACATGGATGTGCGGTCTTCGTAGATGCGCTGCCACTACTGCTAGGCACTTGGTGAATATTCTTTGTGACTCCGAATGGGAGTACTTTGACTTGATAGCGCGCTCCGTCTATCACAAATCTGAGATACTTCCTGTGAGCTTTGTGAATGGGAATGTGGAAGTATGCGTCTTTGAGGTCTAGAGTAGCCAGGAAGCCGTTTTGTAACAAAAGGGGAAGGACTTATTGGAGTGTGACCATGTGAAAATGGTCTGACTGTATGTATATGTTTAAGGGTCTGAGGTCTAGAATAGGCCTTAGAGAGCCGTCCTTCTTTGGGATAAGAAAGTATAGGGAGTAAACTCTCTTGTTTTGTTGTTGCAGAGGAACTGGTTCTATTGCACTTTTTTCTAGCAGAGATATCACTTCTTGCTTCAACAGTGGCAGATGCTCTTGTGACATTGGACGCTGTTTGGGTGGTATGTTGGGAGGGGTAGATGTTAGTTCTAGACAGTAACCTGACTGAATAATTTGTCGCACCCACCTGTCTGATGTGATGTTGGTCCACGCACGCAGGAAGGAATTGTTGCAGTCTTCCCCCCACAGGAGTGGAATGTGGGGAGGGAAGGGGAGGAAAGTCATTGGGTAGGGGTGGAGGCAGAGCGGGAGTTTTTGGTTTTGCCTCTGCCTTTGTTATTGTTGCCCCTGTAACCCCCTCTTTGGTAGCCCTTAGTGAATGTGGATTGGCTAGGGTCTTATAGGACGTAAACGGGCTGTCGGAGGAGTAGCCTCTTGTGTTACCTCTCTATGATGAGCGACGAAAAGAACGTCTAGGAGCTTGTGATTGCAAGGCTCACATAGATTTAGCTGTGTCGGTATCTTTCTTCATTTTTCCTAAAGATACATCTACATTAGGGCCAAAGAGGTGTTGCTCATCAAATGGCTGATTGAGGCTGGAATTTTCCACTTCGGGTTTAAACCCTGAAATACGTATCCAGGCAGGCCTACGGAGAAGGACACTGGTGTTAAATGCCCTTGAGGCAGTATCTGCGGCATCTAGGGCACAACAAATGGAAGTGTTGGTGATGTTATTACCTTCCTGTATGAGTTCATTGGCCCTGTTTTTATATTTATCAGGGAGATGCTGCATGATGGATTCTAGGTCATCGTAGTGTGCCCTGTCATATCTCGCCAATAGCGCTTGAGAATTGGCAATGCGCCACATGTTAGCTGCTTGTGAAGCTGTACGCTTACCAGAGGCATCAAGGAGTTTAGATTCCTTATCTGGTGGTGGTGCTTTACCTGATGTTTGTGAGTTAGCACGTTTACGTGCATTGGATACGACTAAGGAATCTAGTGGTGCTGGGCCTCGAATGTAAACTGGGTCAGCAGGGGCAGCTTTGTATTTTTTCTCAAAGCGTGGGTTGAAGACTCGAACCCTGACAGGATCTTTAAACACCTCTGTTGCGTGCTTAATGACTCCTTTAAGCATTGGTAAAATGGCGGTGGACCTTTGTGTATTATCAAAAGTGTCCAATAAGAAATCTTCCTCCACAGCATCTGAGTGCAAATCAACCCCATGGTTTTGTGCCGCTCTCTGGACTAATAGGTTGAAACCTATAGTGTCTTCTGGTGAGGAGGGCCTGGAGGGATACACATCGTCTTGCGGGGCGTAAGGAACATCAGGGGTGTTATAATCGTCTCACGGGTTAGGTGACGGGGGGGGGGGGGACTATCTGTCCCTGCTGGGATATGTGCACCCCCACACGTGTGATCAGAGTCTGTATCTGCTATATCATCTGGGTCAGTGGATGGTGCAGGTGAATGATCTGGTGGAGGAGTTTTAGGAGGAGGTATATTCTGGGGAGGAGGTGGAGAAGGGACTCTTAATGGAGAAGTTGCAATGTCTCTCTTCTTCTTAGGAGGAGGAGTCGCAGGCTTCTCTCGTGGTCTCTTCTTAGAGCTAAGATGGCCCCCCTCGCATAAGTAGCCCGCCAGCAAGACCTGAACATCTCCTACGCAGACGACACCCAACTCATCCTCTCCCTCACCAAGGACCCTCACACTGCCAAAGCCAACCTCCACGAGGGAATGAAGGCCGTCGCCAAGTGGATGAGGAACAGCCGCCTGAAACTGAACTCGGACAAGACGGAAGTCCTCATCCTCGGCCCCACCCCCTCTGCCTGGGACGACACCTGGTGGCCGACCTCACTAGGAGCAGCACCCACATCCACCGACCACGCACGCAACCTAGGATTCATCCTCGACTCCTCCCTCTCCATGTCGAAGCAGTTCAACGCCGTCTCCTCCTCCTGCTACAACACCCTCCGTATGCTCCGCAGGATCTACAAGTGGATCCCGACCGATACCAGAAGAATGGTGACACAGGCCCTCGTCAGCAGCAGGCTGGACTACGGCAACGCTCTCTATGCAGGAATCCCAGCCAAACACCTATGACGGCTGCAACAAATCCAGAATGCCTCCGCACGCCTGATCCTCAATATCCCTCGACGCAACCACATCACCTCCCACCTAAGAGACCTGCAATGGTCCCTGTCAACAAGAGGATCACCTTCAAGCTCCTCACCCACGCACACAAAGCACTTCACAACGCCGGACTAGCCTACCTGAACAACAGACTCAAACTTCTACACCCCCGACCGCCTGCTCCGCTCCGCTCTGCCAGCCTCGCCCTCGCCACCGTCCCGCGCATCATACGAACAACATCCGGCGGCAGATCCTTCTCCTTCCTCGCCGCCAAGACCTGGAACACCCTCCCAACCCACCTGCGGCAGACCCAGGACCTGCTCACTCTCAGGAAACTCCTCAAGACCTGGCTCTTCGACAGGGGCGTAGCTAGAGCTTGTGGCGCCTGGGGCTAACCCTCAGATTGACGCCCCCTGGGTGGGGGGGGGGGGGAGGGGGTGCTGGAGAAAAATGACGGCGAGCACACTGGATACCACGCCCTCCTAGCTGTCCTGCCTGCAGATGCCTTGGACTCACACAGTTTGCGAGGGGGGGGGCTAAAAAGATTAGCATAAGCAGCATTAACAGTATGGTACTGGATATACCGCTCAAGTACGTACACCCCTGGCCAGGGCTCTACGAATCACTAACTGCAAAAGTGGTGGTGTAAAACTGCAATTGGGAAAGTGATTAGCTTCAAGGACACTGCTTGAGAGCTCTGCTTCCTTTGTGCAACGAAGCCATGTGTACCACCTCTAAAACGATAAGTGGCTTTAGACCTACTATACTCTTTAGAATCCGGCATTTATTGACCCCCATTTGAACTTTACTTCACTTCTTCTGAACGCACCTCCGCTTTCCTTCTATGTCCTGCATGACTCTTGTGTATAAATCAATCTAAATGTCATATCTGTAGCTCTAACCCAAACAGTAGCTATTAATTCGAACAGGCATTTCTTTCTCACAAAGCCCCTGCGAAAGGTCACACCCAAGTAACTAATAAACGCAAGGCTAACCCCAAACAACCAATGGAGTGGCCACTAGTGGCATGCTACGTTGCATGCTACGTGGCATGCTACGTGCCATAAATCAATTCAAAGCCTTGTCTGGGGTAAGAGCCATATAAATAAGTTTTCAATTCAGTTACGGATGTACACACTTCGAAACAAACAGTATTTCTAGTCCTAAAGTCCACCACCATTTGAGAAGGCACCAACTACAATGACTAGAGTAGTCACAACTGATGGACCTTTATTCCAGATATTATGCAGTTACGTAAAATCCCAAGCTGTGCTACAAAAGGAGAAATTTACGGTACACACAAGGCCACTGGAATACGAGATTATGCACAATTATGGATTTCCAAGCTTAGAAACGCATCTTAAGGCTATAATTGACTAATAACTGCGCAAGAGGGGGGTGTTCCCTCCTTAATACCAGTTAAATATGCGTAAAAAAACACATTAAGCCGCCTTCATTTGAGCTTTGGCTGTAGCTAGCGCATATTATGCAAAGAAAACAAACTTAAGTATGTCACACCCCATCCTTTTTTTTAATGACTGCATGCGGAGGGTTGGTCCATGAATTATTCATTAAGGGTGCTAAACAGATTGCTTTGTGCAAAGCAAACAAGTCAGGGAAGCGCATAGCTGCCAAGGTTGTAGATTGCTCATGTGTGACACTTTCATACTTTCAGTGCAAATATGAGTGACATTTAACGACTCAATCAATCAATCAAAGCATTTATATAGCGCACTACTCACCCGGAGGGTCTCAAGGCGCTGGGGGGAGGGGGTCCGCTACTGCTCGAACAGCCAGGTCTTGAGCTCCTTCCTGAAGGCGAGGTGGTCCTGGGTCAGGCGGAGGTGGGTCGGGAGGGAGTTCCAAGTCTTGGCAGTGAGGTAGGAGAAGGACCTTCCTCCTGTGGTGGCTCTTCGGATTCGGGGGACGGTGGCGAGGGCGTGGCTGGCCGATCGAAGCTGGCGTTTGGGAGCGTAGAAGTTGAGGCGGCTGTTGAGGTATCCTGGGCCTTGGTTGTGTAGGGCTTTGTGTGCGTGGGTGAGGAGACGGAAGGTGATTCTCTTGTTGATCGGGAGCCAGTGCAGGTCTCTCAGGTGTCTGGAGATGTGGCTGCGGCGGGGGATGTCCAGGATGAGTCGTGCTGAGGTGTTCTGGATCCGCTGGAGTCTCTTCTGGAGTTTTGCGGTGGTTCCGGCGTAGAGGGAGTTGCCGTAGTCCAGACGGCTGGTGACGAGGGCCTGGGTGACAGTCTTCCTGGTCTCGGAGGGGATCCATCGGAAGATCTTGCGAAGCATGCGTAGGATGTTGAAGCACAACGAGGAGACGGCGTTGACTTGTCTGGTCATGAAGAGGGAGGAGTCCAGGATGAAGCCCAGGTTGCGTGCGTGGTCTGTGGGTTTGGGTGCGGTGCCCAGGGCGGGGGGCCACCAGGAGTCGTCCCAGGCGGAGGGTGAGGATCCTAGGATGAGGACTTCCGTCTTGTCCGAGTTCAGTTTCAGGCGGCTGTTCGACATCCATTTGGCTACTTCTGTCATCCCTTCGTGCAGGTTGGCTCTGGCGGTGGTGGGGTCGTTGGTGAGGGAGAGGATCAGCTGGGTGTTGTCGGCGTAGGAGATGATGTTGAGGTTGTGCTGGCGTGCGATGGCTGGTTAGACCTGGCATCATTGGCATGAGTCTCTCCTCCATTTTTTCTGTTTGCATCCTCTGTTTATGATGTTTTTGCTGGTATATTGCTTTGGGCACTGTGCCACTGCTGATCATTGCCACAGTGCAAGTGCTCCCTATGTGAAATTGATATTGATTGGATTCCATGTTTGGCTTATTTGATTTACTGTCAGTCCCTAGTAGAGTGCACCAGGAGTGCCCAGGGCTTGTAAATACAAATACTGCTAGTGGGCTTGCAGCACTGGTTGTGCCACCCACAGAAGCAGCCCTGTAAAATGTGTCTAGGTCTGCCATTGCAGAGCCTGCGTGCAGTCTGGTACTGTCACGCGGGCTGCGCAAGTACACCTACTTGCCAGTCCCTAAACCTTCCCTTAACTTCATGTGAGTCACCCCTATGGTAGGCCCAAGGACAGGGTGCATTGTAAGTATAAGGTAGGACAAGCCTGAACTGGCAGGGAATGCGGACATACCAGCCGGACAATACCTCCTCCATGAATCACTGCTACGCACATACACGGACTCCTGGGGTGACATACATGAGGAATTGCCAATGCATCTCCTCATACAGTACCTACATGTAATGGGTAATGGCTCCCATATTGTACACTGGCTAGCACAGGCCCTTCTCGTACACACACAATGATCCACACAGCCACTACGGGATAAATAGGCGGCTTCCCGAGGGAGGGGATGGACCGACAAGGAGTGGACAATGGTATTGGCCAGCCCTGTAAACATCCCTCGCAACGCCCGCTTCAAAATAATACAGTTTTATATCCTCCACCAAGCATATTTGTCACCAGATAAGATTAATAAATATTTCGCGACCAACACAGCTAGCGGCCCCCGATGCACCCTGGCTGGCGCAGACATTCTACATATGCTCTGGAACTGCCCCACCCTAACCACATATTGGAATGAGGTGATGACCCTGTTGACGCAGAGTGCAGGCGCAGGCCAGCCCCACACATGGGAAGCATGCATTCTGGGGTTGTATAGGAGGACTAAATTGAATAAAGTACCGGCCAGATTCTGGGACTTAGGGCTCATCGCTGCCATACGCATGCTCACCAAACATTGGAAGAAGGGTGAACCCCCGCTCACTAAATATTGGTACACTTCCTTCACTAATTGGGCGAGAGCTGAAAGCATTCACACTACACCGAGAAGAAACTGCAGGGTTACGAAGTTTCCAATTGCCCAACTTTGGGATGACACCTTACGATCCTTTCAACGGGCCAGCCTGGCTCAAGGGCTCACTTAGGGGATGGCATAACAGACGGTGGCAAACACCTATGGGATGAGATACTACCACACAGCTAGGCCGCGCTGCCCCCCTGGCTCCTATGAGCCCAACGACCTACCTCCATACCACCTCCTGGTTAGTGACAGACCGGCCTCCCCTAACACATTGAGTAATGACTACAACACTCTCATTATACTAATCACTGACCAGGGCACTCGCCTCCACGGCTGCAAATAGACCCACATCATGACACTGTACATCTACTGACAAGACCTATCCCCCCCATTTTTTTTCTTTCTATCCCACTCAACAGTCACTTCGTGATCCCTGAGACCCTATTCTTTTTTTCCCTGTTTTTTGCCCTGTTTGACCTCCTGTTCCTGAAGGGGTCTTGTTTGGGAGTTACTATGGCAGCCCTGACTGCCATATTTGTTAACTTATTGGATATGTTGAATTGGAGGACTGGCCACATCTGATACTCGGTACACCAAATTATACTCCGCGTCCGGCGCTGCCGCATGCTGGGAACCAGGACTCAGGTACACATGGAACGAAGCCACTAGTACATGCCACCTCCCACTACACTTCGCTCGACGACACTCTGCTGATACATTGCCCTGCAAATATAGAAAGCTACTGCGCCCATTTCGGACAGGATATCTATAAATATTGTCACAGCCTCTCTGAAATACGAATCGATATGCATGTCAACTGCTTTTGAAGAGTGCTGCCACTGAATTACCTTAATATACCATCCTGTTTTTTATGCAACTGTACGCAGAAGTTTTCCTGTCTTACTATATTGGCATTGTATAAATGTGTATCAACCAACTGCATACATAAACCAATAAAATATATTCAAATAAAAAAAAATAAGGTAGGACAAGCCTGATGAGGTTGGCATGTCCTAATAGTGAATTACAGCCATCTTCGTTTTTCACTATTGTAAGGTTACCTGCTCTCCCTCAGTTAGAATGGGCTGCCAGGATTATTAATGCTATAATCCTAGCAGGCTCGGGGAGCATGGTGCAAGGTCGAGTTTGGTATCCCTGAACTCAGGGTTTAATAACGCATCCGTTTGGGTGGATGGTTTTTAGACTCTGTGTTTGAAAATAGCACTTTTAGAAAGTAGCTATTTTCTTGTCTGACTGTCTACCGGTCTCTGCTGGTTCTGGTGTGCGTGTGACAGGAGCTGGGTGGCTCCAGAGGTCTGAGTGAGTCAGTGTGGGGTGAGTGGGGCATTTGCATTGAGAGTAGGGGAAGAGTAGCTCCTGATAGCCTGCCCTGCCTGATACAATGCTGGCTCTGCCCCCCCTGCCAGGCGACTGATGACTCTGTGCCTGCCTGGGACTTTCCTGGCCCACCTCCTGCCGGGCAACTGATGGCCCTGCCCCTGCCAGTGACAATGTTGGCTCCACCTCCTGCCAAGCGACTGATGGCTCTGTGCCTGCCAGGGACAATCCTGGCCCCACCTCCTACCGGGCGACTGATGGCCCTGCCCGTCACAATGCTGGCTCCACTTCCTGCTGGGCGGCTGAAGACCCTGCCCTGCACAGTGAATAGGCCGCTGCAGATCACCCGACTCCGAAGGCGCGACGCCGGACATCTCGACGCCGCTGATCATCGTGTGCTTCACTTTTCCAAGGTACTGTGTTGTGGGGGTCGGTTGTGACTCCGGGCTCGACGTAGCGCTCCTCGCGGTCGACGCCGAACCTTTGGATTAACTTTGCCTCGACGTTGCGTGACTCCTGTGAGGGTTACTTTTTTGCCAAGAACTGTGTTTTAAAGAAGAAGAGTTGCTTTTGTTACTAAAGACTTTGTGCTAAGAAGAAACTACACTTAGATTAGATTAGATTTTATAAAGCGCATAGTTACCCGTAAGTATCCCAGCGCTAAGATCCGTACATCTGAGGGTCACTGGGGCGAAGGGGGAAGTCAGATCAGGGGAAAAGGTGCGTTTTCAGCCGCTTCCTGAATCGGAGATAGTCTGGTTCCGTTCTGAGGTCGCGGGGTAGTGAATTCCAAAGGCGGGCAGCGTTAACAGAAAAGCGCCGCCCACCCGTACGCACCTTCTTGACTCTGGGGATGGTGATAAGGTATTATTCCTGATCGGATCGGAGGGCTCTTGGGGCTTTGTAGGGCCTGATAAATTTTCTCAGAATAGGGGGGCCTTTGCACTATTATTTTTTATTATTTTTCCTTCCAAGAGTATTTATTAAGATTGTGGTATATTTTTGTCGTTATTTGGTCTTGTGCTAAGCCTTATATAAAAATCCTTATTTTTATAATACTACTGTGTCGTGCCCATTTGTAGTGTATTCATTTTATTACTGTATGTGGTCATAAATGCTTAACGCACTGCCTCTGAGATAAGCCTGTCTGCTTTGCCAAGCTTCCAAGGGGGTGAGCAGGGGTTGTCTAAGTGTGTGATCCCCTTGCCCTGACTAGAAAAGGTGTGTCCCTATTTGTCAGAAGTGTATACCTCTGCCAACTAGAGGCAGCCGCTTCTAACAACGACTATGAGTGACACTTTCTTGCGAGCAAAATTAAGCAATGAAGACGAGGGAAACAAGTATCAGAAATGACATTTTTTTTGTAATGTACTGCATCAGGAGGCATTCGCTGTCTTGGGATCGTAAATTAAAAAAAAGGCAAGGCATAGATCATAACACTGGGCCGCCCTAGCATCCTTGATGATATCACATCATAACAATGTTTTTGAATTATCATTATTATTTTGCTGCTGCTCTAGAGTTTTGGCAAAGCAAATAGTTTGAAAATACTTTGACAATGTTCGAATCTTTCTGAGTTTAATACACTGAGTATCATTATATTGGTACTCAAATGAGATCGATATTTAATGCCGAAAACTGTGCATAAAAAACATGCTTTTTATATTTTGAGCGGTAATTCCGGAGACGAGTAGTTGGGACAAAAATATTGCATCATAGTTAAAGGGCTGGAGCATCAAGAGTCTAATGTATTTAACTGAGGCTGAAAAGGAAGGGTATAGCTAGAGACCGCGTAAAGCATGCGAGTAAATGAGCTGCCAAGTATGGTCATGTCACGTGATACCCCCCAGACAAAAGCAGTGCCAAGCACGCTGTGGCCTCGAGTTTTCCTTGCTAGGAGTATGCATTTACCTAACAACCCTTTAGGACTTGAAAGCTCAGGTCGCCCATGAATATATGCGGGCCGCCCGGGTAAATCAACATGTGATCTGGTCCAACATTACGAGAGTGACTTTCACCCACTGGCACCACATATACGAGGCACGCTGAATGCATATATTACTCATAGCAAGGAAAACTGCTTCTGTCTGTTTTTAATGCACCCCCCCAACCCTCTCCTCTACTTCCAGAGCCACTGGGAACCAGGGGAAATATCAACAGCATATTCGTTACCAGCTCTGCCTCTTAACATGAAGAGCGCTGAAAAGAGGAGCGTCGCCCTTATAAGAAAGGGATCACGTGCAAGGGGAATACGCAATAAACACAAGTCTCTTTTGTTTCCCAGCTCTGCGTCAGTTTAACCCCATTAACGATAGTGCCCGCAGTCCCCTTGAGGGCAGAGTCGCTGTGAGCAGACTGAGGTGTGAATGTCACGGCGCTCTAAATTAACCCCTTCCATGCTCATGACTAGCTCAGCTCGTCATGACCACACCCGTTTTTATTGCTGTCCAGCACAGCAGAGGAATATGTGCAGCAGCCATGAGGTTAAAAATATACCAGAAGGGGAGGAGCCTAGCTCGCGACCGAGATGGCCGCGCTTTAGCTCGGCTCCGTTCGCCCGCCTGTGTTTTTCACATTTATCCTGCATTTATCCTGCCCCGGGAAGCCCTCCTTGCTGTGTGGTACTACTACGACGCACTGCAGGCACTTACCACTTGTTCCGGTTGTCCTGGCTGCTGTGGGTCCGGTGCAGTGCCCCCGACCATTCCCGGGACTCGAGAGCGGACTGGCCTGGTTCTTCGTCCCGGCTCCTGGGCCGGATGCAGCCTGCGGGCTTGCCCCTCGGGGCGCACTGGAGGTGATTGGAGGGCCGCTGTTCGTGTGAGCCGGAGGTTCCTGGCTGAGAGACTCCTGTGTGGCGGCAGCCTTGGATGGTGACGCTGCCCTTCATTATTGGGGTTCCTCGTGTGTTCAGCTTCCTCCCCCTTTGTTCTCCGGTCCGGCCATTTTGTTCTTTGCCACCCGGACTCGGAGATCGGGACTGGCGACATTGGGGGGCCGGCGAATCCCCTTCTTCTGGTGGCCCCCCTTCCTGTCCGGGGTGTTCTTCTGCCTGTCGGCGGGACTTCATCTGCTTGACTGCCGCCCCGGCGGAGGTTGTTGGCCGCGCGGCCTGTTCGGGCTCTCAAGATGGCGACCGACCCCATTTGTTTGGGCCGGGCCCGGACGAGCACTGGGGGCCCGCCGCAAGGCCCGGGTGTCGGATACTGTGAAGGTTTTCCTGCACTTAAGGGGATCTTAAACGTCCTGCTATCCTGGCGGCTCTCGGTGGCCGCGCCACTCCTGGCTCTGGAGACGGTTCCTCACTGCGGGCCTCCCGGGTCCCCACGACCGGATGAGGCATTGATATCGCGGGGTGTGGCTGGTACTCTCCTGGCGGACTCGGCCCCGGCTGCCGCCCCGGAGGTGCGTAACCTGGTGGCGCCTTCTCCTCCTGTGCTGCCTCCTCTGCCCTTGGCCCGGGAGCTGGATTTTGTTTTGCCGGACTTTCATGATTCTCCTGGTCCCTCTCAACCACCACTGCCCGATGACGTCTCCTGTGCCGGCCCGGATGGGTCGGTTTTTATGGATATATCCTTGGAACTGTGCCTGCATCGTTTGCTACATTCTGTGATTTTCCTGGATCTTCCGTGCTTTTCTCCCTGTGATTTTTTTGGACTGCCGTTGGACTCTCCTGCTGCCTGCCTTCTGTTCTTTCTGGCAGGGTCCTCGTTGGATCGGACCCTTACTGCTTTGGATAAAAAGGGTCAGGGCTGATGAACACTGACTCTTATATGCGGTAGCTCATGAACGGCTTGGATGATCTCTGTGTCCTGATATGGTTCTGTGTAACTGGTTAGTGCTCCTGGACTTTGGCCTGATACTCTTTGGCTTCCCGAGGACTTGGACCTCTAACCCGGGCGGGTGGATGGGTGCGTTTACTCCTGTCTTTGGCCCTCCCCCGTGTGTATGTTTGTATGTCCTTACTACCTTCTTTCCTTCCCTTCCTTCCCCTCCCCCCTTTTTTTGTCTTTTAATTCCAACTTTTCTTGCTCCACTATATTTCGGGTTCTACTTAGGGCGACAGGCACGCTGCGGGGGGGGTAGGCCGTAGCCTTCTGCAGGGGATTCAGGGTGGGCTTAAGGGTGGGTGGGGGGGGTCTGTTTGTGTCGGGGGGTCTTTTTACCCCCTTATTTTCCCCTTTTTTGTTCTATGGCTCTTGTGTATTCACTTTTTCGGGACTCTGTCACCTCGTATCTCCCCCGGGGGTTTTCTGTCCTTCTTCCGGTGTGTGGCTGATTGTGGTTCGCTGCCTATTCTGGTATCGTGTTTCTGTTACATCGCATGCCGGTTTTATTGTCCTGTTTTTCCCCCTGGGGGTGCATGGTCTGGCGGGTGTTCCTTTTGTTGTCTTTTTCTTCCTCTTTCCCTTCCTCCTTTATGGAGGTTCCCTTTTTCCGTTGGGGTACGTATTGCATAGTCTTTGTGATGGGGCTTTTTGACCACGTCTTCTTTGTTCGGGTAGGGGCGGAGGTGAGTGAGCGCGATTGACTGTTGCCACTGTCGCTATTTGATGGTCTGATTCTGTCCTTTGCTAGATCTGATTATATGGTTTCATTTTCTTACGTTGTGTCTATAAAATGGCGGCTTGCCACGGTCCCTCCCTTGTACTCTCATATACGGCCCGTTATTCCTTTGGTCCCCTCCCTGTGCTAGAAAATTAACCTATATTATCCTGCTCTTGCTGAACGCTCGATGGTTTTTATTGCTTCACCAGTGCTCCTGATGTTATATCCTGTGCAGATCTTCTTTTTATATGCTGGTTATTTGACCATTCTGTTCTGGCCAGCCCGTGGGGTTGTAGGCCAGTATTTGTGAGCTTTCATTGTTCAATAAAAAAAAAAAAAAAAAAAAAAATATATACCAGAAGAATGTATAAATATTTGCGTCACTGCTACGTTCTAATCGCGAGCGAGGGCTGGCCAAAAATTTCATTTCAGGGCCGTGCACGCTACAATATTGACGGCCCTGGACGGGGGGGAGGAGGGAGGTTTGGGGGGGCAAAAACGGTCCAGGAGTCCGAGAGGACACAAACGCGGGATTGAGTTAAGCCACCAGCGCTGCAGCCTGCACTCCTTGACCTGCGTTGGGTAACTGCTGCACAGTACACACAAACGCGGGACTTAGTTATTGCCAAAAACTAAGTCCCGCGTTTGTGTGCACTGTGCAGCAGTTACCCAACGCAGGTCAAGGAGTGCAGGCTGCACTGGCGGATTTGCACCTTTAAACTACAACCCCGGGCGGCGGCCGCGGCACTGGAGGCCCATTGCGGCCGCGGCCGCCTTTATAATTTATTTGGGACTGGACCAAATAAATTATAAAGGCCGACGCGGCCGCAACGGGCCTCCAGAACCGCGCGGCCGCCTCAAAAATGGTGCCGCCTGGGGCGGACCGCCCCGCACCACCCTAGCTACGCCGGTGCTCTTCGAGCAGTGGCAGCAACCCTCCCCACAGCGCCTTGAGACCCTCACGGGTAAGTAGTGCGCTTTACAATTCCAATGATTTATTGATTTAAGAGTTAGTTGGCCAGTCTTAGGATCCCTTACAAGAGTCTTTTGAGAGGGATCTGGCGTAAAAATCTCTTCTGAGGGAGATAGATCTCTCGGTGTCGAAGGTTTCAGTTCTGAAGTCTTTATCGGTACTGACTCGGCAGCTGGTTTAGGGTCTTACGGCTTGGAGCCATGAGCTTTTGGAATGTCTTTAACTGGAACATGTTTTTTCAGTTCCGGTTGTTTTTTCGGTTCCAAAGGATGTGGGTCGGAACCTTTAGGCAGTTTTTTGCTCGGCTCCGATGAGGTTTCGACGTCGATGAGCCGGGTCCAGTCTTCGGAGTCGGGTGCTTGGGTGTGGGAGCATCCGGCGTGGATGATGAAGATGGCTTCTTTTTTCGGTGTCGGTATAGGATCGACGCCGGGAATAGGCTGACTCGAGCCCGAGCCGCCTTGAGGCTTAATAGGTTGCTTTGCCGAGCCCGAAGACCGGGCGTGTGAAGCCGTTTCTCGATGTGCACCTGGGTCCGAAGGTGAGGGTGTGACCAAAGCCTTTTTTGAGGGTGCGAGGAAGGGTCGGGGTCGACGTTCTTCCTTACGGCCCGTTGCGCTGGAGTCAGGTCTTTGACGTCTGAGTCTTCGGCATCAGAGGAGCCAGCACCTTCTTCGTCCTACTGGTGTTCCGGCATGTCGACTCCCTCCTCGTCCGGGATCGGAGCTGACGAGCGAGCCATTGTTCTTCGAGCTCGTCGGTCCCGAATCGTCTTTCTGGAGCAGAAAGAGGCACAATCGGAACAGTCTCTGGCCTCGTGCTCCGGTGAGAGGCAAAGATTGCACACCTCATATAGATCGGTGTGGAGAAACTTCGGTCCACATTGAGGACACTTCTTGAATGGCGTCCTTTCCATGAGCCAGAAAGTGAGGCCTAGTTAGGCCCGAAGGTGTTCGTCGACGACCGGAATCGAAGACTTCGAAGTGGTGAAGGATCGCGCCGATGGGGGACGCGATCGAAACAATACCGTCAAAATGGTGAGGATTGTGCGCCAAAGGAAACCGATTCCAGACTGGAGCGCAGGGAACACATCCAAGCCCGGTGGCGGAAAAAAACTATCTGGGGATGGAGCCGATGCCCATGCGCAATGTGGTCCTAAGGAGGAGTCACCTATCTCGTGACTTCCAAAGAACTTATCAGGACAAAAACATGCTGCAAACATCTGGGCCCAACACTAGGTGGCGATCTATGCACAGTGTGTAATCTGCAGCTCATATGCCTCGAACAAATGTTTTTAGATAAAAACAGGACCTCACAGATGAGAAATGGGAGGGTGTCACAGAGATTATTCGTAGTGATATTAGTGAGCTGCTGCATTGTTACAATATTTAAAACACACGTCACTATCCCTGAATACACATTTAGAATTTGGACCAGTGTGCCTGTGCACTGTCAGTGTCCTGGCCAAAGATGACATGAAAGAGGTGAAACTGGTGCATAAAAAATCAAAGCTTTTCAAAACAGGGGTCCGCAAAATACGTTTGGCCCCAGGGCCCCCCAAAACTTTTAAGATGTCCCTGTCCCCAGCGTTCCACACGAAGACCGAGATGGGTCATGGAAATTGGAAGCCCCTGATTCCATACATGCATCATGCCTCGAGCCGAAGACTTCGAAGATTCAACCTAAACACGTGTTCTTACCACTTGAGGTGAAAGAATTCTCGGCCTCCAACCTCAGAAAGCAACAACTGGACTAGTCTGTCCCCCAGGAGCCTGCACACCCTGCAGTCCCACGACTGGACTAGTCGGGCCTGCTCACCTGCAGTCCCACAACTGGACTAGTCTGTCCCTCAGGAACCTGCACACCCGCAGTCCCATGACTGGACTAGTCGGAACCCAAGGACCTGCTCGCCCGGCCCCGCAGTCCCACAACTGGACTAGTCTGTCCCCCAGGACCCTGCACACGCACAGTCCCACGACTGGACTAGTCGGGCCCCCCAGGAACCTGCTCACCTGAAGTCCCACAGCTGAACTAATCTGTCCCTCAGGAACCTGCACACCCGCAATCCCACGACTGGACTAGTCTGCCCCCCAGGGACCTGCTCACCTGCAGTCCAACAACGGGACTAGTCGGACCCCAAGGACCTGCTCGCCCCGCAGTCCCACGACTGGACTAATCTGTCCCCAGTCACCTGCTCACCCCGCAGTCCCACGACAGGACTAGTCTGCCCCCCATGGTTCTACTCACCCCACAGTCCCACCCAGCACCCACTCTCCCACACTCACGTTGTTGTCGAAGTTGCCCAGGCTGCAGTTGCACTCAGTGGCCCCGTAGAACTCAGCCACCTGGGGCACACAGAAGCGCGCCATAAACTCCCTCCAGATGGATGGGCGCAGCCCGTTGCCGAGTGCCATGCGCACCCGGTGCCGCCGCTCCACGTCCCGGTGCTGCTGGTTCAAGAGGTACCGACAAATCTCACCGATGTACTGGACAATCTGGGGAAGAAAAACACAGCATTACTGTGAGGGCAGGCTTATCTTATTCCTAACTGGGGGCGCCCTACACAGGAAGAGAATCCCTTATCCTGATGTAGAGCCTAACCTGGAGCCCCCTCTAACCTAAGAGGCACCCACAGTGAAGGCAGCTGGAAGGGACCGAACGAGGGAGGACCCGAGGCCTACAAGGAGGGACATGAGGCGGGAGGAACACAAAGAGAGGACCAGAGGACTACAAGGAGGGACCCAGTACCGCCCCCACAGGAAGAGTGGATGGCCCCTAACCTAGTGCAGCCCCCACCGGAAGAGTGTAGGACCCCTGACCCAGTGCAGCCCCCACAGGAAGAGAGAGCCTCTAGCCTCGTGCCCCCCACAACCTACCTGGAAGAGTGTGGTCCTGACAATGTGGCCTCTCTTTGGTGCAACCCCCCTAACCTGGCTATGCCCTCCTCCCTCAACCTCTAACTTGTTATGACCCCCTACCGTGATTTGACCTTTAACCTAGTAAGACATCCTAACTCAATGTAACACCAAGGGGTGTCTTCTGGACCAGGTGCGACCCCAGAGGATCTCAAGCACGGTGTGACTGGTAACCTGGTGATTCATGACACCCGCTGCGCCTGGGACTCCCCTAATCCTTGCAGTGCGAGCCCCAAGAGTGTGCACCCCAAACCAGGCAGGGCTCATCACACTGCGTGCCCCCCAATCTGGAAGGCCTTCATTCATCTCAGTCGCCCGTCACTCACCGCGCCCGGTTCGCTCCTCCCTCACCGAGCCCCGGGTCGCGACTCCCTCACCGAGCCCCGGGTCGCGACTCCCTCACCGAGCCCCGGGTCGCGACTCCCTCACCGAGCCCCGGGTCGCGACTCCCTCACCGAGCCCCGGGTCGCGACTCCCTCACCGAGCCCCGGGTCGCGACTCCCTCACCGAGCCCCGGGTCGCTCCTCGCTCACCGAGCCCCGGGTCGCTCCTCGCTCACCGAGCCCCGGGTCGCTCCTCGCTCACCGAGCCCCGGGTCGCTCCTCGCTCACTGAGCCTGGGTCGATCCTCGCTCACCGAGCCCCCAAGTCACTCCTCCCTCACCGAACCCTGGGTCGCTCCTCCCTCACCGAGCCCCAGGTCGCTCCTTGCCCCAGGCTGCGACTCCCTCACCGAGCCCCAGATCGCTCCTCGCTCACCGAGCCCTGGGTCTCTCCTCGCTCACCGAGCCCCGGGTCGCTCCTCGCTCACCGAGCCCCCAAGTCACTCCTCCCTCACCGAGCCCCGGGTCGCTCCTAGCCGCAGGCAGTAACTCCCTCACTGAGCCCCGGGTCCCTCCTCCCTCACCGAGCCCCAGGTCGCTCCTCCCCCACCGAGCCCCAGGTCGCTCCTCCCCCACCGAGCCCCAGGTCGCACATCGCTCACCGAGCCCCAGGTCGCACATCGCTCACCGAGCCCCAGGTCGCACATCGCTCACCGAGCCCCAGGTCGCACATCGCTCACCGAGCCCCAGGTCGCACATCGCTCACCGAGCCCCGGGTCGCTCATCGAGCCCCCAAGTCACTCCTCCCTCACCGAGCTCCCAAGTCACTCCTCCCTCACCGAGCCCCAGGTCGCTCCTAGCCCCAGGCCGCAACTCCCTCACCGAGCCCCGGGTCGCTCCTCGCTCACCGAGCCACAGGTCGCTCCTCGCTCACCGAGCCCCAGGTCGCTCCTCCCTCAGAGCCCCCAAGCTACTTCTCACTCACAGTGCACCAAGTCACTCCTCACTCACCGTGCACCAAGTCACTCCTCACTCACCATGTCTGGATTTGCTCACTTACCGTTCCCATAATAACACCTCACTCACGACCCCCTAGTCATTCCTTACTCAGTGTGCCAGAGCTCCTCACTCATTGTTATCGGAGTCGCCCCTCACTCACTGAACCCCAAATTGCGCCCCTCACCTACCGTACAGTTGTACTTGACACAGTCATCCCAGAAGCCGGAGGCAGAGAACTTCCTTCTAATGACCACCGTGAGTCCGTTCAGGAGGCACTGCCCAATGCCCACGATGTTACCTGAGGGCAGAGAGGAGAGAAGGTCAAGGCCGGGGAGGTGGCACACTCACCAATAAACAGACATGTCCAGATAAGAGAGCTTAACCAGTTGCGTGCGCGCGTCGGCCAACGGCTGTCGCAAGCACTACCTGGGTAGTGCTGTGCACGTCCGTTGGCCGACGCGGCCCCTCCCACTCAATAGAACTCGGGCACCGCGGCGGAATTTGCGCCGCGGTTAAGGAGCTAACAGCTTAGAGCTCCCAGAGGTGATTACTACAAAACCAAGCACTATCCTAGCAGCGTAAAGATAGAGAATATGGCTAGCTCACTGAGCAATGAAATTTAAGAGTGCAAAACAATACTCGGACCTTCACACAGCAACCACATCATGGGTGCGTCTCATGGTGCCACAGTAACAGGAGATACATGCCATGGATGTGCTCATGGTGCCCCAGTAACATGAGACAGACCCAGCACCCACACCGTGGGAGTTTTTCCACACCCAGCACCCACACCGTGGGGCATGTTTCCACACCCAGCACCAACGCCGTGGGGCGTGTTTCCACACCCAGCACCCACGCCGTGGGGTGTGTTTCCACACCCAGTACCCACGCCGTGGGGCGTGTTTTCACACCCAGCACCCACGCCGTGGGGCGTGTTTTCACACCCAGCACCCACGCCGTGGGGCGTGTTTCCACACCCAGCACCCACGCCGTGAGGAGTGTTTCCACACCCACGCCGTGGGGAGTGTTTCCACACCCAGTACCCACTCCGTGGGGAGTGTCACCACACCCAGCACCCACGCCGTGGGAATGTCTGTCTCCACACCCAGCACCCATGCCGTGGGAATGTCTCCACACCCAGCACCCACGCCGTGGGAATGTCTCCACACCCAGCACCCACGCCGTGGGAGTGTCTCCACACCCAGCACCCACGCCGTGGGAGTGTCTCCACACCCAGCACCCACTCCGTGGGAGTGTCTCCACACCCAGCACCCACTCCGTGGGAGTGTCACCACACCCAGCACCCACTCCGTGGGAATGTCTCCACACCCAGCACCCACGCCGTGGGAATGTCTCCACACCCAGCACCCACGCCGTGGGAATGTCTCCACACCCAGCACCCATGCCGTGGGAGTGTCTCCACACCCAGCACCCACGCCGTGGGAGTGTCTCCACACCCAGCACCCACCACAGTGAGCTTGCACCGGTTCCATAATCTTGCCTAGTTATTCTCTGTGATCATAATCCCGTAACACTCATATTAGAACCCTGTGCTTGACTACCTTACTTTGTGAAGCATTATATTTTGGTGTGGAATTAAAGTACTTCTCTTTTGCTAGAAAGAAAGGCAGTGGGCTGGGCCGCATTTATTGTCTGTTGCATAATTTTCTCAGTTCTAGATGCTACCCCTCGTATACCTCCGAGAAGGCTTGAACATCGCACCCTCGCTACTCTGCCACTCATGTGCGTAAAGGGTATACTTAACACAGAGTTTGCAGTGCTGGATTAGGTAAAACCCTGGGACATCAGGGGTAACAGGTCTCCTCCCCACCCACCCCCCTACATTCCCACAGATGCGGCCCAGTAACCCCTGCTTGCCCTGTGGACCCCAAACTGGGTCTGACATAGACATAGACAGGGTTACCAACTGCTCATTTTGAATAGCAACACATAAAATCTACCCCACACGTACACCCAGGAAACAAGTCAACATTCCAGACACTATATTTCAACTCTTGCTCAACTGGATTGAAACAAATAGCACAAAGCAGGCAGACTTGAGCAGAAATACAGACAGATTTGCATCTGCTACAAGAGTAGTATAGCAGAGACATCCTGTGACCCTCACAGGAACAGAAAAAGTGAAGGCCTTTTAGTGACCCATCCCAGCAGTTCACCACATACCCAAGCACCATCATTTTAGTGGATACTGTATTTTGTAAACCAAAACACTCAAAGCACAATCATCAGTCCCAACCTGTTGAGACTGAACAAGCCAAACTTGACACGCCATAGTGACAACATTCGTTCTACGCAGTGTTTCAAAAGACACCAAACCGGTCATAGCACTAGGAAACTGCGTATGCATCACCAGCCTCTTTCACTGCTTGTTCCAGACACATCCAGGAGAAACAAACCACCCTCAAGCCGTCCATTATGGTACAATTAAGCCTTTCGACCAGGCCATTTATTTCAGGGTGATACAATGATGGTACTCAATGCTCAAAGCTATTTCTATTAAAGAGCTACTCCATCCACTTAAATTGGAGCTGTCAACTATTATCCTTTAGAATAGACAGTGGGGAAAAAAATATTTTAGAAACCACTCACCATAAAATCACTGGCTTTCCATCTAGTTATCCAAGCTAACTGGGTGAGCCAAAGTTGCACACCCGAAGGAACACATGAAACCTCACCCAGGAGCTCTCGGGACTCAACATCACTTAGCGTGGTCTCGCCAACACTCACACTAAACCACAGTACCTGTCAATTTGGAAAGGAGCCTGCCTACCTACCCAATCGATAGAACGGCAAAAGCACCTCTGATATTAGGCTGTACTTACCCGCTGAGTGATACAGAGGGAGGCAGTCGTACACCACGTCATCAGACCTCATCCCAAATCCATAGTACACCAGAGCAGCCATGCGATAATACCTGCAGCCGAAGGGAGGAGAAGGAGTCAGCAAGAGTAGGGTGATAGAAGTAATAATTTAATGTAGGGAGAAGAGTGAAGGACTGAGACCGAAGAGAGAAAAGTGCTACTGTAAGAAAGAGCCAGAGAGGCAACAAGGAGACAAAGAGCCTGGGAAGGTAAAATGAGTGGACCCGCAAGAGATAGACCAGGGTGGTAGCCTTAGATAGAGAAGGTCAGAGAGGCAAAGATGAGGTAGGGAAGTGACAACTATAGACAGAAAGGGAGAGAGAGCTCAAGATGAGGTAGAGAAGAGTGTCAGCCTTAGACAGACAAGGTGAGTGAGTCCAAGATGAGGTAGAAATGACTGACAGCTGTAAATAGAGGGAGAGAGAGAGAGAGGTCACGATAAGGCAGATAAGAGTGACAGCCATAGACAGATGGAGAGATGTCACGATGAGGGTAGATAAGAGAGACAGTTGTAGAGAGAGAGGCCAAAATTAGGTGGGAAAGAGTTACAGATGAGAACGAGAAAAGAATCGATAGGAGTGACCGAACCCTCACCTTCACTCTTAAATACCACCTACACACACTCTTCCTTGCACCACGCGAGTTCTTTTAATCCCCAGCAGTGTTCTCCTTCACACCAACTCCACCGATGCACTCCTAAACCAGGCCCATGCATCGATGACCCCTTCCACCCTGTGCACAGCCCCCCTTCTTTCCACAACCCCCTGTCACATGCTCACCTGCTGTGCACCACTATGGCAGCTTTGGGCATCCCAGTTGTGCCGGAGGTGTAGATATAGAACAGCTTGTCTGCAAACAAAAGAAAAGTTTCAGTACATCTCACTCACAGTACAGAGACACTACACAAATCCCATCCCCTTGTGGTCTGTTATGTGGATGTACGGTGTCCTGTGTGCCCGACACAGCTCTGTACAGGGTCCTGTGTGCTTCACACAGCTCTGTACGGTGTCCTGCGTGCTTGACACAGCTCTGTATGTTGTCATGTGTGCCTGACACAGCTCTGTATGGAGCCCTGTGTGCTTGACACAGCTCTGTACGGTGCCCTGTGTACTTGACACAGCTCTGTACGGTGCCCTGTGTGCTTGACACAGCTCTGTACGGTGTCCTGTGTGCTTGACACAGCTCTGTACGGTGCCCTGTGTGCTTGACACAGCTCTGTACGGTGCCCTGTGTGCTTGACACAGCTCTGTACGGTGCCCTCTGTGCTTGACACAGCTCTGTACAGTGTCCTGTGTGCCTGACACAGCTCTGTACGGTGCCCTGTGTGCTTGACACAACTCTGTACGGTGTCCTGTGTGCTTGACACAACTCTGTACGGTGTCCTGTGTGCTTGACACAACTCTGTACGGTGTCCTGTGTGCTTGACACAACTCTGTACGGTGTCCTGTGTGCTTGACACAGCTCTGTACGGTGTCATGTGTGCCTGACAGCTCTGTATGGTGCCCAGTGTGCCTGACACAGCTCTGTATGGTGCCCAGTGTGCCTGACACAGCTCTGTATGGTGCCCTGTGTGCCTGACACAGCTCTGTATGGTGCCCTGTGTGCTTGACACAGCTCTGTACGGTGTTGTGTGCTTGACACAGCTCTGTACGGTGCCCTGTGTGCTTGACACAGCTCTGTATGGTGCCCTGTGTGCCTCACACAACTCTGTGCAGGCTCCTGTGTACCCTACACATCAGGGTAGTTTTGGGCACACCTTACAGAGCTCTGTACAGTGTACTGTGTGCCTCACACAGCTCTGTGCAGCCTCTGCCCACTTTTATTTATGGATAGATGGCGATTTGGTGTCGACTCCAGAAGTATTAACTCAGTAACCATTGACTCCGGAGCCATTGACCCCGGAAAAGGGGTACGATGAAATAAAATGTTTCTCTAGGATCACACAATTTGGACAAGCAGAGAAGCTGGTATTGATTCCAGGTTATCTAGTTTCACATTTTGAAATTCAGCCACCAGATCAATCAATCAATCATGGCATTTGTAAAGTGCACTACATTCCTGTGAGGGTCTCAAGGCACTGGGTGGGAGTCGGGGGGTAAGCGGCTACTGTTCGAAGAGCCAGGTCTTGAGAAGTCTTCTGAAGGTCAGCAGGTCCTGGGTCTGACGTAGGCGGATGGGGAGGGTGTTCCATGTCTTGGCGGCGAGGTGGGAGAATGATCTACCATCGGCGGTCATTCTTCGGATGCGGGGGACGGAGGCGAGGGCGCGTTCTGCGGAGCGGAGCTGGCGGGTGGGGGTGTAGAGGCCGAGCCGTCTGTGGAGGTATGTGGGTCCGGTGTTGTGAAGTGCTTTGTGTGCGTGGATGAGGAGTCTGAACGTGATCCTCTTGTTGACGGGGAGCCAGTGCAGGTCTCTCAGGTGGAGTGTGATGTGGCTGCGGCGAGGGATGTCGAGGATCAGCCGTGCTGAGGCATTATGGATGCGTTGGAGCCGTTTCAGGAGTTTGGCCGAGGCTCCTGCGTAGAGGGCATTTCCCTAGTCCAGTCTACTTCTGACAAGGGCCTGGGTGACCGTCCTTCTCGTTTCGGTGGGGATCCACTTGAAGATCCTGCAAAGCATGCGGAGGGTGTTGAAGCAGAAGGAGGAGATGGCGTTGACCTGCTTGGTCATGGATCGGGTAGAATCGAGGATGACCCCTAAGTTGCGTGCGTGGTCGGTGGGTGTTGGGGGTGTTCCTAGTGCAGCCGGCCACCAGGAGTCGTCCCAGGCCGAGGGGGTGGATCCGAGGATGAGGACCTCCGTCTTGTCCGAGTTCAGCTTCAGTCGGCTGTTCCTATCCTCATCCAGTCGTCGACAGCCTTCATTGCTTCGTGGAGGTTGGTTTTGGAGGTGTCGGAGTCCCTGGTGAGGGAGAGGATCAGCTGGGTGTCATCACCGTAGGAGATTATGTTGAGGTCGTGCAGTCGTGCGACATGGGCGAGTGGTGCCATGTAGACATTGAACGGCGTTGGGCTGAGGGATGAGCCCTGGGGTACGCCGCAGATGATCCCGGTGGCTTCTGAGCGGAAGGGGGGGAGGCGGACGCTCTGTGTTCTGCTGGAGAGGAAGAAGGAGATCCAGTCAAGGGCCTTCTCTTGGATTCCGGCGTCGTAGAGGCGTGTTCGTAGTGTGCGTTGGCAGACCGTATCGAATGCGGCTGGCAGGTCCTGGAGGATGAGGGTCGCGGTTTCTCCGTTGTCTAGCAGGGTCCTGATGTCATCAGTGGTAGCAATGAGGGTAGTTTCGGTGCTGTGGTTGCTGCGGAACCTGGACTGGGACGGGTTCAAGATGCTGTTCCTCGAGGAAGCTGGTCAGTTGTTTGTCGAAGGCCTTTTCGATGACCTTTGCCGGGAACAGGAGTAGGGGGATGGGTCGGAAGTTCTTGAGGTCCTTGGGGTCCGCCTTGGGTTTCTTGAGAAAGGCGTTGATCTCTGCGTGCTTCCAGCTCTCCGGGAAGGTCGCAGTCTCGAAGGAGATGTTGATGTCTCTATCGTCCTCTCTCTCCTGTTTACATCAAAGGTCATTGTTTTGTCTTTCATTCCAAGCAACAAAGAGAGAGCAGACCCAACTCGGAGCCACCAGACCCAACTCGGAGCCACCAGACCCAACTCGGAGCCACCAGACCCAACTCGGAGCCACCAGACCCAACTCGGAGCCACCAGACCCAACTCACGGCCACCAGATCCAACTCACGGCCACCAGATCCAACTCACGGCCACCAGATCCAACTCACGGCCACCAGATCCAACTCACGGCCACCAGACCCAACTCAGGGCCACCAGACCCAACTCAGGGCCACCGGACCCAACTCAGGGCCACCGGACCCAACTCAGGGCCACCGGACCCAACTCAGGGCCACCAGACCCAACTCAGGGCCACCAGACCCAACTCAGGGCCACCAGACCCAACTCAGGGCCGCCAGACCCAACTCAGGGCCGCCAGACCCAACTCAGGGCCGCCAGACCCAACTCAGGGCCGCCAGACCCAACTCAGGGCCGCCAGACCCAACTCAGGGCCGCCAGACCCAACTCAGGGCCGCCAGACCCAACTCAGGGCCGCCAGACCCAACTCAGGGCCACCAGACCCAACTCAGGGCCACCAGACCCAACTCAGGGCCACCAGACCCAACTAGCAAACCAAGAATGCATTCATTGGGCGGCTGTCAACCCCTCAAAGCTACGCCCCTGGAGCCATCTTAGGATCTTTTTGTTTTACACATTTCATTAGAATAAAACAGAACTCGCAACCAACTAGGATCCAACAGATCACCTAACCCCCGAGTGTTCGATTGCTCTTGAGAGCAGTGTAGAATCATGCGCTGCCGCCTCCCTGCACCTCCCAGAGTTCATTCTCCCCGTCCAGTACATAAAACTGTATAAGACCTGGGCGTTATAATGAGGGGCACAAGCTCTGTACAACAAGCAACAAGGGCCAACGGTGACGCGGGCTCACCCAGAGTCTGAACATACCCTCAGAGAGGGCCCAGGGGTGGGCGGAGGTGGTTCAGCATAAACTCAGCCGGGTCACTGCACATAGACATGTCCTTCAAGTATCCTTTGAAACCCGGGGTGCCCGATCTCCCCCATGTCAGGGTGACCCGTCTCTGACCCAAGAGGGATGCATCACCTACAGTCTCCTACAAGGTGCTCCCTCGTGTCAGAACTCACCGAGCCCCAAAGTCACTCCTCACTCACCATGTCTGGGTTTACTCAATTATTGTTCCCTTAATAACACCTCTCACTCATGACCCCCTAGGGAGGGGGAACTGTCTGCTGCGGGATGGGACGGGGGACTGTCTGCTGGAGGGAGGGGACGGGGGACTGTCTGCTGGCGGGAGGGGACGGGGTACTGTCTGCTGGAGGGAGGGGACGGGGGACTGTCTGCTGGAGGGAGGGGACGGGGGACTGTCTGCTGGAGGGAGGGGACGGGGGACTGTCTGCTGGAGGGAGGGGACGGGGGACTGTCTGCTGGAGGGAGGGGACGGGGGACTGTCTGCTGGAGGGAGGGGACGGGGGACTGTCTGCTGGAGGGAGGGGACGGGGGACTGTGGGGACGGGGGACTGTCTGCTGGAGGGAGGGGACGGGGGACTGTCTGCTGGAGGGAGGGGACGGGAGACTGTCTGCTGGAGGGAGGGGACGGGAGACTGTCTGCTGGCGGGAGGGGAGGGGTACTGTCTGCTGGCGGGAGGGGTACTGTTCGCTGGCGGGAGGGGAGGGGTACTGACGCCACCTCCATCTGCGCCCTGTGCCACTTAGGAGCGGACGAGGCTGTCAGAGAGAAGAGATGTTTGCCTGTTGAGGAGCTGTGCGATGAATCTGCAATCCCAGCCGGACACAACTGCCTGCAAACCACAACCAAACACCACATGCAATGCTTATGGCCTCACAAGATTTATACCAATATAAAATAACACTTAAAAGCACATTAAACAACAACACATACTCAAACAAACAAAATATGTCTTAGGGTCTTGTTTCCCAAACTGGTGGGCCACAAAAGTCCAAGCAATAGACAAAGGTGCCTTTATAATCTGTGTTTATCGGTCTCCTTTGCTGCACTTCAGACAGAGGTCACATATCAGGCTATGTCTTCTGATGAAGTGCTGCTTATTTTTTTAACATGTGGATTGGGGTTGACACGCGCCTCTCACTTTGCAGTCAGAGAAAGTAAAGTGGATTATGTGAGAATCTTGCTGGGTGCAGGGAGTGTGAAAGGAAAGGCCGTGGGACGTCATTCTACACACAACGAAATGTAAATACCGGTTAGTGAACTGTTCACATTCAGCAGCGATGAAAGCAAAAATGAAGCTTTTTTTGTAATTCTGAAGTGTGCTGGAAACAAAGATTTTAACAGGATCCAAACAAATCAAGACACTTTACCTGCTGATGCGCAAATGACAAATATTCACTGAAACTGGATTTCCACACTTAATAATTTGAGTGCAATATAGTTGTATCAGTATACCGTAGGTCTCTGCACATGTAGTAGCCATTTCAATGGAAAAGGTGTCAATCAATCACTACTTCTATATTGCGGTTTATCACCTGTGAGGGTGTCGAGGCGCTGGGTGTCGAGGCGCTGGGTGTCGAGGCGCTGGGTGTCGAGGCGCTGGGTGTCGAGGCGCTGGGTGTCGAGGCGCTGGGTGTCGAGGCGCTGGGTGTCGAGGCGCTGGGTGTCGAGGCGCTGGGTGTCAAGGCGCTGGGTGTCGAGGCGCTGGGTGTCGAGGCGCTGGGTGTCGAGGCGCTGGGTGTCAGTCGAAGAGACATGTCTCGAGTCCCTTCCTGAAGTCTGTCAACGAGGGTGATGTTTGGAGGTGGAGAGAGAGGGCGTTCCAGGCTTTGGCGGCGAAGAGGGGGAAGGATCGTCCTCCGATGCGCCAGCTGCTGATGCGCAGCGTCTGTGAGAGGGCGCGGTGAGAGGAGCGGAGGTTTCTGGATTGTTTGTTGAAGTTCCGGCTGTGGTTCATTGCCATAGTCCAGGCGGCTGGTGAGGACGGCCTGCGTCGCCGTTTTCCTGGTGGTGATGGGAAGCAATTTAAAAGATTGCGTGGAGCATGCAGAAAGTGTGGAAGCATGCTGAGGAGACGGCGTTGACCTGCCGTTTCATGGAGAGTTCACGGTCCAGGATGGTGCTGAGGTTACATGCGTGGTCTTTTGGAGTGGGGGGTAGGTCTGTGTTCCACTGGCCACCAGGAGTCGTTCCAGAGGGAGGAATGGGTGTTGAAAATCAGCACTTTGATCTTGTTTGTGTTGCGCTTAAGGCAGTTGTCTTTCATCCAGGCTGAGACGTTCTTCATGCAGTTCTGGAAGTTGGTTTTCTTCGTCGTGGGGTCCGCCGAGAGAGGATGAGCTGCGTGTCTTTAGTGTAGGAAATGATGTTGATGTCGTGGGTTCTGATGATGTCTGCTAGCGGCGTCATGTAGATGTTGAAGATTGGGGCTGAGGGATGAACCTTGCGGGGCGCTGCAGATGGTGTTCTTGGCTTGTAAGGTGAAGGGTGGGAGACAGATTGTCTGGGTGCCATGAGGAATGATGCCATCCTTCTCACGGCATCCTCTTTGATTCCGATCTGGTGCAGTCGGATGATGAGAGTGCGGTGGGAGATGGTATCGAAGGCTGCAGAGAAGTCGAGAAGGATCAGGGTGGCCGATTCACCTTTGTGAAGTACGACGCGGATGCCATTGTTAGCACTGATCACAGTGACTCGGTATTGTAGTTGGCTCTGAATCCTGATCGGGAGGGATCTAGCAGGTTGCCTGTAAATGACAGTACGCTACCACACCACGCTTTAGTTACATTCAATATCGCCCGCTTCATCTAAGTGGGTCACGAAACATTTTCGTTCTAATAGTTGGGTCGTGGTTCATAAATGTTTGGGACGCACTGCCTTAGTGCCTTCATGGCTTTGTACGTGGAAACAACTCTCACTAGTCACAAGGCGTCTTCGATGCGATTTGACATCACTGAACAGATGGAACACGTCCAGTCTGGTTTTGGATAACATATGCATAAAACATACACACAGATGCGCAAATTGTAATGTGCTATTTATAACCATTGTTGACGGAGGGGAAGAGGTGTCACGACTAGCGAGAGACTTTGCCTCTTGTGAGTCATGGCCGCTCCCAAACTGAATAGTAAAAAAGGTTAGTGCACCCTTCAAATCTGTGCATATATAAGATATACACACACGTTTAATTATGACCATGGTGTCACTGTAAATATCTACATATTGTGTATATCTAGAGGAAATGCTGTCTCACTGGGTTCAGGTCCTGGCCTCCCCCTGACACGGTGTCCAATGTGTTGCCTTCTGGGGCTCTCCCCTGTGTCACTGGGTTCAAACATAAACCACTGTGTGTCCCCCCCCCCCGGGTGTGGCATCCCACATTCACTCAACAACAAACACAAACCATCTGATTGAGGCGTCTACTCTTGCACCAAGTGATAAAGTATGTTCAGCACACCTGGTAGTAGGAGAAATACGCAAACTAAATACATAAACACATCTGTGTACCTCATGGATCTGAGGGTACCCGGTTCACCGCAGGGTGCTCTAGACATTCTGTGTACCTCAGCGAGTCTATTATTTGCCCGGTGTACCTCAAGAAGCCTTTTATGTGCCCTGTGTACTACAACAAGCATTTTATGTGCCCGGTGTACCTCAAGAAGCCTTTTATGTGCCCGGTGTACCTCAACAAGCCTTTTACGTGCCCGGTGTACCTCAACGAGCCTTTTACGTGCCCGGTGTACCTCAACGAGCCTGTTATGTGCCCTGTGTACCTCAACAAGCCTTTTATGTGCCCTGTGTACCTCAACGAGCCTTTTAGGTGCCCTGTGTACCTCTTGAGCTCTGTACATGTCACATTTGTGTTCCAAGTGGCACTTCTGACGTTGCCTTTCGTGGATTTCACTTCAGCATAAGCACAAACGTTGTATCCTGTTTATTCTGCAGTGCATTCTTCCCTAGTGCTGTGCTGCTTGCTGCTCAGCCAGTGTGTGAGGTCATTAGACTGCTGAGAGAGTTTGTGATTGGATGAGTGCGGAGTGTGTTTGTGATTGGGTGAGTGCGGAGAGTGTTTGTGATTGGGTGAATGCCAGAGTGTTTGTGATTGGATGAGTGCGGAGTGTGTTTGTGATTGGATGAGTGCAGAGAGTGTTTGTGATTGGATGAGTGCGGAGAGTGTTTGTGATTGGATGAGTGCGGAGAGTGTGATTGGATGAATGCGGAGAGTGTTTGTGATTGGATGAGTGCGGAGAGTGTTTGTGATTGGATGAATGCGGAGAGTGTTTGTGATTGGATGAGTGCGGAGAGTGTTTGTGATTGGATGAGTGCGGAGAGTGTTTCTGATTGGATGAGTGCAGAGAGTGTTTCTGATTGGATGAGTGCGGAGAGTGTTTCTGATTGGATGAGTGCAGAGAGTGTTTGTGATTGGATGAATGCGGAGAGTGTTTGTGATTGGATGAGTGCGGAGTGTGTTTGTGATTTGGTGAATGCCAGAGTGTTTGTGATTGGATGAGTGCGGAGTGTGTTTGTGATTGGATGAGTGCGGAGAGTGTTTGTGATTGGATGAGTGCGGAGAGTGTTTGTGATTGGATGAGTGCGGAGAGTGTTTGTGATTGGATGAATGCGGAGAGTGTTTGTGATTGGATGAGTGCGGAGAGTGTTTGTGATTGGATGAGTGCGGAGAGTGTTTCTGATTGGATGAGTGCAGAGAGTGTTTCTGATTGGATGAGTGCGGAGAGTGTTTCTATTACCATCTTACCAGTCACCTGTAACTGACTGTAACTGAGTCTTAATAAACCTCTTCTTATAACTTACACTACTGGCTCCTGGATTACCTGGCTGCGAGTACTTTACCTAGTTTACAACAATAACATAACGTGTAGGTTCACCCAAGAGTATCTTGCTGCCGAATAATGGTACTCATTTTATCGACCTCAGAAGGATGAAAGGCTGAGTGGACCCGCACATACTCTCACCTGAGAATCCCTTGTTGGACGGGGTAGGAGGGTGCCTGGACGCGCTCTGCAGCAATGGATTCAGACACTCTGTGCCAGGGGGCAGGGACGCCTGACCACAATCGCCGGAGCAGAAGAGCCGGACAGACTTCCCAATCATCGGATGAACGTCGTTCATGGCTGTGGAGAGAGGACAGTGTGAGACGTCTTACTTAAACTCCACCTCTACTTACCCCGTGAGCGTGTGACCCGAGGAGATCTTATTGTGGGCCTGTAAAATGCTGCAGCACGAGGCACTTGAACGCCTCAATAAAGAACCACCTACACGAATGAATATAATATCCAACTTGATTTCTTATATCAAATCTCATAATGTACTAGATCCTCCTTAGGTCCGTCATGCTCAAAGCCTGGAATTCAATGTCCCTGACGCAGCCTATTGTCTATACTTCTGGAGATGACCATCTACTCTAAACGCTTAACAATGCAGCTGTGTTCATGATGGAGCAGTCACCGTCATGAAGACCATACCTGTGAGCGTTACATGTACTGATGCAGTCTCAAGAGCTGAAACGTGTTGGTGCTCAGCTTCAAAGACCACACAAGCAGAAATTTGACTTTAAAGACCTGATATTGACTTGAAAGACCAACCTACCATCGTGGACTCAGCGAAATCTTTAGGCATAACACTTGACGCCAATCTCAACATGCAACAACATATCAGCAAGGCAACTAAGGGAGCTAATTTCCAAATCAATACCTTCAGGAAACTTAAACCCTTCCTCCCAGCCAAGGACTTCCAAACTGCAGTACAAGCACTAGTCATTCCTCGCATAGACTACGGAAGCGTCGCCCTCTGCGGACTCCCCCTATCTTCAACTGCACCCCTGAGAGCCTCTTTGAACGCTGCAGCAAGACTCATCACTGGATCAAAAAAACACTCGCATATTTCCCCTGACCTAAAATCCTTGAACTGGCTACCTTTTGAAGCCAGAATACATCTGAAAATTGCCTGCATGACGCACAGAGCTGTACACCACAACCCACCCAGCTACCTCACTCAGAAGCTGACAATATCTGGTGGCGCAAGAACCACTAGAAGTACAAAGAATCTTCTTCTGAAACCTCGTAGATTCCGGAAGGAAAAAACATATAAACGCTCCTTTTCATGAATGGCACCCAGGATCTGGAATTCACTCCCTCCAGAAACCAGGCTTATCTCCTCCCCTGCATTTTTTAAGAAAGAAGTAAAAGCTATCCTCATGACTAAATTCACCTGAACTTTTACTTTGGATCCATTTGAGACTCTGCACCTATTTGTACTATTTGTTTATCTGATTGACTATGCTCCCCCATGTACCTACCCTATTTTGCTACTCATTTATTACCTACAACTATTCTGTGCTCAAAAGTCTGTTAATCACTCTCTTGTTTTCCTACCCCTTGTTTTTTTTCCATAAAGCGCTCTGATATCTGCAAAGATCTTGTTCACGCTATATAAAACTTTCAAAATAAAATAAATAAATAAAGACACTGGATATGACGAACCAAACGAAAACACACAGGACATGATGACACCAAGGGATTACACATTGGACATGACAAACCAAATGAGTACACACTGGACGGGACGAAGCAAAGGATTGCACACTGGACGGGACGAAGCAAAGGATGACACACTGGACGGGACGAAGCAAAGGATTGCACACTGGACGGGACGAAGCAAAGGATGACACACTGGACGGGACGAAGCAAAGGATGACACACTGGACACGACGAAGCAAAGGATTACACACTGGACGAGACGAAGCAAAGGAATACACACTGGATATGAGGAAGCAAAGGATTACACACTGGACGAGACGAAGCAAAGGAATACACACTGGACATGAGGAAGCAAAGGATTACACACTGGACATGACGAAGCAAATGATTACACACTGGACACGACAAAGCAAAGGATTGCACACTGGACAAGATGAAGCAAAGGATTACACACTGGACGAGACGAAGCAAAGGATTACACACTGGACGAGACGAAGCAAAGGATTACACACTGGACGAGACGAAGCAAAGGATTACACACTGGATGCGACGAAGCAAAGGATTACACACTGGATGCGACGAAGCAAAGGATTACACACTGGACGTTACAAAGCAAAGGATGACACACTGGACGTGATGAAGCAACGGATTACATACTGGATGCGACAAAGCAAGGATTACACACTGGACAAGATGAAGCAAAGGATTACACATTGGACGCGACAAAGCAAAGGATGACACACTGGACGCGACAAAGCAAAGGATGACACACTGGACATGACAAAGCAAAGGATTACACACTGGACACGACAAAGCAATGATTACACACTGGACAAGATGAAGCAAAGGATTACACACTGGATGTGACAAAGCAACACACTGGATGTGACAAAGCAAAGGATGACACACTGGACGCGACAAATCAAAGGATTGGACGCGACAAAGCAAAGGATGACACACTGGACGAGACAAAGCAATGATTATACACTGGACAAGATGAAGCAATGGATTACACACTGGACGCGACAAAGCAAAGGATGACACACTGGACGCGACAAAGCAAAGGATTGGACACGAAAAAGCAAATGATGACACACTGGACGAGCAGAAGCAAAGGATGACACACTGGACGCAACAAAGCAAAGGATTACACACTGGACGTTACGAAGCAAAGGATTACATACTGGATGTGACGAAGCAAAGGATTACACACTGGACATGACGAAGCAAAGGATTACACACTGGACATGACAAAGCAAAGGATTACACACTGGACGCAACAAAGCAAAGGATTACATACTGGACGCGACAAAGCAATGATTACACACTGGACAAGATGAAGCAAAGGATTACACATTGGACGCGACAAAGCAAAGGATGACAAACTGGACGCGACAAAGCAAAGGATGACACACTGGACGTGGCGAAGCAAAGGGTTACACACTGGGCGTGACGAAGCAAAGGGTTACACACTGGACATGACAAAGCAAAGGATGAGACACTGGACGCGACAAAGCAATGATTATACACTGGACAAGATGAAGCAATGGATTACACACTGGGCGTGACAAAGCAAAGGATTACACACTGGGTGTGACAAAGCAAAGGATTACACACTGGGTGTGACAAAGCAAAGGATTACACACTGGACGCGATAAAGCAAAGGATTACACACTGGACATGACAAAGCAAAGGATGAGACACTGGACGCGACAAAGCAATGATTATACACTGGACAAGATGAAGCAATGGATTACACACTGGACGCGACAAAGCAAAGGATGACACACTGGACGCGACAAAGCAAAGGATTGGACACGAAAAAGCAAAGGATGACACACTGGACGAGCAGAAGCAAAGGATGACACACTAGACGCAACAAAGCAAAGGATTACACACTGGACGTTACGAAGCAAAGGATTACATACTGGATGTGACGAAGCAAAGGATTACACACTGGACATGACGAAGCAAAGGATTACACACTGGATATGACAAAGCAAAGGATTACACACTGGACGCAACAAAGCAAAGGATTACATACTGGACGCGACAAAGCAATGATTACACACTGGACAAGATGAAGCAAAGGATTACACATTGGACGCGACAAAGCAAAGGATGACAAACTGGACGCGACAAAACAAAGGATGACACACTGGACGTGGCGAAGCAAAGGGTTACACACTGGGCGTGACGAAGCAAAGGGTTACACACTGGACATGACAAAGCAAAGGATGAGACACTGGACGCGACAAAGCAATGATTATACACTGGACAAGATGAAGCAATGGATTACACACTGGGCGTGACAAAGCAAAGGATTACACACTGGATGTGACAAAGCAAAGGATGACACACTGGACGCGACAAAGCAAAGGATTGGACGCGACAAAGCAAAGGATGACACACTGGACGAGACGAAGCAAAGGATTACACACTGGATATGAGGTAGCAAAGGATTACACACTGGACCCAACGAAGCAAAGGATTACACACAGGACACAACGAAGCAAAGGATTACATACAGGACACAACAAACCAAAGGATTGCACACTGTAAAAGACGAAGCAAAGGATTACACACTGGATGAGACAAAGAAAAGGATTACACAATGGACACAACGAAGCAAAGGATTACACACTGGGCGTGACAAAGCAAAGGATTGCACACTGGAAAAGACGAAGCAAAGGATTACACACTGGATGAGACAAAGCAAAGGATTACACAATGGACACAACGAAGCAAAGGATTACACATTGGACGCGACAAAGCAAAGGATTGCACACTGGAAAAGACGAAGCAAAGGATTACACACTGGATGAGACAAAGCAAAGGATTACACAATGGACACAACGAAGCAAAGGATTACACATTGGACGCGACAAAGCAAAGGATGACACACTGGATGAGACAAAGCAAAGGATTGCACACTGGACAAGACGAAGCAAAGGATTACATACTGGACGCGACATAGCAAAGGATTACGCACTGGACGTGACAAAGCAATGATTACACACTGGACAAGATGAAGCAAAGGATTACACACTGGACATGACGAAGCAAAGGATTACACACTGGACGCAACAAAGCAAAGGATTACACAATGGACGTAAGAAAGCAAAAGATGACACACTGGATATGACACCCAAACACCACCATCTTGAACACAGCAGTGCCTTGAATTGGGAATACTGCAAAGGCCTTAGACAGGGAGTAACCACCTTGTGCCATCCCTGCCCCAAACACCAACTCCTTGAGCCTGGAGATGCTGAAGGGGCCTGAGACAGGGAGGACCAACCTTGTGCCATCTCTGCCCCACACAGCAGTGCCTTCACTTGGGCGTACTAAAAAGACCTGAAACAGGAAGTACCCACCTTGCGCCATCTCTGCCCCGAACACGACCGCCTTGGAGTTGGAGATGCTGAAGCAGTGCTGCAAGGCATCCAGCCGCAGGTTGAAGTTGATCAGCGCCGCCTCTACGCCAATCTTGGCCATCCCCAGCCAGAAGCCGACATACTCATTACGGTTTTCCATGAAGAGGGACACCACGTCGCCCTCCCGGAAGCCCTGCTCATACAGATAGTTGGCCACCGCGTTGGAGAACTCGTCCAGCTGGCGGAAGGTCCAGATGGTGTCTGTGCCTTGGAAGACCAGAGCCGGCTTGTCCGGGTGCTTCTGGACGCACTGGCTGAAGATCTTCGGGATGGTGTTTCGCTCCCTCACGTGGTGGTTGACGCTCATCTTCACGGTCAGGAGAGTTCTCGCAGCCCTGAGGAGCAAGCATACACCGGGTCAAGCACTTGTGAGCAGAGACAGAGGGCACAGGTACGACCCAAGGCAGGGTCTGCTCCATAGATTAAAGGCAGTGTTTAGCTCATTACATTGGTTTACTGTAAGACTCACCCCATACAGGTTAGGGCTCTCCTCATACATGTTAGGGCACTCCTCATACATGTTAGGGCACTCCTCATACATGTTAGGGCTCCCCCCATACAGGTTAGGGCTCTCCTCATACATGTTAGGGCTCCTCTCATACATGTTAGGGCTCCTCTCATACATGTTAGGGCTCTCCTCATACATGTTAGGGCTCTCCTCATACATGTTAGGGCTTCCCTCAAACATGTTAGGGCTCCTCTCATACATGTTAGGGCTCCTCTCATACAGGTTAGGGCTCCTCTCATACATGTTAGGGGTCTCCTCATACATGTTAGGGCTCCTCTCATACAGGTTAGGGCTCCTCTCATACAGGTTAGGGCTCTCCTCACAGGTTAGGGCTCTCCTCACACAGGTTAGGGCTCCTCTCATACAGGTCAGGGCTCTCCCCATACAGGTCAGGGCTCTCCCCATACAGGTTAGGGCTCCCCTCATACAGGTTAGGGCTCTCCTCACACATGTTAGGGCTCCCCTCACACATGTTAGGGCTCTCCTCACACATGTTAGGGCTCTCCTCACACATGTTAGGGCTCTCCTCACACATGTTAGGGCTCCCCTCACACATGTTAGGGCTCCCCTCACACAGGTTAGGGCTCTCCTCATACAGGTTAGGGCTCTCCTCATACAGGTTAGGGCTCTCCTCATACAGGTTAGGGCTCTCCCCATACAGGTTAGGGCTCTCCTCATACAGGTTAGGGCTCTCCCCATACAGGTTAGGGCTCTCCCCATACAGGTTAGGGCTCTCCTCATACAGGTTAGGGCTCTCCCCATACAGGTTAGGGCTCTCCCCATACAGGTTAGGGCTCTCCTCATACAGGTTAGGGCTCTCCTCATACATGTTAGGGCTCCTCTCATACATGTTAGGGCTCCCCTCATACATGTCAGGGCTCTCCTCATACATGTTAGGGCTCTCCTCATACATGTTAGGGCTTCCCTCAAACATGTTAGGGCTCCTCTCATACATGTTAGGGCTCCTCTCATACAGGTTAGGGCTCCTCTCATACATGTTAGGGGTCTCCTCATACATGTTAGGGCTCCTCTCATACAGGTTAGGGCTCCTCTCATACAGGTTAGGGCTCTCCTCACAGGTTAGGGCTCTCCTCACACAGGTTAGGGCTCCTCTCATACAGGTCAGGGCTCTCCCCATACAGGTCAGGGCTCTCCCCATACAGGTTAGGGCTCCCCTCATACAGGTTAGGGCTCTCCTCACACATGTTAGGGCTCCCCTCACACATGTTAGGGCTCTCCTCACACATGTTAGGGCTCTCCTCACACATGTTAGGGCTCTCCTCACACATGTTAGGGCTCCCCTCACACATGTTAGGGCTCCCCTCACACAGGTTAGGGCTCTCCTCATACAGGTTAGGGCTCTCCTCATACAGGTTAGGGCTCTCCTCATACAGGTTAGGGCTCTCCCCATACAGGTTAGGGCTCTCCTCATACAGGTTAGGGCTCTCCCCATACAGGTTAGGGCTCTCCCCATACAGGTTAGGGCTCTCCTCATACAGGTTAGGGCTCTCCCCATACAGGTTAGGGCTCTCCCCATACAGGTTAGGGCTCTCCTCATACAGGTTAGGGCTCTCCTCATACATGTTAGGGCTCCCCTCATACATGTTAGGGCTCCCCTCATACATGTCAGGGCTCTCCTCATACAGGTCAGGGCTCTCCTCATACATGTTAGGGCTCTCCTCACACATGTTAGGGCTCCCCTCATACATGTTAGGGCTCTCCTCATACATGTTAGGGCTCTCCTCACACGTTAGGGCTCCCCTCATACGTTAGGGCTCTCCTCACACATGTTAGGGCTCTCCTCACACATGTTAGGGCTCTCCTCACACAGGTCAGGGCTCTCCTCACACATGTTAGGGCTCCCCTCACACATGTTAGGGCTCTCCTCACACATGTTAGGGTTCTCCTCACACAGGTTAGGGCTCCCCTCACACAGGTTAGGGCTCTCCTCACACAGGTTAGGGCTCTCCTCATACAGGTTAGGGCTCTCCTCACACATGTTAGGGCTCTCCTCACACATGTTAGGGCTCTCCTCACACATGTTAGGGCTCTCCTCACACATGTTAGGGCTCTCCTCACACATGTTAGGGCTCTCCTCACACATGTTAGGGCTCTCCTCACACATGTTAGGGCTCTCCTCACACATGTTAGGGCTCTCCTCACACATGTTAGGGCTCTCCTCACACATGTTAGGGCTCCCCTCACACATGTTAGGGCTCTCCTCACACATGTTAGGGTTCTCCTCACACAGGTTAGGGCTCCCCTCACACAGGTTAGGGCTCTCCTCACACAGGTTAGGGCTCTCCTCACACAGGTTAGGGCTCCTCTCGTACAGGTTAGGGCTCTCCTCGTACAGGTTAGGGCTCTCCTCGTACAGGTTAGGGCTCCCCTCGTACAGGTTAGGGCTCTCCTCATACATGTTAGGGCTCCCCTCATACATGTTAGGGCTCCCCTCATACAGGTTAGGGCTCTCCTCATACAGGTTAGGGGTCTCCTCATACAGGTTAGGGCTCTCCTCACACATGTTAGGGCTCTCCTCACACATGTTAGGGCTCTCCTCACACATGTTAGGGCTCTCCTCACACATGTTAGGGCTCTCCTCACACATGTTAGGGCTCCCCTCACACATGTTAGGGCTCCCCTCACACATGTTAGGGCTCTCCTCACACATGTTAGGGCTCTCCTCACACATGTTAGGGCTCTCCTCGTACATGTTAGGGCTCTCCTCGTACATGTTAGGGCTCTCCCCGTACAGGTTAGGGCTCTCCTCGTACAGGTTAGGGCTCCTCTCGTACAGGTTAGGGCTCCCCTCATACAGGTTAGGGCTCCCCTCATACAGGTTAGGGCTCCCCTCATACAGGTTAGGGCTCCCCTCATACAGGTTAGGGCTCCTCTCATACAGGTTAGGGCTCCCCTCATACATGTTAGGGCTCCCCTCATACATGTTAGGGCTCCCCTCATACATGTTAGGGCTCCCCTCATACATGTTAGGGCTCCCCTCATACATGTTAGGGCTCCCCTCATACATGTTAGGGCTCCCCTCACACATGTTAGGGCTCCCCTCACACATGTTAGGGCTCCCCTCACACATGTTAGGGCTCCCCTCACACATGTTAGGGCTCTCCTCACACATGTTAGGGCTCTCCTCACACATGTTAGGGCTCTCCTCACACATGTTAGGGCTCTCCTCACACATGTTAGGGCTCTCCTCACACATGTTAGGGCTCCCCTCACACATGTTAGGGCTCCCCTCACACATGTTAGGGCTCCCCTCACACATGTTAGGGCTCCCCTCATACATGTTAGGGCTCCCCTCATACATGTTAGGGCTCCCCTCATACATGTTAGGGCTCCCCTCATACATGTTAGGGCTCCCTTCATACATGTTAGGGCTCTCCTCATACATGTTAGGGCTCCCCTCATAATGGTTCTAGCACAGATGTAAAGCCCATAGATGAAACCAGCTTGACTTTCACAGTAAAGTACACAAACCACTTCTAACATAAAGCATGAAAACACTGGCTAATCACCTCACACAACCAAACAACAACAAATTAACATTCACAGCCTGCACTCCTAGATCAGCATGAAATGGTGGCGACATTAAGAATGTGCCACGGAGCCCTAATAATGTTACAAAGCATTACACAAATGTCAGTCGCCTAAGAACCAAACGCCAACAAACAACCGCCGGCACTCTCAACCAGACGCCAGCACGCTCAACCAAACGCCAACAACCAACCAAAAGCAAGGTTTGTCCGTGTAAACAGCACGTCCACACATGCATTCGTACACACTGAAGGTTTGTCCGTGTAAACAGCACGTCCACACATGCATTCGTACACACTGAAGGTTTGTCCGTGTAAACAGCACGTCCACACATGCATTCGTACACACTGAAGGTTTGTCCGTGTAAACAGCACGTCCACACATGCATTCATACACACTGAAGGTTTGTCCGTGTAAACAGCACGTCCACACATGCATTCATACACACTGAAGGTCTGTCCGTGTAAACAGCACGTCCACACATGCATTCATACACACTGAAGGTTTGTCCGTGTAAACAGCACGTCCACACATGCATTCATACACACTGAAGGTTTGTCCGTGTAAACAGCACGTCCACACATGCATTCGTACACACTGAAGGTTTGTCCTTCTAAACAGCACGTCCACACATGCATTCGTACACACTGAAGGTTTGTGCTTGTAAACAGCACATCCACACATGCATTCATATACACTGAAGGTTTCTCTGTGTAAACAGCACGTCCACACATGCATTCATATACACTAAAGGTTTGTCCGTGTAAACAGCACGTCCACACATGCATTCATATACACTGAAGGTTTCTCTGTGTAAACAGCACGTCCACACATGCATTCATATACACTGAAGGTTGGTCCATGTAAACAGCACGTCCACACATGCATTCATACACACTGAAGGTTGGTCCATGTAAACAGCACGTCCACACATGCATTCATACACACTGAAGGTTGGTCCGTGTAAACAGCACGTCCACCCATGCATTCATACACACTGAAGGTTTGTCCGTGTAAACAGCACGTCCACACATGCATTCGTACACACTGAAGGTTTGTCCGTGTAAACAGCACGTCCACACATGCATTCATACACACTGAAGGTTGGTCCATGTAAACAGCACGTCCACCCATGCATTCATACACACTGAAGGTTTGTCCGTGTAAACAGCACGTCCACACATGCATTCATACACACTGAAGGTTGGTCCATGTAAACAGCACGTCCACCCATGCATTCGTACACACTGAAGGTTTGTGCTTGTAAACAGCACGTCCACACATGCATTCATACACACTGAAGGTTTCTCTGTGTAAACAGCACGTCCACACATGCATTCATATATACTGAAGGTTTGTCCGTGTAAACAGCACGTCCACACATGCATTCGTACACACTGAAGGTTTGTCCGTTTAAACAGCACGTCCACACATGCATTCATACACACTGAAGGTTGGTCCTTGTAAACAGCACGTCCACACATGCATTCATACACACTGAAGGTTTGTGCTTGTAAACAGCACGTCCACACATGCATTCATACACACTGAAGGTTTGTGCTTGCAAACAGCACGTCCACACATGCATTCATACACACTGAAGGTTGGTCCGTGTAAACAGCACGTCCACACATGCATTCATACACACTGAAGGTTTGTGCTTATAAACAGCACGTCCACACATGCATTCACACACACTGAAGGTTGGTCCGTGTAAACAGCACGTCCACACATGCATTCATACACACTGAAGGTTCGCACATGTAAACAGCACATCCACACATGCAGTCATACACACTGAAGGTTTGTCCGTGTAAACAGCACGTCCACAGATGCTTTCATACACACTGAAGGTTGGTCCGTGTAAACAGCACGTCAACACATGCAATCGTACACACTGAAGGTTGGTCCGTGTAAACAGCTCGTCCACACATGCAATCGTACACACTGAAGGTTGGTCCGTGTAAACAGCACGCCCACACATGCATTCATACACACTGAAGGTTTGTATGTGTAAACAACACGTCCACACATGCATTCGTACACACTGAAGGTTTGTCCGTGTAAACAGCACGTCCACACATTCATTCGTACACACTGAAGGTTTGTCCGTGTAAACAGCACGTCCACAGATGCATTCGTACACAGTGAAGGTTTGTTCGTGTAAACAGCACGTCCACAGATGCAATCGTACACACTGAAGGTTTGTCCGTGTAAACAGCACGTCCACACATGCATTCGTACACACTGAAGGTTTGTCCGTGTAAACAGCACGTCCACACATGCATTCGTACACACTGAAGGTTTGTCCGTGTAAACAGCTCGCCCACACATGCAATCGTACACACTGCAGTTTGGTCCGTGTAAACAGCACGTCCACACATGCATTCATTCACACTGAAGGTTTGTATGTGTAAACAACACGTCCACACATGCATTCGTACACACTGAAGGTTTGTCCGTGTAAACAGCACGTCCACACATGCATTCGTACACACTGAAGGTTTGTCCGTGTAAACAGCACGTCCACAGATGCATTCGTACACACTGAAGGTTTGTCCGTGTAAACAGCACGTCCACACATGCATTCGTACACACTGAAACAAATGGCACAGACCAGGGTCAAATATCAAATTTCACACAAGACTGTGTTAACCTGTGTATGTCCAGCAAGCGCCTGCATACCCACACGGGTGAATAGTGCGCTATACAAAACAACAGAACATATGTCCTGCAGCAGCTGGGAGCACGAACTTCAAGTCCAGCTGAAACCAGAATGTCACTTTTCTGCTTTGCATAGGATTTCCGGAAGATGGTTTAATGCCCTTAGATAAGAGGGTGATTAACATACATACATAAACAAGAGATATTGGTACCAGGTTCATATTTTTTAAAGCGCACTGAGACACAGAACCTTAAAAAATACTTATTTTACTATCATTGGACCTTTCGGATAATCCTAGAAAAAGAGATGCCTTACAGTTTACGGTGTTAAACAGATGTTGCCATTAATATAGTGGTATGTAATAGTTGCTACAAAGCACTCTCCAAATTCATGTAACTGAACGGAATATTAGAAAATGCAGCTGGCGCTTCTGTAGCAATGCTACTTGTTAACAACTTCATTTCTATGCCTGTGAACATTAGTGAAAACACTGGCATCGCTTAACACCACGCACCGAATCATATCCAGGCGTGTCGCGGCGGAATAGTGTATTATTACTGCAGAGTATTTGTTCTTTGAGATCAAGCTGAGCCCTAGAGCACACCTCGACCTTGTTTTATGTATCTGTTCCCTTAATGTACACACAATGGCTGGCCTGTGCCGCGTGAAACATGACATTTTATTATTATATATATATATATGTATATATATATATTACCTACTGGCGGTCGCCAGTAGGTATATATAGTTAGGATTTTTTCTCTATGGGATTTTTGAAAATTCTATGTCTAATAACTTTGGCGTTTGTGGACGGAATTGGCTGAAATTTTCAGGAAAATGGCACATTTTGTTTCTGAGCAGCCCTTGAAAATTTGGGGGGGGTTCGTCAAGGGGGGGCCGAGAAAAAAGGGGGATCCCAAAACGTGTTTTTAACATTGAGTTTTCCATAGGGCGGTTGGCCTCACTTTTAGCCCGAACGGCTGAATGGATTTGCACGAAACTTGGCAAAATTGTAGGGACTGGTAGCCCGATGTGCCTTTTGTAGGTCTCAATATATGTGCTCCAGTGGATTTTGAGAAATTAACGTTTAAAAAAAGATATATATCTGTAACAGCGGACCTGGCAGCGTCCCAGGACGCGTACTTTTCGCGCAACGGAGCTTTGTGAAGCGAAGCTGATGGGTTCTCCGGCGTCTGTCAACATTCCAAAAAGTGCGTAGCGGCCGCCATCTTGTCTCTCGGTAGGATCGAGAGACAAGAGGAGGTCAAAACAAAGGGGGAAATAACTATAAGGGGGCATAGTAGATCCTCGCTGACCCCCTAGGTTTGATGTGGAGGTTTTAAAAGGGCCCCGCGGGGCAAAAAAAAATAATAATAATAATAAAACGGCTGAATGGATTTGCACGAAACTTGGCAAAATATTAGGGACTGGTAGCCCGATGTGCCTTTGCTAGGTCTCAATATATGTGCTCCAGTGGATTTTGAGAAATTAACGTTCAAAAAAAGATATATATATGTAACAGCGCTCCGCTTCGCGTAACGGAGGTTTGCGAAGCTGATTGGTCATTCTGTCACTGGGCTATAGTTGGGCTACATCTGGCTGATATTTGGGCTACATTTGTTTTTTTGTGTGTCTGGCGGCCATCTTTGGGCTACATTGGGCTACATTGGGCTTCATTGGGCTACATTGGGCTACATTTGGGCTCCAACATATATATAGGCCAATGTAGCCCAATATATATTTTTCAAAGTTAATTTTCGTAAAAACCACTGGAGCATATATCTTGAGACATAGCAAAGGCACATCGGGCTACCAGTCCCTACAATTTTGCCAAGTTTCGTGGAAATCCATTCAGCCGTTCGAGCTAAAAGTGAGTCCAACCGCCCTATGGAAATGAAGGAAATGAATGGGTAATTTGTAATTAGCAAATAGCTAATCGCAAACTAGGAATGGTAAAGAATCGCTATTTATTCCTTAAAGTTCGCTATTTAGGAAATGCAAAAAACTTTGATGATACATATGGCGGTTCATCTCTAACAAGATAAGAAGCATAGGGATACATTTATGATGACTGGCGCATCACCAGGGATGTGTTAGTCATTCTGTGCCGCTGTTCCGTCACCTATGGTGTGCTGCATTTACAATGCGGCGCATCATGGGGCAAAAACAGCACAGATGCGTGATGTATCTATGCCGTAAAGGTGGCGCATTGCTGGAGTTGTATCGCAAGTGTGATGAAGCTCCAGCAAGGGTCGGGGGTGCCCCTGTCGCAGGGTTTCTGTTCTCACACAGAACTGTGGACAGAGGATTGGAACCTCGGCGAATTAGGGTGTCCCAAAACTCACGTTAGTAATCAAAAACTCCTTAGCAAGCTAGGTACAGTGTCACATTGGATATAACAAACTCTCAATGTTTAGACAATCCAGAATATGAACTTATAGTACCTCAGGATACGTGGAACTCATGAACAGTCGGTCGTTATATATTTCTTAGAAACCAGAACATGGAGTTAAGAAGAACACATGTGTATTTGAAATGTTTATTTACTAATGCCGTCTTCTCAGGCGTAGTATCTTAGATAATACAAGTACACATATTATCAGTAGCAAAATTACCAGCATAGTTACTAGTACATAAAAAGCGAATGGTGATAGTATGTTAACATGCTGTAAATGAATAAGAGTTAGCAACACTTATAAGCAGCCGCGGGCCGTGGAGGGAGTTACGGTGAGGCAGGGAGGCGGGGAGGGGGAGAAGCAGGGTGGAGAATACAAGTACACATATTATCAGTAGCAAAATTACCAGCATAGTTACTAGTACATAAAAAGCGAATGGTGACAGTATGTTAACATGCTGTAAATGAATAAGAGTTAGCAACACTTATAAGCAGCCGCGGGCCGTGGAGGGAGTTACGGTGGGGCAGGGAGGCGGGGAGGGGGAGGGGCAAGGTAGAGAGGGCTCCACCCTGCTTCTCCCCCTCCCCGCCTCCCTGCCTCACCGTAACTCCCTCCACGGCCCGCGGCTGCTTATATCTCACCCTCCCTAATACACATATTATATTATTTGCTAAGAAGGTCTCTTTGTGTTGGTTTAGGGCGTGCCCATACTTTAGTGTCTTAGATTTGAAGGAATCACATCAGCATACACCAGCTCTCTCTTCATGTGAACCGCATCAACTGTTGTGTGTGTGTGTTCGGCAAAGCAATATAAAACCCGCCTCATGCCCAGAATTGGCAGAAGTTGCACTTATGTTATGAGTATGAAGTCGTGGAGATCAGACCTCATAACAATTCTGTATCGTGTTGTTCTTGAAACTTTAGCACTCGCTGTACAGATATAGTTTAACAAGCAAAGCAGATAGTAGAGCAATAACATATTATTCTCATGTAAACCACGATGAACTACTAGGTGGAAAGCTAAAGCAACAACTAAGTGTCGTGTGCAGAAGTTGCAAAAAAGGAAAAATGGCGTTTAAACCGGTAATGAGCCCATGCTAACTTAACACGGTGTAAAGATATCCAGGACCTAGATGACACCTCCCCATGATCCGGAAACGAACTGAATAAGATAATAGAAGTGCAATCTCATGGGAGCAGATTGCAAGTTTATATGTGGACGGTCCGCAAGGTAAAGCATTAAAAACTAGGAAAATTTAATGCTAAAGAAAAATAAAACAGCCAAGTACTTTATCGAGTCTTAAGCCAATAGGCAAGGTAAATAATAAAAACTTGACAAATAAGTCAATGAATTGTCAATGAAATGCTAGTACTCAGCATATCAAACATGAAAAAGGTCTATTACATAACTGTGTATGCAAAATAAGCTGCAACAGCCTCCAATAGGAAGTCACCGTCTTCATCCGAAAACAGTTCAGCCATCCAATTTAAAAGCGGAAAAGAAAATACGTGCTCTCCCAGCACCGGATCCTCTATCACCATCAGAGGACAGCTCGGTGGGTTTTCAAGAAAGCTCTGTTCCAAGAAAGACTGTGCTGCCGCCAGTAAATTCCAGGGACCAAGTAGTCCATGCATCAATGCCACAGCCAGAATCCTTTCGCCAGGACAAACCAACTCGTGAGTAATGATAGGAGTCATCAGCTGATTAAAGTCGACGTCAGGAGAAACCGGTCCGCAGAGACACAAATCAATGGCCCAATCGAAATCACAGGTCAGGCAGTGAAATACAGGCTGGACACAGGTGAAGTAGGAGAATCGAAAAGATAATCCATATGCCGTGCTTAATATCGCCAACGGCATTGTGCCATAATATTCTAGCATGCGATTGCGGAACAGTGTCAGCAGCTGCAGGGTGGGAGGTTGCATAGGAGGGACATCCATATTTAAAAATGTAAAAAAGCACAAGAGCGTCCGCTGGTAATGCAAGTAAAAATGCCAATCCACGAACCAGAGTGGAGAAAATAGAATGAAAGGAAGCAGGGATGACTCCAAAGATTTTCTCAAATGAAGTCACGAGACCACTGGTAACAACTTTAAAAAAGTGCGCCAGGGTCTTTGTGGAGGATGCGTTAAAGATAGTCGGAACCATCTTGCTGAAATTGAAAGGCAAATCTGAATTGAAAAGGGTCTGCACCTCTGTACGGGTGTTCGCTATGTGAAGCACGAAAGTTTCACGGGCCGAACTCAAGGCCACCTCTCTCTGAGACAAAAGAGCTCTTATTCTTGCCATGCCGTTGAAATCTGTCCCAAGGTTGGTATTTGTGGCCAGATTGAAAACTCCCTATGTTCATGTGTGGGAGGAAATAGAACATTTCTGCAGCAAATAACCCGTTCACTTACTGTTACGATAAAAGGAATACTTTTAATTAACTCAGAACAATCTTCATTATTGAGCATCAAATAACTACCATTTTCCAACAACTTGAACGTGGGGATGATAGCAGGAACTGGCGTGCCTTGCAACACGCAAGCCATATTTGGTCGGTGTTTGTTGCATGAACCGTGTAACTGTATGTGCCTACACATTAGTGAATGATCTGGCGTCTCAGTGCATTCCTCTCCATTCAGATAAACTTCTTGATCATCTTTGAAACATCTGTATGTGTATGGAAGCGACCAGACCTCATGAAGAAAAGCACTACCTAAAGGTTCATAACGACCTATTGGTATATATTTCATACAATTTGAAAACTTATATAAAGCAAAAGGCAGCGTTATTAAACCGTGGATAAGGCACGTTGCCAAAAAACCCGCAATCCTCTGCTGATGATGTCACTGAGCATGTCATGAATGATGTAATATGTGACATCATCAGCAGTGGATTACGGGTAATAGTATCTCTAGTTTACTCCCCTATAGCTGTCTTTCTTTTAACATAAGTGTCTGTTTCCTTCCCTTATACTTACTGTTTTTGGTTCGCTTCCGGTTCGCGTACCGGCGAGCGAACTGGGAAGCGAACTAAGAGAAATAGAGGTTGGCACAGTTCCAAATATTGTACCAATTTTTTAATAACGGGGAGGTAGTTCTGAAAAGAACTTTTTTTTTTATTGTTTTTGTCGTTTTATATTTTTTTTATTATTTTTCGGAACATTTTTTTACTTTTTTTGAATTTTTCTGAACAGTTTTATATTTTTTTGGGGTTTTCTTGGAGGGGGCAATGAAAACGATTCATTGTAAAGGGCTCAACAGGAGCAACAAAACAAAAAAAGAAGTATTTATTATTTTGGGCGTTTCGTACAAACTTGCATATGATAGTCAATAGCTCTGTTGATCAGAGTGATGCTTCTTTCTCCGTAGCAAATGAATCCATCGCAAAATACGCAGATGTGTTTTACTTCACCAAATCTCATTTGTATATTTGGCACCATCTCCCTGCCCTCTGGTCCCGTTACTTCCGGTACAACAGATCTTCTGGCCATAATAGGGAGATTATCTAGGTCGTTCCGAAACTGTGCAGCACTGTAGTTGTTAGGATGCCACCTAGTCATATGGCGATGCATTGTGTAGTTTCCGAAACTGTATTTTTTCTCGGTTCCTCTGGACAGTCTATCTTGACATATAAGGCAAGTTACGTATCTTGCATTTACTTTTTTCTGACCTTTGGGAATTTTAAAAAATTGCCAAATGAAGTTTTCTTTCCGGTGAGACGTCCTGGGCTGCTCAGGCAAAAACTGCCTCTCTTCGTGCTCGTCCTCCTGTTCCTCTTCTTCCTCTTCTTGTTGAATTATAACTTGAGCAGGTGGTCCACTCTTCCTTGGATGTGGTGGAGGTGGTGGGGAAGCACCAGCTGAAGCTACTAAAGAAGCCATTGCTCACTGGTAACAAAGGGTCTTTCTCTCACAATGATGAAAGTCAGAGTGAGGAAAGAAGGAGGGATTTTCATCATTTGGGAAAAACAAGAGTTCTCAACCAATCAAAAGTGTTCATTTTAGATTATATGACCTAGTCTTACATCATTAGGAAACCAAAAGTGAAATGAACCAATGAAAAGTGTTATTACCAAGTCACATGACTTGCTGTGTTTACGTTAAGCGCTTTGCAGGGCCTCCCGGTTTGCTTCCAGAAACCTGCGCTTTGCGACTCGCTTCGCGTACCAGTTCGCTAACGTAGCACGTCATATGACGTATCACGCGAGAACGTGAAACGTCATGCGGACGGGAGGCGTCACGATGTTGTTTTCTAACGCGGCACTTGCGGTAAAGAAACGTTTACCGGCTCGCGGTCTATTTCGCGGCATCAAGGTCAGCTAACGGGAAGCTTCCCGATTCGCGAAGCGGGAACAAAGAAAAAAAAAATATTTAAAAAAAAAATTATTCATAAACATATAAAATATATTTTGGGATTTAAAGAAGAATACATTTTACAGCTACAGATATTAGCTGTTAAAAAACCAATGAAATTCACAGAAAAAACCATAGGTTATAGACCATATATAGTTAGGAATTAGCATTTACAAAACCTTGAAAATTCACTGAAAAAACCATAGGTTATAGACCATATATAGTTAGGAATTAGCATTTAGAAAACCTTATTTTACTCACACAAAACCATTGAAATTCCATATATAGTTAGTTGCACTAACTATATATCGCGCACCCGCAATCCACTGCTGATGATGTCACATATTACATCATTCATGACATGGTCAGTGACATCACTGATGACATCACTGATGACATCTCAAATGACATCACTGATGACATCATCTAGTGTCTGTGTGTTTTTGTAAAGTTTAAATACGTTTTACATATTGAAGAATGAGTGGATGTATGGAAGACTGAGTGTGTGTGTGGCTGGCTGGGAGGTGTGTGACTCTGTGCATATCAATGTGTACTTGTATCAGTGATTGTATAAGAGAGTAAGTATGTGTTAGTATATGTGTGAAAAGTATGGTGTTCTGTGTTTAACTATAGATGAGGAAATCGAAGTGTGATTGATTCTTCACAGGACTGACTAGGTGTATGAGTGCATATGATAGTGTTCTAATAATAACTGACTGTATGTATGAGTAATTGTATGGGTGAATGAGTGAATGTGTGTGTAGACGTACGAATCAGTGAGTGCGTATGTAGTAACTGGTATTGGGTGTCATGATGTCATCAGTGATGTCATTTGAGATGTCATCAGTGATGTCATTAGTGATGTCATCAGTGATGTCACTGAAGTATGGTGTTCTGTGTTTAACTGTATAGATGAAGAAATGGAAGTGTGATTGATTCTTTACAGGACTGACTTGGTGTGTGAGTAACTCCATGGATGAGTGGCAGTGTGTGAGTGTCTGCATAGGTGTATGAGTGCATATGATAGTGTTGTAATAATGAGTGACTGTATGTATGAGTGATTGTATGGGTGAATGAGTGAATGTGTGTGTAGACGTAGGAATCAGTGAGTGCGTATGTAGTAACTGGTATTGGTGTGTCATGATGTCATCAGTGATGTCATTTGAGATGTCATCAGTGATGTCATCAGTGATGTCATTTGAGATGTCATCAGTGATGTCATCAGTGATGTCACTGACCATGTCATGAATGATGTAATATGTGACATCATCAGCAGTGGATTGCGGGTGCGCGATATATAGTTAGTGCAACTAACTATATATGGAATTTCAATGGTTTTGTGTGAGTAAAATAAGGTTTTCTAAATGCTAATTCCTAACTATATATGGTCTATAACCTATGGTTTTTTCAGTGAATATATACATACATACATACATACATACATATACATACATACACATACACTACTACCCTCACCAGGCATTGAAGCACTTGCAATATGCTTTTTTAAATTCCCTTTAGTCATGAGCACAGCGCTCGCTTCAGGGACACCACACTTTTTTTCCCCTTTCTTTTTTATTTTTTCCTTTAATGAGCGCGGCACCGTCTTCACGGACACCGCGCTCTGCAATGCAATAGGTGTTGCTTTTGGTATTCTAAATGACAATGCCTTTTTTATTTATTTAAAGCATTGCCATTTACAACGCCAATAGCTCCAAAACTAGCAGTTGCGAGACCGATAGCATTGTAAACGCTTGCTGATATCACTTCTTAGCCTGCAGTCTGAGGGTGTCCTGGCTGTGACTGTGATGAGTTTGGACATACCTCCTCTTCCTGTGACGTCAGACGCCGGAGGCCATCGCTTGCCCCGGAGCAATACGAAGACAGAAAATATTGCAGTTTGTCGTTCCATCCATGCTCATGACGAGCTCTGCTCGTCATGCAGTACAGTGCTCGTGTGCTCATGACCACACCTGTTTTTATTGCTGTCCAGCACAGCAGGGAAATCGCTCTAGCAGCGATGCGGTTAAATCGGAAGGCCGAAGGTTACACGTATACTGAAGCTATCACAGTTTGTCGTTGTATTCTAAATCGGAAGGCTGTGAATATTTAAATACTGCCACCTCTTTCAGACGCCGGAGGCCATCGTTTGCCCCTGAGCAATATGCAAACAGAAGCTATCGCAGTTTGTCGTCGTAATTTTGATTCAGAAGGCCGGAATTAGCGGAATATTGCCTCCTTGATTTGGCGTCCCAATCTTTTTCCAGGTTAACTATTCCCCTGAAAGCGTCTTATCCGGATACACATAACACTGCGGGGCTATTGTTTTCCTGTGGCTTCTTTCAATGTGAAGTAGGAGGGTCCTTTACAATAGATTCCCATTTCTACCTTGGCTATCATTGAGTGACAACGCTATAAAAGGGAGCTAAATAAATGTAAAGTGGAATCAAGTAACAACCTATACTGCATTTAGTTACTTTGAACTTTGCCGATACTACAAAACAGTAAAGTAATTAGTGGCTAGTCCTGAAGAAGGTGTCAAGTACGCCGAAACGCGCGTCGATAAAATTTATAGATACTGCCACTTATTTTTTACTTGTATTTTAACTCTTTTCGTTGATGACCAAATGAAATGTTATGATTATTCTGTCCGATACATACCCTGCATTGTGTTGATACACAATTTTCTATTGAATTGTTTTTTATGAATCATTAAAATTAATGTTTTTTAGATAAAAATGTATTTGTTTCGTTAATTCTGCCACATATTTGTTTTGATAATCATATAAAATTGCCTAGGAGTTGTTCTTTACTTCATTCATGTGACTGTGAGGAGACCACTAGAGCTGGGGGGCTGGTCCGCAGGATAAACTGTGCTGCTGGTCATTATGGCGGGAAGGCAACGCAGCCAATGGACTTCCATCAGGATAGAGGTGACGTACTGAGGGATGTAGGGTGCCCTCAAAGGGGGCCGCCATGGAGCAGGGCGTACTGAGGGATGTAGGGTGCCGCCACGGAGCAGGGCGTACTGAGGAATGTAGGGTGCCGCCACGGAGCAGGGAGTACTGAGGGATGTAGGGTGCCCTCGGGGCGGGGGGCCGCCATGGAGCAGGGCGCACTGAGGGATGTAGGGTGCCCTCAAGGGGGGGGGCCACAGAGCAGGGCGTACTGAGGAATGTAGGGTGCCCTCAAGGGGGCCGCCACGGAGCAGGGCGTACTGAGGAATGTAGGGTGCCCTCAAGGGGGGCCGCCACGGAGCAGGGCGTACTGAGGAATGTAGGGTGTCGCCACGGAGCAGGGCGTACTGAGGAATGTAGGGTGTCGCCACGGAGCAGGGCGTACTGAGGAATGTAGGGTGTCGCCACGGAGCAGGGCGTACTGAGGGATGTAGGGTGCCCTCAAGGGGGGCCGCCACGGAGCAGGGCGTACTGAGGAATGTAGGGTGTCGACACGGAGCAGGGCGTACTGAGGAATGTAGGGTGTCGCCACGGAGCAGGGCATACTGAGGAATGTAGGGGGGTGCCGCCACGGAGCAGGGCGTACTGAGGGATGTAGGGTGCCCTCAAGGGGGGCCGCCACGGAGCAGGGCGTACTGAGGAATGTAGGGTGTCGCCACGGAGCAGGGCGTACTGAGGGATGTAGGGTGCCCTCAAGGGGGGCCGCCACGGAGCAGGGCGTACTGAGGAATGTAGGGTGTCGCCACGGAGCAGGGCGTACTGAGGAATGTAGGGTGTCGCCACGGAGCAGGGCGTACTGAGGGATGTAGGGTGTCGCCACGGAGCAGGGCGTACTGAGGAATGTAGGGTGTCGCCACGGAGCAGGGCGTACTGAGGGATGTAGGGTGCCGCCACGGAGCAGGGCGTACTGAGGAATGTAGGGTGCCCTCAAGGGGGCCGCCATGGAGCAGGGCGTACTGAGGAATGTAGGGTGCCCTCAAGGGGGGCCGCCACGGAGCAGGGCGTACTGAGGAATGTAGGGTGCCCTCAAGGGGGCCGCCATGGAGCAGGGCGTACTGAGGAATGTAGGGTGCCCTCAAGGGGGCCGCCACGGAGCAGGGCGTACTGAGGAATGTAGGGTGTCGCCACGGAGCAGGGCGTACTGAGGGATGTAGGGTGTCGCCACGGAGCAGGGCGTACTGAGGAATGTAGGGTGTCGCCACGGAGCAGGGCGTACTGAGGGATGTAGGGTGCCCTCAAGGGGGGCCGCCACGGAGCAGGGCGTACTGAGGAATGTAGGGGGGTGCCGCCACGGAGCAGGGCGTACTGAGGGATGTAGGGGGGGGCCGCCACGGAGCAGGGCGTACTGAGGAATGTAGGGTGCCGCCACGGAGCAGGGCGTACTGAGGGATGTAGGGTGCCGCCACGGAGCAGGGCGTACTGAGGGATGTAGGGTGCCCTCAAGGGGGCCGCCATGGAGCAGGGCGTACTGAGGAATGTAGGGTGCCCTCAAGGGGGCCGCCACGGAGCAGGGCGTACTGAGGGATGTAGGGTGCCCTCAAGGGGGGCCACGGAGCAGGGCGTACTGAGGGATGTAGGGTGCCCTCAAGGGGGGCCGCCACGGAGCAGGGCGTACTGAGGGATGTAGGGTGCCCTCAAGGGGGGGGCCACGGAGCAGGGCGTACTGAGGAACGTAGGGTGCCCTCAAGGGGGGCCGCCACGGAGCAGGGCGTACTGAGGAATGTAGGGTGCCCTCAAGGGGGCCGCCATGGAGCAGGGCGTACTGAGGAATGTAGGGTGCCCTCAAGGGGGGGCCACGGAGCAGGGCGTACTGAGGAATGTAGGGTGCCCTCAAGGGGGGGGGCCACGGAGCAGGGCGTACTGAGGAATGTAGGGTGCCCTCAAGGGGGGGCCACGGAGCAGGGAGTACTGAGGGATGTAGGGTGCCCTCGGGGCGGGGGGCCGCCACGGAGCAGGGCGTACTGAGGAACGTAGGGTGCCCTCAAGGGGGGCCGCCACGGAGCAGGGCATACTGAGGAACGTAGGGTGCCCTCAAGGGGGGGGCCACGGAGCAGGGCGTACTGAGGGATGTAGGGTGCCCTCAAGGGGGGCCGCCACGGAGCAGGGCGTACTGAGGGATGTAGGGTGCCCTCAAGGGGGGCCGCCACGGAGCAGGGCGTACTGAGGAATGTAGGGTGCCCTCAAGGGGGGGGCCACGGAGCAGGGCGTACTGAGGAATGTAGGGTGCCCTCAAGGGGGCCGCCACGGAGCAGGGCGTACTGAGGAACGTAGGGTGCCCTCAAGGGGGGGGCCACGGAGCAGGGCGTACTGAGGGATGTAGGGTGCCCTCAAGGGGGGCCACGGAGCAGGGCGTACTGAGGAACGTAGGGTGCCCTCAAGGGGGCCGCCATGGAGCAGGGCGTACTGAGGAATGTAGGGTGCCCTCAAGGGGGGGGCCACGGAGCAGGGCGTACTGAGGAATGTAGGGTGCCCTCAAGGGGGGGGGCCACGGAGCAGGGCGTACTGAGGAATGTAGGGTGCCCTCAAGGGGGGGCCACGGAGCAGGGAGTACTGAGGGATGTAGGGTGCCCTCGGGGCGGGGGGCCGCCACGGAGCAGGGCGTACTGAGGAACGTAGGGTGCCCTCAAGGGGGGCCGCCACGGAGCAGGGCGTACTGAGGAACGTAGGGTGCCCTCAAGGGGGGGGCCACGGAGCAGGGCGTACTGAGGGATGTAGGGTGCCCTCAAGGGGGGCCGCCACGGAGCAGGGCGTACTGAGGGATGTAGGGTGCCCTCAAGGGGGGCCGCCACGGAGCAGGGCGTACTGAGGAATGTAGGGTGCCCTCAAGGGGGGGGCCACGGAGCAGGGCGTACTGAGGAATGTAGGGTGCCCTCGGGGCGGGGGGCCGCCACGCAGAAGGGCATTGCCACCATCCAGATGCGAGAGTACGAGGGCTTGAACAGCGGTTCTGAAGTTGCTTTCTGGAAGAAACGGTTTGACTTTCTTTAGAAGACAGAGAGAGGTGAACTCAAGGGCGCGGGCATTCAGCACACCCCCAAACCTATCAAGGTGCCGTAGATTGGTGGGAAGGACATGTCTGACCTCTAGAGCCCCAGAGGTAAGTGGAGCAAGGTGGAGCACGCCTTCCTGCCACAACCAGCAGCCCCGCAGGTACAGGGGGCCACCCACACTGGTCCTCTAACTAGAACCAGCGCCCCACCCCAAGTGCCACAGAAAACATGGACATCAGTAAAGGGAGGGTTCACCAAGGGGTAGGAGAGGAAACCGTGTATAATCTCAAGCACTGTCAAAGGGCGGGGAAATCTCCACGCCCTGACGCGACTAAAGGTCAGAGTGCCGAGGAGACGTCCCCGCTTATCTCTAGGCAGCTGCCCAAGGCCCAGAGGGATGAACCCACCGGTGACACCTGAGAGCCAGAGTCCAAGGACAGGTGCGTCACCTGGACCCAAGAGCGTGCTGTACAATATCGAGGCCGAGAGGGACGGCCCCACCTGAAGAGCCATCGTCCACGGGCAGGTGAGCCACCTGGACCCAGGCCAACTGGACCCAAGAGCCCCCTGTACATTATACAGGGAGGGCCCACCGGTGCCACCTGGACACAGGAGCGCGCTGTACATTATAGAGGGAGGGTCCCACCGGTGCCACCTGAAGAGCCAGCGTCCAAGGACCGGTGCCACCTGGACCCAAGAAGGCGCTGTACATTATAGAGGGAGGGCCCCACCAGTGCCCCCTGAAGAGCCAGCGTCCACGGGCAGGTGCCACCTGGACCCAAGAGCGCACTGTACATTATAGAGGAGGGTCCCACCAGTGCCACCTGAAGAGCCAACGTCCAAGGACCGGTGCCACCTGGACCCAAGAGCCCACTGTACATTATAGAGGGAGGGCCCCACCGGTGCCACCTGAAGCGCCAGCGTCCAAGGACCGGTGCCACCTGGACCCAGGAGCGCGCTGTACATTATAGAGGGAGGGCTCCACCGGTGCCACCTGAAGCGCCAGCGTCCAAGGACCGGTGCCACCTGGACCCAAGAGCGCACTGTACATTATAGAGGGAGGGGCCCCACCGGTGCCACCTGAAGCGCCAGCGTCCGTGGGCAGGTGAGCCACCGGGACCCAAGAGTGCACTGTACATTATAGAGGGAGGGCCCCACCGGTGCCACCTGAAGAGCCAGCGTCCAAGGACCGGTGCCACCTGGACCCAAGAGCGCGCTGTACATTATAGAGGGAGGGCCCCACCGGTGCCACCTGGACCCAAGAGCCAACTGTACATTATAGAGGGAGGGCCCCACCGGTGCCACCTGAAGAGCCAACGTCCAAGGACCGGTGCCACCTGGACCCAAGAGCGCGCTGTACATTATAGAGGGAGGGCCCCACCGGTGCCACCTGAAGCGCCAGCGTCCAAGGACCGGTGCCCCCTGGACCCAAGAGCGCGCTGTACATTATAGAGGGAGGGCCCCACCGGTGCCACCTGAAGCGCCAGCGTCCAAGGACCGGTGCCCCCTGGACCCAAGAGCCAACTGTACATTATAGAGGGAGGGCCCCACCGGTGCCACCTGAAGCGCCAGCGTCCAAGGACCGGTGCCCCCTGGACCCAAGAGCGCGCTGTACATTATAGAGGGAGGGCCCCACCGGTGCCACCTGAAGCGCCAGCGTCCAAGGACCGGTGCCCCCTGGACCCAAGAGCCAACTGTACATTATAGAGGGAGGGCCCACCGGTGCCACCTGGACACAGGAGCGCGCTGTACATTATAGAGGGAGGGTCCCACCGGTGCCACCTGAAGAGCCAGCGTCCAAGGACCGGTGCCACCTGGACCCAAGAAGGCGCTGTACATTATAGAGGGAGGGCCCCACCAGTGCCCCCTGAAGAGCCAGCGTCCACGGGCAGGTGAGCCACCTGGACCTAAGAGCGCGCTGTACATTATAGAGGAGGGTCCCACCAGTGCCACCTGAAGAGCCAACGTCCAAGGACCGGTGCCACCTGGACCCAAGAGCCCACTGTACATTATAGAGGGAGGGCCCCACCGGTGCCACCTGAAGCGCCAGCGTCCAAGGACCGGTGCCACCTGGACCCAAGAGCGCGCTGTACATTATAGAGGGAGGGCTCCACCGGTGCCACCTGAAGCGCCAGCGTCCAAGGACCGGTGCCACCTGGACCCAAGAGCGCGCTGTACATTATAGAGGGAGGGGCCCCACCGGTGCCACCTGAAGCGCCAGCGTCCGTGGGCAGGTGAGCCACCGGGACCCAAGAGTGCACTGTACATTATAGAGGGAGGGCCCCACCGGTGCCACCTGAAGAGCCAGCGTCCAAGGACCGGTGCCACCTGGACCCAAGAGCGCGCTGTACATTATAGAGGGAGGGCCCCACCGGTGCCACCTGAAGAGCCAGCGTCCAAGGACCGGTGCCACCTGGACCTAAGAGCGCGCTGTACATTATAGAGGGAGGGCCCCACCGGTGCCACCTGAAGCGCCAGCGTCCAAGGACCGGTGCCACCTGGACCCAAGAGCCCACTGTACATTATAGAGGAGGGGCCCCACCGGTGCCCCCTGAAGAGCCAACGTCCACGGACCGGTGCCACCTGGACCCAAGAGCGCGTTGTACATTATAGAGGGAGGGCCCCACCGGTGCCACCTGGACCCAAGAGCCAACTGTACATTATAGAGGGAGGGCCCCACCGGTGCCACCTGAAGAGCCAACGTCCAAGGACCGGTGCCACCTGGACCCAAGAGCGCGCTGTACATTATAGAGGGAGGGCCCCACCGGTGCCACCTGAAGCGCCAGCGTCCAAGGACCGGTGCCCCCTGGACCCAAGAGCGCGCTGTACATTATAGAGGGAGGGCCCCACCGGTGCCACCTGAAGCGCCAGCGTCCAAGGACCGTTGCCCCCTGGACCCAAGAGCCAACTGTACATTATAGAGGGAGGGCCCCACCGGTGCCACCTGAAGCGCCAGCGTCCAAGGACCGGTGCCCCCTGGACCCAAGAGCGCGCTGTACATTATAGAGGGAGGGCCCCACCGGTGCCACCTGAAGCGCCAGCGTCCAAGGACCGGTGCCCCCTGGACCCAAGAGCCAACTGTACATTATAGAGGGAGGGCCCCACCGGTGCCACCTGGACCCAAGAGCGCGCTGTACATTATAGAGGGAGGGCCCCACCGGGGCCACATGAAGAGCCAGCGTCCAAGGACCGGTGCCACCTGAGAGCCAGCGTCCAAGGACCGGTGCCACCTGGACCCAAGAGCGCGCTGTACATTATAGAGGGAGCGCCCCACCGGTGCCACCTGGACCCAAGAGCGCGCTGTACATTATAGAGGGAGGGTCCCACCGGTGCCACCTGAAGCGCCAGCGTCCAAGGACCGGTGCCACCTGGACCCAAGAGCGCGCTGTACATTATAGAGGGCGGGCCCCACCGGTGCCCCCTGAAGAGCCAACGTCCAAGGACCGGTGCCACCTGGACCCAAGAGCGCGCTGTACATTATAGAGGGAGGGCCCCACTGGTGCCCCCTGAAGAGCCAACGTCCAAGGACCGGTGCCACCTGGACCCAAGAGCGCGCTGTACATTATAGAGGGAGCGCCCCACCGGTGCCACCTGGACCCAAGAGCCAACTGTACATTATAGAGGGAGGGCCCCACCGGTGCCACCTGAAGAGCCAGCGTCCAAGGACCGGTGCCACCTGGACCCAAGAGCGCGTTGTACATTATAGAGGGAGGGGCCCCACCGGTGCCACCTGGACCTAAGAGCGCGTTGTACATTATAGAGGGAGGGCCCCACCGGTGCCACCTGGACCTAAGAGCGCGTTGTACATTATAGAGGGAGGGCCCCACCGGTGCCACCTGAAGCACCAGCGTCCAAGGACAGGTGTGTCACCTGGACCCAAGGGCCCGCTGTACATGATAAAAAGTCAAGGGTAGGGCTCGGTCTGTGGGCACTGCCCGAGGGGCAGAGACGGGTGTAGGTGCTGACCCTGCTGTGAGCTCAGTGCTGGGTCACATTAGGAAGGAGTCTGAGGTTTCTTAACAATGCTTGTCTGGGCTTCTCAGCTCCTCACAGCTGTCACTTCGTTCCAAATCATAAGCCAATAGATTTATTATTAGCGGTCGCTCTTCATTCAATGTATACATCAACGAGAACTCGCTGCTGAAGACGCTGCTGGTGTTTGTTAAAAGGCAGGAAAAAAACATTTGTTTTTTTATAAAGAACCTCACACACCAGTCTAGTTGGTGTCATGCTTCATTGGGTCCCACCCAAGGCCCTGAGTGTACCTCGGGTGTGCTGCGATGCCGGACTACAGCAGAGCGGGTTTTGTTAAGTGAGTGCGCCGTGCTGATGTGAAGAGTGTAGGTTAAAAGACTGTCTTTGGGGTCCCAAGTCTCCAAAGGACTATTTTAATAGTGGGCCTTAAGCAGTATTAAAACAAGGCAGCGGATATGAGTGGAGGTGATTAAGAACTCCCATATCCAATGTGGTCAACATGTTTCAGCCAGTGCCTAAAATTAAAACTGGCCTTCTTCAGGACCTCATGTGAGTGGAAGTTGAAAGGTTATGGTCGCGGTGAGTATTGAGGCCAGATATGTGACGCACTCGCTAAGGTGCGCTATATGTAAGAGTATGGCGTCCTCTAGCGGCTTATTCTTTGTAATCTATAGTGAAAGCCCCATGATTCCGGGAGGGGCCCGACCTTTAGTCACACATTCATCCAGATCTGCGGCCCGTTTTCAAGCCTGTCGCAGCCTGCATCGGAATTCCGTCTTCATTTAATAACATCCAATGAACTCTCATCTGCCTCTATATTTTACAAAACCTTTATACAGTGCTACTAATACCTGTATGCAATACTCTTTTTTACCCGCACAAGGTCTACGATTTCTATGGTTATTATTTTATATCTTTTTTGCATTGCTACGTTTAAACCCCCTCCATGTACCTTATACATTTCCACAGTTTTCCACGGCATAGAATGTATATTTTCTCATATTTATATGTACTTCAACAGGTTTATTATTTGGATTGTATTTCATGCTTAGCACTCCTGCTCTATTTTAGTTTATGTTAAATATTGAGTGATGTTTATTGTTCTTAATAAATTCAAACTTAAAAAAATAATAAAAACTGTGTAAAGGAAAGCCTCAGAGGGTTGTGGGACGTCACACAGCATCAGAGGCCTGTGGCTTTCAGAAGCACACAGCTTCCTAGTCCCACAGGTGGGCACACTCCCACTGCCCCACAGGAACGCAAGGTTTAAGGCCCAGTGGTTTATGACATGCATGGTTTAAGGCCCAGTGGTTTATGGTACGCAAGGTTTAAGGCCCAGTGGTTTATGGTACGCAAGGTTTAAGGCCCAGTGGTTTATGGTACGCAAGGTTTAAGGCCCAGTGGTTTATGGTACGCAAGGTTTAAGGCCCAGTGGTTTATGGTACACAAGGTTTAAGGCCCAGTGGTTTATGGTACGTAAGGTTTAAGGCCCAGTGGTTTATGACATGCATGGTTTAAGGCCCAGTGGTTTATGGTACACAAGGTTTAAGGCCCAGTGGTTTATGGTACGCATGGTTTAAGGCCCAGTGGTTCATGGTACGCATGGTTTAAGGCCCAGTGGTTTATGGTACGCAAGGTTTAAGGCCCAGTGGTTTATGGTACGCAAGGTTTAAGGCCCAGTGGTTTATGGTACACAAGGTTTAAGGCCCAGTGGTTTATGGTACGTAAGGTTTAAGGCCCAGTGGTTTATGACATGCATGGTTTAAGGCCCAGTGGTTTATGGTACGCATGGTTTAAGGCCCAGTGGTTTATGGTATGCAAGGTTTAAGGCCCAATGGTTTATGGTACGCAAGGTTTAAGGCCCAATGGTTTATGGTACGCAAGGTTTAAGGCCCAGTGGTTTATGACATGCATGGTTTAAGGCCCAGTGGTTTATGGTACGCATGGTTTAAGGCCCAGTGGTTTATGGTACGTAAGGTTTAAGGCCCAGTGGTTTATGGTACGCATGGTTTAAGGCCCAGTGGTTTATGGTACGCATGGTTTAAGGCCCAATGGTTTATGGTACGCATGGTTTAAGGCCCAATGGTTTATGGTACGCAAGGTTTAAGGCCCAATGGTTTATGGTACGCAAGGTTTAAGGCCCAATGGTTTATGGTACGCAAGGTTTAAGGCCCAATGGTTTATGGTACGCAAGGTTTAAGGCCCAATGGTTTATGGTACGCAAGGTTTAAGGCCCAGTGGTTTATGACATGCATGGTTTAAGGCCCAGTGGTTTATGACATGCATGGTTTAAGGCCCAGTGGGTTATGGTACGCATGGTTTAAGGCCCAGTGGTTTATGGTACGTAAGGTTTAAGGCCCAGTGGTTTATGACATGCATGGTTTAAGGCCCAGTGGTTTATGGTACGTAAGGTTTAAGGCCCAGTCGTTTATGGTACGTATGGTTTAAGGCCCAGTGGTTTATGGTACGTAAGGTTTAAGGCCCAGTGGTTTATGACATGCATGGTTTAAGGCCCAGTGGTTTATGGTACGCAAGGTTTAAGGCCCAATGGTTTATGGTACGCAAGGTTTAAGGCCCAATGGTTTATGGTACGCAAGGTTTAAGGCCCAGTGGTTTATGACATGCATGGTTTAAGGCCCAGTGGTTTATGGTACGCAAGGTTTAAGGCCCAGTGGTTTATGGTACGCAAGGTTTAAGGCCCAGTGGTTTATGGTACGCAAGGTTTAAGGCCCAGTGGTTTATGGTACGCAAGGTTTAAGGCCCAGTGGTTTATGGTACACAAGGTTTAAGGCCCAGTGGTTTATGGTACGTAAGGTTTAAGGCCCAGTGGTTTATGACATGCATGGTTTAAGGCCCAGTGGTTTATGGTACACAAGGTTTAAGGCCCAGTGGTTTATGGTACGCATGGTTTAAGGCCCAGTGGTTCATGGTACGCATGGTTTAAGGCCCAGTGGTTTATGGTACGCAAGGTTTAAGGCCCAGTGGTTTATGGTACGCAAGGTTTAAGGCCCAGTGGTTTATGGTACACAAGGTTTAAGGCCCAGTGGTTTATGGTACGTAAGGTTTAAGGCCCAGTGGTTTATGACATGCATGGTTTAAGGCCCAGTGGTTTATGGTACGCATGGTTTAAGGCCCAGTGGTTTATGGTATGCAAGGTTTAAGGCCCAATGGTTTATGGTACGCAAGGTTTAAGGCCCAATGGTTTATGGTACGCAAGGTTTAAGGCCCAGTGGTTTATGACATGCATGGTTTAAGGCCCAGTGGTTTATGGTACGCATGGTTTAAGGCCCAGTGGTTTATGGTACGTAAGGTTTAAGGCCCAGTGGTTTATGGTACGCATGGTTTAAGGCCCAGTGGTTTATGGTACGCATGGTTTAAGGCCCAATGGTTTATGGTACGCATGGTTTAAGGCCCAATGGTTTATGGTACGCAAGGTTTAAGGCCCAATGGTTTATGGTACGCAAGGTTTAAGGCCCAATGGTTTATGGTACGCAAGGTTTAAGGCCCAATGGTTTATGGTACGCAAGGTTTAAGGCCCAATGGTTTATGGTACGCAAGGTTTAAGGCCCAGTGGTTTATGACATGCATGGTTTAAGGCCCAGTGGTTTATGACATGCATGGTTTAAGGCCCAGTGGGTTATGGTACGCATGGTTTAAGGCCCAGTGGTTTATGGTACGTAAGGTTTAAGGCCCAGTGGTTTATGACATGCATGGTTTAAGGCCCAGTGGTTTATGGTACGTAAGGTTTAAGGCCCAGTCGTTTATGGTACGTATGGTTTAAGGCCCAGTGGTTTATGGTACGTAAGGTTTAAGGCCCAGTGGTTTATGACATGCATGGTTTAAGGCCCAGTGGTTTATGGTACGCAAGGTTTAAGGCCCAATGGTTTATGGTACGCAAGGTTTAAGGCCCAATGGTTTATGGTACGCAAGGTTTAAGGCCCAGTGGTTTATGACATGCATGGTTTAAGGCCCAGTGGTTTATGGTACGCATGGTTTAAGGCCCAGTGGTTTATGGTACGTAAGGTTTAAGGCCCAGTGGTTTATGGTACGCATGGTTTAAGGCCCAATGGTTTATGGTACGCAAGGTTTAAGGCCCAATGGTTTATGGTACGCAAGGTTTAAGGCCCAGTGGTTTATGGTACGCAAGGTTTAAGGCCCAATGGTTTATGGTACGCAAGGTTTATGGCCCAATGGTTTATGGTACGCAAGGTTTAAGGCCCAATGGTTTATGGTACGCAAGGTTTAAGGCCCAGTGGTTTATGACATGCATGGTTTAAGGCCCAGTGGTTTATGACATGCATGGTTTAAGGCCCAGTGGGTTATGGTACGCATGGTTTAAGGCCCAGTGGTTTATGGTACGCAAGGTTTAAGGCCCAGTGGTTTATGGTACGCATGGTTTAAGGCCTAGTGGTTTATGGTACGCATGGTTTAAGGCCTAGTGGTTTATGGTATGCAAGGTTTAAGGCCCAGTGGGTTATGGTATGCAAGGTTTAAGGCCCAGTGGTTTATGGTACGTAAGGTTTAAGGCCCAGTGGTTTATGGTACGCATGGTTTAAGGCCCAGTGGTTTATGGTACATAAGGTTTACGGCCCAGTGGTTTATGGTACGCATGGTTTAAGGCCCAGTGGTTTATGGTACGCATGGTTTAAGGCCCAGTGGTTTATGGTACGCATGGTTTAAGGCCCAGTGGTTTATGGTACGCATGGTTTAAGGTCCAGTGGTTTATGGTACGCATGGTTTAAGGCCCAGTGGTTTATGGAAGAGGTGTGGCGCCGCGGCCAGGGCGACTGACGCTGGAATCTGGGGACCACGGTTCGATCCCCGGCTCCGGCGGCAGGTCAGCCCAGCACCATGTGACTCTGGGCAATAGCTCGCTTAATCTTCCCGACGGCCCCCCAGCGCCTAGAGACCCTTACGGGTGATTGTGCGCTTTACAAATGTGGACTTTACTTTAGAAATTTGAAAATATGGCACCCATAGTTTAAGGCCCAGTGGTTTATGGTACGCAAGGTTTAAGGCCGAGTGGTTTATGGTACGTAAGGTTTAAGGCCCAGTGGGTTATGGTATGCAAGGTTTAAGGCCCAGTGGTTTATGGTACGTAAGGTTTAAGGCCCAGTGGTTTATGGTACGCATGGTTTAAGGCCCAGTGGTTTATGATACGCATGGTTTAAGGCCCAGTGGTTTATGGTACGCATGGTTTAAGGCCCAGTGGTTTATGGTACGCATGGTTTAAGGCCCAGTGGTTTATGGTACGCATGGTTTAAGGCCCAGTGGTTTATGGTACGCATGGTTTAAGGCCCAGTGGTTTATGGTACGCAAGGTTTAAGGCCCAGTGGTTTATGGTACGTAAGGTTTAAGGCCCAGTGGTTTATGGTACGTAAGGTTTAAGGCCCAGTGGTTTATGGTACGCATGGTTTAAGGCCCAGTGGTTTATGGTACGCATGGTTTAAGGCCCAGTGGTTTATGGTACGTAAGGTTTAAGGCCCAGTGGTTTATGGTACGCAAGGTTTAAGGCCCAGTGGTTTATGACATGCATGGTTTAAGGCCCAGTGGTTTATGGTACGCAAGGTTTAAGGCCCAATGGTTTATGGTACGCAAGGTTTAAGGCCCAATGGTTTATGGTACGCAAGGTTTAAGGCCCAGTGGTTTATGACATGCATGGTTTAAGGCCCAGTGGTTTATGGTACGCATGGTTTAAGGCCCAGTGGTTTATGGTACGTAAGGTTTAAGGCCCAGTGGTTTATGGTACGCATGGTTTAAGGCCCAGTGGTTTATGGTACGCATGGTTTAAGGCCCAGTGGTTTATGGTACGCATGGTTTAAGGCCCAGTGGTTTATGGTACGTAAGGTTTAAGGCCCAGTGGTTTATGGTACGCATGGTTTAAGGCCCAGTGGTTTATGGTACGCATGGTTTAATGCCCAGTGGTTTATGGTACGCATGGTTTAAGGCCCAGTGGTTTATGGTACGCAAGGTTTAAGGCCCAGTGGTTTATGGTACGTAAGGTTTAAGGCCCAGTGGTTTATGGTACGCATGGTTTAAGGCCCAGTGGTTTATGGTACGCATGGTTTAAGGCCCAGTGGTTTATGGTACGCATGGTTTAAGGCCCAGTGGTTTATGGTATGCAAGGTTTAAGGCCCAGTGGTTTATGGTATGCAAGGTTTAAGGCCCAGTGGGTTATGGTACGCGTGGTTTATGGTACGCAAAAGAGCTGTGTCTGGGTGGGAGATCTCCAAGGCGCACTCACCTGAGGTCTCTGCCAAGCGTTCTGTAGACGATCCTCAGGAACTTCCATCCTCCAGAGCCCAGGTAGAAGATGAGGAGGGCCGGGACCACCTGCAGCCAGGGCAGACCGAGGATGAGCCGCAGGAGCACCAGGAGGGCGGTGCAGCAAGCCAGGCGCAGCATACTCCTGCGGGGGAAGGAACAGCAGTCAGCTCTGACAAGAAGCACCTGAGAAGAAACAGAGCAGGGCACCGCTGCCCACACTGGCACAGCAACCACTTCTGGGCTGGCTGAGCACCACACCGGTCAGACATCCTGGACTGGTGTGGTGCACAGAGCTGGCATCAGTCTCCACCACTTTCATAGGTTCCTTTTAACTCGCTTCCGTTTAAACATTATACATTTGATATTAGGTCAATATCCAACATGGTGTAAGTCTGAACAATCACTACCTTGTTCCTGCGATAATTTTTCTTCGCAGGACACTATGCACTTCATGATGTTTTGTGGTCATTTCGTAGAGGAGAGGAGAAAGTTTCTTGTGCCTGTTCTTAAAAAGGCAGGGTTCTTGCAAGTCAGGCCAGCACTCCTTTACCTGCAGCTACTAAACAACCCTAGTGTCATCTTCCATGTAGCCAGTTATTTGGTGGGTGCTGTGCGTTCAAAGAACAGGCTCATGGGAAACGCGAGATTGACTATATCCCTATGACGTTTGCATCTTGTTATACAAAGGATACCGTGTATTGGAAGTGAGGACAACGGAGGCGAGATCAATTTATATTGTGATAAATGTTGATTTTATGAAATTAGTGATGTATTTTTAAAATTTGACTCCTTTGCTTGCTTTTAACATGGTTGTCTTTTTAAAAAAAAACTACTGAAGTATATTTTAAATCTTGAATGATGTGTGTTTTGTATTGTATGAATTATTGATACTGTATATATATTGTACCGCGCTTTTTTTTTATATTGGTTTATCGAAATAAAGTATTTTGACTGACTGACACTTGTGTGCACTTAAGTGGAGCCTCAAAGGACAGGTGTGGTGCACAGCCACAGCAGTTGTGCCTCACTATCACCTGTGTGCACGTCATTGCAGCTATATAGCTATTGTGAATTCCCAAGAATTTACAGAAGTAGACCAAGAAATAGTACTCCTAGAAAATATTTGGAACTGCATTTCAGCAGGAGTAAATCTGCAGGTGTAGATTTGCTCATGCGAAAATCTGAGTGTTTGCAAGTTCACTTCCCCCCAAGCACTTTTTTTTTCTCCAACTCTGGAAGAAGGTTTACGTCTGCCACGGTCAGGAGTAAATTTCCAACATTTCTCAGTATGGGAAAGATTAGAGAAGAGTTGGTGAAAAGCCTTAAAACATGCAAGTTAGTAGGTTTGCACAGACTCAAAAGGGCATTCCAACTCTGGAACTATTGACTACCACCATCTTCAGTCCCAGTATGTAGATCTGCGGAAACGTGGCAACATAAAATTATTACTAGTATTCAAACACTACTATGGTATGAGCCCTGGCATAATCAGAGAGGCTACTTCAGAGCTCGTATATAATGGGATTGCTGCCGAAATTTGTCGCTGCTCTATGAGGCACCAAAGGGACAAGTGGATTTATGAAGCAACCTGCCCCATGGACAAGTAGATATTTTGTTAAATTCCACACACCTGGATATAGGCACATCAAAAAGACACTGTGACAGCTCCATACAGACACAGCCAACAGACACCTACACACAGCTCCATACAGACACAGCCAGCAGACACCTACACACAGCTCCATACAGACACAGCCAACAGACACCTAAACACAGCTCCATACAGACACAGCCCGCAGACACCTACACACAGCTCCATACAGACACAGCCAGCAGACACCTAAAGACAGCTCCATACAGACACAGCCCGCAGACACCTACACACAGCTCCATACAGACACAAACAACAGACACCTAAAGACAGCTCCATACAGACACAGCCCGCAGACACCTACACACAGCTCCATACAGACACAGCCAACAGACACCTAAACACAGCTCCATACAGACACAGCCAGCAGACACCTAAACACAGCTCCATACAGACACAGCCAACAGACACCTACACACAGCTCCATACAGACACAGCCAACAGACACCTACACACAGCTCCATACAGACACAGCCAGCAGACACCTAAACACAGCTCCATACAGACACAGCCAGCAGACACCTACACACAGCTCCATACAGACACAGCCAGCAGACGCCTAAACACAGCTCCATACAGACACAGCCAGCAGACACCTAAACACAGCTCCATACAGACACAGCCAGCAGACACCTACACACAGCTCCATACAGACACAGCCAGCAGACACCTACACACAGCTCCATACAGACACAGCCAGCAGACGCCTAAACACAGCTCCATACAGACACAGCCAGCAGACACCTACACACAGCTCCATACAGACACAGCCAGCAGACGCCTAAACACAGCTCCATACAGACACAGCCAGCAGACGCCTAAACACAGCTCCATACAGACACAGCCAGCAGACACCTACACACAGCTCCATACAGACACAGCCAGCAGACACCAAAACACAGCTCCAAACAGACACAGCCAGCAGACACCTACACACAGCTCCAAACAGACACAGCCAACAGACACCTACATACAGCTCCATACAGACACAGCCAGCAGACACCTACACACAGCTCCATACAGACACAGCCAGCAGACACCTACACACAGCTCCATACAGACACAGCCAGCAGACGCCTAAACACAGCTCCATACAGACACAGCCAGCAGACGCCTAAACACAGCTCCATACAGACACAGCCAGCAGACACCTACACACAGCTCCATACAGACACAGCCAGCAGACACCAAAACACAGCTCCATACAGACACAGCCCGCAGACACCTACACACAGCTCCATACAGACACAAACAACAGACACCTAAAGACAGCTCCATACAGACACAGCCCGCAGACACCTACACACAGCTCCATACAGACACAGCCAACAGACACCTAAACACAGCTCCATACAGACACAGCCAGCAGACACCTAAACACAGCTCCATACAGACACAGCCAACAGACACCTACACACAGCTCCATACAGACACAGCCAACAGACACCTAAACACAGCTCCATACAGACACAGCCAGCAGACACCTAAACACAGCTCCATACAGACACAGCCAGCAGACACCTACACACAGCTCCATACAGACACAGCCAACAGAAGCCTAAACACAGCTCCATACAGACACAGCCAGCAGACACCTACACACAGCTCCATACAGACACAGCCAGCAGACGCCTAAACACAGCTCCATACAGACACAGCCAGCAGACGCCTAAACACAGCTCCATACAGACACAGCCAGCAGACACCTAAACACAGCTCCATACAGACACAGCCAGCAGACACCTACACACAGCTCCATACAGACACAGCCAACAGAAGCCTAAACACAGCTCCATACAGACACAGCCAGCAGACGCCTAAACACAGCTCCATACAGACACAGCCAGCAGACACCTACACACAGCTCCATACAGACACAGCCAGCAGACACCAAAACACAGCTCCAAACAGACACAGCCAGCAGACACCTACACACAGCTCCAAACAGACACAGCCAACAGACACCTACATACAGCTCCATACAGACACAGCCAGCAGACACCTACACACAGCTCCATACAGACACAGCCAGCAGACACCTACACACAGCTCCATACAGACACAGCCAGCAGACGCCTAAACACAGCTCCATACAGACACAGCCAGCAGACACCTAAACACAGCTCCATACAGACACAGCCAACAGACACCTACACACAGCTCCATACAGACACAGCCAACAGACACCTAAACACAGCTCCATACAGACACAGCCAGCAGACACCTAAACACAGCTCCATACAGACACAGCCAGCAGACACCTACACACAGCTCCATACAGACACAGCCAACAGAAGCCTAAACACAGCTCCATACAGACACAGCCAGCAGACACCTACACACAGCTCCATACAGACACAGCCAGCAGACGCCTAAACACAGCTCCATACAGACACAGCCAGCAGACGCCTAAACACAGCTCCATACAGACACAGCCAGCAGACACCTACACACAGCTCCATACAGACACAGCCAGCAGACACCTACACACAGCTCCATACAGACACAGCCAGCAGACGCCTAAACACAGCTCCATACAGACACAGCCAGCAGACACCTACACACAGCTCCATACAGACACAGCCAGCAGACGCCTAAACACAGCTCCATACAGACACAGCCAGCAGACGCCTAAACACAGCTCCATACAGACACAGCCAGCAGACGCCTAAACACAGCTCCATACAGACACAGCCAGCAGACAAGTAAAGACAGTGCCCTATAGACGCAGCCAGCAGACGCCTAAACACAACTCCAAACAGACACATCAAAATGACACCTAGACAGCTCTATACAGCCACAACCGGCAGACACCTGAAGACAGCTCCCTGTAGACACAGCCATGGTGGGCCTAAATACAGCTCCATAGAGACAAAGCAACGGACACCTAAACGCAGCTCCCTCAGTAAAGTCTGTTGCACCTGCCCTTTGTTGCAGGGTTATCCCAAACAGTTTGCCTTCCTACGCCTTTTCTTCGGACATTTATATGGCTTTAGGACTCTGGGTCACTAACCTCTGCAAACCCCTAACCAGAGTTAAGGTACTCGTGCTCTCTCCTCTAAACATGGTAGGATTGGGTTACACCGGTTTGGCCTATTTAATTTATCTGCAAGTCCCTTCTACAGTGGTATCCCATAGACACAGGGCATGTTTATTAAATGCGACTAGTGGGACTACAGCACTGCTTGTGCCACCCACAGACAAGCCTGCCACCGCAGGGCCGGTGAGCTCCGTTTACTGCCACCGCAGGGCCGGTGTGCTCAGTTTACTGCCACCGCAGGGCCTGTGTGCTCAGTTTACTGCCACCGCAGGGCCTGTGTGCTCAGTTTACTGCCACCGCAGGGCCGGTGTGCTCAGTTTACTGCCACCGCAGGGCCGGTGTGCTCAGTTTACTGCCACCGCAGGGCCGGTGTGTTCAGTTTACTGCCACCGCAGGGCCTGTGTGCTCAGTTTACTGCCACCGCAGGGCCTGTCTGCTCAGTTTACTGCCACCGCAGGGCCTGTCTGCTCAGTTTACTGCCACCGCAGGGCCTGTCTGCTCAGTTTACTGCCACCGCAGGGCCTGTCTGCTCAGTTTACTGCCACCGCAGGGCCTGTCTGCTCAGTTTACTGCCACCGCAGGGCCTGTCTGCTCAGTTTACTGCCACCGCAGGGCCGGTGAGCTCCGTTTACTGCCACCGCAGGGCCGGTGTGCTCAGTTTACTGCCACCGCAGGGCCTGTGTGCTCAGTTTACTGCCACCGCAGGGCCTGTGTGCTCAGTTTACTGCCACCGCAGGGCCTGTCTGCTCAGTTTACTGCCACCGCAGGGCCTGTCTGCTCAGTTTACTGCCACCGCAGGGCCTGTCTGCTCAGTTTACTGCCACCGCAGGGCCTGTCTGCTCAGTTTACTGCCACCGCAGGGCCTGTCTGCTCAGTTTACTGCCACCGCAGGGCCTGTGTGCTCAGTTTACTGCCACCGCAGGGCCTGTGTGCTCAGTTTACTGCCACCGCAGGGCCTGTGTGCTCAGTTTACTGCCACCGCAGGGCCTGTGTGCTCAGTTTACTGCCACCGCAGGGCCTGTGTGCTCAGTTTACTGCCACCGCAGGGCCAGTGTGCTCAGTTTACTGCCACCGCAGGGCCAGTGTGCTCAGTTTACTGCCACCGCAGGGCCGGTGAGCTCCGTTTACTGCCACCGCAGGGCCGGTGTGCTCCGTTTACTGCCACCGCAGGGCCGGTGTGCTCCGTTTACTGCCACCGCAGGGCCTGTGTACTCAGTTTACTGCCACTTTCACTTCGAATTTAAAACTATTAGCTAAGCCTTAAAAACCCCTTTCATTACACACATAGATCACCCCTAAGGTAAGCCCTAGGCTTCCCTAGAGGAAGGGTGCTGTGTAAATAAAAGGTAGGACATGTGACTTTATACGTGTGGCATGTCCTGGTAATGATAAACAGCCCATTTTGTTTTCACTGCAGGGAGGCCTACTCTTCTCATAGGCTAGCATTGGGGATTCCCTTATATACCTTTAAGTTGTAATTCCTGATCAGAAAGGAGTAGCGTTGCCATGTTTGGAATAGTGGTGATAAATCCTGCTTACGGCTCTAGTTAGATTTTGCATTACAGTTTTAGAAATGCCACTTTTAGAAAGTGTTCAAAACAGGGCACTTCTCACGTTCCTCACTGTCGCACTGCGAAAAGTGGGATTTGTCCCCCATAGTAACCAATTTATCCTGGTACTCTTCGAATAAACCATTGATGCTCCGGATTAATACTCTTCCTTATTTCTGAGCTTCGGGCTTCGTACAATGGCTCGTTTATTGCAGATGCACCAATTTAACATGGTGAAAAAAACAACTCAGCTGACCAATCCACAAAAGCAAAATGAAGAGACATTAATTTGAAGAACAATAACAGCCCCCACACCGGCTCCTGTAGGCCCCTCCAGCACCATGCTGACACCCCCACACCGGCTCCTGTAGCCCCCCAGCACCATGCTGACACCCCACACCGGCTCCTGTAGGCCCCCCCAGCACCATGCTGACACCCCCACACCGCTCCTGTAGCCCCCCAGCACCATGCTGACACCCCACACCGGCTCCTGTAGGCCCCCCCAGCACCATGCTGACACCCCCACACCGGCTCCTGTAAGCCCCCCCAGCACCATGCTGATGCCCCCACACCGGCTCCTGTATGCCCCCCCAGCACCATGCTGACACCCCCACACCGGCTCCTGTAGGCCCCCCTGCACCATGCTGACACCCCCACACCGGCTCCTGTAAGCCCCCCCCAGCACCATGCTGATGCCCCCACACCGGCTCCTGTATGCCCCCCCAGCACCATGCTGACACCCCCACACCGGCTCCTGTAGGCCCCCCAAGAGCACCATGCTGACAACCCCTCCCCGCTCCTGTAGACTCCCCCAGCATCATGCTGACACCCCCACACCGGCTCCTGTCGCCCCCCCCAGCACCATGCTGACACCCCCACACCAGCTCCTGTAGGCCCCCCCTGCACCATGCTGACACCCCCACACGGGCTCCTGGAGGACCCCCAGCACCATGCTGACAACCCCACACCCGGCTCCTGTAGGCCCCCCCAGCACCATGCTGACACCCCCACACCAGCTCCTGTGGGCCTCCAGCACCATGCTGACACCCCACACCGGCTCCTGTAGACCCTCCAGCACCATGCTGACACCCCCACACCCGGCTCCTGTAGGCCCCCCCAGCACCATGCTGACACCCCCACACCAGCTCCTGTAGGCCCCCCCTGCACCATGCTGACATCACCACACCAGCTCCTGTAGGCCCCCAGCACCATGCTGACACCCCCACACCGGCTCCTGTAGGCCCCCCAGCACCATGCTGACACCCCCACACCGGCTCCTGTAGCCCCCCCAGCACCATGCTGAAACCCCCACACCGGCTCCTGGAAGACCCCCAGCACCATGCTGACACCCCCACACCAGCTCCAGTAGGCCCCCCAGCACCATGCTGACACCCCCACACCGGCTCCTGTAGGACCCCCAGCACCATGCTGATGCCCCCACACCGGCTCCTGTAAGCCCCCCCAGCACCATGCTGATGCCCCCACACCGGCTCCTGTATGCCCCCCCAGCACCATGCTGACACCCCCACACCGGCTCCTGTAGGCCCCCCAAGAGCACCATGCTGACAACCCCTCCCCGCTCCTGTAGACTCCCCCAGCATCATGCTGACACCCCCACACCGGCTCCTGTCGCCCCCCCCCAGCACCATGCTGACACCCCCACACCAGCTCCTGTAGGCCCCCCCTGCACCATGCTGACACCCCCACACGGGCTCCTGGAGGACCCCCAGCACCATGCTGACAACCCCACACCCGGCTCCTGTAGGCCCCCCCAGCACCATGCTGACACCCCCACACCAGCTCCTGTAGACCCTCCAGCACCATGCTGACACCCCACACCGGCTCCTGTAGACCCTCCAGCACCATGCTGACACCCCCACACCAGCTCCTGTAGGCCCCCCCTGCACCATGCTGACATCACCACACCAGCTCCTGTAGGCCCCCAGCACCATGCTGACACCCCACACCGGCTCCTGTAGACCCTCCAGCACCATGCTGACACCCCCACACCAGCTCCTGTAGGCCCCCCCTGCACCATGCTGACATCACCACACCAGCTCCTGTAGGCCCCCAGCACCATGCTGACACCCCCACACCGGCTCCTGTAGGCCCCCCAGCACCATGCTGACACCCCCACACCGGCTCCTGTAGCCCCCCCAGCACCATGCTGAAACCCCCACACCGGCTCCTGGAAGACCCCCAGCACCATGCTGACACCCCCACACCGGCTCCTGTAGGACCCCTCAGCACCATGCTGACACCCCCACACCGGCTCCTGTAGGCCTCCAGCACCATGCTGACACCCCCACACCAGCTCCTGTATGCCCCCCCAGCACCATGCTGACACCCCCACACCGGCTCCTGTAGGCCCCCCAAGAGCACCATGCTGACAACCCCTCCCCGCTCCTGTAGACTCCCCCAGCATCATGCTGACACCCCCACACTGGCTCCTGTCGCCCCCCCCAGCACCATGCTGACACCCCCACACCAGCTCCTGTAGGCCCCCCCTGCACCATGCTGACACCCCCACACGGGCTCCTGGAGGACCCCCAGCACCATGCTGACACCCCCACACCGGCTCCTGTGGGCCTCCAGCACCATGCTGACACCCCCACACCGGCTCCTGTAGCCCCCCCCAGCACCATGCTGAAACCCCCACACCGGCTCCTGGAAGACCCCCAGCACCATGCTGACACCCCCACACCGGCTCCTGTAGGCCCCCCAGCACCATGCTGACACCCCCACACCAGCTCCTGTAGGCCCCCCAGCACCATGCTGACACCCCCACACCGGCTCCTGTAGGCCCCCAGCACCATGCTGACACCCCCACACTGGCTCCTGTAGACCCAAGAGCACTATGCTGACAACCCCTCCCCGCTCCTGTAGACTCCCCCAGCATCATGCTGACACCCCCACACTGGCTCCTGTCGCCCCCCCCAGCACCATGCTGAAACCCCCACACCGACTCCTGTAGACCCAAGAGCACCATGCTGACACCCCCACACCGGCTCCTGTAGGCCCCCCATGAGCTCCATGCTGACACCCCCACACCGGCTCCTGTAGACCCAAGAGCACCATGCTGACACCCCCACACCGGCTCCTGTAGGCCCCCCATGAGCTCCATGCTGACACCCCCACACCGGCTCCTGTAGGCCCCCCATGAGCTCCATGCTGACACCCCACACCGACTCCTGACACCCCCCCTCCTCTTGTAGCCCCCCTCCTGTAGGCCCTCACCTGCTTGGGGGGGCGGGGGCGCTGCGGATCCGCGGCCGTCTGCCGAGGGTCACGGGGGCGTCGGGGGGTGAGCCGGGAGGGGGGGGCAGCTTCGGTCCGGGGGGGTCGGTGCCTCGAGCTCGGTGCTGCCGGTCCGTCCCCTCCCTGCTCTGCACTTCCTTGTTCAGCCCCCGCCCCCCCGAGGGAGGGGCCTGCACTGCAAGCCCCGCCCCCGCCCCCCCGCTCACTGCGGGCCTGGAGGCGCCCAGAGCACCCCCCCCCCCCCTCACCCCCGTGGGCGCTGCACTACCGCCTGTAATGGAGTCATTACAGCGCGGGGGGGGGGGGGTCATCTACGTGGACCCGCGATCCGTCCTTGTCAGACTGGCTGTGACGTCACCTGTAATGCGACAGCGACTGCGCTCCTTGCATTACTGGCTGGTTACATTTGAGTTGTGACGTCACTGTGCCAGCAGGCGGCGCAGCATTACAGCTCTGGTGCTGCTCTGCACTCTTCACTGTCCCTGGATATTACAGCCCTGGTGCTGCTCTGCACTCTTCACTGTCCCTGGATATTACAGCCCTGGTGCTGCTCTGCACTCTTCACTGTCCCTGGATATTACAGCCCTGGTGCTTCTCTGCACTCTTCACTGTCCCTGGATATTACAGCCCTGGTGCTTCTCTGCACGCTTCACTGTCCCTGGATATTACAGCTCTGGTGCTTCTCTGCACTCTTCACTGTCCCTGGATATTACAGCTCTGGTGCTGCTCTGCACTCTTCACTGTCCCTGGATATTACAGCCCTGGTGCTGCTCTGCACTCTTCACTGTCCCTGGATATTACAGCCCTGGTGCTGCTCTGCACTCTTCACTGTCCCTGGATATTACAGCCCTGGTGCTTCTCTGCACTCTTCACTGTCCCTGGATATTACAGCCCTGGTGCTTCTCTGCACGCTTCACTGTCCCTGGATATTACAGCTCTGGTGCTTCTCTGCACTCTTCACTGTCCCTGGATATTACAGCTCTGGTGCTGCTCTGCACTCTTCACTGTCCCTGGATATTACAGCTCTGGTGCTTCTCTGCACTCTTCACTGTCCCTGGATATTACAGCTCTGGTGCTTCTCTGCACTCTTCACTGTCCCTGGATATTACAGCCCTGCTGATTCTCTGCACTCTTCACTGTCCCTGGATATTAATACCCTGGTGCTTCTCTGCACTCTTCACTGTCCCTGGATATTACAGCCCTGGTGACTCTCTGCACTCTTCACCATCCCTGGATATTACAGCCCTGCTGATGCTCTGCACTCTTCACTGTCCCTGGATATTACAGCCCTGGTGACTCTCTGCACTCTTCACTGTCCCTGGATATTACAGCCCTGCTGATGCTCTGCACTCATCACTGTCCCTGGATATTACAGCCCTGGTGACTCTCTGCACTCTTCACTGTCCCTGGATATTAAAGCCCTGGTGCTTCTCTGCACTCTTCACCATCCCTGGATATTACAGCCCTGGTGCTTCTCTGCACTCTTCACCATCCCTGGATATTACAGCCCTGCTGATGCTCTGCACTCTTCACTGTCCCTGGATATTACAGCCCTGGTGACTCTCTGCACTCTTCACTGTCCCTGGATATTACAGCCCTGCTGATGCTCTGGACTCTTCACTGTCCCTGGATATTACAGCCCTGGTGACTCTCTGCACTCTTCACTGCCCCTGGATATTACAGCTCTGGTGATTCTCTGCACTCTTCACTGTCCCTGGATATTACAGCCCTGGTGACTCTCTGCACTCTTCACTGTCCCTGGATATTACAGCCCTGGTGCTTCTCTGCACTCTTCACTGTCCCTGGATATTAATACCCTGGTGCTTCTCTGCACTCTTCACTGTCCCTGGATATTACAGCTCTGGTGACTCTCTGCACTCTTCACCATCCCTGGATATTACAGCCCTGGTGCTTCTCTGCACTCTTCACCATCCCTGGATATTACAGCCCTGCTGATGCTCTGCACTCTTCACTGTCCCTGGATATTACAGCCCTGGTGACTCTCTGCACTCTTCACTGTCCCTGGATATTACAAACCTGGTGATGCTCTGCACTCTTCACTGTCCCTGGATATTAGAAACCTGGTGATGCTCTGCACTCTTCACTGTCCCTGGATATTACAGCCCTGCTGATTCTCTGCACTCTTCACTGTCCCTGGATATTACAGCCCTGCTGATTCTCTGCACTCTTCACTGTCCCTGGATATTAATACCCTGGTGCTTCTCTGCACTCTTCACTGTCCCTGGATATTACAGCCCTGGTGACTCTCTGCACTCTTCACCATCCCTGGATATTACAGCCCTGGTGCTTCTCTGCACTCTTCACCATCCCTGGATATTACAGCCCTGCTGATGCTCTGCACTCTTCACTGTCCCTGGATATTACAGCCCTGGTGACTCTCTGCACTCTTCACTGTCCCTGGATATTGTGGTATATAAATAAATAATACCGGATCTAGGTTTTACTGGACATAGTAATAACAGATAGCTCAATAAATAAGAGTCAAGATTCGAGGTAGTAGGAGTTTGCAGGTTTAATACAGCATAAGGACAGGAACAGGACAACCTGCACAGGAATAGGATGGCAGCGCTGCCGGGGGCAGGATCGGAATCGGCGTAACATTTAATAACAGTGCACAAGTATATATACTAAAACAATTGCATTACAATACATACAATAGGCGGAGCAATGGGTGTGGTCAATAGCAGTCGCGAAAGATAAGGGTGAAAGTAGGTGTAACAAGAGGCGTGAACATAGACATGTGATGTAAACGTAACAGAATATGTCATAAATGGGGCGGAGACATGGAGGGGGCTACCTAAGGAGCCGGGACCTCTAACCTGATGGTGCGCGCAAACTGACAATGACGTGTTACTAGGAGAAGCTGGGTGCTATGACTTCTGCGCTAGGAGCAGAGACTGAAGTCTGGAGAGTCAGGGCGACATGTACCTAAACAGTATCTAGTATCTGATGTTTAGAGAACATGTTGATAGAATCCAAAAGTTATCGGGGTAAAGGCTAACAGACACTAAGACTGGTGCATGCATTATTCTACATGTAGTGCGTGTTGAAGAATATGAAATGACCATTAATACAGTATTTCTCTTACATGGAGACGTAAAGGCTAGACGATGACTGAAACTATTGATGCGATTCAGTAGCTTAGGAATGCAGAGAAGGAGGGCTGGACTGATAACTAGAATCATAACATACTCTTGGCAGACTAGCAGGCAGAGCCAGGCTGAGCCGGGCACTGTGAGGCAGGAAGTAAGTGAAGGGTCGAGGATACAGGTGGGGGCTGTATCGCTCCTCAGCGAGGGCTCAGGAGACAGGAGCTGAATCTGGTGTCCGGGCCCTTTTGAGGCCTAGAAACGGGGACTTTTCAATGAAATAACGTGCACACTGAGAAACGTGGCAACGTAACTTTACATAGGCCTGATACTCGTAGCTTTCACGAGAACTGGAAACTGGCATACTAGAGATGGACGCAACTGTAATTGCGTCTTTAATCGAACATGGGGAATACATATGCATATTAATCATGCACACATAACATAAGATGGGGGACACGTAGGGACACAGAACATGGCAAAATTTACTTTTCCACATTCCCTCCTTGTCACTACGTTTCCATCAGGAAACATCAATATTCATGATACCATCTATTATTTCATACAGTATCATTTGTTCGTCTCGAATTTTCTTGGAACTGGATTTAGAACGGGACTTGGGACTAGGAATACAAGAGGTAGCACAAATGCCGCAAATCGCAGGGCCACATTGTATACAGAGGCAGCAACTGAATATGATCGCTACTGCAATACCTAGAAAGGACAATACCTTCCATCCCCAGGCGGAAATTATATTCCAGAACCAACCGGACCATGTCCAGGTGCCTGGATTTTGGTGTAACAGATGGGCAATTTTATGGAGTCTGGTTATAGCTGAATAAACAGACGGCGCGTTATTAGGAATGAAAATGCAGCAACTAGATCCGATGACTCTACATGCCCCGCCCCTATCGGCCAGTATGACGTCAAGGACGAGACGATTCTGGAGCACGACAATTCTCATAAAAGATTGCTCTTCGGTTAAGTTACCTAGAGCAGAGGTAGTCTCAATCACTACTGCTTCAAGTGTTCTGGTTAATCTACGTATCAGTTTACTATTCACGACAGTACCTAAGTAGGGGAAGACACCTTTATTGATATCTATGTATTGCTCTAGAGCAGTTTCAGTATAATCGACAATCGGGAGGTCTCTCTTGTGTCTAGTATGTACTAGGTGGGAGTTCCTATGATAGTCAGTTGGGGCTAGAAAAACTGGTGGCAGTAGGAAGGCAATGTAACAGGTTCCCTCCCAATCGAGGGGCAGACGAACATATGCGGTCTGACCACAAACAAAATAGGAATGACGTGAAGCTTTGAAAATAGATTTCCCACTGTCACTATACTTGACAATAGTGATACAATCACTGTGTCCTACATGTACGGAACCATTTTTTCTGACACATAATTCACCTTTGACTGGTAGTACTGACATAGCAGGTAAGTCTGGAGTAGTATCAGACTGAACATTCAGGACCATGAAATTCGAAGAATAATTACCCAAATTATAAACTTCATTTTCTAGATCTAACCCTGTTCTGTGGGGAAGACCTTGCTTGTCTGGAAAACATGTACTGTTCAGAAAGGACATATCATTTGAGGATGACGTTAACGTGGACCATGCTCCACATGAACCGTTATGTGAAAATGGATAAGGAAACAGTGGCAGAACTCCCTTCGGTGTCTGGAAAGGGGGGAGTCGACCACACACCCAACAATTAGTGGCATTGCTGGTCTGGTGTGAATAATGTAACATGCGGATAAAGGAATTATTACGCATAGCAAGACGATAAGATAGTTCATGAGGAGGCAGATCACTAAACGTATGCTCTACTGTAGTATTAGAAGACTTTTTTACATGAGAAACTGGAAAACATAAATAAAATGCATAACTCGTGCAGGTAATCATAAGGCTGAGATATAGCAGAAAACATAAAACAATAATGCAACTTTTAGAGTTCTCACTAACTCTCTCTCTATGGGGGTCTATTTCATACATGTCAGGAACCGGTCTAACCGTTTCACCTAGGGGAGGACTTAGACAATTAAACTGGCTGACTTATTTTACTAGACCTTAATTTTAACTTATACTCCTGCTGCGGAGTTTTCTCTAACAGGGAGGGTTTCGTATCAATGTCATTTGCGGGACAGTCCTTGAGAATAGTACTTTGGCAGTCTTTGAAATCCTCGGAAATGTTCTTGGAAACAGTCTTTAGTCCATAAACTTCTTTACATGCGACAAATGCACCCAGCCCTTCCTGCCTTCCAGCTTGACGGCAGTACGGGTGGCCAGGAGGACTTGCTTGGGCTCCTTCCAGCGGGGCTCCAGCGGACTTGAACGATCAAAGTTCCTTACAAGAACCAGATTTCCGGGAACGATTTCATGCGGTGCCACCTCGGTATTGTCTGGAAATGCGGCAGCAACCTGTGAACGACAAGAGTGTAGGGCAGACATCAAGGAAGCTAGGTAATCTGTCAGCATATTACTTGAAACATCTGTAATACTTCGAGGTCTAGGTGTACCCCACATGTTAGGGGGGCGGCCGAATACGACCTCGTACGGGGACAGACCTGATCTGGAATGTGCGACCATGCGCATATAAAACAGAGCGACTGGCAGAGCAACTAGCCAATCTACACCTTTTTCTTGACAGATTTTAGCAATACCTATTTTCAGGGTCTGATTATGTCTCTCTACTAGACCGGCTGCTTCAGGATGGCGTACACAATGGAACTTCCACTGGTACCCTAACAAAAGGGAAACGTGTTTCATCAGTTCAGATGAGAATGGCTGGCCGTTATCAGAATATACGACCCTAGGGAGTCCGTAGCGGGGGAAGAACTCACGAACCAACTGCTTGGCAGTGGTCGCGGCTGTGTAATCTGGGACTGGATATGCTTCTGTCCACCTGGACAAAGCGCATACAACTACAAGGACATACTTGAAACCTCGACATCGCTCCATCTGAATATAATCCATCTGGAGGACCTCAAAAGGGTGGTCAGGGGGCTGGAATCCACCTTGTTCCACCGGGACACTTTTACCTGGATTAAACTGGCAACATATCATACAGGTACGGACTTTCTGCTTGGCTGCAGCTCGTAAATGCTTGTTAAACCAAATGTTCTGGATACTGTCTAACATGGCTTTTTCTCCTAAGTGTGCTGGACTATGTGCGGTATTGATAATGACTTGAACCATAGAGTCGGGGAGAAACCATGTGGCTTTTCCCTTCGTTACCCATCCCTGATCTGTCTGGACCCCTCCTTGTTCGGACCATTTCTTGATTTCATCGGGAGTAGCATGTAACTGGATATCTATGACATCTTGAGTGGGGTCCTTAACTGTCATACTAGTAGTTGGATCTGGAGTATGTGTCTGTGTCGGATTAACTGACATGTCTGGAGTCTGTGCTGTAAGCTTGGCTGTTCGATCTGCTAGATCATTACCTTGGGAAATAATGTCTGTAACTTTCGTGTGTGCTTTGCATTTCATGATGGCAATGGATGTCGGTAAATGTATGGCATCTAACAGAGCTTGGATAAGGAGACCATGCTGAATCTTGGTTCCATGAGAAGTCATGAAACCTCTCTCCTGCCAGAGCACTCCAAAGTCGTGTACGACTCCAAATGCGTAGCGTGAATCTGTGTAAACATTGACTTTCAGGTTCTTGGCGTGTATGCAGGCTTGGGTCAGAGCAACTAGCTCTGCTGCTTGAGCAGACAGGGTGTCAATACGGTGTGTTTCAATAACTTCAGTGTCAGTAGTCACTGCATACGCGGCTACTAGTTCTCCTGTACTTGTTCTCATACATGAACCATCCACATAAAGTGTCAGGTCAGGATCTGGTAATGGAATATCTGTCAGATCTTGTCTTGGCTTAGTCATAGTGTTAACTACTTCCACACAGTCGTGTGTGGCAGGATTCGAATTAACTGACGGTAACAGTGTAGCAGGATTTAGAACGTTGCAGCGTCTGATTTCTATGTGTGGCTGGAACAGTGTCAGTTCATAACCTGTTAAACGTGCAATTGTCAAGTGCTGGGTCTGTGTTCGGTTTAAAAGAACTTCCACGGAGTGTGGAACTTGTACTGTCAAGGAATGTCCTAATACTATGGAATCACTTTGTCTGATAGCTAGTGCTGTGGCTGCAACTGACTTAAGGCACGCAGGCAGAGCCTGGGCTACTGGATCTAATGTGCTCGAAAAATAAGCACAGGGCTTGTATTGTCCTGCTTGATCTTGTGTGAGAACAGATAATGCTGTACCATCACGTTCTGTAACAAAAAGTGTAAAAGGCTTACTGTAGTTCGGTGTAGCTAGAACAGGAGCTTGGCATAAAGCTTTCTTTAACTCATTGAAACTAAGTGTATGTTCAGATGTCCAAGGGAGGACAGTCGATACGGCTGCCTCCTGTGTCGTTAACTGTATCAGTGGCTTGGCTAGAAATGCATACTGAGGAATCCATTGTCTGCAATAAGAAGTAAGGCCGATAAAAGCACGTACCTCCTTCTGGGTCTTGGGCTGAGGAAGACTCGCTATTAACTGGATACGGTCTGGTGTCAACTGCCTACCCCACTTGGACAGCAAGTGGCCTAAGTAGATCACTTGCTGGACACAGAATTGAAGCTTTGAAGGGGACACCTTGTGCCCCATCTCGGCAAGGAAATACAAGACCGTAAGTGATGCTCGCTCGCAAGCACGTTCAGAACGGGCTGTGATCAGTAGATCATCGACATACTGGAGCAGGGCAGTGTCAGTTGGCATGTGAATGTTGTCTAGTTGTCTCTTAAGTGCTTGACTGTAAATACTAGGACTTTCTGTGAAACCTTGAGGAGCTCGTGTGAATTTATAGCTCCTTCCATTTAAGCAAAAACCGAAAAGGTACTGGCTGTCTGGATGAATGGGAACACTGAAAAATGCGTTCTTGAGGTCTATGACTGTGAAAAATGAGGCTTCGGAATCAATGGCTGTCAATAGGGAAGAAATATCGGGAACAACTGGGTACTGGGGAATGATACATTTATTGAGTTCTCGAAGATCAATCACTAATCGATATACTGGGGGTGCATTTGGATTAGTACGTTTCATGACTGGAATGATCGGAGAATTACATACATTGGAGTCAGTTTCTACAACTACTCCTTGAGCCATAAGCTCGTCAATAATTTTGGATAAGGCTGCTACAGCCTCAGGTGGCAATCTGTACTGTCTGATTCGTGGTAACACTACTTGCTTGAGAGTCACACGATGGGGTGTGATTTGCATGAAACAAACATCAGTTGGACCTTGCGCCCATAGATGCTGCGGAACCTTAGACAATCTCGGATCAAAATCTCGTAAAACATAGTGACCCTTGAAGTCACGTAAAAACAAACGTATTCCCTCGGGGGAACAACATATAACTGCACCTAATTCTTTCAGTGTCCTAATGCCTAACAGATTTTCTGGACATGACTTCGTAAGTAATAGATCAGTAGTGCGGGACAATGGACCTACTTCTAGAGTAACTGGTTTAGAAATCTCGTTTACAATAGGCTTTCCTGAAAATCCAAGGGAAACATTTCTAGAGCCTGAGAGCGGAGCCCCTGGAACCTCGGCGTGACTTATGGTAGTCCTACTTGCCCCTGTATCAATCAGAAACTTTCTGTCTTTCCCTAGTACTTGACTATGAATATAGGGACCTTCTTGATCTACAGGAATCTCGATGAGAGGCAAGCCTACCTCCCTCTCTAGGCTGTTTCATGAGTACTGTTGATACTCTGGATACTCTGTCTGAGCATACTGATACATCTGCTGTGTAACATGTTGTGTTGCAGCAATAGGCTGCGGTGCTGGAACTGTCTGTTGTGCATTCTGTGGCTGAGAAGTCTGTGAAACTTGTTCTTGTCTAGGCGGACGTGGTCTTTCTTTAGTTTTACCAGTAGCTATATTATGTTTCAGAACTGCACACTCGTTTATAAAATGACCTGGCTGTTTACAATAATTGCATGTCCCTTTAACGGGAGCTGCAGGATGACTGGCTTGATTCGGACCCCTCTTCTGACTGTCTTGTGGAATAGATTGTGCAACTAGTACTTTCATTTTCGTGTCTTTCATACGTTTCCTTTCATGATCTTGCTCTTCTCTGATTCTATTCTGATGATACTGGAGCATCTGTAACATCTGCGACGGGGTACTAGCTTGCCATGTACTTTCGACTTTCAAAACTCGATTCTTAACTTGTGGACTTGAATTCTCGACTAATTTAGTAACAAAAAGATGAGGGTATGACTCGCTACTCGTCTTCAATCCACTGTTTATAATAAAACATTTTTCAAATCTAGAATAAAAATCACTAGTATCTTCATCTTGTTTCTGTTTACAGGCTGAGATTGCATCCCAGTCTTCCTTTTTAGTGGCTAATAATCTGGGCAAAACTTGTATTAACAGTTCTGGTAATTCTTTACATTTCTCTCCAAGACCGGTACCTGGTACTCGTATCTTATCTTCAGCTTCTAGAACTGCCCAATCGATCTTTTTCTCTCCCACCTCCCATTCCTTTTCCTTGAGTTTTTCGTATATGCCCGCGGGCAACAGGACTTTTAACATTTTAATAATATCTGGGTACGTATATTCTCCCATACGAAGCATGTCTTTTAATTCTCGGTGGAACCCTGCTGGATCTTTGTCATGACAAGGAATTAATTTCTTCATCTCTAAGAGTTCCATTTTTGTAATCGGGGTGTAAACAAATACTCGTTGCATTTCACCATCTGCTGTCCTGACTGGGTGTACTTCTCGTAACGGATTCTGTCTATCTATGTAAAACGGTTTACTTTCTGGAGGTGAGACATGAACAAAATGCGGGTTCAAAAACATACTATATTTATGGCGCTGTTCTAGAATGACACTAACTAAATCGGTACCTAAACCTTTCCATCTATACTGAAGTAACTCGTTCAGGACATCATGTAATGGACCTGGATCAGAATGTTGACCCTCATATAATGTAATGAGGTGCTGAATCATATACATACCCACCAGTCGTTGCTCGGCTGGGGTTAATTTCAGAAACATTTGTGCCACAATTTCGTCTGGAAAAGTGGTAGAATCAGTAATCCATCGGACTGCTGATCGGACTAGTTCTTGTTCATGCATAGTACTTAACTCACTATAACCGATTCGTGATTTCAAAATGTGATCGGTAGCTTGAAATACTTGTTCTAGAGAACCTTGTTCTGGTGCTGGATGATGAAAGATTTTCTTGTGTTCTAGGTGTAAATGTCGGTCTGGAAATCTAGATTTTCCTACATACGCTATTCTGGCGGTATTCTCGTCCTCTACCTCTTCTGTAGGAGAGTCATTCTCTTTCTCGCTTACTTGTGCTGCTTTACGTTGTTCGTGTAACCTTATTATTTCCTTACGAATTTTCTTGTACATACTCTCTATACTACTGATGGTTCTGTGCTTACCCTCGGCTATATTATCACTCCACCTTGTTAGTGTTCTCATTTCGGCCGGATCTTTGGTCGGATAATCTTGTTCCCTTATTAAACAATTAATCAGAAACTTTAATATCATGAGCTGGATCTCAGCTTTCCTTTGAGACATGGCTTCACCAATACTTTCTGGATCATCCCCTGTACGGATGAAACAATATATTCTGTCTAGATCTTCTTTCATATCTGGTAGGGTGTCCAAATACCCGGTCACCCGTCTTACACGTATGGAGTATATAACCGTACTATCATCGCCTGTGACTGGATCATAGCGGCATTCAGTAAGAGCTCGTCGGATGTCTGCAACGGACTTATATTTGGGCGTACGCTGTAACGCACGTTCATGTAACTCGACTAACGTTACACGTTGGTGTGGTGGCGGGGTACCAGGAGGACCTCCTCCTGCGGCCCCTAAACTAGAATCGTCGACTGATACTCTTCGTGCTGGCAGAGTGGCTGATGTGGCGGGAAGTTGTACTATGGGCTGGACCGGGGGTACCGTAGCAGGTACTGCAAAAGGTGCCCCGGTGTCTGGAGGAGCAGGAATTGCATTATTTACAGGAACTGGCGGAACAGGATTTGCATATTCCGGGACTGTGTCGTCCAAATAGGACGAAATAAAAATATCAGCTGCGGTCGGTTTGTGACGTAACTTGATCGGAACTAAGGGTGGCGGAAAATTGCTGGATGCCTCCGGGGTTGCTTTTGGCAAGCCCTCGGCAAGAAGAGGATACATACCCTTAATGAGGGCATTCCTCTGTCTGTCTGACTGTTCGGTTTTGACTCGCTCACCTATCTCGATTAATTCCCTTTCTTGGGCTCGTTCTAAGGATTCTCTACTTAATTCTGACTTTCTGATTTCTTTTTCGGTTCTTTTATGAGATTCTTTGCGCCATAACTCGATGGCGTCTTTCTGTGACTGTCTGGCTTTCTTTTTCCATAATGCTTCTTCTACTCGCATGATGCACTCGGCATCCCATGTGCCTGATACGGGCCATCTATACTTTTCTTCTAACTCTTTGGTGTACTCTACCCATAAATCTAGATACATTATGGCACTTATGCCATGCTTCTGATACATAAAGTGACCTGGACTGTCCCTAGGCGGGACAGGAACTGCTTCTTCTAACAGACCTTTTCTAGTTCTTAACTGACGTAGTTTGGAAAACAACGGCATGACTGGACTGTAATCTAGACACAATACAATACACAATGAACACGATAATTACACCACTTTCATACCACGACATTAAAATACATGAATGACATTTTTAAAATAACAGTTCGAACAGAATACTACCTGGAATACTGAAAACAGAATACAGAATTTCACGAGGGCAGAACTGACTAGAACAGAGACTAGATGCACTGCTGAAACAGTACGAAACTTACCGGTCTCATGAAGAGACACGTCAGGACCCGCATCCACCGGAGTGGACACTTCGTGTTGGGTCTGTGTACCACCAAACCCACGGACCAGAGTCAATTAGATTGACCCTGTCTAGATACTACCCCAGCAACGGTACTCACCGGGCAGCAAGAACGGAAGGCCTCGGACTGGACTGCTTCGACGCCGGACGGACACACTTCGGACTTCTGTTACGGGTGGGCCTCCGGATACCTCGGACCTTGAACTCTCGGCTTGGGCTCTGGTCGGGACTCGCCGCGTTCCTCCACCGCCTCGTCTGGATGCTGGACCGCAACCTCCGTCTCCTCCGTGGGCCTGAGGGATACTTGAAGCAGAAATATCTGCACGTGGCCGGTATGGTTCCGTCACGGCTGCAGAGGATCAGGGGGCATACGTGGCTTCACCGGCGCGTGGGGAAAGGGCAAGTCCCTATTCGGGCGCCATTATGTGGTATATAAATAAATAATACCGGATCTATTTTTGACTGGACATAGTAATAACAGATAGCTCAATAAATAAGAGTCAAGATTCGAGGTAGTAGGAGTTTGCAGGTTTAATACAGCATAAGGACAGGAACAGGACAACCTGCACAGGAATAGGATGGCAGCGCTGCCGGGGGCAGGATCGGAATCGGCGTAACATTTAATAACAGTGCACAAGTATATATACTAAAACAATTGCATTACAATACATACAATAGGCGGAGCAATGGGTGTGGTCAATAGCAGTCGCGAAAGATAAGGGTGAAAGTAGGTGTAACAAGAGGCGTGAACATAGACATGTGATGTAAACGTAACAGAATATGTCATAAATGGGGCGGAGACATGGAGGGGGCTATCTGAGGAGCCGGGACCTCTAACCTAGTGGTGCGCGCAAACTGACAATGACGTGTTACTAGGAGAAGCTGGGGGCTATGACTTCTGCGCTAGGAGCAGAGACTGAAGTCTGGAGAGTCAGGGCGACATGTACCTAAACACTATCTAGTATCTGATGTTTAGAGAACATGTTGATAGAATCCAAAAGTTATCGGGGTAAAGGCGAACAGACTCTAAGACTGGTGCATGCATTATTCTACATGTAGTGCGTGTTGAAGAATATGAAATGACCATTAATACAGTATTTCTCTTACATGGAGACGTAAAGGCTAGACGATGACTGAAACTATTGATGCGATTCAGTAGCTTAGAAATGCAGAGAAGGAGGGCTGGACTGATAACTAGAATCATAACATACTCTTGGCAGACTAGCAGGCAGAGCCAGGCTGAGCCGGGCACTGTGAGGCAGGAAGTAAGTGAAGGGTCGAGGATACAGGTGGGGGCTGTATCGCTCCTCAGCGAGGGCTCAGGAGACAGGAGCTGAATCTGGTGTCCGGGCCCTTTTGAGGCCTAGAAACGGGGACTTTTCAATGAAATAACGTGCACACTGAGAAACGTGGCAACGTAACTTTACATAGGCCTGATACTCGTAGCTTTCACGAGAACTGGAAACTGGCATACTAGAGATGGACGCAACTGTAATTGCGTCTTTAATCGAACATGGGGAATACATATGCATATTAATCATGCACACATAACATAAGATGGGGGACACGTAGGGACACAGAACATGGCAAAATTTACCCCTGCTGATGCTCTGCACTCTTCACTGTCCCTGGATATTACAGCCCTGGTGACTCTCTGCACTCTTCACTGTCCCTGGATATTAAAGCCCTGGTGCTTCTCTGCACTCTTCACCATCCCTGGATATTACAGCCCTGGTGCTTCTCTGCACTCTTCACCATCCCTGGATATTACAGCCCTGCTGATGCTCTGCACTCTTCACTGTCCCTGGATATTACAGCCCTGGTGACTCTCTGCACTCTTCACTGTCCCTGGATATTACAGCCCTGCTGATGCTCTGGACTCTTCACTGTCCCTGGATATTACAGCCCTGGTGACTCTCTGCACTCTTCACTGCCCCTGGATATTACAGCTCTGGTGATTCTCTGCACTCTTCACTGTCCCTGGATATTACAGCCCTGGTGACTCTCTGCACTCTTCACTGTCCCTGGATATTACAGCCCTGGTGCTTCTCTGCACTCTTCACTGTCCCTGGATATTAATACCCTGGTGCTTCTCTGCACTCTTCACTGTCCCTGGATATTACAGCTCTGGTGACTCTCTGCACTCTTCACCATCCCTGGATATTACAGCCCTGGTGCTTCTCTGCACTCTTCACCATCCCTGGATATTACAGCCCTGCTGATGCTCTGCACTCTTCACTGTCCCTGGATATTACAGCCCTGGTGACTCTCTGCACTCTTCACTGTCCCTGGATATTACAGCTCTGGTGATTCTCTGCACTCTTCACTGTCCCTGGATATTAATACCCTGGTGCTTCTCTGCACTCTTCACTGTCCCTGGATATTACAGCTCTGGTGCTTCTCTGCACTCTTCACTGTCCCTGGATATTACAGCCCTGCTGATTCTCTGCACTCTTCACTGTCCCTCGATATTAATACCCTGGTGCTTCTCTGCACTCTTCACTGTCCCTGGATATTACAGCTCTGGTGCTTCTCTGCACTCTTCACTGTCCCTGGATATTACAGCTCTGGTGTTTCTCTGCACTCTTCACTGTCTCTGGATATTACAGCCCTGGTGCTTCTCTGCACTCTTCACTGTCCCTGGATTTTACAAACCTGGTGATGCTCTGCACTCTTCACTGTCCCTGGATTTTACAAACCTGGTGATGCTCTGCACTCTTCACTGTCCCTGGATAGTACAGCCCTGGTGACTCTCTGCACTCTTCACTGTCCCTGGATATTACAGCCCTGCTGATGCTCTGCACTCTTCACTGTCCCTGGATATTACAGCCCTGGTGACTCTCTGCACTCTTCACTGTCCCTGGATATTAAAGCCCTGGTGCTTCTCTGCACTCTTCACCATCCCTGGATATTACAGCCCTGGTGCTTCTCTGCACTCTTCACCATCCCTGGATATTACAGCCCTGCTGATGCTCTGCACTCTTCACTGTCCCTGGATATTACAGCCCTGGTGACTCTCTGCACTCTTCACTGTCCCTGGATATTACAGCTCTGGTGCTTCTCTGCACTCTTCACTGTCCCTGGATATTACAGCCCTGGTGACTCTCTGCACTCTTCACTGTCCCTGGATATTACAGCTCTGGTGATTCTCTGCACTCTTCACTGTCCCTGGATATTACAGCCCTGGTGACTCTCTGCACTCTTCACTGTCCCTGGATATTAATACCCTGGTGCTTCTCTGCACTCTTCACTGTCCCTGGATATTACAGCTCTGGTGCTTCTCTGCACTCTTCACTGTCCCTGGATATTACTGCCCTGCTGATTCTCTGCACTCTTCACTGTCCCTGGATATTACAGCTCTGGTGATTCTCTGCACTCTTCACTGTCCCTGGATATTAATACCCTGGTGCTTCTCTGCACTCTTCACTGTCCCTGGATATTACAGCTCTGGTGCTTCTCTGCACTCTTCACTGTCCCTGGATATTACAGCCCTGCTGATTCTCTGCACTCTTCACTGTCCCTGGATATTAATACCCTGGTGCTTCTCTGCACTCTTCACTGTCCCTGGATATTACAGCTCTGGTGCTTCTCTGCACTCTTCACTGTCCCTGGATATTACAGCTCTGGTGCTTCTCTGCACTCTTCACTGTCTCTGGATATTACAGCCCTGGTGCTTCTCTGCACTCTTCACCCGTCCCTGGATATTACAGCCCTGGTGCTTCTCTGCACTCTTCACTGTCCCTGGATTTTACAAACCTGGTGATGCTCTGCACTCTTCACTGTCCCTGGATATTACAGCTCTGGTGATTCTCTGCACTCTTCACTGTCCCTGGATATTAATACCCTGGTGACTCTCTGCACTCTTCACTGTCCCTGGATATTACAGCTCTGGTGATTCTCTGCACTCTTCACTGTCCCTGGATATTAAAGCCGTGCTGATGCTCTGCACTCTTCACTGTCCCTGGATATTACAGCCCTGGTGCTTCTCTGCACGCTTCACTGTCCCTGGATATTACAGCTCTGGTGCTTCTCTGCACTCTTCACTGTCCCTGGATATTACAGCTCTGGTGCTTCTCTGCACTCTTCACTGTCCCTGGATATTACAAACCTGGTGACTCTCTGAACTCTTCACTGTCCCTGGATATTACAGCCCAGGTGCTTCTCTGCACTCTTCACCATCCCTGGATATTACAGCCCAGGTGCTTCTCTGCACTCTTCACTGTCCCTGGATATTACAGCCCTGCTGATGCTCTGCACTCTTCACTGTCCCTGGATATTACAAACCTGGTGACTCTCTGCACTCTTCACTGTCCCTGGATATTACAGCTCTGGTGCTTCTCTGCACTCTTCACTGTCCCTGGATATTACAGCTCTGGTGCTTCTCTGCACTCTTCACTGTCCCTGGATATTACAGCTCTGGTGCTTCTCTGCACTCTTCACTGTCCCTGGATATTACAGCCCTGGTGACTCTCTGCACTCTTTACTGTCCCTGGATATTACAGCTCTGGTGCTTCTCTGCACTCTTCACTGTCCCTGGATATTACAAATCTGGTGCTTCTCTGCACTCTTCACTGTCCCTGGATATTAATACCCTGGTGACTCTCTGCACTCTTCACTGTCCCTGGATATTACAGCTCTGGTGATTCTCTGCACTCTTCACTGTCCCTGGATATTACAGCCCTGGTGCTTCTCTGCACTCTTCACCATCCCTGGATATTACAGCCCTGCTGATGCTCTGCACTCTTCACTGTCCCTGGATATTACAGCTCTGGTGCTTCTCTGCACTCTTCACTGTCCCTGGATATTACAGCCCTGGTGCTTCTCTGCACTCTTCACTGTCCCTGGATATTACAGCCCTGGTGCTTCTCTGCACTCTTCACTGTCCCTGGATTTTACAAACCTGGTGATGCTCTGCACTCTTCACTGTCCCTGGATATTACAGCTCTGGTGATTCTCTGCACTCTTCACTGTCCCTGGATATTAATACCCTGGTGACTCTCTGCACTCTTCACTGTCCCTGGATATTACAGCTCTGGTGATTCTCTGCACTCTTCACTGTCCCTGGATATTAAAGCTCTGGTGATTCTCTGCACTCTTCACTGTCCCTGGATATTAATACCCTGGTGACTCTCTGCACTCTTCACTGTCCCTGGATATTACAGCTCTGGTGATTCTCTGCACTCTTCACTGTCCCTGGATATTAAAGCCGTGCTGATGCTCTGCACTCTTCACTGTCCCTGGATATTACAGCCCTGGTGCTTCTCTGCACGCTTCACTGTCCCTGGATATTACAGCTCTGGTGCTTCTCTGCACTCTTCACTGTCCCTGGATATTACAGCTCTGGTGCTTCTCTGCACTCTTCACTGTCCCTGGATATTACAAACCTGGTGCTTCTCTGCACTCTTCACTGTCCCTGGATATTACAGCCCTGGTGACTCTCTGCACTCTTTACTGTCCCTGGATATTACAGCTCTGGTGCTTCTCTGCACTCTTCACTGTCCCTGGATATTACAAATCTGGTGCTTCTCTGCACTCTTCACTGTCCCTGGATATTAATACCCTGGTGACTCTCTGCACTCTTCACTGTCCCTGGATATTACAGCTCTGGTGATTCTCTGCACTCTTCACTGTCCCTGGATATTACAGCCCTGGTGCTTCTCTGCACTCTTCACCATCCCTGGATATTACAGCCCTGCTGATGCTCTGCACTCTTCACTGTCCCTGGATATTACAGCCCTGCTGATGCTCTGCACTCTTCACTGTCCCTGGATATTACAGCCCTGGTGCTTCTCTGCACTCTTCACTGTCCCTGGATATTACAGCCCTGGTGCTTCTCTGCACTCTTCACTGTCCCTGGATTTTACAAACCTGGTGATGCTCTGCACTCTTCACTGTCCCTGGATATTACAGCTCTGGTGATTCTCTGCACTCTTCACTGTCCCTGGATATTAATACCCTGGTGACTCTCTGCACTCTTCACTGTCCCTGGATATTACAGCTCTGGTGATTCTCTGCACTCTTCACTGTCCCTGGATATTAAAGCCGTGCTGATGCTCTGCACTCTTCACTGTCCCTGGATATTACAGCCCTGGTGCTTCTCTGCACGCTTCACTGTCCCTGGATATTACAGCTCTGGTGCTTCTCTGCACTCTTCACTGTCCCTGGATATTACAGCTCTGGTGATTCTCTGCACTCTTCACTGTCCCTGGATATTACAGCCCTGGTGCTTCTCTGCACTCTTCACCATCCCTGGATATTACAGCCCTGCTGATGCTCTGCACTCTTCACTGTCCCTGGATATTACAGCTCTGGTGCTTCTCTGCACTCTTCACTGTCCCTGGATATTACAGCCCTGGTGCTTCTCTGCACTCTTCACTGTCCCTGGATATTACAGCCCTGGTGCTTCTCTGCACTCTTCACTGTCCCTGGATTTTACAAACCTGGTGATGCTCTGCACTCTTCACTGTCCCTGGATATTACAGCTCTGGTGATTCTCTGCACTCTTCACTGTCCCTGGATATTAATACCCTGGTGACTCTCTGCACTCTTCACTGTCCCTGGATATTACAGCTCTGGTGATTCTCTGCACTCTTCACTGTCCCTGGATATTAAAGCTCTGGTGATTCTCTGCACTCTTCACTGTCCCTGGATATTAATACCCTGGTGACTCTCTGCACTCTTCACTGTCCCTGGATATTACAGCTCTGGTGATTCTCTGCACTCTTCACTGTCCCTGGATATTAAAGCCGTGCTGATGCTCTGCACTCTTCACTGTCCCTGGATATTACAGCCCTGGTGCTTCTCTGCACGCTTCACTGTCCCTGGATATTACAGCTCTGGTGCTTCTCTGCACTCTTCACTGTCCCTGGATATTACAGCTCTGGTGCTTCTCTGCACTCTTCACTGTCCCTGGATATTACAGCCCTGGTGCTTCTCTGCACTCTTCACTGTCCCTGGATATTACAGCCCTGGTGCTTCTCTGCACTCTTCACTGTCCCTGGATTTTACAAACCTGGTGATGCTCTGCACTCTTCACTGTCCCTGGATATTACAGCTCTGGTGATTCTCTGCACTCTTCACTGTCCCTGGATATTAATACCCTGGTGACTCTCTGCACTCTTCACTGTCCCTGGATATTACAGCTCTGGTGATTCTCTGCACTCTTCACTGTCCCTGGATATTACAGCTCTGGTGATTCTCTGCACTCTTCACTGTCCCTGGATATTAATACCCTGGTGACTCTCTGCACTCTTCACTGTCCCTGGATATTACAGCTCTGGTGATTCTCTGCACTCTTCACTGTCCCTGGATATTAAAGCCGTGCTGATGCTCTGCACTCTTCACTGTCCCTGGATATTACAGCCCTGGTGCTTCTCTGCACGCTTCACTGTCCCTGGATATTACAGCTCTGGTGCTTCTCTGCACTCTTCACTGTCCCTGGATATTACAGCTCTGGTGCTTCTCTGCACTCTTCACTGTCCCTGGATATTACAAACCTGGTGACTCTCTGCACTCTTCACTGTCCCTGGATATTACAGCCCAGGTGCTTCTCTGCACTCTTCACCATCCCTGGATATTACAGCCCAGGTGCTTCTCTGCACTCTTCACTGTCCCTGGATATTACAGCCCTGCTGATGCTCTGCACTCTTCACTGTCCCTGGATATTACAAACCTGGTGAATCTCTGCACTCTTCACTGTCCCTGGATATTACAGCTCTGGTGCTTCTCTGCACTCTTCACTGTCCCTGGATATTACAGCTCTGGTGCTTCTCTGCACTCTTCACTGTCCCTGGATATTACAGCCCTGGTGACTCTCTGCACTCTTTACTGTCCCTGGATATTACAGCTCTGGTGCTTCTCTGCACTCTTCACTGTCCCTGGATATTACAAATCTGGTGCTTCTCTGCACTCTTCACTGTCCCTGGATATTAATACCCTGGTGACTCTCTGCACTCTTCACTGTCCCTGGATATTACAGCTCTGGTGATTCTCTGCACTCTTCACTGTCCCTGGATATTACAGCCCTGGTGCTTCTCTGCACTCTTCACCATCCCTGGATATTACAGCCCTGCTGATGCTCTGCACTCTTCACTGTCCCTGGATATTACAGCTCTGGTGCTTCTCTGCACTCTTCACTGTCCCTGGATATTACAGCCCTGGTGCTTCTCTGCACTCTTCACTGTCCCTGGATATTACAGCCCTGGTGCTTCTCTGCACTCTTCACTGTCCCTGGATTTTACAAACCTGGTGATGCTCTGCACTCTTCACTGTCCCTGGATATTACAGCTCTGGTGATTCTCTGCACTCTTCACTGTCCCTGGATATTAATACCCTGGTGACTCTCTGCACTCTTCACTGTCCCTGGATATTACAGCTCTGGTGATTCTCTGCACTCTTCACTGTCCCTGGATATTAAAGCCGTGCTGATGCTCTGCACTCTTCACTGTCCCTGGATATTACAGCCCTGGTGCTTCTCTGCACGCTTCACTGTCCCTGGATATTACAGCTCTGGTGCTTCTCTGCACTCTTCACTGTCCCTGGATATTACAGCTCTGGTGCTTCTCTGCACTCTTCACTGTCCCTGGATATTACAGCCCTGCTGATGCTCTGCACTCTTCACTGTCCCTGGATATTACAAACCTGGTGACTCTCTGCACTCTTCACTGTCCCTGGATATTACAGCCCTGCTGATGCTCTGCACTCTTCACTGTCCCTGGATATTACAGCCCTGCTGATGCTCTGCACTCTTCACTGTCCCTGGATATTACAAACCTGGTGACTCTCTGCACTCTTCACTGTCCCTGGATATTACAGCTCTGGTGCTTCTCTGCACTCTTCACTGTCCCTGGATATTACAGCTCTGGTGCTTCTCTGCACTCTTCACTGTCCCTGGATATTACAGCTCTGGTGCTTCTCTGCACTCTTCACTGTCCCTGGATATTACAGCCCTGGTGCTTCTCTGCACTCTTCACTGTCCCTGGATATTACAGCCCTGGTGCTTCTCTGCACTCTTCACTGTCCCTGGATTTTACAAACCTGGTGATGCTCTGCACTCTTCACTGTCCCTGGATATTACAGCTCTGGTGATTCTCTGCACTCTTCACTGTCCCTGGATATTAATACCCTGGTGACTCTCTGCACTCTTCACTGTCCCTGGATATTACAGCTCTGGTGATTCTCTGCACTCTTCACTGTCCCTGGATATTAAAGCCGTGCTGATGCTCTGCACTCTTCACTGTCCCTGGATATTACAGCCCTGGTGCTTCTCTGCACGCTTCACTGTCCCTGGATATTACAGCTCTGGTGCTTCTCTGCACTCTTCACTGTCCCTGGATATTACAGCTCTGGTGCTTCTCTGCACTCTTCACTGTCCCTGGATATTACAGCCCTGCTGATGCTCTGCACTCTTCACTGTCCCTGGATATTACAAACCTGGTGACTCTCTGCACTCTTCACTGTCCCTGGATATTACAGCCCTGCTGATGCTCTGCACTCTTCACTGTCCCTGGATATTACAGCCCTGCTGATGCTCTGCACTCTTCACTGTCCCTGGATATTACAAACCTGGTGACTCTCTGCACTCTTCACTGTCCCTGGATATTACAGCTCTGGTGCTTCTCTGCACTCTTCACTGTCCCTGGATATTACAGCTCTGGTGCTTCTCTGCACTCTTCACTGTCCCTGGATATTACAGCTCTGGTGCTTCTCTGCACTCTTCACTGTCCCTGGATATTACAGCTCTGGTGCTTCTCTGCACTCTTCACTGTCCCTGGATATTACAGCTCTGGTGCTTCTCTGCACTCTTCACTGTCCCTGGATATTACAAACCTGGTGACTCTCTGCACTCTTCACTGTCCCTGGATATTACAGCCCAGGTGCTTCTCTGCACTCTTCACCATCCCTGGATATTACAGCCCTGGTGCTTCTCTGCACTCTTCACTGTCCCTGGATATTACAGCCCTGCTGATGCTCTGCACTCTTCACTGTCCCTGGATATTACAAACCTGGTGACTCTCTGCACTCTTCACTGTCCCTGGATATTACAGCTCTGGTGCTTCTCTGCACTCTTCACTGTCCCTGGATATTACAGCTCTGGTGCTTCTCTGCACTCTTCACTGTCCCTGGATATTACAGCCCTGGTGACTCTCTGCACTCTTTACTGTCCCTGGATATTACAGCTCTGGTGCTTCTCTGCACTCTTCACTGTCCCTGGATATTACAGCCCTGGTGACTCTCTGCACTCTTCACTGTCCCTGGATATTACAGCCCTGGTGATTCTCTGCACTCTTCACTGTCCCTGGATATTACAAATCTGGTGCTTCTCTGCACTCTTCACTGTCCCTGGATATTAATACCCTGGTGACTCTCTGCACTCTTCACTGTCCCTGGATATTACAGCCCTGGTGACTCTCTGCACTCTTCACTGTCCCTGGATATTACAGCCCTGGTGCTTCTCTGCACTCTTCACCATCCCTGGATATTACAGCCCTGCTGATGCTCTGCACTCTTCACTGTCCCTGGATATTACAGCCCTGGTGATGCTCTGCACTCTTCACTGTCCCTGGATATTACAGCCCTGGTGACTCTCTGCACTCTTCACTGTCCCTGGATATTAAAGCCGTGCTGATGCTCTGCACTCTTCACTGTCCCTGGATATTACAGCCCTGGTGACTCTCTGCACTCTTCACTGTCCCTGGATATTACAGCCCTGGTGCTTCTCTGCACTCTTCACTGTCCCTGGATATTACAGCTCTGGTGCTTCTCTGCACTCTTCACTGTCCCTGGATATTACAGCCCTGGTGATGCTCTGCACTCTTCACTGTCCCTGGATATTACAGCTCTGGTGCTTCTCTGCACTCTTCACTGTCCCTGGATATTACAGCTCTGGTGCTTCTCTGCACTCTTCACTGTCCCTGGATATTACAGCTCTGGGGACTCTCTGCACTCTTCACCATCCCTGGATATTACAGCCCTGCTGATGCTCTGCACTCTTCACTGTCCCTGGATATTACAGCCCTGGTGATGCTCTGCACTCTTCACTGTCCCTGGATATTACAGCCCTGGTGACTCTCTGCACTCTTCACTGTCCCTGGATATTAAAGCCGTGCTGATGCTCTGCACTCTTCACTGTCCCTGGATATTACAGCCCTGGTGACTCTCTGCACTCTTCACTGTCCCTGGATATTACAGCCCTGGTGCTTCTCTGCACTCTTCACTGTCCCTGGATATTACAGCCCTGGTGCTTCTCTGCACTCTTCACTGTCCCTGGATATTACAGCCCTGGTGACTCTCTGCACTCTTCACTGTCCCTGGATATTACAGCCCTGGTGCTTCTCTGCACTCTTCACTGTCCCTGGATATTAATACCCTGGTGCTTCTCTGCACTCTTCACTGTCCCTGGATATTACAGCTCTGGTGACTCTCTGCACTCTTCACCATCCCTGGATATTACAGCCCTGGTGCTTCTCTGCACTCTTCACTGTCCCTGGATATTACAGCTCTGGTGACTCTCTGCACTCTTCACCATCCCTGGATATTACAGCCCTGGTGCTTCTCTGCACTCTTCACCATCCCTGGATATTACAGCCCTGCTGATGCTCTGCACTCTTCACTGTCCCTGGATATTAGAAACCTGGTGATGCTCTGCACTCTTCACTGTCCCTGGATATTACAGCCCTGCTGATTCTCTGCACTCTTCACTGACCCTAGAATGGAAGGAGCCCCCTTTAGCCCCACCCCTCTAGGGTCACGGAACTCCCTGCCATCTCACACGGTGCCACCGCGTGACACACCATATCCACTCCCATCACACGGTCACCCGGTCAGGAGCCGATATCACACTGTGGCAGGGGAAACTGTAGTGTCGCGCTCTAGTCGTTACGCGAAAGCGTGATGACGTAGAGCGCGGTCGCCATTTTGGAGGCGCATTGAGCAGTCCGGACACGTTTCCCGGCGCTCTCCTGCACCAATTTTATAAAGTACTTACTACCCTCCACAGTGTACTTATCTCAATTGGGGGGTAACTGCAGCTTTACAGTGGCGACGAGGGTGGGATCCGAAGGACACCACGACACACCAGAGAGCAAAGCGAGGAAAGACACGTGGAACAATGACCGGGGGGGGGGGGGGCAATGCAAGCAGCAGGAGAGCGTGGCAGAGGACAACACTACTACAGGCAAGCACCCAGAGTGGAAGCAACCAAGACTAAGGGGGGCTTGTACAGCTCATATAACAAAGAGGAAGGGGGGCAGCCCTTCCCCCACAGCAGAGCAGAATTAGAACTCCACAGGGAAGAAAGAGGCCAACACAGGCACGACTGAGTACCAAAGAAGGGCGCCAAATAGGGAGGCAATCCACAGAGCGAGACTACCCACTACGGGGAGAAAGGAGAGAAGTGGAGAGAAACTACGTCCCACTAGGCGCAACGTCACCCACTAAAGCACCAACTGGATACCCAGGGCCCTGGGGGAACAGGCGCAGCACGGAGAGGAGGGTGCCTTGGAGCCCCAACAGGACCAAACGCACCACAGAAGTGCAAGCGCACCGGGCAGCCCCAGTGGAGAGGAGGCAGCACCAGAAAGACGCGCTGCAATGTGTGCGCAGGCGTCTTCACTCACAACTCCAATTCCATTCCTACCCAAACCGGGTGAGCCCTTGATGAAATGGGAGGATTGGAGAGAATACTTTATGAACTACTTAGAAGCCCTCGAGGGTGAAAGTGGAGAAGCATTTTCCAGCAAGAGGAGAAAGAGAATATTACTTCACAACTTAGGCCCAGAAGGAATCAGGGTCTTCCAGAATCTGGTCCCCACACAACGACAGGCCGCGGATGATGACGTGTTGCGGCACGCGATACAAGACCTAAACAACCATTATAGACCGGCTGTGTGCACGTCCATAGACAGATACAACTTCCAGCAGACGAAACAAGCAACGGGTGAGTCCATAGACAAATATGTCGCAGTTAAAGAAACTAGCGACCACGTGCAAATTTGGTGCCTTGCATGACGAGTTTATTAAAGACCAAATAGTCATGCACCCGACAAACACAGCAATTCAAGACAAACTATGGGTGAATGGAGACGCTACCCTGAAGGAAGTCGTAGCCATGGTGAAAAAGGCCGAACTATCCAAAAGATGTGCAGACGCAGCGAAGAGAGACACCACCACAACGCCTATGGTCAATAGAGTCGCCGAAGCAGAACCACCAGAGAGAGGCAAAACAACAGCGGCGGAAGGGAAGGTGCAAACCAAATGGACTCCATGACCCACACAGCCAAAGAAACCGAACAAAGAGGGCACAAACACGTGCTACAGATGCGGAATTCCATCCCATGCGGCATACGACAAACGTTGTCCTACATTCCGAGCTAAATGCATGTATTGTGGGATTGTAGGACACTTTGAAAAAGTGTGTCGCCGCAAGTTGAAGAGGCGAACAGTGAAGTACGTAACACAAGACGCGGAAGTTGAAGAAGAAGGAGGAGAAGACGAAGAAGACAATGTACTGTGCGTCGAAGAACAGGTACTGGGCATTGACTACAGACGCTCCAAGAAACCACAATGTGACATGGTTATAGGAGGTGTACCGGTCAAGATTGTAGCGGACTCTGGCTCTCCGCACACCATCGTACAATGGACAGTGTGGAGCGAAAGCTTCAAACCCAGCCTGGGATCGCACCTTGAACCCCCTGACATAAGTCCTGTCACGTTTACGGGAGAACCCATTCCAATGGTCGGGTATCGAGCCCTGAAGTTCGAGTTCAAGGATCGCAGTGCAGAGTACAAACTATATGTGGCTGAAAAGGATGCCTCTGTTCTAGGATGGATGGATCAAGGTGACTTGGGCATACAATTGAACCCAGGAGGGGACACACCAGTCCTGATGACCAGCACAGAGCATCAGCCAAACTTCAAAAAAATGAAAGGCAAATTCCCCACAGTATTTGGAGGAAGAGTGGGAAAACTAACGAAATTCACGCACAGAATTGATCTCAAGGAGAACGCCACACCAGTGTCCCACAAGGTGAGGAATATACCTATAGCAGTCAGAGATGCAGTACAACAGGAGCTGCAGAGATTGGAAGACAACAGGATCATGGAACCGATAAACTGTTCAGAATGGCTGGCCCGTTGGTGGTGGCGATGAAACCCAATGGCAAGGTCCGTTTATGCGTGGACTTACGTGAACTGAACAAGTGCATAATAGTGGAGAAATTCCCATTACCAAGGATAGAGGAAATGCTGGCGAAAACAAAGGGGATAATATGGTTTTCCACCATTGATCTCACTTCAGCCTACCACCAGATAGCCCTGCACCACACAAGCCGAAAACTGACATCCTTCATAACACCCTTCGGATGCTACCAGTTCCGCCGGATGTCATTCGGCCTGGCGTCAGCAGCGGCGGTGTTCCAAAAACTGATGCATAAACTGTTCAAAGACATAGAGGGAGTACAATACTTCCAAGATGACATCTTGGTGATGGGCAAGGATCAAACCGACCATGACAAAAAGCTGGCAATGGTGTTGCATGTCTTGGAAAGAAAAGGCCTGGCGGCGGAATGGAAAAATTGCCGATTTGGAATGGCGTCAGTCACCTACCTAGGTCATGAGATCAGTGAGCAAGGCATTACACCTAAACAAGCCAACGTCAAAGCGATATGTGAAGCACCCGCACCGAAGAACAAGGAGGAAGTGAGGTCATTCTTAGGGATGGCCAAATACTACAGTAAGTTTGTGCAGCATTTTGCCACCAAGACACACCACCTGCGGCTGCTCATACGAGACAAAATAGCCTTTGAATGGAGAGAAGAGGCACAAGGAGAATTCCAGAGAATCAAGGAAGACATCAGCAAAGCCGTCCCCCTTCAAGGATATGATCCACAGGGACAGTCCATATTGACCACTGATGCGAGTGAAAAAGGACTAGGGGCAGTCCTCATGCAAGAAAGGAAGAATGGAGAGATGGCGACCATCAGCTTTGCGTCCAGGTCTCTATCACCAACAGAACAGAAATTCAGTGTGATAGAAAAAGAGATGCTGGCAGTGGTATGGGCCATGAGGAAATTCCGCAAATTCATATGGGGCCAAGGTTCCAGCTCAAGACAGACCACAAGCCCCTGGTCAAAGTACTCACGTCCTGTGGTCATGCAAGCGCTACACCCCGCATCACAAAGATGACTCTGAAATTGTTAGACTACAGATTTGGGGCCAAATGTAGGTAATCCAAATTCACCTATTCTTAAATACCGAATTTTACCGATTCGGTATTTAGGAATACGTAAATGGGATTGTAACGGGCACGGGAGTGAGGGGCAGGAGACGTGTCTTAGTTTTGGCAGGCTTTAATGTGGCAAACAGGTAGTCTGTACAAGTTTTGCGGGTAGGAACTGGTCGACGGGAGAGCGGCTTCTCAAGGCTCGTCTACTTCTTGGTTTCTCTTTCTCCCCTCTCCGATGTCTTTCGGTGCTCCGTCGGGGTGAGGCTCCTTCGGTACAAACAAACACAGTAAAAGGTGAGTCTGGTGCTCTATAGTTACACGTGCTCAGGGGAGAAGGAGTGAGGAAGCACACAAACCCGTGTCACACTCTGTTCGGCCGGTGAAGGGGGGGGGGTTCTGGTGCTCGGGGAAAGGGGTACCAGGACAAGGGGATACCCAGGATTACTTGGTGGAAGCGCCCTTCCTTCCAACCCAGCCCCTGATTTTGCTCCGTACCTGGGCTAGCCACACACCTCCCCCGGGAGTGTGGCTGGGCGGCTCGTGGGGACGTTGGCCTCCTGGCTTGCCTTCCGTCTCGGGTGCCGCTTCTCCACAGCTCTCCGCTTCCTCCGATCTTCTCCTCGTCCCTGCAATACTCCTCGGCTCTCTCCGCTCCTCTTCTTTCACGTCTCCACTCCGGGTGAACAAGCACACCGGCGTCTCCGAGACTTCCGTATTTGACGCAGCGGCGTCCTCACGCAGCTCCGCCCACTCGTCCTTGGATTGGGAATTAAAGGGCCAGTAGGTGTCCAACTCCTCGTCCCGAGAAACCATTCCGCCGTCGATGTCAGGCAAGTCAGCCTGTAAAGGGCAAGAGAGAGGAGTGGTAGGTATGGCCAGTCCCTTAACGTCCCCAGTCACGTGGTCTTCAGGCGTACGCCGGTATACCCCGTTACAGGGATGTAGATAAATGTTCGGTAAAAATTACCGAATCGATACCTGGAGGCCCATAGGAATTATTGGCAATTACTGAATCGGTAAATACCGATTCGGTAAAATGGAGGAAACATTCACTTAGACACCCTGTTGCACCCCTGAATTGTAGCGATTCTGAGGAAGAGTACATACCCCTATAGAAACTCCTGTGTGCACGGACATTGTTGTATGAAAACCCGGAACTACCGCACTACAACTCCCATAATGCCATGGGATTCGGTGGTCAGGCAAAAGAAAATGGCCTCCCGTAACGCCGATATAAGCACTTCCCTTTGAATAGGAAGGTGCTTGTCAATCGTTCCTGGACGTTTCCGGATCCGAAGAAGCCTTGCCTACCCTTTGAGTGCATTTCCTCGGGACAGCGCGGACGCTTTCCTTTCCGCATTTGGACGCCTGTTTCCTCCGCACCTTGTTGAACCAGACTATCTTCGCCTCTCTCTCCCTGCAGTTCACCAACAGCGCGGACGCTTTCATTCCCGCTTTTTGGATTCCTGCTTCTCGTTCGCAGCTCGTCATCGCGGATGCCGGATGGGAAGGCTGGTAGCGTGGACGCTTTCTTTCCCGCTGTGGTGGTTGGATTATCATTGATTATTGTGGAGATAGCGCAGCTGGGCTATCTAAACTGCTAACGTTTTGTTTACTTGTGGTTAGTGCGCTTCAGGGGCACATTTCTGCTTCTTGTGTCTGGGAGGTTCTTGTGCAGCATTCCTCAACCCCTGTGAAGAGATTATTCACAGGACTGTCGGAGGAAGACTATTGCTGAAAGATACGAGGTGTTTTCACTAACAGTACTTATGATTGTGTGCACATCACGTTGTCCCGTTTCTCGTAAGCTGTGCTTTCTAACAGCTGTAAACTGTACTTCAGAGATTCTTGATACCGCCGTTGAACACTCAAGGCAGTTCAAGGATAAACACTGCTGGCCCACTTGTAAGTGCAATTTAGAAACAGTTCCTCTTCTGTGTGTATGGGTAATGTGATGTTTTCCCTTTAAGCAACTTCTCGTTTATGTTGTGGAAAATTAGTACGGTTTGGTGAACATTATCTGCGCCATCTTGCCTTTTCCCCTGATGCCACACTTTTGTCGTGCGCGCCCGCCATTTTAGGTGCCTCGATCAGGACCATCCCTTTTGCATGCCACTGGCCCCCGACATAGCCCTTCGCCCTCACCAAGCCTGCACGCTGACCAACCCCCCCCCCCTCGCTCGCACATGCTTTTGAGTCATAAACCCCTCTTCAGCGCAGCTCTGCCTCAAAGCCCCATCCTGTTCCCAGCGCGACCCCTCCCTTCATTCTTTTTATAGTCCCCGGCCCTTTGATACAAAAGCCCCCCTTTTCCTGTGCCCGTTTGTCTTCCTTGCTCCCAGGCCAACACCTAGCTCTGCCGATACTATTCCTCGCCCCTCTCCGTACAGTAGGAAGCTTCCCTCATCAAAGGACCCCCGAGTTGATCAAAGCCCCCACCCCTCGAGATCCAATCGAACCTCCCACATTCCATGAATCTGCGGAATATCCAGCTGCGCGATAACCATCACCTGTTGTGACCGGGGTGGGGACTTCTACTGTAAAATGTGTGTGGGAACGGGCCCGAAGGGGAGATCCCGGGAATGTCTTTCCGTACATCAAAGCATTGCCATGAATATGTAAACTGTCATAAAAGCCATGAAACCTGTATATAAGGGGCCAGGCCTCAGAGGGGAAGTTAGAGCACCTCATGACGATACCTGCTGTCTGTTTTGTTGTGTTCTCCTCCGGAGAGAATAAAACCTTGTTTCCTGCTTTCCAGTCTCCAGCGCCTGCCTCTTCATTGATTAATAATTCGTGGGTTACAGAGGCAATACCGCCGGGCAAATATCGATTGTCCCCGACCCATAGGTTTTACAATTGGCGTCCCAAGCGTGGGGCCCATCAGCGACTCGTGGATCCAGTGGGAGAGGTCCCGACGACAGAGTGAACGACTGCAACGATCGGGAGAGCTCTTGCCCAATAGACCCTCGTCTGGCAGCCGATCATCCGAACTTCACTAGTTCCGAACAGACCTCTCTCGAGTGATCTACGGTCCTGACTGGGAACCATTAGGAGTGCCGTGAGAAATACGAGAAGAAGAGGACGAACGGGCGCTGGATTCGGAAGACAAGAAACTGTCCATACGGTCCGGGTAAGGTCGTGTAAGCACGACAAACTGCAAAATAATTGATTGATCGTTCGGAAAATACTAGTATTACTCTTTGTTAACTTATTTGGAGATTCACTGTCTGCACGCGGAGAAACAGTAGGCTCTTTCCCTTTTGCAAACAGTGAAGGATAGGTAACGCAGCCGTCGTGCCTATTTTTCTCCCCCACTGATTCTATTATTTATTAACGGTTTTCAGGAGATTCCCTCTCCCACACTGATTAACTGGGTTCTTTGACCCCGAACTACTGTTCACGGATTGTCTTCTGGAGATTCTCTGTCTGCAAACAGGAAATAACAGATTCCTCTTTACGGATAGTGAAAGGGTAGAGGACGCAGACTTTTGCGCCCCTGCTTACTCTCCCCATTGATTATATTCTAGTTATTTATTATTGGTTATTCTTTATTATTGATTGTTCTTTATTATTGATTGTTCTTTATTATTGGTTGTTCTTTATTATTGGTTGTTCTTTGTTATTGGTTATTCTTTGTTATTGGTTCATGAGGTATTCACTGCCTGCAAACAACGTAGAATAGAAATATTCTGTCTAGTCTTTGCACACAGTGATAAGATAGGCAGTGCTGACTTTTTGTCCCTCGTTGCGAGCCGTCATGTCTGTCTTCTCCCCACTGATTGATAATTGGTTCAGCCCGGACCGTTTATTAGAGGTGGATCATCTAGCTCCGCTGGAAGGTACCCCTAATAAGGACATGTTCATAAACTATGGATTAGTCACCATAGCCTATAATAATCTGTGGCACAGGTATACCAAGGAAAGTCAAGACAAACAGTGGCCACTGGTAGGATCCTTCGACCTTGATAAAATAGAAACGTTAGAAATAGCCCTTCGTAATAATAAGACAACGCCTATTATGATCGACAGTCTCAGTATGTGGCGAAAAGAGGCAATGCAACGACAGAAAAAAGACGAGGACAGAGCAGGTAGAGGAACATATCAACAAGACAACCCCTGGACACCACGACCCGAAGGTTATCCCCCGACACTACGCACAGGACGGCCAGACTTAGGGCCAGACCAATGTGCTTTTTGTAGATATGTCGGACACTGGAAAGCCCAATGCCCGACTCTACTGAGCGTGAGTAGGGGCAGAGGGCCGATAGGAGTAACAGGCCGACAGAAAGGGAAAAGGCGCGAGACAAAGAAGAATCAGACTCACATGGACAGACCAGATAGAACCACCACGTTCGATTATGCCCGATGGCACAGATTTCGCCAGAACAATTTCAGCGACATGTTCGAGTTTTCCTAGGTCGGACAATGTAAAGACGGGAACCCAGCCTAGCTCTAAATTAACAGACGGAAAAAGATAATTATGGCCAATAACTGTTTTTATGCTTGTCTTTGGATCTTGTATGTCATACTTTTACTGTCTCCCCGTCTGAGTTTGTGTGTACGTAATGTATGAATCTGCGTCATCCCTCTGCACGTGCTTCCGTGTTACATAAACTCTGTTAACAGAAATTTTAGCCTGAAATGACCTGGAAAGAAAGGAATGGGAAACGAAATCAGTAAGCCACTGATGAACACGAACTTTTATTTTTAACATAACAAGCAAGAAACAATAACGCTAGAAACAAGAACGGTAAACTGTAGAAAATGAAAGTCAACAGAACATTCGCCCCCCCCCCATTCTGGAACCCTCCAAAGTAGGGCAGGGTTACGGCTACGCCCAACCGGCGGCAACCCATATAAGGCGGGCCCTGCTGCCAACACTTGGTCAGGAAATCTTAACGTATGGGGGAGCCGGAGGAGAGGCAGGGGCCAGCGGAGTCCGGCCACAGCGGCCCTGGGTAGCTGCAGGTAGTCCCGCCACCTGCCTCCCCGGCCCAGCCGCAACGGCCCTGGATAGTTGCAGGCAGTCCCGCCACATGTCCTCCCGGTCCGACCACCCATGGCCAGGGACCGGGGCCAGCTGGATCCGGCTGCAGCCGATAACCTAAGGAAGCCCGGCCCAGAGAAGGACGAGACACCTCTTCCTTTTCTCCTCCGTTGTGGCAGCAGCAACACGCCGGGCGCCACTTCTGTTATGAACCATGGCCGCGGCAACTCTGGACGGCGGGATGTCCTGTTCGTACCTCCATGGAATTTAGTCCAAGTTGGGCTGGGAGTGAGAGGCGACGCGGACGAGCCTCTCCCACCTCCATAGATAGGAGGTCTCCCAGCCCCCGGCCCAACGCCGAACTCCCCCAGCCAGGCGGCGGTGCCAATACCTGCGTAGCACCGAACATACCATGGTGGTGCCCCAGTACTTGCGCAGCACCGAACGTGCAATGGTGCCCATATTTTCGGAGCACTGAATATGCAATGGCTGCACCGATACTTGTGCAGCACCGAATGTGCGCCGCAGGTGGCCATACTCCCACAGCACTGAGCACGAGACTTGGGGAGCACCGGATGTGGAGAGACCTTGGTGTAGGCCGATGAAAAAGAGCAGCATGGAGTGCACCGGGAGAAGGAGACGGCGCGAACGAGTCTCCCTCGCCCCCCCAGGTGGGGGCATCACAGCCGCACCCCAGCCGAACGTCCCGCTTCCACAACACAGAGTTCCATCCCCTATTTGTCCTCAGAAAGGTCTCTTCCACTCTTGCAGACTCGACGAGAGGGGACCGCTGCAGGGCCTCAAAATGGCGTCTGGGTCCGCTGGAAGGCGGGCCTCGGCCGCTAGAGTAACTTTGACCAGCAATGTAACTCGGGCGCTTGCCCACCGGGGCACGAGCCCCCCCACCTCCGACAACATCTCCGCAGCCTTGAAGAGTCTACAGAGGTCCCCGGCGGAGCCCTCGGCTCCTGCAGGCTTCCGGTAAGGGACAACTGCCTTGATCGCCAGCGAAATAAACATGACATTGCCACTCCTTCTGTTAGCATGAATTCTAGAACTGCCGAAAGGGACTCTGGTCCAACCGCCGGTTGTAGGAAACTTTTTCCTGATGCTACTTCCGGACTGACCCGGCCCCGCCCAAAATGGCGCCGGTATCAATAAGAACGAACGAACACCTCGTGGTGTTTCTTTTTGCTAAATAAAAAACTTGATGTTCTGAGACATGTATATGATCCTTTGTACACTTGACGAGAAAGGAGGAGAGTTCACTCGACGAACATCTAAAAGGACCTCGTTAAAAATGTTGATTACAAATGTACGATATATTATATTTTTATAGCTGATGTATAACCTCGCTTATGACGCACGCACATGGTATGCATATAGGAAATCTGATTGCCACTAGTCTGACTATTATGAAATAAAATGCCCCCGATCCCCCAACCACCAGATAGAATGTTTTTATTGCTGCAAAACAACACCCCCACTGTACGCACTTTAGCCATTGCCGTGTCCGGCCAAATACGATTGCACCCTCATAAATCCACGTGCTGAAATGATTTTGCAAAATAAAGGTTTTCGTAATTATGAACGGGTACTGCATGCTTTATTTAAAAATGTGGGATCGGCGGGAGAGTTCTTTTCTGTGCACCCTACTCTGCTCTCTCTTTAAGGTTATTAGAAGATGGTTGCCCAGCCCCGGAGGAAGGATCGGATCTACGACACGATACTCTGCCTTCAAGGTACGCGACTGACTCATGAACTCTCGCGTGGAGAAAGACCTCGACTTCTGAGGATGGGTAAAACGAAACGGTATAAATGATGGAATGTAAAAGTAGGGTAAAATAAAACGATATAAATGTTACAAGGTACGACGCTCAAAGGTATTAGGGAACAGAGCGGACCAAAGAACTGAAGAACCTCAGAACGTCACAGCGTTGAAAGAGATTTAAGGACCCCGATAGTTAAATACACCTGCCAACTAGAAACTTCGCGCTAAGTACTTCTGATTCTCTAACGTTTTCCTACTCACAGCCCATAAGGACACACTGCCCCCACCCCCCCCTGGCTCCAGAAACCACAACCTCAGGGATTCTATCCCGAGGAGATAAGACGGGTATGAGGTAAGTAAAGGACCCTTGAATCCATGTATTTGATATGCGCGAATGTTGTCCCCCTCCCTTCCCCTCTTTTCCCTCCCTCTGCAGGTTACATCAGAGATCACAGCCGAGGTGTGGCGAAGATCTGAAGCCTTGCCATGTCTGATACACGAAGCAGACTAGCGCCGCAAGGTGGCACCTAAGCACACCCACGAACTACTAATGTAACAGACAAACCAACAAATAGTATGACTCGATGAAAAATGATCACCCTTAATCCATGATGCGTGAATGGACACATGTCGCGTGTGAATGAAACTATGAGAGAACGTTTGTGTGTGACTGAAGCGCTGACTCAACTGGTCAAAGGACCAAGAATGCAAGAAGGGCGACACGATGTTGCCCCCTTTTCCTTTTTCTCAACGCATGTCCCCCCGTACCCGACCTAATGCTCGCCCGTCCTGAACCGCATGCTTACAAAATACTAACACAGACCTGCGATGTCTTGTATCGAGTAATACGCTGAATAATCTATCTTAAATACACGGCTGCTCCCTATGTTGCACGTGTACTATCTAGCCTATTGTTACACATCTCTCTCTCTCTCTCTCTCTCTCTCTCTCTCTCTCTCTCTCTCTCTCTCTCTCTCTCTCTCTCCTCCACACTCTCACTCTTCCGAACGACTAGCACCTAAATTGGCAAACCGCCACCCCTAGCACACCACCCAATTGGCTCCAAATACCGCCAGTATTTGCACAAAACTTGTCTGTAATAAAATCACCATGAGACCGTGTCACTACCTCTCCTTTCTGCTAAATTGACGAAACCAAGAATTGACCATAAGGGAAAGGACAGGTAAGACGACTGAGGTTCCCTAATCTGACCCGTAATAAGGGAACTACATGTCAGCGGCTCCCCTGATGGAATAGAGTACCCCAGATAACGTGACCTTCCCCGTTCTGAATTGTTGCAATCCCCAAACCGTAAAGGTAATCAAAACCTTCCCATCTTCCCAGGACGCACCCAGTTTTGTATCAGCTGCCCTAGATGAGATTTTTACTGTCCCTCACCCCCGGTTGTAAGAGATGGGTCAATTTACGACTAACGCAGGCCAGCCATTGTTCCTAGGAATAATTTGTTGATGAGCGAACTACAGAGTTGGGAATTCGAAAAATATCACTGAACGCTTACCAACCGAACTGTGGCCTTCTGCTAAATAATGCCCTCATAACACAAAGCAAGATGATAGTCCCTCACTGCAGTTTTCTATGCCCCTAGTTGTTCTCCCCATGAGACCCCCGTCTTTTCTAATTTAGTAATCAGGCCGTGAGAGGCTGCATAGGAACCAGAATGATGTTTTACAAAGTTAAAGACTAGACCTAAGCGAAGAAGACCATTGCAATGAACCTTGTTGAAAAGCAAAAATGTTTAGTTGAAAGGCAGGATGCATTGATAAGACGAAAGATGTTTAGCCTCTGTTCGTCCCTCAGCGAGATACCTATTAGTACCATGTTGATAGCTCGCAACACCCTTTGTAAATATAAACCCCTAGAGAATGGTATAGCTTTGTCAGGCTTGTATTACGAAGGTGGGTCTCCATCAGATGAACTGTTGTGACTGTAATAAATAGTTGTGAAGGAAAGTCGTAGTAAATCCAGCAGGCCCACCATCGATCATTTATACGTCAGTTGTGAACCCTAATATAACGGACGTTTCTATTCTCATTTACCTGGAGCTGGGAGAGAAATAGACTTATGTGATTACCTTCCTCTGCCAATTCTCTAAAGACTGTCTTTTCGAACTCATTTAAGGGTACGACTGTCGGAGGAAAGAAGGACCGGATGTGGGAGCACGTGGCCTGACTACAGATCTTGGAACACCTGCGACGTTGGCCGAGGCGAGACCGCGACAGAAAGGAGCTGCAGGACGAGGCACTATTTCCGACAAAGTGAGAGGAAAGGGCTAACCTGATGCCCCTGCCTAATGTTCAAATGTGTGCCGAAAGGTCCCCGCTCCCTAAACTCGGTCATGAGCCCGCCAACCTGAAATTTTCCGTTCCCCTAGTCTGTTCTCGGTCTGGCCTTTGCTCCATCCCCCTTTTTCTCCGACCTACCCTATGGACTATTTTTACACTCTTCTTCCATCTGAACTTTTTGACTATCGACTCCAAAGGACACAGGGCGAAAAGGACCTTTTTGACCAGAAACGCGAGGAAAAGGTCGTGCCCTGCAACACGGGACCTAGAATAGAGCTGGACCTTTAGCTCCACCGCCGGTGCTCCACAGCGCCAACAAAGGACGACAAACAGTACTGAGAACTCATTAACTTCGAACATTGACACCCTCAATCATCGTTTTTGCTACGTCTCGTTTCTCTCCCAGCCACCATTGTATTGATTATGCTACAACCAAAGATATATAGAGCCCGTATATAATAACCTGTATGCAATGTACTCACTGCCCGCTACAGAATCATTTTAGTATTACATTACTATGACTTTCCTGCTAGCAAGTTTATCAAAGTTTTTCAATAGACCCGCCTCCTAAAACTAGAGATCTTAAATGTAATGTTTACGACTCCTTCACCTGGGTTCCTACTGCTTTTTCTTATGCCCACCATAATAGACTTGAATAGGAAATAGATCAGCAAGATGTCTTGAATATGTTAAAGGGAGGACTGTGGAAAATTAGTACGGTTTGGTGAACATTATCTGCGCCATCTTGCCTTTTCCCCTGATGCCACACTTTTGTCGTGCGCGCCCGCCATTTTAGGTGCCTCGATCAGGACCATCCCTTTTGCATGCCACTGGCCCCCGACATAGCCCTTCGCCCTCACCAAGCCTGCACGCTGACCAACCCCCCCCCCCTCGCTCGCACATGCTTTTGAGTCATAAACCCCTCTTCAGCGCAGCTCTGCCTCAAAGCCCCATCCTGTTCCCAGCGCGACCCCTCCCTTCATTCTTTTTATAGTCCCCGGCCCTTTGATACAAAAGCCCCCCTTTTCCTGTGCCCGTTTGTCTTCCTTGCTCCCAGGCCAACACCTAGCTCTGCCGATACTATTCCTCGCCCCTCTCCGTACAGTAGGAAGCTTCCCTCATCAAAGGACCCCCGAGTTGATCAAAGCCCCCACCCCTCGAGATCCAATCGAACCTCCCACATTCCATGAATCGGCGGAATATCCAGCTGCGCGATAACCATCACCTGTTGTGACCGGGGTGGGGACTTCTACTGTAAAATGTGTGTGGGAACGGGCCCGAAGGGGAGATCCCGGGAATGTCTTTCCGTACATCAAAGCATTGCCATGAATATGTAAACTGTCATAAAAGCCATGAAACCTGTATATAAGGGGCCAGGCCTCAGAGGGGAAGTTAGAGCACCTCATGACGATACCTGCTGTCTGTTTTGTTGTGTTCTCCTCCGGAGAGAATAAAACCTTGTTTCCTGCTTTCCAGTCTCCAGCGCCTGCCTCTTCATTGATTAATAATTCGTGGGTTACAGAGGCAATACCGCCGGGCAAATATCGATTGTCCCCGACCCATAGGTTTTACAATGTCTTATAGTTTCTTCTATGCTAAGAAGATACCAGCGCCTTAGACCAGACCTAGGACATGTGCCAGTCCGGCAGTGTCTTTATTATTTTGTCCCATTCCCTTTTCCCCGGGGTGCTGCTGGCCCTAGTTGTGTTTACCTCACTCGGGCTGGTTGAATTTATGGGAATCTTGAGGTTTCTCTTCAAGCTGTGGTCCCTTCTAGCTGTTACACAAGAGGTTAGTGGCATATGTGTATCTATCCTGGGCTACTACCATTTCTGGCAGAACCTGACAGATTGACAAGCCCAAGTTAGACGCTCAGCCCGGTCCATGGACACTAACGTGGTGTTGGCCTCATTGCTGGAGAGCTTAACTGCGCTGCAGCAGGAGGTCCACATTTCTAGGTTAGAGAACCAAGACCTTAGAAAAGATATGAATATGTTGCGCAGAGAAGTAGCAGGTATCTCCCGCAGAAGCCCAGGAGCAAGATCTTACATTAGAGAAGCTACCCTGCCTCCTCCTGGCCAAACTACACAACCTCCTTCCGAAGCCTCATCCGGGGGTGGGTTCTTCACAGCCACTACTACTCCCCCAACTTCCGCAGAACACCCGCCCACGGAACATGTGATACAAAATACTGGAATACCCTTAGCTTCTATGGGGATCCTAAAAAGTTCGAGACATTTTTGAATCAATGTAGACTCCCCTTCCTATGCAAACCCGTTGTTTTTCAAGACGAAGCTGCAAAAACCGCATTCATGATGTCGTATATGGGAGGGAATGCTGCAAGCTGGACCATACCCTCGATGGAACGTAATGATCCTGTATTACACCAATTCACAGACTTTTGTGTTGAACTGAGAAAACTTTCCGACCGTAAATCGCATATGATGACCCTGGATCGGGAACTCCTTACTCTACGCCAGGGGTCACAGGACCTATTATCTTATATTACGTCATTTAACCGCCTAGTGGTAGAGACTGACTAGCCCCAGGAAAAAAGAACAACCTTATTCTACCAAGGATTGAGGGGGGAACTGAAGGACGTTCTCTCACAAGTGGTCCTGTTAACTCAAACATGCGAAGAGATGATCGATCTTACCGTGCAGTTAGACCACAGATTATTGGAAAGACGAGGAGATAAGAACAGAGGAGAAACACAAGGTTGGTATCCTAGACCAAGACCCCTGGCTGAAGAACACGCTAAGACTATGGATGTGGCCGAACCCATGCAACTAGGGGGGATTCGAGGTCCCCTTACACCGGAAGAACAGGAAAAATGTCTCTTTCCTGCACAAGAAGTACCGTTCCTGGGCTATGTTATTAATGCCCACGGTTTACAGATGGAGACTAGTAAGGTTGAAGCCATCACACAGTGGAAAACCCCTCAGAATGTCAAGTCCGTGCAGAGCTTTTTGGGTTTTGCCAATTATTACAGACTGTTTATAAAGGATTTCTCCAAGATCATTCACATCATTTCCAGTCTGTTACGAAAAAACATTCCTTTTATCTGGGGAGAAGAAGCTGAACATTCGTTCCAAGCCCTGAAAGATAAATTCACTCAAGCTCCTATACTACGACATCCCGATCCCCAACTCCCTTTCATCTTGGAAACCGACGCCTCAAAATACGCCCTGGGAGGAGTACTGTGGCAAAGACATCCCACTACAGGACAGATACACCCGGTTGCATATTATTCCAAGAAACTCAGCCCCAGCGAAATAAATTATTCAATCACCGACAAAGAATTGCTGGCAATAAAAAGAGGTTGTGAAGAGTGGAGACATTATCTTATGGGAGCCCATCACACAGTAGAAATCTACACAGATCATCGGAATTTGTTGTTCCTAAAAACAGCCAAAGCTCTCACACCACGGCAACTACGATGGACCCTCTTTTTTTCGGAATATGATTTCATCATTAAGTACCGCCCTGGGCCACAGAACGGAAAAGCAGATGCTCTCTCCCGTAATATGGACGTCCCAGAATACCAGCTACCCGACGACGTCGAACCACCATCTGTATTGGCAGAAAAGGCGTTCCCTGTGCATACCATAGCTCTGCTTACTTCCTCGGATTTCGCAGAGGATATCAAGGTGTCCTTAGCAGACATCGACGCTGCAGCCTGGCTCCAAGAAGACCACCTGCATCGAACTCAGAACGCAGATCTCCTGTATTACTATCATGCATTATATGTTCCCAGCTCGGATCTGCAGTTACAAATACTGAAGTGGGCACATGACTCAAAGCTGGGGGGACATGGGGGTACGAACAAAACCATAGCCTGTATAGAGCGTTCCTTTTGGTGGCCTACCTTAAGAGACGATACCAAGAAATACATAGGAAACTGTTCCGTGTGTGCCCAAGGTAAAGCCCGACACGTAAAGCCGACAGGTGTACTCCGCCCTATACCCATTCCGCCCAGACCTTGGCATACAGTGTCCATGGATTTTATCATGGAGATGCCTTTGTGTCAAGGAAAAACTGTGGTTTTAGTAATGGTGGATCACTTGACAAAAATGGGACACTTCATACCATCGGATGGTCTACCCACGTCTGCACAATTGGCTCTTGTTGTATTACAACACCTGGTTAGGGCACATGGACTTCCTAGTGTTTTTATAACTGATCGGGGAACACAATTCACATCACGCTTCTGGAAAGCCTTGTGTAAAACTATGGAAATCGATGCCCGGCTCTCATCAAGCTATCACCCCCAAACGGATGGCATGACAGAACGCCTCAACCAAACTGTGGAACAATACTTGCGCTGTTTTACGTTACAAAACTCCACAGACTGGGTTACCCTGTTATGGATGGCTGAATTGACGTATAACAACTCTGAACAATCGACCCTGGGATGTTCCCCTTTCTTCTGTCTTTTGGGTTATCACCCTAACATGCTTCCTTTTGAGTGGCCGGTTAACTCTAACCTCCCAAGTGTACAAGAACATCATGCACACCTCAAAGCAGTATTACTCGATGCACGAACCCACACTAAGGCCACGCAGCAACGATTCGCTGACAAAAAGCGTACCCAGGAGCCTGCATATCAGGTGGGGGATAAGGTGTGGCTGGCTACCAAAAACATACACTTGAAGGGCATCAACAAGCTGAAACCCAAATACATTGGTCCCTACAGTGTAGAAGAGGTAATTAATCCTGTGGCCATGAAGTTGACTATACCCCGTTCCTGGCACATTCACCCAGTGTTCCACGTGTCTTTACTCCAACCCTGCCCATTGAGCACAAGGTTACCCGACCACCCTCCCTCCTTAACTGTAGACGGACAGGAGGAGTATGAAGTTCAAGAGTTTTTAGACTCCAGGTTATAAAGAGGAAGGGTGCAGTACTTGGTGGGTTGGAAGGGGTTTGGGGTTGAGGATAGAACCTCGGAACCAGTGCAAAATCTTCATTGTCCTGACCTGTTAGAGCAGTTCCATCAGACCCATCCGGGTAAACCTGGACGACCGCCGAGTCGGCAGTCCTTGAGAGGGGGTTCTTTAGCGATTCTGAGGAAGAGTACATACCCCTATAGAAACTCCTGTGTGCATGGACATTGTTGTATGAAAACCCGGAACTACCGCACTACAACTCCCATAATGCCATGGGATTCGGTGGTCAGGCAAAAAGAAAATGGCCTCCCGTAACTCCGATATAAGCACCTCCCTTTGAATAGGAAGGTGCTTGTCAATCGTTCCTGGACGTTTCCGGATCCGAAGAAGCCTTGCCTACCCTTCGAGTGCATTTCCTCGGGACAGCGCGGACGGTTTCCTTCCCGCATTTGGACGCCTGTTTCCTCCGCACCTTGTTGAACCAGACTACCTTCGCCTCTCTCTCCCTGCAGTTCACCAACAGCGCGGACGCTTTCTTTCCCGCTTTTTGGATTCCGGCTTCTCGTTCGCAGCTCGTCATCGCGGATGCCGGATGGGGAAGCTGATAGCGTGGACGCTTTCTTTCCCGCTGTGGTGGTTGGATTATCATTGATTATTGTGGAGATAGCGCAGCTGCGCTATCTAAACTGCTAACGTTTTGTTTACTTGTGGTTAGTGCGCTTCAGGGGCACATTTCTGCTTCTTGTGTCTGGGAGGTTCTTGTGCAGCATTCCTCAACCCCTGTGAAGAGATTATTCACAGGACTGTCGGAGGAAGACTATTGCTGAAAGATACAAGGTGTTTTCACTAACAGTACTTATTATTGTGTGCACATCACGTTGTCCCGTTTCTCGTAAGCTGTGCTTTCTAACAGCTGTAAACTGTACTTCAGAGATTCTTGATACCGCCGTTGAACACTCAAGGCAGTTCAAGGATAAACATTGCTGGCCCACTTGTAAGTGCAATTAAGAAACAGTTCCTCTTCTGTGTGTATGGGTAATGTGATTTTTCCCTTTAAGCAACTTCTCGTTTATGTCTTATAGTTTCTTCTATGCTAAGAAGATACCAGCGCCTTAGACCAGACCTAGGACGTGTGCCAGTCCGGCAGTCTCTTTATTATTTTGTCCCCTTCCCTTTTCCCCGGGGTGCTGCTGGCCCTAGTTGTGTTTACCTCACTGGGGCTGGTTGCATTTAAGGAAATCGGAAGGCTTCTCTTCAAGCTGTGGTCCCTGCTAGCTGTTACACAAGAGGTTAGTGGCATATGTGTATCTATCCTGGGCTACTACCATTTCTGGCAGAACTTGACATGAATTCTGCTTGTGTGCAGATGTGGCACACATATATGCCCTAAGGGCATGTATGTCTGCCACATGGCACAGTTGCAAATGCACTGATTTGCATTTTCAAAGGTATTCCTTATTTACCACCACCGACTTATAGTTGGTGGTAAATAACGAATCCTAAAATGGAAAAAGCACTCATTTGAGTGCTCCCTACATTTGTAAATTCGGTAATTTACCGATTCTGTATTTTAAGGAATCAGTAATTTACCGATTCCTTAAAATACCGAATCGGTAAATTACCTAATTTGCAATTTAGGCCACCTACATCCCAAATGCCAAATACCGGTCGGTAACGGCTGAAATTCGGTAATTTCGGCTGTTACCAACCGGTATTGGGCCACCTACATCTGGCCCATGATGTCGAGTACATCCCAGGAACTAAGATTAAGGTAGCTGATTATCTCAGCCGAGCATCAGCGATGGAGGAAGCACCAACTAGCGCAGACGAGGATGAAGTCCGAGTAGCCTTTGCAGAAGACCTTGAGAAAGTGATAAGCGGTCAAGAATGGGGACAAGCCTATGAAAATGACCCAGATATCAAAGAAGTTAAGAACTTCCTACTACAAGGATGACCCGAAAAAAGGCACCTCAAAGCAGAACTCAGGAAATTCTTTGAGGTGCGTAAGGAGTTGTCCATTGGAGATCAGGGAACATTCCTGGTCAGAGGGGATAAAGTAGTTCCTCCAGCGTCGTTGATACCGCACTTGCTAGCCGTATTGCATGAAGGACACCTGGGTATCGTGAAAACGAAGATGAGAACCAAGCAGGTGTACTGGTGGCCGGCAATGGACATCCAGATTGAGAGACACGTACGGGAATGTGACCAGTGCCAAAGAGCGGATAAATCTCAAACCCTACTACCGCCGTCAATGAGGAAGTTCGACAACCCTGCCAACCCTTGGGAGGAGTTGTCTATAGACATTCTTGGGCCAGTACTGGATGCACAGGGAACCCCGAAGTATGTGTGTTTTCTCATTGATCGGTATTCAAAGTGGCCTGAAGTAGACATACAGGAGGAGATGGACACAGAGACAGTCCTCAGATTTCTTACTGCCACCTTCCTCAGAGAAGGTTTGAGAAAAGGAGGGGTTGTGTCCTCTTTAGCGCTGGGTAGGACAACGTAATCATGTATATCAATAAAAGGAACCCAGTCACTTTTTGATTCTGCTACTTATTTTTATTTGAGCAGATTTTTACACCCTACGATTTTTAATCCGTGAGTGTATGATTATTTTTTGGCCAAAGAACAAGTAACTTCACTTGGATCAACAGATATAATAGTCCGAGGGTTTGCTTTATAATACAAAGACACAGGGTTATTATATACAAATTTTACAATTAACATCCAAACAAACAAACAGAAAATGACTATACATTACTATACAATTTCTACATATATTTTACAAAAAGAAGATAAAAATTGAACCCTACTAACAAGTTTTACCACCAGACCGTCATTGTATAACTTGTGTATGATTAGGGACTGGTTACGCAAGGGCAAACAATTTTTCATAAACGTTTAAGTAGAAAGTGCAACGTTATATTGATGGCCCTTTGCGCATTAAATGTTCATGTACTGGGGTGAACAGAAAATAATAAGCCGACGCGTTTCCAAGCCCGTGTCTTGTTCGCCAGGCTTTTCTTCAGGGCTTTTGTTAGTTGGGTACCTATATAAAAACAATGGAGGACACATTTCAGAATGGGACCTTACACTTACATCAATTCAGTGCCTTAAGTCATTTGCGCTGTTTGTTACCTTTACGAACTGTGGGTTTGGGTCTGTCTTGCTCGGAACTCCTGGACTACAGGTGGTTCTGCAGAAGTAAGAGGCACTTATTATCTCTATTTTCCGAGTTTCTACGAGCAACTTACTGTCACAGTGATTAAAGTGGCATCAGGACTTACATTTGTCTAATGTCTTCGTGATGTTGTGATTGGGGAGTCTTTTTTTCTTTTTACTGCCGTTTCTTTGAGCGGTGGAGGCAGGGTCTGTATTGGCGATAAGGTGAGGAGAATTCTAAGATATATATATTCCAACATTTTGCGGGACTTTTTAATTAGTTCCCCATTTCTGATGGTTACTTACTTGGGGATTTGGCCCGCAGGCCGCCCGCTGCTTTTTCGATTGGGCCGCGAGGGTGCTGCATTTAAACTAATGCCATTCCAATTAATAAGCAGAAGATTAATTCAAATATAGGCTGTCATTCAGCCTAGTAAATTATGTCTGAGGAGGAAACTTTGTCATTCACAGAAGCATATACCAAAAATTTAATCTCAGGACCTTCACCTTTTGCGTCACTAAAATTGAGTACTAATGCTCAGCAACAGAATGAAACGGAGAAATTGATGCGCTTAAGTAAAAAACACGTTCGGACGGAGTTACATGGGCACTTTTTATTTCAACATCTAAAAACAGGTACCATCCCTTGGGGGCTCCAAGTTAAAAACGTGCCGGTGGTCTTTACAGAGGACCCAGTCTACAAAAAAGGCTTCAGTTACATTGCCACAAAGTGCAGTAGGGAACTAATGGTCCATACAGTAGAGACTGCTCAACGAATCTGCTCAAAAGAACAGGAGGAAATTGACGCTTTGACTAAAGAGATCACCTATAACCACAATACACTAGAAGCAAAGGCCTTATTAGAGAAAATAGAGAAGGAGCTCCAAACGTTCAAGGACACGACAATAAATTATAGAATTAACAAATTTGAAAAGGACTGTAAAGCATTTAACTTAGAAACAGTTTACTTAAGGGAGGACTTTTACACTCAACAAGAATCTCGTAGAGCACTTTCCCAATATCAAGGGCGATCTAAAAATCGTTTCCTCACCTTCTCAGAGAGTTCATCCTCTGACTCTTCTGGTGATCCAGACCTCAGAGAAGGTACATCCAAACGTCAAAATACTTTTTTAGAGAAGGGCGAAGGCAGGGGCCGCGTAAGGTTCAAGCCCCAACCACAAGCATGGGAGATGAGAACCCGCAACAAGAATTATTACAAGACATAACAAGTTCCTCGATCATTAACCTTTCTACTAAACAGCTCACTGCACATGAGCGATCAGTCCTTGAAATAGGAATTAAATCTGTCCCAACAGCCAAAACGGACATAATAAATCTAAAGATAGAGGCTCAAGATATATTCAGAAAAATTAGATTAAAAGCCTTTTTCCACAATAAGGAAAATACAAGACCACCAGAACCATCTAATTTATCCAACAAATCGTCTTTCACTCTGACATCACAAATGGTTCCCAAACAAGTATTGGCTTTTGAACAAGCCGTGCTTTCCTCACTCACGCAGTTAGGCCAAAAAAAACATTTTTCAGGAGAAAAATCTCAAAAGACCAACAGACAGCAATTAAACACCTAAGCGAGGATACAACCATCGTAGTGAAGCTGACCGATAAAGGGGGAGCCCTAGTGGTTTGGCAAAAAGATAAATACATTAAAGAAGCGACGAGCCAAATAGACAACACAGAATGGTATAGAAAATTAACAGATGATCCAACTAATAGGATCCAGGCAGAGATACAAATTAAACTGAAAGAAGGACTTGATGAAGGCATATTGGGCCCAAAGGAATTTGAATATATGAACAAGAAAAATCCACGGACCCCAGTGATTTATTTCCTGCCCAAGGTGCATAATAATCTGCAAAATCCGCCCGGAAGACCGATAGTCTCCGGGTGTGATTCTATCCTAGAACCGTTAGCCAAATACGTTGATGTTTTTTTAAAACCCTTTTTGAGCGATGTAAAATCCTACATTAAGGACACAGGAGATTTCATCAATAAAGTTGAAAATTTGCCGTTTGATGAAAAGAAAGAACTAATGGTGGCATTCGACGTAAACTCGTTGTATACCCAGATCCCCCAAGAGAAGGGACTTGAAGCCATTGAGTTCTTCTTAGACACTAGGCCAAAACCCCAAAGAGTTCCTACCAAATTCATAATAGAGCTTTCTAGCTTGGCACTGAAAAGAAATTTCTTTCGATTCATGGACACCTTCTACGTGCAGGTGAAGGGCACGGCCATGGGGTGTCCTTATGCCCCGGAGATGGCGGTGCTCTTCATGGCCCTGTACGAAGAAAGAATTGTCTATCAAAACAACCCGTATGACAAGCACATCTTAAAATGGTATCGCTATATAGATGATGTCTGGTGCCATTGGAGTGGGACCCAAGAACATCTGGCCCAGTTCCATGAATGGCTGAACAGCAGGCATCCAGACATCAAATTCAGCATGGCACATAGCAACACTCGCTTAACCTTTCTAGATGTTGAGGTCTTTCCTGAAAATAATTAATTGGCTACTACATTACACCGAAAACAGACCGATAAAAACACCATCCTACATTATCGAAGTTTCCACCCACAGAGCCTAAAAGAAAATCTACCGTATAGCCAATTGTTAAGAATCCGGCGAAATTGCTCTAGAAAAGAAGATTACCTTACACATGCTGAAATCTTTTGTGAGCAGTTAAAGGCTAGAGGCTACCCGAAGAAAATGTTAAAACACGCGACCAAACGCGTGTGGTTTACTCCCAGAGAGGTACTGCTAACAAAAAAAGAAAAAAAACCTCTGGAACAATTAGTTTGTGTCTCAACATATGGCCCACTCAAATCGATTTAAATCAATAGTTCAAAAAAATTGGCACATGCTGTCAAATCTTGAAATTCCATTCGCAAAACCTATGTTTGCTCTAAAAAAGAACACAAATCTTGGCCAACAACTAATAAGAGCTGACTTAGGCATTTCAAAAGTGAGAAGTGACCTTCGCACTCTATGGAACTTAGATCCAGTACAAGGCCATCATAAATGTGGCAATTGTGTATCATGTGCAAGCACTATTGAAGGTACGATGTTTGAACATAACACCATCAAATGGAGCCATAATTAATTTACCAACTGTAAAAGCAAAAATATTGTCTATGTAATAATTTGTCCATGTGACAAAATATACATCGGCAAGACAAATCAGCAAATCACACAAAGATTGGCACAACATCGTTCCAGGATAAAACAGAATGTGTTGACCGCACCCATGGTCCAACACTTCATAGAGCAGAATCACACTGAAAAAGACCTATGTTGGTCTGTTTTATCTGGAATAAAACTTCCTCCAAGAGGAGGAAATGTGGAAACGCTTTTACTCAGGAGACAGGAGAAAAGCGTATTTAATTACGAAGTTTAACTGCGTGACCGCGGGATTAAATGAGCAATTTGAAATCTGAATGTAGTTAAATGAGCAATTTGAAATCTGAATGAAAGAAACACAAAGAGACCACATAACCTACGTGAGTTTTTAGGGAAAGGTCGTTTATGGTGACTCCCAAGCTTTTGCTGAGTAGGCGGGAGTCGGAGGGGGCCTAATTTGTTCGGCCAGTAGGGTGGACCCCACAGACTTTGACCGCTACCAGTCAAGACTAGTTCGGTCTTGCCTGGATTTAGTTTTAAATGGTTGTTGTCCATCCAGTGGCGGATGAATTTCATGGTAGACTGGAAGTCTAATATTGACTGAGAGAGATTGTCAATGGTGAACATTAGTTGCAGGTCATCAGCAAAGTTAAAAGCGACCCCTTTCCTTTCATTCTGGGATCTGATCAGCGGGAGCAGATAAAGATTAAAGAGGTGCGGAGAGAGCGAGGATCCCTGTGGAACGCCGCACGTAGTTTCCAGTTCAGGGGTCATGAATTGACCAATGCGGACTGCCTGGAGGCGATCTTCCAGAAAGGAGTTGATCCAGTTGAGGGCTGAGCCCCGAAAAGCTGACTCCCTGACACAGTCCACCAATATGCCATGGTCGACCGTGTCGAATGCGGCCGAGAGGTCCAGCAGCACCAGAGACTGGGGAATGGCTCGGTCAGCTTTTTCCCGCAGGGAGTAGTACCTACCGCAAGCATTACTGTTTCTGTAGAGTGAGCAGGCCGAAAGCTAGCTTGGTGTGGGTCAAGGAAGTTAGAATTTTCCAAAAAGGTGGATAGACATTTCACCACATTGGCCTCCAACACCTTTGTCTAGCTATGGGAGCAGGGAAATAGAGCGGTAATTAGACAATGTCAGTGGATCGGCTCCAGGTTTCTTTAAGAGGGAGACAACTGTTGCCTCCTTGAAGGCAGTGGGGACCTTACCCTCGGATAAGGAGTTATTCAGGAGCTCCAGAACAGGGTTCAGAAGGCCGTGAGAGCCGTTTTTAGAACATGTGGAGGACAGTGGTCCTTTCGGGATCCTGATCTGATTTTAGGCAACAGTTCATAGAAGGTCTGGGTGTCCAGAGGTGGAAAAGATTCGAAAGAGTAGGGGTATCCAGCCGGTTGAGGGGAATTTACTAGAGAGGTATGGGTGGGGATACTGGCTTTGATAGATGCAATTTTGTCAATAAAAAAGTTATTAAGGGAGTTGTAAAGGGCCTGAGACGGTGTAGACTGACTAAGGACTCTGTCTGGGTTGGACAGTTCGTCCACGATGGCAAAAATTTCCTTAGCCTGGTTGTTGGAATTTAAAATTCTCGAGGAAAAGTATGTAGCCTTTGCCCTAGAAATTGTCATGCTATATTCCCTCTTGGCCAATTGGTAGGCAGTTTTGTCTTTTAGTGAATAGTTCTGTCTCCACTTTCTTTCCACTTGGTGGAGGGAACGTTTTTGTAGTTTTAATTCCTGACTAAACCATCTCTGTGCCTCGAGACAGCGGGATTGTCTAATTTGTTTGAAGGGGGCATGTTTGTCGCTGGCCGCTGGAAGACAAGCAGAGATACATTCCTCATGGAGCTTAACATCAGATATGGTTGAGGGGCTGTGTTGGTTAGTGTGGTGAGGAGATCGATATTATTGACGTTATTCCACTTTCTCGCCAGTCTCCCTTTATTTGTGGGGAGTTTACTGATGGTAGACTTCTTTAATATAAACGTAATCAAGTAATGGTCGGACCATATACAAGGTGTAATGGACACTACAGTTACCCCCAAATTGATGGCCAAATTTGGTCTAAGATATAACCTTTTGTGTGTGTAGCTGTGAGCACATTTTGAGAGAAATTCAGATTACTGAGTAATTCAGTCATCTCGGCCGACTGTGGACCACCTTGCATATGGTTGGCCCAATAATTAAAGTCACCTATCAGCATAATTCTGCCATGATTAGTCACCAGATTTGCCATTTGTTCCCCCATTGAGTAAGGAAAGAGAGGCATGTGTTGTGGGAGCCTATAGAGTAGAACACATATTAGCAGAGCTAAGCCTGACTCAAATTTTATTACAGTGTTATCTACTTTGGGGAGGCAAAGTGAAGTGAGGGTTGTGAATTTAAGGTCCTGATGGATGATGGCCGCTGCACCGCCCCATTTTTCCTGGCGGGCGATTGGTTTAAAGAATATAGTATTCATTGGGTAAGGCCGCCAGGATATCAGGCGAAGAATCCGGGGTAAGCAAGGTTTCGGTGAGCAGCAGGACATCAGGTTTTTCAGACTCAAGGAGGGTGAATATTTCCAGCTGATGTTTTACTTAGGAACGTGTGTTTAGATAGTAAATTATTAAATCTGTACACCTGCCTTTTTCCCGTTTCTGGCTGGCTTGAAAAGTTGCCTGGATAATTTCAGGAAGTGATTTCTGGGGCTGATATATAGAATTTTGCTGCAGCTTAACAATTATGTCAGGGCGTGAATAACACAGAATGGAGTGAGTGAAGCTCCATGGAGGAGTATTTATGAATTTGGGCATTATCACTAGGCACTGGGGACAGCTGTCCGCGGACAGGCGCAGACGGACTCTCCTTTGGAGCGCCTTCGGTGCGCCACCGGAGTGCCCACTGCGTGCATCTGCTGCGCTGCCGCCAGCATTTGTGCTGGTGGGCTAACTATCTCTGCCCCTTTGCGTGCCTGACTGGTCGCCCCAGGGGGAGAGACCAGGAAGCAAGGAGCAATCTAAAACGCTTGACGGCGAGTGCACGGTGAGTTTTAAAAAGCAATTCAAATTAAAATTCAATACAATACATTAGCAGCAGTAAAATAAGTAAGCTATGGGATTGGAACTGTCGGAGATCCATCTGTGCAGGGTTCGGGCTGCGGTGTTGGTGTCGAGGTGAGCCTCAGCTAGGCCTACCAGTGCTAGGGGTTTGCCCTTCTCTGCAAGAAGTCCTCAGACCAATAGAATAGGAGTTGGCACGGAAACTGAAATATAAAACAACGTACTTTATTAACCTCAAGAGGTGGAACTACATTCACACAACACCCTTCGGTAGTGTATGAAGTAGCACACTGAACAGAAGGAACATTGTCCTTTTGTACCCATACAGGGGCTCAGAAGAAGGCGGTACAAGTACAGAAGAGAAGGTTTACATACATGAAAGGTCATACAGAAATGCACAGTCAACAGTAGGGTGGAGCTTAACAGTTTGCTAATTACGGTAAAAATACCCTGACAGTTACAGACTAAGACATATGTGAACAGTTACAGTGTCTTCTGCGCAAGTGCAGAGTAGCAGAGCCTAAATATAGTCTGTCTATAAGCAGAGTACAAGAGTAAACGACAGCAAGGAAGGACAGAGCACATGGAAGACAAGATGGCTGCCGAAAACAAGATGGCTTCAGCTAAATGCTAACACCGATCGTTGCCAAATTATAACAGACGACCCTTTTAGCATTAGCTGAAGACATTCGTTCATTTAGGGTAATCTGAATATGCATCCTGTACGTTTATTTGCATCATTTCAGCAATCTCTTTATTCAGCATGTGTTGGGCTTTTATTTCTGCAACATTCCGCTTAGCAGGTGTACAGGCAGTGATGCAGACAGAGCAAAGCATTGGACCACATTGTATATATACACAGCATGTAAATAGTATCACTAGTATTACACATAGGATAGTCAATAGCTTCCAGCCCCAGGTAACGAGCAATGTCCAAAACCAGCTGGTAAAAGTCCAGGTGCCAGTCTCTGGGTGAATTTCAGCAGCAATCTTATGCAGTTTAGAGATTGCATCAAACACTGAAGGAGAGTGGTCCGGTACGTAGACGCAGCAACTACTACCGATGATGCGACATGCACCACCTCGATCAGCTAAAACCACATCTAAAACCATATGATTTTGGAGTGCTACAATCCTCGCAATTTGCAGCTCTTCTGTAATGTTCCCAAGTGCCATAGCTGTCTGATTGGTAACAGCTTCCACAACACGAGTCAATTGTCTTATCTTTCTGCTGTTTAATGCAGCACCTACAGAGAAAAACAAGCCCAAATTGAAATCAACGTATTGCTGCAAGGTGGTGTCAGTCTGACCAACCTCATCAGTACTTGTTGTCCTCTTATATCTGTTCTTAGAAATATCATTGTACAGTTTGAAATCCTTCTGATATGATGCAGGCGCCAGATACACAGGGGGCAACAGAAAGGACACATAGCATACTCCAGACCATCCAACAGGTAGTTGGTAATATCCCTTGTTACCACAGACAAAGTAGGTATTATGTAAGGATAAGAAACTACTGTTAGTGGCACCTTCAATAGTCAGAACCACGGTACACTCACTTCATCCTACAGGAATTCTACCAACACTGCCTAGACACAAATCTGCTTTAGCTCTAGTAACAGAAATCACAAATGGTCCATTGTTCTTAATAGTTCTCAAGTCAAGTCAAGTCAAGAGTTCTTTATTCGGTGATTAAAAAACACCATAAAAGCACATATATACAAATAATTAAAATTCATTATCAGAACCTTGAAAATTAAAAATTCATTATCAGAACCCTGCTTGTAATACAAACTGTTTTTAAAAGAGGTAAACAATATAAATCCATGTTTGGGAAAACATATGGCGTGGAAATATTTTCAGGTCGATACTCCTCCCACTCCCATTTAGTCCCTTCAGCTCGAGGATAACCATCTTCATCTGGATAACAAACTTTATTGAGATGATAATTAATCCGTCCTACTGTCATCCTTGAGATGATAGCCTTTTCAGAAGCAAACAAAAGCGTAAACCAGGCTTGGAAGAACCATTGTGAGAGAAAGGAAGAGGAATAAAAGGTGTTCCTCCCATACACCCAACAGTCAGTAGTATTTGTGGCATTGTGAGTATGATGTAACATTTGAATAAACGTGTTGTTCAGGTAGGATTGTCGATGCTTTTGCTCATGGTATGGAAGTGTAAAGTAATGATGTTCAGCTGGTACTGGGGTAGTGGCGATCAGAAGCTGCCGAGCAGGAGCCACTTTCTCAACAAACCAGGTTGTCACTACTACAACTACCATAGCAACAACAAGTCCTACAGCACAAATGGTCTTTTTATTACAGATCTTAGAAACAGTTGATCTCCCTGCAGACATGATCACTTTGTTGTTGAATCAATCGTTGGAGCTCTAAAATTCTGGGCAGCCGTTGGTTTCTTCACCGAGGGTCAAGATGGGTGTCACTATGTAGGACTGATCTCCCCCTTGCCACATCAGCTCCGTTTCACAAACCCAGGATGGTAACTCAACCAGTCTTTTTCAACAATGCAGGCTCTTTCCGAGGTCTCAGTTGGTATCGGGATACTCCAAAGATCGTGTGGTCCGGGAAGACTTCCTCAGATTCGTCAGGTGATATGGCGTGGCCTTTCTCTGTTTCTAGAATCTCTCAATGGTCAGTCAGCACAGCAGGTTCCACCAAGGTAGGCGACACTCGCTTACAGAGAGGGCTGTGAACCCAGTTCTCCCTGTTCGTCACTCGAACTGCTGTCCTCGTAGCTAGGAGCACCTGTTCCGGTCCTCGCCACCTGGGCTCCAAGTTGTTCGACCTCTCGAAGACTTTGACCAATACATGATCACCGGGCGGGAGTTCATGGGCCTCACCTGTGGACCTGTCAGGAAGAGCTTCTCGAACCTGTTGATGAATAGAAATCAAACTGTCAGTCAACTGTGCTAAGTAGTCACTCATCAGAACACATGGTGCATCATGTATGGGGCATGGCTTAGGAACTCCCCAAATGTTCATCGGTCTCCCAAATACCACCTCATATGGTGTAAGCCCAGATCGTGAATGTGGCACTGATCTAATAGACAACAATGCCAAGGGCAATGCATCAGGCCATTTCAAAGACATGGAAGCCAGTATTTTCGCTAGTTTTAACTTCAAAGTAGCGTTGTACCTATCCACTAGCCCTGCTGATTGCGGGTGGAAGATTGCATGGAACTTCTGTTTGATCCCTAATCCTTTTAGGACATACTCAACATCTTGCCCGATAAAATGAGGTCCGTTGTCACTCCACAAAAGTTTGCAAACACCAAATCTAGGGAAGAATTCCTTTAAACGCACCTTTGTTTTGGTGAGAGCCGTATTATCCTTTGTAGGGTATGCCTCTATCCATTTACTGAAGGCACATACCACCGCTAGAACATACTTCAAGTTATTGCAACGTTCAAGTTGGATGTAATCCATTTGCAAAACTTCAAAAGGTGCGGTTGGTGAAGCAAACCCTCCTGTAGGAGTCCGTGTCCCTTTACCATGATTGTACTGCCAACAGATCAAACAGGACTGTAGTATCCTTTTAGCTGTGCCAGCAATTTCTGGATGCTCCCAAACTTGCATGAGCAATTTCGTTATTGCTGAAGCTCCAACATGCCGGCCCATGTGCCATACGAACCATAGGCTGCAAATAGGCTATAGGCAGTTTCCATGTATCCATCTCTTTATTGCGCCAACAGCCCTCATCATCCAACATTCCCTCTTTAGACCATTGCTCAAGTTCTTCCACAGAAGCAGATCTCTGTATGTCTAGCACTTCTTGTCTAGCATCATGCCAACGTTCAGCTTGTGACTTCACTACGTACATTGATGTAGTGCTTCGTTGCATCGCAGTCTCACGGACTATGCGATCTGCAGAGGCATTGCCTTGTCCTGTCTTATCAGTCACTTTCTTATGTGCGCTACACTTAACAATAGCTATTTTCTTTGGATATGTTAGTGCAGTCAAAAGATTATGCACTAGTTCTCCATGCATTATCTGCATCCCGTGGGATGTAAGAATTCCTCTTTCCTTCTAAAGTAGGCCAAAATCATGGGCCACTCCAAAAGCATAGCGGCTATCTGTATAGATGTTCACACACAAGTCAGTGTTAAGTTCACACACTCATGTCAAAGCTATTAACTCAGCTGCTTGAGCTGACTTCTGTGATATACGAGCTGTCTCCACTACTGTCTGAAGTGTCGTAATTGCATATGCAGCTGAGGTCGTGCCATCTGGTAACTTCAAACAAGACCCATCAACCCATAGTTCCCCATCTACATCTGAACGGGGCGTATCTTGCAAATCGACGCGACCCTTCGTTTGTTCCTCAGTAAGGAATATACAATCGTGAGACTCCTGTGACTGAGTCTGACTCACTGGATATGGTAACAAAGTAGCTGGGTTCAAAGTCGCTCATCTCTTCAGGGTAATGTGAGGGGCCAACAGTGTCAATTCGTATCCTGTCAAACGAGCACTATTCAAGTGTTGCGTCTTAGTCTGGTTCAAAAGGGCATCAACCACATGGGGTACTAGCACCAACAATCTATGTGACAAAACTATCCCTTCACTCTGACGTATAGACACAGCTGTTGCTGCAACTGAACAAAAGCACCCAGGCAATGCACGAGCAACGGGATCAAGAACAGCTGAAAAATATGCACAGGGACGCTGCTTGTCACTGTGTGTTTGTACTAAAACTGACAATGCACACCCATCTTTCTCGTGTACATAAAGTGTAAAAGCCTTCGTGTAATCTGAAGTGCCTAACACTGGTGCAGAGCAAAGAGCTTGACGTAACTAATGGAAAGCATTCTGGCATTCAGTCGTCCATGGAAGGGGCATTGGAGTGTCTTTGATCAAAAGTGCCAACAAGGGTTTAACAATGTGTGAAAAACCTAATATCCATTGCCTACAAAAGGAAGTAAGATCAATGAATGCACTGACATCTTTCTGAGTAGAAGGTACTGGTGTGTCTAAAATTGCTTAAATGCGATCTGGTGTAAGTGCACGCCCCTCCTTAGACAGAAGGTCCTTCAGGCAAAGTGAAAGTATCAAGTTGTCTTTTCAATGCTTGACCCATAAATACTAGGACTCTCAGTATACCCTTGAGGAATTCAACAAAATCTGTATGATCAATTATTCAAAGTGAAGCCGAACAAATATCGGCTATCAGGAAGAATAGGAATCGAAAAGAAGGCATTTTTTAGATCAATTACAGTAAATGTAGTCGCTGTCGGAGGAACTAAAGTAAGAAGTGTCGTTATGTCAGAAACCACTGGGTATTGTGGTACAACAATCTTATTAACTTCTCGCAAATCAATGATGAATCTGTAAATCCTAGTGTCAGTGTCTTTTTTCAAAATGGGAAGAATAGGACTGTTGCAAATATTATAAGGAACTTCTTCCACAACCCCCACTTCAATTAAATCATGGACAATGCGTACAAGTGCTTCTTTGCCTTCTTGAGAAATTTTGTATTGAGGCAAACGTGGCAATGAAGCGCCCTCCTTGACACTAATATGTACTGGTGGAATAACCATTTGCCCTACATCGGTGTCTGAAGTAGCCCACAAAGTACTAGAGAGTGAAGCTAATGCAATGTCCTCTTTAACAAGACAAGATCTCGTATCGTAGCCCTGAAATACTTGAGCATATCAAGACCCACAATATTTTCCGATGTGTTTGGAGAAAGCAAAAATGCACAAGGAGCAGTAAATTTGTCAACATGAAATGCAAGTGGTTGTGACAGTGGGCTAAGGGAAGGTGTTCGAAACCTATCGATGTAATGGTTAAGCCAGACAGGGGAGCCCTTAAAACCAATTGTTTAGATAAGGCGCTACGAATAGCAGCTGTATCAACCAGAAACCGATCAGAAGAGCCCAAAACAGGTGCTGTAACATAGGGACCCCTCTGATCTACTGGAACTTCTACTGATTCGTCACACCATCGTAGGCAGTCCTATGCATAAGCAGAATCTTTCAAATCAGACGGAAAATAGTCAGACATTTGATATTGGTTACGTCTATCGAAAGTGTTAAAACCATTCTGTCCACGCGTATTAGTATCAAACCTAGCACGATCGTCCGTGCTTTCTCTAGGCCCTGAATATCCTGAACGATTTCTCATTTGTCCCCCTGCACGTGGATACTGCTGAGCAGGCAATACCGGACAATCGGCAGCGTAATGTCCAAATTTCTTACAATAAGCACACTGGTCAGAAGACAAAGTCGGACGAGCATAAGGAGGAAAAGAAGGACCATAAGACACACGTCCACCCCTGTCACCACCTCTAGAAGGCAGACCATAAGCCTGAGCTAACATAACCTTTGTTTTTAACTCTTTAGTCTTCTTATCCTCATTACCCTTCGCTTCTAATTCCTGCCGTTCATAATAGTGAGCCATAGTCAAAAGAGAAACCGGAGAAGAGGTAGTCCATGAACTCTCGCTGGCCTTTAAGCGACTAGCTATTCCTGGCAACAGGTTGGCGACATATTTATCGACAAACAGATGCCTGCCCGTGTCATCTGTCAATGACTGACCACTAAAATCATGGAATGCCTCCTCAAAGCGTGTGAAGAAATCAGAGACCGATTCATCTGTCTTTTGCTTACACGATGCTAACACAGTCCAGTCTATCTTTTTAGGGGGAATAATCGTCTTTAACTTAACCAATATAGCTGAGGGAAGGGTTAAAATTAACTGACATGGTTTCCGTGCGGGTTCCCTTTCTACGTCCATTTGTTCTAATTCTTTCCATAACGCCCCAAAAGTCGCACGATCATCAACTTTATGAACAGTTCTCCACATATCAGGGTAATATCAATCCAAAAAACATGTCGATATGAGGCAGAGTCAAGGTACAAGAGCTAATGGCTCCCTCAACTTCCTCATAAAAAGCGTCTGGATTTTTCAGCGGATCAGGCAATGCAGTTTTAAGAGCCATAACATCCGCTCTATTCCAAGGAGTGTAGACCCAATTATAAATAAAATAACCTTTTGCATCAGTAGAAGTCTTATCATCATCTGCTCCTGTACCTCTAGGAGGGACATACAAAGGTGCGGCTTCCTGCATAGGTCTCACATGAACTACTACATTCTTATCTGTTTCAGAGGTAGAAGCCTGTGTCACGCTGGTCTGGGATGTTTGTGCAGCGGCGTCTGCTGCCTTTTTCTCGTCTCGCAAACGGACTGCTTCAGCACACAATTTAACCAAACGTCTGATTGAGTCAGCCACCTGAGAGAAGACAAATAGACCCTCACGCATTTGCTTACAGTCATCTGCTAGATCATCTGGCTCCAACTCATCAGAATGTTTCCTAAACCGCTCAATGACTTATGTGGCGAATACCTTGGTAAAATATATTTACTCCCTTTCCTGCCAGTTTTTCATGTTATCTATAAGTTCAGAAGCAGGAGCAGTACCACGGACATCTTTGCGAGCAAAGGATCTAAGCTCAGAGGCACGTTCAGCGGTCAACATAGAGCGAGTTTCCCGTAACTTCTCTTGCTCTGTAGCAGAGTCCTCATCTGACTCATGAGGAGCAGAAGGGAAAGTAGACGGAGGCGGAGAGCGATCTAACAAAAGGGAATCATCTTGTGGTTTATTAAAGATAGGATAAAGGGGTCGCCGAACAGCGTATTGGCCAGTTACCTACAAATGACGCTCCCTATCTTCTCTCTCTTTTATTTCTTTATTTTTCATTTCTAATGCTTTTGCATAAATACTTTTTTTGTTGTTCTTTTTCAATCAAGGCTTGCTCTCGCTTCATTCGTTCACGCACTTCTTTCTCCCACATTCGTACACAGTCAAACATATCTTACCTAGTCTTTCGCTTAAACATACATTGTTCCACATACTGAATCTTTCGTAAATCAAATGACCCATGCATAGGCCAACGCAACTCAGGATCCTTACTAGTATATTTATTCCATAACGTGCTGTACATTATAGAAGAAATACCATATTTAATATACATATCCCTATTAGACGTCCCCTCCGGGGCGGCCGGCTGTGTCTCATCGGGTCTTATACTGGTACCACCACAAAAGCAACACATTCTACGAACAGTGCTAAAAACAGGCATGCCTAAAAATTAGTGCAATATATGCAGTATTATACGCAGAGTAGCACTTAAATCACGTTGTGCTGTTCAAATCTTATACAAAGTAGAGAAAAGTCTCCTCATTACCTGCCTATATAAATTGCAATTTATATATGTCCAAATCACCAAATCCCAAAATTGGCCAATGCAAATACCAAACCAAACAGCAAGTGTCGCATCAAACGACCTTAGCAATCCCAAATGTCCAGATTACAACTGGCAAGTTCTTGAATCGACCAAATGGTCACTGCAAGGCGAATCAACAGAAGAGATCTCAGTCGAGGACTGGCACCACCTGTAGGGTCAGATCAGAAAGAGAGGAAAAATACCGTGGTTGCTAAGACGCGGGTCTCCTCGGGCAGAGATCGTCCGTAGCGAGATTCCAATCCTTCGTTTCGACCACTCCTTCGGGCATCCGAGTCGGTGATGAGCCCCACTGGTTGGGCGCCAATTTGTCGTGGTGAGCCTCTGCTAGGCCTACCAGTGCTAGGGGTTCGCCCTTCTCTGCACGAAGTCCTCAGACCATTAGAATAGAAGTTGGCACGGAAACTGAAATATAAAACAGAGTACTTTATTAATCTCAAGAGATGGAACTACATTCACACAACACCCTTCGGTAGTGTATGAAGTAGCACACTGAACAGAAGGAACATGGCCTTTTATACCCATACAGGGGCTCAGAAGAAGGCGATACAAGTACAGAAGAGAAGGTTTACATACATAAAAGGTCATACAGAAATGCACAGTCAACAGTAGGGCAGAGCTTAACAGTTTGCTAATTACGGTAAAAATACCCTGACAGTTACAGACTAAGACATATGTGAACAGTTACAGTGTCTCCTGCGCAAGTGCAGAGTAGTAGAACCTAAATATAGTCTGTCTATAAGCAGAGTACAAGAGTAAACAACAGCAAGGAAGGACAGAGCACATGGTGAGCACATGGCAGACAAGATGGCTGCCGAAAACAAGATGGCTTCAGCTAAATGTTAAAACCGAACGCTGCCAAATTACAACATTGGGGTCGTCGTTTCCCGCGATGGTTGGGGTGGAGTTGCTGACTGAGGAGGTGAGCTGGTCGTCGGTGATTCTAGTCCAGTTTCTTCGTGGGAGCAGGTGCTGGTGTCTGTGGATGGTGGGTGTTCTGAAGGTGAAGTAGACGCATCGGTGGTCAGTCCACGGGAGTTCGGTGATGTGGCTAAACGTGATGGAGTTTCCTGTTGTGAAGAGGGGGTCGAGGGTGTGTCCTGCTGAGTGCGTTGGTTCGGTCACGATTTAGCAGAGTCCAATTTTGTGGAGGTTGTCCAGGAGGGATGTGGTGCTGGGGTCCATTTGGTTGTCGAGAAGGAAGTTTGAGTTCTCCCAGCAGGGTGTAGTTTGTGGATGCGATGGCATGTGGGGAGATGATGTCTGTGATGGAGTTGGTGAACGGTCTGCGGGATCCAGGGGGTTGGTAGAGGAGGGTTCCTCAGAAGGTGGTGGTAGGGGTGGTCAGTATCTTGAAGTGAAGGTGTTCCATCAGGCCTGTGGTTTCGTCGGGGAGTGTGCTCAGCCAGAGGGTGGATTTGTAGAAGATGGTGATTCCTCCTCCCTGGCGGGTGGGGCGGTCCTTCCTAGAGATTTTGTATCCTTGGGGAATGGCGATGTCTGGCCCCACGGTGGTGTTGGTCCAGGTTTCGGTGAAGAATGCTACGTCTGGGGTAGTGCTGTCGAGGAGGTCCCAGATTTCGGTGGCATGTTTGTGGAGGGATCAGACGTTGAGGAGGATGCATTGCAAGGTCTCCGGTACGGATGTGTTCTTGAGGTCGGGTTGTGCTGGGTCCGTTTTCCTAGCGGTGCTGTAGGTTTGTCAGCAGCGATGACAGCTGATGGGTCCGTGGGTGTCGGCGGGTGAGGCTAGCATGCAGTTGTTGTTGCGGCCTGGGTTGAGTGTGTGGAGTGCTGCTGGCGGTGCGGAGGTGCAGGGTTCCTGGCGCTGGTCGCAGTCGTGTACCGGACGGGTGCAGATGGGCTTGCCTTTGGTGCCCCAGCGGCGCGGCTGCCATTAAGGGGTCGGGGAGGGCTGGACAGCTGGGAGGCAGGAACAGGGAGGGGAGCTGGATTGGGCTGGTCATGCTGTGGGGGCGGGGGCAGCATCGGCAGGGAAAGCAGGCAGGAAAGGAAGGAAAAGGAGGAGTAAAGGAAAAAGGAAATAGCGCAGAAAGGAGTTGAAATGCAGAAAAGTGCAGAAAGGAGAAAAAAAAGAGGGTAGAAAAACGAGTGAAAAAACATGTGAAAAACGAAGCGAGAGAAAGGAGATCGAGGTCGACTGGACCACCAGGGATGAGGTGCAGGGAAACCAGCGGGTGGAGAGGGGCAGGCCTCACTTAATGGTGGAGCTGCGAGAGAGGGGGAGCAATTTCACTGACAATGGGTCAGGTGCAAGGGAAATCTCCTCCCACCACTCTAAATGCAGACCAGGCCTATTCATGTGCTAGTGAAATCCCCTCCCACTACTCTGAATGCAGCCCGGGTCTATTCAGCCCAGCTCTGAGTCATCCACGAATGGCAGGACACACATCAACCTCCCCCCCCCCCCCCATTGGCCGTTTCTAAAAGTGGTATTTTCAAACACAGAATGTAAAAATCACTTTTCCTAAAAGATGTATCTTTAGATTCTGAGTTGAGGCATACTAACATTTATTTTTCTATCTGGTCCCAATGGGAAGTTATATAAGATGTTATAAATTAACTCCCATTCTTTCCTATGGGCCAGATAGCCTTTCAATAGTGAAAAACGAAATTGGCAGTATTTAACTATCAGGACATGTCAGACACACCAGGACATGTCCTACCTTTCACATACACTGCACCCTGCCCACAGGGGTACCTTGGGCCTACCTTAGCGGTGCCTAACATGTAAGAAAAGGGGAGGTTAGGGCCTGGCAAGTGGGTGCGCTTGCCAAGTCTGTTGTAATTTGGCAGCGATTAGGTTAGCATTAGCAGAAGCCATCCTGTATTTAGAGACTATCTTGTCCGTTTTGTGGAATCCATTTTGTATTTCTGTCAGCCATTTTGTTTGCCATGTGCTACCATGTGCTCGCCATGTGCTCTGTCCTACCTTCCTGTTAACTGCTCTTGAAATGTGCCTAGAGATGAGATATATTTAGCCTTTTCTGCTTCGCACATGCTCAGTTGAGCTTGCAGCTGTCCCCAGTCTGTAACTGTGAGGATGTGTTCACCAGAATTAGAAACTGTTAGCTCCTCCCACTTGTTGACTGTGCATTTTCTGTATGACCTTATATGTACCTAAAACCAGCATTTTGTACTTGCGCCGCCTTCATTTGAGCCCCTGTGTGGGTATAAAAGGACCAAGCTCCTTCCATTCAGTGTGCTACTTCATACATTACCGGAGGGTGCTGTGTGAATGTAGTTCCACCTCATGAGGTTTAATAAATCTTGTATTTTGTATTCCAGTTTCTGTGCCAACTTCTATTCTATGGTCTGAGGACTGTGCAGAGAAGGGAGAACCCCTAGCACTGGTAGGCCTTGCTGAGGTCCACTACTACAAACTGGCGCTCCAACGCGGGGCTCATCTGCGACTCGGATGCCCGAAGGACTGGTCGAAACGAAGGATTGGAATCTCGCTTTGGACGCAATCGCTGCCTGAGTGAGGTTCCGTGACGATTTTAACCCGTGTTTTTAACATTGTCGCAAATACATAATTTTGGTATCAGTGAACCGCAAATGATCCATTTAGTATATCCTGGTGTTTTCGCTATGCTACGAGCAAGAGCACTCCTGTTACAAACACATATCTGTTCTACCCGTGGCATCCATCTTAGAACAAGGAAGCCATTTTGTATTCCTTGCCCTCACATAGTCAATGGACACGCAATGACCTCTTTTCATCTAAGGACACGTAGGCTTTAGCCGGCAATTCACCTTGCTAGTGACACGTGCACCTTAGGCCAGCAACGCTGTGGCAGCATGACTCGGCAAGAGCTGCCTCCCCAGCCTGAGGCCAGTCCTGCTATACTGGTTCTCGTGTTCGTTGGCCTGATCATGATTAGACGGCCGAAGCTGGTAACCGTGCCCATTTACGACCCACAAACATCTCTTATCCTACTTTTCTATCTTCTGCACCTGGCTCTGCTCCTTTCCTTCTGGGCCTTTATTAGGGGGAGGTAACGAAATTTACGATGAGGCGGTCCAGGTCTTGAATGAAAAGTTGACATAGGATTATGATGGAATAGTGGGAACCCCTCGTTCGTAATGTTTTGACATCAGATATTGTTGACGATTCCTGTGCAACGCCAAATATTTATTGTTTAAGATACAAAGGTTTTGGAATGTGCTAACATGTAAAGAATTTGCCTGAAGCCCAATATTCAGTATATAAGGAGCAACCCTCTTTGTACAAATTGAACAGGCTCCTAGATACTGCCCATGTGTAGTTTCTGTGACTTCTGTGTCCCTGCAGTAATAAACCTTTGGTCTTTGACGCCACCATCGAGAAGCCCGTGTTTCTGTTTGTTTGTGCACCGAGGCAGGTTGAACTCCGGGGTCTTCGGGTGTTATCCCTGACACCTCTGGACGGAACCAAAAAGTCCAGAACTCCAATTGGCGCCCAACGTGGGGCCCCAATTGGAGTTCTGGACTTTTTGGTTCCGTCCAGAGGTGTCAGGGATAACACCCGAAGACCCCGGAGTTCAACCTGCCTCGGTGCACAAACAAACAGAAACACGGGCTTCTCGATGGTGGCGTCAAAGACCAAAGGTTTATTACTGCAGGGACACAGAAGTCACAGAAACTACACATGGGCAGTATCTAGGAGCCTGTTCAATTTGTACAAAGAGGGTTGCTCCTTATATACTGAATATTGGGCTTCAGGCAAATTCTTTACATGTTAGCACATTCCAAAACCTTTGTATCTTAAACAATAAATATTTGGCGTTGCACAGGAATCGTCAACAATATCTGATGTCAAAACATTACGAACGAGGGGTTCCCACTATTCCATCATAATCCCATGTCAACTTTTCATTCAAGACCTGGACCGCCTCATCGTAAATTTCGTTACCTCCCCCTAATAAAGGCCCAGAAGGAAAGGAGCAGAGCCAGGTGCAGAAGATAGAAAAGTAGGATAAGAGATGTTTGTGGGTCGTAAATGGGCACGGTTATCAGCTTCGGCCGCCTAATCATGATCAGGCCAACGAACACGAGAACCAGTATAGCAGGACTGGCCTCAGGCTGGGGAGGCAGCTCTTGCCGAGTCATGCTGCCACAGCGTTGCTGGCCTAAGGTGCACGTGTCACTAGCAAGGTGAATTGCCGGCTAAAGCCTACGTGTCCTTAGAAAAAGAGGTCATTGCGTGTCCATTGACTATGTGAGGGCAAGGAATACAAAATGGCTTCCTTGTTCTAAGATGGATGCCACGGGTAGAACAGATATGTGTTTGTAACAGGAGTGCTCTTGCTCGTAGCATAGCGAAAACACCAGGATATACTAAATGGATCATTTGCGGTTCACTGATACCAAAATTATGTATTTGCGACAATGTTAAAAACACGGGTTAAAATCGTCACGGAACCTCATGAGGAGACCCGAGTCTTGGCAACCACGGCGTTTTTCCTTTCTTTCTGATCTGACCATCCAGGTGGTGCCGGTCCTCGACTGAGATCTCTTCTGTTGACTCGCCGTGCAGTGACCATTTGGTCGATTTGAGAACTCAGCAGTTGGACCCTGGACACCATTTGATCGGTAAGAGTTGTTCTGCGGCACTTGCTGTTGGTTTTTGATGCCTTCTATTGGTAATGTAGTTTACTAACGGGACAGCTGCTCTGTCCTGACCAGACGGTGGGGGTAGGTGTTAGCGGCTCTGACCGCACGCTATCCGGGTTCCTGACCTTTACGTGCAGGTCCCACTGGAGCAGACTGCGGGGCATCTCACGATCTCCCTTAGGGTCACTCATACTGAGCAGGAGTCTCTTGCCTGCCCCTTTATGACCTCATGGCATAAGGTTGTATGACCAATTTTAAACCTTTATATCATTTATACTATTTTCACTGTGTAGTACGTCCCACTTAGGTCCTGATGAAATGCCGCGTAGGCATGAAACATGTTGACCACACCAGGGGGTTGTAGATATCTTGCCCAACATTACCAGTAGCAACTATCTCCCCTCCCACTATTTTAACCAAGGGCGCCAGCCACTCCAATAAATTTCATTGTGGACTGACCCACCTTTTTTAGTTTCACCACATCTCTCACGACTACACCCCTTTCTTCCCCGCACACCCGCATGCACCATATGGCAGGGATTAAAGATCTCCGTTAAAGAGCCCCCTTGTGGGTGCCCGCTGAACATTGCAGCGCCAGTTCAGCGAGGAGCAAACCCATATGATGAAGCATGACATCTAGCTTGCTAGGTGTGTGAGGGTTTTAATCCCAACTAGGGGATTCCCCTCTTTGGCTTTCCTTTCTCTTTCTCTGTACACACTTCATATCGACATACTCTACCCTCTCTACCCGATCTGGGGAACTTTGTACATTACTTTGTGGCTAATCTATCGGACACGTACACTGGACCCCTTAAAACATTGTCCTTCTTGGTTCCCTTTTGTTGTTACACAATGTAGTTTACTAACACTTACTGTAGCTTTTGATTTGAAGGATTGGCCAATATTTGTATTTGTTTGTAAGATATATATAAATTGCACTTTATATAGGCAGGTAATGAGTAGATTTTTCTCTATTTGAATTTGTTTGAACCGCGCAACGTACAAAGATTACTTTAAGTGCTACTTTGATTATAATACCGCATATTTTGCACTATTTTTGGCATGCCTGTTTCTAGCACACTTCGTTCGATGTGTTGCTTTTGTAGAGGTACCAGTTTGAGACTCGATGAAGCACAACCGGCCCCCCCGGGTGGGACGCCTAATAGGTACATGTATATTAAGTATGGTATTTCTTCTATAATGTACAGCACGTTATGGAATAAATACACTCGTAAGGATCCTGAGTTGCATTTCCCTATGCATGGGTCATTTGTTTTGCGAAAGATTCAGTATGTGGAACAATGTATGTTTAAGCGAAAGACTAGCCAAGACATGTTTGACTGTGTGCGAATGTGGGAGAAAGAAGTGCGTGAATGAATGAAGCGTGAGCAAGCCTTGATTGAAAAAGAACAACAGAAGAACATTTATGAGAAAACATTAGAGTTAAAAAACAAGGAAACAAAAGAACTAAAAGAGAGAGAGGATCGCGAGCGCCATTTACAGGTAACTGGCCAATACGCTGTTAGGCAACCCCTTTATCCTATCCTTAATAAACCGCAAGATGATTTCTTATTATTAGATCGTTCTCCACCTCCGTATATTCTCCCTTCCACTCCTCATAAGTCCGATGAGGAATCTTCTGCAGATCAGGATAAAGCGCGAGAAACTCGTTCTATGTTGCCCACTGCACGTTCTGATGAGCTTAGATCTGCTGCTCGCAAAGCCTCCCGTAATACTGCTTCTGCCTCTGAACTTTTAGATGACATGAAGAATTGGCAAGAAAGGGAGCAAGTATATTTTACAGAGGTGTTTGCCGCAGAAGTAGTTGAACGGTTTAGGAAATATTCTGAGGAATTGTAGCCTGTTGATATAGCAAATGATTGTAAGCAAATGCGTGATGGTCTTTTTCTCTTTTCTCAGGTGGCTGACTCTATCAGGCGTTTGGTTAAATTACGTGTTGAGGCAGTCCGTTTGCGAGAGGAGAAAAAGGCAGCAGACGCAGCTGCACAAACATCTCATACCGGCGTGGCACAAGCTTCTATCTTCGGATCAGAAAAGACTATGATAGTTCATGCAAAACCTATGCGGGAAGCCGCGCCTTTGTATGTTCCTCCTAGAGGTGAGGGAACAGATGATGATAAAAGTACTGCCGATTTGAAGGGTTACTTTATTCATAATTGGGTCTATACTCCTTGGAATAGAGCGGATGTTATTGCCCTTAAAAATGCATTGCCTGATCCGCGCAAAAATCCAGCAGCTTTTTATGAGGAAGTTGAGTGTGCTATTAGCTCTTGTACCATGACTTTGCCTGATATTGATTTGTTTTTCGGATTGATATTGCCGCCTGACATGTGGAGAACTGTGCGTAAAGTTGATGATCGTGTAACTTTTGGGGCATTATGGAAAGAGTTTGAACAAATGGATGTAGAGCGGGAGCCTGCACAGAAACCGTGTAAATTGATTTTAGATCTCCCTACAGCTATATTAGTTAAGTTAAAGACGATTATTCCCCCTAAAAAGAGAGATTGGACTGTATTAGCGTCGTGTAAGCAAAAGGCAGATGAATCAGTTTCAGATTTTTTCACACGCTTTGAGGAGGCATTCCACGATTTTAGTGGCCAGTCATTGACGGATGACACGGGCAGGCATCTGTTTGTCGATAAATATGTCGCAAACCTGTTACCAGGAATATCTCGTCGCCTAAAGGCCAGTGAGAGTTCATTGACTACCTCTTCTCCGATTTCTCTTTTGACTATGGCTCAGTATTATGAACGCCAGGAATTAGAAGCAAATGGTAACGAGGATAAAAAGACTAAACAGTTAAAAACAAAGGTTATGTTGGCTCAGGCTTATGGTCCGCCTTCTAGAGGTAATGATAGAGGTGGACGTGGATCTTATGGTTTGTCTTTTCCTTCCCATACTCGTTCGAATTTGTCTGATGACCAGTGTGCGTATTGCAAGAAGTTTGGACATTGGATTTCTGATTGTCCAGTACTGCGTGCACAGCAGTGCCCACGTGGCCGGGGACAAATGAGAAATTGTTCAGGATATTCAGGGCCTAGAGGAAGCACGAATGATTGTGCCAAGTTTTATGCTAATACACGTGGACAGGATGGGTTTAACATTTTTGATAGACGGAACCAATATCAAGTTTCTGACTATGTGCCGTCTGATTTACAAGATTCTGCTTATGCATAGGATTGCCTAGGATGGGGGTAAGAATCAGTTGAAGTTCCAGTAGATCAGAAGGGTCCCTATGTTACAGCACATGTTTTGGGTCCTACTGATCAGTTTCTGGTTGATACAGGAGCTACTCGTAGCGCCTTATCTAAACAATTGGTTCCAAGGGCTCCCCTGTCTGGGTCAACCATTACATCGATAGGGTTTGATGGAACACCTTCCCTTAGCCCATTGTCACAGCCACTTGCACTCCATGTTGATAAGTTTACTGCTCCATGTCCATTTTTGCTCTCTCCAAACACACAAGGCAATATTGTGGGTCTAGATATGCTCAAGTTTTTCAGGGCTACGATACGATGTTCTCCTGAAGGAGTGCGTGTTATTTTGAATGACAACTACCCCATGACTGAGAGATCTTGTTTGGTTAAAGAAGATACTGCATTAGCTTCACTCCCTAGTGCTTTGTGGGCTACTTCAGACACTGATGTAGGACAAATGGTTATTCCACCAGCGCATATTAGTGTCAAGGAGGGCACTTCATTGGCGAGCTTGCCTCAATATAACATTTCACAGGAAGGTGAAGAAGCACTCATTCGCATTGTCCATGATTTGATTAAAGTGGGGGTTGTGGAGGAAGTCCCTTACAATGTTTGTAACAGTCCTATTCTGCCCATTTTGAAAAAGGATAATGATACTAGGATTTACAGATTCATTATTGATTTGCGAAAAGTTAATAAGATTGTAGTACCACAATACCCAGTGGTTTCTGGCATAACGACACTACTTACTTTGGTTCCCCCGACAGCGACTACATTTAGCGTGATTGATTTGAGGAATGCTTTCTTCTCGATCCCTATTCATCCTGATAGCAGATATTTGTTTGGTTTCAGTTTAAATAATCGATCATACAGATTTTGTAGAATTCCTCAAGGGTACACTGAGAGTCCTAGTATCTATAGCCAAGAACTGAAAAGACAACTTGATTCTTTCGTCTTACCTAAATGGGTGGCTCTCATTCAATATGTCGATGACATCTTGTCGACAGCCGATACGCCTGAACTATGTGAAGAGTGTACTTTGTCTTTGCTTTCTTTTCTTTCTACACACCATCATAAAGTGACACGAAAGGTCACCTTCTGTCTAAGGAGGGTCGTGCACTTACATCAGATCGCATTCAAGCAATTTTAGACACACCAGTACCTTCCACTCAGAAAGATGCCCGTGCATTCATTGGTCTGACTTTGTTTTGCAGGCAATGGATATTAGGATTTACACACATTGTTAAACCTCTGCTAGCGCTTTTGACGAAAGACACTCCAGTGCCCCTTCCATGGACAGATGAATGTCAGAATGCTTTTCATCAGTTATGTCAAGCTCTTTGTTCTGCACCAGTGTTAGGCACTCCAGATTACACAAAGGTTTTTACACTCTACATACATGAGAAAGATGGATGCGCCTTGTCAGTTTTAGTACAGACACATGGTGATAAGCAGCGTCCCTACGCATACTTTTCAGCTGTCCCTAATCCTGTTGCTCGTGCATTACCTGGGTGTTTTCGTTCAGTTGCAGCAACAGCTGTGTCCATACGTCAGAGTGAAGGGATAGTTCTGTCACATAAACTGTTGGTGCTAGTACCCCATTGTTGGACTTGGACCTTTTCCCTGAATTTTTTTGTTTTTCGCTCCCCTAATTCAGGATGTCCCCCCATCGTAAAAAAAGTTGTATAGGCCCTGTGAGGTTGAGATGCCCTGTGTCATATTAAAATCAATGCTAGGTGCAGGTGCTCTCTACCCCCAATATGGCTGCCACTGACCCCTGCTACTACAGCGTGGTCTTGGTAAGGCGCATGCTAGTTTCCAGGAGCTGGCTGGGACCCCAAACATTGTTGCCATTCCAGCCTGCCTTGCCTGCCCACAGTTAGAGTAGGGAAGCTCCTGGCACCTTCTAGAATAGGGGCAGAGCCTATTTTTGCCGCCTTAGAGGGTGGTCACCTGACCTGGGCGTATATAAAGAAAGGGTGGAAACTTTTCAGTCAGTTGGGGCATCAATCAATCAATCACGAAATTTATAGAGCGCACTACTCACCCGCGAGGGTCTCAAGGCGCTTGGTGGGGGGGGGGGATCCGCTACTGCTCGAAGAGCCAGGTCTTGAGGCGCTTCCTGAAGGCGAGGTGGTCCTGGGTCAGTCGTAGGTGGGTGGGGATGGTGTTCAAAGTCTTGGCCGCTAGGTAGGTGAAGGATCTTTCTCCAGTGGTGGTTCTGCGGATACGTGGAACGGCGGCGAGGGCGCGGCTGGCGGAGCGGAGCTGGCGGGTAGGTGTGTAGAATGAGAGGCGGTTGTTGAGGTATTCGGGACCCATGTTGTGGAGGGCTTTGTGTGCGTGGGTGAGGAGCCTGAACGTGATTCTCTTGCTGACGGGGAGCCAGTGCAGGTCTTTCAGGTGGGCGGAGATGTGGCTGTGTCGGGGGATGTCCAGGACGAGTCGTGCGGATGCGTTTTGTATGCGCCGGAGTCTTTTCTGAAGTTTGGCGGTGGTCCCTGCGTAGAGAGCGTTCCCGTAGTCCAGCCGGCTGGTGACGAGGGCCTGGGTGACCGTCTTCCTGGTTCCAGTGGGGATCCAGCGGAAGATCTTTCGGAGCATGCGGAGGGTGTTGAAGCATGAAGAGGTGACGGCGTTGACTGGCCTGGTCATCGTAAGGGAGGAGTCGAGGATGAAACCCAGGTTGCGTGCGTGGTCCGTGGGCTTGGGGGGGTGCCCAAAGCCGGGGGCCACCAGGAGTCGTCCCAAGCGGAGATGGATGGGCCGAGGATGAGGACTTCCGTCTTGTCTGAGTTCAGTTTCAGCCGGCTGAGCTTCATCCATTCTGCGACGTCTTTCATTCCTTCCTGGAAGCTGGCCTTGGTGGTGGCGGGGTCGTTGGTCATGGAGAGAATCAGTTGGGTATCGTCGGCGTAGGAGATGATGTTGAGGTTGTGCTTGCGTGCGATGGCTGCGAGGGGGCTCATGTAGACATCGAAGAGGGTGGGGCTGAGCGAGGAGCCTTGGGGTACGCCGCAGATGATCTTGGTGGCTGCTGCGCGGAAGGGCGGGAGACGGACTGTTTGGGTTCTGTCAGAGAGGAAGGAGGTTATCCATTCCAGGGCCTTTCCTTGGATTCCGGCGTGGTGGAGGCGGGTTGTCAGGGTGGGGTGGCAGACCGTGTCGAAGGCAGCCGATAGGTCGAGGAGGATGAGGGCGGCGGTTTCCCCGTTGTCCAGCAGGGTCCTGATTTCGTCGGTGGCTGCGATGAGGGCGGTCTCGGTGCTGTGGTTCGCTCGGAATCCGGACTGTGATGGGTCGAGGGAGCCGTTCAACTCGAGGAAGGCAGTCAGCTGCTTGTTGACGGTTTTCTCGATGACTTTTGCGGGGAAGGGGAGGAGCGCGATGGGGCCGAAGTTCTTGAGGTCGGTGGGGTCTGCGGTGGGTTTCTTCAGGAGGGCGTTGATCTCCGCGTGCTTCCAGCTCTCCGGAAAGGTGGCGGATGCGAAGGAGTTGTTGATGATGTCCCGGAGTTGGGGTGCGATGATGGAGTCCGCTTTATTGAAGATGTGGTGTGGACAGGGGTCGGTTGGGGAGCCGGAGTGGACGGTGTTCATCGTGTGGATGGTGTCTTCCGTGCTGACGGGGGTCCAGGTGCGGAGGGTGGTGGTGGGGGGCGCTGGTTCGGTGGAAGGGTCTGTGGTCAGAGGCCCGAAGCTGTCGTGTATATCGGCGATCTTGCGGTGGAAGAACGTGGCAAGGGAGTTGCAGAGGTCTTGTGATAGCGTGATGTAGTTGTTGCTGGTGTTGGGGTTGGAGAGCTCTTTCACGATGATGAAGAGTTCCTTGCTGTTGTGGGCGTTGTTGTCCAGCCATTCTTTGAAGGATGACCTTTTGGTGGAGCGGATCAGCTGGTGGTGTTCGCGGATGGCGTTCTTGAGGGATGTCATGTTTTCCGCTGATTGGTCGTGGCACCAGGCTTTCTCGAGTGCACGGCGGGATTTTTGGGAGTCTTTGAGATCGTTGGTGAACCAAGAGGCTTTTTTGCTGTCAGGGTTGCTAGGGGAGGTTCTTCAGTGGTGCGAGGGCATCGGCGCAGTCAGTGATCCATTGTGTGAGGTTGCGGGCTGCTTCGTTGGGGTCCGTAGAGTTGGTGGGTGGGTTTTGGCTCAGGGAGGTGGTGAGCTGGTCGGTGGTGATCTTGCTCCAGCATCTTCAGGGGGCTTGTTGCGGTCGGGGGTGGGTAGTTGTTTTCCTGAAGTTGAAATGGACGCAGCTGTGATCGGTCCAGTGGAGTTCGGTGGCGTGGTTGAAGGAGACGTGGTTGCTGGAGATGAAGACTGGGTCGAGCGTGTGGCCGGCTCGGTGGGTGCGGGTGTTGACCAGTTGCTTGAGTCCGAGGTTGGCGAGGTTATCTAGCAGGGAGGTGGTGTTGTTGTACTTGTTGTTCTCCAGGTGGAAGTTGAGGTCCTCTAGGAGGATGTAGTCGGAGGAGGCGAGCGCGGGCGGGCTGATGAAGTCTGCGATGGCTTCGCTGAAGTGGGTGCGTTGTCCCGGGGGTCTGTAGATGAGGGTACCTCTGAGGGTGGTCTTGGGATCGGTGTGTATCTTAAAGTGGAGGTGCTCGGCGGTGGTGATGGCGTCGTTGTTGTCGGTCGTGATGCGAATGGTGTTTCTGTGGATGATGGCGATGCCACCTCCGGCTTGGTTGACGCGGTCCTTCCGGATGATCTTGTAGCCGTCCGGGATGGCTATGGCGATGTCGGGGGCTGAGGAGGCGTTCATCCAGGTTTCCATGAGGAAGGCGACGTCCGGCGCTGTAGAGTCAAGGAGGTCCCAGAGTTCGATGGCATGTTTGTGGACGGAGCGGGTGTTGAGCAGGATGCACTTGAGGTGGTTGTTGCTGGTGCCTGGCCTGGCGGGTGCAGTGCTGGTCCGGAGGCAGGTGAACATGCAGGCGCAGCAAGTGAAAGCTCCGTGGGTGCGTTTCGGGGTGGCTAGGTAGCAGGCTGGCTGTCGGCCGTTGTTGAGTGCGAGGAGGGTGGTGGCGTCGTAACTCCGTCGGATGAGCTGGTTCCGGCGGGGTCCAGGGGGGTCCAGGGGTTCTGGCGCTAGGCGCGGTCCAGGTGTGGACGTGCGTAGACGGGCTTGCCTTTGGCGCGCCTTCGGCGGTAATCGGTGCGCCCGTTGCGCGTACGCGTGGTCCCCGCCATAAATGGCGAAGTGGGAGGGAGGAGCAGCTGGGAGGCGGGAGCTGGGCGGCGAATGGGAAGGCGGGAGCAGGTACAGAAAGGAAAAGGGGCAGGGCCGCAGGGGAGCAGCGACGGGGAGCGGGGAGCAGGAGAACGGAGGCGAGAAAAAACACAGCAACAAGTGGCAGACTACGGCAGAGTCATGGGCAGAAATATAATCACACAGTAACAATAGGCAGATACAGGCAAGTCAGGGGCAGAAATACAAGCACAAAGAACAGCAAAAACCGGCAATACTTAGCAGCAGGAGCTCGCTGTATTGGCGGTGGGGACCTGGATACACTCACGGGGGGCGTGCAGTGCGTGGAGCGACCGGCCCTGAATCAGGGTCAAGTGGCACTGACCTGGGGGACCCTACGCAGGAGACTTAGGCGATAGGGCCTAGTCAGGGGCCTATGTCACTGGGAGTGACAGGGCTTAGGTGCTGCCTTCCAAGTAGAGTGAGCAACCCTGAACTAGCCCACGGATCTGGCCCGGCGGGAGGGGGGGGACATCCTTTACAACGCAACTTTCACTCCGCACTACCATTACGACGCAGCTATTACAACGCAAGTCGTTACAACAACTTGCGCTGGAGGATAGGGAATAGTTTAACTTTCTATCCAACACCTTCCCTACTATCCACGGGGACTGGAGTTGGAATAGAAAATTAAACTATTCCACTATCCAGCGCCCCCAACGGTTGCGTTGTAAAAACTGCGTTGTAATGGCATGCGGAGTAAAAGCATGCGTTGTGATGTCATACATCCGCGGGAGGGGAACCCAGGGACCACCTGAAGTGACCTGCTGACAAGCCTTCAACTCAACCCCCTTCCCCTTCAAGAAACCAAGAAACTGCTAACTACAAAGGGCGCAGGAACCACCAAGCGCCAAGACCTTCTAACTACCACAGGACTGCTGGGCGATTAACCAGGTATCGGCGCTGTGTCACCCTCCGCACCCCCTGTCTTCACCTGGGCCCCTGTGCTGTCCTGTCTAACCCCCTTTGCTGTCCTGCCTTGCCTGGACTGCTGGTTAAGCGCTCTAATTGCCTAGCGCTAGCCCCCTGAGCTGCCTATCTTCCGGGACTGCCTCATCCCCGTTGCTAAGGCGCCTGAACTAAACTGCCAAGATTGCCTAAATTGCTGTGCCCCGAGGCGCTATACTCGTCAAGCGCCATCCTGAGCTGCGTCACTAATTGGACTGCCTGTCCGGCCCCCTCGAATTGAAGTGCCTCACCAGTGCTCCCCTGTGTGCCCTGGGAGAAGCGCTGGATCCCCGCACCCTGTGCCTGCTACAGCGCTGCTGCCCGTCGAGCGCTGTGTCGACTGGAACGCCCAAGCGCTGTGGTACTCACGGCCGCAGCCCGTAGTATCACTGGCGCTGCCCCGCGCCGCCGTGCAACCTTGCCGGGGCCCCCCACTGCTGTGACCGGGGTCTCCGGAGTGCACTGAGTCCTTCACCTTCTCAGGACGGCCCCCGGAACCATAGGAGGGCCGCCGCCTTGTCCCTGCCGCCGACCGTCACTGCGGCTACCTGGGCGCCTGCTTGGCTGTTTCCCGCCGCGGTTTGAAGGCCTTGGAGGGGCGCCGAGGGATTCAGTCAGGCCGCGCTAGGCCTCAGAAGCGAGGACACTCACCCCACGTGATGGGAGCGCCCGGCCCCGCCCCCCCCCCCACAGCCGCGCAGCCATTGGCTGCAATTGACCTGCCCCCGCAGATCGCAACACGATTGGCTGTAGGGGTCAAGCCCCCATCGCGTCCGACTCCGGATTGGTTCCCGGGCCCCTGACATCACCGCAGGAAGAACTGCGACTGGAGGGCTCCGAGAGGAGTCAGAGCCCTCCCCTGCACCTGACACCACCGCAAGTGGCACGGCGAAGGCCCGAAGAGTCAGGTAAATACCCGGGAGGAGGGCCGGAGAAGGCCTCAGAGTTCGCCCCTCCCCTGGGTAAAACTGGTAACTGGGCCCCGTTGGCCCCGATTAGCCCCCGAAGCCAGAGGTAAACCCCCAGGGAGGCGGGCGGAGGGCCAGAGGAGGCCCGAGTTTGCCCCTCCCCAGGGGGAACCCTGTTGTTGGGCCCCGTTGGTCCCAATTATTTACAGAAGGCCCCCTCTGAACTGGGACTGGGCGAGAGCCCTCAGGAAGGAGTGAGGAACTGCCCAATTAGAGGAGTTAACCCCTGACTAGGGGAATGGTTATTGCTAAATGTGACCGGTTTGAATGAAATGTTTCCCCTGCTGCCCTTCATTGCCCTGAGACTGGGCCAGAGCCTCGAAAGACACCTCTGGGGCCTGAGTTTAGTAGAGTTGAACATCAGGCAATGGTAGGCCCTGATGATTGATACACATTGTTAGCTGATGCCATGTGTGTTTGCCCAATGAAAGGCTTATTGCTGAGTAACTTCTAAAAGAAGGGTGTTACAAGGACATGTTTTATATGCATGAGCCAAGTTTATATGTTTAATGAAATGCTCATGTTACTGTAGGCACTGTTTATTACTGCTTTAATGAAACGCTCCTGTTGCAGTAGGCACTGTTTATTGCTGCCTTGAGGGAATGCTCTGCCTAGGTCCAATGAAATGATCACCCCCGCTTGCTGCTTTGATTAGTGCCCAATTAAATGCGCAGGGCTGAGCCATGAAATGTTTGTTCTCGCCTGCGAACATGATTATTCCTAATGAAATGTTCCTCCTTGATTAAGGAGATGTTAACCCTGGGATTGGGCTGTTTTAGAGGTCCCCAGGCCCACAGTTTATAGGCCTCAATTCATAAAAAGTTAACCCCTGACTAGGGGAAGGGTGAACACTGATGCGAAACTGCTTTAGGGAATCGCCTAGGCCCTGGTCTAACGTTTACACTGAGGTCCCCAGCCATGCGTGAGACCTGTTAAATGAAATGGTGATTACTTCCTCAAAGGTATTCTGGGAGATGGTTAGTCCAAGAAAGGATTTATTCCTATCTAATGAAATATTCTTCCCATGCCTGAGGAAAGGTTTAGGCTTGGGTAATAAGGGTAAGGCACTGCTTATCCCTGCATAAGGAAATGTTGATTAGGTGCCGATAGTTATCCAGTGAAGAATGGTCTAAAGAGTTATAATTGCAGGGCTTATTAATTTGCCTGACATTGATTAATGATAGGCCTAATAAGAAATGTTCTGCCTACAATGAAATGTTATTGCGACGTGTTCAATTGGATATTGAACTGCTCCCTTCACTCCCCTCTGATGAAATGCTTTGATGAGTAATTGATACTGTGATTTTTGATTACCCTGAACCTTGATCTTATATAAAAGCATATTGTTTTAAATCAAACCCACTGGTGTGGTCTCGGTCATTGCGTGTGCGTTTAATGTCTCAGTGGATGCGTGTGCTTTGTAGTCATTTAACACCTAAGCTTTTGGGTGCCTACCTGCTCGTGCCAGGCTACCCCCAGGGAACTGGTGACCCCAGTTCCTACACCCATGCAGTAGATGCCCTTTTGAATCAGACCAAGACACAACATTTAACTAGTGCCTGCTTGACGGGATATGAATTGACACTGTTAGCACCTCATATTACCTTGAAGAGATGCGCGACACTGAACCCAGCCACTTTGTTGCCATATCCTGCGACTCAGTCTCAGTCAAAGGAGCCTCACGATTGTATATTCCTTACTGAGTAAAAGACAAAGGGTCGCATCGATTTGCAAGATACGCCCCTTCCAGATGTAGAAGGGGAACTGTGGGTTGATGGGTCCCGTTTGAAGTTGCCAGATGGTACGACCTCAGCTGCATATGCAATTACGACACTTCAGACAGTAGTGGAAACAGCTCGCATACCACAGAAGTCAGCTCAAGCAGATGAACTAATAGCTCTGACACGAGCGTGTGAACTTAGCACTGACTTGTATGTGAACATCTATATAGACAGCCGCTATGCTTTTGGAGTGGCCCATGATTTTGGCCTGCTTTGGAAGTAAAGAGGCTTTCTCAAATGATGCATGGAGAATTAGTACATAACCATTTGACTGCACTGACATATCCGAAGAAGATAGCGATTGTGAAGTGTGTGCACACAAGAAAGTGACTGATAAAATAGGACAAGGTAATGCCTTTGCAGATCGCGTAGCTCGTGAGGCTGCAATGCAACAAAGCACTACTTCTATGTATGCAGTGAAATCTCAAGCTGAGCGATGGCATGATGCTAGACAGGAAGTGTTAGATGTACAGAGATCTGCTTCTGTAGCAGAACTTGAGCAATGGGCTAAAGAAGGAATATATTGAATGATGGGGGTTGTTGGCGCAACAAAGACATGGATAAATGGAAATTGCCTGCAGCCTATTTACAACCTATGGTTCAAATGGCACATGGGCTGGCACATGTTGGAGCTCTAGCAATAACTAAATTGCTTACGCAAGTTTGGGAGCATCCTGAAATTGCCAGCACAGCTAAAAGAGTGGTACAGTCCTGTTTGATCTGGTACAGGGATACGGGCTCCTACAGGAGGGTTTGCTACACCAACCGCACCTTTTGAAGTTTTGCAGATGGATTACATCCAACTTGAACGCGGCAATAATCTGAAACACGTCCTAGTGGTGGTATGTGCCTTCAGTAAATGGATAGAGGCATACCCTACAAAGGATAATACTGCTCTCACCACAAGGTGCTTCTAAAGGAGTTTTTCCCTAGATATGGTGTTTGTAAACTTTTGTGGAGTGACAACGGACCTCATTTTATTGGGCAAGTTGTTGAGCATGTCCTGAAAGGATTAGGGATCAAGCAGAAATTCCATGCAGTCTTCCACCCGCAATCAGCAGGATTAGTGGAGAGGTACAACGCTACTTTGAAATTGAAGTTGGCGAAAATACTGGCTTCCACGTCTTTGAAGTGGCCAGATGCACTACCCTTGGCATTGTTGTCCATAGGATCGGTGCCACATTCACGATCTGGCCTTACCCCATATGAAGTGGTCTTTGGGAGACCAATAAACATTTGGGGAGTTCCTATGCCATGCCCCATACATGATGTTCCATGTTTTCTGATGAATGAATATTTGGCACAGTTAACCAACAGTTTGATCTCTATTCATCAATAGGTTCGAGAAGCTCTTCCTGACAGATCTACAGGTGAGGCCCATGAACTCTGTCCTGGCGACCACGTGATGGTCAAGGTCTTCGACAGAACTAACAGTTTGGAACCGAGGTGGCGAGGACCGGAGCAGGTGTTCCTAGCAACAAAGACAGCAGTTCGAGTGACGAACAAGAAGAACTGGGTCCATAGCACACACTGCAAACGTGTGTCGCCTGCCTTGGTGGAACCTGCTGTGTTGACTGACCATCGAGAGATTCTGGAGATGGAGAAAGGTCAAGCTATCTCACCTGACGAATCTGCAGAAGCCTTCCCGGACCACACGATCGCTGGAGAATCCTGATATCAGCTGAGACCAAGGAAAGAATCTGCTTTGTCGAAAAAGACTGGTTGAGCTACCACCCTGGGTTAGTGAAACGGAGCGCCAATGTGGCAAGGGGGGAGGATCATACCTGTGTAGTGTAGTGACACCCGTCTTGGCCCATGGTGAAGAAATCAGCGGCTGCCCAGGGATAAGAGCTCCAACGATTGTTTCAACGAGTTTGTAGAAAGATCAATTATCGCTGTTGCTAAAATGCAGAACAAAAGAATCATTTGTGCTGTAGGGTTTGTTGTTGCTCTGGTGGTTAAGGCAGTAATCACCTGGTTTGTTGAGAAAGTGGCTCCTGCTCGACAGCTTTTTGTGGCCACTACTACAGTACCAATGGAACATCACTACTTCACGCTTCCCTATCACGAGCAGAAGCATCGACAATCCTACTTAAACAACACTTTTATTCAAATGTTGCATCATACACATAATGCCACGAATACCACCAACTGTTGGGTGTGTGGGATGATACTTGCTCACCAGAAAAAGGGAGGAACACCTTTTATTCCTCTGCCGTTTTCCCATAATGGTTCATGTCAAGCTTGGTATGCACTTTGGTTTGCTTCTGGAAAGCCTTCAGTAGGTGGGATTAACTTTTGTCTGAATAAAGTATGCCATCAAGATACAGATGGATATCCTCAAGCTAAAGGGACTTAATGGGAAGAGTATCAACCTGACAATATTTCGACACCATATGCCTTTACAAACATGAGAAATATTAAGAACAATGGACCTTTTGTAATTTCTGTGACCAGAGCTAAAGCAGATTTGTGTATAAGTAGTGTTGGGAGAATTCCAGTGGAACGGAGTGAATGTATTTTGACACTGACTATTGAAGGTGCTAATACCAGAAGTTTTACAGCCTCACACAATACTTATTTCGTGTGCAGAAATAAGGGATACTATCAACTACCTGTTGGGTGGTCAGGGATCTGCTATGTGTCCTTTCTGTAGCCCCGTGTTTTTGGCACCTGCATCATATCACCTTGACTTCAAATTGTACAATGACATTTCCAAGAACAGAAAAGAGGACAATAAGTACTGATGAAGTGGATCAAACGGACACTGCTCAACAACAATATGTAGATTTTAACTTAGGATTGTTCTTCTTTGTGGGAGCTGCATTGAATAGGAGAAAGATAAGGTGATTGACTCGTGTTGTGGAAGCTGTCACCAATCAAACAGCTATGGCACTTGGGAACATTACAGAGAAACTGCAAATTACAAGGATTGTAGCACTCCAAAACAGAATGGTTCTTGATGTGATTTTGGCTGATCGAGGTGGTGCATGTCGCATCATCGGTAGCAGTTGCTGCGTATTTATACCAGATCACTCACCTTGAGTAAACAACGCAATAACAAAACTACATAAGATTGCTGCAGAGATTCACCCAGAGACTGGTACATGGACTTTTTCGACCTGGTTCTGGACACTATTTGCTACTTGGGGCTGGAAACTACTGACTATTTTATGTATACTGTTGGCGATATTATTTACATGCTGTACTTGTATACAATGTGGTCCTATGCTTTGCTCCATGTGCATCACTGCTTGTACACCTGCCAAGAGAAATATTGCAGAAATAAAAGAACAACAAATGCTAAATAAAGAGATCATTGAGATTATGAGCATCAATGTGCAGGATGCATATCTAGATTACCCCAGATGAACGACTGTCTTCAGCTAATGCTAAAAGGGTCGTCTATTGTAATTTGGCAGCGATTAGGTTAGCATTAGCAGAAGCCATCCTGTATTTAGAGACTATCTTGTGCGTTTTGTGGAATCTATTTTGTATTTCTGTCAGCCATTTTGTTTGCCATGTGCTACCATCTGCTCGCCATGTGCTCTGTCCTACCCTCCTGTTAACTGCTCTTGAAATCTGCCTAGAGACAAGATATATTTAGCCTTTTCTGCTTCGCATATGCTCAGTTGAGCTTGCAGCTGTCCCCAGTCTGTAACTGTCAGGATGTGTTCACCAGAATTAGCAACTGTTAGCTCCTCCCACTTGTTGACTGTGCATTTTCTGTATGCCCTTATATGTACCTAAAACCAGCATTGTGTACTTGTAACGCCTTCATTTGAGCCCCTGTGTGGGTATAAAAGGACCAAGCTCCTTCCATTCAGTGTGCTACTTCATACATTACCGAAGGGTGCTGTGTGAATGTAGTTCCACCTCATGAGGTTTAATAAATCTTGTATTTTCTATTCCAGTTTCTATGCCAACTTCTATTCTATGGTCTGAGGAATCTGTGCAGAGAAGGGAGAACCCCTAGCACTGGTAGGCCTTGCTGAGGCCCACTACTACAAGTCGACATTACAGTTAACAACTGGGCACAGACACTGTAGTGGCAGGTCTGAGTTATCTTTTCAGGGCTACGTCTGTAGGGAGCACAAACAGTGCTGCAGGCCCACTAGTAGTATTTGATTTACCAGTCCTGGCACACTTATTGCACTTTACTAGGGACTTACCAGTATATCAAATATGCCAATCAGGGAAACACCAATCCATAACACTATTTACCCAGGGAGCATATGCCCTTTAGCACTATCAGCAGTGATAAAGTGCCCAGAGTCCTAACAACAGCAGGTCAGGAAACAATAGGAGGAAGAAGCAAAAAGTTTGGGGATAACCCTGTACAAAAGGGCCATCTCCAATAGGGCCTTTTTGTCAGGGCCGGACGCTATCGTGGTTGAGCGTCAGGCCGTGGCTTTCAACAGGCATCACACAGATATGCCCCCAGAGGGGGGGGGGCACCCCTCAATGTTACTCAAACTTCTACCCTACATGAATTCGAGGCGGCTGAGGTTGTACCCGCCGAGGGGGCTAACTAAGTTGAGACAACACCGCAGAAACCTCTTACGCAGGTGAGATTACTTCCTCAGTCAGAAGTCATGGTGGGATTCAGGTTTTGTTTTCCTCACTTGGTTGACGATTTCACAGGACCCTTGGGTATTACAGACAGTAAAAGGGTTTCACCTGGAGTTTTGTTCCACTCAACCGTTCCCTCTCCATTTTTCCCACACAGAGACGTCTTTCATAGACAACAAGGTTCAGTCCCCCATACGCAAAGGGGCTGTGATCAGACGATCTTACATCCCAGGGGCTTTGTCAGTACGATATTTTTGGTTCCCGAGAAAGACCAGGGTTTTCGACTGATGCTCAATTTAAAGATGTTCAACTCCTGGATAGTGTATCGCCACTTCAAAATGGAGGGCATATTACGGGATCTTCTTCAGGAAGGCGACTGGCCGGTTCGCTTAGATCTAAAAGACGCATATTTAGCAGTGCCCATCTTTGCCCCTCATAGAAAGTTCTTTCAATTCCAATGGCATCGTCAGTGATACGAATTTACCGCCATGTCATTCGGTCTCTCTTCATCCCCTTGGTATTTAACCAAGCTCCTTCGTCCGGTTGTTCAATACCTGCGGGAGCGAGGGGTTTGGTTGATCATTTACCTGGACAATATTCTCGTCATGGCACAGGACAAGGAAACTGTCCTTCACCTCTCTTGGACAGGACGACTCCTATAGGATCTGGGGTTTGTTCTAAACAGGGAAAAGTCAGTCATGGTGTCAACACAAGTACTGGATTTTCAGGGCTTCCAAGTGGACTCGAACCGGGCCCAACTTCTCCTACCATTAAGGAAAAGATTGTCTATCAAGAAGGAGAGCACTTGTCTCTCCCACTATATCCTTGAGGACCCTTGCTTGCCCATTGGGACTCCAGGCTTCGTCCATACAGGCCATCTTCCCGGGTCCGTTACATTATTGGACCCTCCAGCTATTGAAAATTCTCCATCTTCGCAGGGGTCTGGCTTACTCCGACCAGATTTCCTTGACAGAGGAAGTCAAGACAGAGATGGCCTGGTGGCTGGAGCACATAGATGCCTGGAATGGCAGGGCCATTTTTGTTTTGATCCGAGAGGTTGTGATAGAGCCGGATGCTAGCCGATGGGGCTGGGGAGCCCGTTGCGGCTCGTGTAGACCGGGGATAGGTGGTCCTTTGAGGAACTGTCACTCCAAATCAGTTGCCTAGAATTATTAGCAGGGTCCATTGCGATTCGTACATTGTCACCACACAAGACGAGTTGTTGCATCCTCTTGCGGATGCACAATGTATCAGCAGTATGTTACAACAACGGCTTAGGAGGGATGAGGTCTCGCTTTTTGGCAGAGATTGCCAAAGACTTTTGGCATTTTTGCCTTCAGAATCAAATTTCGATGACTGCAGAATACATTCCAGGCTTGTCCAACATATGAGCGGATTGGAATTCCCACTTTCTTTGAGACTCCAGTGATTAGAGGTTGCATCCACTAGTGTTTCAGGTCCTGAATTTGCACAGGGTCCATGCTCGTGGATCTATTTGCCTCCTGACTCAACGTTCAGCTTCCACAATTCTACAGATGGAGACCAGATCCTTGAGCAGTGACTTCAGATGCATTTCTACAGGACTGGTTAGTGGACCTGTCATACACCTTCCCTCCTTTTTCAATGATTCATAGGGTTCTGGAGCAGGTGAGTATACAAATAGCGGAATTGGAGTTAGTCACCCCGCTTTGGAAGGCAGTCATGGTTTCCTGTGGCGATCGAGTTATCCTGCACCCTTCCAATTCACATTCAACCATGGCCAGACCTCATAATTGATCTAGTGGGTTGTCTTCACCCCCTGATGAGTCAGGGTCTCTTGTACCTCCTGGTGTGGCGTTACTAATCCGCCGGGCCTTTCTGGGTTGCTTGGTGCAGTAAACGGGAGGTGGATCCCATGGGATCCGGAATCGATATCATTGTTAATTTTTTGTCAGACTTGCCTAGCCTTTAGAATGGTAAATAACGTACGTTCCGCTATTTCAGCGAGTCATACTTATTTGGATGGTAGATCACTGGGGGAACATCCTCTGGTGTGCAAGGTCTTAAGAGGTACAAGTAGGGTGCATCCCCCACAACCAAAATACTCTACCTTATGGGCCGTAGATGTGGTTTTATGCTTTATTAGTGTTTGTCTGGCTATTGAGGATCTTACTTACAAACAGTTAGCAGCAAAACTTACTTTATTGGTATGCCTTATCTCCTGCCGCAGGGTGTCAGATGTTCGAGCCTTGGACAGAGCAGGTAGAGTGTTTACTCCTTCAGGGGTGTTTTTTTCCATATCAAAACGTACTAAGACTGATTCAAGACGCATTGTTTACCCAGCTTTTCCTCACCACCAAAAGTTATGTGTAGTAAAAATGTTTGAAATGTTATGATGAACATTCTTTTGAATTAAGAATGGGCCAAGTGGGTCAATTGCTTATTTCTCTACAGAAACCTTTCCTCCCTCTCACATCCGGAACCATGGCACGATAGGCCAGAAGGATTCTCGCAGAATCGGGAATTGATGTGTCTCGTTTTGGAGCACACTCAGTCAGGGGAGCATTAAACTCTAAGGCATTTTCCACTGGTTCTTGTTTGGAAGAAATTATGGCAGCGGCGGACTGGTCTTCTGACTCAACTTTTAAAGTATTTTAACACAAGCCAGTTGTCGCTGTCGCTTCTAATATTGTAGCACAACTTTAAACAAGCATAATCCGAAGCCTTCGTTTCCTGACATAGAATACAATTAATTCTAGCTATTGCGTCAAGAAAGTTCGATTCTATTAAGGACACGGAGGCGAGGATTATGCCGCCTTATGTTGGTGGTTTATGCATGACTATTATTCATATTTAATCATGGCATGAGGTTATCTCTAACATTAACTTAGTTCTACCTAGAAAAGGTGATTTCCGCCCTGTGAGATGAGTTACGGAATTGGTGAAGGCTGCACTTCTGCTTTCCTCTTTTTAGGTCTTGCGCCTAGCGGTGCAGTGCACAGCACTGCTAGCGCAGCGCGAAACATTTAGTAGCTGAAAAATGAGGTTTCAACACTGACCTAGGAATCGCACACGCTTGTGCATGTGCTTTTCCTTTTGTGCGACGCGATCGGCCTTTGCGTGCGTCTTTTTATAAAAGACTGCACGCAATAGGCCAAAGGCGGGCGCATTGCTGCGCCCACGGCCTATTGGTGTCTGTTACGAGCACTAAAGGCCATGTGGTTTCAATTATCATGCCCAGACACGGGCGAGATAATTAAAAGCACATGTCCTGCTGTGGCGCGCGCGCGCGCCACTCACAGAATTGTTATTTTTTTGGATCCATTTCCCAGGGAAGCAAGTAAATGAAAGAAGGAAAGAGAGGTGGGTTGCTCGCGCGCACCACTCGGGGGGTTGTTTTCTGGTGAGACGAATTCTAATTGTTGAGACCGATGTCCACGTCAAGCAGGCTGGCCCATATTTTGCACGAACACAGGTATTCAAACAAATTGAAAACTGGATTAAAATAACTATGTATATATTGCAAGATCATCTATACACAAGAGATAAAATTCTCACTTATATGTATGTCACCAGCCTGTAGCACTGATCAAAAAAAATTAAAAGCAAAAATAATCAGAACAAAAAACTATTCCAAGAATAAACATGTTAGTAGTAATAAGTACCATACACTAATCGCAAAAAGGTACACAACGGTGTTACAAGAAACAACTCAGGTCCATACGTTCATTCAGTCCCTTAGGGTTGATGGAATTTAATCTGTTCATCCAATAGATTTCACGTTGGAGTAGATAATTGCTACTATCCCTCCCTTCCTTTATTGGTATATGCTCAAGCACCATAAACCTCAGTAGGCTAATGTTGTGGTTTGAACTGTTAAAATGCGCTGCAACAGTTCACTTCTGATTTTTTGTCCTTATATTACTTTTATGTTCAGTCAGACGTGTCTTGATCTGTCGCTCAGTTTTTTCTACGTACGGCAATCCGCAAGGATACTGGAGTAAGTAGATCACATTGCTAGTATCACAGGTTGCTGTAATTCTCAACTTAATGGGTGTGCCCTGGGTGGGATGCACGATGGTAGTGCCTGTAATGATGTTATTGCAGTTCCCACAATTAAGGCATGGTATAGTTCCTCTATATATGGATTAATTGTGACTGATTTCTCTTTTAAGTAGTTGTTTCAAATTATTTGTTCGTTGGTACGAGAAAATTGGGTGCTGCTGAAATATTCCCTTGAAATCAGTTTCAGTTTGCAATACTGGCCAATACTTTCGTATTACTTGTTTCACCTTTTCACTTTTGGTGGAAAAATTAGATAAGAACACAGATCTTTCTTCTTGTGTAGAGCTTCTATCTTTGAGTTTCAATAACTGTGAACAGTCCTTAAGTTTGACTAGGTCTACTGCTGCTTGTGTGGTGGATACTGGGTATGCTCTTTGCTTAAATTTGTTCATCATTTTATTACAACTGACACTGTATTGTTTGAAGAAATTCTTTCCAATCTTAACAGTTGCAAGTATGGTAGATTTTTTTTAAAGCCATCTGATGAAAATGTATATAGTGTAGAAAATTGTTACGTCTGTCGATTTTGTAAACACAGAGGTAATTTGTTTTTTATCCAATATCATGATGACTACGTCCATAAATGTGATCCTTTCTGTACTCATGTGGTGAGTAAATTAAATTCTTTCATCAATGGAATTTATCTGTGTAATGGTTTGAATGAGATCAGATAGTTCACCCTTCCAAATAAGAAATATTTAATCGATGTACCTGTAGAAAGTAATCAAATTTTCTTGCCACCTCTTCTTAGATAGAATATGATCTAATTCAAATCGATGCATGAAAAGATTAGTGTATGCCGGAGCAGCGCAATTTCCCATGGAAGTACCGGAGAGTTGGGTGTAATATTCCTCATTCCATGTAAAATAGCTGTGGTATAAAGTGAAGTGTAATAACTCAAGTAGAAATACTTTTAGGCCTTCTTCCATTTCAGTATCGATAAGAAAAGATGCTGTAGTCTGTAGCCCCAAGTCATGGGGAATAGAGGTGTAAAGTGATTTTACATATATAGTACACAGTATAGGATGAATATGATCTTCTATCACAACATTATTTAGTTTAACCAAAAAATCGGATATGTAGTTTAAATACGTAGACATTTTTGGAACACAAGGTTGCAAATGTCGATCAATGTATTTCCCAATGGGTTCATGGATCAAACGGACACTGCTCAACAACAATATGTAGATTTTAACTTAGGATTGTTCTTCTTTGTGGGAGCTGCATTGAATAGGAGAAAGATAAGGTGATTGACTCGTGTTGTGGAAGCTGTCACCAATCAAACAGCTATGGCACTTGGGAACATTACAGAGAAACTGCAAATTACAAGGATTGTAGCACTCCAAAACAGAATGGTTCTTGATGTGATTTTGGCTGATCGAGGTGGTGCATGTCGCATCATCGGTAGCAGTTGCTGCGTATTTATACCAGATCACTCACCTTGAGTAAACAACGCAATAACAAAACTACATAAGATTGCTGCAGAGATTCACCCAGAGACTGGTACATGGACTTTTTCGACCTGGTTCTGGACACTATTTGCTACTTGGGGCTGGAAACTACTGACTATTTTATGTATACTGTTGGCGATATTATTTACATGCTGTACTTGTATACAATGTGGTCCTATGCTTTGCTCCATGTGCATCACTGCTTGTACACCTGCCAAGAGAAATATTGCAGAAATAAAAGAACAACAAATGCTAAATAAAGAGATCATTGAGATTATGAGCATCAATGTGCAGGATGCATATCTAGATTACCCCAGATGAACGACTGTCTTCAGCTAATGCTAAAAGGGTCGTCTATTGTAATTTGGCAGCGATTAGGTTAGCATTAGCAGAAGCCATCCTGTATTTAGAGACTATCTTGTGCGTTTTGTGGAATCTATTTTGTATTTCTGTCAGCCATTTTGTTTGCCATGTGCTACCATCTGCTCGCCATGTGCTCTGTCCTACCCTCCTGTTAACTGCTCTTGAAATCTGCCTAGAGACAAGATATATTTAGCCTTTTCTGCTTCGCATATGCTCAGTTGAGCTTGCAGCTGTCCCCAGTCTGTAACTGTCAGGATGTGTTCACCAGAATTAGCAACTGTTAGCTCCTCCCACTTGTTGACTGTGCATTTTCTGTATGCCCTTATATGTACCTAAAACCAGCATTGTGTACTTGTAACGCCTTCATTTGAGCCCCTGTGTGGGTATAAAAGGACCAAGCTCCTTCCATTCAGTGTGCTACTTCATACATTACCGAAGGGTGCTGTGTGAATGTAGTTCCACCTCATGAGGTTTAATAAATCTTGTATTTTCTATTCCAGTTTCTATGCCAACTTCTATTCTATGGTCTGAGGAATCTGTGCAGAGAAGGGAGAACCCCTAGCACTGGTAGGCCTTGCTGAGGCCCACTACTACAAGTCGACATTACAGTTAACAACTGGGCACAGACACTGTAGTGGCAGGTCTGAGTTATCTTTTCAGGGCTACGTCTGTAGGGAGCACAAACAGTGCTGCAGGCCCACTAGTAGTATTTGATTTACCAGTCCTGGCACACTTATTGCACTTTACTAGGGACTTACCAGTATATCAAATATGCCAATCAGGGAAACACCAATCCATAACACTATTTACCCAGGGAGCATATGCCCTTTAGCACTATCAGCAGTGATAAAGTGCCCAGAGTCCTAACAACAGCAGGTCAGGAAACAATAGGAGGAAGAAGCAAAAAGTTTGGGGATAACCCTGTACAAAAGGGCCATCTCCAATAGGGCCTTTTTGTCAGGGCCGGACGCTATCGTGGTTGAGCGTCAGGCCGTGGCTTTCAACAGGCATCACAGATATGCCCCCAGAGGGGGGGGGGCACCCCTCAATGTTACTCAAACTTCTACCCTACATGAATTCGAGGCGGCTGAGGTTGTACCCGCCGAGGGGGCTAACTAAGTTGAGACAACACCGCAGAAACCTCTTACGCAGGTGAGATTACTTCCTCAGTCAGAAGTCATGGTGGGATTCAGGTTTTGTTTTCCTCACTTGGTTGACGATTTCACAGGACCCTTGGGTATTACAGACAGTAAAAGGGTTTCACCTGGAGTTTTGTTCCACTCAACCGTTCCCTCTCCATTTTTCCCACACAGAGACGTCTTTCATAGACGACAAGGTTCAGTCCCCCATACGCAAAGGGGCTGTGATCAGACGATCTTACATCCCAGGGGCTTTGTCAGTACGATATTTTTGGTTCCCGAGAAAGACCAGGGTTTTCGACTGATGCTCAATTTAAAGATGTTCAACTCCTGGATAGTGTATCGCCACTTCAAAATGGAGGGCATATTACGGGATCTTCTTCAGGAAGGCGACTGGCCGGTTCGCTTAGATCTAAAAGACGCATATTTAGCAGTGCCCATCTTTGCCCCTCATAGAAAGTTCTTTCAATTCCAATGGCATCGTCAGTGATACGAATTTACCGCCATGTCATTCGGTCTCTCTTCATCCCCTTGGTATTTCACCAAGCTCCTTCGTCCGGTTGTTCAATACCTGCGGGAGCGAGGGGTTTGGTTGATCATTTACCTGGACAATATTCTCGTCATGGCACAGGACAAGGAAACTGTCCTTCACCTCTCTTGGACAGGACGACTCCTATAGGATCTGGGGTTTGTTCTAAACAGGGAAAAGTCAGTCATGGTGTCAACACAAGTACTGGATTTTCTGGGCTTCCAAGTGGACTCGAACCGGGCCCAACTTCTCCTACCATTACGGAAAAGATTGTCTATCAAGAAGGAGAGCACTTGTCTCTCCCACTATATCCTTGAGGACCCTTGCTTGCCCATTGGGACTCCAGGCTTCGTCCATACAGGCCATCTTCCCGGGTCCGTTACATTATTGGACCCTCCAGCTATTGAAAATTATCCATCTTCGCAGGGGTCTGGCTTACTCCGACCAGATTTCCTTGACAGAGGAAGTCAAGACAGAGATGGCCTGGTGGCTGGAGCACATAGATGCCTGGAATGGCAGGGCCATTTTTGTTTTGATCCGAGAGGTTGTGATAGAGCCGGATGCTAGCCGATGGGGCTGGGGAGCCCGTTGCGGCTCGGTGTAGACCGGGGATAGGTGGTCCTTTGAGGAACTGTCACTCCAAATCAGTTGCCTAGAATTATTAGCAGGGTCCATTGCGATTCGTACATTGTCACCACACAAGACGAGTTGTTGCATCCTCTTGCGGATGCACAATGTATCAGCAGTATGTTACAACAACGGCTTAGGAGGGATGAGGTCTCGCTTTTTGGCAGAGATTGCCAAAGACTTTTGGCATTTTTGCCTTCAGAATCAAATTTCGGTGACTGCAGAATACATTCCAGGCTTGTCCAACATATGAGCGGATTGGAATTCCCACTTTCTTTGAGACTCCAGTGATTAGAGGTTGCATCCACTAGTGTTTCAGGTCCTGAATTTGCACAGGGTCCATGCTCGTGGATCTATTTGCCTCCTGACTCAACGTTCAGCTTCCACAATTCTACAGATGGAGACCAGATCCTTGAGCAGTGACTTCAGATGCATTTCTACAGGACTGGTTAGTGGACCTGTCATACACCTTCCCTCCTTTTTCAATGATTCATAGGGTTCTGGAGCAGGTGAGTATACAAATAGCGGAATTGGAGTTAGTCACCCCGCTTTGGAAGGCAGTCATGGTTTCCTGTGGCGATCGAGTTATCCTGCACCCTTCCAATTCACATTCAACCATGGCCAGACCTCATAATTGATCTAGTGGGTTGTCTTCACCCCCTGATGAGTCAGGGTCTCTTGTACCTCCTGGTGTGGCGTTACTAATCCGCCGGGCCTTTCTGGGTTGCTTGGTGCAGTAAACGGGAGGTGGATCCCATGGGATCCGGAATCGATATCATTGTTAATTTTTTGTCAGACTTGCCTAGCCTTTAGAATGGTAAATAACGTACGTTCCGCTATTTCAGCGAGTCATACTTATTTGGATGGTAGATCACTGGGGGAACATCCTCTGGTGTGCAAGGTCTTAAGAGGTACAAGTAGGGTGCATCCCCCACAACCAAAATACTCTACCTTATGGGCCGTAGATGTGGTTTTATGCTTTATTAGTGTTTGTCTGGCTATTGAGGATCTTACTTACAAACAGTTAGCAGCAAAACTTACTTTATTGGTATGCCTTATCTCCTGCCGCAGGGTGTCAGATGTTCGAGCCTTGGACAGAGCAGGTAGAGTGTTTACTCCTTCAGGGGTGTTTTTTTCCATATCAAAACGTACTAAGACTGATTCAAGACGCATTGTTTACCCAGCTTTTCCTCACCACCAAAAGTTATGTGTAGTAAAAATGTTTGAAATGTTATGATGAACATTCTTTTGAATTAAGAATGGGCCAAGTGGGTCAATTGCTTATTTCTCTACAGAAACCTTTCCTCCCTCTCACATCCGGAACCATGGCACGATAGGCCAGAAGGATTCTCGCAGAATCGGGAATTGATGTGTCTCGTTTTGGAGCACACTCAGTCAGGGGAGCATTAAACTCTAAGGCATTTTCCACTGGTTCTTGTTTGGAAGAAATTATGGCAGCGGCGGACTGGTCTTCTGACTCAACTTTTAAAGTATTTTAACACAAGCCAGTTGTCGCTGTCGCTTCTAATATTGTAGCACAACTTTAAACAAGCATAATCCGAAGCCTTCGTTTCCTGACATAGAAAACAATTAATTCTAGCTATCGCGTCAAGAAAGTTCGATTCTATTAAGGACACGGAGGCGAGGATTATGCCGCCTTATGTTGGTGGTTTATGCATGACTATTATTCATATTTAATCATGGCATGAGGTTATCTCTAACATTAACTTAGTTCTACCTAGAAAAGGTGATTTCCGCCCTGTGAGATGAGTTACGGAATTGGTGAAGGCTGCACTTCTGCTTTCCTCTTTTTAGGTCTTGCGCCTAGCGGTGCAGTGCACAGCACTGCTAGCGCAGCGCGAAACATTTAGTAGCTGAAAAATGAGGTTTCAACACTGACCTAGGAATCGCACACGCTTGTGCATGTGCTTTTCCTTTTGTGCGACGCGATCGGCCTTTGCGTGCGTCTTTTTATAAAAGACTGCACGCAATAGGCCAAAGGCGGGCGCATTGCTGCGCCCACGGCCTATTGGTGTCTGTTACGAGCACTAAAGGCCATGTGGTTTCAATTATCATGCCCAGACACGGGCGCGATAATTGAAAGCACATGTCCTGCTGTGGCGCGCACGCGCGCCACTCACAGAATTGTTATTTTTTTGGATCCATTTCCCAGGGAAGCAGGTAAATGAAAGAAGGAAAGAGAGGTGGGTTGCTCGCGCGCACCACTCGGGGGGTTGTTTTCTGGTGAGACGAATTCTAATTGTTGAGACCGATGTCCACGTCAAGCAGGCTGGCCCATATTTTGCACGAACACAGGTATTCAAACAAATTGAAAACTGGATTAAAATAACTATGTATATATTGCAAGATCATCTATACACAAGAGATAAAATTCTCACTTATATGTATGTCACCAGCCTGTAGCACTGATCAAAAAAAATTAAAAGCAAAAATAATCAGAACAAAAAACTATTCCAAGAATAAACATGTTAGTAGTAATAAGTACCATACACTAATCGCAAAAAGGTACACAACGGTGTTACAAGAAACAACTCAGGTCCATACGTTCATTCAGTCCCTTAGGGTTGATGGAATTGAATCTGTTCATCCAATAGATTTCACGTTGGAGTAGATAATTGCTACTATCCCTCCCTTCCTTTATTGGTATATGCTCAAGCACCATAAACCTCAGTAGGCTAATGTTGTGGTTTGAACTGTTAAAATGCGCTGCAACAGTTCACTTCTGATTTTTTGTCCTTATATTACTTTTATGTTCAGTCAGACGTGTCTTGATCTGTCGCTCAGTTTTTTCTACGTACGGCAATCCGCAAGGATACTGGAGTAAGTGGATCACATTGCTGGTATCACAGGTTGCTGTAATTCTCAACCTAATGGGTGTGCCCTGGGTGGGATGCATGATGGTACTGCCTGTAATGATGTTATTGCAGTTGCCACAATTAAGGCATGGTATAGTTCCTCTACATATGGATTAATTGTGACTGATTTCTCTTTTAAGTAGTTGTTTCAAATTATTTGTTCGTTGGTACGAGAAAATTGGGTGCTGCTGAAACATTCCCCTGAAATCAGTTTCAGTTTGCAATACTCTCCAATACTTTCGTATTACTTGTTTCACCTTTTCACTTTTGGTGGAAAAATTAGATAAGAACACAGATCTATCTTCTTGTGTAGAGCTTATATCTTTGAGTTTCAATAACTGTGAACAGTCCTTAAGTTTGACTCGGTCTACTGCTGCTTGTGTGATGGATACTGGGTATGCTCTTTGTTTACATTTGTTCATCGTTTTATTACAACCGACACTACATTATTTGAAGAAATTCTTTCCAATCTTAACAGTTGCAAGTATGGTAGATTTTTTTTAAAGCCATCTGATGAAAATGTATAAAGTGTAGAAAATTGTTACGTCTGTCGATTTTGTAAACACAGAGGTAATTTGTTTTTTATCCAATATCATGATGTCTACGTCCATAAATGTGATCCTTTCTGTACTCATGTGGTGAGTAAATTAAATTATTTCATCAATGGAATGTATCTGTGTAATGGCTTGAAAGAGATCAGATAGTTCACCCTTCCAAATAAGAAATATTTAATCGATGAACCTGTAGAAAATAATCACATGTTCTTGCCACCTCTTCTTAGATAGAATATGATCTAATTCAAATTGATGCATGAAAAGATTAGCGTGTGCCGGAGTAGTGCAATTTCCCATGGAAGTACCTGAGAGTTGGGTGTAATATTCCTCATTCCATGTAAAATAGCTGTGGTATAAAGTGAAGTGTAATAACTTAAGTAGAAATACTTTTAGGCCTTCTTCCATTTCAGTATCGATAAGAAAAGATGCTGTAGCCTGTAGCCCCAAGTCGTGGGGAATAGAGGTGTAAAGTGATTTTACATCTATAGTACACAGTGTAGGTTGAATATGATCTTCTATCACAAAATTATTTAGTTTAACCAAAAAATCGGATATGTCCTTTAAATACGTAGACATTTTTGGAACATAAGGTTGCAAATGTCGATCAATGTATTTCCCAATGGGTTCAAAGATGGAATTTCTAGTCGAAACGATAGGTCTGAACGGTGGTTTTTCTAGGCACTTGTGAATTTTAGGAATCATCAGTATGGGATACTTGGGTTATCTTTTATCAAACATCTTTTGTCTTGTTCAGTGATTGTTCCCATTACACAAGCGTTCTCTATAATTACAGACAAAATTCGACTGAATTCTCTGGTCGGATTGGAAATTAATTCCATATATACTGTTGTGTCTGTGACATGTGCCTCCACGCTCCGATGATAGAATTCTGTATCAAGGATTACTAAGGCTCCTCCTTTGTCTGCTTTGCAGCAGGTAATCTTTTTGTTAGAGGCAATTTGAGATATAGGTTTTCGTTCTCTTACTTAAAGGTTTGACCTTTTTTGCTCCTTATCCTTAAATACCTTGTGTAACTCTTGTTGAACCACGGTTTCGAATGAATCCAGTACCATATGGCTGATGGGTGCCATAAATTAACTTTTGGGTTTTAATCCTAATAATGTTCCTATTTCACTGTTAGGTTTGGGTTCCACAATGTTTTTAAAGAAGTGTTTTAGTCGCAATGCTCTCATAAATTAAAAAAATTAGATTTGGACCTCTAGCTCATTGGAGTGGTAAGGACAAAAGACATCCCTTTTTGTAAAGTTTTCATTTGAAAAGTGGATAATTCACATTTAGAGATAATAATCACTAGACTTTCTGACTTCTGGTTGATTTTTCAATCGGTAGATCCTTTTCCCTTGCGTTTTTCCCACCTGGATCGGCGGATACCTCCTTGCCTCTTCCTAAAAAAGAAGTTATCTCCACATTTGTTGTGCTGGAGGTTGACGTATGCTTTCTTTTGCAAGTTGTACATTTTTATTTCTGGGCCCCTATTTTGTGATTGATCGGATGATGTTTCTCCATCAGTAAATCTGGTTGTAAATGATCTTCAATACGGGCTCTCGGTCTCTCTCTTCCTCACAGACTCATTCGCTCTTCATTCAACCCTTCAACACCCTTACCAACACCCTTACCATGGCACCAACACCCTTACCATCGCACCAACACCCTTACCATCGCACCAACACCCTTACCATCGCACCAACACCCTTACCATCGCACCAACACCCTTACCATCGCACCAACACCCTTACCATCGCACCAACACCCTTACCATCGCACCAACACCCTTACCATGGCACCAACACCCTTACCATCGCACCAACACCCTTACCATCGCACCAACACCCTTACCATCGCACCAACACCCTTACCATCGCACCAACACCCTTACCATCGCACCAAAACCCTTACCATCGCACCAACACCCTTACCATCGCACCAACACCCTTACCATCGCACCAAAACCCTTACCATTACCATTACACCAACACCTTTATCACACCAACATACTAAACATCACACCAACACCCTTACCATCATCCCAACACCCTTACCACTGCACCAAAACCCTTACCATCGCACCAAAACCCTTACAATCGTCCCAACACCCTTACCATTGCACCAACACCCTTACCATCGCACCAACACCCCGACCATCGCACCAACACCCTTACCATCGCACCAACACCCTTACCATCGCACCAACACCCTTACCATCGCACCAAAACCCTTACCATCGCACCAACACCCTTACCATCGCACCAACACCCTTACCATCGCACCAACACCCTTACCATGGCACCAACACCCTTACCATCGCACCAACACCCTTACCATCGCACCAACACCCTTACCATCGCACCAACACCCTTACCATCGCACCAACACCCTTATCATCGCACCAAAACCCTTACCATCGCACCAACACCCTTACCATCGCACCAACACCCTTACCATTACCATTACACCAACACCTTTATCACACCAACATACTAAACATCACACCAACACCCTTACCATCATCCCAACACCCTTACCACCGCACCAAAACCCTTACCACCGCACCAAAACCCTTACCATCGCACCAAAACCCTTACCATTACCATTACACCAACACCCTTATCACACCAACATACTAAACATCACACCAACATCCTTACCACCGTACCAAAACCCTTACCACCGCACCAAAACCCTTACCATCGCACCAAAACCCTTACCATTACCATTACACCAACACCCTTATCACACCAACATACTAAACATCACACCAACACCCTTACCATCATCCCAACACCCTTACCACCGCACCAAAACCCTTACCACCGCACCAAAACCCTTACCATCGCACCAAAACCCTTACCATTACCATTACACCAACACCCTTATCACACCAACATACTAAACATCGCACCAACACCCTTACCATCGCACCAACACCCTTACCATCGCACCAACACCCTTACCATTGCACCAACACCCTTTCCATCTCACCAACACCCTTTCCATCTCACCAACACCCTTTCCATCTCACCAACACCCTTACCATCACACCAACACCCCTACCATCGCACCAACACCCTCACCATCGCACCAACACCCTTACCATCGCACCAACACCCTTACCATCGCACCAACACCCTTACCATGGCACCAACACCCTTACCATCGCACCAACACCCTTACCATCGCACCAACACCCTTACCATCGCACCAACACCCTTACCATCGCACCAACACCCTTACCATCGCACCAAAACCCTTACCATCGCACCAACACCCTTACCATCGCACCAACACCCTTACCATTACCATTACACCAACACCCTTATCACACCAACATACTAAACATCACACCAACATCCTTACCACCGTACCAAAACCCTTACCATCGCACCAACACCCTTACCATCATCCCAACACCCTTACCACCGCACCAAAACCCTTACCACCGCACCAAAACCCTTACCATCGCACCAAAACCCTTACCATCGCACCAACACCCTTACCATTACCATTACACCAACACCCTTATCACACCAACATACTAAACATCACACCAACATCCTTACCATCACACTAACACCCTTACCATTGCACCAACACCCTTTCCATCTCACCAACACCCTTTCCATCTCACCAACACCCTTTCCATCTCACCAACACCCTTACCATCACACCAACACCCCTACCATCGCACCAACACCCTCACCATCGCACCAACACCCTCACCATCGCACCAACACCCTTACCATAGCACCAACACCCTTACCATCGCACCAACACCCTTTCCATCTCACCAACACCCTTACCATCACACCAACACCCTTACCATCGCACCAACACCCTTTCCATCTCACTAACACCCTTACCATCGCACCAACACCCTTACCATAGCACCAACACCCTTACCATCGCACCAACACCCTTACCATCGCACCAACACCCTTACCATCGCACCAACACCCTTACCATTACCATTACACCAACACCTTTATCACACCAACATACTAAACATCACACCAACACCCTTACCATCATCCCAACACCCTTACCACCGCACCAAAACCCTTACCACCGCACCAACACCCTTTCCATCTCACTAACACCCTTACCATCGCACCAACACCCTTTCCATCTCACTAACACCCTTACCATCGCACCAACACCCTTACCATAGCACCAACACCCTTACCATCGCACCAACACCCTTACCATCGCACCAACACCCTTACCATTACCATTACACCAACACCTTTATCACACCAACATACTAAACATCACACCAACACCCTTACCATCATCCCAACACCCTTACCACCGCACCAAAACCCTTACCACCGCACCAACACCCTTTCCATCTCACTAACACCCTTACCACCGCACCAACACCCTTTCCATCTCACTAACACCCTTACCATCGCACCAACACCCTTACCATCGCACCAACACCCTTACCATCGCACCAACACCCTTACCATCGCACCAACACCCTTACCATTACCATTACACCAACACCCTTATCACACCAACATACTAAACATCACACCAACACCCTTACCACCGCACCAAAACCCTTACCACCGCACCAAAACCCTTACCATCGCACCAACACCCTTACCATCGCACCAACACCCTTACCATCGCACCAACACCCTTACCATCGCACCAACACCCTTACCATCGCACCAACACCCTTACCATCGCACCAACACCCTTACCATCGCACCAAAACCCTTACCATCGCACCAACACCCTTACCATCGCACCAACACCCTTACCATCGCACCAACACCCTTACCATCGCACCAACACCCTTACCATGGCACCAACACCCTTACCATCGCACCAACACCCTTACCATCGCACCAACACCCTTACCATCGCACCAACACCCTTACCATCGCACCAACACCCTTATCATCGCACCAAAACCCTTACCATCGCACCAACACCCTTACCATCGCACCAACACCCTTACCATTACCATTACACCAACACCTTTATCACACCAACATACTAAACATCACACCAACACCCTTACCATCATCCCAACACCCTTACCACCGCACCAAAACCCTTACCACCGCACCAAAACCCTTACCATCGCACCAAAACCCTTACCATTACCATTACACCAACACCCTTATCACACCAACATACTAAACATCACACCAACATCCTTACCACCGTACCAAAACCCTTACCACCGCACCAAAACCCTTACCATCGCACCAAAACCATTACCATTACACCAACACCCTTATCACACCAACATACTAAACATCACACCAACACCCTTACCATCATCCCAACACCCTTACCACCGCACCAAAACCCTTACCACCGCACCAAAACCCTTACCATCGCACCAAAACCCTTACCATTACCATTACACCAACACCCTTATCACACCAACATACTAAACATCGCACCAACACCCTTACCATCGCACCAACACCCTTACCATCGCACCAACACCCTTACCATTGCACCAACACCCTTTCCATCTCACCAACACCCTTTCCATCTCACCAACACCCTTTCCATCTCACCAACACCCTTACCATCACACCAACACCCCTACCATCGCACCAACACCCTCACCATCGCACCAACACCCTTACCATCGCACCAACACCCTTACCATCGCACCAACACCCTTACCATGGCACCAACACCCTTACCATCGCACCAACACCCTTACCATCGCACCAACACCCTTACCATCGCACCAACACCCTTACCATCGCACCAACACCCTTACCATCGCACCAAAACCCTTACCATCGCACCAACACCCTTACCATCGCACCAACACCCTTACCATTACCATTACACCAACACCCTTATCACACCAACATACTAAACATCACACCAACATCCTTACCACCGTACCAAAACCCTTACCATCGCACCAACACCCTTACCATCATCCCAACACCCTTACCACCGCACCAAAACCCTTACCACCGCACCAAAACCCTTACCATCGCACCAAAACCCTTACCATCGCACCAACACCCTTACCATTACCATTACACCAACACCCTTATCACACCAACATACTAAACATCACACCAACATCCTTACCATCACACTAACACCCTTACCATTGCACCAACACCCTTTCCATCTCACCAACACCCTTTCCATCTCACCAACACCCTTTCCATCTCACCAACACCCTTACCATCACACCAACACCCCTACCATCGCACCAACACCCTCACCATCGCACCAACACCCTCACCATCGCACCAACACCCTTACCATAGCACCAACACCCTTACCATCGCACCAACACCCTTTCCATCTCACCAACACCCTTACCATCACACCAAAACCCTTACCATCGCACCAACACCCTTTCCATCTCACTAACACCCTTACCATCGCACCAACACCCTTACCATAGCACCAACACCCTTACCATCGCACCAACACCCTTACCATCGCACCAACACCCTTATTATCGCACCAACACCCTTACCATTACCATTACACCAACACCTTTATCACACCAACATACTAAACATCACACCAACACCCTTACCATCATCCCAACACCCTTACCACCGCACCAAAACCCTTACCACCGCACCAACACCCTTTCCATCTCACTAACACCCTTACCATCGCACCAACACCCTTTCCATCTCACTAACACCCTTACCATCGCACCAACACCCTTACCATAGCACCAACACCCTTACCATCGCACCAACACCCTTACCATCTCACCAACACCCTTACCATTACCATTACACCAACACCTTTATCACACCAACATACTAAACATCACACCAACACCCTTACCATCATCCCAACACCCTTACCACCGCACCAAAACCCTTACCACCGCACCAACACCCTTTCCATCTCACTAACACCCTTACCACCGCACCAACACCCTTTCCATCTCACTAACACCCTTACCATCGCACCAACACCCTTACCATAGCACCAACACCCTTACCATCGCACCAACACCCTTACCATCGCACCAACACCCTTACCATTACCATTACACCAACACCCTTATCACACCAACATACTAAACATCACACCAACACCCTTACCACCGCACCAAAACCCTTACCATCGCACCAAAACCCTTACCATCGCACCAACACCCTTACCATCGCACCAACACCCTTACCATGGCACCAACACCCTTACCATCGCACCAACACCCTTACCATCGCACCAACACCCTTACCATCGCACCAACACCCTTACCATCGCACCAACACCCTTACCATCGCACCAAAACCCTTACCATCGCACCAACAAACTTACCATCGCACCAACACCCTTACCATTACCATTACACCAACACCTTTATCACACCAACATACTAAACATCACACCAACACCCTTACCATCATCCCAACACCCTTACCACCGCACCAAAACCCTTACCACCGCACCAAAACCCTTACCATCGCACCAAAACCCTTACCATTACCATTACACCAACACCCTTATCACACCAACATACTAAACATCACACCAACATCCTTACCATCACACTAACACCCTTACCATTGCACCAACACCCTTACCACCGCACCAAAACCCTTACCATCACACCAACACCCCTACCATCGCACCAACACCCTCACCATCGCACCAACACCCTTACCATCGCACCAACACCCTTACCATAGCACCAACACCCTTACCATCGCACCAACACCCTTTCCATCTCACCAACACCCTTACCATCACACCAACACCCTTACCATCGCACCAACACCCTTTCCATCTCACCAACACCCTTTCCATCTCACCAACACCCTTACCATCACACCAACACCCCTACCATCGCACCAACACCCTCACCATCGCACCAACACCCTTACCATCGCACCAACACCCTTACCATAGCACCAACACCCTTACCATCGCACCAACACCCTTTCCATCTCACCAACACCCTTACCATCACACCAACACCCTTACCATCGCACCAACACCCTTTCCATCTCACTAACACCCTTACCATCGCACCAACACCCTTACCATAGCACCAACACCCTTACCATCGCACCAACACCCTTACCATCGCACCAACACCCTTACCATTACCATTACACCAACACCTTTATCACACCAACATACTAAACATCACACCAACACCCTTACCATCATCCCAACACCCTTACCACCGCACCAAAACCCTTACCACCGCACCAAAACCCTTACCATCGCACCAAAACCCTTACCATTACCATTACACCAACACCCTTATCACACCAACATACTAAACATCACACCAACACCCTTACCACCGCACCAAAACCCTTACCACCGCACCAAAACCCTTACCATCGCACCAAAACCCTTACCATTACCATTACACCAACACCCTTATCACACCAACATACTAAACATCACACCAGCATCCTTACCATCACACCAACACCCTTACCATCGCACCAACACCCTTACCATCGCACCAACACCCTTTCCATCTCACCAACACCCTTTCCATCTCACCAACACCCTTACCATCACACCAACACCCCTACCATCGCACCAAAACCCTTACCATCGCACCAACATCCTCATCATCGCACAAACCCCCTCACCATCGCACCAACATCCTTACAACCACACCAACACCCTAACCAAACCATCACAACACCCTTACCATGGCACTACCATTCTTACCAACACCCTTACCATCACACAAACACCCTTACTCACACATGCATTTCAATGACTCCAGCAGGCTGGTGAAGGTCAGAACTGCGCGATAGCAATACAAATGCATACAAAGTGGGATGAAAAGACGATCGAAGAGCGGTCCAAAGAAATAAAAAAATCTGCCCACATCAAGGACGATCATTCATTGTGTCTTTATTGAAAATTGTTTTAAGTGTTTTGAAACTCTCAGATGAAATGAGCAGTAGCTAGCAGTCACAGCTCTGAAAGAAGTCACAAACAAGCCAGAAGCACATTGTTTTAAACTCAATTCTGCATGTTTTCCTCAGCCCTGCAAGGCCTATCAAGTTGAGCCGGCAGGTGAGAGGGCTTCCACTATTAGCACCAGTCCCCAGGGTCATGGATGAGGCAAATCTCCCCTTCATTACTCTGAGCTGGCAAAGGCTACCCACTCTAGGCTAGCGAAGAGACAAGTCTGCCAGTGTGCGGTAAGGTGGCACTGACCCCACAGACTCTTTCATGGAGACGCAGAGATGTCTCTGGCACAGGATGGAGTGAAGTCAGACTGATCTCCTTGACTCTAGGCCCAAACATACATAGGGAAGCAGAGGCAGATCTGTCACAGGATGGGACCGCACGGCACTGACCCCAGGGATCTCCTCGACTGTGAAGTGGTGATGTATCTGCCGCAGGACTGGATGGCTTGATGCAGGCTGACCATTGGGGACCCCTCTGATGGAGACGGAGAGATGGGTCATCAGAGGATAGGATGACGAGGCCCGCACTCCCAGAAAGCGAGGAGCTAGATCTACCCACAGGATGGTTACAGGTGCTACAGACCCATGGAGAACGTGAGACTTATTTCCCAGCATCACCTGGCTCTGACCCCAGGACCCCCTTCAAACAGAAGGTCACAGGGCGGCATGACCTGGCTCTGATGCTTGGTACTCCCAGTCCCAAAACAGAGAGTAAGAGGCTTTCAGCACGATTGACCTGGGGACAAACATGAGCCACTAGAACATCCTTCAGATGACAAAGTGGGACAAAGCGGGAGGTAAACACAGCAACCAAAGGCTCCAAAGTGGTACTGAAGCCAAGATTCTTTCTAAAGTCTGACCACAAGGTGGTAGCTACAGAGACGTATAGGGGGCAAAGGATGTTTGCAGTGTCAGAGGTCAGGCATCCTGCCACTAGCTTTGTGTGCTCGTGTGGGTCACAGGGCAGAGGTCAAGCAGCAGGATCCTGACCGAGATGTTCTGGCTGGTCAGATGCCGTTTTTAGTACCGGTCATCAGAAAGCATTGTCCTAATCCTAGATATTCAGAGGGGTCAAAGGCCATTCAGGTGCTAGAGCTCAGGCACACAGTACGAACACCAGAGATCATATGAGCCTAAAACAAACTCTTATTGCATACCAGCCCCGCCATCTGCCCCGCCCCCAGGACCCAGCACAGATGGCTGTGGTCCGGCTCGCCATGGCAACCCGCATCACGAAGGACGACCTCTCCGGCGACAGCTCCTCAGTCTTCCACATCCAGGTCAAACTCCTTGTAGACATCTTTGGTGGTGACGCCTCGAAGCACCGCTGTGGGGAAAACAAACCTCAGATCAGAAGGCGAAAGCGCAGTGCGACGTCTACCTACATTAACAGCTACCTCTAGAGCGCTGGTCTTCACTTTTAATGGCCAACAACAAGTAGTTTTCCTATTTATAATTGTCAAAGGTTAGTATATCCACAAATTTACATGTCCCAAAGACCAGTAGTATTTTCTAAAATGTAAAGTTTATTAAATGTTCTAATGTAATATACGACATTAATAACACACAACATTAATAACACACAAGGAAGTGAAATTATTATTGAGGTCATAAAAGTGTACATCAATAATTATGGAGCTCCATAATCACAATCAGTAGACCAATAGACAACGTGTAATTACAAACTTCAAAACAGAACACAAACATATAACAATAACTCAGGTACATACAGAAATCACAAAGCAAGAGACAATATCATACACAAAATATACAATACAAATATTCACAAAAACACAGGTAATGCGCTGATGCGTGTTTTAGAGGTGAGAGATTTTATGCCAATTCCTTCATCAGGGCGCTGTAAAAACATGTAGGGTGGTGGCCAGCAGCCATCCTGGATACAAATATTGTTCCTCAATGTACAATAAGAGGGGCTCAATAAATATACATACTGCATATGTTGGGTAGAAGTGATGTCATCTGATGACAGAAAATGATGTCGCTGTTACAGGTCAATGTAGATGGCGCCTCTCCCCAGTTGACGAGATGCTAAAGATAGCTATACCTTATAGTCGAACAGCAAAATGGGAAGGGGTCCGCGGTATGCGATACCAATATAAGAAAGCCACCATAGCGAAAATTCAGGTAGCGCAGTACAGACTACGACATGGGGGAAGTTAAGTGGCAATAGGACAATAAGGCAACTCACGCAGCCTGGAATAAGGAGCTGCTTAATAACAGGAGGGGAGCTCGGAATACTCTGCTCCTCCTTTTGCTGACTAATAAATCAAGTGGTACAAAAGGGGGTGGTGATGGACAGAGCATCTGAACCAATCAAACACTCACACCCAGTCAAAAGATCTGGGTTTGATCCATCACCGTTCTTTAGCCCACTCTGCCACTCCAGTTCAGACATGGCTATATGCAAATCAGTCTGAGCCTGTGCCTCATGGGAACAGTCCAGCCCGAACTGCCAAGCCATGTCTTCCCTGGACCGGAATCAAGCTTCCGAGGACCGGTTTCTGGCATTACAGCCGTCTTCAGCCCGGCTTGCTTGACTCCAGTGGCAAAGTGAGCAAGGGACTCACGTCTGAGCATACCCTGCCACACTTATGGCGGCCAAAAGCGGTACAAAAGGGGGTGGTGATGGACGGAGCATATAAGAAAGCCACCATAGCGAAAATTCAGGTAGCGCAGTACAGGCTACAACATGGGGGAAGTTAAGTGGCAATAGGACAATAAGGCAACTCACGCAGCCTGGAATAAGGAGCTGCTTAATAGCAGGAGGGGAGCTCGGAATACTCGGCTCCTCCTTTTGCTGACTAATAAATCAAGGCAACGATGAGGCTGTCTTTACGACAGATGACATCACTTCTACCCAACGTATGTTGTACATTGAGGAACAATATTTGTATCCAGGATGACTGCTGGCCACTACCCTACATGTTTTTATAGCACCCTGATGAAGGAATTGGCATAAAACGCGCGTCGGCGCATTACCTGTATTTTTGAGAATATTTGAATTGTATATTTTGTGTATGATATTGCCTCTTGCTTTGTGATTTGTGTATGTACCGTGATTTATTGTTCTATGTTTGTGTTCTGTTTTGAAGTTTGTAATTACACATTGTCTATCGTTCTACTGATTCTGAGTATGGGGCTCCATAATTATTGATGTACACTTTTATGACCTTTATGATAATTTCAGTTTCATATGTCTTATTTACTGGTCTTTGGGACATGTAAATATGTGGATATACTACCCTTTGAAAATTATAAATAGGGAAGCTGTACTGGTTGTTGGCTATTGTAATTCTCTTGCTCTCTTATTAATCTGTTTCAGGGGCCCTCTCTGTTTATTTACTTCAAACTTTTAATGGCACCCCCACTCCGGGGAGAAAATAAACGGACCACCCCCACTTTAACTGTACTGCAGTTAAGTTTGTTACGATTATAATAACGCAAATATATGATTGTCAAACATACTATTCTGGCCAGGGAGGCCGTACTAACGTGTAAAAGCATCCACAGTGTGATTATTAAAAATGGGGTGGAGGTTTTGAAGTATATCTGGAGTCTACTCCCAGCTAGGACATAAATAACAAGCATTTGCAATGCAATAGGTCTCGCATTTATGAGAGTTTGTGCTATTGGCATTGTAAATGACAATGCCTTTTATTTATGTGTTGTTTTTAAAACAGAAGTAAAAGTCATTGTCATTTACAATGGCAATAGCTTAAACTCTCGCAAATTCGAGACCTACTGCATGGCAAATGCGTTCAGCGCCCGTGGTATAATTTTTTTTAAAAAAAGCATTAGGAGAGCGAGTGGCCACAAAGCTATTTGAGAAACTAGTGTTTGGAGGCTGTAATTAAAGCCTACCAAGTACCAACACACGTAACAGGGGGTGTGACCATGGGAGGCTACAAAATGAGACAAGTTAGTACTAAGGAGAGACTACTATGCCTACTGACCAAAGAACAGCCACAGTTTACAGTGGGAGGAAATGCTTTGTCAGTCACAATTCTGAATGATTGTTCTCCTTTATGATAATTAAACATTAGATGTGCAGTTTACACACATCTCTGCAGTAGGCGCCCTGTTCTCTGAGCTTCCTCTCTACTCTACTTTCGTGTAGGGCTTTCTTATTAATGCGGCCCAATTCTGTCTATTTTGACCAATACGATTTTTCTGTCTTGAACTTATATCTACCGAGAGAAAGAAACCACCCTGCTCTCTTTGGACCACTCTTAGTATTCCACCGGAACGCCGATAAAGAGTTAATTGCCATCATATTCAAACATACTCTGGAGAGCATTTCTTTTGGTACTGCCATGTTCGCAAGAAAATGCAGCACATTTTATGCACCATTTTCATTGTGATAAAAAATAAGTAACACTTTGGATGTAAGTGATTTTAACATTTCTAAGATCCTTTATTTGCTATGTTTGCAACAGAGGTGATAACAACCAAACACAATAACCTTCAAACGTGACAGCGTTTATGCTTCACTCGTGCCGCCGTATCTACTTAGAAATATGTCCCTGAAAATACATCTGCATGAATTATATAATGTGCCTGTAGAAAAAAAGGGGGAGAACAGAGACTGACTCTATGCCATTCATCCTCAACACTTTAATTAGGCCATAACAAATCAGATAATATATATACTCCTAGAAACCGACAGCGGGGCATGCAGTGCTATGTAATTGACTGCCAATAATGGAAAGCAACTGTAACCGAAAAGTGAGTCGGCGCTGATGTTGGATAAATCTTAATTGTGTTGCAGTGTGACCAAATCTAGTGGTGACTGTACGGGTGCAGGAACAGCTCTTCGGAACCACGCCGTAAAAATAATAACACGTTCATGCTCATCCCAAGGGAACGGGCTCACTGTGAATCAGCGCACGATTCTCCCACAAGTGTAAAGGCTCCGACGCAGCATTCCGCTGTAAAATTCACCCTGTCTGGGGGCATTAGCCTGCTCACTTGAAGGCACGGTGAAGTGGCGCGCGTGCCTTGGCGGGGCTTGCTTGTGTGCTTCCCAGAGAGACAGGAGATTGGGAACGCGCGCGCGCGGCCGGCTCCGATCGCTTTCCTGAGCGTGCGCGTGCCAGTCTCCTGGGAAGCAGACTCGGCAACTATAGTATCGCGCCTGCGCGATGCGCATATGGCTTCGCCATATGCATCGCAGGCGCGAGACCTAACAAAAAAAGATGCCAGCGATGGCCCATTACAGAGTGGCTTACTGCCGCTTATTTCCTTCAGCTTAAAGCAAAGCACTGTTATCAGCATAATGCTTCTTTCGGCCGGAACCTTCTCACACCATCAGCACCCCCCCGCCAACTGATTCAGATCCCTTCCCCTCCAGTCAAGTTTCTCCCCCTTCACACAGCCAGGCCCCTCCCCCAAACAGAGCCAGTTCCCTCCCCCAAACACAGCCAGGTCCCTCCCCCAAACACAGCCAGGTCCCTCCCCCAAACACAGCCAGGTCTCTCCCCCAAACACAGCCAGGTCCCTCCCCCAAACACAGCCAGGTCCCTCCCCCAAACAGAGCCAGGTCTCTCCCCCAAACAGAGCCAGGTCCCTCCCCAAACAGAGCCAGGTCCCTCCCCCAAACACAGCCAGGTCCCTCCCCCAAACACAGTTAGGTCCCTCCCCCTTCACAGTCAGTTCCCTCCCCCTTCACAGTCAGGTCCCTCCACCAAACACAGCCAGGCCCCTCCCCCAAACAGGGCCAGGTCCCTCCCCCAAACAGGGCCAGGCCCCTCCACCAAACACAGCCAGTTTCCTCCCCCAAACACAACCAGGTCCCTCCCCCAAACACAGCCAGGTCCCTCCACCAAACACAGCCAGGTCCCTCCCCCAAACAGAGCCAGGTCTCTCCCCCAAACAGAGCCAGGTCCCTCCCCAAACAGAGCCAGGTCCCTCCCCCAAACACAGCCAGGTCCCTCCCCCAAACACAGTTAGGTCCCTCCCCCTTCACAGTCAGTTCCCTCCCCCTTCACAGTCAGGTCCCTCCACCAAACACAGCCAGGCCCCTCCCCCAAACAGGGCCAGGTCCCTCCCCCAAACAGAGCCAGGCCCCTCCACCAAACACAGCCAGTTTCCTCCCCCAAACACAACCAGGTCCCTCCCCCAAACACAGCCAGGTCCCTCCCCCAAACACAGCCAGGTCCCTCCCCCAAACAGAGCCAGGTCCCTCCCAAACACAGCCAGGCCCCTCGACCAAACACAGCCAGGTCCCTCCCCTCCCCCAAACACAGCCAGGTCCCTCCCCCAAACACAGCCAGGTCCCTCCCAAACACAGCCAGGCCCCTCCACCAAACACAGCCAGGCCCCTCGACCAAACACAGCCAGTTCCCTCCCCCAAACACAGCCAGGTCCCTCCCCCAAACACAGCCAGGTCCCTCCCCCAAACACAGCCAGGTCCCTCCCCCTTCACAGTCAGTTCCCTCACCCTTCACAGTCAGGTCCCTCCCCCAAACAGAGCCAGGTCCTTCCCCCAAACAGAGCCAGGTCCCTCCCCAAACACAGCCAGGCCCCTCCACCAAACACAGCCAGGCCCCTCCACCAAACACAGCCAGGCCCCTCCACCAAACACAGCCAGGCCCCTCCACCAAACACAGCCAGGCCCCTCCACCAAACACAGCCAGGCCCCTCCACCAAACACAGCCAGGCCCCTCCACCAAACAAAGCCAGGCCCCTCCACCAAACAAAGCCAGGCCCCTCCACCAAACACAGCCAGGCCCCTCCACCAAACACAGCCAGGCCCCTCCACCAAACACAGCCAGGTCCCTCCCCCAAACACAGCCAGGCCCCTCCACCAAACACAGCCAGGTCCCTCCACCAAACACAGCCAGGCCCCTCCACCAAACACAGCCAGGCCCCTCCACCAAACACAGCCAGGTCCCTCCACCAAACACAGCCAGGCCCCTCCACCAAACACAGCCAGGCCCCTCCACCAAACACAGCCAGGTCCCTCCCCCAAACACAGCCAGGCCCCTCCACCAAACACAGCCAGGTCCCTCGACCAAACACAGCCAGGTCCCTCGACCAAACACAGCCAGTTCCCTCCCCCAAACACAGCCAGGTCCCTCCCCCAAACACAGCCAGGTCCCTCCCCCTTCACAGTCAGTTCCCTCACCCTTCACAGTCAGGTCCCTCCCCCAAACAGAGCCAGGTCCTTCCCCCAAACAGAGCCAGGTCCCTCCCCAAACACAGCCAGGCCCCTCCACCAAACACAGCCAGGCCCCTCCACCAAACACAGCCAGGTCCCTCCCCCAAACACAGCCAGGTCCCTCCACCAAACACAGCCAGGCCCCTCCACCAAACACAGCCAGGCCCCTCCACCAAACACAGCCAGGCCCCTCCACCAAACACAGCCAGGCCCCTCCACCAAACACAGCCAGGCCCCTCCACCAAACACAGCCAGGTCCCTCCACCAAACACAGCCAGGCCCCTCCACCAAACACAGCCAGGCCCCTCCACCAAACACAGCCAGGTCCCTCCACCAAACACAGCCAGGCCCCTCCACCAAACACAGCCAGGCCCCTCCACCAAACACAGCCAGGTCCCTCCCCCAAACACAGCCAGGCCCCTCCACCAAACACAGCCAGGTCCCTCCCAAACACAGCCAGGCCCCTCGACCAAACACAGCCAGTTCCCTCCCCCAAACACAGCCAGGTCCTTCCCCCAAACACAGCCAGGTCCCTCCCCCTTCACAGTCAGTTCCCTCCCCCTTCACAGTCAGGTCCCTCCCCCAAACAGAGCCAGGTCCTTCCCCCAAACAGAGCCAGGTCCCTCCCCAAACACAGCCAGGCCCCTCCACCAAACACAGCCAGGCCCCTCCACCAAACACAGCCAGGCCCCTCCACCAAACACAGCCAGGCCCCTCCACCAAACACAGCCAGGCCCCTCCACCAAACACAGCCAGGCCCCTCCACCAAACACAGCCAGGTCCCTCCCCCAAACACAGCCAGGCCCCTCCACCAAACACAGCCAGGTCCCTCCCAAACACAGCCAGGCCCCTCGACCAAACACAGCCAGTTCCCTCCCCCAAACACAGCCAGGTCCATCCCCCATACACAGCCAGGTCCCTTCCCCTTCACAGTCAGTTCCCTCCCCCTTCACAGTCAGGTCCCTCCCCCAAACACAGCCAGGTCCCTCCCCCAAACACAGCCAGGCCCCTCCCCCAAACACAGCCAGGCCCCTCCACCCAGTCAGGTTCCTAACCCTCCACACAGTCAGGACCCCCCCACAACACCAACAGGACACCGCCAACACCAGCACAAACTCCACCCCCTTCCCCACAATCCTAGCCAGGTCCCTCCATTGAGCCAGGCTCCCACAAAGCGAAGCACTCCAACAGCCTGGCCTCACAGAGGAGGGTCCAAGTTGTAAATATTATTTTTAGGAGACAAAACTCTTCAGCCAAATTATGCATCAACATCTTATAAAATATTATTATAAAGAAACATTTGATATTTCTGGGACTAAAGATCCAGACGCAGGGTGCCCAGGTGGAAGCATCAGGCGAGGCAGGTGCAGTGGGAGCAAATCCCGCCCCTTTGGGAGGTTCCCAAAGTAAAAGGCCGAGCTCATGAATGGCAGTGGAGGGGATTAAATGTGCATCTTGATGCTGCTTCATCTATTCTGCATCAGCTGCTTTCAGCAGAGTCTCGGTTTCAGGTTTGTGGCTCAGTGAATCACAGCTATACGTACATGTAGTGCAAACCGCGAGCCCCCTGCGGCAGGTCTAGTGCTCCAGAGAGGAGGGGTGTGTAGTGAAAAGCCCCAGCCTGCTGCGGTATGTCTAGTGCTTCAGAGAGATGGGGTTGAATGATCGTAGGTTTCTTTTGGGTACGTGGAAGTTTATTCTGTCGTTGAGGTATTTTGCTCTGTTGTTGTGGAGGCATAGTAGGCGTGAGTAAGGCTTTTGAAGGTGACTTCTCCACGGGGAGCCAGTAGAGTCTCCACAGGTGTTGGCTGATGTGTTCGTGCCGGGGATGCCGAGGACGAGTCTGGCCGCGGTGTTCTGTACTGTTTGGAGTTTGCGGAGTAGGGACGGTGTAGAGTGCTTTGCCATAGTCCAGTCTGCTGGTGATGAGTGCGTGGGTGGACGTCTTCCTTGACTCGGTGGGGATCCATTTGAAGGTCTTGCGGAGGATGTTGAAACAGCTGGAGGTGACGGCGTTGACCTGTCAGTTCATGGTATGGGAAGAGTCGAGTACGATGCCATGGTTTTTGCCATGGTCTGAGGGGGGCGTGGGGGCTTCAGAGGGCGATGGGCCACCAGGTGTTGTCCAATGCTGAAGGGGTGGTTCCAAGGACAAGGACTTGTCTTCTCAGCGGTGAGCTTCAGGCAGCTGTTGGTCATCCAGACTGCGACTTCTTGCATTCCTCTCTGGAGTTAAGCTTTGCGGTGGTGGGGTCTCTGGTGAGGTAGAGGATCAGCTGGGTATTATCGGCGTAGAATATAAAGAGGAGGCCGTGTTTTCGGACGGAGGCTACAAGGGGGCCATGTAGATGTTGAAGAGGGTTGTGCTTAGAGATGACCATGGTGGGACTCCGCAGGTGACTTTCGTAGGGGCGGAGAGGAAGGGCGATAGCCTGATCCTCTGGCTTCTTCCGGTGAGGAACGAGCGGATACAGTTCAGGGCGGTTCCTTGTATGCCGGCATCTCGCCGTAATAAATCCTCACTGATGTCAGTGTTGGATTTATTAATGAATGCAGACAGAGGACACCTTAGAGGGCCCCTTGAAAACCTACCTAGCACTGGTGTGGTCTCAGACTAGTCCTAGCCAGCCACCACCACCACCAGACCTGCTTCTGGCCTCCTGGGGCGAGGGCCAGCACTCTCAGAGGCCAGGAACAAAGGCTGCTCTGGGTGCTTCACACCTCCTCCAGGATGGCCTTCATGAATGGGGAGCTTCAAAGGCGATGCCGCCTTTGAAATGCAACCCAGGCATCTCCAGACAGTGGAGGATGCCAAACCCCCCTGTCCTGCTCCACATTTGGCAGGAGGACAGGTGGGAAAGTTAGTTAGATGAGGAGGTGTGCCCACATTCAGCCTGCACCACCCCTAAGGTGAGGCAGGTGCTGGGAGCACAACTTTTCCAATTCCTCCATTTTCAGATGGCAGGAATTAGTCTACCAGGGTTAGGGTAGTGCTTCTTCCCACAGGAAGTGGCCCATTGGCTACTACCTGTCACTCCATTTAACGTCCCTAAATGTTGTATTTTGGTGGCATCCCTGGACCTTGCAACTTCGATTCTACGAACACAAAGAAGATACAGAGACAGAAGAGCTGCTGACCCAAGAACTGAAGCCCTGCTGTACAATTCAGCCGCCAAACCCTGCCTGCTGCCTAAAGGACTCGCCAATCACAGTGTGCTGTCTCGTTGTGCATATGTGAGGCCTTCAAGAATCGTGGACTCCCCCAGCCTTCTACAAATCGCCAAAGAACTCCCTTGGAGTCAAGATACCTCTACCCTGCAGACCGCAGGCCCCAAAGTCACGAAATCTGATTTTTTGACTTGCTGCTCCTCTGCAACTCTGACGCAGCAGCCGAAGTACATCAGCTCCAGAGGGTCAGATCTGTCCTCCCACCAAGTGTGAAGACAGCAGGACCTCCCGGAGACATGCCATACCAATACCCTGGGTACCGGACCCCTGCGGCATACAGCGAGCTAAAGAGTCCATTCCGAACTCCAACTGCCCAGGAAGCACGCACCCGTTGAGGGATGTCGAGACACTTGAGATCCACTCCGTGATTGGCCCAGATGTCCCAGAAGTGCCTCTGCAAGCTGCCTGCTCCTGACCGTGAGGACAGCATGACGCACGCCGCCCGCTGATGTATCTGCTCTACATCGGGCCTGATCGGCTTTGGTAACGATGATGCAGCTGTGCTCCCGTGGTCCTGAGGCCATTGCGACCGGCTCTAAAGGAACCAGGAGAGACTGCTTATTTTCTAAGGAATATAGCTTTTCCGGTCCCCTGGCGTATCGGTGATTCTACAGCAATGATACTCCCAAGATACCTCTCCCGGACCAGATTGTATATGATTGTAATGTGTTCTTGCCCCAAAGAAAGTTTCCTTACAGATTCTAGAAAAATGTTCAAAATCACCTGCACTCACTTTTCACTGATGACAGATTTCACGCTTCAGTGTGCATTCAAACAAAGAACAAGCATTTACAATGCAATGGTTTTGCCTTTGTTAAAGTTTGAGCTATTGGCAATGCTCTTGACATTATTTTTATTTATGTTTTTTGTTTTAACATAAATAAATGGCATTGTCATTTGCAATGCCACTAGCTTTATCTTTCGCACATGACACCCACAAACACCTACAGAGGTCCCCCAACACACACCCACACAGAGCCCCCCCACACACTGCGAGCCCCCCACACTGCGAGGCCCCCCACACACTGCGAGCCCCCCACACACTGCGAGCCCCCCACACACTGCAAGCCTTCTCCACAAAAGAAATACAAATACTACACAGCTAGGGGAGCAAATGAGAAGCAGGTTGGGGGGTATTTGATGAGGGTGAAGCAGCACAAAATGAGACAAATTAATGACCTAAGTACTATATTTCTTAAAAACTGAGATCTATATTGTCCAGCTGTCATTTTAGAATTGGCGACAGTGACTGTAGGTACAGTTAAAACGAAAGACCCACATGAAATGTTTTATACTGATTACTAGTAACTTTTACATCATTTGACAACATTTTCCATCCTTAAAAAAAAAGGAAAATATATGCCTCAGAGATGGTTCCCAAACAGCTTTGCGCACGCTTGTCAAATGATGGCGTGTTTGATATTACACTACATTTTCCATAAAAGACGGCATTTAATCCAATTTAGTCGGTTTCATTTGAAAAAAAAACCAAATAAAACCTAATTGAATAAGAGGGTTCATGAGTCAGAATCTGGCTGGCTCTGTCAGTCAGCTCACACAGCAATTCCCTGTTTGTGAACCACTTTATGGAAAGAGAAGACAGTGGGTGACGTTTCAGGAGAATGGGCATGCTGCCTCCTAGGAAGACTGGAACAAATCCTATGTCAAGTGTGAAGAGTGCCCTTTGTCTAAAAAATAAATAGTTATGTTTGACCAGAAGGCCGGCAAACTCAAATTAGTTTCTTTGAGTCAACATGCACGTTTTCTTTCCCATGAAATGCCGCCCATTCAATCAGCACTAGTACTGAAGCAGAGAAACACGGTTTGGGGAGCGCTTCACAGTCTTTGTGTATGCGTTTTGTGTCTGAGTGAGGGAACCACAAAGCTCAAACGTGTTTTGTGGTTATGCAAACATGAATGATTGTCAATTGCACGTGGATTGTGTTGTAGGGGGTATCCGGTTGCCAATCCACAAAATGGCTCCATATGCTGTATGGTTGTGGACTGACTGTAATGATTAATGATACATCTGTGTGGGTAGTCTGCTATCGCCTCGTCGCAGTATACGCATATAGCATGCAAACGAGGGCCCAGCTCTGTTTACACTACACAGAGAGAGCGAACGCCGAGGCAGCCTTCGTGGACCCGGCAAGCTTGAACCCCTCCGCAACAGCATTTTATCAAACGTCGTGGGGCAGGCCAAGGGCAACAGTTTTCACTTGGGCAGGGCACGTGCAAGCCTAACGGCCGATGTGAGCTTTCCTATGTGCAAGAACAGATGCGAGTGCAGGGAGGACACTGCCAGTGCTGACTGCAGACTAGGGTTAACATCTTCAAGCGGCTCGTGCCTTCACCAGAGGTCCCTCCCTGGTACTTACCTCAGTAAATTAAACCCTCCTTTGGGCATAGTCTTTACCCCCCTGCTAGCTGTTTGGCTGATTAACAGGTCACCAAGGGCACTCATTAGTTATTCCATTTTCTTGCTCACTCTACATGGGCTCAATGCATTTCTGCGGGGACTCGAGTTATGTGCGATGCTGGACATCAATAGCAAAGACCGCAGTAGAGCGCCTACTGGCATTTGAGATTATGTAGCGCTATACAAGGTCTTTCATGTGTTCATAAAAGTGAGCAGGGTCGACAGCCCTAGATGCCAGGTTATGACGCGACAGAAGGTAAAATACACTCATTTCACACTAACAGACTGCTCCGATTATTCATTAACAAGAATTACACCAGGGGCAGACCTTCGGGTCCGTGACGTGCACTCTTGAGCCCAACAGAACAGTACCTTTGATACGGGGGTTGCGGCATGCGGCGCTGGAGCGGGGCCTAGGGGGGGGAAGGGGAGGGAGGGGTGGGGGGGCTCTGCGAGCTGTCAGGGGCGATGCGGGAAGTGCACTTTAGAGCGGCCCGTAGTCCTTTGAACAGGGTAGCTCCTCTGTGTGGCGCAGCCTCGGGGATTCCCTCTGGTGCGGGGTGGGTAAATACACTTTGCCGGCGTTGTGACACGGGCCGGATACCGGGGAGCAGGCAAGAAGGGGAGGCGGCGCTCAAGGGCACGCACCTTCTAATCTGCTCACTCGGGTCCCGGGAGCTCGTGGGGGGCTGCAAGGCGGGCGGTGCACTTCTCCTCGGAGATGGGTGGAGGCAGGGTGCGGGGCGGCCCCTGAGGACACGGTGTGGCGGCGGCTGCGATCAGCGGCGGCACACGGGTCAGGGCGGCCACGGCACGGCTCCAAGCACAAGGAGGCCGAGTTGGAAAGCCGGGACTTGGGGGCGGGGGAGGGGGGGACTCGCGCGGGGGTTAAAAAGTAATTTTTTTTTAAAATAAGAAAACTTACCTGACTGCCCGTGTCCGCGTCAGAGCAGAGGAAGCAGCTCTAGTGATGACGCGGCGGAGGCTCGGCCGGCTGGGCCAATCCCAGCGCGGCCCTGGCTGGAGGCGGACGGCTGCTTCCTTCGGCTGGGGAACTCGGCTTCGGGGGCCGGGGGGAAACAAAGGGACAATGCCGGGTGGGCACCGGCTTTAGAGGTCAGCAAAAGCCTCCACGCCATGTAAGTGAGGCTCCTTCTCCTTCAGGCGGGTGCTGGCAATGCCGGACCAGATTCGGGGGCGTTCCCGGCTTTCGGCTGACGTCGCGTGACGTCGGCAAAAGCCAAAGAATCTCGGGAACGCCCCCGAATCTGGTCCGGCATTGACGGACAGGCCCCTCGTCCAATGGCTAGGCTCCATTTATGGAGCCAGCCAATGAATGACGAGGGCCGACCCAAAGCCACACTACAGAACTCATCAGGATTTCGCCTGCGCGAAAAAGATGCGCAGAGCGCATCTTTTCGCCAGGCAAAACCTAAAAATGAAGTTCTTTCCTCACTCGTTCCTTTTGTTCGTGGCATTGATTATCAATTGCATATATTAGTCATAAAAGTTGTTTACTTTTGAACAAGAAATAAAGCCTTTTCCTCTTTTCAAGAAACTGGGCTGAACAAGAAAAAAACTGAAATCACAAAAACATTTGGAAGCCTATATGCAAAGTTCATAGGCAGCAAACGCCCCCTCAGCAATCCTCATCTCTCCTTCAGAATGGATCAACCATCACAACAACGTGCAAAAAAAAATCACACATAATACAGTACGAGATGCCTTTGAAAAAATGTATCAGAAGCAATTGGCAAATAAATTCTCCAAAGGCAAAACATACAGAGATTCTTAAAAACAAAGCAAGGTCCTCTGCAGTGATGGGCTCCGACAGGATCCCAATAAAAGTGATGAAGAATGAAATCTGGAATACATTTCTTGCCCCCCTCTTTGCATTTTGCTACCCTACGGGGCAAATTCCTTATTCAGGGACAGGGAGCATCGTTGCTCTGATACATAAAAAGAGCTTCACTCCGCAATTATCACCAGACTGCTATGCTAGATGACACGGGAAGAGCTTTGCGTCCAGGATCCTGGAACATCGCAAGGATTGGGTATATTAGACTGGATTCCCACAAGTACAAGCGCGATTCAGACCTGATCACTAGACCATATTGCAGTTCAGACACTCGTAGATAAATATGTGGTGACTAAATCCCAAATCTTATATTCCCCAATTGTTGATTTTTCACCCGCATCGATGGGGTAGATATACCAACAATTTGTAAGAAGCTGGATAGACTGGGGATACCCACCAAATTACTAAGATTAGTTGTAGCACTCCTTTCGTCCACTTGGTGTAAAGTTCCAAAGGGGGAATAAGTGTTTGTCCCCAAAGATTTAAACACAGAATGGATTGAAGTCGGGCTGCGTCTTGTCCCCTCTTTTGTTCTCTATCGATCTTTGTGATCGACCCGATCACTTTCTTAATCTTAAGAATTTTCTTCCAATTACTTATATCAAGATCTGCATGTTTTATTGCACGCGGATGTAGTAGTTTTTGATCTTACTCCTATTGGCCTCCAACAAGAAGTCTAGATGCTCTATTCAAATATACAGGGGATCATTTTTTAAAAGATAAATATTACTGAGACCAAGGCACTGCCTTTTAGAGGAAAAAAGCAGTGACACCCCTTTAGATACTGTAAAAAAGTACATATACCTCGGCAGTATTTTCTCATCCTTAGAAAATGGGTCACATCTATCACACATAGTTACCAGGGCATTAGCTCATAGCGGTGCTTTAAATAAGTACAATAGTGCTTCTGGTAAGCGTCATTTTACAGCTCTTCTAGAAATCCGTAGAGTAAAGATTCCTAGTCTTGATTACGCCCTTGAGTGTATCCCCTTTTGCAATTAGTCACTTTTGAATCTGTATGAAAGAAAGCTTCTTCGGAAGATAATTTCTTTAAGTCAGGCAATTCCTGCCCATGCTTTCCGGCTGGAATATGCCCTTGTTAGCGCTTATTCCATATAGTTGGCAATAACATAATTAGACAGGCCTACAAGTGTTTACATGCTTCTATCGGCACCCTAAGAGACTATTTAAAGAAGGAAACTTTTAATGAAAAAGGACATAAGTATACCTTTAATAATAATCTACGGCTTGCCCTCACTCAATTGCAACGCACAATTGACCATTTACAGACGTGGACACCAGCACAACCTAAATTGTTTTTGAAAAAAGGTGGTCATCCTCGTAAGCTTTATTACTGACATTACCCACTGTTGGTTCCTAAAGACAATTAAAGCCTATTGTGAGAGTACGTCTTTTAAGTAAACCCAAAGTTATTTAAATATCTCTCTAGACCATAATGCCAGACGAATATTATTTATGTTAAGATTGGGTATTCTAACTCTAAACAATTATAAAAGAAGCTGTTCTGGTACAGAAACCTTGTCCGGAATATGTGATCTTTGAACTGGGGGTGGGGGAGCAAGATCTAAAACATGTATTTTCTGTGTGTCCGAATGCGACGGCTGTGGTGGAAACTAGAAATCGAATAATAAAACCTTTGTATTTTAAATGTAAATTGTATTGAATTGATTACTTTTATAGAGCCCCTCCAAATTAGTTAGTTTGGTATAATCTTTAATAGTTTTTAATAAATTAATAATTGTGGAAGATTTGATGGTCAGGACCCAAATTTCTCCTTTTTTTTATATAATCCTTTTAACGTAAATATTGTTGCTCTCAGATGAGATCTAAATCAATACAATTTCTGATGAAACTGGTCTGAACAAAACTAGGGAGGTATACCTGCTTCTGTTTTCCTGCGGCTGGGGTTGAACCCTTTCTGCGTTCGAAGGTCCCAAACCCATATGTTATTTAGCGAACAAAAGGGGAGAAGAAAAGCAAATTCATTCTTGAGAAGAGAGACATGCGAGTGGGAAAGATGCCTTTTAGCTGCGGGTGCTCAGGGGTTCAAGGGCTGGGCTGGGTCAGGGCACTGAGGGCTCAGGGGGACACCTTAGAAGAACCACAGCCCTCGCCCGCCTCCAAAACTCCTCTTGTGAATCCACCCTGCGAGCAGGCCCCACAGGATTAGCCTTGGGCATGATGCCTGGGAAGCACGAGCAACGCCACTTCTATGGCAAGATCAGCGACCTTCCCAACAGCTCGCGAATAGCCAGTCAGAGTTGAAAGATGCCATTTTGCCCCCCCTCACCCCCCACACATGCACGCAGGAGGAGCCGGCACCCTCTCACATCTTAGGTCTGTGAGGTATACAGAACCCGCTTCAACCTCAAAGCGTGTGAAGCCTGCTCTATGTGAAGAGGTTTGCATTTGAGCACGCGCGGTCTGTGGGCGTATCATGGCCCTATTCATAACGGTGAATCTACACTACGAGTACTTTTACTCTTACACTTGGAGTAACTTCACTACTTTTGGCTATTGACTATTTGAGAGAGCAAAGTTAATTAAAATGTTGACATACGCGTACCCACCCCCCAAAATAAGGGGTGGATTCATTAAAAACATCAATTGTGACTGTGAAGTTACTACTAGTAGTGAAATTACAACTGTATTTGACGTTCCGCACACTTGGCAGAGATCTAAAACTTTATAAACATGACAAAATATTAGGAGATCTATTTTTATCTTAAATATGAATTGTATTTATTTATGTTTATTGTAAAATATAATAAAATGATACAGCATGAACGTACTTGTAAATTAAAATGCATGTGAAGTAAAAAAATGTAAGAGGTTCTGAAAATTATAAAAATTGATGCACAGAATTAAAATCATTGAATTATTGTAATCTATATTGATGTTACATTAATTTTGACAATTAAAGGATTAACTTATTTAAAAATACAATAATGTTGTATTAATAGACAATTTTTAAAACATTAAATTAAATGTATTAACATTATTTTTAAATACTTTAAATATTTGTTTTAACATTGCTTCCTATGAGTTTTTATTTTGAGTTCCTACTTCTATGATTTTCTATGGGCGGGTGTTGCAGTACCAGTGGGTAGCCATGCGTGGTGCGTGCTGGACTCACTCCAGGTCTGAGCTGGAGTACTTTTACAACTGCTTTCTGGCCTTTTGGCCTGTAGTAACTACAGAAGGGCAGTTTGTGAAAGGCAACAGACTACTTTTTTGTGGGTGGGTGAATGTCGGTCTATAACCTCCTCCATACTCACCCCCCCACCCCCCAGCCCTGCCCTTTAGTAGTAAGTAATCCCCAGTCACTCCTTCTATCCCTCCTACATTTACTACCAAAATGTATATTCAATTGTGCGGAGCGCTATGAAGACCGGGTGGAGATCTCTGCACACAAAAGAGAGGCGATGCTGAGGTGTAGGTTTCCACATGTAGGCCTGTGAATAGCATTTTGTACCTTAGAAGTACAATTATGCTACTACAAAATGCATTTAGTGAATAGGCCCCCATTTGTAGTGGTTTCCATTAAAGCATGCTTCCATTCCCAGCGAAAGCCATCGAAAAGATCGTCAACACCCAGCTCACCCCCTACCTAGAAAACAACAGCATCCTGGACCCCTCCCAGTCAGGCTTCCGCAGCAACCACAGCACTGAGACTGCCCTCATCGCTGCCACAGACGACATCAGAATGAATGTGGTGTCTCTGTGGGTACCATGTGTGGAGGTATGCATGCTGTGGCTCTGGGGGCACCACGTGTGGAGGTTTGCATGCTGTGGCTCTGGGGGCACCACGTGTGGAGGTATGCATGTAGTGTCTCTGTGTATACCACGTGTGGAGGTTTGCATGCTGTGGCTCTGGGGGCACCACGTGTGGAGGTTTGAATACCATGTCTCTGGGTACCACGTGTGGAGGTTTGCATGGGGTGTCTCTGTGGATACCACGTGTGGAGGTTTGAATACCATGTCTCTGGGTACCACTTGTGGAGGTTTGCATGCGGTGTCTGTGTATACCACGTGTGGAGGCTTGCATGCTGTGACTCTGGGGGCAACATGTGTGGAGGTTTGCATGCTGTGACTCTGTGGATACCACGTGTGGAGGTTTGAATGCCATGTCTCTGGGTACCACGTGTGGAGGTTTGCATGCTGTGACTCTGTGGATACCACGTGTGGAGGTTTGAATGCCATGTCTCTGGGTACCACGTGTGGAGGTTTGCATGCTGTGACTCTGGGGGTACCACTTGTGGAGGTTTGCATGCTGTGTCTCTGGGGGTACCACTTGTGGAGGTTTGCATGCTGTGACTCTGTGGATACCACGTGTGGAGGTTTGAATGCCATGTCTCTGGGTACCACGTGTGGAGGTTTGCATGCTGTGACTCTGGGGGTACCACTTGTGGAGGTTTGCATGCTGTGACTCTGTGGATACCACGTGTGGAGGTTTGAATGCCATGTCTCTGGGTACCACGTGTGGAGGTTTGCATGCTGTGACTCTGTGGATACCACGTGTGGAGGTTTGAATGCCACGTCTCTGGGTACCACGTGTGGAGGTTTGCATGCTGTGGCACTGGGGGTACTATGTGTGGAGGTTTGTATGCGGTGTCTCTGTGGATACCACGTGTGGAAGTTTGAATGCAGTGTGTCTGGGGGTCACCTTGTGTGGAGGTTTGCATGCGGTGACTCTGGGGGCACCACGTGTGGAGGTTTGAATGCGGTGGCACTGGGGGTACTATTTGTGGAGGTTTGTATGCGGTGTCTCTGTGGATACCACGTGTGGGAGTTTGAATGCAGTGTGTCTGGGGGTCACCTTGTGTGGAGGTTTGCATGCTGTGGCTCTGGGGGCACCACGTGTGGAGGTTTGCATGCGGTGTCTCTGTGTATACCACGTGTGGAGGTTTGCATGCCATGTCTCTGGGTACCACGTGTGGAGATTTGCATGCTGTGGCTCTGGGGGCAACATGTGTGGAGGTTTGCATGCTGTGACTCTGTGGATACCACGTGTGGAGGTTTGCATGCTGTGGCACTGGGGGTACTATGTGTGGAGGTTTGTATGCGGTGTCTCTGTGGATACCACGTGTGGAAGTTTGAATGCAGTGTGTCTGGGGGTCACCTTGTGTGGAGGTTTGCATGCGGTGACTCTGTGGATACCACGTGTGGAGGTTTGAATACCATGTCTCTGGGTACCACTTGTGGAGGTTTGCATGCGGTGTCTCTGTGTATACCACGTGTGGAGGTTTGCATGCGGTGTCTCTGTGTATTCCACGTGTGGAGGTTTGCATGCTGTGGCTCTGGGGGCACCACGTGTGGAGGTTTGAATGCGGTGGCACTGGGGGTACTATGTGTGGAGGTTTGTATGCGGTGTCTCTGTGGATACCACGTGTGGAAGTTTGAATGCAGTGTGTCTGGGGGTCACCTTGTGTGGAGGTTTGCATGCTGTGGCTCTGGGGGCACCACGTGTGGAGGTTTGCATGCGGTGTCTCTGTGTATACCACGTGCGGAGGTTTGCATGCAGTGTCTCTGGGTACCACGTGTGGAGGTTTGCATGCGGTGTCTCTGTGTATACCACGTGCGGAGGTTTGCATGCGGTGTCTCTGGGTACCACGTGTGGAGGTTTGAATGCGGTGTCTCATTGGGTCCCCTTCCATGCAGTCAATAAAGGACTGCAGAAGTCTAGCTCTCTACCCTTTCAGTCAGGGATGGATATCAAGGCTCACCGCGCTCTGGCTGCAGTCAGGGTGGGATATCAAGGCTCACCGCGCTCTGGCTGCAGAGTGACTCTTACCTAGTCTGCCCATCAGCAGCTGTCCTGCATCCTTCAGGTCGTTGTACTCGTGCAACACTTCAATGTGCTCATCAAGTTCATCCACACAGTAACCCCTGGAAGACAAAAAAAGAACTGTTTGAGAGACTCACGACTCACAGCTTGGAAGCCCAGAAGGGTATGAGGGTGACCGCAGTCTAGAAGATACTAGAGGACCTCACAGCCACGACTGCGTACTGCAGCCTGGAACCGGACACTGAGGACCGATGCCGGGAGCAACCGGTCACAGAGGGCCGTCGCAGCCTGCGACCGGTCACAGAGGCTACGCTGCAGCCTAGGACCGATCACAGAGGGCCTTCGCAGCCTGCGACCGGTCGCAGACGGCCGCCGCAGCCTGGGACCAGATGCAGATGCTACACTGCATCCTGGAACCGGACACTGAGGACCGATGCCGGGAGCAACCGGTCACAGAGGGCCGCCGCAGCCTGCGACCGGTCACAGAGGCTACGCCGCAGCCTGCGACCGATCGCAGATGCTACACTGCAGCCTGGAACTGGTCACTGAGGTTACACTGCAGTCTGGTTCCGGTCACAGAGGGCATCCCCAGCCTGCGACCGGTCACAGACCCTTGACCTCTGGTAGGTCGCTCCCCCTCCACTGCAGCGCCACCAACGCTAGTGCCAGCCTTGTGCTCCTCTGCTGCCTCCTCCCGCTCCTGGTACCTCGCACTCGTTCTCCGTCCCTCCCGCCTCCTGCTACCGTGTGCCTGTGCCCCTTCCATTGCCTTCTGTACCCTGTGTGCCTGTGCCTCTACCCATTCTGCCTTCTATACCCTGTACGCTTGGGCCCCCGCCGGTTTCCCTCCTGTCATCCGTGTGCCTGGGTTCCTCCCTTAGTTCTGCCGCCCGCCGATTTTTCCGCCGCCGCCCCCCCCCTACAACCCGCTCCCCCGGCCCATTCGCTGCCCAGTCTTCCCGCCTCCCAGCTGACCCTCCCTCCCCACCTCCCCCTCATATGGCGGCCGCTGCGCGGTAGAGAGAGCGACCCTTGACCTCTGTGCGGCCGCGCCCAACACCCTCATCGCTCTCAACCACGGACGGACCACCAACTGCTACAAGGCCACCCCCAAGTGCACCCACGGCCCATTCACCTGCCGGAACTGCAACTTCGCCTGCACCAACGACACCGAGGCACCCACTACACGGAACCCAACCGACTGCGATGCATCCTGCTCAACACCCGCTCCGCACGCAAGCACGCCGTCGAGCTCTGGGACCTACTCACCACCACATTACCTGACGTCGCCTTCCTGACCGAGATCTGGATGAGTGAAGCCTCCGCCCCAGACATCGCAGTGGCCCTCCCCGACGGATACAAAATCTCCAGCAGAGATCGCACCAACGGAGTCGGAGGAGGAATCGCTATCATCCACAAGAACACCATCAAGGTCTCCACTAACACCAACGACACCCTCACCACCGCCGAACACATGCACTTCAAGATCCACACGGACCCCAAGAACACCCTCAGAGGCACCCTCGTCTACAGACCACCCGGCCCACGTCCCCAATTCTGAGACATCCATCAGCCTGGGAGTGATTAGAGGGGTCTGAGACATCCATCAGCCTGGGAGCGATTAGAGGGGTCTGAGACATCCATCAGTCTGGGAGCGATTAGAGGGGTCTGAGACATCCATCAGTCTGGGAGCGATTAGAGGGGTCTGAGACATCCATCAGTCTGGGAGCGATTAGAGGGGTCTGAGACATCCATCAGTCTGGGAGTGATTAGAGGGGTCTGAGACATCCATCAGTGAGTGTGATTAGGGGGGTCTGAGACATCCATCAGCCTGGGAGTGATTAGAGGGGTCTGAGACATCCATCAGCCTGGGAGCGATTAGAGGGGTCTGAGACATCCATCAGCCTGGGAGTGATTAGAGGGGTCTGAGACATCCATCAGTGAGTGTGATTAGGGGGGTCTGAGACATCCATCAGTGAGTGTGATTAGAGGGGTCTGAGACATCCATCAGTCTGGGAGTGATTAGAGGGGTCTGAGACATCCATCAGTCTGGGAGCGATTAGAGGGGTCTGAGACATCCATCAGTCTGGGAGCGATTAGAGGGGTCTGAGACATCCATCAGTCTGGGAGCGATTAGAGGGGTCCGAGACATCCATCAGTCTGGGAGCGATTAGAGGGGTCTGAGACATCCATCAGTCTGAGAGTGATTAGAGGGGTCTGAGACATCCATCAGTGAGTGTGATTAGGGGGGTCTGAGACATCCATCAGTCTGAGAGTGATTAGAGGGGTCTGAGACATCCATCAGTCTGGGAGCGATTAGAGGGGTCTGAGACATCCATCAGCCTGGGAGCGATTAGAGGGGTCTGAGACATCCATCAGCCTGGGAGCGATTAGAGGGGTCTGAGACATCCATCAGTCTGGGAGCGATTAGAGGGGTCTGAGACATCCATCAGCCTGGGAGCGATTAGAGGGGTCTGAGACATCCATCAGTGAGTGTGATTAGGGGGGGTCTGAGACATCCATCAGTCTGGGAGAGATTAGAGGGGTCTGAGACATCCATCAGTGAGTGTGATTAGAGGGGTCTGAGACATCCATCAGTCTGGGAGCGATTAGAGGGGTCTGAGACATCCATCAGCCTGGGAGCGATTAGAGGGGTCTGAGACATCCATCAGTCTGGGAGCGATTAGAGGGGTCTGAGACATCCATCAGTGAGTGTGATTAGGGGGGTCTGAGACATCCATCAGTGAGTGTGATTAGAGGGGTCTGAGACATCCATCAGTCTGGGAGTGATTAGAGGGGTCTGAGACATCCATCAGTCTGGGAGCGATTAGAGGGGTCTGAGACATCCATCAGTCTGGGAGCGATTAGAGGGGTCTGAGACATCCATCAGTCTGGGAGCGATTAGAGGGGTCCGAGACATCCATCAGTCTGGGAGCGATTAGAGGGGTCTGAGACATCCATCAGCCTGGGAGCGATTAGAGGGGTCTGAGACATCCATCAGTCTGGGAGCGATTAGAGGGGTCTGAGACATCCATCAGCCTGGGAGCGATTAGAGGGGTCTGAGACATCCATCAGTCTGGGAGCGATTAGAGGGGTCTGAGACATCCATCAGTCTGGGAGTGATTAGAGGGGTCTGAGACATCCATCAGTGAGTGTGATTAGGGGGGTCTGAGACATCCATCAGCCTGGGAGCGATTAGAGGGGTCTGAGACATCCATCAGTCTGGGAGCGATTAGAGGGATCTGAGACATCCATCAGTCTGGGAGCGATTAGAGGGGTCTGAGACATCCATCAGCCTGGGAGCGATTAGAGGGGTCTGAGACATCCATCAGTCTGGGAGCGATTAGAGGGGTCTGAGACATCCATCAGCCTGGGAGCGATTAGAGGGGTCTGAGACATCCATCAGTGAGTGTGATTAGGGGGGGTCTGAGACATCCATCAGTCTGGGAGAGATTAGAGGGGTCTGAGACATCCATCAGTGAGTGTGATTAGAGGGGTCTGAGACATCCATCAGTCTGGGAGCGATTAGAGGGGTCTGAGACATCCATCAGCCTGGGAGCGATTAGAGGGGTCTGAGACATCCATCAGTCTGGGAGCGATTAGAGGGGTCTGAGACATCCATCAGTCTGGGAGCGATTAGAGGGGTCTGAGACATCCATCAGTCTGGGAGCGATTAGAGGGGTCTGAGACATCCATCAGCCTGGGAGCGATTAGAGGGGTCTAAGACATCCATCAGCCCAGGAGTGATCTGAGACATCCATCAGTCTGGGAGCGATTAGAGGGGTCTGAGACATCCATCAGTGAGAGTGATTAGAGGGGTCTGAGACATCCATCAGTCTGGGAGCGATTAGAGGGGTCTGAGACATCCATCAGCCTGGGAGCGATTAGAGGGGTCTGAGACATCCATCAGTGAGCGCGATTAGAGGGGTCTGAGACATCCATCAGTCTGGGAGTGATTAGAGGGGTCTGAGACATCCATCAGTGAGTGTGATTAGGGGGGTCTGAGACATCCATCAGCCTGGGAGCGACTAGAGGGGTCTGAGACATCCATCAGTCTGGGAGCGATTAGAGGGGTCTGAGACATCCATCAGTCTGGGAGCGATTAGAGGGGTCTGAGACATCCATCAGTCTGGGAGCGATTAGAGGGGTCTGAGACATCCATCAGTCTGGGAGCGATTAGAGGGGTCTGAGACATCCATCAGTCTGGGAGAGATTAGAGGGGTCTGAGACATCCATCAGTCTGGGAGCGATTAGAGGGGTCTGAGACATCCATCAGTCTGGGAGCGATTAGAGGGGTCTGAGACATCCATCAGTCTGGGAGCGATTAGAGGGGTCTGAGACATCCATCAGTCTGGGAGTGATTAGAGGGGTCTGAGACATCCATCAGTGGGAGTGATTAGAGGGGTCTGAGACATCCATCAGTCTGGGAGAGATTAGAGGGGTCTGAGACATCCATCAGTCTGGGAGCGATTAGAGGGGTCTGAGACATCCATCAGTCTGGGAGCGATTAGAGGGGTCTGAGACATCCATCAGTCTGGGAGCGATTAGAGGGGTCTGAGACATCCATCAGTCTGGGAGCGATTAGAGGGGTCTGAGACATCCATCAGCCTGGGAGCGATTAGAGGGGTCTGAGACATCCATCAGTGAGTGTGATTAGGGGGGTCTGAGACATCCATCAGTCTGGGAGAGATTAGAGGGGTCCGAGACATCCATCAGTGAGTGTGATTAGAGGGGTCTGAGACATCCATCAGTCTGGGAGCGATTAGAGGGGTCTGAGACATCCATCAGCCTGGGAGCGATTAGAGGGGTCTGAGACATCCATCAGTCTGGGAGCGATTAGAGGGGTCTGAGACATCCATCAGCCTGGGAGCGATTAGAGGGGTCTAAAACATCCATCAGTCTGGGAGCGATTAGAGGGGTCTGAGACATCCATCAGTCTGGGAGCGATTAGAGGGGTCTGAGACATCCATCAGTCTGGGAGCGATTAGAGGGGTCTGAGACATCCATCAGTCTGGGAGCGATTAGAGGGGTCTGAGACATCCATCAGTCTGGGAGCGATTAGAGGGGTCTGAGACATCCATCAGTCTGGGAGCGATTAGAGGGGTCTGAGACATCCATCAGTCTGGGAGCGATTAGAGGGGTCTGAGACATCCATCAGTCTGGGAGCGATTAGAGGGGTCTGAGACATCCATCAGCCTGGGAGCGATTAGAGGGGTCTGAGACATCCATCAGTCTGGGAGCGATTAGAGGGGTCTGAGACATCCATCAGTCTGGGAGCGATTAGAGGGGTCTGAGACATCCATCAGCCTGGGATCGATTAGAGGGGTCTGAGACATCCATCAGTGAGTGTGATTAGGGGGGTCTGAGACATCCATAAGTCTGGGAGAGATTAGAGGGGTCTGAGACATCCATCAGTGAGTGTGATTAGAGGGGTCTGAGACATCCATCAGTCTGGGAGCGATTAGAGGGGTCTGAGACATCCATCAGCCTGGGAGCGATTAGAGGGGTCTGAGACATCCATCAGCCTGGGAGCGATTAGAGGGGTCTGAGACATCCATCAGTCTGGGAGCGATTAGAGGGGTCTGAGACATCCATCAGTCTGGGAGCGATTAGAGGGGTCTGAGACATCCATCAGTGTGGGAGCGATTAGAGGGGTCTAAGACATCCATCAGCCCAGGAGTGATCTGAGACATCCATCAGTCTGGGAGCGATTAGAGGGGTCTGAGACATCCATCAGTGAGAGTGATTAGAGGGGTCTGAGACATCCATCAGTCTGGGAGCGATTAGAGGGGTCTGAGACATCCATCAGCCTGGGAGCGATTAGAGGGGTCTGAGACATCCATCAGTGAGAGCGATTAGAGGGGTCTGAGACATCCATCAGTGAGAGCGATTAGAGGGGTCTGAGACATCCATCAGTGAGAGCGATTAGAGGGGTCTGAGACATCCATCAGTCTGGGAGTGATTAGAGGGGTCTGAGACATCCATCAGTGAGAGCGATTAGAGGGGTCTGAGACATCCATCAGTCTGGGAGCGATTAGAGGGGTCTGAGACATCCATCAGTCTGGGAGCGATTAGAGGGGTCTGAGACATCCATCAGTCTGGGAGCGATTAGAGGGGTCTGAGACATCCATCAGTCTGGGAGCGATTAGAGGGGTCTGAGACATCCATCAGTCTGGGAGCTATTAGAGGAGTCTGAGACATCCATCAGTCTGGGAGCTATTAGAGGGGTCTGAGACATCCATCAGTCTGGGAGCGATTAGAGGGGTCTGAGACATCCATCAGTCTGGGAGCTATTAGAGGGGTCTGAGACATCCATCAGTCTGGGAGCGATTAGAGGGGTCTGAGACATCCATCAGTCTGGGAGCGATTAGAGGGGTCTGAGACATCCATCAGTCTGGGAGGGATTAGAGGGGTCTGAGACATCCATCAGTGAGTGTGATTAGGGGGGTCTGAGACATCCATCAGTCTGGGAGCGATTAGAGGGGTCTGAGACATCCATCAGTCTGGGAGCGATTAGAGGGGTCTGAGACATCCATCAGTCTGGGAGCGATTAGAGGGGTCTGAGACATCCATCAGTCTGGGAGCGATTAGAGGGGTCTGAGACATCCATCAGTCTGGGAGCGATTAGAGGGGTCTGAGACATCCATCAGCCTGGGAGCGATTAGAGGGGTCTGAGACATCCATCAGTCTGAGAGCGATTAGAGGGGTCTGAGACATCCATCAGTCTGAGAGCGATTAGAGGGGTCTGAGACATCCATCAGCCTGAGAGCGATTAGAGGGGTCTGAGACATCCATCAGTCTGGGAGAGATTAGAGGGGTCTGAGACATCCATCAGTGAGTGTGATTAGGGGGGTCTGAGACATCCATCAGTCTGGGAGAGATTAGAGGGGTCTGAGACATCCATCAGTGAGTGTGATTAGAGGGGTCTGAGACATCCATCAGTCTGGGAGCGATTAGAGGGGTCTGAGACATCCATCAGCCTGGGAGCGATTAGAGGGGTCTGAGACATCCATCAGCCTGGGAGCGATTAGAGGGGTCTGAGACATCCATCAGCCTGGGAGCGATTAGAGGGGTCTGAGACATCCATCAGTCTGGGAGCGATTAGAGGGGTCTGAGACATCCATCAGTCTGGGAGCGATTAGAGGGGTCTAAGACATCCATCAGCCCAGAAGTGATCTGAGACATCCATCAGTCTGGGAGCGATTAGAGGGGTCTGAGACATCCATCAGTCTGGGAGCGATTAGAGGGGTCTGAGACATCCATCAGTCTGGGAGCGATTAGAGGGGTCTGAGACATCCATCAGTCTGGGAGCGATTAGAGGGGTCTGAGACATCCATCAGTCTGGGAGCGATTAGAGGGGTCTGAGACATCCATCAGTCTGGGAGCGATTAGAGGGGTCTGAGACATCCATCAGTCTGGGAGTGATTAGAGGGGTCTGAGACATCCATCAGTGAGTGTGATTAGGGGGGTCTGAGACATCCATCAGTCTGGGAGCGATTAGAGGGGTCTGAGACATCCATCAGTCTGGGAGCGATTAGAGGGGTCTGAGACATCCATCAGTCTGGGAGCGATTAGAGGGGTCTGAGACATCCATCAGTCTGGGAGCGATTAGAGGGGTCTGAGACATCCATCAGTCTGGGAGCGATTAGAGGGGTCTGAGACATCCATCAGTCTGGGAGCGATTAGAGGGGTCTGAGACATCCATCAGCCTGGGAGCGATTAGAGGGGTCTGAGACATCCATCAGTCTGAGAGCGATTAGAGGGGTCTGAGACATCCATCAGTCTGAGAGCGATTAGAGGGGTCTGAGACATCCATCAGCCTGAGAGCGATTAGAGGGGTCTGAGACATCCATCAGTCTGGGAGAGATTAGAGGGGTCTGAGACATCCATCAGTGAGTGTGATTAGGGGGGTCTGAGACATCCATCAGTCTGGGAGAGATTAGAGGGGTCTGAGACATCCATCAGTGAGTGTGATTAGAGGGGTCTGAGACATCCATCAGTCTGGGAGCGATTAGAGGGGTCTGAGACATCCATCAGCCTGGGAGCGATTAGAGGGGTCTGAGACATCCATCAGCCTGGGAGCGATTAGAGGGGTCTGAGACATCCATCAGTCTGGGAGCGATTAGAGGGGTCTGAGACATCCATCAGTCTGGGAGCGATTAGAGGGGTCTAAGACATCCATCAGCCCAGGAGTGATCTGAGACATCCATCAGTCTGGGAGCGATTAGAGGGGTCTGAGACATCCATCAGTCTGGGAGCGATTAGAGGGGTCTGAGACATCCATCAGCCTGGGAGCGATTAGAGGGGTCTGCGACATCCATCAGTCTGGGAGCGATTAGAGGGGTCTGAGACATCCATCAGTCTGGGAGCGATTAGAGGGGTCTGAGACATCCATCAGTCTGGGAGCGATTAGAGGGGTCTGAGACATCCATCAGTCTGGGAGCGATTAGAGGGGTCTGAGACATCCATCAGTCTGGGAGCGATTAGAGGGGTCTGAGACATCCATCAGTCTGGGAGCGATTAGAGGGGTCTGAGACATCCATCAGTCTGGGAGCGATTAGAGGGGTCTGAGACATCCATCAGTCTGGGAGCGATTAGAGGGGTCTGAGACATCCATCAGTGAGTGTGATTAGGGGGGTCTGAGACATCCATAAGTCTGGGAGAGATTAGAGGGGTCTGAGACATCCATCAGTGAGTGTGATTAGAGGGGTCTGAGACATCCATCAGTCTGGGAGCGATTAGAGGGGTCTGAGACATCCATCAGCCTGGGAGCGATTAGAGGGGTCTGAGACATCCATCAGTCTGGGAGCGATTAGAGGGGTCTGAGACATCCATCAGTCTGGGAGCGATTAGAGGGGTCTGAGACATCCATCAGTGTGGGAGCGATTAGAGGGGTCTAAGACATCCATCAGCCCAGGAGTGATCTGAGACATCCATCAGTCTGGGAGCGATTAGAGGGGTCTGAGACATCCATCAGTGAGAGTGATTAGAGGGGTCTGAGACATCCATCAGTCTGGGAGCGATTAGAGGGGTCTGAGACATCCATCAGCCTGGGAGCGATTAGAGGGGTCTGAGACATCCATCAGTGAGAGCGATTAGAGGGGTCTGAGACATCCATCAGTGAGAGCGATTAGAGGGGTCTGAGACATCCATCAGTGAGAGCGATTAGAGGGGTCTGAGACATCCATCAGTCTGGGAGTGATTAGAGGGGTCTGAGACATCCATCAGTGAGTGCGATTAGAGGGGTCTGAGACATCCATCAGTCTGGGAGCGATTAGAGGGGTCTGAGACATCCATCAGTCTGGGAGCGATTAGAGGGGTCTGAGACATCCATCAGTCTGGGAGCGATTAGAGGGGTCTGAGACATCCATCAGTCTGGGAGCTATTAGAGGAGTCTGAGACATCCATCAGTCTGGGAGCTATTAGAGGGGTCTGAGACATCCATCAGCCTGGGAGCGATTAGAGGGGTCTAAGACATCCATCAGCCCAGGAGTGATCTGAGACATCCATCAGTCTGGGAGCGATTAGAGGGGTCTGAGACATCCATCAGTGAGAGTGATTAGAGGGGTCTGAGACATCCATCAGTCTGGGAGCGATTAGAGGGGTCTGAGACATCCATCAGCCTGGGAGCGATTAGAGGGGTCTGAGACATCCATCAGTGAGCGCGATTAGAGGGGTCTGAGACATCCATCAGTCTGGGAGTGATTAGAGGGGTCTGAGACATCCATCAGTGAGTGTGATTAGGGGGGTCTGAGACATCCATCAGCCTGGGAGCGACTAGAGGGGTCTGAGACATCCATCAGTCTGGGAGCGATTAGAGGGGTCTGAGACATCCATCAGTCTGGGAGCGATTAGAGGGGTCTGAGACATCCATCAGTCTGGGAGCGATTAGAGGGGTCTGAGACATCCATCAGTCTGGGAGCGATTAGAGGGGTCTGAGACATCCATCAGTCTGGGAGCGATTAGAGGGGTCTGAGACATCCATCAGTCTGGGAGTGATTAGAGGGGTCTGAGACATCCATCAGTGGGAGTGATTAGAGGGGTCTGAGACATCCATCAGTCTGGGAGAGATTAGAGGGGTCTGAGACATCCATCAGTCTGGGAGCGATTAGAGGGGTCTGAGACATCCATCAGTCTGGGAGCGATTAGAGGGGTCTGAGACATCCATCAGTCTGGGAGCGATTAGAGGGGTCTGAGACATCCATCAGTCTGGGAGCGATTAGAGGGGTCTGAGACATCCATCAGCCTGGGAGCGATTAGAGGGGTCTGAGACATCCATCAGTGAGTGTGATTAGGGGGGTCTGAGACATCCATCAGTCTGGGAGAGATTAGAGGGGTCCGAGACATCCATCAGTGAGTGTGATTAGAGGGGTCTGAGACATCCATCAGTCTGGGAGCGATTAGAGGGGTCTGAGACATCCATCAGCCTGGGAGCGATTAGAGGGGTCTGAGACATCCATCAGTCTGGGAGCGATTAGAGGGGTCTGAGACATCCATCAGCCTGGGAGCGATTAGAGGGGTCTAAAACATCCATCAGTCTGGGAGCGATTAGAGGGGTCTGAGACATCCATCAGTCTGGGAGCGATTAGAGGGGTCTGAGACATCCATCAGTCTGGGAGCGATTAGAGGGGTCTGAGACATCCATCAGTCTGGGAGCGATTAGAGGGGTCTGAGACATCCATCAGTCTGGGAGCGATTAGAGGGGTCTGAGACATCCATCAGTCTGGGAGCGATTAGAGGGGTCTGAGACATCCATCAGTCTGGGAGCGATTAGAGGGGTCTGAGACATCCATCAGTCTGGGAGCGATTAGAGGGGTCTGAGACATCCATCAGCCTGGGAGCGATTAGAGGGGTCTGAGACATCCATCAGTCTGGGAGCGATTAGAGGGGTCTGAGACATCCATCAGTCTGGGAGCGATTAGAGGGGTCTGAGACATCCATCAGCCTGGGATCGATTAGAGGGGTCTGAGACATCCATCAGTGAGTGTGATTAGGGGGGTCTGAGACATCCATAAGTCTGGGAGAGATTAGAGGGGTCTGAGACATCCATCAGTGAGTGTGATTAGAGGGGTCTGAGACATCCATCAGTCTGGGAGCGATTAGAGGGGTCTGAGACATCCATCAGCCTGGGAGCGATTAGAGGGGTCTGAGACATCCATCAGCCTGGGAGCGATTAGAGGGGTCTGAGACATCCATCAGTCTGGGAGCGATTAGAGGGGTCTGAGACATCCATCAGTCTGGGAGCGATTAGAGGGGTCTGAGACATCCATCAGTGTGGGAGCGATTAGAGGGGTCTAAGACATCCATCAGCCCAGGAGTGATCTGAGACATCCATCAGTCTGGGAGCGATTAGAGGGGTCTGAGACATCCATCAGTGAGAGTGATTAGAGGGGTCTGAGACATCCATCAGTCTGGGAGCGATTAGAGGGGTCTGAGACATCCATCAGCCTGAGAGCGATTAGAGGGGTCTGAGACATCCATCAGTGAGAGCGATTAGAGGGGTCTGAGACATCCATCAGTGAGAGCGATTAGAGGGGTCTGAGACATCCATCAGTGAGAGCGATTAGAGGGGTCTGAGACATCCATCAGTCTGGGAGTGATTAGAGGGGTCTGAGACATCCATCAGTGAGAGCGATTAGAGGGGTCTGAGACATCCATCAGTCTGGGAGCGATTAGAGGGGTCTGAGACATCCATCAGCCTGGGAGCGATTAGAGGGGTCTGAGACATCCATCAGTGAGAGCGATTAGAGGGGTCTGAGACATCCATCAGTGAGAGCGATTAGAGGGGTCTGAGACATCCATCAGTGAGAGCGATTAGAGGGGTCTGAGACATCCATCAGTCTGGGAGTGATTAGAGGGGTCTGAGACATCCATCAGTGAGAGCGATTAGAGGGGTCTGAGACATCCATCAGTCTGGGAGCGATTAGAGGGGTCTGAGACATCCATCAGTCTGGGAGCGATTAGAGGGGTCTGAGACATCCATCAGTCTGGGAGCGATTAGAGGGGTCTGAGACATCCATCAGTCTGGGAGCGATTAGAGGGGTCTGAGACATCCATCAGTCTGGGAGCGATTAGAGGGGTCTGAGACATCCATCAGTCTGGGAGCGATTAGAGGGGTCTGAGACATCCATCAGTCTGGGAGCTATTAGAGGAGTCTGAGACATCCATCAGTCTGGGAGCTATTAGAGGGGTCTGAGACATCCATCAGTCTGGGAGCGATTAGAGGGGTCTGAGACATCCATCAGTCTGGGAGCTATTAGAGGGGTCTGAGACATCCATCAGTCTGGGAGCGATTAGAGGGGTCTGAGACATCCATCAGTCTGGGAGCGATTAGAGGGGTCTGAGACATCCATCAGTCTGGGAGGGATTAGAGGGGTCTGAGACATCCATCAGTGAGTGTGATTAGGGGGGTCTGAGACATCCATCAGTCTGGGAGCGATTAGAGGGGTCTGAGACATCCATCAGTCTGGGAGCGATTAGAGGGGTCTGAGACATCCATCAGTCTGGGAGCGATTAGAGGGGTCTGAGACATCCATAAGTCTGGGAGCGATTAGAGGGGTCTGAGACATCCATCAGTCTGGGAGCGATTAGAGGGGTCTGAGACATCCATCAGCCTGGGAGCGATTAGAGGGGTCTGAGACATCCATCAGTCTGAGAGCGATTAGAGGGGTCTGAGACATCCATCAGTCTGAGAGCGATTAGAGGGGTCTGAGACATCCATCAGCCTGAGAGCGATTAGAGGGGTCTGAGACATCCATCAGTCTGGGAGAGATTAGAGGGGTCTGAGACATCCATCAGTGAGTGTGATTAGGGGGGTCTGAGACATCCATCAGTCTGGGAGAGATTAGAGGGGTCTGAGACATCCATCAGTGAGTGTGATTAGAGGGGTCTGAGACATCCATCAGTCTGGGAGCGATTAGAGGGGTCTGAGACATCCATCAGCCTGGGAGCGATTAGAGGGGTCTGAGACATCCATCAGCCTGGGAGCGATTAGAGGGGTCTGAGACATCCATCAGCCTGGGAGCGATTAGAGGGGTCTGAGACATCCATCAGTCTGGGAGCGATTAGAGGGGTCTGAGACATCCATCCGTCTGGGAGCGATTAGAGGGGTCTAAGACATCCATCAGCCCAGAAGTGATCTGAGACATCCATCAGTCTGGGAGCGATTAGAGGGGTCTGAGACATCCATCAGTCTGGGAGCGATTAGAGGGGTCTGAGACATCCATCAGTCTGGGAGCGATTAGAGGGGTCTGAGACATCCATCAGTCTGGGAGCGATTAGAGGGGTCTGAGACATCCATCAGTCTGGGAGCGATTAGAGGGGTCTGAGACATCCATCAGTCTGGGAGCGATTAGAGGGGTCTGAGACATCCATCAGTCTGGGAGTGATTAGAGGGGTCTGAGACATCCATCAGTGAGTGTGATTAGGGGGGTCTGAGACATCCATCAGTCTGGGAGCGATTAGAGGGGTCTGAGACATCCATCAGTCTGGGAGCGATTAGAGGGGTCTGAGACATCCATCAGTCTGGGAGCGATTAGAGGGGTCTGAGACATCCATCAGTCTGGGAGCGATTAGAGGGGTCTGAGACATCCATCAGTCTGGGAGCGATTAGAGGGGTCTGAGACATCCATCAGTCTGGGAGCGATTAGAGGGGTCTGAGACATCCATCAGCCTGGGAGCGATTAGAGGGGTCTGAGACATCCATCAGTCTGAGAGCGATTAGAGGGGTCTGAGACATCCATCAGTCTGAGAGCGATTAGAGGGGTCTGAGACATCCATCAGCCTGAGAGCGATTAGAGGGGTCTGAGACATCCATCAGTCTGGGAGAGATTAGAGGGGTCTGAGACATCCATCAGTGAGTGTGATTAGGGGGGTCTGAGACATCCATCAGTCTGGGAGAGATTAGAGGGGTCTGAGACATCCATCAGTGAGTGTGATTAGAGGGGTCTGAGACATCCATCAGTCTGGGAGCGATTAGAGGGGTCTGAGACATCCATCAGCCTGGGAGCGATTAGAGGGGTCTGAGACATCCATCAGCCTGGGAGCGATTAGAGGGGTCTGAGACATCCATCAGTCTGGGAGCGATTAGAGGGGTCTGAGACATCCATCAGTCTGGGAGCGATTAGAGGGGTCTAAGACATCCATCAGCCCAGGAGTGATCTGAGACATCCATCAGTCTGGGAGCGATTAGAGGGGTCTGAGACATCCATCAGTCTGGGAGCGATTAGAGGGGTCTGAGACATCCATCAGCCTGGGAGCGATTAGAGGGGTCTGCGACATCCATCAGTCTGGGAGCGATTAGAGGGGTCTGAGACATCCATCAGTCTGGGAGCGATTAGAGGGGTCTGAGACATCCATCAGTCTGGGAGCGATTAGAGGGGTCTGAGACATCCATCAGTCTGGGAGCGATTAGAGGGGTCTGAGACATCCATCAGTCTGGGAGCGATTAGAGGGGTCTGAGACATCCATCAGTCTGGGAGCGATTAGAGGGGTCTGAGACATCCATCAGTCTGGGAGCGATTAGAGGGGTCTGAGACATCCATCAGTCTGGGAGCGATTAGAGGGGTCTGAGACATCCATCAGTGAGTGTGATTAGGGGGGTCTGAGACATCCATAAGTCTGGGAGAGATTAGAGGGGTCTGAGACATCCATCAGTGAGTGTGATTAGAGGGGTCTGAGACATCCATCAGTCTGGGAGCGATTAGAGGGGTCTGAGACATCCATCAGCCTGGGAGCGATTAGAGGGGTCTGAGACATCCATCAGTCTGGGAGCGATTAGAGGGGTCTGAGACATCCATCAGTCTGGGAGCGATTAGAGGGGTCTGAGACATCCATCAGTGTGGGAGCGATTAGAGGGGTCTAAGACATCCATCAGCCCAGGAGTGATCTGAGACATCCATCAGTCTGGGAGCGATTAGAGGGGTCTGAGACATCCATCAGTGAGAGTGATTAGAGGGGTCTGAGACATCCATCAGTCTGGGAGCGATTAGAGGGGTCTGAGACATCCATCAGCCTGGGAGCGATTAGAGGGGTCTGAGACATCCATCAGTGAGAGCGATTAGAGGGGTCTGAGACATCCATCAGTGAGAGCGATTAGAGGGGTCTGAGACATCCATCAGTGAGAGCGATTAGAGGGGTCTGAGACATCCATCAGTCTGGGAGTGATTAGAGGGGTCTGAGACATCCATCAGTGAGTGCGATTAGAGGGGTCTGAGACATCCATCAGTCTGGGAGCGATTAGAGGGGTCTGAGACATCCATCAGTCTGGGAGCGATTAGAGGGGTCTGAGACATCCATCAGTCTGGGAGCGATTAGAGGGGTCTGAGACATCCATCAGTCTGGGAGCTATTAGAGGAGTCTGAGACATCCATCAGTCTGGGAGCTATTAGAGGGGTCTGAGACATCCATCAGTCTGGGAGCGATTAGAGGGGTCTGAGACATCCATCAGTCTGGGAGCTATTAGAGGGGTCTGAGACATCCATCAGTCTGGGAGCGATTAGAGGGGTCTGAGACATCCATCAGTCTGGGAGCGATTAGAGGGGTCTGAGACATCCATCAGTCTGGGAGTGATTAGAGGGGTCTGAGACATCCATCAGTGAGTGTGATTAGGGGGGTCTGAGACATCCATCAGTCTGGGAGCGATTAGAGGGGTCTGAGACATCCATCAGTCTGGGAGCGATTAGAGGGGTCTGAGACATCCATCAGTCTGGGAGCGATTAGAGGGGTCTGAGACATCCATCAGTCTGGGAGCGATTAGAGGGGTCTGAGACATCCATCAGCCTGGGAGCGATTAGAGGGGTCTGAGACATCCATCAGTCTGAGAGCGATTAGAGGGGTCTGAGACATCCATCAGTCTGAGAGCGATTAGAGGGGTCTGAGACATCCATCAGCCTGAGAGCGATTAGAGGGGTCTGAGACATCCATCAGTCTGGGAGAGATTAGAGGGGTCTGAGACATCCATCAGTGAGTGTGATTAGGGGGGTCTGAGACATCCATCAGTCTGGGAGAGATTAGAGGGGTCTGAGACATCCATCAGTGAGTGTGATTAGAGGGGTCTGAGACATCCATCAGTCTGGGAGCGATTAGAGGGGTCTGAGACATCCATCAGCCTGGGAGCGATTAGAGGGGTCTGAGACATCCATCAGCCTGGGAGCGATTAGAGGGGTCTGAGACATCCATCAGCCTGGGAGCGATTAGAGGGGTCTGAGACATCCATCAGTCTGGGAGCGATTAGAGGGGTCTGAGACATCCATCAGTCTGGGAGCGATTAGAGGGGTCTAAGACATCCATCAGCCCAGGAGTGATCTGAGACATCCATCAGTCTGGGAGCGATTAGAGGGGTCTGAGACATCCATCAGTCTGGGAGCGATTAGAGGGGTCTGAGACATCCATCAGTCTGGGAGCGATTAGAGGGGTCTGAGACATCCATCAGTCTGGGAGCGATTAGAGGGGTCTGAGACATCCATCAGTCTGGGAGCGATTAGAGGGGTCTGAGACATCCATCAGTCTGGGAGCGATTAGAGGGGTCTGAGACATCCATCAGTCTGGGAGTGATTAGAGGGGTCTGAGACACCCATCAGTGAGTGTGATTAGGGGGGTCTGAGACATCCATCAGTCTGGGAGCGATTAGAGGGGTCTGAGACATCCATCAGTCTGGGAGCGATTAGAGGGGTCTGAGACATCCATCAGTCTGGGAGCGATTAGAGGGGTCTGAGACATCCATCAGTCTGGGAGCGATTAGAGGGGTCTGAGACATCCATCAGTCTGGGAGCGATTAGAGGGGTCTGAGACATCCATCAGTCTGGGAGCGATTAGAGGGGTCTGAGACATCCATCAGTCTGGGAGCGATTAGAGGGGTCTGAGACATCCATCAGCCTGGGAGCGATTAGAGGGGTCTGAGACATCCATCAGTCTGAGAGCGATTAGAGGGGTCTGAGACATCCATCAGTCTGAGAGCGATTAGAGGGGTCTGAGACATCCATCAGCCTGAGAGCGATTAGAGGGGTCTGAGACATCCATCAGTCTGGGAGAGATTAGAGGGGTCTGAGACATCCATCAGTGAGTGTGATTAGGGGGGTCTGAGACATCCATCAGTCTGGGAGAGATTAGAGGGGTCTGAGACATCCATCAGTGAGTGTGATTAGAGGGGTCTGAGACATCCATCAGTCTGGGAGCGATTAGAGGGGTCTGAGACATCCATCAGCCTGGGAGCGATTAGAGGGGTCTGAGACATCCATCAGCCTGGGAGCGATTAGAGGGGTCTGAGACATCCATCAGCCTGGGAGCGATTAGAGGGGTCTGAGACATCCATCAGTCTGGGAGCGATTAGAGGGGTCTGAGACATCCATCAGTCTGGGAGCGATTAGAGGGGTCTAAGACATCCATCAGTCTGGGAGAGATTAGAGGGGTCTGAGACATCCATCAGTGAGTGTGATTAGGGGGGTCTGAGACATCCATCAGTCTGGGAGAGATTAGAGGGGTCTGAGACATCCATCAGTGAGTGTGATTAGAGGGGTCTGAGACATCCATCAGTCTGGGAGCGATTAGAGGGGTCTGAGACATCCATCAGCCTGGGAGCGATTAGAGGGGTCTGAGACATCCATCAGCCTGGGAGCGATTAGAGGGGTCTGAGACATCCATCAGCCTGGGAGCGATTAGAGGGGTCTGAGACATCCATCAGTCTGGGAGCGATTAGAGGGGTCTGAGACATCCATCAGTCTGGGAGCGATTAGAGGGGTCTAAGACATCCATCAGCCCAGGAGTGATCTGAGACATCCATCAGTCTGGGAGCGATTAGAGGGGTCTGAGACATCCATCAGTCTGGGAGCGATTAGAGGGGTCTGAGACATCCATCAGTCTGGGAGCGATTAGAGGGGTCTGAGACATCCATCAGTCTGGGAGCGATTAGAGGGGTCTGAGACATCCATCAGTCTGGGAGCGATTAGAGGGGTCTGAGACATCCATCAGTCTGGGAGCGATTAGAGGGGTCTGAGACATCCATCAGTCTGGGAGTGATTAGAGGGGTCTGAGACACCCATCAGTGAGTGTGATTAGGGGGGTCTGAGACATCCATCAGTCTGGGAGCGATTAGAGGGGTCTGAGACATCCATCAGTCTGGGAGCGATTAGAGGGGTCTGAGACATCCATCAGTCTGGGAGCGATTAGAGGGGTCTGAGACATCCATCAGTCTGGGAGCGATTAGAGGGGTCTGAGACATCCATCAGTCTGGGAGCGATTAGAGGGGTCTGAGACATCCATCAGTCTGGGAGCGATTAGAGGGGTCTGAGACATCCATCAGCCTGGGAGCGATTAGAGGGGTCTGAGACATCCATCAGTCTGAGAGCGATTAGAGGGGTCTGAGACATCCATCAGTCTGAGAGCGATTAGAGGGGTCTGAGACATCCATCAGCCTGAGAGCGATTAGAGGGGTCTGAGACATCCATCAGTCTGGGAGAGATTAGAGGGGTCTGAGACATCCATCAGTGAGTGTGATTAGGGGGGTCTGAGACATCCATCAGTCTGGGAGAGATTAGAGGGGTCTGAGACATCCATCAGTGAGTGTGATTAGAGGGGTCTGAGACATCCATCAGTCTGGGAGCGATTAGAGGGGTCTGAGACATCCATCAGCCTGGGAGCGATTAGAGGGGTCTGAGACATCCATCAGCCTGGGAGCGATTAGAGGGGTCTGAGACATCCATCAGCCTGGGAGCGATTAGAGGGGTCTGAGACATCCATCAGTCTGGGAGCGATTAGAGGGGTCTGAGACATCCATCAGTCTGGGAGCGATTAGAGGGGTCTAAGACATTCATCAGCCCAGGAGTGATCTGAGACATCCATCAGTCTGGGAGCGATTAGAGGGGTCTGAGACATCCATCAGTCTGGGAGCGATTAGAGGGGTCTGAGACATCCATCAGCCTGGGAGCGATTAGAGGGGTCTGCGACATCCATCAGTCTGGGAGCGATTAGAGGGGTCTGAGACATCCATCAGTCTGGGAGCGATTAGAGGGGTCTGAGACATCCATCAGTCTGGGAGCGATTAGAGGGGTCTGAGACATCCATCAGTCTGGGAGCGATTAGAGGGGTCTGAGACATCCATCAGCCTGGGAGCGATTAGAGGGGTCTGAGACATCCATCAGCCTGGGAGCGATTAGAGGGGTCTGAGACATCCATCAGCCTGGGAGCGATTAGAGGGGTCTGAGACATCCATCAGTGAGTGTGATTAGGGGGGTCTGAGACATCCATCAGTCTGGGAGAGATTAGAGGGGTCTGAGACATCCATCAGTGAGTGTGATTAGAGGGGTCTGAGACATCCATCAGTCTGGGAGCGATTAGAGGGGTCTGAGACATCCATCAGTCTGGGAGTGATTAGAGGGGTCTGAGACATCCATCAGTCTGGGAGCGATTAGAGGGGTCTGAGACATCCATCAGCCTGGGAGCGATTAGAGGGGTCTGAGACATCCATCAGTCTGGGAGCGATTAGAGGGGTCTGAGACATCCATCAGCCTGGGAGCGATTAGAGGGGTCTGAGACATCCATCAGTCTGGGAGCGATTAGAGGGGTCTGAGACATCCATCAGTCTGGGAGTGATTAGAGGGGTCTGAGACATCCATCAGTGAGTGTGATTAGGGGGGTCTGAGACATCCATCAGCCTGGGAGCGATTAGAGGGGTCTGAGACATCCATCAGCCTAGGAGCGATTAGAGGGGTCTGAGACATCCATCAGCCTGGGAGCGATTAGAGGGGTCTAAGACATCCATCAGTCTGGGAGCGATTAGAGGGGTCTGAGACATCCATCAGCCCAGGAGTAATCTGAGACATCCATCAGTCTGGGAGCGATTAGAGGGGTCTGAGACATCCATCAGTCTGGGAGCGATTAGAGGGGTCTGAAACGCCCATAAGTCTGGGAGCGATTAGAGGGGTCTGAGACATCCATCAGTCTGTTATGTTATGTTATGTTAGGCGTTCTTTTTTTTTTTTTTTTAAATATGGAACTTTCTCCCGCCGGAGATCAGAAGAATACCCTCTCTGGCTCGCTTCAAAAAGGATGCCAAAAAATTCCTCATGAGCAAATATCTCGTTTAAACTTTGCCTCTACCACCACCACAGGCATTGATCTATAGCCTTCTATTGCCTCCCTTCAGATTAGCTAGCTCACCCCATCAGAAACCTGGGGCCCTGTCACGAACGGTGGTTAACGTAATCTGTAAATATGTTATCTCATCTTGAGTATTTTGATATTTATTCTGTAAATACGTGCCCTTTCTCCCTCATGTACCCTGCACCCTGCCCTCCTTCTTTCGATCCGTAACTGGGTGATGCTATGCCTACTCTGTACATGACTATGTTTTCCTGTAAAGCGCTCCGATACCCGAATGGGTCAAGTTCGCGCTCTATAAAACACAGAAATAAATAATAAATGAAGAGCCTGCAAAGACCTCATCTTGACACTAAAAAGATATAAAAAAAAGTATGTATTCATTTGTAACGTGACTTCTCTGTCTTTGTTCCCTTTAATTATCAGTCATGGACCATTCAGGCAGCCCTAGAACACAATTTAAAGTGCCTTCTATTTATATTTGCTGTTCGAATTATGCACAGATAAGTGCTGAAAATACGGCTTTAGGTGACTGTTTATATTTGTACCATCAGGGACATCAAAATAATGAGCTGGCAACCCTAATCCTAAAACTGGAAGTTTGTTGCAGGATCAGCACATTATTTATTTCCTCCACCCTCGATCCCTGATTAATGCCATAATAGTAATAGTTTAACTTGTATCTGAAACCCTACGCCGCCGCCAATAACATGCTGAGTTACGTCAAGTGTTGGGAATGCACCCTGCATTCAGACAACTTACTCCTCATTCTCGCCCTGCGCTCACACCGATCACCGTGCGCTCACAACGATCACCGTGCACTCACAACGATCACCGTGCACTCACAACGATCACCGTGCACTCACAACGATCACCGTGCACTCACAACGATCACCGTGCACTCACAACGATCACCCTCTCACCCTGCACACACAGCGATCACAATGCACTCACACCATTCACCCGCTCACCCTGCACTCACACTGATCACCATGCACTCACAATTCACCCGCTCACTCTGCACTCACAGTGATCACTCACAATGCACTTGTGCTGTTCAACCTGTACCTCACCCTGTGGTCACACAAACACACTACTCGCCCGCACTCATGCAACACTTCACTCACATGTCCCCCTCACTGCTCAATCTGCAATCTCACTCAAACAAGCCCATCACTAACCATGCATTCATTCGTCCCACTCTGCACTTACATCCGCACCCAAATTCATATGGTCACCTCACTCACCCTGCAGTCACTCCTCTTACCCTACTCTCACATTGTCACATCGCTCACCGTGCACTCCTGCCACCCACACAGCGCAGAGGGTTAATGTGCCTGCTACCAAGAACGTGTACTATGCATATCACAGAACTGAGTGCGACTAAACTACGAATAGCCCTATAAAAGCATGAAATGTTTGTCAGAAGGTGCTATAGAGAAATGAGAGGCAGTGCTGGTGAGTGGTAGTGAGGGAATTCATGGAGAAGGAGGAAATGGGGGAGGGTGTACCAAAAAATACGGTTGCACCGTGTGCGACCAGTGCTAGGGCGAGCCCTTGTTGGGAGTGTTAACCTCCCCGACGTTCGGATCTAGTTGCCCCCCTGGTCAGCGACATCCATCAGCCAGGGGGTGCCAACAGGGGTCTGAGAAACCAACCAGTGTGGGAGCGCTAAGAAGTGCCTTGTAACCCTGTTGCGGTTCGTGAGGTGCGTCACGGCCTGGAAGCAGACACAAATCCACCCTCTGAGAGGCGCTTCGATCATAGAAATACCTGGTCGGAGAGGGGGGTCTCCAAGGGGCTTTGCAACCAGGGAGATGTCCCAAGGACTGGGACGGGACAGGGCTGGGGTCACCTGGACGCACTGGTCTAAGAGCTGTGGACAAAGGTCTGACGAGCCTCGAGGGAGAGGACTCTCCCATTCCAGAGGCGCCCCGGCTCTGGGGCGCAGGGTACCCCGGCTCTCTCACCCCACAGGCGCAGCCGTGCACTTACTCTGCCATCAGCTGCTGCACCTCAATGTCCAGGTCCGAGTCCTTGCGCCTCAGTTCGGCCACCTCGATCCGGAGGGCCTCTTCTCTGCCGGCCCCAGGGCTGGAGCCCCTCGGAGACTGCATCTGGAATGAGACAGAGAGTCAGGAATGGAGGCAGGACCGGCCACCAGAGCCCTGAGTGGCTGACTAGAGGGCAAGGAACCAGGGGGAGCAGGTGGCAGCTCTGACTGAGAGGAGAGAGTCCAGCCCCGGTGCTAACCAGGACCCCATCCAGGAGGAGGCCAACAAGTCTCTCCTCAGCGGCCTTCTCTCCAGAGATGGGGCCTGCACCCCTCATGGGGCATGCACCCTGCACCCCTCGGGGGGCATGCCTGCTGAATGCCACCTGCTGCTCTGACTCAAGGGGACCCAAGGACGCAGAGCAGTGCACTCCAGGGCTCAGGGTGACCACGGACAACGACAGAACTCGAACTGCTGCTGTGGACAGAAGCAACAGCGAGGAAACCTGCTCAGTAACTAGAAGCTTCAACAGGTCACAGCCTGAGGAAACAAACACACCAACAATAAATACAACTGTGGAGATTTCAACCACAGGAACAGCAGGAGCAGCTCTGCTGCAAGGGCCACTGGAGCAAGAGTCACACCTGACCCAGGACCAGCTCTGACGCAAGGGCCACTGGGGCAAGAGTCACACCTCACCCAGGACCAGCTCTGACGCAAGGGCCACTGGGGCAAGAGTCACACCTCACCCAAGACCAGCTCTGACGCAAGGGCCACTGGGGCAAGAGTCACACCTCACCCAGGACCAGCTCTGACGCAAGGGCCACTGGGGCAAGAGTCACACCTCACCCAAGACCAGCTCTGACGCAAGGGCCACTGGGGCAAGAGTCACACCTCACCCAAGACCAGCTCTGACGCAAGGGCCACTGGGGCAAGAGTCACACCTCACCCAAGACAAGCTCTGCTGCAAGGGCCACTGGGGCAAGAGTCACACCTCACCCAGGACCAGCTCTGACGCAAGGGCCACTGGGGCAAGAGTCACACCTCACCCAGGACCAGCTCTGACGCAAGGGCCACTGGGGCAAGAGTCACACCTCACCCAGGACCAGCTCTGCTGCAAGGGCCACTGGGGCAAGAGTCACACCTCACCCAAGACAAGCTCTGCTGCAGGGGCCACTGGGGCAAGAGTCACACCTCACCCAAGACCAGCTCTGACGCAAGGGCCACTGGGGCAAGAGTCACACCTCACCCAGGACCAGCTCTGACGCAAGGGCCCCTGGGGCAAGAGTCACACCTCACCCAGGACCAGCTCTGCTGCAGGGGCCACTGGGGCAAGAGTCACACCTCACCCAGGACCAGCTCTGCTGCAGGGGCCACTGGAGCAAGAGTCACACCTCACCCAGGACCAGCTCTGACGCAAGGGCCCCTGGGGCAAGAGTCACACCTCACCCAGGACCAGCTCTGACGCAAGGGCCACTGGGGCAAGAGTCACACCTCACCCAGGACCAGCTCTGCTGCAGGGGCCACTGGAGCAAGAGTCACACCTCACCCAGGACCAGCTCTGACGCAGGGGGCCCTGGGGCAAGAGTCACACCTCACCCAGGACCAGCTCTGACGCAAGGGCCACTGGGGCAAGAGTCACACCTCACCCAAGACCAGCTCTGCTGCAAGGGCCACTGGGGCAAGAGTCACACCTCACCCAGGACCAGCTCTGACGCAAGGGCCACTGGGGCAAGAGTCACACCTCACCCAGGACCAGCTCTGCTGCAAGGGCCACTGGGGCAAGAGTCACACCTCACCCAAGACAAGCTCTGCTGCAAGGGCCACTGGGGCAAGAGTCACACCTCACCCAGGACCAGCTCTGACGCAAGGGCCACTGGGGCAAGAGTCACACCTCACCCAGGACCAGCTCTGACGCAAGGGCCACTGGGGCAAGAGTCACACCTCACCCAGGACCAGCTCTGCTGCAAGGGCCACTGGGGCAAGAGTCACACCTCACCCAAGACAAGCTCTGCTGCAGGGGCCACTGGGGCAAGAGTCACACCTCACCCAAGACCAGCTCTGACGCAAGGGCCACTGGGGCAAGAGTCACACCTCACCCAGGACCAGCTCTGACGCAAGGGCCCCTGGGGCAAGAGTCACACCTCACCCAGGACCAGCTCTGCTGCAGGGGCCACTGGGGCAAGAGTCACACCTCACCCAGGACCAGCTCTGCTGCAGGGGCCACTGGAGCAAGAGTCACACCTCACCCAGGACCAGCTCTGACGCAAGGGCCCCTGGGGCAAGAGTCACACCTCACCCAGGACCAGCTCTGACGCAAGGGCCACTGGGGCAAGAGTCACACCTCACCCAGGACCAGCTCTGCTGCAGGGGCCACTGGAGCAAGAGTCACACCTCACCCAGGACCAGCTCTGACGCAGGGGGCCCTGGGGCAAGAGTCACACCTCACCCAGGACCAGCTCTGACGCAAGGGCCACTGGGGCAAGAGTCACACCTCACCCAAGACCAGCTCTGCTGCAAGGGCCACTGGAGCAAGAGTCACACCTCACCCAGGACCAGCTCTGCTGCAAGGGCCACTGGGACAAGAGTCGCACCTCACCCAGGACCAGCTCTGACGCAAGGGCCACTGGGGCAAGAGTCACACCTCACCCAAGACAAGCTCTGACGCAAGGGCCACTGGGGCAAGAGTCACACCTCACCCAAGACCAGCTCTGCTGCAAGGGCCACTGGGGCAAGAGTCGCACCTCACCCAGGACCAGCTCTGATGCAAGGGCCACTGGGGCAAGAGTCACACCTCACCCAGGACCAGCTCTGACGCAAGGGCCACTGGGGCAAGAGTCACACCTCACCCAAGACCAGCTCTGCTGCAAGGGCCACTGGGGCAAGAGTCGCACCTCACCCAGGACCAGCTCTGACGCAAGGGGCCACTGGGGCAAGAGTCACACCTCACCCAGGACCAGCTCTGACGCAAGGGGCCACTGGGGCAAGAGTCACACCTCACCCAGGACCAGCTCTGACGCAAGGGGCCACTGGGGCAAGAGTCACACCTCACCCAGGACCAGCTCTGACGCAAGGGCCACTGGGGCAAGAGTCACACCTCACCCAGGACCAGCTCTGACGCAAGGGGCCACTGGGGCAAGAGTCGCACCTCACCCAGGACCAGCTCTGACGCAAGGGGCACTGGGGCAAGAGTCACACCTCACCCAGGACCAGCTCTGACGCAAGGGCCACTGGGGCAAGAGTCACACCTCACCCAGGACCAGCTCTGACGCAAGGGGCCACTGGGGCAAGAGTCGCACCTCACCCAGGACCAGCTCTGACGCAAGGGGCACTGGGGCAAGAGTCACACCTCACCCAGGACCAGCTCTGACGCAAGGGGCCACTGGGGCAGGAGTCACACCTCACCCAGGACCAGCTCTGACGCAAGGGCCACTGGGGCAAGAGTCACACCTCACCCAGGACCAGCTCTGACGCAAGGGGCCACTGGGGCAAGAGTCACACCTCACCCAGGACCAGCTCTGACGCAAGGGCCACTGGAGCAAGAGTCACACCTCACCCAAGACCAGCTCTGACGCAAGGGCCACTGGGGCAGGAGTCACACCTCACCCAGGACCAGCTCTGCTGCAAGGGGCCACTGGGGAAGAGTCACCTCACCCAGGACCAGCTCTGACGCAAGGGCCACTGGAGCAAGAGTCACACCTCACCCAAGACCAGCTCTGCTGCAAGGGCCACTGGGGCAAGAGTCACACCTCACCCAAGACCAGCTCTGACGCAAGGGGCCACTGGGGCAAGAGTCACACCTCACCCAGGACCAGCTCTGCTGCAAGGGCCACTGGGGCAAGAGTCACACCTCACCCAAGACCAGCTCTGACGCAAGGGGCCACTGGGGCAAGAGTCACACCTCACCCAGGACCAGCTCTGACGCAAGGGCCACTGGGGCAAGAGTCACACCTCACCCAGGACCAGCTCTGACGCAAGGGCCACTGGGGCAAGAATCACACCTCACCCAAGACCAGCTCTGCTGCAAGGGCCACTGGAGCAAGAGTCACACCTCACCCAGGACCAGCTCTGCTGCAAGGGCCACTGGGGCAAGAGTCACACCTCACCCAAGACCAGCTCTGACGCAAGGGCCACTGGGGCAGGAGTCACACCTCACCCAGGACCAGCTCTGACGCAAGGGCCACTGGGGCAGGAGTCACACCTCACCCAGGACCAGCTCTGACACAAGGGCCACTGGGGCAAGAGTCGCACCTCACCCAAGACCAGCTCTGACGCAAGGGCCACTGGGGCAAGAGTCACACCTCACCCAAGACCAGCTCTGACGCAAGGGCCACTGGGGCAAGAGTCACACCTCACCCAAGACCAGCTCTGACGCAAGGGGCCACTGGAGCAAGAGTCACACCTCACCCAGGACCAGCTCTGCTGCAGGGGCCACTGGGACAAGAGTCACACCTCACCCAGGACCAGCTCTGACGCAAGGGGCCACTGGGGCAAGAGTCACACCTCACCCAGGACCAGCTCTGCTGCAGGGGCCACTGGGACAAGAGTCACACCTCACCCAGGACCAGCTCTGCTGCAGGGGCCACTGGGACAAGAGTCACACCTCACCCAAGACCAGCTCTGACGCAAGGGGCCACTGGGGCAAGAGTCACACCTCACCCAAGACCAGCTCTGATGCAAGGACCACTGGAGCAAGAGTCACACCTCACCCAGGACCAGCTCTGCTGCAAGGGCCACTGGGGCAAGAGTCACACCTCACCCAGGACCAGCTCTGACGCAAGGGCCACTGGGGCAAGAGTCACACCTCACCCAGGACCAGCTCTGACGCAAGGGCCACTGGGGCAAGAGTCACACCTCACCCAAGACAAGCTCTGCTGCAAGGGGCCACTGGGGCAAGAGTCACACCTCACCCAAGACCAGCTCTGACGCAAGGGGCCACTGGGGCAAGAGTCACACCTCACCCAAGACCAGCTCTGATGCAAGGACCACTGGAGCAAGAGTCACACCTCACCCAAGACCAGCTCTGACGCAAGGGGCCACTGGGGCAAGAGTCACACCTCACCCAAGACCAGCTCTGATGCAAGGACCACTGGAGCAAGAGTCACACCTCACCCAGGACCAGCTCTGACGCAAGGGCCACTGGGGCAAGAGTCACACCTCACCCAGGACCAGCTCTGACGCAAGGGGCCACTGGGGCAAGAGTCACACCTCACCCAGGACCAGCTCTGACGCAAGGGCCACTGGGGCAAGAGTCACACCTCACCCAAGACCAGCTCTGCTGCAAGGGCCACTGGGGCAAGAGTCACACCTCACCCAAGACCAGCTCTGCTGCAAGGGCCACTGGGGCAGGAGTCACACCTCACCCAAGACCAGCTCTGACGCAAGGGGCCACTGGGGCAAGAGTCACACCTCACCCAAGACCAGCTCTGACGCAAGGGCCACTGGGGCAAGAGTCGCACCTCACCCAGGACCAGCTCTGACGCAAGGGCCACTGGGGCAAGAGTCACACCTCACCCAAGACCAGCTCTGACGCAAGGGCCACTGGGACAAGAGTCACACCTCACCCAGGACCAGCTCTGACGCAAGGGCCACTGGGGCAAGAGTCACACATGACCCAGGACCAGCTCTGACGCAAGGGCCACTGGGGCAAGAGTCACACCTCACCCAAGACCAGCTCTGACGCAAGGGCCACTGGGGCAGGAGTCACACCCAGGACCAGCTCTGACGCAAGGGCCACTGGGGCAAGAGTCACACCTCACCCAAGACCAGCTCTGACGCAAGGGCCACTGGGGCAAGAGTCGCACCTCACCCAGGACCAGCTCTGCTGCAGGGGCCACTGGGGCAGGAGTCACACCTCACCCAGGACCAGCTCTGACGCAAGGGGCCACTGGGACAAGAGTCACACCTCACCCAAGACCAGCTCTGACGCAAGGACCACTGGGGCAAGAGTCACACCTCACCCAGGACCAGCTCTGACGCAAGGGCCACTGGGGCAAGAGTCACACCTCACCCAGGACCAGCTCTGACGCAAGGGCCACTGGGGCAGGAGTCACACCTCACCCAGGACCAGCTCTGCTGCAAGGGCCACTGGGGCAGGAGTCACGGCTCACCCAGGACCAGCTCTGCTGCAGGGGCCACTGGGGCAAGAGTCACACCTCACCCAAGACCAGCTCTGACGCAAGGGCCACTGGGGCAAGAGTCACACCTCACCCAAGACCAGCTCTGACGCAAGGGCCACTGGGGCAAGAGTCACACCTCACACAGGACCAGCTCTGACGCAAGGGCCACTGGGGCAAGAGTCACGGCTCACCCAGGACCAGCTCTGACGCAAGGGCCACTGGGGGCAGGAGTCACACCTCACCCAGGACCAGCTCTGCTGCAAGGGCCACTGGGGCAGGAGTCACACCTCACCCAGGACCAGCTCTGCTGCAGGGGCCACTGGGGCAAGAGTCACACCTCACCCAAGACCAGCTCTGACACAAGGGCCACTGGGGCAAGAGTCACACCTCACCCAGGACCAGCTCTGCTGCAAGGGCCACTGGAGCAAGAGTCACACCTCACCCAGGACCAGCTCTGACGCAAGGGCCACTGGGGCAAGAGTCACACCTCAGCGCTGGAGGGACAGTAACAGACAAGACAATAAGGGAACACTGTGAACCAGGGGTGACCAAAGTAGGCCCAGGAGGGCCGGATCCGGGCCTGTTTTTAATACCACATGATATCTACATACAACGATTCTAAATGAAGCGCACTGACGTATTTGGTGCTATCCAGGAAAGAGGGAAGAGGGGCGGGTGCCCTGGGCATATGGTGGGGCCCCCTTGGGCATATGGTGGGGCCGCACTGGGCATACGGTGAAGCCGCTCTGGGCATATGGTGCAGCCGCCCTGGGCATACAATGGGGATGCGCCGTGGGCATACGTTGGGGCCGCCCTGGGCATACGTGGGGCCGCCCTGGGCATACGTGGGGCCGCCCTGGGCATACAGTGCGGCTGCCCTGGGCATACGTTGGGGATGTGCCTGGGCATACGGTGGGGCTGCGCCCTGGGCATACGGTGCGGTTTTCAAAATCCCCGGATGTCAAGACAATAGATACAAAGGTACCACAGACACAAGACTTACCGGCGACTTGAAGCTTGAATGACAAGTCTTCTGCGGTCCGACAGACGCCCTAGAGTGAAACAAACAGAATGAATGAATGAATGAGCAGCTAAGATGATTGCGTCAGGAGCAGGATAGAGGGCAACCAGTCCTTAGGATTACCCGGGGGTCGGTTAATGCCTAGGAGAGGTGGGTGGAGAACAGACCTCAGGAAGACTGGGGGGGCCAAAATGTCTAGGACAGGTGGGTGGATAAATGTCCTCAGGAACACTGGGGGAGGGCTGGTGCTCAGGAAGACCGGGAGGGGGGTACTACAGTGCTTAGGAGAGGCGGGTGGGCAACAGACCTCGGGAAGACCTGGGGGGGGCTCCTATAATGCCTTGGAGGTGGGTGGGTAACAGTCTTCATGGAGACTTGGGAAGGGGGCATGGGAGGCTACTGTAATGTCTAGGAGAGGTGGGTGGAGAACAGTGTTGAGTAAGGTGGGGGGCACTATAATCCCAGGGAGAAGTGGGTGGGAAACTATCCTCAGGAATACCGGGGGAGGGGGCTACTATAATGCCTTGGAGGTGGGTGGACAACAATTCTCAGGGAGCCCTGGGGTGGCTATATGTACAGGAGAGGCAGTTGGAGAACAGTTCTGGCCCTGGGAAGGTGGTACCCCTCAGACCCCTGGGCCAGAGGGTCTTGGCTGCCAGGGGCACTAGGAATGCTGTAATGAATCCGAGAAGCCCCCAGCTGAGAGAGAGAGAACCAGGCCCCCCGTTTGAATGAACACCAGGTTGTGCTGTCTACACGTGGCTCAGCCCCGAAGCGAGTTGAAACAACCGGGTGACTTAATGAAGGGCGTGAAGCTAAAGCGTGACCTCTTTCCAAGCGTGGGTTTGTGCAAATCACGTCTGTGATCCAAGCTGGAGACATGCTGAAACACAGCAGGGCTCACCCCATGGGTGTGGCTGAGAGGTGAGCTCAGGGCGCCCTCTCCTTCCAGTGCCTTACTACCAGCCGTCAGCATCTAGGAGCTGCCTGCTCACACCACTTGCACAAGACAAGGCATGTTGTGTGTAGTAAGGAATTGTGTGTCCAGCGTTGTATTGTTAAGCAATGGTCTTGGAAAAGTAAGGGTTTTAAGGAGGCCAGGTCAACGCGAGTGTCTGGCTACTAGGGCTCTATCAGGGCGTCTCATGGGGAGAGCACAACAGACTGCAAAATGGGTCAAACCGTGGATTAAAACTGACTTCCAGCCTTTGGTTCTTTCGGTGACAACAAAGGGGCAGGATACACTGCTCTCCACAAACCCTGTCGGCTGGCAGACATGTAGGGGGTGGATTTCCAACCTGTGTGTGTTCCCAACAAGTACACTATGGTTTTGACCCTTTTCATAATTGCCAGAGATGTAGTTAGTAGTGGGAATATCAGAGACAGAAAATGGGGGACCCTGACCTTGGACAAGGTGTGGAGGGGACAGTTGAGGAATGCTCTTTACACGTGTGCGGTGGGGGCCTGCTGTAACGTCCTGCGACGGAACCAATGATGCTGTGTAAGTGATCCAGACACATCTATGGGTTTGCCAACCTTCTGCCTTCGAGCACCGAGAGGGGTGCAGTCTAACCTGGGGTGTTATCACTGTCTGCAGTTGTATACCGGTGGCAATGGCTGGATCCTGGTATCCAAGGCCACATAACAAGTTTAAACTCATTTGTCTCACTGTATCCCATACTTTTGAATATAGGCCAGAGAATGGTCATCCTTTCCTCGACAAGGAGTGCACAATCCATCAATAGATGGATCACTGAATATTGCCACGTCCACTTACAAGGGGCACTGGACAGCGCACTCATCTACCTGTGTTTTTAATCCCTCTATTCGCCAACCAGGTCGATGCTCACCCTCAGCCGCAGAATTTCGTTCTGTACGGGTTTGTCTGGTATTGAATATAGGTATGGATAGAAATCCATACTCCTCTGCGATGCTAAAAATGGGATAAGAAAACTCTTACATTTGAGATACTGACTGTACCCTTTCCAACTGGTTTCAATAGTACATTGTCTGAGGTGCTTTTTATATGACTAACTTGAGCTACTCTCACTCCCTCGGGACCCAAGTAAGGAACTTCCAAGCACTTCAACATTTGTATCACTGGGCTCCTCCTAGAGAGAAAGGTTGCCAACAACTTGTGTAAACTTAGCGCCGACGGTTTGTCACCAGAAACCCAATTTTTAATGGACAAATAAAAGCTCTGGCATCCGCCAGCGAACTCCAGGCTACTGTTCTCAATTCCTTTCTAACAGCTTGTATCATAGGATTTTTCGGTAAATCAAGGAACACTTTCAACAAATTACCCTCCAAGCCTTCCTAACCTACCCGCCTAACCATTGGCAGCATCTCTGCACCATGCAGAGCCCGGGGTATTAGTTTGCCTGGTATCACTATACTTAAAGGCTCAAAGGTATAGCTACCACATTTGCGGTTGAACTTCCCCACGCCATTCACTTTGGTTGATAGCATGACTCTACGGGTGGCCACGTTTAGCCCACCTCAGATCACACACAGACACTTACATGCCCTAACCTGCTCCAACCGCACATTTCCTAAGAACCAAGCAAAATTACTTTTCTTTCTAGTGAAAAACTCGTTTTTTATTTTCTCAGCATTTATCAGCACTTTGTTTTCAAGACAATAGGTGTTCAGGCATTTAATTTTCTTTAGAGCCCCCTAGGCGTTGGATTTGCCACTACCAGATCACTCAGGTACAGAGGCCAGCTGGGTTGCTTGCCCCAAATCTTTGGACAGTAACTGTGTGTATCACATAACTTCTGGGGGAGGTCCGCAAAGAACAGACTAAACAGCAGCACCTAAAGACCCCGTCAGGGGTCTTTCGTCAAGCCATATCAAGTTTTTGGTAGGGGTGCTAAAACGCACCCCTGCCGTAAGCCATTCTCAGACAGGATTTTCCTCGCCAGGCTTCCTTGTCCATCCATATCAACCTGGACCCAATGGTCACGTGTGTTTTCTTCAATAGACTCAACAGTGCTCCGGAAAGCGTACCTATGTCCACCCTGTAAAATGCTGCTCAGAAGTCAACGAAGCAGCAGCAAAGGCCACCTATCGACTGCAGCGCAGCTCCCTACACCGTGAAACAGAGTCCACTGTAGAATGCTTTAGCCCAAAGCCTCCTAGCTCCACCGGGATTAGCCCAAAATCAAAAGCCCAAGCAGTGTGTTTAATGTTTGAGCATAAAGTTAAGAAGGGATATCGAGGAGAGAGGCCAAGCGATAGTCAGCAGGCTGATCCAGTTGACCTTTTTAATGAATGGGCTTCACTATGGCTCCCTTCTTGGAGTCTGGGAAGACGCCCATTAGCGTTACCCACTGGTGGAACGCACTCAACACTAATCCCCATTTCATAGGATCCTTCTTAAATATCAGATGGTCGCCCATCTGGGCCACCAGCCCTAGAGGCTTACACATTACGGATCATTTCACGTAGCATTACCGCCGTCTGAGTACTTGTGATCACTTCCACCTCCACTTCAAAGCTGGCTTGGGGCACGGACACATTTTCAGAGTCTCCGCCACTATATAGTGAATGTATACAATATACCAATCTTTCTGACTTATCTGGGGCTCTAAAGAGTGATGAAATAGTTATGGAATTCACTAGCCGCCAAAAGTGCTTACCATGTTGATCAGTAATGGCAGATAGCATTAACTCCCAATTTAACCTGCAAAACTGTCTTTTTATGGGCACATAAGTTTCGATAAGCGATCTTCGCAGGTACATTGCTGTTGTTAAGTTGACATCACTAGGATTTGACTTAAAGTGGCAACAACTCCTATTTGTCACTCTTCTTCCCTCTCGACAGTCGCCATCTAACCAGCTATTTCCTAGACCTCTTGAACTACTAGCTGAATGAGCGACCCCCTTTGCTAGTTTGAGGTGGGATTACAATTGGTTTGTTAACCTGTAATGCCAATCCAGCGCCTCTTGACCTGCTTTCAGGGCACAATGCTTGAATTCCATCGAGGAAAGGGGCTGCGATACTTCTCCGGTAATCAAAACTCGTATTCTCACATGGTAAACTCCTTAAAGCGACGAGCTGGCACCTGAGCTGGGCTGTCCTTTTGCTCACAAACGACCCGGGTGTGATTGAGACTGACGTGTTGGTATCTTGGGTGGGTAAAGGCTGTCCGGCTGAGTCTCGAGGCAAGAACTGTGCAGCGTGTGAGCTTGGGCATGGAGACCGAGGCGGGGTGCTGTTCACGGCTATGCCCCTATGTGGGAAAAGGTAGCCTTTGGCGTAAATGTACCATTTCCACTTTGGACGATGCACGAGTGCGGAGAGTGGATTACTGTTCCAAGTAGGTGGAAGTATCCTTAGTAAGGAATCAGCAACAGAAAGCAGCTGCAGTATTTCTTGCTGATTTGCTGGGCATGAAGGATTCCATAATCCGCTTGAGAATAACACTGGGCATCTGATGAGCGGTTTTGGGGGTAAACAGCCCCATAAATAGCTTTGTATCATCCGCATCGAATCCCATAGTCCAGAGTGAACAGATTACTGAAGAGCTGCACAGACCGGACAATGGCGTGTGGCCGATAATTCATGGCATGGACATGTGAAGACGCACAAACTATCTCACATGGGCAAATGGGGCAGAGTGAAGAAGACTGAACTGGTGGGCACGAAGTTGGGGGTGGTACAGCACAGAGTGCCGTTGCTCTGGCTTTGGTTCTGAAAAGAGTGTCTGCCATTCAACTTAAGGACAGGAAGGAACAACATTGAGATTTCCAAGTGGTGGAGCTGTGTGCTGGCTTATGTTAGAAGTGAAAGACACCCAGGCTGTTTGAACAGGGCAATAAACAAGGGGACGTTGGGGGGGGGGGCAGAAGCCTGTCATTTAGCAGAGTAGCACAATCTGATTTGGACAGAGGGCGTCTTGAGTAACATTGGCAGGTTTGAAAATTGGCTGCAGTGGTAGTTATGATTCTGTTGTATGCAAGTTGTAGGTATCCTTCTAGGTACTTGTGTGGTGATTTTGTGTCGGGGTATGATAGAGAAGTAAGGAGGGTACATGTGTGTTTGTGGGGAGGGACCCCGAGCTTGTTGCAAACACTTTGAATTCAAGTAGTATTCACAGAATAAAGATCGATTTTAGGTGTGGGATTTGGGTCTGGCTGTCGCAATACCTAGACCATATCTCTGGACCACAGTGGTACTCCAGCTCTGCTGCGCTTTACTTCACTATAGATTCTCACGCCCAGCACTTTACTCTGTCAGAACTGAAGATTCTTCTTCCTTCAACGCACATGGGACACAGTGGGCTCCAAGAAGCTGTAGCCCATGTAACACATGAAAAGTTAAGCAGACCTGGGACAAGGAATCCATCCACTCAGGTGCTGGGAACAAACATTTAGCCAGGTCTCATGTGGACAAAACAGATCATTCCTTGAAAGGCCAATGTTAGTAATTTTGACTCCTAGAGCAGTGCACCAGTGTCTTTCTTTTGGACTGAGTCTTGCAAAATCAGCATCAGATAGAGCTCCCCTCACATTCAAAGAGCATGTAAAATTGAAGCAGCACCAGCTTCCCTCACACAGAGGGCAGGTCTAACACAAGCAGCAATGCAAGGTTCCAAAAACAGCACCAGTGCAAGCTTCCCTCAGAGAATACACAACACAAGCAGCAGCAGAGCACACTTCCCACACAAAGCAGGTAGAGCACAAGTTGCAACAATGCAAGCTTACTTTACAGCTAAGGTGCAATGCAAGCTTCCCTCACAAGCAGAGGAGATGCAGCACAGGCAGTAGCAGCGCAAGCTTCCCTCACAGAGCAGGTAGAGCAGAGGCTGCAGCAACACAGGCTTCCCTAACACGCAGAGCAAATACAGCACAGGCTGCAACAATACAAGCTTCCTTCACATATCGAGCAGGTAAACACAAGCAGCACAATCTTCCCTCACAGAGAAGGTACAACATAAGCAACATCTGCACAAGCATCTCTCACATATATCAAGCAGGTACAACACAAGGGCAAGCTTCTCTCACGCATGGAGCATAGGCAGCAGCAATGCAGGCTTCCCTTACAGAGAAGGTACAATGCAAGCTTCCATCACATGCAGAGTAGATACAGCCCAGGCAGCAGCAATGAAAGCTCACAAGTGCAATTATTCTAGAGATTGTTTTTTAGCAGAACTGGAAATATTCCGCCCTAGAAGCTACAACCCGGATGTAAAAAGGCTTTTTCTGCATAAACGGCATCCTTTTTAAAGAGAAGAATCTAGAGGGGTCCCGCATATTGCAGTAACAACCCGAGTCATGCACAAAGGCACATCGAGGGTCCTGGGCAAGGAAGGTCAAACACCGAGTGCCCGCATAAAAAAAAAATTTACAAAAGGACCAAAGACCAGGGAAGCAGCAGCAATGGCTGAGCAAGAAGCAGACCCAGCTTTGAAAAGCCACTCACCGGGAACTTCGGCAGCGGCGGAGCTTGCAGATGGGGACGGGGCTACCGTTTTTCGCATGTCGGAGGGTCTTCCCTGATCTGCTGGTACTTCCAGAGCGGCTTTTGCTGCTGTGAAGGTTGCTGCGGGTGAGTGCATGAACGTGTGACCAGCAGTCACTAAACTCACTACAACACGGCGACGTGCTCCAGTACGAGGTCTAGTGTGCCTGTGTGCGCCTGTGACGTGAGCTGCGGCGGGCCTGGGATGTCACCACACACACAGCCATGGCCAATCACTACAGTATGGCCAATCACTGAAGTCATACAGTGATTGGCCATACTGTAGTGCGTGCTACTACCCACACGCGACACCCAATAATGGATGTTGCACCGGTGGGCCAGCCAATCCTGGCGCTGCATGCACCGCCAGGATTGGCTAGGGGGGCTCAGTTAGTATTCGCCCAGATTGCCCATTTAGACCCGGGGGCTGTCGCTGCCCTGGCGGCATGAAGCTGCACCCTTGGGTCCCTTGTAACTAGGGAAGCCTGTGATCAGCGCATGCTCAGGCTGGTCATAGCCCTGTGCCACTCAAACAAGATACCGCAGCCCAGCCGGCGCCACCCCACCCCCTGGCTTCAGCGGCAGGTGAGGAAGGACTGAAGGTCAAGGTAAGGAGCATTGGCAAATACAATTGTATTTTGCCTGCTCAGTGTGCGTGCGTCCATGTTGCTTAGTGGGGCTACGCCCCAACGCCCCAATGGACGCACCGCGCCTGCCCATGGATGTGCGCTGCTCACACTGCTCACTTCTCACTAGTGGAGAAGTTACGTCATGACGTCATGCTGGGTAAGCGTTATGGGGGAAGGGAAATCCTTTAAAGAGTCATTTTCTCTCTGGATTTCCCTTCTCTTTTTGAAACTCAGGAGCAGCAACATCGTCGCGGTGTCACCAGGGCTTCAAGTGGAAGCGTTTTCAATATTATATACAACAAGCCATAGGTGCTGCTTATTTATCTTATGCAGCTAACAACCATTGGCAAAGCCAATAGTCCAGGCTTGTTGTAGGTGTGAAGCTGGTTGTTGTTGTATCATATATCTGGGTGCAACGACAGAAACAGAAAAGCACAAGTCTGGGTCAGACTCTGCTGAGCACAGAGTTTGAGCTGAGGTGTTTTAAGCCCCGCCCTTCATGGCATTGGCCACGCCCCCTTGAGAGCCCCTCCCCCCGGTGTTGTCATCCCCGGGCTGGCCCTCAGGGGCCGGTTCTCCGCGCGTCTCCGGCCGGGCTCGCCCCTGGAGCTCCCCACCGCCCCGCCCTTCCCTTCCCGCACCTCCGGGGGAGCCCCCGGCCCGCCCTGGGCCCGGAGCCCCGGCCGCCGCCGCTTCCCTCCTTCTCCCCGGGAGACTCCAGCCTGGCACCGGCAGCGTTCCAAGCCTCGCTTCCGCTCCCGCGCCTCGGCAGCTCCGCTCGTGATTGGTTGTTTCTAAGCAACGACGCCGCACAACTGCCGCCGCCGCCGTCAAAACGGGAGGGAAGCGTGCGTCACACAACGTGTCTCTGCCATAGACATAAAAAAGAGACAACTGGATGCGGCTCGTCCCGCGGCCATCTTGAAGGGATCAAAAGGGCACACGTGCAACGTGCCCAGGCCCCAGGAAACACGTGCAACGTGCCCAGGCCCCAGGAAACACAGGCCCCAGGAAACACGTGCACACACGTGTCAGGCCCAAGGAAGCACGTGCACACACGTGCCAGGCCTCAGGAAACACGTGCACACACGTGCCAGGCCCCAGGAAACACGTGCACACACGTGCCAGGCCCCAGGAAACACGTGCACAAACGTGCCCAGGCCCCAGGAAACACGTGCACACACGTGCCAGGCCCCAGGAAACACGTGCACAAACGTGCCCAGGCCCCAGGAAACACGTGCACACACGTGCCAGGCCCCAGGAAACACGTGCCCAGGCCCCAGGAAGCACAGGCCCCAGGAAACACGTGCACACACGTGCCCAGGCCCCAGGAAACACGTGCACACACGTGTCAGGCCCAAGGAAGCACGTGCACACACGTGCCAGGCCCCAGGAAACACGTGCACACACGTGCCAGGCCCCAGGAAACACGTGCACACACGTGCCAGGCCCCAGGAAACACGTGCACAAACGTGTCCAGGCCCCAGGAAACACGTGCACAAACGTGCCCAGGCCCCAGGAAACACGTGCACACACGTGCCAGGCCCCAGGAAACACGTGCACAAACGTGCCCAGGCCCCAGGAAACACGTGCACACACGTGCCAGGCCCCAGGAAACACGTGCACACACGTGCCAGGCCCCAGGAAACACGTGCACCGGCCCCAGGAAGCACATGCACACACGTGCCAGGCCCCAGGAAGCACGTGCCCAGGCCCCAGGAGGCACACGTGCACAAACGTGCCAGGCCCCCGGAAGCACGTGCACAAACGTGCCCAGGCCCCAGGAAGCACACGTGCACAAGCGTGCCAGGCCCCAGGAAGCACGTGCACAAACGTGCCCAGGCTCCAGGAAGCACACATGCACAAACGTGCCAGGACCCAGGAAGCACACGTGCACAAACGTGCCCAGACCCCAGGAAGCACACGTGCACAAACGTGCCCAGGCCCCAGGAAGCACACATGCACAAACGTGCCCAGACCCCAGGAAGCACACGTGCACAAACGTGCCAGGCCCCAGGAAGCACGTGCACAAACGCGCCAGGCCCCAGGAAGCACGTGCACAAACGTGCCTCGGCCCCAGGAAGCACGTGCACAAACGCGCCCAGACCCCAGGAAGCACGTGCACAAACGTGCCCAGGCCCTTGTGCACACCGGTTCAGCAGGCTCAGTGAACCTTCGTGCACAAAATTCAAAATCCTTACAGATGAGTTCTGCCTTTTAGGTTGCCACCTGGCTATTTGTTTAACTGATATACCCGTATGTTAATACCCCGTCTCATACCTGCCAACTTGATGAACAGGCCTCGTGCTGAAAAGTAGATAGGAGGCACTTTTGAACCCACCCTGCCCCTTAGACCCCCTCCCCCCCCCAAAAAAAGCCTGCTGAGGCTGGTGTCATGCCCGGGGGGGTGTTTTCACACTCCTTATGGACGTCAGCAAAAGAGTGGGCAAACCACTCTTTACTGTGGGTTTCAGCTCGTTGCCACCGTGTGATATTGGCGCACGACCGGGTGATGGGAGCCGATATCCTGTGTCGCTCTGCAGCACCGTGTGAGTTGGCAGGTATGCACCTGGTATAAGATCAGCAAAATCACCTAAATCCGGTGTTAGTTTCCCCTTACTATATCATACATACCAACATTTTAGAAGAGGGAAGTTGGAGATTATAAAATAATAACTGGAAGAATGCATTTCCCCATTGACGTCTATTGAAGCAGAAGCATTTGCAGGCAGAAGACAGCTAAAATAAACATACTTCTTCCTTCAAAAAATCTGCAGTTTGCTGCGTGAATCGGATCTATTGGCATGCATGGTATATACTTAAAACAGTAAATTAAAATAAAAGTACTTTAATAAGTGTTTTAGCGCTGCCTTAATGATCACTGAATGATAAGATAAACAAAGATAGAAAAGCCCTGTTAAAAAGACTACAGGCATTTTTATATAAAGCTCAATTCAAGTATTGTGTACAAGCCTTTGCAGAATCTTAAATTTTGACCAAACTGCAGATATTTTACTCTGGGAAAGGTGCTAACCCTTGTACCAATTAGAATAATTCATGACACCACAGGAAGTGACATTGAGGTATTTGGCCTGATCCTATGGCACTACAGGAAGTGACATCACAGGCAACAATCCTGGAGACTGAACCATGTCCTCGCTATTGTGAAGGAAAGTTTCAATGCTATAAGGACACGGATGCAAGGATTATGCTTTACTTTTTACTCTTTTCTTACACAAGCCAATAAGTGCTACAGCTTTCATGAGTACATAAACATGATATGTCAGCAGTTGACTACAACGGCCAATAGCGGTGTCCATGGTATGTACTATCAATCCACCGCCCGTTGTCCTCTTTCTTTGTGTGGAGGATATCTATAAGATTCTCTCCTCTTTCTTATCACTGCTTTTCTTCTGAAACTACACGACTAAAGCAACAGTTAGATATCATCATCATATACTTGTCCAGTTATTTCACACTGTCTGGATACATCACTCGTGCATATTATTAATGTATTTATTCAACCAGCTCATCACATAGTACTTTGCAAGTGTATGCAAAACATATACTTACACCCAACAAACTTTCCAGCATTCTTAGCAATGTGGGTGAATCTCCTCAAAGGATGTTGGTTGGGATAATAGAATTGCAACTTTTCCTTCACTATTGCTAAGAACGTTTTCAATTCTATGTCTCCCCAGAAGATCTGCTTTGTGCTCTTCTACAGCTCACTAATCACCAGTGAAGCCACCTGTGACACTGGTTTAAAGTAGACATTCTTAAAAGTTGAGTCTAATGACCACTCAGCTGATTTTAAGATGTATTCCTATCGCTCAACCATATGAAAGTCCTTGGAAGATGTGGCACTTCTGGCTCAAAGAACAGTAAATGCAAAAATATCAATCCCTGCTTCACCAATCTAACCTACCTAGCCATAGTGGGTAAGGAAACCGCCTTATGGAGTTTTGTGATAAATTATTCCAAAATTTGTAAAGCGCACAGCTACCAAGAGGGGTTTCCTGGCCCCATGCGAGGGTAGGGAGAGAAAGAGGGAAAACACGGAGAGCTTGATTAAAACAACCAGGTCTTTAAACCTTTAGGGAAAGCAAGAAGAGAGGTCTCATCTCTCAAGGAGGCAGGCAGGGAATTCCATAGAGTCAGCCCAAGATAGGAGAAAGACCGGCCTTTCATGAGGACCAGTCTGATTTTTGGAACCACAAAGCGGATCTGTTGAGCAGAACGCAAGGGGCGGGATGGGTGGTATAGCTGGACCAGATCCTTCAAGTCTTTAGGGGCCGAACCTGCTTTGATCTTAAACATGCAACACAGAGATTTGAACTTAACCCGATTTGACACTGCCAACCAGTGTAAGTCTCATAGAATCCCTGAGACAGAGGCAAACTTAGGTAGGTGATTAAGAAACCTTGCAGCTGCGTTCTGCACCATTTGCAGTCTGAGGATGGTCGATTTATCAGCTCCCAGATACAGAGCGTTACTGTAACCTAGTCTTGAGATTACAAGAGCTTGGATCACAGTTCTCTGTGCTGGGAGGGGAATCAACCATAGAATATTTTTTAACCATTTCAGGACGGCAAAGCAGGTAGATGACACCTTGGCTACTTGTTGTTTCATAGACAGAGATTCATCCAAAATGAATTCCAGATTCTTAACGCTACTCACAGCTGCGGGCAGAGCCCCCAATTCGGGGGGGGGGGCTAGTGCTGAAGCCCCCAGGATCATGTCTTTTGCCTAAGATCATAACTTTGGTCTTATCACGATTTAGTTTGAGCACGTCACTGTGCATCCAAAGGGCAACTTTTCTCAGTCCCAAGATGAGGTCTGAGGGCTTGTGCCCTTGTGATGAAGAGAGGGAGAACACAATCTTTGTGTCATCAGCATAAATATAAATGTAAATGTGTTTGTATTTATATAGCGCACTTCTACCCAGAGGTCTCGCAGCGCTGTATTCATACCGCTGTGGAACCCATCCTGGCTTTCCAGTGAAATGTCCACTCCTGGGCACCCCCAAGGTGAAGCCAGGCATCCAAGCGCTACTGGGGCCGTTGTGGAGATTAAGCAAGCTATTGCCCAGAGTCACAGAGTGGAACCCATGATTAGACTAGGCACTGAGGCGAGAATTATCAGGTCCGAGGAAATTGAGTCCAAGACCCGCCGAGGCGGTAATTGAACCCTGGTCCCGGGCCAGACCTCTGCATCAGGGTCTGCCGCTCTAACCATTGAGCCACACTTCTCCATAAGAGTAGAGAGACAATCCCCCACTTTCGACCACCTCCGCTAGAGGGTGGACATATATATTAAATAAGAGAGGACTCAGCACCGAGCCTTGTGTAACTCCAGAGGGGAGGGCGTGGGAGTTGGATCTAGCCATAGCGGAAGTGACCTGGTAGGTCTGGTTCTTTGGAAAGGAGCGAAACCATTCCAAGGCCATTCCGTCCACACCCAATGTCTGCAGAGCTCCCAGCAGGATAGGATGGGACACCGTGTCGAAAGCGGCGCTGAGATCCAACAGGAGGAGTGCCCCAGTTTCACCTTCATCTAAATGGTGTCTTAGCACTTCTGTAACCCCCAAAAGGGTGGATTCAGTAGAGAAACCGGCTCCGAAACCCGATTGGGAGGTATGAAGAAAGTTCTGGGTTTCAACAAAGGAGGCTAGCGGTCCATTAACGTGCTTTTCCAGAACTTTTGAAAAAATAGGGAGCAGTGAGATAGGGCGGAAGTTGGATGGAATGGAGGGACCGGAATTTGCTTTCTTTAAGAGAGGGGGGACTATGGCATGTTTTCATCTTTGGGGGACTAGACCCTCCTTCAGAGAGGCATTCAGAAGCTCCATTGCCATCAATAGTATGGGGGGATCCAGCTGCCCCAACACTAGTGGAGGTAGGGGATCGAGGGGGGAGCCTGGTTTGGTGTTGTGGAGAATGCAATTGAAGGAAGTAAAGTCCAAGGGGGCCCAGGTGTCCAGTTTAAGAGAGGAGCTGATACGAATTATGGAGTTGTCTGCATAGAGATTCTGTCTAGTGCTAAGTGAGTCCGCTACTCTAGCACGGCATCCTGTGAGCTTTTTCTTAGGATCTGGGAATGTATGTTCTCAACTTAGTCAGTAAAGAAAAGAGCGAGTTCTTCAGATTGACTGTGGGAGAGGGCAGGAGAAGTTGTCGATTTCCCTGAGCCAGATAGTTCCTTTACTACTTTGAAGAGAGTTTTGGCGCACTTTTAAGGCTGTAAAATCTGTCTGGAGTAAAACGCAACACGGGTGGCTTTACAGAGATTATGGTATTTACTTAAGGTCTTTTAATATGCAGATTTAGTTTCTTTAGTGTAGTGTTTCCTCCACTGCCTTTCCAAAGTTATGCACTGAGTTTTTTCACATTTTAGCCTTTCTGTAAACTAGGGCGCTGGGGGCAAGCATCGGCTCAAGCGTTTTGTTGAAAGAGGAAGGCATGTTTCTACTGCTCCCATAAGCCCGTTGTGCATGGGCTCTTGATCCCGTATAGAGATTTGTTTAAGGTCAGGTGTAGGAAGGTTGATCCCTGACTATGGTTGCCCCCAACTTTTTGCCTGGTGTTTTGCTGGTTTTCTGACTTAGTTGACCTGGGACCCTGCTATTCAGGGCCCCAGGCCTACTGCTCTCTCTGTAAAATGGATTCCATGTACCTTAGGTACATATCTAAATTGGATACTGAGTCACCTTATCAGTCCCTGTACAGTGTACCTTAGGTACCCAGGGCATAGGTGTACCCAGGGCCTACCAGGGGCTGCAGCATGTATTATGCCACCCCTGGCTGGCCATCCAAATCTGACACAACTGGCTGCTTGACAGCTGGGGCAAGGTGGTGTAATCACCCTTTGCTTTAGATATAGTATACCTATATCTAACCCTAAAAATGGACACACAGATCTCCTATCAGTCACTCCTATGGCAGGCCTTAACAATCCTGAAGGCAGAGTGCTTGGAATCGTGTGAGATGGTGCTCTGGCATGAGCTGAGCCTGTCTGCGGCTTTCGGGATCCATCCCTTAGCCGTTTCCATGATATCGCATACCATATACTCTTAAGTGCATTATAATCCTCGCGGTTATGTGCCAACTCTGGTATCGCTTTATCAAAACATGTCGAGTAAGGTGTCATACGAATTGGAATACTAACCCCTCGCCAATTCTGGCGACGGGGTTAGCATTCCACCCTTCTAGAGGGACACGACATGTATGTAACCCCTAACCCCGGTTAAAGTCAGACAGAGCCTTAGCATCCACAAAATGGATGCTGCCACCGAGACACAAGTCTGCCCTCCTGCTGCTGGGAGTCCTCCCAGAGCAGGAGATAAGGACAAAGGGTTTCCTGCCAGGGGCGGTGCCAGCACCGTCCCAGACAGGGTTTTGTGTATTGTAGGTAGGCAGGGCTTTAGAGGAAGGTGACTGCACGTGGCACCCCGGTGCTCACTGTGCATAGGCTGGCTGGAACCAGTTCCAGGGTCACTCCAGACCCTGTGCTGGGGAAAAGCCCGCCAAGGAAGTGGGTGTAACAACCCCCCTCCTAGTCCCACCCATAGGGCAGGACTTAGTCGCGTGCCAGCCCCTTTTTACAGGATAAAGGTAGGAACTGGCCCCCTTCCAAATCAGATCATCTTTGAATCCTGAAACTACTTTCCACGAAAGGAACTCAAGACTTCTTCCTAAGATTTCTCCCTTGTGACTAAGGAGTAGTCACCCTGCATCCGCAGGCACCATCTTAAAGACACTGCGGTCTGCTGCACGTCCTTCCTCCGGAATCCGACTGCCCAGCTCGACGAGAACCGGCTTCCCTGGCACCTCTGACCTCTACCTGCATCATCAGTCACGCTGAGATTCGTGGGTGTGACGAGACCTCGAGGGACCGGCCATCTTCAAGACTGCACAACTTCTTTCCAGCAAGCCCGCCGAGTGAAATCCTGGTGAGTGCTTTGGGGTCCGAGAAGCCCCCACCCTGAGCAGCTCCAGCACCGAAGAGCAGCCCCCCAGCATCTCCACGATCTGCGTGGGGCCCTTCTGCTTTTTGCTGCTCACCGCGTTGTTTGGCTACTAGCCCGCTGGCTTGTGGCCTTCCTGACGACGCCCGACGACATTTCTGCTGCTGGTCTGGTTGCTCCAGACTGGCCCTTGCTTCCCTCCATTGGAGAAGTACCCTGGACCCTCCTGGTCCGCCCAAGACGCCATTTTAGGTCCACCGCGTGGGCCTTGCATTTGCCAAAGACTTGTTGCCCAATCCTGGGTCCAGCGACGTCGACAGCAAGAACCTTCGTGGGACAGCTCGCACCTCCATCCTGGTCGCCGACAACGCCTCCTGGTCCGAGAGACTGCAGAGCCCAGCAGCGCCCACTCACCTGACTGCGGTGACTTCGCCCGGTGCCATCCTGGTGCCCACTTAATCACTGGCTAGTGATTCAAGAACTTGGTCCCCTCTGCTTTCAGGTTTTCTTCTTCCTTGATCCAGGCTTGGATCCATCGAACTTTTCTTCACTGGTCGCCTGCCAGCAACTTCTTCCTTCCAGGCTCCTGGTCCGGCAACGAGATCCCCGACGTCTTTTCAGACCTATGCAGCTGCAGCCCCTGGGCTAGGTAACTTCGGCACTCCGGTGTCCCAGCATAGCCTCACTATCCAAGGGTCAGGATCCACTGTCGTTTTCTCCCTACCAGGTCGGGTTCGCCCGTGAACACTAACTTTGTGAATTCTAGCTTCCATAGACTTTGTCCCGCATCCCGCGTGAGAGTGCACACTCTGCACCCGAGTCCCCTGGGCCTCCTAGTAGTAATCTAACGATTCCCTAGTCCAGTCCTAGCGATTCCAAAGCCTATTAGAACTGTTACTTACCTGCTAGTAATTCGCATTCCACTTTTAGAGTATATGGTTTTTCGTGCCCCTCGGGCATTTGTGTATAACGTGCTAACTTAAAGTATTTTCGTAAGAGTTTTGTTGTGTGCTTAGCTCCCTGTCTCATAAAGAGCCAGGGTAGTCTTGTTATAAATAAATACACTGTTTATTTTCATAACAACTTGTGTGGTGTCCTTTCACTGGGTGTTCAAGGGGTAATGTGATGGTAAAACAGCTGGCTTAACACGCCCTCTAGAGTCTTAGCCTTAGACTGCTCGTATCCATGCTACTAGGATAGCTGGTCTATAAGGTTGACTTACAACCAATCATCAATAAGGGTTGTTTGGACTGATATATAGTGATCACTAGAATAGTGAGCACTGCACATCAGGCCAACTTCTCACATTGGTGAGCAGCGGTTGGGATTTGAGCTTGCTGTTGTTTTACCACACATGCCCTAAGAATATCTTGTGAAAGATCACATAAGTACTAAAGGTACATATAACTTAGCTTAGAATACTCTGAGTTCTACTGAACCAGCTGTTGTAGCTCCTAGGGCCTAGCACACCCTAAACTACAACTCTAGCAAGGGATCAGTAGGCAAACATATAGTGTAGGTAAGTGCACCACTTACACCTCACTAGAAAAGCATGTCTACCCAGGGAGATTCTACTGAGACTCCCCTGGTCAGTGTTGACCCTCCACAGGTCACTTCAAGATATGCAGCTCTCAGTTTCCAGGAGATGAGACAAATCTGTGTCTCCAGAAAACTGAAGCAGGGGTCTAACCCCACCATTCCCTTTCTGATAGGTCTCTTAGAGACATATGATGCCAGAAAGCTTTCTCAGTTACATGAGAACATGCCAGCCTTAGAGGGAACCTCTGGGGATCCAGACCTCCCCAACACTGCTACAGCAGTTGAGGAGGAGGAGGATCAGGAGGAACTCTCTGGGGATGAGGTAGACAAAGGTCTTGAGGTAGTCAGAAGGCTAACTAGGACCAACTTAGACTTACTTGGGCTAGGATCTGGGGGCCCCCCAGTACTAACCCGAAGTGGGCCTAACCTTGGAGTTAGGAGAGATAGATCTCTTTCTAGGGACTCCAATAGATCTCTGCACTCTAATGCCTCTTCTCAGGGGAGAAGGAATCCTCCACAGAGGAGATTCACTTCCCCTCAGAGAAGGGAGCATGAAGCTAGGATGAGACAAGCTGAACTGAGGATTGAAAGGGAAGAACTTGCCCTGGCCAAAGAGAAGCTTGCCTTTGCTAGAGAGCAGCAGATGAGTGGGTTAGCTCCCACTGGTGGCAGCAATCTCCCAAGAGATAGAGAGAAGGGTTTAGATACTAAACACCTGACTAAAATAGTGCCCCCCTTTAAGCAAGGGGATGACATCCAGAAATGGATGGCTGCTCTGGAGAGGGCCTGCACTGTGCAGGGCATTCCCCAGAGTCAGTGGGCAGCTATACTGTGGCTCTCCTTTGATGGTAAAGGTAGAGATAAGCTCCTCACTACAAGAGTGGAGGATGCTAATGATTACCAGGTCCTGAAAAATGCACTGGTTGATGGGTTTGGTTTAACCACTGAGCAGTACAGGCTGCTGTTCAGAGACACCCAGAAAACTCAGTCTCAGGACTGGTCTGACTTTGTTGATTGTGCCACTAAGGCTTTGGAAGGCTGGCTACTGGGTAGTAAGGTTACTGATTTCAAGGGATTGTATAATCTAATTATGAGGGAGCAAGTCTTAAATAATTGTCAGAACCAGTTATTACACCAGCACCTGGTAGACTCGGATCTGACCTCTCCACAAGAATTGGGTAAGAGGGCAGACAAATGGGTCAGAACCAGGATTAGGCCCAAGAACCAAGGTGGTGACCAGAAAAAGGAATCAACCAAGCCTCAAGAGAAGGGTGGGAATAAATCTACAGATCAAACCACATCAGGGCCCCAAAAATCCTCTGAGGGGGGTGGGTCTCAGAATCCTTCCAACAACCAGAAGAAACCTTATTGTTATCCCTGTAAACAGGTGGGTCATTTAAAAACTGACAGCAGTTGCCCCAAGAATAACAATAAGGAAAACATACCCCCAAGTAACATTCCCAAACCTCCTGTTACTACTAGTAGTAATCCCCCAGGTGGTGGGAGTGCCCCCAAGAATTTGGGTGCATTTACTTTGGGAGTTCCTGGGGACTCTGGCCTAACCAGGTCCCCTGACTTAGATACTCTTGTCTGTGAGACTGGCATGGGGTTTGCCAACTTCACAACTTGTCCCAACACTTTGGGCAAGTACAGACAGGAGCCCCTCATCAATGGTATAAAAGTTGAGGCCTATAGAGACACAGGGGCTAGCATCACTATGGTGACTGAGAGTCTAGTCCCCTCAAGGCAACTTTTACCTGGTGCCACATACCAGGTGACAAACATTGATGGAGTGAAGAAAACTCATCCCATGGCAGTAGTAAATCTCAGCTGGGGAAGTGTCACTGGCCCCAAGAGAGTGGCAGTGACATCCAACTTGCCTGTAGATTGCCTACTGGGGAATGATTTAGAGACCTCAGCCTGGGCTGAGGTAGAGCAAGAAACCCATTCTAGAATGGTAAACCCCCATGGTAAGGTTAGTGGGGCAGTGTTAGCCACAGCCCCAGTCCAAGATGTCCTCCCTGAACAGGTCAGGAGGGTTGTGCCAGTCACAACCCAATCTCAGACAACTTCCTTCCCAGAACAGGTTGTCAAGGCTGTCATGGTAACAGCCCACACCCAAACTGAGCCCCCCCCTGAAAAGGTTGGGAGAGTTGTGATGGCCACAGCTCAAACTCAGACAGATGACAGTGTTGTGAAGCCTGAAACTATGGATCACTCCACTCAGACAGAGAGTATTGAGGAGGAAGAGAAATCTCCCCCCCCCCCAGACTTTAGGAAAGGATCAGCCTCCTCAGGGAACTGATCTGACCCCTTGTGAAGAAACTGCCACAGAGGTAGTCAGGCCTAGCCTGGCAGAACCCCTGATGTCAGTGGACCCTTCCAAGGTGGGACCCAGTCTGGAGCAGGTAACCTGCCCCTCTCTACCCTGCCTCAGTCAGCCCAGGGCTGTAGAGGTCAGGGAGGCCAGTGTTGGACCCCAAAGGGCCCCCTGTCCAAAATAATTCCCCAATCAGCAGATTAAGGGCACTGAAGCTAGTAGACCTAGCCAAGTGAAAATAAGACACACTCCTGAGGGATCCCCCTTAAAGTTAGTTAGGGACCTCCCACAGATGGACACTGTTGGGCACAGCCAAACTTGGGACCTGAGGGCCCCAGACCTGACCTGTCCCTCCAGTAAGCCAAACAGAGGGACCCAATCTCCAGCTGTAGGTAGCCAGAGGTTGACCCTGAGAGCCCAAAACAACTCAGTCTTGGAAAGAAAGGCCTCTATGGTGGAAAATGATTGGAGGAAGTTGAGCCCAAAATTAGTGGAGCCTCACTTCAGTACTCCATTTCAGCACCAGCCTTTTTCTTTGACAAAACACACCACAGGTAGAGATTCCCTATGGTGGAGACCCTCAGACACCCTTAGGGTGAGGGATTGCTTAGTGGACCATGACATAGGGGGTAACCATGCCAGTGCTGGTACTTCCTTAAATGGCCACTTAGGCAATATAGGCTTACCTGGACAAGGATAGCCTTATCTCCTTTCGTTTGGGGGGGGGGTTATGTAGGAAGGTTGATCCCTGACTATGGTTGCCCCCAACTTTTTGCCTGGTGTTTTGCTGGTTTTCTGACTTAGTTGACCTGGGACCCTGCTATTCAGGGCCCCAGGCCTACTGCTCTCTCTGTAAAATGGATTCCATGTACCTTAGGTACATATCTAAATTGGATACTGAGTCACCTTATCAGTCCCTGTACAGTGTACCTTAGGTACCCAGGGCATAGGTGTACCCAGGGCCTACCAGGGGCTGCAGCATGTATTATGCCACCCCTGGCTGGCCATCCAAATCTGACACAACTGGCTGCTTGACAGCTGGGGCAAGGTGGTGTAATCACCCTTTGCTTTAGATATAGTATACCTATATCTAACCCTAAAAATGGACACACAGATCTCCTATCAGTCACTCCTATGGCAGGCCTTAACAATCCTGAAGGCAGAGTGCTTGGAATCGTGTGAGATGGTGCTCTGGCATGAGCTGAGCCTGTCTGCGGCTTTCGGGATCCATCCCTTAGCCGTTTCCATGATATCGCATACCATATACTCTTAAGTGCATTATAATCCTCGCGGTTATGTGCCAACTCTGGTATCGCTTTATCAAAACATGTCGAGTAAGGTGTCATACGAATTGGAATACTAACCCCTCGCCAATTCTGGCGACGGGGTTAGCATTCCACCCTTCTAGAGGGACACGACATGTATGTAACCCCTAACCCCGGTTAAAGTCAGACAGAGCCTTAGCATCCACAAAATGGATGCTGCCACCGAGACACAAGTCTGCCCTCCTGCTGCTGGGAGTCCTCCCAGAGCAGGAGATAAGGACAAAGGGTTTCCTGCCAGGGGCGGTGCCAGCACCGTCCCAGACAGGGTTTTGTGTATTGTAGGTAGGCAGGGCTTTAGAGGAAGGTGACTGCACGTGGCACCCCGGTGCTCACTGTGCATAGGCTGGCTGGAACCAGTTCCAGGGTCACTCCAGACCCTGTGCTGGGGAAAAGCCCGCCAAGGAAGTGGGTGTAACCACCCCCCTCCTAGTCCCACCCATAGGGCAGGACTTAGTCGCGTGCCAGCCCCTTTTTACAGGATAAAGGTAGGAACTGGCCCCCTTCCAAATCAGATCATCTTTGAATCCTGAAACTACTTTCCACGAAAGGAACTCAAGACTTCTTCCTAAGATTTCTCCCTTGTGACTAAGGAGTAGTCACCCTGCATCCGCAGGCACCATCTTAAAGACACTGCGGTCTGCTGCACGTCCTTCCTCCGGAATCCGACTGCCCAGCTCGACGAGAACCGGCTTCCCTGGCACCTCTGACCTCTACCTGCATCATCAGTCACGCTGAGATTCGTGGGTGTGACGAGACCTCGAGGGACCGGCCATCTTCAAGACTGCACGACTTCTTTCCAGCAAGCCCGCCGAGTGAAATCCTGGTGAGTGCTTTGGGGTCCGAGAAGCCCCCACCCTGAGCAGCTCCAGCACCGAAGAGCAGCCCCCCAGCATCTCCACGATCTGCGTGGGGCCCTTCTGCTTTTTGCTGCTCACCGCGTTGTTTGGCTACTAGCCCGCTGGCTTGTGGCCTTCCTGACGACGCCCGACGACATTTCTGCTGCTGGTCTGGTTGCTCCAGACTGGCCCTTGCTTCCCTCCATTGGAGAAGTACCCTGGACCCTCCTGGTCCGCCCAAGACGCCATTTTAGGTCCACCGCGTGGGCCTTGCATTTGCCAAAGACTTGTTGCCCAATCCTGGGTCCAGCGACGTCGACAGCAAGAACCTTCGTGGGACAGCTCGCACCTCCATCCTGGTCGCCGACAACGCCTCCTGGTCCGAGAGACTGCAGAGCCCAGCAGCGCCCACTCACCTGACTGCGGTGACTTCGCCCGGTGCCATCCTGGTGCCCACTTAATCACTGGCTAGTGATTCAAGAACTTGGTCCCCTCTGCTTTCAGGTTTTCTTCTTCCTTGATCCAGGCTTGGATCCATCGAACTTTTCTTCACTGGTCGCCTGCCAGCAACTTCTTCCTTCCAGGCTCCTGGTCCGGCAACGAGATCCCCGACGTCTTTTCAGACCTATGCAGCTGCAGCCCCTGGGCTAGGTAACTTCGGCACTCCGGTGTCCCAGCATAGCCTCACTATCCAAGGGTCAGGATCCACTGTCGTTTTCTCCCTACCAGGTCGGGTTCGCCCGTGAACACTAACTTTGTGAATTCTAGCTTCCATAGACTTTGTCCCGCATCCCGCGTGAGAGTGCACACTCTGCACCCGAGTCCCCTGGGCCTCCTAGTAGTAATCTAACGATTCCCTAGTCCAGTCCTAGCGATTCCAAAGCCTATTAGAACTGTTACTTACCTGCTAGTAATTCGCATTCCACTTTTAGAGTATATGGTTTTTCGTGCCCCTCGGGCATTTGTGTATAACGTGCTAACTTAAAGTATTTTCGTAAGAGTTTTGTTGTGTGCTTAGCTCCCTGTCTCATAAAGAGCCAGGGTAGTCTTGTTATAAATAAATACACTGTTTATTTTCATAACAACTTGTGTGGTGTCCTTTCACTGGGTGTTCAAGGGGTAATGTGATGGTAAAACAGCTGGCTTAACACGCCCTCTAGAGTCTTAGCCTTAGACTGCTCGTATCCATGCTACTAGGATAGCTGGTCTATAAGGTTGACTTACAACCAATCATCAATAAGGGTTGTTTGGACTGATATATAGTGATCACTAGAATAGTGAGCACTGCACATCAGGCCAACTTCTCACATCAGGTCTGCTATCTTCCAGGATCTTATTAAATGTTGGGATAAATAGCTTGGCCCAACTTCTGGTTTTCCAAAGAAAGGCCGAACAGGGCGGCGGGAGGGGGGAACATCACTTTCAGTGTAAAAGGCACTGTGAAATGGTCAGACCAGGATAGAGGAGAGAGAAGTAAGCTGATGAGGCCGGACAAATTTGAAAAAATAGGATCCAGCAGATGTCCAGCTAAATGAGTGGGGTTAGAGTTACACAGTCTCAGATTCATGGCCCACAAATCCGCCGTAAGTGCGCTACTTTTAGTACATTTAGGGTCATCTAAATGAAGGTTAAGATCACCCAGAATTGTAAAATATGCCTATTTCAGAATGTAATGGGCTTGGAATGGTTTGAGAGGTGTGTTGCAAGTGTATTGACTTCTGAGGCGCTCGTGGCCTTCTTATAGACTCAGACCAAAGGAAAAACTTTTTTGTTTACTTTATGGTATTTGGGCACTCCATTCCTTTGGTATAAAGAGCCCCCTATCCTTGTTTCAAAGTAAGTAATTTGTGCAACAAGAAATTAAAAATTAATAAAATATCAGTGCATCAGAGAGGTAAGCTAAAAGTTATAAAAATACATCAAATGTATACAATGAACCAAGTTGTAGCAGCCAGATTGAATGAAAATTAGAAGGGAGCCTACCAAGTGCTGCGTGTCTGCTCCCTGGCCGTTTTATGGAGGGCCGTAGCGTGGAGGCTAGAGCGCGTACTCCTGAAAGAGAGCGGCACCATCAATGGCCGCCTCGTACGGGAATGATCCGTATGATGCGCTTTCTGACGTATGTGCAATCCCCTCCCCCCAGGTACAACTGGGACCGGAGTAATTGATGCAACAATAAATTAGAAATTAATAAAATATCTGTGCATCAGAGAGGTAAGCTAAAAGTTATAAAAACACATCAACTTCATACAATGAGCCAAGTTCTAGCAGCCAGATTGAATGACAGTTGAAAGCGGGCCTACCAAACCTACCTAGTGATCAAAAATGGATTGACCCCTCTGGGTCTAAGGTCACGTGTTACACTGTTGTTCCCCTACAAACCTCTCACCACACACAATTTGATACTGTCAGGATAGGCCAGGTAATAATCCACTGTTAAAGCATTCGCTCATCAGGGGTAAATGATCGTCCTGACAAGTCTATCACTCGTACATCCAGAACTCTTTTACAAGGAGATGAGGCACTGTTAACTTGGCAAAAAGCTGGTTCCTAGAGAGGTGGGAAGCATCAGGCAAAATGGTAAATAGTATTCTGTTTACATCCCATGTTTTAGTATACGTAGTTCCTGATGGCCTAGATAACCTAAAACCCCTCGCGAGTTTGCAGACAAACGAATGGGGGCATACCGGGTTACCTGCCACTGGAAGGTGCCCCACTGAGATGGCAGACCTAGATGAATTAGTGGTGGAATACGCTCTACCGACCTATTATGTTATGTTATGTTGAATTATAGAGCCAGCTAATTTCCCTTGGGGGTAACTAAGCACTAGAGTTAAGCAAACAATCACAGGGGATTGATTCAGTTAAGGTAGTCAGAGGCTGGAATCAGGCTAAATTTAATCAAATAGGAATTGCCTCTGACACCATAGATTTCACACATAATTTTTGTCCAATGTCCTATTTATTGACATTGTCTGCATTTATAATTGTGCATTTTCTTCAAAACTATTCAATGGTACATAATTGGGTGTTAGCACATTGTTTATAATCATCTCCTTTGATAGAAAAAACATTCAACATATATCCGAGAATGACTTACTTACATAAACATTTGTCTGCACAACATTTAACAATACTATACATAAGTACAAAACGATAAAAAGACCTATTTTACTAGTGTTTTTGCTCCTACACAAACGATCTCTTTCAAATTTGCTACTCTTCCAAGTTAGCTAAAAAAGAGAGGGGTCCTACTTGAAATCAATAGATTGACTAGCTTTGGGGTATAAATACTTTTCCCACAAAGAATCAATAATTATAGTCCTGTATAAGGTCGGAGAGTTCCTTTTTTGAGTTTTTGCCGTAGCGTGAGATACGTCTCTCACTGTTGTTTGGCTCAACGACAGAAATCCCAACATCCAATTTACATTGTCATATAACAAAAAAGAAATCAATTTTCTTGATCTCATGGTAAAACATGAGGAAGGTATTATTTACACCACCTTGTACACTAAAGAGACTGACCATAATACATTCCTACACTTTTAAAGTTTTCATCAACGCAATCCACGTGAAAATTTACCCTTAAGTCAATTTATGAGACTACGCAGAAATTGTTCAAGGAAAATCGATTACTTCTCCAATGCCCAAGAGTTGATGCATTGGACAAAAATTATGTGTGAAATCTATGGTGTCAGAGGCAATTCCTATTTGATATAACTAAGCACTAGAGCAAGGCGAGAGGCCAATGCATGGTTATCCAAATAGCCAGGTGTAGGGTTTGTGTATGTTGGAGTGTTTGGGGGAGTTGGTTCCCTGCATGGAACATTGGGGATGCAGGGCTCTGGGCATGACAGCTGCTACAGACTGTGGGAGGCTGATGGTCGAGTAAAGCTTCTGCTCCAACTTAACTGGTGTCTTCTTCCTTTTAGTGGAGATGAGTTGGTCCTCGGTCTCTCCAATCTTCTCCCGTGGCTCGTTTTCTATTCCCTAGAAAGGAAGAACCTTCTGTTTGTTGTGCTGAGGTGCAGCACCACAGCAGTGGCTGGTAGAACAACCAAGGGCCCGGCACTATGGTGGCAGTCTGATAGCTGTCCGGATGGGGCACACTGCTTATTAGATTCTTTGGTGCCAACTTATGGTGAGTTGCTTATTTTCCTCTCGCCGGATTGAGGAACCCTAAGTCAATCAATCAATCAGTGACACTTATAGAGCGCGCTACATACCCGTAGGGTCTCAAGGCGCTGGGGGGTGGGGGGGGTTCGGGGGGGGGGGTGCCGCTACTGCTCGAACAGCCAGGTCTTCAGCTTCTTCCTGAAGGAGAGGTGGTCTTGGGTCAGGCGCAGGTCGGGAGGGAGGGAGTTCCAGGTCTTGGCGGCCAGGTAGGAGAAGGACCTTCCTCCTGTAGTCGCTCTTCGGATGCGGGGGACGGCGGCGAGGGCGTGGTTGGCTGATCGGAGGTGGCGTTTGGGAGCGTAGAAGTTGATCCGGCTGTTGAGGTAGCTCGGGCCTTGGTCGTGTAGGGCTTTGTGTGCGTGGGTGAGGAGGCGGAAGGTGATTCTTTTGTTGACGGGGAGCCAGTGAAGGTCTCTCAGATGTCCGGTGATGTGGCTGGTTCGTGGGATGTCGAGGATGAGTCTGGCTGAGGCGTTCTGGATCCGCTGGAGTCTCTTCTGGAGCTTGGCGGTGGTACCGGCGTAGAGGGCGTTGCCGTAGTCCAGTCGGCTGGTGACGAGGGCCTGGGTGACGGTCTTCCTGGTCTCGGTGGGGATCCACCGGAAGATCTTCCGTAGCATGCGTAGGATGTTGAAGCACGCCGAGGAGACGTTGTTGACTTGCCTGGTCATGGAGAGGGAGGAGTCCAGGATGAAGCCCAGGTTGCGTGCATGGTCTGTCGGTTTGGGTGCGGTGCCCAGGGCGGGAGGCCACCAGGAGTCGTCCCAGGCGGAGGGGGAAGAGCCCAGGATGAGGACCTCCGTCTTGTCAGAGTTCAGTTTCAGGCGGCTGGTCGTCATCCACTCGGCTACCTCTTTCATCCCTTCGTGCAGGTTGGCTCTGGCGGAGGCGGGGTCGTTGGTCAGGGAGAGGATCAGCTGGGTGTCGTCGGCGTAGGAGATTATGCTGAGGTTGTGTTTGCGTACAATGGCCGCGAGGGGGCTCATGTAGACGTTGAAGAGGGTGGGGCTCAGAGATGATCCTTGAGGGACGCCGCAGATGACTTCGGAGGCCTCTGACTTGTACGGTGGTAGGGGGACTCTCTGTGTTCTCCCGTCGAGGAAGGAGATGATCCATTCCAGCGCCATGTCCTGGATTCCGATGTTGCTGAGGCGCTGTACTAGGGTGCGGTGGCAGACCGTGTCGAAAGCCGCGGAGAGGTCTAGGAGGATGAGGGCCGCTGTTTCCCCATTGTCCATCAGGGCTCGGATGTCATCGGTGGCGGCGATGAGGGCGGTCTCGGTGCTGTGATTGGCTCGGAAGCCGGACTGTGAGGGGTCGAGGGATCCGTTCGTCTCGAGGAAGGCGGCCATCTGCTTGTTGACGGTCTTCTCGATGACTTTGGCAGGAAACGGGAGGAGCGAGATGGGGCGGTAGTTCTTGAGTTCGGTGGGGTCCGCTGTTGGTTTCTTGAGTAGGGCGCTGAGTTCGGCGTGTTTCCAGCTCTCAGGGAAGGTGGCGGTGTCGAATGATGTGTTGATGATGTCTCGCAGGTGGGGTGCGATGACAGCGTCGGCCTTGTTGAAGACGTGGTGAGGGCAGGGGTCAGTCGGTGATCCGGAGTGGATGGAGTTCATCGTGCGTTAAGGTATTAATTTATTAATTAAGGTATTAATATAAATTCAAACAACCTGCACCCGTCACTTTTTCCTCCTGCAATGCACTGTTTGCTCCTCTAATATTTTGTTGGCGCACGATTGTCATTTTTGCTTCATTTAATGTAACTTTTGCTGTTGTATTTTGTTCACTTGTAATGTTCTCTTGTATCAGTTCTGTCCCTGTTGTGAAGCCTCCGACACCTTCGGGGAAAGTCCACACGATATAAAAATGCATAAAATAAAATAATAAATGCCAGTCTGGGTCAGACTCTGCTGAGCACAGAGCTTGAGCTGAGGTGTTTTAAGCCACGCCCTTCATGGCACTGGCCACGCCCCCTTGAGAGCCCCCGCTCCCCGGTGTTGTCATCCCCGGTCGGGCCCTCAGGGCCGGTTCTCCGCGCGTCCCCGGCCGGGCTCGCCCCTGGAGCTCCCCACAGCTCCGCCCTTCCCTTCCCGCACCTCCGGGAGAGCCCTCGGCCCGCCCTGGGCCCGGAGCCCCGGCCGTCGCCGCTTCCCTCCTTCTCCCCCGGCGACTCCAGCCTGGCACCGGCAGCGTTCCAAGCCTCGCTTCCGCGCCGGCTCCCGCGCTTCGGCAGCTCCGCTCTTGATTGGCTGTTTCTAAGCAACGACGCCGCACAACTGCCGCAGCCGTCAAAGGGAAGGGAAGCGTGCGTCACACACCGTGTCTCTGCCGTAAACATAAAAGAGAGACAACCGGATGCGGCTCCGCCCGCGGCCATCTTGAAGGGATCAAAAGGGCACACGTGCAACGTGCCAGGCCCCAGGAAGCACGTGCACAAACGTGCCAGGCCCCAGGAAGCACGTGCGCAAACGTGCCAGGCCCCAGGAAGCACGTGCACAAACGTGCCAGGCCCCAGAAAACATGTGCACACACGCGCCAGGCCCCAGGAAGCACATGCACACACGTGCCAGGCCCCAGGAAGCACGTGCACAAACGTGCCAGGCCCCAGGAAGCACGTGCACACACATGCCAGGCCCCAGGAAACACATGCACACACGTGCCAGGCCCCAGGAAGCACGTGCACACACATGCCAGGCCCCAGGAAACACATGCACACACGTGCCAGGCCCCAGAAAGCACGTGCACACACATGCCAGGCCCCAGGAAACACATGCACACACGTGCCAGGCCCCAGGAAGCACGTGCACACACGTGCCAGGCCCCAGGAAGCACGTGCACACACGTGCCAGGCCCCAGGAAACACGTGCACACACGTGCCAGGCCCCAGGAAGCATGTGCAGAAACGTGCCAGGCCCCAGGAAACACGTGCACCCACGTGCCAGGCCCCAGGAAGCATGTGCACAAACGTGCCAGGCCCCAGGAAGCACGTGCACCCACGTGCCAGGCCCCAGGAAGCACGTGCACAAACGTGCCAGGCCCCAGGAAGCACGTGCACCCACATGCCAGGCTCCAGGAAGCACGTGCACCCACGTGCCAGGCCCCAGGAAGCACGTGCACAAACGTGCCAGGCCCCAGGAAGCACGTGCACAAACGTGCCAGGCCCCAGGAAGCACGTGCACAAACGTGCCAGGCCCCAGGAAGCACGTGCACACACGTGCCAGGCCCCAGGAAGCACGTGCACAAACGTGCCAGGCCCTTGTGCACACCGGTTCAGCAGGCTCAGTGAACCTTCGTGCAAAAATTCAAAATCCTTACAGCCGAGTTCTGCCTTTTAGGGTTGCCTCCTGGCTATTTGTTTAACTGATATATCCCTATATATCCCTCATAGCTGCCAACTTGATGAACAGGCCTCGTGCTGAAAAGTAGATAGGGGGTGTTTTCCCACTCCTTAATGGACGTCAGTGTAATGTTTCTCATATACCACAGGGAGCCAGCAGGTTAGGTGTAATTATATTTATTTTTCTTGTAAATATCTAACATCCGAGGAGCGCCGGCCGACGCTGCTCTCGCTGTAACTCTCGGCGCGTAATAGGATGCGCGCGCATCCGCGCCAACATGGCCGACGCACGTCACGTCTCCGTGGCGTGCATAAACTAGAACGCTACATATCTCCCCCTTTTACCAAACTTTAAACAGTCACTAACAATCATTGTCCAATTCAAAGTCACGAAATCTGGAAGGCCTCACCACCTGCCTTCCGCTCCTGGTAACCCTGACAGGGTTGCCCAGAGTTTCTTGGCACTGCATATCAGTTCCTTCCGTGTCTTCACTCACCGCTCTATCATCATTCACGTTTCTACCTGACCAGTCCATCTCAGCTCCTCGACTCTCGCTCACTTCTTCACCTTCTCTCACCTTCTCCGTACTTGCTCCATCGCATTGTTCATTTCCATCTTGTTCCCTTTCAGTATTCAATCCGTCCTCTTCTTCCCATTCCATTTCCGGTTGTTCCCATCTCAATACTTTGTTGCACCGGGCCATGCGGTCCTGGGACCACACGTTCCCGTCGCTCAGCAGGGCCGCTCGATCATACACTTCCTTGACTTGCATAGGCTTGCTATACTTGCTGTCTCCTTTCTTCTGAAGGGTGGCTAGCTTTACTCTCACCCACTCTCCCTTTTCCAGGCCTGTCCCTTTCACATTCCTTCGTTTGTTGTAGTGGTTGGTGTAGATTGTCTGTGCTCTTTCCAGGTTGGCCCGTACCACTGCAGGGGACCATTCGCTGGTGACGACCTTTTCCTTCCAGATCCTGTTGTCATGTGTGAATGGTTCTCGGCCCCTTAGTATTTGAAATGGGCTGTACCCCATACCAGTGGGGGTTATTCTGTAGGCCCACACCATGTTCTCTAGCGCTTTCTCCCAGTTTTGTTCGCTGGATATGGCGGCTTGTATGGCTCCCATCACTACCCTGTTAAATCGCTCCACTAAGCCATTTCCCGCTGGATGGTAGATGGCTGTATGTTTGATGGTGATGCCATTCCTTTGCATGAACTTGTTCCACCTCTCCGACGTGAACTGGGGGCCATTGTCACTCAGGATGGATTTGGGGATTCCTTCCCTTGTGAAGGTTTCTGACAGAAACTTCAAGATGTTATCTGTGTCCATGGACTCGTCCACCTTTAACTCTGGCCACTTGGAATATCGATCCATGAGTACACACACGTACTTCTGCATGCCCTGGTCATCTAGGACGGGTCCCAAAATGTCTACAGATAGTTCTTCCCACGGATTTAAGGGATGGTCAAACTTCCCTAGCGCTGGCCTCAAAGGTTTTAGAGTCTTGTCTGCTCCTTGACATTGTGGGCACTCCCTGACATGCCTTTTAGCCCTTATATCCATGCCTGGCCACCAATAGTTTATTTTGGCTCTCGCTTTGAGTTTCCCTATGCCTAGGTGGCCCTCGTGTAGCAGGTCCAAGAGTTTTGTGGTGAGGTTCCTTGGGGGGATCACCTTGTCTCCTCTGTAGATGAATACCCCCTTGTCTCCGACGGACAGTTCTTCCCGCACCTCGTAGTATGGTCTGAGGTCCGCCCTCACATTTCTTTTGTCTGGCCATCCTTGTACAATGTGCACCTTTACTTCCTTCAGGTCGGTGTCCTCGTATGCCTCTGCCCATTCTTGTTGGCTGATTAACTTCTCTTGGTCTTCTATGAGAGCTACCAACTCCCCACTGTCTGCAGGGTCCTCCTCTCCGGGCTCCATGGTGGCTGCTCTACTCAGGTAATCCGCTACTCGGTTCCGATTCCCCGGAATGTACTCCACGTCATACCTAAACTCGAGTAACTTTAGAGACATTTTGGATATCCTGGGTGTGGCACTGGCGTGTCCGCTCGATGTTAGTACCTTTACCAACGGCTTGTGATCTGTTTTGAGAAGAAATCGGGTTCCCCACAGAAACTGCCTGAATCTCGTCATGGCCCATACCACCGCCAGCATCTCCTTCTCAATCACACTGTATTTGCTCTCTGTATCCGTCAATGCTCTGGACGCAAAACTGATTGTCTCCATTTCTCCTCTTCCTCGATCTTGCATGAGTACGGCGCCCAGGCCCTTGTCGCTGGCGTCAGTCGTAAGCACAGTGGTGCCTTGTGGGTCATAACCTTTGAGAGGTACAGCTCCTGTGACGTCCTTTTTGATGGTTTCAAACTCAGCTTGGGCTTCCGGTGTCCACTGGAACGCAGTGCTCTCCCTGGTCAGCAGCCTCATGTTGTGGGTCTTGGAGGCAAAGTGTACCACGAACTTGCTGTAGTACTCCGCCATCCCCAAGAACGACCTGACCTCTTCTTTGTTCTTGGGGGGTGGTGCTTCAGCGATGGCTTTTACATTTTCCGCCTTGGGTGTGACGCCCTGTTGTCCAATCTCGTGGCCTAAGTATGTTACCGATTGCAGGCCCAACCGGCACTTAGTCCATTCCGCTGTAAGGCCTGTGTTCTCCAGCGTTTGTAACACTTTCCCCAGCTTTTGATCGTGGTCCAGCCTGTCGCGCCCCATCACCAGGATGTCGTCCTGGAAATACTGGACGTCCTTGCAGTCTCTGAATAGTTGGTGCATCATTTTCTGGAATACTGCAGCCGCCGAGGCCAGCCCAAACGGCATACGACAGAACTGGTAGCACCCAAACGGGGTGATGAAGGATGTAAGGCTTTTGCTGTCCGGATGAAGTGCTATTTGGTGATAGGCCGAGGTCAAGTCGATAGTGGAGTACCACCTTACCCCTCTGGTCTTGGCCAACATTTCCTCGATTCTGGGGAGGGGAAACTTCTCTACCACGATATTTTTATTCAGTTCTCTCAGGTCCACACAGAGCCGGACCTTCCCATTGGGCTTCATCACGACCACTAAGGGCGCCAGCCATTCTGCGCAGGTGATCGGTTCTATTATTCCCTTCTTTTCCAATTCTTGGAGTTCCATCTGGACTGCCTCTCTTACCGCAATTGGTACGTTCCTCACCTTGTGAGCTACCGGGATGGCTCCTTCCTTGAGCACGATCTTGTGTTGGAATTTTTCCATCCTTCCCACCGTGCCTCCAAACACTTTTGGGTAGTTCTCCTTCCATTTGTTCAGGTCTGGCCATTCCTCTTGCTCGGTGAGCAGTATTTGCTCCTTTCCTCCTGGATCCAGCTTGATTCCCAGGTCGCCCTGGTCCAGCCATCCTAGGACAGAGGGTCCTCTCTCTGCAATGTACAGCTTGCACCATGCTGATCGGCCCCTAAATTCAAACAACAAGCGTCGGAACCCCACCATTGGAATACGGTCGCCATTGTAGGTGACCGGCCGAATGTCTAGTTTCTCCAACTCTGGGCCCAACTTGGGTCTGAACGCTTCTTCCCACACTGCCCGTTGGACAATGGTGAATGGAGATCCAGTGTCTGCCACCACAGTGATGGTGATTCCACCCATTGACATGTCCAGGACGGGTTTTGTTGACTTCTTCCCTTCTACGCTCAATACCTGGTCATATATGCATAAGACGGTGACCACCTCTTCCTCTGCAATCTCCTCCAGATCTTCTTCGCCCTGATCGACACATTTCACCATGCTCTTGGGTTGCTTCTTCCTACACACTTTCTCATAGTGGCCTAAGATGCCACAGTGTAGGCACTTGGCTCGGAACGCTGGACATCTTCTATCCCGCGCGTCGTGGGACCAACTTCCGCATCTGTAGCACGATTTCTTGCCGTCATTGCCTGTTTGCTTCCCTTGCCATCTGTTGGTTCCTCTGGTCACTGGGTCCTTGCCTCTCTGGTCTTTGTGGTGGTCTCCCTCTTGTATCCTGTTCACCATGGTTGGGGTGGCTACGTCTTTCTTGGTTGCGTCAGCGCACCTCCGTGCGAGTTCCGCCCTTTTTACAATGACCATTACGTCTTTGAGTGTGGTGTCGCCGCTTGCCCATAACTTGTCTTGAACATTAGTGCTCGTAGTGTGCATCACAATCTGATCCTTTATGAATTCGTCTTCCCACAGTGCGTATTTACACGGGGCCGCCAGCTTCCTCAAGGCCGCTACGTATTCTTCTATTGTTTCTCCAGCCCGTTGTTTCCTCTGCTGAAAATTAAACCTGTCCACTGACACACAGATAGTGGGGCGATACCGTTCATCTAGGTCTTCCACTGCATGGGCATACACATCGTCATCCGTGTCCTCTCTCTTTTTGGGCACCAGACTCTTGTATATCCTGAGTCCCTCCGGTCCCAGGTTTAGTAACAGGATGCGTTTCTTTCTTTGGGGGGTGAATTTTTCTTCATTTTCATCCTCCAGGACCCCTATGAAATTATCAATATATTCTTTCCAATCCTCCCACTTCATGAGTGGTTCGCCAGGTTTCACTGCCCAGGGGCTATCGCATACCCCGCCGGTGCGCTCATTCTCACCTCCCTGGTGACTTTTGTATTGGTGTCTTTGCCGGGGGGGCTACCTGGAGTGCTGTCCTTGACCTCTGTGCTCGATTCTCTCTGGGGACTCTTGGCGTTGGCCCCCCCTTCTTCCCCTTTGGTAGCCAGTGCTGTTCCGCCCTGGCGTTGTTATTCAAGGGTGTATAGCGTCTCCTTGCAGCTATGGGGTGTTCGCGCCACTGCTCTGGCCTATTTGCCGCCTCTATTGTTGCTTGTGGCTCTGCCACGCTCCTCGGATCTGCCGTACCTCCTGCGCTTTCTGCGCTTTCTGCTGTGTCCTGGTGAACAGTCTCGACTGCAGGGCTGCGCAGGGAATCTTGCCCGGGTCTGGATGAGCTCAATAACCGTGTCAGGATCTGTAATATCCTCTGAAGTTGCCCACGTGGGGGGGGGTCCGTTTTTCTCCTCTGTTGTATTTGTCCAGGATTGCCTCCCGACCTCGTCGCCACTGTAATGTTTCTCATATACCACAGGGAGCCAGCAGGTTAGGTGTAATTATATTTATTTATCTTGTAAATATCTAACATCCGAGGAGCGCCGGCCGACGCTGCTCTCGCTGTAACTCTCGGCGCGTAATAGGATGCGCGCGCATCCGCGCCAACATGGCCGACGCACGTCACGTCTCCGTGACGTGCATAAACTAGAACGCTACAGTCAGCAAACGAGTGGGAAAACCACTCTTCACTGTGGGTTTCAGCTCGTTTTTCCCGCCACCGTGTGATATCGGCGCACGACCGGGTGATGGGAGCCGATATCCTGTGTCGCACTGTAGCACCGTGTGAGTTGGCAGGTATGCGCCTGGTATAAGATCAGCAAAATCACCTAAATCCGGTGTTAGTTTCCCCTTACTATATCATACATACCAACATTTTAGAAGAGGGAAGTTGGAGATTATAAAATAGTAACTGGAAGAATGCATGTCCCCATTGACGTCTATTGAAGCAGAAGCGTTTGCAGGCAGCAGACAGCTAAAATAAACATACTTTCTCCTTCAAAAATCTGCAGTTTGCTGCGTGAATCGGATCTATTGGCATGCATGGTATATACTTAAAACAGTAAACTAAAATAAAAGTACTTTAAAAGGTGTTTCAGCGCTGCCTTAATGATCTCTGAATGATAAGGTAAACAGAGCACCACTAGTACTCATTGACACTGGCTACTTAACCCACTAAAACTCAACGTGCATACCCGATATTGTCTCGAGACTCTTGACACTTGTGCTTATACCTTCATTGTACTTACTAGGAATGTTTGTTTGGTCTATGCAATTAGACGATTGTAAAGCGCTCCGATACCCCTGGGTCTGGCTAGTGCTATATAAAACTTCATAATAAATAAATAAATAAAGATAGAAAAGCCCTGTTAATAAAAGGCTACAGGCAATTTTATATAAAGCTCTATTCAAGTATTGTGCACAAGCCCTTGCAAAGTCTTAAATTGTGACCAAACAGCTGATATTTTACTCTGGGAAAGGTGCTAACCCTTGTACCAATTACAATAATTCATGACACCACAGGAAGTGACATTGAGGTATTTGGCCTGATCCTATGGCACTACAGGAAGTGACATCACAGGCAACAATCCTGGAGACTGAAACATGTCCTCGCTATTGTGAAGGAAAGTTTCAATGCTATTTAGGACACGGATGCAAGGATTATGCTCTACTTTTTACTCTTTTCTTACACAAGCCAATAAGTGCTACAGCTTTCATGAGTACATAAACATGATATGTCAGCAGTTGACTACAACGCCCAATAGCGGTGTCCATGGTATGTACTATCAATCCACCGCCCGTTGTCCTCTTTCTTTGTGTGGAGGATATCTATAAGATTCTCTCCTCTTTCTTATCACTGCTTTTCTTCTGAAACTACACGACTAAAGCAACAGTTAGATATCATCATCATATACTTGTCCAGTTATTTCACACTGTCTGGATACATCACTTGTGCATATTATTACGTTAATTATTCAACCAGCTCATCACATAGTACTTTGCAAGTGTATGCAAAACATATATTTATACCCAACATACTTTCTAGCATTCTTAGCAATTTGGGTGAATCTCCTCAAAGGATATTGGTTGGGATAATGCCTGTCTCTGTCCTTAATAGAATAGAAACTTTTCTTCAGTATAGCTAGGAACATTTTCAATTCTATGTCTCCCCAGAAGATCTGCTTTGTGCTCTTCTACAGCTCACTAATCACCAGTGAGGCCAACTGTGACACTGGTTTAAAGTAGAAATTCTTAAAAGTGGAGTCTAATGACCACTCAGCTGATTTTAAGATGTATTCCTATCGCTCAACCATATGAAAGTCCTTGGAAGACGTGGCACTTCTGGCTCAAAGAACACTAAATACAAAAATGTCAATCCCTGCTTCCTGCATCACCAATTTAACCTATCTAGCCATAGTGGGTGAGGAAACCGCCTTATGGAGTTTTGCGATAAATTATTCCAAAATTTGTAAAGCGCACAGCTACCAAGAGGGGTTTCCTTGCCCCAGGTGAGGGTAGGGAGAGAAAGAGGGAAAACATGGAGAACTTGATTAAAACAACCAGGTCTTTAAACCTTTGCGAAAAGCAAGAAGAGAGGTCTCATCTCTCAAGGAGGCAGGCAGGGAATTCCATAGAGTCAGCCCAAGATAGGAGAAAGACCGGCCTTTCATGAGGGCCATTCTGATTTTTGGAACCACAAAGCGGATCTGTTGAGCAGAGCGCAAGGGGCGCGATGGGTGGTATAGCTGGACCAGATCCTGCAAGTCTTTAGGGGCCGAACCTGCTTTGATCTTAAACATGCAACACAGAGATTTGAACTTAACCCGATTTGAGACTGCCAACCAGTGTAAGTCTCATAGAATCCCTGAGACAGAGGCAAACTTAGGTAGGTGATTAAGAAACCTTGCAGCTGCGTTCTGCACCATTTGCAGTCTGAGGATGGTCGATTTATCAGCTCCCAGATACAAGGCGTTACTGTAATCCAGTCTTGAGATTACAAGAGCTTGGATCACAGTTCTCTGTGCTGGGAGGGTAATCAGCCATAGAATATATTTTAACCATTTCAGGACTGCAAAGCAGGCAGATGACACCTTGGCTACTTGTTGTTTCATAGACAGAGATTCATCCACAATGAATTCCCGATTCTTAACGCTACTCACAGCCGCAGGCAGAGCTCCCAATTCGGGGGACCAGTTCTGAGGCCCCCAAAGATCAAGGGCTAGATGTAGGTAATTCTCATTTACCGACTCTAGAATACCGAATTTTACCGATTCGGTATTCTAGATTCGGTAAATGAGATGTAGTTAAAAATTCTGTATTTTTTACCGAATCTGTAGGCCCATAGGAATCAATGTCAATTACCGAATCGGTAAATATCGATTCGGTAAAAATACCGAATTTGCAAGGGGGACAGGGTGTCACTTTGACACCCTGTTGCACCCCTGACTCTGGCCTGTGTGCCATGTGGCACACATACATGCCAAAGGGCATGTATGTGTGTCACTTGGCACAGGTGTACATGCACAGATGTGCATGTACACAGGAATTCGTTATTTACCACCAAATAGTATTTGGTGGTAAATAACGAATCGGTAAGGGCCTGTGGCACTGATTACAGTGCCACCTACATGTAGATTTACAGATTCGGTAAATATACCGATTTGTCACATTTTGAGGCCCCTACATCTTCATCTGCAAATACTGGTCGGTAACGGCCGAAATCGGCCGTTACCGACCAGTATTTACCTTCCTACATCTGGCCCCAAGTCTTTTACCTAAGATCATAACTTTGGTCTTATCACGATTTAGTTTGAGCAGGTCACTGTGCATCCAAAGGGCAACTTTTCTCAGTCCCAAGATGAGGACTGAGGGCTTGTGCCCTTGTGATGAAGAGAGGGAGAACACAATCTGTGTGTCATCAGCATAAGAGTAGAGAGACAATCCCCCACTTTCGACCACCTCCGCTAGAGGGTGGACATATATATTAAATAAGAGAGGACTCAGCACCGAGCCTTGTGTAACTCCAGAGGGGAGGGCGTGGGAGTTGGATCTAGCCATAGCGGAAGTGACCTGGTAGGTCTGGTTCTTGAGAAAGGAGCAAAACCATTCCAAGGCCATTCCGTCCACACCCAATGTCTGCAGAGCTCCTAGCAGGATAGGATGGGACACCGTGTTGAAAGCGGCGCTGAGATCCAACAGGAGGAGTGCCCCAGTTTCACCTTCATCTAAATGGTGTCTGAGCAATTCTGTAACCCCCAAAAGGGTGGATTCAGTAGAGAAACCGGCTCTGAAACCCGATTGGGAGGTATGAAGAAAGTTCTGGGTTTCAACAAAGGAGGCTAGCGGTCCATTAACGTGCTTTTCCAGAACTTTTGAAAAAATAGGGAGCAGTGAGATAGGGCGGAAGTTGGATGGAATGGAGGGATCGGAATTTGCTTCCTTTAAGAGAGGGAGGACTATGGCCTGTTTCCATCTTTGGGGGACTAGACCCTCCTTCAGAGAGGCATTCAGAAGCTCCATTACCATCAGTAGTTTGGGAGGATCCAGCTGCCCCAACACCAGTGGAGGTAGGGGATCGAGGGGGGAGCCTGGTTTGGTGTTGTGGAGATTGTGATTGAAGGAAGTAAAGTCCAAGGGGGCCCAGAGAGGAGCTGATACTAATTATGGAGTTGGCTTCATAGAGATTCTGTCTAGTGTTAAGTGAGTCCGCTACTCTAGCACGGCATCCTGTGAGCTTTTCCTTAGGATCTGGGAATGTATGTTCTCAACTTAGTCAGTAAAGAAAAGAGCGAGTTCTTCAGATTGACTGTGGGAGAGGGCAGGAGAAGTTGTCGATTTCCCTGAGCCAAATAGTTCCTTTACTACTTTGAAGAGAATTTTGGCTCACATTTGAGCCTGTAAAATCTTTTGGGAGTAAAACGCAGCATGGGTGGCTTTACGGAGACTATGGTTTTTACTTAAAGCCTTTTAATATGCACATTTAGTTTCTTTAGTGTAGTGTTTCCTCCACTGCCTTTCCAAAGTTATGCACTGAGTTTTTCCACATTTTAGCCTTTCTGTAAACTAGGGCGCTGGGGGCAAGCATCGGCTCAAGCGTTTTATTGAAAGAGGAAGGCATGTTTCTACTGCTCCCATAAGCCAGTTGTGCATGGGCTCTTGATCCATTATAGAGATTTGTTTAAGATCAGGTCAGGTATCTTCCAGGATCTTATTAAATGTTGGGATAAATAGCTTGACCCAACTTCTGGTTTTCCAAACAAAGGCCGAACAGGGCGGCGGGAGGGGGTACATCACTTTCAGTGTAAAAGGCACTGCAAAATGGTCAGACCAGGATAGAGGAGAGGGAGGAAAGCTGATGAGGTCGGACACATTTGAAAAAATAGGATCCAGCAGATGTCCAGCTAAATGAGTGGGGTTAGAGTTACACAGTCTCAGATTCATGGCCCACAAATCCGCCGTAAGTGCGCTACTTTTAGTACATTTAGGGTCATCTAAATGAAGGTTAAGATCACCCAGAATTGTAAAATATGCCTCTTTCAGAATGTAATGGGCTTGGAATGGTTTGAGAGGTGTGTTGCAAGTGTATTGACTTCTGAGGCGCTCGTGGCCTTCTTATAGACTCAGACCAAAGGAAAAACTTTTTTGTTTACTTTATGGTATTTGGGCACTCCATTCCTTTGGTATAAAGAGCCCCCTATCCTTGTTTCAAGGTAAGTAATTTGTGCAACAAGAAATTAAAAATTAATAAAATATCAGTGCATCAGAGAGGTAAGCTAAAAGTTATAAAAATACATCAAATTTATACAATGAACCAAGTTGTAGCAGCCAGATTGAATGAAAATTAGAAGGGAGCCTACCAAGTGCTGCGCGTCTGCTCCCTGGCCTATCCTCAACAGATATGTCTTTTCTTAACAGTACATGTTTCCCAGGCAAGCAAGGTCTTCCCCACAGAACAGGGTTAGATCTAGAAAATGAAGTTTATAATTTGGGTAATTATTCTTCGAATTTTATGGTCCTGAATGTTCAGTCTGATTCTACTCCAGACTTACCTGCTATATTGAGACTACTTCTGCTCTAGGTAACTTAACCGAAGAGCAATCTTTTATGAGAATTGTTGTGCTCCAGAATCGTCTCGTCCTTGACGTCATACTGGCCGATAGGGGCGGGGCATGTAGAGTCATCGGATCTAGTTGCTGCATTTTCATTCCTAATAACGCACCGTCTGTTTATTCAGCTATTACCAGACTCCATAATATTGCCCATATGTTACACCAAGATCCAGGCACCTGGACATGGTCCGGTTGGTTCTGGAATATAATTTCCGCCTGGGGATGGAAAGTGTTGTCCTTTCTAGGTATTGCAGTAGCGATCATATTCAGTTGCTGCCTCTGTTTACAATGTGGCCCTGCGATTTGCGGCATTTGTGCTACCTCTTGTATTCCTAGCCCCAAGTCCCGTTCTAAATCCCGTTCCAAGAAAATTCGAGACGAGCAAATGATACTGTATGAAATGATAGATGGTATCATGAATATTGATGTTTCCTGATGGAAACGTAGTGACAAGGAGGGAATGTGGAAAAGTAAATTTTGCCATGTTCTGTGTCCCTACGTGTCCCCCATCTTATGTTATGTGTGCATGATTAATATGCATATGTATTCCCCATGTTCGATTAAAGACGCAATTACAGTTGTGTCCATCTCTAGTATGCCAGTTCCCAGTTCTCGTGAAAGCTACGAGTATTAGGCCTATGTAAAGTTACGTTGCCACGTTTCTCAGTGTGCACGTTATTTCATTGAAAAGTCCCCGTTTCTAGGCCTCAAAAGGGCCCGGACACCAGATTCGGCTCCTGTCTCCTGAGCCCTCGCTGAGGAGCATTACAGCCCCCACCTGTATCCTCGACCCTTCACTTACTTCCTGCCTCGCAGTGCCCGGCTCGGCCTGGCTCTGCCTACGAGTCTGCCAAGAGTATGTTATGATTCTAGTTATCAGTCCAGCCCTCCTTCTCTGCATTCCTAAGCTACTGAATCGCATCAATAGTTTCCGTCATTGTCTAGCCTTTACGTCTCCATGTAGGAGAAATACTGCATTTAATGGTCATTTAATATTCCTCAACACGCACTACATGTAGAATAATGCATGCTCCAGTCTTAGAGTCTGTTAGCCTCTCCCCTCCTGACTCTTAGTTTATATCAACACGTCCTCTAAACATTAGATACTAGATAGGGTTTAGGTACATGTCGCCCTGACTCTCCAGACTTCAGTCTCTGCTCCTAGCACAGAGTTCATAGCCCCAGCTTCTCCTAGTAACACGTCATTGTCAGTTTGCGCGCACCATTAGGTCAGAGGTCCCGGCTCCTTAGGTAGCCCCCTCCATGTTTCCGCCCCATTTATGACATATTCTGTTACGTTTACATCACATGTCCATGTATACGCCTCCTGTTACACCTACTTTCACCCTTATCTTTCGCGACTGCTATTGACCACACCCACTGCTCCGCCTACTGTATTCACTGTAATGCAACTGTTTTAGTATATATGCTTGTGTACTGTTATTAAATAGAACGCCGATTCCTTTCCCCGGCGCGCTCATTCCCTGTCCCCCCTGCAGGGCCCTGCCATCCTGTTCCCGTGCAGGTTGTCCTATTCCTGTCCTTTATGCTGTATTAAAACCTGCAAACTCCTACTACCTCGAATCTTGACTCTTATTTATTGAGCTATCTGTTATTGCTATGTCCAGTCAAACCTAGATCCGGTATTATTTATTTATATACCACATAATGGCGCCCGAATAGGGACTTGCCCTTTCCCCACGCGCCGGTGAAGCCACGTATGCCCCCTGACCCTCTGCAGCCGTGACGGAACCATACCGTGCACGTGCAGATATTTCTGCTTCAAGTATCCCTCAGGCCCACGGAGGAGACGGAGGTTGCGGTCCAGCATCCAGACGAGGCGGTGGAGGAACGCGGCGAGTCCCGACCAGAGCCCAAGCTGAGAGTCCAAGGTCCGAGGTATCCGGAGGCCCACCCGTAACTGAAGTCCGAAGTTCGTCCGTCCGGCGTCGAAGCAGTCCAGTCCAGTCCGAGGCCTTCCGTTCTTGCTGCCCGGTGAGTACCGTTGCTGGGGTAGTATCTAGACAGGGTCAATCTAATTGTCTCTGGTCCGTGGGGTTTGGTGGTACACAGACCCAAAACGAAGTGTCCACTTCGGTGGATGCGGGTCCTGACGTGTCTCTTTATGAGACCGGTAAGTTTCGTACTGTTTTAGCAGTGCATCTAGTTTCTGTTCTAGTCAGTTCTGTTCTCGAGGAAATTCATGTATTCTGTTTTCAGTATTCCAGGTAGTATTCTGTTCGAACTGTTATTTTAAATGTTCTTCATGTATTTTAATGTCGTGGTATGAAAGTGGTGTAATTATCGTGTTCATTGTGTATTGTATTGTGTCTAGATTACAGTTCAGTCATGCCCTTATTTTCCAAACTACGTCAGTTGAAAACTAGAAAAGGTCTGTTAGAAGCAGCAGTTCCTGTCCCGCCTAGGGACAGTCCAGGTCACTTTATGTATCAGAAGCATGGCATAAGTGCCATATTATATCTAGATTTATGGGTGGAGTACACCAAAGAGTTAGAAGAAAAGTATAGATGGCCCGTATCAGGTACGTGGGATGCCGAGTGCATCATGCGAGTAGAAGAAGCATTATGGAAAAAGAAAGCCAGACAGTCACAGAAAGATGCCATCGAGTTATGGCGCAAAGAATCTCATAAAAGAACCGAAAAAGAAATCAGAAAGTCAGAATTAAGTAGAGAATCCTTAGAACGAGCCCAAGAAAGGGAACTAATCGAGATAGGTGAACGAGTTAAAACCGAACAGTCAGACAGACAGAGGAATGCCCTTATTAAGGGTATGTATCCTCTTCTTGCCGAGGGCTTGCCAAAAGCGACCCCGGAGGCATCCAGTAATTTTCCGCCACCATTAGTTCCGACCAAGCTACGTCACAAACCGACCGCAGCTGATATTTTTATTTCGTCCTATTTGGACGACACAGTCCCAGAAAATGCAAATCCTGTTCCGCCAGCTCCTGTAAATAATGTAAATCCTGCTCCTCCAGACACCGGGGCACCTTTTGCAGTACCTGCTACGGTACCCCCGGTCCAGCCCATAGTACAACTTCCCGCCACATCAGTCACTCTGCCAGCACGAAGAGTATCAGTCGACGATTCTAGTTTAGGGGCCGCAGGAGGAGGTCCTCCTGGTACCCCGCCGCCACACCAACGTGTAACGTTAGTCGAGTTACATGAAAGTGCGTTACAGCGTACGCCCAAATATAAGTCCGTTGCAGATATCCGACGAGCTCTTACTGAATGCCGCTATGATCCAGTTGCAGGTGATGATAGTACAGTTATATATTCCATCCGTGTAAGACGGGTGACCGGGTATTTGGACACCCTACCGAATATGAAAGAAGATCTAGACAGAATATATCGTTTCATCCGTACAGGGGATGATCCAGAAAGTATTGGCGAAGCCATGTCTCAAAGGAAAGCTGAGATCCAGCTCATGTTATTAAAGTTTCTGATTAATTGTTTAATAAGAGAACAAGATTCTCCGACTAAAGATCCGGCCGAAATGAGAATCCTGACAAGGTGGAGTGATAATATAGCCGAGGGTAAGCACAGAACCATCAGTAGTATAGAGAGTATGTACAAGAAAATTCGTAAAGAAATAATAAGGTTACACGAACAACGTAAAGCAGCACAAGTAAGCGAGAAAGAGAATGACTCTTCTACAGAAGAGGTAGAGGACGAGAATCCCACCAGAATAGCGTATGTAGGAAAATCTAGATTTCCAGACCGCCATTTACGCCTAGAACACAAGAAAACTGTTCCTCATCCAGCACCAGAACAAGGTTCTCTAGAACAAGTATTTCAAGCTACCGATCACATTCTGAAATCACGAATCGGTTACAGTGAGTTAAGTACTATGCATGAACAAGAACTAGCCCGATCAGCAGTCCGATGGATTACTGATTCTACCACTTTTCCAGATGAAATAGTGGCTCAAATGTTTCTGAAACTGCCCCCAGCCGAGCAACGACTGGTGGGTATGTATATGATCCAGCACCTCATTACTCTGTATGAGGGTCAACACTCTGATCCAGGTCCGTTACACGATGTCCTGAACGAGTTACTCCAGTATAGATGGAAAGGTTTAGGTACCGATTTAATTAGTGTCATTCTAGAACAGCGCCACAAATATAGAACGTTCCTGAACCCGCATTTTGTTCATGTTTCACCTCCAGAAAGTAAACCCTTTTATATAGATAGACAGAATCCGTTACGAGAAGTACACCCAGTCAGGACAGCAGATGGTGAAATGCAACGAGTGTTTGTTTACACCCCAATTACAAAGATGGAACTCTTAGAGATGAAGAAATTAATTCCCTGTCATGACAAAGATCCAGCAGGGTTCCACCGAGAATTAAAAGACATGCTCCGTATGGGAGAATACACGTATCCAGATATAATTAAAATGTTAAAAGTCCTGTTGCCCGCAGGGGTATATGAAAAACTCAAGGAAAAAGAATGGGAGGTGGGAGAGAAAAAGATCGATTGGGCAGTTCTAGAAGCTGAAGGTAAGATACGAGTACCAGGTACCGGTCTTGGAGAGAAATGTAAAGAATTACCTGAACTGTTAATACAAGTTTTGCCCAGATTGTTAGCCACTAAAAAGGAAGACTGGGATGCAATCTCAGCCTGTAAACAGAAACAAGATGAAGATACTAGTGATTTTTATTCTAGATTTGAGAAATGTTTTATCATAAACAGTGGATTGAAGACGAGTAGCGAGTCATACCCTCATCTTTTTGTTACTAAATTAGTCGAGAATTCAAGTCCACAAGTTAAGAATCGAGTTTTGAAAGTCGAAAGTACATGGCAAGCTAGTACCCCGTCCCAGATGTTACAAATGCTTCAGTATCACCAGAATAGAATCAGAGAAGAGCAAGAACACGAGAGAAAACTTATGAAAGACACGAAAATGAAAGTACTAGTTGCACAATCTATTCCACAAGACAGTCAGAAGAGGGGTCCGAATCAAGCCAGTCATCCTGCAGTTCCCGTTAAAGGGACCTGCAATTATTGTAAACAGCCAGGTCATTATATAAACGAGTGTGCAGTTCTGAAACACAACATAGCTACCGGTAAAACTAAAGAAAGACCACGTCCGCCTAGACAAGAACAAGTTTCACAGACTTCTCAGCCACAGAATGCACAACAGACAGTTCCAGCACCGCAGCCTATTGCTGCAACACAGCATGTTACACAGCAGATGTACCAGTATGCACAGTCCGAGTATCCAGAGTATCAGCCATATTCATGAAACAGCCTAGAGAGGGAGGTAGGCTTGCCTCTCATCGAGATACCTGTAGATCAAGAAGGTCCCTATGTTCACAGTCAAGTATTAGGGAAAGACAGAAAGTTTCTGATTGATACAGGGGCAAGTAGGACGACCATTAGTCACGACGAGGTTCCAGGGGCTCCGCTCTCAGGCTCTAGAAATGTTTCCCTTGGATTTTCAGGAAAGCCTATTGTAAACGAGATATCTAAGCCAGTCACTCTAGAAGTAGGTCCATTGTCCCGCACTACTGATCTATTACTTACGAAGTCATGTCCAGAAAATTTGTTAGGCATTAAAACACTGAAAGAATTAGGTGCAGTTATTTGCTGCTCCCCAGAGGGAATACGCTTGTTTTTACGTGACTTCAAGGGTCACTATGTATTACGAGATTTTGATCCGAGATTGTCCAATGTTCCGCAGCATCTATGGGCGCAAGGTCCAACTGATGTAGGTTATATGCAAATCACACCCCATCGTGTGACTCTCAAACCAGGTGTAGTGTTACCACGAATCAGACAGTACAGATTGCCACCTGAGGCTGTAACAGCCTTATCCAAAATTGTTGACGAGCTCATCGCTCAAGGAGTAGTTGTAGAAACTGACTCCAATGTATGTAATTCTCCGATCATTCCAGTCATGAAACGTACTGATCCAAATGCACCCCCAGTATATCGATTAGTGATTGATCTTCGAGAACTCAATAAATGTATTATTCCTCAGTACCCAGTTGTCCCAGATATCTCTTCCCTACTGACAGCCATTGATTCCGAAGCCACATTTTTCACAGTCATAGACCTCAAGAACGCATTTTTCAGTGTCCCCATTCATCCAGACAGCCAGTTTCTTTTCGGATTTTGTTTAAATGGAAGGAGCTACCAATTCACACGAGCTCCTCAAGGTTTCACAGAAAGTCCTAGTATTTACAGTCAAGCACTTAAGAGACAACTAGACAATATTCACATGCCAATTGACACTGCCCTGCTCCAGTATGTCGATGATCTACTGATCACAGCCCGTTCTGAACGTGCTTGCGAGCGAGCATCCCTTACAGTCTTGTATTTCCTTGCCGAGATGGGGCACAAGGTGTCCCCTTCGAAGCTTCAATTCTGTGTCCAGCAAGTGATCTATTTAGGCCACTTACTGTCCAAGAGGGGTAGGCAGTTGACACCAGACCGTATCCAGTTAATAGCGAGTCTTCCTCAGCCCAAGACCCAGAAGGAGGTACGTGCTTTTATCGGCCTTACTTCTTATTGCAGACAATGGATTCCTCAGTATGCATTCTTAGCCAAGCCACTGATACAGTTAACGACACAGGAGGCAGCCGTATCGACTGTCCTCCCTTGGACATCTGAACATACACTTAGTTTCAATGAGTTAAAGAAAGCTTTATGCCAAGCTCCAGTTCTAGCTACACCGAAGTACAGTAAGCCTTTTACACTTTTTGTCACAGAACGTGAAGGTACAGCATTATCGGTTCTCACACAAGATCAAGCAGGACAGTACAAGCCCTGTGCTTATTTTTCGAGTACACTAGATCCAGTAGCCCAGGCTCTGCCTGCGTGCCTCAAGTCAGTTGCAGCCACAGCACTAGCTATCAGACAAAGTGATTCCATAGTATTAGGACACTCCTTGACAGTACAAGTTCCACACTCCGTGGAAGTTCTTTTAAACCGAACACAGACTCAGCACTTGACAATTGCACGTTTAACAGGTTATGAACTGACACTGTTCCAGCCACACATAGAAATCAGACGCTGCAACGTTCTAAATCCTGCTACACTGTTACCGTCAGTTATTTCGAATCCTGCCACACACGACTGTGTGGAAGTAGTTAACACTATGACTAAGCCAAGACAAGATCTGACAGATATTCCATTACCAGATCCCGACCTGACACTTTATGTGGATGGTTCATGTATGAGAACAAGTGCAGGAGAACTAGTAGCCGCGTATGCAGTGACTACAGACACTGAAGTTATAGAAACACACCGTATTGACACCCTGTCTGCTCAAGCAGCAGAGCTAGTCGCTCTGACACAAGCCTGCATATACGCTAAGAACCTGAAAGTCAATGTTTACACAGATTCACGTTACGCATTTGGAGTCGTACACGACTTTGGAGTGCTCTGGCAGGAGAGAGGTTTCATGACTTCTCATGGAACCAAGATTCAGCATGGGCTCCTTATTCAAGCTCTGTTAGATGCCATACACTTACCGACATCTATTGCTATCATGAAATGCAAAGCACATACGAAAGTTACTGACACTATTTCTCAAGGTAATGATCTAGCAGATCGCACAGCCAAGCTTACAGCACAGACTCCAGACATGTCAGTTAATCCGACACAGACACATACTCCAGATCCGACTACCTGTATGACAGTTAAGGACCCCACTCAAGATGTCATAGATATCCAGTTACATGCTACTCCCGATGAAATCAAGAAATGGTCCGAACAAGGAGGGGTCCAGACAGATCAGGGATGGGTAACGAAGGGAAAAGCCACATGGTTTCTCCCCGACTCTATGGTTCAAGTCATTATCAATACCGCACATAGTCCAGCACATTTAGGAGAAAAAGCTATGTTAGACAGTATCCAGAACATTTGGTTTAACAAGCATTTACGAGCTGCAGCCAAGCAGAAAGTCCGTACCTGTATGATATGTTGCCAGTTTAATCCAGGTAAAAGTGTCCCGGTGGAACAAGGTGGATTCCAGCCTCCTGACCACCCTTTTGAAGTCCTCCAAATGGATTATATTCAGATGGAGCGATGTCGAGGTTTCAAGTATGTCCTTGTAGTTGTATGCGCTTTGTCCAGGTGGACAGAGGCATATCCAGTCCCAGATTACACAGCCACGACCACTGCCAAGCAGTTGGTTCGTGAATTCTTCCCCCGCTATGGACTCCCTAGAGTCGTATATTCTGACAACGGCCAGCCATTCTCATCTGAGCTTATGAAACATATTTCCCTTTTGTTAGGGTACCAGTGGAAGTTCCATTGTGTACGCCATCCTGAAGCAGCCGGTCTCGTAGAGAGACATAATCAGACCCTGAAAATCCGCATTGCCAAAATATGTAAAGAGAAAGGTGTGGACTGGCTAGTAGCTCTGCCAGTCGCTCTGTTTTATATGCGCATGGTCGCACATTCCAGATCAGGTCTGTCCCCGTACGAGGTCGTATTCGGCCGCCCCCCTAATATGTGGGGTACACCTAGACCCCGAAGTATTACCGATGTTTCAAGTAATATGCTGACAGATTACCTAGCTTCCTTGATGTCTGCCCTACACTCTTGTCGTTCACAGGTTGCCGCTGCATTTCCAGACAATACCGAGGTGGCACCGCATGACATCGTTCCCGGAAGTTTGGTTCTTGTAAGGAACTTTGATCGTTCAAGTCCGCTGGAGCCTCGCTGGAAGGAACCAAAACAGGTCCTCCTGGCCACCCGTACTGCCGTCAAGCTGGAAGGCAGGAAGGGCTGGGTCCACCTGTCTCATGTGAAAAAATTTTACGGACTAAAGACTGTTTCAAAGAACATTTCCAAGGATTTTAAGGATTGCCAAAGTACTATTCTCAAGGACTGTCCCGCAAAAGACAATGATACAGATTCCTCCCTGTTAGAGAAAACTCCGCAGCAGGAGTATAAGAAAAAATTAAGGTCTAGTAAAATAAGTCAGCCAGTTTGATTGTCTAAGTCCTCCCCTAGGTGAAACGGTTAGACCGGTTTCTGACATGTATATAATAGACCCCCACAGAGAGAGAGTTAGTGAGAACTCTAAAGGTTGCATTATTATTTTATGTTTTCTGCTATATCTCAGCCTTATGTTTACCTGCACAAGTTATGCATGTTATTTGTGTTTTCCAGTTTCTCATGTAAATAGGTCTGCTAATACTACCGTAGAGCACACGTTTAGTGATCTGCCTCCTCATGAACTCTCATATCGTCTTGCTATGCGTAATAATTCCTTTATCCGCATGTTACATTATTCACACCAGACCAGCAATGCCACTAATTGTTGGGTGTGTGGTCGACTCCCTCCTTTCCAGACACCGAAGGGAGTTCTGCCACTGTTTCCTTATCCATTTTCACATAATGGTTCGTGTGGAGCATGGTCCACGTTAACGTCATCCTCAACAGATATGTCTTTTCTTAACAGTACATGTTTCCCAGGCAAGCAAGGTCTTCCCCACAGAACAGGGTTAGATCTAGAAAATGAAGTTTATAATTTGGGTAATTATTCTTCGAATTTTATGGTCCTGAATGTTCAGTCTGATTCTACTCCAGACTTACCTGCTATATTGAGACTACTTCTGCTCTAGGTAACTTAACCGAAGAGCAATCTTTTATGAGAATTGTTGTGCTCCAGAATCGTCTCGTCCTTGACGTCATACTGGCCGATAGGGGCGGGGCATGTAGAGTCATCGGATCTAGTTGCTGCATTTTCATTCCTAATAACGCACCGTCTGTTTATTCAGCTATTACCAGACTCCATAATATTGCCCATATGTTACACCAAGATCCAGGCACCTGGACATGGTCCGGTTGGTTCTGGAATATAATTTCCGCCTGGGGATGGAAAGTGTTGTCCTTTCTAGGTATTGCAGTAGCGATCATATTCAGTTGCTGACTCTGTTTACAATGTGGCCCTGCGATTTGCGGCATTTGTGCTACCTCTTGTATTCCTAGCCCCAAGTCCCGTTCTAAATCCCGTTCCAAGAAAATTCGAGACGAGCAAATGATACTGTATGAAATGATAGATGGTATCATGAATATTGATGTTTCCTGATGGAAACGTAGTGACAAGGAGGGAATGTGGAAAAGTACATTTTGCCATGTTCTGTGTCCCTACGTGTCCCCCATCTTATGTTATGTGTGCATGATTAATATGCATATGTATTCCCCATGTTCGATTAAAGACGCAATTACAGTTGTGTCCATCTCTAGTATGCCAGTTCCCAGTTCTCGTGAAAGCTACGAGTATTAGGCCTATGTAAAGTTACGTTGCCACGTTTCTCAGTGTGCACGTTATTTCATTGAAAAGTCCCCGTTTCTAGGCCTCAAAAGGGCCCGGACACCAGATTCGGCTCCTGTCTCCTGAGCCCTCGCTGAGGAGCGATACAGCCCCCACCTGTATCCTCGACCCTTCACTTACTTCCTGCCTCGCAGTGCCCGGCTCGGCCTGGCTCTGCCTACGAGTCTGCCAAGAGTATGTTATGATTCTAGTTATCAGTCCAGCCCTCCTTCTCTGCATTCCTAAGCTACTGAATCGCATCAATAGTTTCCGTCATTGTCTAGCCTTTACGTCTCCATGTAGGAGAAATACTGCATTTAATGGTCATTTAATATTCCTCAACACACACTACATGTAGAATAATGCATGCTCCAGTCTTAGAGTCTGTTAGCCTCTCCCCTCCTGACTCTTAGTTTATATCAACACGTCCTCTAAACATTAGATACTAGATAGGGTTTAGGTACATGTCGCCCTGACTCTCCAGACTTCAGTCTCTGCTCCTAGCACAGAGTTCATAGCCCCAGCTTCTCCTAGTAACACGTCATTGTCAGTTTGCGCGCACCATTAGGTCAGAGGTCCCGGCTCCTTAGGTAGCCCCCTCCATGTTTCCGCCCCATTTATGACATATTCTGTTACGTTTACATCACATGTCCATGTATACGCCTCCTGTTACACCTACTTTCACCCTTATCTTTCGCGACTGCTATTGACCACACCCACTGCTCCGCCTACTGTATTCACTGTAATGCAACTGTTTTAGTATATATGCTTGTGTACTGTTATTAAATAGAACGCCGATTCCTTTCCCCGGCGCGCTCATTCCCTGTCCCCCCTGCAGGGCCCTGCCATCCTGTTCCCGTGCAGGTTGTCCTATTCCTGTCCTTTATGCTGTATTAAAACCTGCAAACTCCTACTACCTCGAATCTTGACTCTTATTTATTGAGCTATCTGTTATTGCTATGTCCAGTCAAACGTAGATCCGGTATTATTTATTTATATACCACAAGGAGAGGGAGGAAAGCTGATGAGGTCGGACACATTTGAAAAAATAGGATCCAGCAGATGTCCAGCTAAATGAGTGGGGTTAGAGTTACACAGTCTCAGATTCATGGCCCACAAATCCGCCGTAAGTGCGCTACTTTTAGTACATTTAGGGTCATCTAAATGAAGGTTAAGATCACCCAGAATTGTAAAATATGCCTATTTCAGAATGTAATGGGCTTGGAATGGTTTGAGAGGTGTGTTGCAAGTGTATTGACTTCTGAGGCGCTCGTGGCCTTCTTATAGACTCAGACCAAAGGAAAAACTTTTTTGTTTACTTTATGGTATTTGGGCACTCCATTCCTTTGGTATAAAGAGCCCCCTATCCTTGTTTCAAGGTAAGTAATTTGTGCAACAAGAAATTAAAAATTAATAAAATATCAGTGCATCAGAGAGGTAAGCTAAAAGTTATAAAAATACATCAAATTTATACAATGAACCAAGTTGTAGCAGCCAGATTGAATGAAAATTAGAAGGGAGCCTACCAAGTGCTGCGCGTCTGCTCCCTGGCCGTTTTATGGAGGGCCGTAGCGTGGAGGCTAGAGCGCGTACTCCTGAAAGAGAGCGGCACCATCAATGGCCGCCTCGTACGGGAATGATCCGTATGATGCGCTTTCTGACGTATGTGCAATCCCCTCCCCCCAGGTACAACTGGGACCGGAGTAATTGATGCAACAATAAATTAGAAATTAATAAAATATCTGTGCATCAGAGAGGTAAGCTAAAAGTTATAAAAACACATCAACTTCATACAATGAGCCAAGTTCTAGCAGCCAGATTGAATGACAGTTGAAAGCGGGCCTACCAAACCTACCTAGTGATCAAAAATTGATTAACCCCCTCTGGGTCTAAGGTCACGTGTTACGCTCATCAGGGGTAAATGATCGTCCTATCGATAATTCGTAACAGTTCGCGAAAGATAAGGGTGAAAGTAGGTGTAACAAGAGGCGTGTACATAGACATGTGATGTAAACGTAACAGAATATGTCATAAATGAGGCGGAAACATGGAGGGGGCTACCTAAGGAGCCGGGACCTCTAACCTAGTGGTGCGCGCAAACTGGCAATGACGTGTTACTAGGGAGAAGCTGGGGGCTATGACTTCTGCGCTAGAAGCAGAGACTGAAGTCTGGCGAGTCAGAGCGACATGTACCTAAACACTATCTAGTATCTGATGTTTAGAGAACATGTTGATAGAATCCAAAAGTTATCAGGGTAAAGGCTAACAGACTCTAAGACTGGTGCATGAATTATTCTACATGTAGTGTGTGTTGAGGAATATTAAATGACCATTAATACAGTATTTCTCTTACATGGAGACGTAAAGGCTAGACTGTGACGGAAACTATTGATGCGATTCAGTAGCTTTAGGAATGCAGAGAAGGAGAGCTGAACTGATAACTAGAATCATAACATACTCTTGGCAGACTGGCAGGCAGAGCCAGGCCGAGCCGGGCACTGTGAGGCAGGAAGTAAGTGAAGGGTCAGGGATACAGGTGGGGGCTGTATCGCTCCTCAGCGAGGGTTCAGGAGACAGGAGCTGAATCTGAGTCCGGGCCCTTTTGAGGCCTAGAAACGGGGACTTTACAATGAAATAACGTGCACACTGAGAAACATGGCAACGTAGCTTTACATAGGCCTAATACTCGTAGCTTTCACGAGAACTGGAAACTGGCATACTAGAGATGGACACAACTGTAATTGCGTCTTTAAATCGATCATGGGGAATACATATGCATATTAATCATGCACACATAACATAAGATGGGGAACACGTAGGGACACAGAACATGGCAAAATTTACTTTTCCACATTCCCTCCTTGTCACTACGTTTCCATCAGGAAACATCAATATTCATGATACCATCTATCATTTCATACAGTATCATTTGCTCGTCTCAAATTGTCTTGGAACGGGATTTAGGACGGGACTTGGGATTAGGAATACAAGAGGTAGCACAAATGCCGCAAATCGCAGGGCCACATTGTATACAGAGGCAGCAACTGAATATGATCGCTACTGCAATACCTAGAAAGGACAATACTTTCCATCCCCAGGCAGAAATTATACTCCAAAACCAACCGGACCATGTCCAGGTGCCTGGATTCTGGTGTAACTGATGGGCAATTTTATGAAGTCTGGTTATAGCTGAATAAACAGACGGCGCGTTATTAGGAATAAAAATGCAGCAACTAGATCCGATGACTCTACATGCTCCTCCTCTATCGGCCAGTATGACGTCAAGAACGAGACGATTTTGGAGCACGACAAATCTCATAGCAGATTGCTCTTCGGTTAAGTTACCTAGGGCAGAGGCAGTCTCATTAACTACTGCTTCAAGGGTTCTGGTTAATCTACGGATTAACTTACTATTCTGGATAGGGCCTATAAAGAAAAAGAAACCTCTATTGAAATCTGTATATTGTTCTAGAGCAGTTTCAGTGTAATCGACAATTGGGGACTCGATCTCCCTTCTATGTCTAATGTGTACTAGATGTGTGTTTCTGTGATAATCAGATGGGGCTAGAAAAACTGGTGGCAGTAGGAAGGCAATGTAACAGGTTCCCTCCCAATCGAGGGGCAGACGAACATATGCGGTCTGACCACAAATAAAATAAGAATGACGTGAAGCTTTGAAAATAGATTTCCCACTGTCACTATACTTGACAATAGTAGTACAATCACTGTGTCCTACATGTACGGAACCATTATTTCTGACACATAATTCGCCTTTGACTGGTAGTACTGAAATAGCAGGTAAGTCTGGAGTAGGATCAGACTGAACATTCAGGACCATGAAATTCGAAGAATAATTACCCAAATTATAAACTTCATTTTCTAGATCTAACCCTGTTCTGTGGGGAAGACCTTGCTTGTCTGGAAAACATGTACTGTTCAGAAAGGACATATCAGTTGAGGATGACGTTAACGTGGACCATGCTCCACATGAACCATTATGTGAAAATGGATAAGGAAACAGTGGCAGAACTCCCTTCGGTGTCTGGAAAGGGGGGAGTCGACCACACACCCAACAATTAGTGGCATTGCTGGTCTGGTGTGAATAATGTAACATTCTAATAAATGTATTGTTTCGCATAGCAAGACGATAAGATAGTTCATGAGGAGGCAGATCACTAAACGTGTGCTCTACTGTAGCATTAGAAGACTTATTTACATGAGAAATTGGAAAACATAAATGAAATGCATAACTCGTGCAGGTAACCATCAGGCTTAAAAATAATATGAAACTTAGAAAAACGATACATCGGATTGAGTTTTGACTAACTCTCTCACTATGGGGGTCTATTTCATACATGTCAGAAACCTGTCTAACCGTTTCACCTAGGGGAGGACTTAGACAATTAAACTGGCTGACTTATTTTACTAGACCGTAACTTCTTTTTATACTCCTGCTGCGGAGTTTCCTCTAACAGGGGAGGCTTGGTATCAATGTCTTTTGCGGGACAGTCCTTGAGAATAGTATTTTGGCAGTCTTTAGGTAAAATGCAGTTCTTGGCAAAAGATTTAGGTTTTAGTCCATGAAATTTCTTGACGTGAGACAGATGGACCCACCCCTTACGGCCCTCCAACTTCACGGCCGTACGGGTGGTCAGAAGGACTTGCTTCAGTTCCTTCCAGCGAGGCTCCAGCGGACTTGAACGATCAAAGTTGCGGACAAGGACCAGGGTGCCGGGAAGGATCTCGTGTGGCTTGACTTCAGTATTGTCGGGAAATGCAGCGGCAACCTGTGAACGACAAGAGTGGAGGGCAGACATCAAGGAAGCTAGGTAATCTGTCAGCATATTACTGGAAACATCTGTAATACTTCGGGGTCTGGGTGTACCCCACATATTTGGGGGGCGGCCGAATACGACCTCATACGGGGACAGACCTAATCTGGAATGTGCGACCATGCGCATATAAAATAGGGCGACTGGCAGAGCTACTAGCCAGTCCACACCTTTCTCTTGACAGATTTTAGCAAGACGTATTTTCAAGGTTTGATTATGTCTCTCTACGAGACCGGCTGCTTCAGGATGGCGTACACAATGAAACTTCCACTGGTACCCTAACAAAAGGGAAACGTGCTTCATAAGTTCGGATGAGAATGGCTGGCCGTTATCAGAATATACGACCCTAGGGAGTCCATAGCGGGGGAAGAATTCACGAACCAACTGCTTGGCAGTGGTCGTGGCTGTGTAATCTGGGACTGGATATGCTTCTGTCCACCTGGACAAGGCACATACAACTACAAGGACATACTTGAAACCTCGACATCGCTCCATCTGAATATAATCCATCTGGAGGACTTCAAAAGGGTGGTCAGGGGGCTGGAATCCACCTTGTTCCACCGGGACACTTTTACCTGGATTAAACTGACAACATATCATACAAGTACGGACTTTCTGCTTGGCTGCAGCTCGTAAATGCTTGTTGAACCAAATGTTCTGGATACTGTCTAACATGGCTTTTTCTCCTAAATGTGCAGGACTATGTGCGGTATTGATAATGACTTGAACCATTGAGTCGGGGAGAAACCATGTGGTTTTTCCCTTCGTCAACCATCCTTGATCTGTCTGGACCCCTCCTTGTTCGGACCATTTCTTGATTTCATCGGGAGTGGCATGTAACTGGATATCTATGACATCTTGAGTGGGGTCCTTAACTGTCATACAAGTAGTCTGTTCTAGAGTGAATGTCGGTGTCTTGTTAACTGGTATGTCTGGTGTCTGTGCTGTAAGCTTGGCTGTTCGATCCGCTAGATCATTACCTTGGGAAATAATGTCAGTAACTTTAGTATGTGCTTTGCATTTCATGATGGCGATAGATGTCGGTAAATGTATTGCATCTAACAGAACTTGAATAAGGAGACCATGCTGAATCTTGGTTCCATGAGAAGTCATAAAACCTCTCTCCTGCCAGAGCACTCCAAAGTCGTGTACAACTCCGAATGCGTAGCGTGAATCTGTGTAAATATTAACTTTCAGGTTCTTGGCGTGTATGCAGGCTTGAGTCAGAGCAACTAGCTCTGCTGCTTGGGCAGACAGGGTGTCAATACGGTGTGTTTCAATAACTTTAGTGTCAGTGGTCACTGCATACGCGGCTACTAGTTCTCCTGTACTTGTTCTCATACATGAACCATCCACATAAAGTGTCAGGTCGGGATCTGGTAATGGAATATCAGTCAGGTCTTGTCTTGGCTTAGTCATGGTGTTAACTACTTCCACACAGTCATGTGTGGCAGGATTCGAAATAACTGACGGTAACAGTGTAGCAGGATTCAGAACATTGCAGCGTCTGATTTCTATGTGTGGCTGGAACAGTGTCAGTTCATAACCTGTTAAACGTGCAATTGTCAAGTGTTGAGTCTGTGTTCGGTTTAAAAGAACTTCCACGGAGTGTGGAACTTGTACTGTCAAGGAGTGTCCTAATACTATGGAATCACTTTGTCTGATAGCTAGTGCTGTGGCTGCAACTGACTTGAGGCACGCAGGCAGAGCCTGGGCTACAGGATCTAATGTGCTCGAAAAATAAGCACAGGGCTTGTATTGTCCTGCTTGATCTTGTGTAAGAACAGATAATGCTGTACCATCACGTTCTGTGACAAAAAGTGTAAAAGGCTTACTGTAGTTCGGTGTAGCTAGAACAGGTGCTTGGCATAAAGCTTTCTTTAGCTCATTAAAACTAAGTGTATGTTCAGATGTCCAAGGGAGGACAGTCGATACGGCTGCCTCCTGTGTCGTTAACTGTATCAGTGGCTTGGCTAGAAATGCATACTGAGGAATCCATTGTCTGCAATAGGAAGTAAGGCCGATAAAAGCACGTACCTCCTTCTGTGTCTTGGGCTGTGGAAGACTCGCTATTAACTGGATACGATCAGGTGTCAACTGCCTACCCCACTTGGACAGCAAGTGGCCTAAGTAGATCACTTGCTGGACACAGAATTGAAGCTTCGAAGGGGACACCTTGTGCCCCATCTCGGCTAGGAAATACAGAACTGTAAGTGACGCACGCTCGCAGTCACGTTCAGAACGGGCTGTGATCAGTAGATCATCGACATATTGGAGCAGGGCGGTGTCAGTTGGCATGTGAATATTGTCTAGTTGTCTCTTAAGTGCTTGACTGTAAATACTAGGACTTTCTGTGATCCCTTGAGGAGCTCGTGTGAATTTATAGCTCCTACCATTTAAACAAAAACCGAAAAGGTACTGGCTGTCTGGATGAATGGGGACACTGAAAAATGCGTTCTTGAGGTCTATGACTGTGAAAAATATTGCCTCAGAATCAATAGCTGTCAATAAAGAAGAAATGTCTGGGACTACTGGGTACTGGGGAATGATACATTTATTGAGTTCTCGAAGGTCAATCACTAATCGATATACTGGGGGTGCATTTGGATCAGTACGTTTCATGACTGGAATGATCGGAGAATTACATACATTGGAGTCAGTTTCTACAACTACTCCTTGAGCCATGAGCTCGTCAATAATTTTGGATAAGGCTGCTACAGCCTCAGGTGGCAGTCTGTACTGTCTGATTCGTGGCAGGACTATACCTTGCTTGAGAGTCACACGATGGGGTGTGATTTGCATAAAACCAACATCAGTTGGACCTTGTGCCCATAGATGCTGGGGGACATTCAATAATCTTGGATCAAAATCTCGTAAAACATAGTGACCCTTGAAGTCACGTAAAAACAAACGTATTCCTTCTGGGGAGCAGCAAATAACTGCACCTAATTCTTTCAGTGTCTTAATGCCTAACAAATTTTCTGGACATGATTTCGTAAGTAACAGGTCAGTAGTTCGGGACAATGGACCTACTTCTAGAGTAACTGGTTTTGATATCTCGTTTACAATAGGCTTTCCTGAAAATCCAAGGGAAACATTTCTTGAGCCTGAGAGCGGAGCCCCTGGAACCTCGTCGTGACTAATAGTCGTCCTACTTGCCCCTGTATCAATCAGAAACTTTCTGTCTTTCCCTAATACTTGACTATGAACATAGGGACCCTCTTGATCTACAGGAATCTCGATGAGAGGCAAGCCTACCTCCCTCTCTAGGCTGTTTCATGAATACTGCTGGTACTCTGGATACTCGGACTGTGCATACTGGTACATCTGCTGTGTAACATGCTGAGTTGCAGCAACAGGCTGCGGTGCTGGAACTGTCTGTTGTGCATTCTGTGGCTGAGAAGTCTGTGAAACTTGTTCTTGTCTAGGCGGACGTGGTCTTTCTTTAGTTTTACCGGTAGCTATATTGTGTTTCAGAACTGCACACTCGTTTATAAAATGACCTGGCTGTTTACAATAATTGCATGTCCCTTTAACGGGAGCTGCAGGATGACTGGCTTGATTCGGACCCCTCTTCTGACTGTCTTGTGGAACAGATTGTGCAACTAGTACTTTCATTTTCGTGTCTTTCATACGTTTTCTCTCGTGTTCTTGCTCTTCTCTGATTCTATTCTGGTGATACTGGAGCATCTGTAACATCTGGGACGGAGTACTAGCTTGCCAGGTACTTTCGACTTTCAAAACTCGATTCTTAACTTGTGGACTTGAATTCTCGACTAATTTGGTAACAAAAAGATGAGGGTATGACTCGCTACTCGTCTTGAGACCACTGTTAATGCTAAAGCATTTCTCGAATCTAGAATAAAAATCACTAGTATCTTCGTCTTGTTTCTGTTTACAGGCTGAGATTGCATCCCAGTCTTCCTTTTTAGTGGCTAATAATCTTGGCAAAACTTGTATTAATAGTTCAGGTAATTCTTTACATTTACCTCCTAGACCGGTACCTGGTACACGTGTATTTTCTTCAGCTTCTAGAGCTGTCCAATCGATCTTTTTCTCTCCCACCTCCCAATCCTTTTCCTTGAGTTTTTCGTATATGCCCGCAGGCAACAGGACTTTTAGCATTTTAATTATATCTGGATACGTATATTCTCCCATACGGAGCATGTCCTTTAATTCTCGGTGGAACCCTGCTGGATCTTTGTCGTGACAGGGAATTAATTTCTTCATTTCTAAGAGTTCCATCTTGGTAACTGGGGTGTAAACAAATACTCGTTGCATTTCACCACCCGCTGTCCTAACTGGGTGTACTTCTCGTAACGGATTCTGTCTGTCTATGTAAAACGGTTTACTTTCTGGAGGTGAGACATGAACAAAATGCGTGTTCAGAAACGTTCTATATTTATGGCGTTGTTCTAGAATGACACTAATTAAATCGGTACCTAAACCTTTCCATCTATACTGGAGTAACTCGTTCAGGACATCATGTAGCGGACCTGGATCGGAATGTTGACCCTCATACTGAGTAATGAGGTGCTGGATCATATACATACCCACCAGTCGCTGCTCGGCTGGGGGCAGTTTCAGAAACATTTGTGCCACTATTTCGTCTGGAAAAGTGGTAGAGTCAGTAATCCATCGGACTGCTGATCGGGCTAGTTCTTGTTCATGCATAGTACTTAACTCACTATAACCGATTCGTGATTTCAAAATGTAATCGGTAGCTTGAAATACTTGTTCTAGAGAACCTTGTTCTGGTGCTGGAAGATGAAAGACTTTCTTGTGTTCTAGGCGTAAATGTCGGTCTGGAAATCTAGATTTACCTACATACGCTATTCTGGCGGGATTCTCGTCCTCTACCTCTTCAGTATAAGAGTCATTTTCTTTCTCGCTCCCTAGAGCTTCATTGCGTTGTTCGTGTAACCTTATTATTTCTTTACGAATTTTCTTGTACATATGCTCTATACTATTGAGTGTCTTGTGCTTACCTTCGGCTATATTATCACTCCACTTTGTCAGAATTCTCATTTCGGTCGGATCTTTAGTCGGGGAATCTTGTTCCTGTATTAAACAATTGATCAGAAACTTTAATAGCATAAACTGGGTCTCGGATTTCCTGTGAGACATGACTTCAACAATACTTTCTGGATCTTGTCCTGTACGAATGAAACGATACATTCTGTCTAGATCTTCTTTCATGTTCGGTAGGGTGACCAAATACTCGGACACCTGTCTTATACGTATGGAATATAGGACCATACTATCCTCGCCTGGGACTGGATCATAACAGCATTCAGTAAGAACTCGTCTGATTTCTGCAATAGACTTATATTTGGGCGTACGCTGTAACGCACGTTCATGTAACTCGACTGTTCCTAAACGTCTACTTGGCGGCGGCGTACCAGGAGGACCTCCTCCTGCGGCCCCTATACTGGAATCATCGACTGATACTCTTCGTGCTGGCAGAGTGACTGATGTGGCGGGAATTTGTACTACGGGCTGGACCGGGGGTACCGTAACAGGTACTGCAACAGGTGCCCCGGTGACTGGAGGAACAGGAATTACATTATTTACAGGAGCAGGTGGAACAGGATTTGCATATTCTGGGACTGTGTCGTCCAAATAGGACGAGAGAAAAATATCGGCTGCGGTCGGTTTGTGACGTAGCTTGGTCGGAACTAACGGTGGCGGAAAATTACTGGATGCTTCCGGGGTTGCTTTTGGCAAGCCCTCGGCAAGAAGAGGATACATACCCTTAATGAGGGCATTTCTCTGTCTGTCTGACTGTTCGGTTTTAACTCGTTCACCTATCTCGATTAGTTCCCTTTCTTGGGCTCTTTCTAAGGATTCCCTACTTAGTTCTGACTTCCTGATTTCTTTTTCTGTTCTTTTATGAGATTCTTTGCGCCATAACTCGATGGCATCTTTCTGTGACTGTCGGGCTTTCTTTTTCCATAATACTTCTTCTACTCGCATGATGCACTCGGCATCCCACGTACCTGATACGGGCCATCTATACTTCTCCTCTAATTCCTTGGTGTACTCCACCCATAAATCTAGATATAATATGGCGCTTATGCCATGCTTTTGATACATAAAATGACCTGGACTGTCCCTAGGCGGGACAGGAACTGCTTCTTCTAACAGACCTTTTCTAGTTCTTAACTGACGTAATTTAGAAAACAAAGGCATGACTGGGCTGGAGCCTAGTCACAATACAATACACAATAAACACAATAATTACACCACTTTCATACCACGACATTGAAATACATGAATGACATTTAATATAACAGTTCTGACAAAATACTACCTGGAATACTGAGAACAGAAATACATGAATTTCTCGAGAACAGAACAGACTAGAACAGAAACTAGATGCACTGCTAAAACAGTACGAAACTTACCGGTCTCATGAAGAGACACGTCAGGACCCGCATCCACCTAAGTGGACACTTCGTGTTGGATCTGTGTACCCCAAACCCACGGACCAGAGACAATGCAATTGACCCTGTCTAGATACTACCCCAGCAACGGTACTCACCGGGCAGCAAGAACGGAAGGCCTCGGACTGGACTGGACTGCTACGACGACGGACGGACGAACTTCGGACTTCTGTTACGGGTGGGCCTCCGGATACCTCGGACCTTGGACTCTCGGCTTGGGCTCTGGTCGGGACTCGCCGCGTTCCTCCACCGCCTCGTCTGGATGCTGGACCGCAACCTCCGTCTCCTCCGTGGGCCTGAGGGATACTTGAAGCAGAAATATCTGCCACTGCGCAGGATGGTTCCGTCACGACTGCAGAGGATCAGGGGGCTTGCGTGGCTTCTCCGGCGCGTGGGGAAAGGGCAAGTCCCTATTCGGGCGCCATAAATAAATAAATAATACCTCTATTTTTGACTGGATATAACAATAACAGATAGCTCAATAAATAAGAGTCAAGATTCGAGGTAGTAGGAGTTTGCAGGTTTAATACAGCATAAAGGACAGGAACAGGACAACCTGCACGGGCAAGATCTGGGATGGCTAGCAACTTTTAATAACAGTGCACAAGCATATATACTAAAACAATTGCATTACAGTACATGCAGTAGGCGTAGCAGTGGGTGGGGTTCGTAACAGTTCGCGAAAGATAAGGGTGAAAGTAGGTGTAACAAGAGGCGTGTACATAGACATGTGATGTAAACGTAACAGAATATGTCATAAATGGGGCGGAAACATGGAGGGGGCTACCTAAGGAGCCGGGACCTCTAACCTAGTGGTGCGCGCAAACTGGCAATGACGTGTTACTAGGGAGAAGCTGGGGGCTATGACTTCTGCGCTAGAAGCAGAGACTGAAGTCTGGAGAGTCAGAGCGACATGTACCTAAACACTATCTAGTATCTGATGTTTAGAGAACATGTTGATAGAATCCAAAAGTTATCAGGGTAAAGGCTAACAGACTCTAAGACTGGTGCATGAATTATTCTACATGTAGTGTGTGTTGAGGAATATTAAATGACCATTAATACAGTATTTCTCTTACATGGAGACGTAAAGGCTAGACTGTGACGGAAACTATTGATGCGATTCAGTAGCTTTAGGAATGCAGAGAAGGAGAGCTGAACTGATAACTAGAATCATAACATACTCTTGGCAGACTGGCAGGCAGAGCCAGGCCGAGCCGGGCACTGTGAGGCAGGAAGTAAGTGAAGGGTCAGGGATACAGGTGGGGGCTGTATCGCTCCTCAGCGAGGGTTCAGGAGACAGGAGCTGAATCTGAGTCCGGGCCCTTTTGAGGCCTAGAAACGGGGACTTTACAATGAAATAACGTGCACACTGAGAAACATGGCAACGTAGCTTTACATAGGCCTAATACTCGTAGCTTTCACGAGAACTGGAAACTGGCATACTTGTAACCCCCTGAGTACCCCGGGGTTGAGAAAACAGCAAGTACACAAATGGTTTGATACTTGGTAGGTTTAATAGCACCACTGAACAAACGAGCACCACAAAACCCCGAAGGGCAAAGGACTTGGGGTGTAGCCGATGGTATGAGCGTCCAACCGTCCTCTGCACAACTGCCGGTCCCGACAGTCACCCAACAGAGGACACCGTGCTAAGCAGTGGCCGAAAATGCCACTCGAACTAAGGAATAGTGGTTTTGAGAACGAGTACTCACTAATTCGTCCTCTGCATAGATGCCGGTCCCGACATCTCCCAACAGAGGGCAAAAGAAGGATAAACGGAGAACAAAGGTAGAGCCCCTCCGTTCGAATACCTTCGAGCGGGAACTGGGGCGTGCTGGCGCTTCAATGCGCTCTGTATTCTGCTCGAACCCTCGAGCGGGGACTGGGGCGTGCTGGCGCTTCAATGCGCTTAAAGTTTAGCTCGAACCCTCAAGCGGGGACTGGGGCGTGCTGGCGCTTCAATGCGCTTAAAGTTTAGCTCGAACCCTCGAGCTGGGACTGGGGCGTGCTGGCGCTTCAATGCGCTTAAAGTTTAGCTCGAACCCTCGAGCGGGGACTGGGGCGTGCTGGCGCTTCAATGCGCACTGTATCCTGCTCGAACCCTCGAGCGGGGACTGGGGCGTGCTGGCGCTTCAATGCGCTTTGTATCCTGCTCGAACCCTCGAGCGGGGACTGGGGCGTGCTGGCGCTTAAATGCGCTCTGTATCTTGCTCGAACCCTCGAGCGGGGACTGGGGCGTGCTGGCGCTTAAATGCGCTCTGTATCTTGCTCGAACCCTCGAGCGGGGACTGGGGCGTGCTGGCGCTTAAATGCGCTCTGTATCTTGCTCGAACCCTCGAGCGGGGACTGGGGCGTGCTGGCGCTTCAAGGCGCTCTGTATCCTGCTCGAACCCTCGAGCGGGGACTGGGGCGTGCTGGCGCTCCAAGTGCGTGGAACAAAAGACGAGAGTTTCCTCTCCAGAGGAACAGCTCACCTGGTACTTTAAACCCGAACTCCTCGGTGGACGCGATAATATCCGACAGCTTCCTCCTGCTCCCGGTCCGTTTTAAACTGTTCCTTCCGTGTGCGAGGTTCGCGCATGCGCAGCGCGCAGCATGACGGGAGTCGTAGTTCCCACCGGTTTGACTGTGGGGGTTGTAGTCTGGACACGGCTGTGACTGCGCAGTCAGTTCACCGATCTGTGTCCTAACAGTACATCCTCCTCCATCCAACCACCCCTAATCAGGGCCAGGCTTGCCAGGATGCTTCCGGTGGAAGGCCGACACCAAACGCGGAGCGTGCAACCCCGCCTCCGGTTCCCATGTCTGATCCTCAGGGCCGAACCCCTTCCAAGCCACCAGATACCAAAGCTTGCCTCTGCTCCGTTTCGAATCCCGGATGCCCTCCACTTCGTACTCAGTGTCAGCTTCCACCATGTTTGCATCAGGGACAGGCCTTCTGACCTTGAGGGCCGGTTTGAGCAGCGACACATGAAACACCGGATGGATCCGCATGGTGTTCGGAAGCTCCAACCGCATCGTCACCGGGCTGAGACAGGCCTTGATCTTGTATGGGCCAATGAACCGAGGGTGGAACACGCTATGCTTGCGGAAGCGCAGGTTCTTGGAGGACACCCAGACGAAATCGCCCTGCCGGTATAATGGCCCCGGCCTCCTTCTCCTGTCGGCGCACCTCTTGTAGGCCTCCTTGGCTGTCATCAGACAATGTCGGGCCCTCCCGATCGTTTCTTTGATGTGTGCCACTCTTCTGTTGGTTTCTGGCATCCCTGCTGAGGCCTCTGGATGGGACAACGGAAGGAACCTCGGGTGGTGTCCATAGGAGCAGTAGAAAGGCGACACCTTCGTGGAGCTGTGAGCTGCGTTGTTGTACGCAATTTCTGCAAGCCACAGCAACTCCACCCACTCCTCTTTGCCCTGGTCGATAAAACAGCGGAGGTACTGCTTCAGGGTCTGGTTCAGGCGTTCCGTCTGGCCATCCGTCTGTGGGTGATAGCTGGTGGATAGTGCCGTTGTCACGTGAAGAGCTGAACACCAAGTCTTCCAGAAACGGGCCGTGAATTGGGATCCGCGGTCCGAAACGATCACACTGGGCAGGCCGTGTACCCGTACCACCTCCTTCAGTAGGATGCTTGCCAGTTGTCCCGCTGTGGGTACCCCTTTACAGGCGATAAACCGTCCCATCTTCGTGAGGTAATCCACCACCACGAGAATGGCTGTGCACCCTTTGTCCTTGGGCAAACCCACTATGAAGTCCAATGAAATGCGTTCCCAGGGTCGAACTGGAGTTGGTAGAGGACGCAAGAGCCCCTGGGGCTGCCTGTGGTCAGATTTCATGGTTGCGCATACAGGGCATTCAGCAACCCACCCTCGAACATCCGCTCTTACTGAGGGCCACCAGAACTGACGCAATACATAGTCCAGCGTCTTCTCCAACCCAAAGTGTCCCGCGCTGGGTGATTCGTGACACCACTCAAATACCTGTTTCCTTAGGGTGGACGTGGGGACAAGGATGCAAGCCCCTTTGACCGGTATCCCATCCTTAACCCTCCATTCCTCGTGTCATCTAAGCCATGCCTTCCACTCGAAGGTGCGAATACCTCTCTGGATCCCGAGGAGGAAGGACCCCGGTTGGATGGCTCCTACCACGGCGCTGGGAGAGATGATGGGCCTGATGACTGGTGAGGGGCGCTCCCCATCGTTTGACTGCCTCGATAAAGCGTCAGCTTTCTTGTTTTCCGAGCCCGGCCGGTACGTGATGGTGAAATGAAAGCCAGAGAAGAACTGCATCCACCGTAATTGTCGCGGTGACAGCTGTCTGGCCGAAGTCATGAACTGAAGGTTCCGGTGGTCTGTGAATACCTTAACCACATGTCGTGCCCCCATCAGCAAGTGCCTCCATTCCATGAAGGCTTCCCTGATGGCCAGCAACTCCTTCTCGGCCACGTGGTAGTTCCTCTCTGCGCTGTTCAGCTTCCTGGACATGAAAGCCACCGGATGGAGCACTCCTAATTCGTTCCTCTGCGAGAGGATGGCCCCTACTGCCAGATCGGAGGCGTCCGCCTCCACCACGTATGGTAGTACCGGATCCGGGTGGGCCAACACAGGCGCAGTGATGAAGGCATGTTTCAACGCCTCGAAGGCTCGCTGAGCACCTGCGTCCCACAAAAAAGGCGTAGCTTTTCTCAGCAGATGGGTGATGGGAGCCACCATACCCGAAAACCCCTCGATAAACCTCCTGTAGAAGTTGGCAAAGCCAAGGAAGCTCTGCACTTCCTTAACGTTCGTGGGAGAGGGCCATGCAACAACAGCATTGACTTTCCTTTCTGCCATCGTCTGGCCGTTGGGGCTCAACATCACCCCCAAGAACTCCACTGTGGTGACGTGAAAATCGCACTTACTGAGTTTGCAAAATAAGGAGTTGTCTCTGAGTATCTGTAAGACCGTTGATACATGTCTCACATGGTCTTCCGCGTTCTCTGAATACACCAATATGTCGTCTATGTACACTACCACGTATACGTCCAGAAGGTCTCGGAGGACGTCATTTAGGAAGAATTGGAATGCAGCGGGGGCGTTACACAGCCCAAAGGGCATTACGCGGTATTCAAAGAGGCCGTATCTGGTCTTGAAGGCTGTCTTCCATTCGTCGCCTCCTCGCATCCGTACTAGGTGATATGCCCCCTTCAGATCCAATTTGGTGTACACCTTCGCGCTCCTGACCTGCTCTAACAGCACGTAAATGAGCGGCAGGGGGTAGCTGTTCTTTACTGTTATGGCGTTCAACGCCCTGAAGTCCACGCATGCGCGCAATTCTCCGTTGGCTTTCGGGATAAAGAAAAGAGGAGAAGCCACTGGGGACTTGGAAGGCCTTATGAACCCCATCCGTAGCATGTCGTCCAAATATGACCGGAGGTGAACATTCTCGGGTTCCGAAAGTGCATATAGTCTTCCGCTGGGTACTGTAGCACCTGGAACCAGATCGATTTGGCAGTCGTATGTGCGGTGTGGAGGAAGGGTTTCCGCCTGCCTGTCATCGAACACGTCCTGGTAAGGGAGGTACTCTGGGGGGAGCGCAACTTCTTTTTCGGCTGCCGTAGCCACCTCATACCCTGTTGATTCCTCCGTAATGGCGTCCCCTGTGGACCTGCAGAAACGGGAACAGAACGGTGAATCCATCTGTATGGTGAGGGACTCCCAGTCTATGGAAGGGTTATGTTTCTTCAGCCATGGCAACCCCAAGATGACTCCATACTGCGGGGCACTTATGATATTGAAATCCAGGACTTCCTGATGTTGAGATTCGTAGCGTGCCTCCACATTCCCCGTGTGTTGACTGATGGGCCCAGAAACCAACTGGCGCCCATCCACCGCATACACATCCTCGGGGATCGCACAGGTTAGGAGCGATACCCCTATGCGTTCCGCCTCTTTCTTGTCCATAAACAACCCTGTGGCCCCTGAATCCACCATGGCGGAAACCGCTACCCAAGTCCCCTGTACCTTGACCCGTAGAGGGATGAACAGGTGTTTGGTGCTGTTCACGCTGCGCCTTTGTATGGAAGGGATATATCCATGACTCCAGGAATCCCCTTCTTTGTTCCGGGAGCTCGTTAGTTTTCCGCCTTCTTCTCCACCGAGGTGGTGGACAGCCGGCTGGATCGTGAGGAACCTGTTCGGGGTTTCACTGGACATTCACGGACGTAGTGCCCCTTCTTTCCACAGTATAGACAAAGGCCCTGTTTCCTTCGGGATTCTTTCTCTACGGCCGTGAGACTGGCTCGGACAGCCCCGATATCCATAGGTTCGTTTTTTGGAGTTGTCACGGGGTCGTTGGCACCTGTGTGACCCGAAACGGAGGTAGACTTGTCCTTGCGAGGCCCCACACCCCGGCGTTCGCTTAGTCGATGCTCCAGGCGGAGCGCTAGACTGATAAGGTCTTCGCAATGTGCAGGTTGAGGGTCGATTTGCGCGATAACGTCCTTCAGCTCCTCACTCAGACCCTGGTGGAACAGTGCTGTCTGTTTGGCCGGAGGCCATTTGGTCTCAGCGATGAGTCGCCTGAACGCATTCAAATACTGAACAAGGCCCGTGGAGCCTTGTTTCAACTGTAGCAGTTCACGGTCAGCTGTATAGGTATCAGCTCTTCTGTCGAAGACCTTGACGAACTCCTCCTGAAAGGCCTCCCAGTCGTATAACAATGGATCGTCTCTGCTCACCAAAGGAACAGCCCATTGAGCCGCGTTTCCTGCCAGATATGATATCATAAACGCCACCCTTGCCTGATTTGTAGGGAACGCTTTGGGCTTACAGGAGAAGTGCAGTGCTACCTGTGTTATGAACACCTGCACTGTTGCCGGGTCTCCACTGTATCGCTCCGGCGTGGCTAATGGTATGGCTACCGGCATTTCCACCACTACCGCTGCCTGCGGGCCTCCTCCATGTGCCCCTGCGTTAAAGGGGTTCCGTTGTACCAGGTCCATCCTGGCCTTTAGATCCGCGGTTTCTTGCCGCGATGTAGCTAGCTCTGTTTGCACATCAAGTAAGGCGGCCAACACGTCGTCCATGGCTGCCATTCTCCTTTCTCAACCAGGAGGTGGATTAAGGTGATTCAAGGTCGGATATTCTGTAACCCCCTGAGTACCCCGGGGTTGAGAAAACAGCAAGTACACAAATGGTTTGATACTTGGTAGGTTTAATAGCACCACTGAACAAACGAGCACCACAAAACCCCGAAGGGCAAAGGACTTGGGGTGTAGCCGATGGTATGAGCGTCCAACCGTCCTCTGCACAACTGCCGGTCCCGACAGTCACCCAACAGAGGACACCGTGCTAAGCAGTGGCCGAAAATGCCACTCGAACTAAGGAATAGTGGTTTTGAGAACGAGTACTCACTAATTCGTCCTCTGCATAGATGCCGGTCCCGACATCTCCCAACAGAGGGCAAAAGAAGGATAAACGGAGAACAAAGGTAGAGCCCCTCCGTTCGAATACCTTCGAGCGGGAACTGGGGCGTGCTGGCGCTTCAATGCGCTCTGTATTCTGCTCGAACCCTCGAGCGGGGACTGGGGCGTGCTGGCGCTTCAATGCGCTTAAAGTTTAGCTCGAACCCTCGAGCGGGGACTGGGGCGTGCTGGCGCTTCAATGCGCTTAAAGTTTAGCTCGAACCCTCGAGCTGGGACTGGGGCGTGCTGGCGCTTCAATGCGCTTAAAGTTTAGCTCGAACCCTCGAGCGGGGACTGGGGCGTGCTGGCGCTTCAATGCGCACTATATCCTGCTCGAACCCTCGAGCGGGGACTGGGGCGTGCTGGCGCTTCAATGCGCTTTGTATCCTGCTCGAACCCTCGAGCGGGGACTGGGGCGTGCTGGCGCTTAAATGCGCTCTGTATCTTGCTCGAACCCTCGAGCGGGGACTGGGGCGTGCTGGCGCTTAAATGCGCTCTGTATCTTGCTCGAACCCTCGAGCGGGGACTGGGGCGTGCTGGCGCTTAAATGCGCTCTGTATCTTGCTCGAACCCTCGAGCGGGGACTGGGGCGTGCTGGCGCTTCAAGGCGCTCTGTATCCTGCTCGAACCCTCGAGCGGGGACTGGGGCGTGCTGGCGCTCCAAGTGCGTGGAACAAAAGACGAGAGTTTCCTCTCCAGAGGAACAGCTCACCTGGTACTTTAAACCCGAACTCCTCGGTGGACGCGATAATATCCGACAGCTTCCTCCTGCTCCCGGTCCGTTTTAAACTGTTCCTTCCGTGTGCGAGGTTCGCGCATGCGCAGCGCGCAGCATGACGGGAGTCGTAGTTCCCACCGGTTTGACTGTGGGGGTTGTAGTCTGGACACGGCTGTGACTGCGCAGTCAGTTCACCGATCTGTGTCCTAACAATACTAGAGATGGACACAACTGTAATTGCGTCTTTAAATCGATCATGGGGAATACATATGCATATTAATCATGCACACATAACATAAGATGGGGAACACGTAGGGACACAGAACATGGCAAAATTTACTTTTCCACATTCCCTCCTTGTCACTACGTTTCCATCAGGAAACATCAATATTCATGATACCATCTATCATTTCATACAGTATCATTTGCTCGTCTTGAATTGTCTTGGAACGGGATTTAGGACGGGACTTGGGATTAGGAATACAAGAGGTAGCACAAATGCCGCAAATCGCAGGGCCACATTGTATACAGAGGCAGCAACTGAATATGATCGCTACTGCAATACCTAGAAAGGACAATACTTTCCATCCCCAGGCAGAAATTATACTCCAAAACCAACCGGACCATGTCCAGGTGCCTGGATTCTGGTGTAACTGATGGGCAATTTTATGAAGTCTGGTTATAGCTGAATAAACAGACGGCGCGTTATTAGGAATAAAAATGCAGCAACTAGATCCGATGACTCTACATGCTCCTCCTCTATCGGCCAGTATGACGTCAAGAACGAGACGATTTTGGAGCACGACAAATCTCATAGCAGATTGCTCTTCGGTTAAGTTACCTAGGGCAGAGGCAGTCTCATTAACTACTGCTTCAAGGGATCTGGTTAATCTACGGATTAACTTACTATTCTGGATAGGGCCTATAAAGAAAAAGAAACCTCTATTGAAATCTGTATATTGTTCTAGAGCAGTTTCAGTGTAATCGACAATTGGGGACTCGATCTCCCTTCTATGTCTAATGTGTACTAGATGTGTGTTTCTGTGATAATCAGATGGGGCTAGAAAAACTGGTGGCAGTAGGAAGGCAATGTAACAGGTTCCCTCCCAATCGAGGGGCAGACGAACATATGCGGTCTGACCACAAATAAAATAAGAATGACGTGAAGCTTTGAAAATAGATTTCCCACTGTCACTATACTTGACAATAGTAGTACAATCACTGTGTCCTACATGTACGGAACCATTATTTCTGACACATAATTCGCCTTTGACTGGTAGTACTGAAATAGCAGGTAAGTCTGGAGTAGGATCAGACTGAACATTCAGGACCATGAAATTCGAAGAATAATTACCCAAATTATAAACTTCATTTTCTAGATCTAACCCTGTTCTGTGGGGAAGACCTTGCTTGTCTGGAAAACATGTACTGTTCAGAAAGGACATATCAGTTGAGGATGACGTTAACGTGGACCATGCTCCACATGAACCATTATGTGAAAATGGATAAGGAAACAGTGGCAGAACTCCCTTCGGTGTCTGGAAAGGGGGGAGTCGACCACACACCCAACAATTAGTGGCATTGCTGGTCTGGTGTGAATAATGTAACATTCTAATAAATGTATTGTTTCGCATAGCAAGACGATAAGATAGTTCATGAGGAGGCAGATCACTAAACGTGTGCTCTACTGTAGCATTAGAAGACTTATTTACATGAGAAATTGGAAAACATAAATGAAATGCATAACTCGTGCAGGTAACCATCAGGCTTAAAAATAATATGAAACTTAGAAAAACGATACATCGGATTGAGTTTTGACTAACTCTCTCACTATGGGGGTCTATTTCATACATGTCAGAAACCTGTCTAACCGTTTCACCTAGGGGAGGACTTAGACAATTAAACTGGCTGACTTATTTTACTAGACCGTAACTTCTTTTTCTTTTTATACTCCTGCTGCGGAGTTTCCTCTAACAGGGGAGGCTTGGTATCAATGTCTTTTGCGGGACAGTCCTTGAGAATAGTATTTTGGCAGTCTTTAGGTAAAATGCAGTTCTTGGCAAAAGATTTAGGTTTTAGTCCATGAAATTTCTTGACGTGAGACAGATGGACCCACCCCTTACGGCCCTCCAACTTCACGGCCGTACGGGTGGTCAGAAGGACTTGCTTCGGTTCCTTCCAGCGAGGCTCCAGCGGACTTGAACGATCAAAGTTGCGGACAAGGACCAGGGTGCCGGGAAGGATCTCGTGTGGCTTGACTTCAGTATTGTCGGGAAATGCAGCGGCAACCTGTGAACGACAAGAGTGGAGGGCAGACATCAAGGAAGCTAGGTAATCTGTCAGCATATTACTGGAAACATCTGTAATACTTCGGGGTCTGGGTGTACCCCACATATTTGGGGGGCGGCCGAATACGACCTCATACGGGGACAGACCTGATCTGGAATGTGCGACCATGCGCATATAAAATAGGGCGACTGGCAGAGCTACTAGCCAGTCCACACCTTTCTCTTGACAGATTTTAGCAAGACGTATTTTCAAGGTTTGATTATGTCTCTCTACGAGACCGGCTGCTTCAGGATGGCGTACACAATGAAACTTCCACTGGTACCCTAACAAAAGGGAAACGTGCTTCATAAGTTCGGATGAGAATGGCTGGCCGTTATCAGAATATACGACCCTAGGGAGTCCATAGCGGGGGAAGAATTCACGAACCAACTGCTTGGCAGTGGTCGTGGCTGTGTAATCTGGGACTGGATATGCTTCTGTCCACCTGGACAAGGCACATACAACTACAAGGACATACTTGAAACCTCGACATCGCTCCATCTGAATATAATCCATCTGGAGGACTTCAAAAGGGTGGTCAGGGGGCTGGAATCCACCTTGTTCCACCGGGACACTTTTACCTGGATTAAACTGACAACATATCATACAAGTACGGACTTTCTGCTTGGCTGCAGCTCGTAAATGCTTGTTGAACCAAATGTTCTGGATACTGTCTAACATGGCTTTTTCTCCTAAATGTGCAGGACTATGTGCGGTATTGATAATGACTTGAACCATTGAGTCGGGGAGAAACCATGTGGTTTTTCCCTTCGTCAACCATCCTTGATCTGTCTGGACCCCTCCTTGTTCGGACCATTTCTTGATTTCATCGGGAGTGGCATGTAACTGGATATCTATGACATCTTGAGTGGGGTCCTTAACTGTCATACAAGTAGTCTGTTCTAGAGTGAATGTCGGTGTCTTGTTAACTGGTATGTCTGGTGTCTGTGCTGTAAGCGTGGCTGTTCGATCCGCTAGATCATTACCTTGGGAAATAATGTCAGTAACTTTAGTATGTGCTTTGCATTTCATGATGGCGATAGATGTCGGTAAATGTATTGCATCTAACAGAACTTGAATAAGGAGACCATGCTGAATCTTGGTTCCATGAGAAGTCATAAAACCTCTCTCCTGCCAGAGCACTCCAAAGTCGTGTACAACTCCGAATGCGTAGCGTGAATCTGTGTAAATATTAACTTTCAGGTTCTTGGCGTGTATGCAGGCTTGAGTCAGAGCAACTAGCTCTGCTGCTTGGGCAGACAGGGTGTCAATACGGTGTGTTTCAATAACTTTAGTGTCAGTGGTCACTGCATACGCGGCTACTAGTTCTCCTGTACTTGTTCTCATACATGAACCATCCACATAAAGTGTCAGGTCGGGATCTGGTAATGGAATATCAGTCAGGTCTTGTCTTGGCTTAGTCATGGTGTTAACTACTTCCACACAGTCATGTGTGGCAGGATTCGAAATAACTGACGGTAACAGTGTAGCAGGATTCAGAACATTGCAGCGTCTGATTTCTATGTGTGGCTGGAACAGTGTCAGTTCATAACCTGTTAAAATTGCAATTGTCAAGTGTTGAGTCTGTGTTCGGTTTAAAAGAACTTCCACGGAGTGTGGAACTTGTACTGTCAAGGAGTGTCCTAATACTATGGAATCACTTTGTCTGATAGCTAGTGCTGTGGCTGCAACTGACTTGAGGCACGCAGGCAGAGCCTGGGCTACAGGATCTAATGTGCTCGAAAAATAAGCACAGGGCTTGTATTGTCCTGCTTGATCTTGTGTAAGAACAGATAATGCTGTACCATCACGTTCTGTGACAAAAAGTGTATATGGCTTACTGTAGTTCGGTGTAGCTAGAACAGGTGCTTGGCATAAAGCTTTCTTTAGCTCATTAAAACTAAGTGTATGTTCAGATGTCCAAGGGAGGACAGTCGATACGGCTGCCTCCTGTGTCGTTAACTGTATCAGTGGCTTGGCTAGAAATGCATACTGAGGAATCCATTGTCTGCAATAGGAAGTAAGGCCGATAAAAGCACGTACCTCCTTCTGTGTCTTGGGCTGTGGAGGACTCGCTATTAACTGGATACGATCAGGTGTCAACTGCCTACCCCACTTGGACAGCAAGTGGCCTAAGTAGATCACTTGCTGGACACAGAATTGAAGCTTCGAAGGGGACACCTTGTGCCCAATCTCGGCTAGGAAATACAGAACTGTAAGTGACGCACGCTCGCAGTCACGTTCAGAACGGGCTGTGATCAGTAGATCATCGACATATTGGAGCAGGGCGGTGTCAGTTGGCATGTGAATATTGTCTAGTTGTCTCTTAAGTGCTTGACTGTAAATACTAGGACTTTCTGTGAACCCTTGAGGAGCTCGTGTGAATTTATAGCTCCCACCATTTAAACAAAAACCGAAAAGGTACTGGCTGTCTGGATGAATGGGGACACTGAAAAATGCGTTCTTGAGGTCTATGACTGTGAAAAATATTGCCTCAGAATCAATACCTGTCAATAAAGAAGAAATGTCTGGGACTACTGGGTACTGGGGAATGATACATTTATTGAGTTCTCGAAGGTCAATCACTAATCGATATACTGGGGGTGCATTTGGATCAGTACGTTTCATGACTGGAATGATCGGAGAATTACATACATTGGAGTCAGTTTCTACAACTACTCCTTGAGCCATGAGCTCGTCAATAATTTTGGATAAGGCTGCTACAGCCTCAGGTGGCAGTCTGTACTGTCTGATTCGTGGCAGGACTATACCTTGCTTGAGAGTCACACGATGGGGTGTGATTTGCATAAAACCAACATCAGTTGGACCTTGTGCCCATAGATGCTGGGGGACATTCAATAATCTTGGATCAAAATCTCGTAAAACATAGTGACCCTTGAAGTCACGTAAAAACAAACGTATTCCTTCTGGGGAGCAGCAAATAACTGCACCTAATTCTTTCAGTGTCTTAATGCCTAACAAATTTTCTGGACATGATTTCGTAAGTAACAGGTCAGTAGTTTGGGACAATGGACCTACTTCTAGAGTAACTGGTTTTGATATCTCGTTTACAATAGGCTTTCCTGAAAATCCAAGGGAAACATTTCTTGAGCCTGAGAGCGGAGCCCCTGGAACCTCGTCGTGACTAATAGTCGTCCTACTTGCCCCTGTATCAATCAGAAACTTTCTGTCTTTCCCTAATACTTGACTATGAACATAGGGACCCTCTTGATCTACAGGAATCTCGATGAGAGGCAAGCCTACCTCCCTCTCTAGGCTGTTTCATGAATACTGCTGGTACTCTGGATACTCGGACTGTGCATACTGGTACATCTGCTGTGTAACATGCTGAGTTGCAGCAACAGGCTGCGGTGCTGGAACTGTCTGTTGTGCATTCTGTGGCTGAGAAGTCTGTGAAACTTGTTCTTGTCTAGGCGGACGTGGTCTTTCTTTAGTTTTACCGGTAGCTATATTGTGTTTCAGAACTGCACACTCGTTTATAAAATGACCTGGCTGTTTACAATAATTGCATGTCCCTTTAACGGGAGCTGCAGGATGACTGGCTTGATTCGGACCCCTCTTCTGACTGTCTTGTGGAACAGATTGTGCAACTAGTACTTTCATTTTCGTGTCTTTCATACGTTTTCTCTCGTGTTCTTGCTCTTCTCTGATTCTATTCTGGTGATACTGGAGCATCTGTAACATCTGGGACGGAGTACTAGCTTGCCAGGTACTTTCGACTTTCAAAACTCGATTCTTAACTTGTGGACTTGAATTCTCGACTAATTTGGTAACAAAAAGATGAGGGTATGACTCGCTACTCGTCTTGAGACCACTGTTAATGCTAAAGCATTTCTCGAATCTAGAATAAAAATCACTAGTATCTTCGTCTTGTTTCTGTTTACAGGCTGAGATTGCATCCCAGTCTTCCTTTTTAGTGGCTAATAATCTTGGCAAAACTTGTATTAATAGTTCAGGTAATTCTTTACATTTACCTCCTAGACCGGTACCTGGTACACGTGTATTTTCTTCAGCTTCTAGAGCTGTCCAATCGATCTTTTTCTCTCCCACCTCCCAATCCTTTTCCTTGAGTTTTTCGTATATGCCCGCAGGCAACAGGACTTTTAGCATTTTAATTATATCTGGATACGTATATTCTCCCATACGGAGCATGTCCTTTAATTCTCGGTGGAACCCTGCTGGATCTTTGTCGTGACAGGGAATTAATTTCTTCATTTCTAAGAGTTCCATCTTGGTAACTGGGGTGTAAACAAATACTCGTTGCATTTCACCACCCGCTGTCCTAACTGGGTGTACTTCTCGTAACGGATTCTGTCTGTCTATGTAAAACGGTTTACTTTCTGGAGGTGAGACATGAACAAAATGCGTGTTCAGAAACGTTCTATATTTATGGCGTTGTTCTAGAATGACACTAATTAAATCGGTACCTAAACCTTTCCATCTATACTGGAGTAACTCGTTCAGGACATCATGTAGCGGACCTGGATCGGAATGTTGACCCTCATACTGAGTAATGAGGTGCTGGATCATATACATACCCACCAGTCGCTGCTCGGCTGGGGGCAGTTTCAGAAACATTTGTGCCACTATTTCGTCTGGAAAAGTGGTAGAGTCAGTAATCCATCGGACTGCTGATCGGGCTAGTTCTTGTTCATGCATAGTACTTAACTCACTATAACCGATTCGTGATTTCAAAATGTAATCGGTAGCTTGAAATACTTGTTCTAGAGAACCTTGTTCTGGTGCTGGAAGATGAAAGACTTTCTTGTGTTCTAGGCGTAAATGTCGGTCTGGAAATCTAGATTTACCTACATACGCTATTCTGGCGGGATTCTCGTCCTCTACCTCTTCAGTATAAGAGTCATTTTCTTTCTCGCTCCCTAGAGCTTCATTGCGTTGTTCGTGTAACCTTATTATTTCTTTACGAATTTTCTTGTACATATGCTCTATACTATTGAGTGTCTTGTGCTTACCTTCGGCTATATTATCACTCCACTTTGTCAGAATTCTCATTTCGGTCGGATCTTTAGTCGGGGAATCTTGTTCCCGTATTAAACAATTGATCAGAAACTTTAATAGCATAAACTGGGTCTCGGATTTCCTGTGAGACATGACTTCAACAATACTTTCTGGATCTTGTCCTGTACGAATGAAACGATACATTCTGTCTAGATCTTCTTTCATGTTCGGTAGGGTGACCAAATACTCGGACACCTGTCTTATACGTATGGAATATAGGACCATACTATCCTCGCCTGGGACTGGATCATAACAGCATTCAGTAAGAACTCGTCTGATTTCTGCAATAGACTTATATTTGGGCGTACGCTGTAACGCACGTTCATGTAACTCGACTGTTCCTAAACGTCTACTTGGCGGCGGCGTACCAGGAGGACCTCCTCCTGCGGCCCCTATACTGGAATCATCGACTGATACTCTTCGTGCTGGCAGAGTGACTGATGTGGCGGGAATTTGTACTACGGGCTGGACCGGGGGTACCGTAACAGGTACTGCAACAGGTGCCCCGGTGACTGGAGGAACAGGAATTACATTATTTACAGGAGCAGGTGGAACAGGATTTGCATATTCTGGGACTGTGTCGTCCAAATAGGACGAGAGAAAAATATCGGCTGCGGTCGGTTTGTGACGTAGCTTGGTCGGAACTAACGGTGGCGGAAAATTACTGGATGCTTCCGGGGTTGCTTTTGGCAAGCCCTCGGCAAGAAGAGGATACATACCCTTAATGAGGGCATTTCTCTGTCTGTCTGACTGTTCGGTTTTAACTCGTTCACCTATCTCGATTAGTTCCCTTTCTTGGGCTCTTTCTAAGGATTCCCTACTTAGTTCTGACTTCCTGATTTCTTTTTCTGTTCTTTTATGAGATTCTTTGCGCCATAACTCGATGGCATCTTTCTGTGACTGTCGGGCTTTCTTTTTCCATAATACTTCTTCTACTCGCATGATGCACTCGGCATCCCACGTACCTGATACGGGCCATCTATACTTCTCCTCTAATTCCTTGGTGTACTCCACCCATAAATCTAGATATAATATGGCGCTTATGCCATGCTTTTGATACATAAAATGACCTGGACTGTCCCTAGGCGGGACAGGAACTGCTTCTTCTAACAGACCTTTTCTAGTTCTTAACTGACGTAATTTAGAAAACAAAGGCATGACTGGGCTGGAGCCTAGTCACAATACAATACACAATAAACACAATAATTACACCACTTTCATACCACGACATTGAAATACATGAATGACATTTAATATAACAGTTCTGACAAAATACTACCTGGAATACTGAGAACAGAAATACATGAATTTCTCGAGAACAGAACAGACTAGAACAGAAACTAGATGCACTGCTAAAACAGTACGAAACTTACCGGTCTCATGAAGAGACACGTCAGGACCCGCATCCACCTAAGTGGACACTTCGTGTTGGATCTGTGTACCCCAAACCCACGGACCAGAGACAATGCAATTGACCCTGTCTAGATACTACCCCAGCAACGGTACTCACCGGGCAGCAAGAACGGAAGGCCTCGGACTGGACTGGACTGCTACGACGACGGACGGACGAACTTCGGACTTCTGTTACGGGTGGGCCTCCGGATACCTCGGACCTTGGACTCTCGGCTTGGGCTCTGGTCGGGACTCGCCGCGTTCCTCCACCGCCTCGTCTGGATGCTGGACCGCAACCTCCGTCTCCTCCGTGGGCCTGAGGGATACTTGAAGCAGAAATATCTGCCACTGCGCAGGATGGTTCCGTCACGACTGCAGAGGATCAGGGGGCTTGCGTGGCTTCTCCGGCGCGTGGGGAAAGGGCAAGTCCCTATTCGGGCGCCATTATGTGGTAAATAAATAAATAATACCTCTATTTTTGACTGGATATAACAATAACAGATAGCTCAATAAATAAGAGTCAAGATTCGAGGTAGTAGGAGTTTGCAGGTTTAATACAGCATAAAGGACAGGAACAGGACAACCTGCACGGGCAAGATCTGGGATGGCTAGCAACTTTTAATAACAGTGCACAAGCATATATACTAAAACAATTGCATTACAGTACATGCAGTAGGCGTAGCAGTGGGTGGGGTTCGTAACAGTTCGCGAAAGATAAGGGTGAAAGTAGGTGTAACAAGAGGCGTGTACATAGACATGTGATGTAAACGTAACAGAATATGTCATAAATGGGGCGGAAACATGGAGGGGGCTACCTAAGGAGCCGGGACCTCTAACCTAGTGGTGCGCGCAAACTGGCAATGACGTGTTACTAGGGAGAAGCTGGGGGCTATGACTTCTGCGCTAGAAGCAGAGACTGAAGTCTGGAGAGTCAGAGCGACATGTACCTAAACACTATCTAGTATCTGATGTTTAGAGAACATGTTGATAGAATCCAAAAGTTATCAGGGTGAAGGCTAACAGACTCTAAGACTGGTGCATGAATTATTCTACATGTAGTGTGTGTTGAGGAATATTAAATGACCATTAATACAGTATTTCTCTTACATGGAGACGTAAAGGCTAGACTGTGACGGAAACTATTGATGCGATTCAGTAGCTTTAGGAATGCAGAGAAGGAGAGCTGAACTGATAACTAGAATCATAACATACTCTTGGCAGACTGGCAGGCAGAGCCAGGCCGAGCCGGGCACTGTGAGGCAGGAAGTAAGTGAAGGGTCAGGGATACAGGTGGGGGCTGTATCGCTCCTCAGCGAGGGTTCAGGAGACAGGAGCTGAATCTGAGTCCGGGCCCTTTTGAGGCCTAGAAACGGGGACTTTACAATGAAATAACGTGCACACTGAGAAACATGGCAACGTAGCTTTACATAGGCCTAATACTCGTAGCTTTCACGAGAACTGGGAACTGGCATACTAGAGATGGACACAACTGTAATTGCGTCTTTAAATCGATCATGGGGAATACATATGCATATTAATCATGCACACATAACATAAGATGGGGAACACGTAGGGACACAGAACATGGCAAAATTTACTTTTCCACACTGACAAGCCTATAGCTCGTACATCCAGAACTCTTTTACAAGGAGATGAGGCATTGTCAACTTGGCAAAAAGCTGGTTCCTAGAGAGGTGGGAATCATCAGGCAAAATGGTAAATAGGCAGAGTATTCTGTTGACATCTCATGTTTAGTATGCTTAGTTTCTGATGGCCTGGATAACCTAAAACCCCTCGCGAGTTTGCAGACAAACGAATGGGCGCATAGTGGGTTGCCTGCCACTGGAAGGTGCCCCGCTGAGATGGCAGACCTAGATGAATTAGTGGTGGAATACGCTCTACCGACCTATTATGTTATATTATGTTGATTTATAGAGCAAGCTAATTTCTCTTGGGGGTAACTAAGCGCTAGAGCAAGGCAAAAGGCCAACGCATGGTTATCCACATAGCCAAGTGTGGGGTTTGTGTAAGTTGTAGTGTTTGGGGGAGTTGGTTCCCTGCATGGAACATTGGGGATGCAGGGCTCTGGGCATGGCAGCTGCTGCAGACAGTGGGAGGCTGACGGTCGAGTAAAGCTTCTGCTCCAACCTACTGGTGTCTTCGTCCTTTTAGTGGAGGTGAGTTGGCCTTCAGTATCTCCAATCTTCTCCCGTGGCTCGTCTTCTATTCCCCAGGCAGGAGGAACCTTCTGTTTGTTGTGCTGAGGTGCAGCACCACAGCAGTGGCTGGTAGAACAACCAAGGACCCGGCACCATGGTGGCAGTCTGATAGCTGTGCGGATGGGGCACACAGCTATCAGTTGCTTTGGTGCCAACTTATGGTAAGCTGCTAATTTTCCTCTCACTGGATTGAGGAACCCTAAGTCATGCCTTTATGCCCTATTGACTATAGAAACACGCATTGCCTGTATTGCGTTTACAACCATTTTAATGGATCGGAAAGCTTCCCATTACATAATATAGCAGTCGTTGGTTTTTGCTTCTGAAGCAGCCTCCTCGTCACATCTTGCAACCCTTTTGTATTGTTGGGGAGTGAAACCATGCCCAATCTGCGTTAGAAACTTATGTTCCTACTATTGGTGGCCATCTTTGTTTCGGAATTGTTCAGTTTTTCTGTGTAATAAGCCTGCATTTACAGTGGCAGACATACCTGGTTAATCATCCAGTCAACTAAGTTCTCATATTTGGGCTGTCACATGGCTCAGTTAGGCCCGGGAAGAAACACTGCCATTTTTTACATGCACGCGGTTCTTAAGTTGCCTTCTCTTTCACACAATGGCTTTTGACACACATTTGCTTGTGAGACAGCGCAAGGTTATTTTCTCCAAAACCACATAGCTTACAAAACCACTTAGCAAGTACACTATCACAACACCTTGAACATTTCGTACAAGGTCTCGACACACATTGTGCAAGTGTTATTTGTTATTTAGTTCATGACGCAACGTTGCTATCAAAGAAACAAAAAGCAATGTCAGCTCAGCTGGGGCATCAACACGGAAGCATGGATGTCATTGTTGTAAATACACACACACACACTTCCGTGCTCAGGGAGAGAAGCTCTCAGCTGTCACTTGCAAGGTCATTGCTGTGTTGGCATCTCAGCTTAGCTGGTTCCTGTTTATCTCTTCGAGAGGAGGGATGTCCAACCTGTGACCAAGACGGGGACCTACATACCTTACCTTCAGGTAAAGGAGCGTTAGATCATCCTATAAGGGATTTTTGCCATAGCACACACACCCTAGAAAACTAGTTTAGGAAACACATAGTAGGAATACACTATACTCGGCACTTAAATGGCAGCATATATACACGATTTTAGCACAATGGTGGAATTGTCCATTCTCTTCACCTTCCTTATACTTCTAATCACTTTTATCTGCTTCTGTCTATTGATCTTTGCAGCACATATGTTTAATTCAAGAATCATAATGGTTCAATAAATATTGAAAACGCCCCTTTGTGTATTTCTTGTATAATTCTCCAAGAATGCACGAGTGACTGAGCGAAAAGGTTCTAGATCTATTACCACGATTCCTGGGAGTGATCAGGGTTGTCATGTTCTGAGGTTGCCCAAACCATTCGTCACCCGTCTAGGTTAGGGGGTCCTATGGTGGCCTGTGAGTTAGCTGGCCTATAGGACAATATATCCTGAGGGGGGGGTGCATAGAATCAGTTTGGCACCAATCCCAACATTTATGTTGCCCAGCAAACAAATAGTTCCTACTGGAAACTGTATGACATGGCACCGTCAAACAATTGTAGTATGGGTTCTTATTTAATGGATGGCTTTAGTAGTTCTCTCATGCATACTCGGAGACACCTACCTACCTAACCGGAGATATCCATGAAGGTAGTGTTGTGTAGTTTCTACAAATCTATATAGGATCTGCGTGTTTAGACAACATAAACTAAGGGATTGGTGTCCAGACTCATTCCAGACACCCCCGAAGGATATGTAAGTCTGTAGACCAGCCAGCTCACAGTGCCACGATAAGCCCCCCTCACCAAGGAGGAAATCGTTTGTGGCAACTATCGAACATGACAACCCTGACCCCTCAAGGATTGTGGAAACATTACAGTACTTTTCACTCAGTCACTCATGCTCAGTTTGCCTCAGAGAGATACCCAGAATAAACGGTGGGAACGTTTTTAATAAGCATTTATTGAACCAACATCATCTTAGTGTAAAATATGTGTGCTACAACAACCATTACACAGAAACAGATATATACGATTACCATCACCAACAGAGTGCTAAAACAGTGAATATATGCAGGGATAAAGATACATGGCAATAATCATAGTACTCCTACGATGCGAACCCTAACTAGATGTACCTAAGAGTACCTGACATGTATGTAGGTGTACAGCTAAAACTCTGTGGAAAATGACAATGTATATGTACATAAGCGGCGTTCATTTGTGTTCACCATACCCCTCGCTGTAAGCAGAACGAATACCGCGAAGCATTGACCGCATCATCCCGCCAGCATAGGCCCATGCACGCACGTACACGACAGCCATTTTAGACACCAAGGCCTCTCTGCCCACTCCCGATAGCCAGCGTCTCTCTCTCCCCCCTCACTCCCCAGCCTCGCAAGCATCCCCGACAGCCCCCGGTCTCTCATGCATAGGCCATAAAACCCTCTCCCTCTGCGCAACCCTGCTCTAAAAGTGACACCCCGCCTGACCGACACCCCCTGCATTCCTCCCAGGAACACCCTTCCCCTCTTCTGATGACCCCCCCCGTCTACGCCTGGCCTCCCGACCGGGTCCCAGGTCATAAAACAAAGCCACATGGGTGTACCCCCCCCCTGGCCCCGCATAGCAAAGCGTGATACACCAACCAAAGTGCCCGATCATATCGCCTGCCCAACCTTAGATCTGACCATCCCCTCTTGCCCTCGTGTCCTGTTGGAATGTCCGGCTACAAGATTACAATCACATGTTACATTTGGGAGGGGAAACAACATCCGAGCGACAGGTATGGGAATAGGCCTGAAGCTGGGATTCCAAACACGCCTTCTCGTACTTCAAAGTGCCTTTATTGCAATAAGGAATGTTTGTGCATCATAAACCTGTGTATAAAAGACGGAGCCTCAGAGAAACTTGTTAGAGCACCTCTTGAAGACATTGTGCGCGTGTCCGAAATGACAGGCTCTCCTCATGAGAAATAAAAATCTATTCTTGCACTCCCGCTTCCAGCGCCCGTCTCTTTATTTGGTAACTGTTCAAGATGGGAACAAAGAGGCGTCTTGTGCCAGCAGCCTGGGCATCGGTTGTAATTTGGGCTGTTTTTCCTCAATTGGCGTCCCAACGCGGGGCCCATCAGCGACATAAGGTCCGGTAAGAGAGGTCCAGACGATGGGGTGAACATCTGAATGATTGGAGTATACCTGCCTTGAGAGGGCCCTCGTCCGGCTGCTGATTGAATGAACTTCACCGATTCCGAACGGACCTCTCTCAAGCGACCTACTGTCCTGACTGGGATCCCACAGGAAAGCTGCAGTAAAAACATGGCGTAAGAGAACGATCGGGCACTGGAAAGGGAAGGCGAAGAACTGTCCTCACGGTCCGGTCCGGGTAAGGTTAAGTAGGACGTCTTTACGTCTGATTGGTAGGATGGCTTTATCCATCTGATTGATTGATTGTTTATATTGGAATCGGTATTTAAATACTGGTATTGTTCATTGATTGGTTCATTTAGCCTTGGGTGCTACTTGAAGTATTGGTTCTCTTTGAGACATTCTCTGTTTGCAAACAGCGACGAATAGGAACGTTCCTCTCTCTTTGCAAATAGTGAAGGATAGGTAATGCAGACTTTTGTCCCCATTGTAATCCGTCATGCCTATTTTTCTCCCCACTGATTGATTGATTGCTCTGTTGCTCTCTGAGACATTCGCTGTCTACAAACGGGGAAGAATAGGAATATTCTGTCTCCCTTTGCAGATAGTGAAGGATAGGTAATGCAGACTTTTGTCCCCATTGTAATCCGTCATGCCTATCTTTCTCCCCACTGATTGTTTGTTATCGATTTTTATCGATTATCGCTCTTGAGATATTCCCTGTCTACAAACAGAGAAGAATAGGAATATTCTGTCTCCCTTTGCAGATAGCGAAGGATAGGTAATGCGGACTTTTGTCCCCCGTTGTAATCCGTCATGCCTGTTTTTCTCCCCACTGATTGATTGATTGTCTGGACAGTTATTGTTCAAGGAATAGTTCTTTTGAGGTATTCTCTGTTTGCAAATAACGTGGAATAGAAATACTCTGTCTAGTCTTTGCAAGTAGTGAAGGGTAGGTAATGCGGACCTTTGTCCCCCGTTGTAATCTGTCATGCCTATCTACTCCCCACTGATTGGTAAACTAGTTCCACCCGGACCATTTATTAGAGGTAGATCATCTGGCTCAACCGGAGGGCGCCCCTAATAAAAAGGACATATGTAAAATACGAAGTAATCACCGTATCCTGTTAACAGAAACTTTAGCGCAAAAACACACTAGAAAAGAAAGGAAAAGGAAGTCGAGAAAAATCAGTAGGCCACTGATGAGTTTTTTTGACCTCGCTAGAAATAAGAAACGTTAGAAATAGCCCGCAATAAGAAACATGAAAGTGGTGAGAGAAAGCCAAGCTTGACATCACGGCAGCCACGAGATAGCTAGGCTCCGCCGCCCCTCCCTGCTCCAAACATGTCTGTCCCACCGCCCACTACGCCCAATAACGGTAACATAAGATAGATACAAGTCAGCAGATACCTACACCCATTCCGGAAGCTCCCGAAGTGCAACAGGTCCACGGTCACGCCCATCCGGAAGACGAGGCCTCGACACGTGCAGGGCGGGGCCCGGCTGGCCGCCATCGGCCGGAGAAGTCGTGGGGTGGATGGCCCGGAATGTACTGGTCTTCCCATCCTCTTCTTCTGGCGCCCTGCAGGCCACGGGGGGGGATGTCTTGCTTATGCCTCCGACCCCCCCCCCCCTCTCATCACCTGGTCCGGCCATCACGAAAGTCAGCGCCGGGAGACGGCGTGGGGTGCACTGGGAGGGAGAGGCGGCGCGGACGAGCCTCTCCCACCTCCCCAGGTGGAGGCCCCTCAGCTGCACCCCCAACGCTCCACTCACCCGACAAGGGTTCGTCCACTCTTGCGGTGCAGCGGAGCTCCACCCGCCCAGCAGGGGTCTCGTCCACTGTTGCGATGCAGCGACGTTTCGCCCGAACCAGCTGAGTTCCTCCCACTCGGGGGAGATTGGGCTTGGCGTGCAAAGATGGCCTGGTCGCTTGTCAACTAGAAAATGAGTCCCCCGTCCAGAAGCGTTCTCCTCAGCTTTGAAGATTCTACGAGAACCGCAGGGGCCCCCGACTCCCGCGGGCCCCCGATGGGGAATGACTGCCATGATTGCCCGCGGAACGACCAAGACGTAACCGCGAGATGTTGGCGCTCTCATGCTGGCGCCAGCCTCAGTTTGAATGACCAAAATCCTGCAGACTACCAATTTGATCAGTTCCGGTGGAACACCAGTATGACCCGGTAGGAAAGATTGTTGCCTCCCTCCCCCCTTTGACTGATGGTTCTTATCGGCAGCCCCTTCTGTTGCCCTTTAACGAAACTTTTTGACTGCCGAAAGAGACTCTGGTCCAACCACGAGTTGGAGGAGACATTTTGACTATACTTGGACCTGCCTGACCTCACCCAAAATGGCGCCGGTACAAATGAAACTCGCAACTCCCTGTTGTGTTCCGGTTGCTCAGCCTTGATATCATGAGATATGTATGCAGTTTTTTTTTTGAAGCGCATGGAGGGAGGGGATGAGGACTGATTGAACACTTGGACGATGAATTGATATTAAGTTCTGACGCGTCATTGATTACCGTATTATTGAAAGTTCGAATTTTCGACACTTATGGTACTTACCCACAATGAATTTTCGATATGATTTTATTGCACTTGTCGCACCTTTATGAAATCAACGGTCACCGACTCCGTTCAAATAAATATCCCCGCATGTACAGTTCCAGTCTGCTCCGTGGCCGGCCCACGTGGTTGTAGGCCCGTATTTGTGCGCCAACATTTTTAAATAAAGGTTTTGTGAAAAGCAAACATAGTTGTAGCGCTTAGATTGGTAAGTTTCGAATAAATGGCCACTGTTTCCGATATAAGTAATATACAGGTGAAATGAAGCAACTCGATTACTTAAAGGGTAAAAAGCAAAGTACACAGAAATATCGCAAATGTGAATGGTCCAGGTTTGTTGGGTATATGTGCTTTTTTATTATTATATTTTTATTTTTGTGCAACGTAAAGCAATCGATAAAGGTCCCGGTATTTAGCCTTTACTTTATATGCCACATGTATCAGGGAAGTTGTTTCAGATGCCTCTAAGCCACTCCGAAGGAATGCCACCTAGCCCCTCTAGTCTACGTGCCTAGTGAACAAAAACGACCCTGTACCACTGTAGACCTTCCCTCCTCCTCGAAGGAGAGCACGAGTTCACCCCCACTTTACACTGACTGCCCTTTGTTTTGACCCTTCCCTACACACGATCCGTAATACCACACTTGGGCGATCTATGCAATACACAGTCCATCAATGATTATCTCTCCCGCATTACCGGTCCCTCTGGGCTTAAACGCCGAGATGGAAGGGACTGCATCCCGCGGAAATAGGTCGAGTATGTGGTAAGTAAGAGCATCTTCGGGTTTATGCGCGCTGATGTGTTTGAAAACGCTGCCCCCACCCCTTCTTTTTCCCTTCTTTCTGCAGGACACATCGGAACGTCGACCAAAGTATGGAGAAGACCTAAGCAACACGCCATGGTTCCGCACGGAAAAATTGTATATTGTCTATGGGGACTGCCCCTGAGAACGTGACGAATTTGTGTGATATGAATGCACGCGTGTATGCCCTGATGTGTATAGCTCGACTGAATACGCGTTGCACACGTTTGGATTGATAAGAGAAATGTTTTATGTATGACTTAAGTGATGATCGAACGGCCGATGGAATGGGGAAAAGGGGTCTGAACATGGTGCCTATACGCGATGAACAAACAAAGATATAGCACTCCCTTACTTAGAAACGACTGTCTCTCTCTCTCTGAACCCAGCGACTGGGAGGGTGGCCTGAAGCAGAAACTTGGCGGGTTATTGCAGTATGACAAAATATGACTCCAACCGGCACCCCAAATAATGCAACCAAGAATGACGTACACCCATGAGTAAATTCATACGGTAACTAAATAGGGGAAGGTTCAGGAATATTCCGGGGTGAGGTTTACCCAAGTACCCTCCTCCTGGAAGACTAGGAATATTGTCAATGTTTAAGATTTACCACCTCCTTCTTGCACCCCCATAGACATGAAACTCAAAGCTGCCCCATTGTTCTCCCGACTGACACCCTCCGTTGCCTCAGCCTGGATACCCATTCGCTAAAAATGATTCGAAGATCCCACCGTGAGTATTAACCCGCCCAGGTTAGTCCCCGAACAATTGACAAAGGTGTAAGTATTTGCAACCGAAGTCACCAGCAAAGGCAGCCAGATGAATTAAGTAGGATACTAAGGATGCGCAGCATGCAGGAAGAAACCTTTTTGGCCAAGTACTGTTCTATGTTTTGTCTTGGATTTTTTTGTATATAATACATGTACTATTTCCCCCCCGCCTGAATTCATGTGTACGTAATGTATGGATCTACGTCGTCCCTCAGCCTGTGTTTCTATATAACTTGACCCCTGTTGTTCTGTGTTGTGTGCGCACTAAATGGCCTATTATTGTAAACGTTTCTCTCTCTCTCTCTCTCTCCATGTCGTACGTGTACCGAATAGTTCATTTAAAATGCGGACGACTCTCTCTCTCTGAGGGTCCCCCTGTTCCCCCTTCCTTTGTGTGGTAACGTTGTGCCCCGCCGGCACAAGCCTAATTGGTTTTTGAACACAAAGGTGTTCGGCAAAATTGACAGAAACTAAAACAATTGTAATTTGCCATATTACTACCTCTCCTTTCTGTAAAATGACGGAACTTGAATTGGCTAAGAAGGAAAGGACAGGTAAGACGACTGATGTCCCCTAATCTGGCCTTTTTATCGGGGAACTATATGTCAGTGGCCTTCTGTTCTTAGTTCGTTAGAAACACAATCCCCAACGCCCAGATTGCCCCACCTCTCTGCACCCAAGTACGGATGTCCAAAGCGTCCTCGTTTCTCCCGATTGACCCCAGCTCCATATCCCGAAGTATAATTGATGACCCTAACTAACTGTTGCTCCCCTAGAAAAGAATGTTTAGCCTCTGCCCCTCTCTCATGATGATAGACGACTGCCAGGGCCCGGGTTAGAAAGGCGAGTCTCTATCGAAGGATCCGATTTCGAGTCTGATGGAATACGCAGTTGATAAGAGTCTGACTTCTCTCCAATATACGTTATGAATGAACGCCAAAAAGACTTAGTACAAACTCAGTAGAAATGCCCGCATACATACTCCATAGTGATAACTTCTGACTGTGACCGATGAACGTATCCCCAACTACTTAAGATTGGGGGCGGAATTGAAATGTATAAATGTCTTCTCCTGCCAGTTCTCTAAAGCTTGTTTTGTACCCATTCAAAGATACACAATCACCGGAGGAGAGGGGCCGGACGTGACGCGCAGCCTAGCCGCAGATCATGAAGCACATGTGACCTCGACCAAAGGTGGAGCCGCAGAGCAACGAGACGCGGGACGAGGCACCACTCTCAAACGCGGGAAATGAAAGGATGGAGGGCTGCCTTAAAGCCCTCTGCTTGCTGACCCACGCGTGCCAGAAGTCCCCGCCCTTTTAGCCCGATCGATGGGCCTGCCTGCTCGTTATCCTTTGCTCCCTTGGTTTGTCTCAAAGATCTGATCCCACTCCGTCCTCTCTTCCCCCGATTATCCGACAAACCCTCCTTTTCCTTTTTTCACATGGATTTTGACACAGAGAAGAAGAACAGCATTTAGGTAGAATAGGGTTTGCCACGGAAGGAGAAAGAAATGCAGGTGCCCAGCACGAGGCACCCTTAAAAAAGATTAGTTAGAAAACAGGACTGTGGTCTAACAGCAGAGGACAGATCGCACCCTGCAACGTGTAAGGATTGATCCGAGCTGGACCTATAGCTCCACCGCCGGTGCTCAACAGCGCCAACGGAAGAAAACGAACTACCAGAGCCTACCAGTGATGGCTCGCTGCTAAAAAGACACTGTGGCGAAGACCCCCCCCCCTTTTCCGAACTTTCTACCCCCCCCCTCTGACTACTTGCTTGTATTGAACTGAATTCCTCCCTCAACCACTTTGTATTGCTTTCAAAATGTTTCATCGGTCACTTTTAACCGTACATTGATACCGCTGGAGAGAGAGTCAGAACATGGTTCCATAATGTGCCGGAACATCTCCTTGATTGACTCCGACTGAGTTGTATACCGTTCTCTAGACTCGTATATATATGACGACAAATGTAAATTCGTATGTATTGCACCTCGTCTATCGCATCGACTGCACATGGATATATGCAATCCGCTAGTATTGACAATGCTATTTCATTGACCACACATGGCTATATGTACACCCCGTCAGTTATGATAAACACGGAAATGACCTAACTTATGTTAAAAAGCGGCGACTGTGGAAAATGACAATGTATATGTACATAAGCGGCGTTCATTTGTGTTCACCATACCCCTCGCTGTAAGCAGAACGAATACCGCGAAGCATTGACCGCATCATCCCGCCAGCATAGGCCCATGCACGCACGTACACGACAGCCATTTTAGACACCAAGGCCTCTCTGCCCACTCCCGATAGCCAGCGTCTCTCTCTCTCCCCCCTCACTCCCCAGCCTCGCAAGCATCCCCGACAGCCCCCGGTCTCTCATGCATAGGCCATAAAACCCTCTCCCTCTGCGCGACCCTGCTCTAAAAGTGACACCCCGCCTGACCGACACCCCCTGCATTCCTCCCAGGAACACCCTTCCCCTCTTCTGATGACCCCCCGTCTATGCCTGGCCTCCCGACCCGGTCCCAGGTCATAAAACAAAGCCTCACGGATGTACCCCCCCTGGCCCCGCATAGCAAAGCGTGATACACCAACCGAAGTGCCCGATCTTATCGCCTGCCCAACCTTAGATCTGACCACCCCCTCTTGCCCTCGTGTCCTGTTGGAATGTCCGGCTACAAGATTACAATCACATATTACATTTTGGAGGGGAAACGACATCCGAACGACTGGTTTGGGAATAGGCCTGAAGCTGGGATTCCAAACACACCTTCTCGTACTTCAAAGTGCCTTTATTACAATAAGGAATGTTTGTGCATCATAAACCTGTGTATAAAAGACGGAGCCTCAGAGAAACTTGTTAGAGCACCTCTTGAAGAAATTGTGCGCGTGTCCGAAATGACAGGCTCTCCTCATGAGAAATAAAAATCTGTTCTTGCATTCCCGCTTCCAGCGTCCGTCTCTTTATTTGGTAACTGTTCAAAATGGGAACTAAGAGGCGTCTTGTGCCAGCAGCCTGGGCATCGGTTGTAATTTGGGCTGTTTTTCCTCAACTCCCCCTAGGAGAAAGCCAACTCCATTACCTAATGGGAGAGAATGAAGGACTCCATCTTGGTCTCGAGTTGGACACCCCGCAAGGGATGTCAGACCACTGCGTCCTAGAGTGTCTGCTGCAGGGACTTCAGAGTCTTGTGTCAGCGTGGAAGTTTCTCCTCTGGTTTGCCCAACGAAGATGTGGTACTTATATTCCCAAAAGGTACCCTCAGGGGTTCTACCTAGATGTGTACTGGTACTGTGGGCATGTCGGCCAAGGATGACAATAGCGTTGACCCTTATACAGAGTTATTATGCGGAAGATGGTAATCCTGCAGTGATACTAAGAATTCTCATGCATAATAAATGAGGCTAGTTTTCAGAGAAAGCCACACAACATTCATTTGACACCAAATAGGTAAAAGATCTGCATCAGAACTGTTTTGTAGAGCAAGGTAGGAAAAATGTTCAACTACCTAGGCCTATGGGTATATTTTGGTTCATAACACCCACTCCTCCTCCGACTGGACGACAGAACTAACAAATGCTAAAATATGCCTGGTTAAAAAGCATAAAAACATTGAGTATACGAACATCTAAAAACATGGTATGTGTAAAAAAGAAGCAAAAGTTAAAAAGTTCTATGAGTCATCTAAATAGTCAATATACTCCTAGACCAACTGAGCACGCCGAACGCCATAGTGTTCAGTAAGAGCAAAAGAGGAAAAATAAAACAAAAATTATGTTTTCGAGTTACAATTTAGGTTGTTTTCGAAAAAAGGTTGAATTGTTCCCAGCACACGGAAAATCAAATGTTTATATGTCCTCTGTGGGAGACGCAACATCACTGCTGTTTGCCTTTGCAGACAACAGTCCCTGTAACACCTCTTGGATCAGGTCAATGGAGCAAAGGTGATCTTCTCTGGTTCCCACAGCCGCTGCTGAGGAAGCACTTGATGCCTGTAAGCCTGGTACAGAGCAGGTGTCCTGAAGTGGGTGGTTACAATAAGCAGAGAGGCTGTAAGTAGGTTTTGAAAGTTGATTCAATGTAGGATCCAAACAAAGAGACCTCATCCTCCAGCGCTCACCAGTAGCATCTTAGAGTTTGAGGCTAAACATTCCATTAAAGCTAATTCCAAAATAGAACTTGAAAATGAGGCATGTGCACATAAAGGAGAGGACACTACATCGCCTCCCTCTTTTCATAATATAACAACAGAGACAATTGCAAAAATACAAAAGTAGAAAGTTTACTCAAAACAATAAATAAGGTTAGACAAAATCTTGAAAATGAGAAGGAGTGGTTCTCGTCCAATGAGACCTACTAGGTAGAGATTCAGAACCAGACACAGAGGGTGTATTGCAGGGAACAATAACATTGGGAAGACATTTAGCAACACTATTTAGATTCCAAACCTTGTGATCTTGAGTTCTAACTGCATTACCCAAGAGCTTGATAACTCTTGTAGGCTGACTAAATTTAGATGCTCCAAACTTTCTTTCTGGCAATTTTATTCTGATCAAATCACCGACAGAGACAAAGGTTTTTTTAACACCTTTTCTTGCGTCATACAATTCTTTCCTCCTTTGCATCTTTTGCAGTTCTCTGGCCTCCCGACCAGGATTATCGATGCCAACAGGGGTTGGTAAGGCTCTAGACACCCAAGAAGGATTGAGATGATTCAGAGCCCCTCTACCTTTAAACAGAACAAAGGGTGTCACACCAGTAGAAGAGTGCGGAGTAAACCTGTACTCATAAACCTTTTTCTTTATAGCTTCCTCCCAGTTACAGCTAGAAACTAAAGCCAACTGCATGGCTTCCTTGAGAACTCTGATGAACCTTTCTACAACACCGTTACTTTCTGGATGATAGAGAGACGCTCGTTTGTGTAGGATCCCCCTCTCACTCAGAAATTTTTCAACAGACCCCGAGGTGAATTGGACACCATTGTCAGTAAGGATGGACTTGGGTAGACCTTCATTAGCAAACAAATCATCAAGAAAAGCGATTACAGAGGAAGAGTCTACGCAACTAACAATCTTTATCACTGGCCACCTGGAGAACATGTCAATGCAGACCAAGACGTATTTGTCTTGAGAACAAACTTTAACGGGACCTAAAATATCTAATGAAATGTCAACCCAGGGACCAATAGATTGTTCTCTGATGACCATAGGCTGAGTTCTGCATTTCAAAATGTTATCACTGATGGAGCATTCAGCACAAACACGAACAGATCTCTCAACAAGCGTGTCCATGGCTGGCCACCAATACACTTCCCTTATTCTCTCTTTGGTCTTCGTGATTCCCATGTGACTTGTATGTCCCGCTTGGATTATTTTGGCTCTCAGACTACTGGGAGGAACCAGTTTGCTCCCCCTCACCAGCAGTCCATTAAGAATAGACATTTGTTCCTTAACAGACCAAAAACCCTTGACACTCTCGTCACAATCTTTTTTTTCAGGCCAACCATTATTTACAAAACCAATCACACGTTGCAGAGTGTCATCATTCGTCAGCTCAGTAGTCCATTCATCCTCCGTTATCACACCCTCAGTTATGACACAAACCTTAACACTTTCTGAAGAGTCTTCGTTCATGAATAGTTCATCATCATCAGACTCAGTAACAGAGTCCCCAGATAATCTGGATAAACAATCAGCCAAGATGTTGGTGGAACCAGGTAGATAAGAAACAGAAAACTCAAAATCCTGTAAGGCAACCACCCACTTTCTTATCCTGTGGGAGACACAATCAATACCTTTCTTGCCAAAAACTTCTTTTAAAGGTTTGTGATCAGACACCACCGTGAACTTTTTTCCCCACAACATTTTTTTTAATTTGCCAGCAGCCCAAAAAACAGCAAGGGCCCTTTTTTTCCACGACTACACTCAGCTCCTCTTAGAGGCCTAGAGATAAAAAGAATGGTATTATCACACTTTTCACCTCTCTGCAAAAGAACCGCACCTAAGCCCTTGTTACTGGCGTTGGTCATTATATAGGAATCCTTAGTAGGATCAAAACTTGATGTACCCTGGCATCATGTTAAACCTGAGACCCTGCATGTATCAAGACATCGTCTTGATAAATCTTCACCCCTTGAAGTCCTCACAAGATGTTCTCCATCACCCTTTGGAAGACAGAGGCTGCCGATATCAGCTCAAACGGCATCCTAAGAAACGTATACGTCCCAAAGGGGGTGATAAACGTCGTGAAATCTTGACATGAGGGATGAAGTCTGACCTGGTGGTAGGCCGAGGAGAGATCTAGGGTCGTGAAATGAGTAGCTCCTCCCAAAGAGGACAACATTTCGGCAATGTTGGGAAGTGGGTAGTGATCAACAACCACAGCCTTATTAAGTTCTCTCAAATCTATGCACAACCTTGCCTCACCATTGGCCTTCTGGGCCATAACGACCGGAGAAACCCATTCTGTCCCTTCCACCACCTCTATAACACCATTTGTCAAGAGCTTGTCTAATTCTTCCTTCATTTTGTCCCTAACCAATAATGGGACATTTCTTACTTTGGCAACAATTGGGACAGAATCATGTTTCAATTTGATAAGATGAAGATATTTCTTAAGACATCCTAACTTCTTACTGAAAACAAGTGGACATTTGGAAACCCACTCACACTGTTCACCAACAGTAGCAATATTAGGCAAATCCCTCAGACGGACCGAAGGAACCTCATTCGGATCAAGATATACACCAAGGTCACGTTGATGTGTCCAACTGATAAGAGAATCTCCCTTTGTTGAGACATAAATCTTGCCTGCAGTGATTCTTCCTTTAAAATCTATGGTACCCATGAAGTAACCCAAAAGATTTATAATCTGGCCACCATAGCCCCTAGGAATTATATCAGGCTTCAGCAATTTCACCCTGTTAAGGAGATTACAAGAAAAGAAATTCTTAGGTATAAGTGTAATTTTGGCTCCTGAGTCAAACAGCATCTCAACATCAGAACCGTTAATGGACACCTTTTCTAACGGATTCTCAGGACCGTCATCCTTTTTGAAAGATCCAACTTGACAAACAACTGATTCTACATTTACTTGATCAAAAATGTCAACTACCCTTACTTTTTTTTAATTCTTGCTGGACCTACAACATCTAGAAAAATGAACTTTCCTTTTGCAGATCGAACAAGTAGCTTTCCAGCCAGGACACTCGTTAGAATTCGCTAAATGTCCTAGATTTCCACACCTGAAACATTTGAAGGTGGGTTTGGAATTGGAGTTAGAGACTTTTGACTCACCAACATTTTCGGAATTAACAACCTTAGAAGAAACAGCTGAAGTAGTGGAAGAGGTTTTAACTTCCTTGCGAATGGTCTCTGCGCAAGTGTTGGAATGCTCGTGAAGTTTCAATGCAGTGATAACCTCTTGTAAGGAGGGACTATCCTTTTGCCACAAGCTATCCTTGGCTTTCTCTAAAGAGGAACCTAACATTAACTGATCCCTAAGACGCTCCTCTAAATTATTCCCAAAAGAGCAAGTGGAAGCCATCTTACGCAGTGACGTTACATATTGATCTACAGACTCATCCACCCCTTGTATTCGCTTACCAAAATGGAACCTCTCTAGTACCATACTCAATTTAGGAAGATAGTGTAAGTCCATTTTTTTATACAAATCTCATATTCATTAAGAGAATTGCCCTCATTATTAGGCAAATCAGGGAGGTTTTCAAAAACATCTTGCCCCTCAGAGCCCAAGCAGTGCCTAAAAAGAGACGCCTTTCTTTCCGCACTGAGAGAGGTGCCACAAACTCTAGCATAATGAGCAAACACTTTTTTCCATTTGAGCCAAGGGATTGTTGGATCTCCAGGCTCAGATAGAAAAAAGGGTGGTGCCGTGACATTCTGCATAATTAATAAGTTCCCTGAAATAGAATAGAGATGAAAATGTAAAACACAAATTGTATAAAATATTGAAAATAGTACAAGCGTGAGAAACAAAGTTCAAAATTTGGGGTTCCCAAACAACTGTCAATCAAAGGAAAACTCCTAAGCAGCAAAAACAAAAATCGGCAAAAAGAGTACTGTGCCAATCAGTGATGATGTAAAAGAAGAAGAAGCTGTGCTGAGAAATACTCGAGACGAAATTGGCAAAATCCAGAACAAAAAAAAAATGTTCAACTTCAAAATGCTGTGCCAATCAGCGAGATTCATCCGGTCGATAGTGACATCAAATAAAGTACTCACAATTCATGCGATCAGCTGTGCTGTGCTGATCAGCGAAGCTGCTAGAAATGAAGTGCTGCGTCAATCAGTTCAACCGGGCAGCAGGGATGGGGCAAGCAGAGGCAAGAAGAGTGACAAGCAGCGTGATGAGCAGTGAGCCTAAGGAAAAAAAAAATGATGATCAAACTCACGGGTGTTGCGATTAGCTGAGCTGTTGTGGAAAAGTAAATTTTGCCATGTTCTGTGTCCCTACGTGTCCTCCATCTTATGTTATGTGTGCATGATTAAATATGCATATGTATCCCCCATGTTTGATTAAAGACGCAATTACAGTTGTGTCCATCACTAGTATGCCAGTTTCCAGTTCTCGTGAAAGCTACGAGTATTAGGCCTATGTAAAGTTGCGTTGCCACGTTTCTCAGTGTGCACGTTATTTCATTGTAAGGTCCCCGTTTCTAGGCCTCAAAAGGGCCCGGACACCAGATTCAGCTCCTGTCTTCTGAGTCCTCGCTGAGGAGCGATACAGCCCCCACCTGTATCCTCGACCCTTCACTTACTTCCTGCCTCGCAGTGCCCGGCTCAGCCTGGCTCTGCCTACGAGTCTGCCAAGAGTATGTTATGATTCTAGTTATCAGTCCAGCCCTCCTTCTCTGCATTCCTAAGCTACTGAATCGCATCAATAGTTTCCGTCATTGTCTAGCCTTTACGTCTCCATGTAAGAGAAATACTGCATTTAATGGTCATTTAATATTCCTCAACACGCACTACATGTAGAATAATGCATGCACCATTCTTAGAGTCTGTTAGCCTTTACCCCGATAACTTTTGGATTCTATCAACATGTTCTCCAAACATTAGATACTAGATACTGTTTAGGTACATGTCGCCCTGACTCTCCAGACTTCAGTCTCTGCTCCTAGCACAGAGTTCATAGCCCCCAGCTTCTCCTAGTAACACATCATTGTCAGTTTGCGTGCACCATTAGGTTAGAGGCCCCGGCTCCTTAGGTAGCCCCCTCCATGTTTCCGCCCCATTTATGACATATTCTGTTACGTTTGCATCACATGTCTATGTATACGCCCCTGTTACACCCATTTTCACCCTTATCTTTCGCGACTGCTATTGACCACACCCACTGCTCCGCCTACTGTAATTCATTGTAATGTAACTGTTTTAGTATATATATTTGTGCACTGTTATTAAATGTTACGCCGATTCTGATCCTGCCATCGGCAGCGCTGCCATCCTGTTCCCGTGCAGGTTGTCCTGTTCCTGTCCTTTATGCTGTATTAAACCTGCAAACTCCTACTACCTCGAATCTTGACTCTTATTTATTGAGCTATCTGTTATTGCTATGTCCAGTAAAACCTAGATCCGGTATTATTTATTTATATACCACATAATGGCGCCCGAATAGGGACTTGCCCTTTCCCCACGCGCCGGTGAAGCCACGCCGGCCCCCTGACCCTCTGCAGCCGTGACGGAACCATACCGTGCACGTGCAGATATTTCTGCTTCAAGTATCCCTCAGGCCCACGGAGGAGACGGAGGTGGCGGTCCAGCATCCAGACGAGGCGGTGGAGGAACGCGGCGAGTCCCGACCAGAGCCCAAGTCGAGAGTCCAAGGTCCGAGGTATCCGGAGGCCCACCCGTAACAGAAGTCCGAAGTTCGTCCGTCCGGCGTCGAAGCAGTCCAGTCCAGTCCGAGGCCTTCCGTTCTTGCTGCCCGGTGAGTACCATTGCTGGGGTAGTATCTAGACAGGGTCAATCTAATTGACTCTGGTCCGTGGGTTGGTGGTACACAGACCCAAAACGAAGTGTCCACTTCGGTGGATGCGGGTCCTGACGTGTCTCTTTATGAGACCGGTAAGTTTCGTACTGTTTTAGCAGTACATCTAGTTTCTGTTCTAGTCAGTTCTGTTTCTCGAGAAAATTCATGTATTCTGTTTTCAGTATTCCAGGTAGTATTCCAGGTAGTGTTCTGTTCGAACTGTTATTTTAAATGTTCTTCATGTACTTTAATGTCGTGGTATGAATGTGGAGTAATTATCGTGTTCATTGTGTATTGTATTGTGTCTAGATTACAGTTCAGTCATGCCTTTATTCTCGAAATTACGTCAGTTAAATACCAGAAAAGGTCTGCTAGAAGCAGCAGTTCCTGTCCCGCCTAGGGACAGTCCAGGTCATTTTATGTATCAAAAGCATGGCATAAGTGCCATATTATATCTAGATTTATGGGTAGAGTATACCAAAGAGTTAGAGGAAAAGTATAGATGGCCCGTATCAGGTACGTGGGATGCCGAGTGCATCATGAGAGTAGAAGAGGCATTATGGAAAAAGAAAGCCAGACAGTCACAGAAAGATGCCATCGAGTTATGGAGCAAAGAATCTCATAAAAGAACCGAAAAAGAAATCAGAAAGTCAGAACTAAGTAGAGAATCCTTAGAACGAGCCCAAGAAAGGGAATTAATCGAGATAGGTGAACGAGTCAAAACCGAACAGTCAGACAGACAGAGGAATGCCCTCATCAAGGGTATGTATCCTCTTCTTGCCGAGGGCTTGCCAAAAGCGACCCCGGAGGCATCCAGTAATTTTCCGCCACCACTAGTTCCGACTAAGCTACGTCACAAACCGACCGCAGCTGATATTTTCATCTCGTCCTATTTGGACGACACAGTCCCAGAATATGCAAATCCTGTTCCGCCAGCTCCTGTAAATAATGTAAATCCTGCTCCTCCAGTCACCGGAGTACCCGCTACGGTGCCCCCGGTCCAGCCTACATTACAATTTCCCACTCTGCCAGCACGAAGAGTATCAGTCGATGATTCCAGTTTAGGGGCCGCAGGAGGAGGTCCTCCTGGTACCCCGCCGCCACACCAACGTAGAACGTTGGCCGAGTTACATGAATGTGCGTTACAGCGTACGCCCAAATATAAGTCCGTTGCAGACATCCGACGAGCTCTCACTGAATGCCGCTATGATCCAGTTGCAGGTGATGATAGTACAGTAATATATTCCATCCGTGTAAGACGGGTGACCGGGTATTTAGACACCCTACCAGATATGAAAGGAGATCTAGACCGAATATATCGTTTCATCCGTACAGGGGATGATCCAGAAAGTATTGGCGAAGCCATGTCTCAAAGGAAAGCTGAGATCCAGCTTATGATATTAAAGTTTCTGATTAATTGTCTAATAAGAGAACAAGATTACCCGACTAAAGATCCGGCCGAAATGAAAATCCTGACAAGGTGGAGTGATAATATAGCCGAGGGTAAGCACAAGACTATCAGTAGTATAGAGAGTATGTACAAGAAAATTCGTAAAGAAATACTAAAGTTACACGAACAACGTAAAGCAGCACAAGTAAGCGAGAAAGAAAATGACTCTACCGAAGAGGTAGACGACGAGAATCCCACTAGAATAGCGTATGTAGGAAAATCTAGATCTCCAGATCGCCATTTGCGCCTAGAACACAAGTCAGTTTTACATCATCCAGCACCAGAACAAGGTTCTCTGGAACAAGTATTTCAAGCTACCGATCACATTCTGAAATCACGAATCAGTTACAGTGAGTTAAGTACTATGCATGAACAAGAACTAGCCCGATCAGCAGTCCGATGGATTACTGATTCTACCACTTTTCCAGACGAAATAGTGGCACAAATGTTTCTGAAATTGCCCCCAGCCGAGCAATGACTGGTGGGTATGTATATGATCCAGCACCTCATTACTCTGTATGAGGGTCAGCATTCTGATCCTGGTCCGTTACACGATGTCCTGAACGAGTTACTCCAGTATAGATGGAAAGGTCTAGGTACCGATTTAATTAGTGTCATTCTAGAACAGCGCCACAAATATAGAACGTTTTTGAACCCGCATTTTGTTCATGTCTCACCCCCAGAAAGTAAACCCTTTTACATAGACAGACAGAATCCGTTACGAGAAGTACACCCAGTCAGGACAACAGATGGTGAAATGCAACGAGTGTTTGTTTACACTCTGATTACAAAGATGGAACTCTTAGAGATGAAGAAATTAATTCCCTGTCATGATAAAGATCCAGCAGGGTTCCACCGAGAATTAAAAGACATGCTCCGTATGGGAGAATACACGTATCCAGATATCATTAAAATGCTAAAGGTCCTGTTGCCCGCAGGGGTATACGAAAAACTCAAGGAAAAAGATTGGGAGGTGGGAGAGAAAAAGATCGATTGGGCAGTCCTAGAAGCCGAAGATAAGATACGAGTACCAGGTACCGGTCTAGGAGAGAAATGTAAAGAATTACCAGAACTGTTAATACAAGTTTTGCCAAGATTATTAGCCACTAAAAAGGAAGACTGGGATGCAATCTCAGCCTGTAAACAGAAACAAGACGAAGACACTAGTGATTTTTATTCTAGATTCGAGAAATGCTTTAGTATCAACAGTGGCCTCAAGACAAGTAGCGAGTCATACCCTCATCTTTTTGTTACTAAATTAGTCGAGAATTCAAGTCCACAAGTTAAGAATCGAGTTTTGAAAGTCGAAAGTACCTGGCAAGCTAATACCCCGTCCCAGATGTTACAGATGCTTCAATACCACCAGAATAGAATCAGAGAAGAGCAAGATCATGAAAGGAAACGTATGAAAGACACGAAAATGAAAGTACTGGTTGCACAATCTATTCCACAAGACAGTCAGAAGAGGGGTACGAATCAAGCCAGTCATCCTGCAGTTCCCGTTAAAGGGACCTGCAATTATTGTAAACAGCCAGGTCATTTTATAAACGAGTGTGCAGTTCTGAAACACAATATAGCTACTGGTAAGACTAAAGAAAGACCACGTCCGCCTAGACAAGAACAAGTTTCACAGACTTCTCAGCCACAGAATGCACAACAGACAGTTCCAGCACCGCAGCCTATTGCTGCAACACAGCATGTTACACAGCAGATGTACCAGTATGCACAGTCCGAGTATCCAGAGTATCAGCCATATTCATGAAACAGCCTAGAGAGGGAGGTAGGCTTGCCTCTCATCGAGATACCTGTAGATCAAGAGGGTCCCTATGTTCATAGTCAAGTATTAGGGAAAGACAGAAAGTTTTTGATTGATACAGGGGCAAGTAGGACCACCATCAGTCACGCCGAAGTTCCAGGGGCTCCGCTCTCAGGCTCTAGAAATGTTTCCCTTGGATTTTCAGGAAAGCCTATTGTAAACGAGATATCAAAGCCAGTTACTCTAGAAGTAGGTCCATTGTCCCGCACTACTGATCTGTTACTTACGAAATCATGTCCAGAAAATCTGTTAGGTATTAAAACACTGAAAGAATTAGGTGCAGTTATTTGCTGCTCCCCAGAGGGAATACGATTGTTCCTACGTGACTTCAAGGGTCACTATGTATTACGAGATTTTGATCCAAGATTGTCCAATGTTCCGCAGCATTTATGGGCACAAGGTCCAACTGATGTTGGTTATATGCAAATCACACCCCATCGTGTGACTCTCAAGCCAGGTGTAGTCCTGCCACGAATCAGACAGTACAGATTGCCACCTGAGGCTGTAGCAGCCTTATCCAAAATTATTGACGAGCTCATCGCTCAAGGAGTAGTTGTAGAAACTGACTCCAATGTATGTAATTCTCCGATCATTCCAGTCATGAAACGTACTGATCCAAATGCACCCCCAGTATATCGATTGGTGATTGACCTCCGAGAGCTTAACAAATGTATTATTCCCCAGTACCCAGTTGTCCCAGATATCTCTTCCCTATTGACAGCCATTGATTCTGAAGCCTCATTTTTTTCAGTCATAGACCTCAAGAACGCATTTTTTAGTGTCCCCATTCATCCAGACAGCCAGTTCCTTTTCGGATTTTGTTTAAATGGAAGGAGCTATATGTTCACACGAGCTCCTCAAGGTTTCACAGAAAGTCCTAGTATTTACAGTCAAGCACTTAAAAGACAACTAGACAATATTCACATGCCAACTGACACTGCCCTGCTCCAGTATGTCGATGATCTACTGATCACAGCCCGTTCTGAACGTGCTTGCGAGCGAGCATCCCTTACAGTCTTGTATTTCCTTGCCGAGATGGGACACAAGGTGTCCCCTTCTAAGCTTCAATTCTGTGTCCAGCAAGTGATCTACTTAGGCCACTTACTGTCCAAGAGGGGTAGGCAGTTGACACCTGACCGTATCCAGTTAATAGCGAGTCTTCCTCAGCCCAAGACCCAGAAGGAGGTACGTGCTTTTATCGGCCTCACTTCTTACTGCAGACAATGGATTCCTCAGTATGCATTTCTAGCTAAACCACTGATACAGTTAACGACACAGGAGGCAGCCGTATCGACTGTCCTCCCTTGGACATCTGAACATACACTTAGTTTTAATGAGTTAAAGAAAGCTCTATGCCAAGCTCCAGTTCTAGCAACACCGAACTACAGTAAGCCTTTTACACTTTTTGTCACTGAACGCGAAGGTACAGCATTATCTGTTCTCACACAAGATCAAGCAGGACAATACAAGCCCTGTGCTTATTTTTCGAGCACATTAGATCCTGTAGCCCAGGCTCTGCCTGCGTGCCTCAAGTCAGTTGCAGCCACAGCACTAGCTATCAGACAAAGTGATTCCATAGTATTAGGACATTCCTTGACAGTACAAGTTCCACACTCCGTGGAAGTTCTTTTAAACCGAACACAGACTCAGCACTTGACAATTGCACGTTTAACAGGTTATGAATTGACACTGTTCCAGCCACACATAGAAATCAGACGCTGCAACGTTCTAAATCCTGCAACACTGTTACCGTCAGTTAATTCAAATCCTGCCACACACGACTGTGTGGAAGTAGTTAACATTATGACTAAGCCAAGACAAGATCTGACAGATATTCCATTACCAGATCCCGACCTGACACTTTATGTGGATGGTTCATGTATGAGAACAAGTACAGGAGAACTAGTAGCCGCGTATGCAGTGACTACTGACACTGAAGTTATTGAAACACACCGTATTGACACCCTGTCTGCTCAAGCAGCAGAGCTAGTTGCTCTGACTCAAGCTTGCATACACGCCAAGAACCTGAAAGTTAATGTTTACACAGATTCACGTTACGCATTTGGAGTCGTACACGACTTCGGAGTGCTCTGGCAGGAGAGAGGTTTCATGACTTCTCATGGAACCAAGATTCAGCATGGTCTCCTTATTCAAGCTCTGTTAGATGCCATACACTTACCGACATCCATTGCTATCATGAAATGCAAAGCACATACGAAAGTTACTGACACTATTTCCCAAGGTAATGATCTAGCAGATCGCACAGCCAAGCTTACAGCACAGACACAGGACATTCCAGTTAACAAGACACCGACATCCACTCTAGAACAGACTACATGTATGACAGTTAAGGACCCTACTCAAGATGTCATAGATATCCAGTTACATGCTACTCCCGAGGAAATCAAGAAATGGTCCGAACAAGGAGGGGTCCAGACAGATCAGGGATGGGTAACAAAGGGTAAAGCCACATGGTTTCTCCCCGATTCTATGGTTCAAGTCATTATCAATACCGCACATAGTCCAGCACATTTAGGAGAAAAAGCTATGTTAGATAGTATCCAGAACATTTGGTTCAACAAGCATTTACGAGCTGCAGCCAAGCAGAAGGTCCGTACCTGTATGATATGTTGCCAGTTTAACCCAGGTAAAAGTGTCCCGGTGGAACAAGGTGGATTCCAGCCCCCTGACCACCCTTTTGAAGTCCTCCAGATGGATTATATTCAGATGGAGCGATGTCGAGGTTTCAAGTATGTCCTTGTAGTTGTATGCGCTTTGTCCAGGTGGACAGAAGCATATCCAGTCCCAGATTACACAGCCGCGACCACTGCCAAGCAGTTGGTTCGTGAATTCTTCCCCCGTTATGGACTCCCTAGGGTCGTATATTCTGACAACGGCCAGCCATTCTCATCTGAGCTCATGAAACATATTTCCCTTTTGTTAGGGTACCAGTGGAAGTTCCATTGTGTACGCCATCCTGAAGCAGCCGGTCTCGTAGAGAGACATAATCAGACCCTGAAAATTCGAATTGCAAAAGTATGTAAAGAGAAAGGTGTGGACTGGCTAATAGCTCTGCCAGTTGCTCTGTTTTATATGCGCATGGTCGCACATTCCAGATCAGGTCTGTCCCCTTATGAGGTCGTATTCGGCCGCCCCCCTAACATGTGGGGTACACCTAGACCTCGAAGTATCACCGATGTTTCAAGTAATATGCTGACAGACTACCTAGCTTCCTTGATGTCTGCCCTCAACTCTTGTCGTTCACAGGTTGCTGCCGCATTTCCAGACAATACCGAGGTGGCACCGCATGAAATCGTTCCCGGATCTATGGTTCTTGTCCGGAATTTTGATCGTTCAAGTCCGCTGGAGCCTCGCTGGAAGGAACCACGACAGGTCCTCCTGGCCACCCGTACTGCCGTCAAGCTGGAAGGCAGGAAGGGCTGGGTCCACCTGTCACATGTGAAAAGATTTTTTGGACTAAAGCCTGTTTCAAAGAACATTTCCGAGGATTCTAAAGACTGCCAAAGTACTATTCTTAAGGACTGTCCCGCAAAAGACATTGCTACGAACCCTTCCCTGTTAGAGAAAACTCCGCAGCAGGAGTATAAGCTTAAACTAAGGTCTAGTAAAATAAGTCAGCCAGTTTGATTGTCTAAGTCCTCCCCTAGGTGAAACGGTTAGACCGGTTTCTGACATGTATATAATAGACCCCCACAGAGAGAGAGTTAGTGAGAACTCTAGAAGTTGCACTATTATTTTATGTTTTCTGCTATATTTCAGCATTATGATTTCCTGCACCAGTTATGCATTTTATTTGTGTTTTTCAGTTTCTCATGTAAATAAGTCTGCTAACGCTACAGTAGAGCACATGTTTAGTGATCTGCCTCCTCATGAACTCTCTTATCGTCTTGCTATGCGTAATAATTCTTTTGTCCGCATGTTACATTATTCACACCAGACCAGCAATGCCACTAATTGTTGGGTGTGTGGTCGACTCCCCCCTTTCCAGACACCGAAGGGAGTTCTGCCACTCTTTCCTTATCCATTTTCACATAATGGTTCGTGTGGAGCATGGTCCACGTTAACGTCATCCTCAACAGATATGTCTTTACTTAACAGTACATGTTTCCCAGACAAGCAAGGTCTTCCCCACAGAACAGGGTTAGATCTAGAAGATGAAGTTTATAATCTAGGTAATTATTCTTCGAATTTTATGGTCCTGAATGTTCAGTCTGATTCTACTCCAGACTTACCTGCTATGTCAGTATTACCAGTCAAAGGTGAATTATGTGTCCGAAATAATGGTTCCGTACATGTAGGCCATAGTGATTGTACTACTATTGTCAAGTATAGTGACAGTGGGAAATCTATTTTCAAAGCTTCACGTCATTCTTATTTTGTTTGTGGTCAGACCGCATATGTTCGTCTGCCCCTTGATTGGGATGGTACATGTTACATTGCCTTCCTACTGCCACCAGTTTTCCTAGCCCCACCTGACTATCATAGGAATTCCCACCTAGTACATACTAGACACAAGAGAAATTTCCCGATTGTCGATTATACTGAAACTGCTCTAGAACAATACATAGAGATCAATAAAGGTGTCTTCCCCTACTTAGGTACTGTTGTAAATAGTAAACTGATACGTAGATTAACCAGAACACTTGAAGCAGTAGTGATTGAGACTACTTCTGCTCTAAGTAACTTAACCGAAGAACAATCCTTTATGAGAATTGTCGTGCTCCAGAATCGTCTCGTCCTTGACGTCATACTGGCCGATAGGGGCGGGGCATGTAGAGTCATCGGATCTAGTTGCTGCATTTTCATTCCTAATAACGCACCGTCTGTTTATTCAGCTATTACCAGACTCCATAAAATTGCCCATATGTTACACCAAAATCCAGGCACCTGGACATGGTCCGGTTGGTTCTGGAATATAATTTCCGCCTGGGGATGGAAAGTATTGTCATTTCTGGGTATTGCAGTAGCGATCATATTCAGTTGCTGCCTCTGTTTACAATGTGGCCCTGCGATTTGCGGCATTTGTGCTACATCTTGTATTCCTAGTCCCGAGTCCCGTCCTAAATCCCGTTCCAAGAAAATTCGAGACGAGCAAATGATACTGTATGAAATGATAGATGGTATCATGAATATTGATGTTTCCTGATGGAAACGTAGTGACAAGGAGGGAATGTGGAAAAGTAAATTTTGCCATGTTCTGTGTCCCTACGTGTCCTCCATCTTATGTTATGTGTGCATGATTAAATATGCATATGTATCCCCCATGTTTGATTAAAGACGCAATTACAGTTGTGTCCATCACTAGTATGCCAGTTTCCAGTTCTCGTGAAAGCTACGAGTATTAGGCCTATGTAAAGTTGCGTTGCCACGTTTCTCAGTGTGCACGTTATTTCATTGTAAGGTCCCCGTTTCTAGGCCTCAAAAGGGCCCGGACACCAGATTCAGCTCCTGTCTTCTGAGTCCTCGCTGAGGAGCGATACAGCCCCCACCTGTATCCTCGACCCTTCACTTACTTCCTGCCTCGCAGTGCCCGGCTCAGCCTGGCTCTGCCTACGAGTCTGCCAAGAGTATGTTATGATTCTAGTTATCAGTCCAGCCCTCCTTCTCTGCATTCCTAAGCTACTGAATCGCATCAATAGTTTCCGTCATTGTCTAGCCTTTACGTCTCCATGTAAGAGAAATACTGCATTTAATGGTAATTTAATATTCCTCAACACGCACTACATGTAGAATAATGCATGCACCATTCTTAGAGTCTGTTAGCCTTTACCCCGATAACTTTTGGATTCTATCAACATGTTCTCCAAACATTAGATACTAGATACTGTTTAGGTACATGTCGCCCTGACTCTCCAGACTTCAGTCTCTGCTCCTAGCACAGAGTTCATAGCCCCCAGCTTCTCCTAGTAACACGTCATTGTCAGTTTGCGCGCACCATTAGGTTAGAGGTCCCGACTCCTTAGGTAGCCCCCTCCATGTTTCCGCCCCATTTATGACATATTCTGTTACGTTTGATTCACATGTCTATGTATACGCCCCTGTTACACCCATTTTCACCCTTATCTTTCGCGACTGCTATTGACCACACCCACTGCTCCGCCTACTGTAATTCATTGTAATGTAACTGTTTTAGTATATATATTTGTGCACTGTTATTAAATGTTACGCCGATTCTGATCCTGCCCTCGGCAGCGCTGCCATCCTGTTCCCGTGCAGGTTGTCCTGTTCCTGTCCTTTATGCTGTATTAAACCTGCAAACTCCTACTACCTCGAATCTTGACTCTTATTTATTGAGCTATCTGTTATTGCTATGTCCAGTAAAACCTAGATCCGGTATTATTTATTTATATACCACACTGTGCTAATCAGCGTAGCATAGTGAAGTGAGAGAACAGAATAGCAAGATGGCGCCAGTCACGCTGTGACGCGCTGACGAAATAACGCTGTGTCATCAGGACGTCGAAGGCGTTATGACGCACCGACGCGTTGAGGGAGGAGGAGCTGACGTGGGTGTTGTGGATCGACGAGAAGAAGGCAGAGAAGAGGTTCTCACTGAAGAGAAGACGCCAGCATGCAGGATTCCAAAAGCGTCATAGAAGTGAAGCACGAGACAAGGTGAGATTCAAAAGGAAACAATCGGTAACTTAAGAGTGTCAACGGTGTTTCCAAATAGGCCCAAACTTTAAGTTAAGTTTAAGTTTCAAACGAAAATTAGGGAGGCACATACAAAGTCCAGCTTGAACAAACCTCACATTGCTTCACTTTATGCTCCACCCGTTGTACGCCTTCGCTTCACCGTTTGTACATCCGCTCTCTCTCTCTCTTCAAAACTAAATCCAGTTCAGATACGAAAGGCAAATGTTCTTGAAGGGTGCCAACAAGCTAGAAATATCGAGAGTCTCACCTCGATGATGAAGGGGAAAGACGAGGGTGATGAAAGTTGAAAGCTGAATGAAGTTTTTTCGATGAAACTGTAAATAAAAGGCTGAGTTGAGGTCTCTCAAAATTTGGTCTCTGACAATTTATTGCGGGTTAAATCCAGTTCCATCGTCGCCAAATGAGGTGGGTGGTTACAATAAGGAGAGAGGCTGTAAGTAGGTTTTGAAAGTTGATTTAATGTAGGATCCAAACAAAGAGACCTCATCCTCCAGCGCTCACCAGTAGCATCTGAGAGTTTGAGGCTAAACATTCCATTAAAGCTAATTCCCAAATAGAACTTGAAAATGAGGCATGTGCACATAAAGGAGAGGACACTACATGTCCCTTCTGACAGGAGCTGAAGCATCCCGCGGTTGCTCTAAGAATGCCAACATCAACATTGGAATACACTGAGGACACTGCACTACGTGGGCCTTTAATGGGTCCAGGAGTACATCCACATCCGGAGGTGAAACTGATGGAAGTGTTAGACAGATGTCCAACGTGCAGTCGTATCCACAGAATAGGCAGCAGAGTACTGGTAAGACGCAGTCAACCCAGACTGATCTGAACAATTAGTACCATGCGTTCATGACAACGTCGCACCAAGAGTGCTTTTTCCATCTCTTTGGAGGCTGCGACGTCCATTGCATATCAGGAAAATTAAAATCATTATATCCACTACAAGTAGTAGGGCCAGTGGAGGCTCTCAAAAAATGTTTCCCAATACAGAGTGTATCAATGATGGAATAACTCCGAAGATCGAACTGAAAGGTGCTTAATAGCCCAGAACCTATGCCCTTAAATAGGTATACTATCCAACTCATATCAGACATGTTAAAGATACGATGTACCATTTCCCCGAAATGGAGCGGGAAGTTAGTTCGGACTAGTGCCTGTATCTCAGCTGAAGACCTTGCAACCTGGAGATCAAGAGTCTCTCGGAATGAGGTTAAGGCCACCTCCTTCTGTAAAAGTATGGCATTCAGTCTGCTCAGAGAATCAAACCGTATAAAGGAAACATTCAATGAAGGCCACATCAGTGCCTCCTTGACTGTGGAGGTTGGTTGAAAGAATACTTACATACAACAAGTAACCCGGAACTTACTGTGACCAGATAGGCGATGCCTGGCAGCATCTCACAGCAACCTTGATCATTCAACATCAAATAACTCCCATTCGAGATTAGTTTGAACACCAGCTGTATCACAGCAGCTGTGGATCGTTTCAAGTGACAAGATAGGTTTGAAACTGAAGCATTACAGGCCCAGTGAAGCAAAATATCCTGACAAATTAGAGACCCACTTAACAAATTCTCACAGTCTGAACGCCTGAGAAAGACTTCAGTGTCCCCATTCCTGCATCTAAATCTGTACGGCAATTCCCAAGATTCGTGAATGTATTACTTACCCAAAGCTTCATACCTGCCTACTTGGTGATACTGTAGACAATATTGGAATTGGAATGTTGTGACTGGCAATGTAATATGGCCAAGATTTCACCATTCTGTGGAAGGTGACTCAGCCACGGTGAAAGGTAATTGGTCCCATTTTTCAATGTGCAGCATTGAATACTTTGCATCTCTTCATGCCATTGTCGTCTGTCTTTCTGTTAGATTGTACGCATAAAACAGAGACGTACTGTTGATATACAGCCAGGGCACGTGACCAGAGCGCAATGATTGCAGAGTTCAGCTCAGTAATAGAATGGACCATAACTGTGATTGCCCATGCTGTAAAATAGACAACTCCTGTTCTACTTTATCGATAGCAGAAGACACAATGTTGCCCAGTGAATAAATCCTGACAATCAGTGTGGTCACACCACTGTCGACCACAGCCAAAGCCTTTTCAAGGTTAACCCTGTCAATCTCACGCAATCTCTCAGCAGCCTCCTGTTGAGAGATTTTCCATACTTAGTTGTGAATAGCATATAAGAAGCGCTTCTGACGTAGTTTCCGGGTACCTAATAAAAAATCACCAAAATCCTTGTCATCTGAGAGTAAGGACAAGTGTTGCTTCACATGGGACAGTGTTGAGGTTTTGAGCCACTCTTGGCATAACTTCTCAACACTGTAAGATGTCACCACCCCTGAGTGTTTTCGTTGTACGTAATATTGGTCAGGTATATGTATACTAAACCCTTCGGTGGTACCTTTGAATCCTAACTGACATCTATTTGTGTCAACAAGCCACACCAACCACCCCTTATAATTGGGGTCTGACGAATTGTAGGATCTATCAAGTAGAATGTCATCTAGTGTATCCTCACGGTGCAGTGTGTAATTCTGCCAACCCTCAAAGTGTGTAAGTGAGGGAAACCTAGGTGTGTTCAAACCCTTTATCTTGGCTAACCCAAGACAGGAAGTCTGTTGCACAGTGCTGTTCATGAAGATAATTTGCAGTGGTATGAGGCACACTCTAAATAATGCCTCAGTTCCCTGAACTTGCCAATCTTTAGTCCCCCAGAAAAATTGTGTGTCTATGGTGTCCCTCTAAAAGGGGAAAACCTGTAAAGACAGCTGAGAAATAAAGGAAGCAGAATATATCTGTTTCGAATTAGTGGGCATATTGTTCTTTGCAGGTGTAGTATGCAACCATCTTAAAATATGAAGTCAGGTCTGAAGTATTGAACCCAGAAAAATAACCAAACTTTTGTGAAAATATTTGTGAACTACCTTTCGGTGGTGTTGGGCAATGTTCCCATTGATGGTAAGTGAAAACATTATGTGGGATACTTGCATTGTGCAAGAAATGACGAGTATAGTGTTGGTAACAGTACATGGTATCAAAATAAGATGTATCATCATAAAATTCATTACTAGAGAATGCAGCAGATTTTTCTATATCAAACAGCATACTATTTACCGTTTCAAAGTCCCAATCATCAGAGAATGTACTGGAGGTGATGATATCATTCAAAGAAATTAATACATGTGGTTAATTTCAAAAGTTCAGTGGGACCAAATACATCATATGAAACCCTATTTCAAACTATCCCTTCAGGAGCAGGAACTGCTGTAATGTTCACAAAGGATAGGTCTCTTTGTTGCGCCGCGGCCAGGGCGACTGACTCCGGAATCTGGGGATCACGGTTCGATCCCCGGCACCGGCGGCAGATAATCTTCCCGACGGCCCCCAGCGCCTAGAGACCCTAACGGGTGATTGTGCGCTTTACAAATGTGGATATTATTTGTTCACAATGAGATGAGGTATGTGGTTTCAGGAACAAGTTCACATGTTGTACTGCAGAGTGTTATGGGAGATAGTGTCCATTCAGGATCAGGAAAAATACAGTCACTACACCTATCCAAAGGACTAGAGCTGTAACCAGAGAGAAACAAAGTAAGTCTTTTTCAGCCAAAGGTACATTTCATTTTTTTTTTGTGTGGAAAAGAGAAGCTGGCGGTGACTCAGGTTTACTCGGATACAGAGAGAAAGCATCAAAATGGATAAAGTAACCTGGCGCCATTCGATCTATCTTTGGTAGCTCAGCAGGTTTTGTAGAACTAGCTGTTGACTCGTTTCGAGACATATTCAAAGCCTTTTCCCCATTCAGAAATTGAGTCCTCAGTAGACTGGGCATTTCTTATTTTTAGGCCAGCTATCTTCTTCTTTTTAAATTGAGGTTTGGATTTTGGTTTATCTTCTTTTTTGATAATGTAGTCGGAAGTGCGATGTGTGTTTCTTGGCTTGTCTCACTCTTCTGATCTGCGTTCTGACCGTCCTTCCCTCCTGAAGTTTTTTTATGAACCCTGAAAGTAACAAGAGGAACGTAGATCAGTATCCTGATACCTGTCAGTTTTTTTAATATTATCACGGTTTCTAAGGTTATATTTCCTGTCAGACGGCTCCCGTTGAGGAGACCCACCCAAGATTGTGAGGCATTCTACTTGCTTTTTGATTGTTTGTTATCCCATTTCTTCTTGGGAGAATCGGGTGCTTGCTTTGAGTTGTCCTTTTCAAGAGTACCCATTAATTGTGGTTTCACAGGTTTAGCTCCCAAATTATCTCTTGCCAGCAAAGCGTAGGTCTCAGATCATTTTAGGTAATTCTTGCTCCTGTTGTACAGGAGTACATTCCCTCAGGCGTTGGGATATACCCACCGCTGCTGCCTCCCCTTTTATGTTTGCTAACATAATTGTTGATACCTGGGAAAAAATGCCTACCAATTTCATCCCTAAGCCCAGGGCAGGTCCTGTCCCGTACTCAGTCTGTATCTGCTTCAATACTTCTGGTATGACTGCTATTGAAGGGGTACCATGAGTTCAGGAATAGACGGCAGCGAAGACTGTACCTCAAGTGGTACAATCCCCTATCAGGGGAGCTATACCCATTGGCAAGCAAATTGTCAGTATTCTGTGTTTTATGTGGGCCTGTGTGTGGAAAAACAGCCTCAAGCTGTGCTATTTTCTGTGCTATCCAGAATGGTTTTTGCTCACATTTAGTGGGCATTCTTCCCATAATTGCATTCAGCATTTGTGCGGTGATTTTTGTTGCAGTCCCTTGTAGTTGACCTGTTTGGGGGTTGAAGCGTAAATGTTTGCATAACAAACTTTGTAAGATTTCTGTATAGCTTTATTATTTCTTTATGAAGTGGACGTAAGTCTGCTGCTGGCAATGTGTCAATGTCTGGATGCAGTGTGTAAGTAGATAGGACTGGCCAAGTTGCTCCGTCTCTGCTGAGCGGATCAAGTCTCACTTTATATGTGGTATGGGGGAGGGTGCCTTTAAACCAGTTTATATGTTCCTGGTACGTTAACGGGACTTCTATGTCCTCGTATGGAGAGTATTGATCTGGTATTTCATCCGCAGTATAAGAATGAAATTTATGTGTGCGTGCATCTGCAGGTTGGAATTTGTCCCAAGAATAGAACACCTCTGTTCTGTATGACTTGTGTGCCTCAATCACGTAGGAAGCGGTCCCACCTAATGCTAGAACACCATAAATTTGCTCATTTTAAAACAAGTGCATTTCTGCAGTTTTCTCAAATGTTTATAGCACCTTCCTGTTCTCCTTCCTCTTCTGCATTTGCATTTAATGCTGCCGCAACCTCATATTGAACAGACATCTCAAAATGAAATTCAAGACAATAGAGATAAGTTTTATGCACAATGTAGGGAACTATAATCCTTCAAGCTTGAATATACCTACAGCCAATACATAGGGTATACCTACTCAGCTATGGCGGATTTTCCCTTCCCTCTCCAGACGTCTCTGGATAAATGTGAGTAGGTGTCTCTGAGAATGCACGACTGAACTACTCAGATTTGACCGTTAAATAAGAACCAAACCAACGTTGGCGTCGTCATGTTGTGTAGTTCCCACAAATCTATACAGGATCTGTGCATTTAGACAACATAAACTAAGGGATTGGTGTCAAGACGGATTCCAGATCCTCGAAGGAGAAGTTAGTCTGTAGACCCGCTAGCTCACAGTGCCACTATGAGCCGCCCTCAACAAGGAGCAAATAGTTTCTGGCAACTATCGAACATGACAACCCTGACCCCTCAGGGATCGTGGAAACAGTACAGTACTTTACACTCAGTCACTCGTGCTCACTCTGTCTCAGAGAGATACACAGAATAAACAGTGGGGAGGTTTTCAATAAGCATTTATTGAACCAGCGTCCTTTTAGTGTAAAATACGTGTGCTACAACAACCATTACACAGAAACAGATGTATACGATTACCAGCACCAACAGAGTAAATAAAAGGTAGAATTCTACCCTGGTGCTAAAACAGTGAATATATGCAGGCATATAGATACATGGCAGTAATCATTGGAACTCCTATGATGTGAACCCTAACTAGATGTACCTAAGTGTACCTGGCATGTATGTAGGTGTAAATCTAAGAATCCCCCTAAGTAAGAGCCAACCCCATTACCTGATGGGAGAGAACAAAGGACCCCGTCTTGTTCTCGAGTTGGACAGCCCCCAAGGGATGTCAGACCACTGGTGCTGGAGTATCTGCATGCAGGGACTTAAGAGTCTCATGTCAGCATGGACGTTTCTCCTCTGGTTTGCCCAGCGAAGATGTGGTACTTATATACCCAAAAGGTACACTCAAGGGTTCTACCTAGATGTGTCATGGTACTGAGGGCATGTCGGTCAAGGATGACGATAGCGGTGACCCCTATTCAGAGTTATTATGCGGAAGATGGTAATCCTGCTGTGACACTAGATCCCTCATGCATAATAAATTAGGCTAGTTTTCGGAGAAAACCACAAATTTATTCTGCACCTAACTAGGTATAAGGTCAGCGCCAGAACCGTAATGTAGAGCAAGGTAGGACAAATGTAGGTGAAAGGTCATGCAACTACCTAACCCTATATTGGGGGTACATTGGGGTTCATAACAGTAGAGACTATTCTCCTCAGCTGAGTAGGTAACACCTATATATTGGCTATAGGTTGTTCAAGCATGAACTCTTCGAAAGGATTTATTCCCATTGTGTTACCCTCTCTAGATTCTATACACAACATCTGGAGACGAACATGATCCAGCACTTAACAATGCTGAAAACTGCAGACATGTGGTTACTCAGAAGCTATTACAACATGGTCTTGCACTTAAAGCACCTAAGGGTGGAGATGTTATCTTTGTGGTTGAACAAAATGGCTAGTCAGGTTTGTTTTGTAATGAATTAATACACACACACAGCCAATTTGTGCTGCGTGTACCAGACGTTTTATATTACAGAAAAATGTATTTTCATTTATAATTAAGTTTCATTAATTCATCCATATGTCTTCAAAGGAAACTTCTGTCAAAACAGTCGAATCAACAACATACAATTGTGTGCGCGATATATACAAATGTACAGGGGTTCACAGTGGATACTCAAAATTCATAACACCAAAATACAACTTTTTACATAATAGTTACATTCAAAACAAATTGCAACATGAAAGACATTTCAACAAGAAAACTGATACACAAAAAGAACCAGTCCTTTCACTCAAATACCAGTGGACAGGCGGAAGTAAGGATGGAATAGGACTGCCTGCCTATCTCACAAAACCTGTGATGAATTATTTAAAGGATTGCCAGCGGGTTCCCACCACAGTGGTATTAATTATTCCTAGCTGCACCCTTCTTTCTTGTCACAGGCTGGGGGTCAACGCGTTTCGAACCGTAGTGGTTAAAGGTTCTCCTCAGGACGGGGACTGGGTATGATCCTCACTGCACAGTGCGCACAGGGGCTGCGGGAGTGGAGATCAACTTCACATCAAATGATTTCGTCTGTACTTAATTGTAGACGCGGGGTGATAAGCACTCATGTGTCGAGGCGCCCGCGGAGCGGTGCACGGTCGATCAGAGGAGCGGCTCGCCTTCTCTCATTTGCTGCGCGTGAAGGCAGATACTAGTAGACGGCGGCACCTGGGAAAAATTCCGGGATATTGCAGAGGGCGGGACTCTTCTGCACAAACACCGTCGGGCGAAACCTGGATTCAATCCATTCCGCAGCCACGAACATCACTGGGTGGGTCTTCTCAACAGGAAGCCACTGAAAAGCGCTATAACCTGCGGAACTGTGATAATACCAGACCGCCAGACAGGTATCAAGATACTGATACACGTTGATCTCAAGTCATCCAAAAATGTTCAGGGAGAGGTGGACGCTCACAGCGCAGATTGGAGGAGCATGTAAAACTGAAGAAGGACTCACAGCACTCATCTGACTACAACATTAAACAGGAAGATAAACCAAAACCTTCCAAACCTCAATTCAAAAAGGAGAAGGTAGCTGTACTTAAGGTCAGGCATGCCACTGATACTGAGGACACTGCTTCTGAGTGGGGAATGGGCAGTAACCATGCTGGACAGCACAGCAGAAGTCATGATAGTTTGCAAGAACTTGATGGATTGTCTGGTGGGAGTAGCGATGAGTATATCACAGTGGAAACGCCAGATACTTGGGTAAGTGTCCCACATTATTTATATGAAATACAACTCCAATTGGATGGGGACATACCTAGAAACATTAATGTCCTCCTTTGGGAGGACTTAACATACGGTTACAATAGTCTTTTGGCTTAAAAAGATTAGCCAACTGAGTACATAATGAATTGTCCAAAAACAGAAACGGTAATTTAACCTGCTTTTTCCAACCTTATCCCAGAATCAGTTAAACATTCATATGCCAAGGAGTAGGCGTTAGTGCCAGCTCCTGCGTAATACCGCAACCATGTGGGGTGGGATGATGGTTCCCCTTATCATGAAATACCACCGAGGACAACCCCACAATCTCAATGACAATAAACCATTAAAAATAAAGCTACACAAGCATTGGCACAGCCAATCGGTCTCTCCTTTGTGACCATATATGTATTTAGTTATGCAGCACAATATCCTTGGTGCAACAACATCAACTGTTGCATGGCTAAACACTTATAAGGTCCCAAATGCAAGACCTATTGGTTTTGCTAATGCGTGTTTAATCTTGAAGCATGCTCACTCAGCCCCTCCTATGCAGTTTCATTTCTTAAGGCAATGTAATTGAAGTATTTGAGTGGGTGCAGTCAGTTAATTCAGTGGGAGAAAAAGTTAATTTTCAAATGTATAGATTAAAAACTTTTGAGAAATGTTATTTTATTTAATGATCCATTAAAATGCTTGGTACTGAAAGTGATCCCTTATAGATATGGAGCATGGAGTGAGTGGTTCGAGAACCCGTAAACTCCCGCCCACTTGATTAGCAGAAGCCTGCCAACAGTTTGCAAATTATCTGATACAGAGCTTGCTGTGGCCGATGCCGTGCACAGACTAGACAACGGGGAGAGCTATTAAATAGCAAATCTGTTAGCTACGGGTGCGTCCTGACTTTTTTTTTACTAACATAAGCAAGATTTTTTTTATCTAGGGCGGTAAAAAGCGGGCATATTTAGTACAAAATATTTACCCGATTTGCATTCTACATTTAACAAAGAAACCTGCTTTGAGTCACATTCTGTGAGCCAAAAAAAACTTCCTTCTGTTAGGGTACCAGTGGAAGTTCCATTGTGTACGACATCCTGAAGCAGCCGGTCTCGTAGAGAGACATAACCAGACTCTGAAAATCCGCATTGCCAAAGTATGTGCAGAGAAAGGCGTAGATTGGATGGTAGCACTGCCAGTTGCCCTTTTCTATATGAGAATGGTCGCTCATTCCCGTTCAGGTCTATCTCCGTATGAGGTAGTGTTTGGTCGTCCCCCAAATATGTGGGGTACACCTAGACCACGTAAAACTACAGATGTTGACAGTAATATGCTGACAGATTACTTGGCCTCCTTGATGTCTGCACTACAATCTTGTCGTTCACAGGTTGCCGCTGCTTTTCCAGACAACACCGAAGTGAAACCGCATGAGGTCATACCAGGCGACCTTGTCCTTGTGAGGAATTTTGATCGTTCAAGTCCGCTGGAGCCCCGCTGGAAGAAGCCCCGACTTGTACTACTAACAACCAGGACTGCCGTGAAGATCGAAGGAAGGAAGGGGTGGTTACATTCCAGTCATGTAAAGAGATTTCATGGACTCAAACCAAAGACTTTTTTCAAAGACTGCCCCGTTCTCAAGGACTGCCCAGACACTGAATCTAAACTTCCCCTGTTAGAGAAAACTCCGCAGCAGGAGTATAAAGATAAGCTTCGGTCTAGTAAGTCAGCCAGTTTAATTGTCTAAGTCCCTCTCGGGTGAAACGGTTAGACAGGTTCCTGACATGTATGAGATAGACCCACACAGTGAGAGAGTTAGTCAAAACTCTAAGAGAATACGTTATCAAAAGAATCTTCGAAGTAGATGTATTGTTACTCTGTTTTTTCTGTTGTTTCTGAGTCTTATGGTTACCTGCATAAGTTATGCCTTACATTTATGTTTTCCTATTAAATCACATGTACATATGTTTTCTAATGTTACAGTAGAGCACACATTTAGTGACCTGCCTCCTCACGAGTTATCCTATCGTCTTGCTATGCGTAATAATACTTTTATCCGAATGCTACACTATTCACACCAGACCAGCAATGCCACTAATTGTTGGGTGTGTGGTCGACTCCCCCCTTTCCAGACACCGAAGGGAGTTCTGCCACTCTTTCCCTATCCATTTTCACACAATGGTTCGTGTGGAGCATGGTCCACGTTAACGTCATCCTCAAATGATATGTCCCTTCTGAATAGAACATGTTTCCCAGACAAGGAAGGACTTTCCCATAGAACAGGGTTAGATCTAGAAAATGAAGTATATGATCTAGGTAATTATTCCTCAAATTTCATGGTTTTGAATGTTCAGTCCGAGACTACTCCAGATTTGCCTACTATTTCAGTTCTACCAGTTAAAGGCGAATTATGTGTCAGAAAGAATGGTTCCGCACATGTAGGACATAGTGATTGTACTACTGTGGTCGAGTATAGTGACAGTGGAAAATCTATTTTCAAAGCCTCACGTCATTCTTATTTTGTTTGTGGTCAGACCGCATATGTTCGTCTGCCCCTCGATTGGGATGGAACCTGTTACATTGCCTTCCTACTGCCACCAGTTTTCCTAGCCCCATCCGATTATCACAGAAACACACATCTAGTACACGTTAGACATAGAAGGGAGATCGAGTCCCCAATTGTCGATCAAACTGAAACTGCTTTAGAACAGTATCAAGATTTCAATAAAGGTTTCTTTTTCTTCATAGGTCCTGTCCAGAATAGTAAGTTAATACGTAGGCTAACCAGAACCCTTGAAGCAGTAGTGAATGAGACTACTTCCGCTCTAGGTAACTTAACTGAAGAGCAATCTGCTATGAGATTTGTCGTGCTCCAAAATCGTCTCGTTCTTGACGTCATACTGGCCGATAGAGGAGGAGCTTGTAGAGTCATCGGATCTAGTTGCTGCATTTTCATTCCTAATAACGCGCCGTCTGTTTATTCAGCTATAACCAGACTTCATAAAATTGCCCATCAGTTACACCAGAATCCAGGCACCTGGACATGGTCCGGTTGGCTCTGGAGTAACATATCTGCCTGGAGATGGAAAGTATTGTCATTCCTAGGTATAGCAGTAATGATCATATTCAGTTGCTGTCTCTGTTTACAATGTGGCCCTGCGATTTGCGGCTTGTGTGCTACCTCTTGTATTCCTAGTCCTAAGTCCCGTCCCAAGACAATTCGAGACGAGCAAATGATGCTATATGAACAGATAGATGGTATCATGAACATTGATGTTTCCTGATGGAAACGTAGGGCACAAGGAGGGAATGAGGAAAATTGAATTTTGCCTTGTCATGTGTGCCTACGTGTTCCCCATCCTATGTTATATGTGCATGATCGATATGCATATATCCCCCTATGATTGATTAAAGACGCAATTATAGTTGTGTCCAACTCTAGTATGCCAGTTTCCAGTTCTCGTGAAAGCAACGAGTATTAGGCCTATGTTGCCACGTTTTACAGTGTGCACGTTAATTCACCGCATTGTCCCCGTTTCTAGGCCTCAAAGGGCTGTGGTAAATAAATAAATAATACCCTATTTTTGAATGCATAAATGAATAACAGATAGCTCAATAAATAAGAGTCAAGATTCGAGGTAGTAGGAGTTTTGCAGGTTTAATACAGCATAAGGACAGGAACAGGACGACCTGCACGGGAATAGGATGGCAGCTGCCGGGGACAGGATCGGGAATGACGGCGTAACTTTTAATAACAGTACATGAGCATATATACATAACGCAAACACATAGCATTACATTGCAATAGGCGTAGCAGTGGGTGGAGCAATAGGCGTGACGCGTAGCAGTCGCGAAAGATAAGGGTGAAAAGAGGTGTAACAGGGCGTATACATAGACATGTGATACAAACGTAACAGAATATGTCATGAATGGGGCGGAAACCATGGAGGGGGCTACCTAAGGAGCCGGGACCTCTAACCTGATGGTGCGCGCAAACTGGCAATGACGTATCACTAGGAGAAGCTGGGGGCTTCGAACTCTGTGCTAGGAGCAGAGACTGAAGTCTGGAGAGTCAGGGCGACATGTACCTAAACAGTATCTAGTATCTGATGTTTAGAGAACATGTTGATATAAACTAGAAGTCAGGAGGGGAAAGGCTAACAGACACTAAGACTGGACCATGCATTATTCTACATGTAGTGCGTGATGAAGAATATTAAATGACCATTAATACAGTATTTCTCTAACATGGGGCCGTAAAGGCTAGACAATGACGGAAACTATTGATGCAGTTCAGTAGCTTTAGGAATGCAGAGGAAGAGGACTGAACTGATAATCTGGAATCATAATATACTCTTGGCAGACTCAGAGGCAGGGCCAAGCTGAACCGGGCACTGCGAGGCAGGAAGTAAGTGAAGGGTCGAGGATACAGGTGGGGGTTGTATCACTCCTCCGCGGGGCTTCAGGAGACAGGAGACAGGAGCTGAATCTGGTGTCCGGGCCCTTTTGAGGCCTAGAAACGGGGACTTTACAATGGAATAACGTGCACACTGAGAAACGTGGCAACGTAGCTTTACATAGGCCTGATATTCGTAGTATTCACGAGAACTGGAAACTGCCATACTAGAGGTGGACACAACTGTAATTGCGTCTTTAATCAAACATGGGGAATAACATATGCATATTAATCATGCACATATAACATATGATGGATGACATGTAGGGACACAGAACATGGCAAAATTTACTTTTCCACATTCCCTCCTTGTCACTACGTTTCATCAGGAAACATCAATATTCATGATACCATCTATCATTTCATACAGTATCATTTGCTCGTCTCGAATTGTCTTGGAACGGGATTTAGAACGGGGCTTGGGACTAGGAATACAAGAGGTAGCACAAATGCCGCAAATCGCAGGGCCACATTGTATACAGAGGCAGCAGCTGAATATGATCGCTACTGCAATACCTAGAAAGGACAAGACTTTCCATCCCCAGGCGGAAATTATATTCCAGAACCAACCGGACCATGTCCAGGTGCCTGGATCTTGGTGTAACAGATGGGCAATTTTATGAAGTCTGGTTATAGCTGAATAAACAGACGGCGCGTTATTTGGAATGAAAATGCAGCAACTAGATCCGATGACTCTACAGGCCCCGCCCCTATCGGCCAATATGACGTCAAGGACGAGACGATTCTGTAAAACGACAAATCTCATAGCAGATTGCTCTTCGGTTAAGTTACCTAGAGCAGAGGCAGTCTCATTGACTACAGCTTCAAGGGTTCTGGTTAACCTACGGATTAGTTTACTATTCTGGATAGGTCCTATAAAGAAAAAGAAACCTCTGTTGAAATCTGTATACTGTTCTAGGGCAGTTTCAGTATAATCGACAATTGGGGACTCCCTTCTATGTCTAATGTGTACTAGATGTGTGTTTCTATGATAATCAGATGGGGCTAGGAAAACTGGTGGCAGTAGGAAGGCAATGTAACAGGTTCCCTCCCAATCGAGGGGCAGACGAACATATGCAGTTTGACCACAAATAAAATAAGAATGACGTGAAGCTTTGAAAATAGATTTCCCACTGTCACTATACTTGACAATAGTAGTACAATCACTATGTCCTACATGTACGGAACCATTATTTCGGACACATAATTCGCCTTTGACTGGTAGTACTGAAATAGCAGGTAAATCTGGAGTGGAATCAGACTGAACATTCAGGACCATGAAATTCGAAGAATAATTACCTAAATTGTACACTTCATTTTCTAGATCTAACCCGGTTCTGTGGGGGAGACCTTGCTTGTCTGGAAAACATGTACTGTTAAGAAAAGACATATCTATTGAGGATGACGTTAACGTGGACCATGCTCCACACGAACCATTATGTGAAAAAGGATAAGGAAAGAGTGGCAGAACTCCCTTCGGTGTCTGGAAAGGGGGGAGTCGACCACACACCCAACAATTAGTGGCATTGCTGGTTTGGTGTGAATAATGTAGCATGCGGATAAAAGAATTATTTCGCATAGCGAGGCGGTAAGAGAGTTCATGAGGAGGCAGATCACTAAACGTGTGCTCTACTGTAACATTAGAAGACGTATTTACATGAGAAACTGGAAAATACAGGTAGAACGCATAACTGGTGCAGGAAATCATAATGCTGAGAAATAATATGAAACTTAGAAAAATGATACCTCGGATTGAGTTTTGACTAACTCTCTCACTATGGGGGTCTATTTTATACATGTCAGAAACAGTCTAACCGTTTCACCTAGGGGAGGACTTAGACAATCAAACTGGCTGACTTATTTTACTAGACCGGAGTTTCAACTTATACTCCTGCTGCGGAGTTTTCTCTAACAGGGGAGGGTTTGTAGCAATGTCTTTTGCGGGACAGTCCTTGAGAACAATATTTTGGCAATCCTTCAAATCCTGGGAAATGTTCTTTGAGACGGGTTTCAGTCCATAAAACTTCTTTATATGTGAAAGGTGCACCCAGCCTTTGCGACCCTCCAACTTCACGGCTGTACGGGTGGCGAGGAGGACCTGTCGGGGCTCCTTCCAGCGTGGCTCCAGTGGACTTGAGCGGTCAAAATTCCGGACAAGGACCATGGATCCTGGAACGATTTCATGCGGTGCCACCTCGGTATTGTCTGGAAATGCGGCGGCAACCTGTGAACGACAAGAGTTGAGGGCAGACATCAAGGAAGCTAGGTAATCTGTCAGCATATTACTTGAAACATCGGTAATACTTCGGGGTCTAGGAGTACCCCACATGTTAGGGGGGCGGCCGAAAACGACCTCATACGGGGACAGACCTGATCTGGAATGTGCGACCATGCGCATATAGAACAAGGCAACTGGCAGAGCTACTAGCCAGTCCACACCTTTCTCTTTACACACTTTAGCGATGCGGATTTTCAGGGTCTGGTTATGTCTCTCTACGAGACCTGCTGCTTCAGGATGGCGTACACAATGGAACTTCCACTGGTATCCTAACAAGAGGGAAACATGCTTCATTAACTCTGAGGAGAATGGCTGGCCGTTATCAGAATATACGACTCTAGGGAGTCCATAACGGGGGAAGAACTCACGAACCAACTGCTTGGCAGTGGTCGCGGCTGTGTAATCTGGAACTGGATATGCTTCTGTCCACCTGGACAAAGCGCATACAACTACAAGGACATACTTGAAACCTCGACATCGCTCCATCTGAATATAATCCATCTGGAGGACTTCAAAAGGGTGGTCAGGAGGCTGGAATCCACCTTGTTCCACCGGGACACTTTTACCTGGATTAAACTGACAACATATCATACAGGTACGGACTTTCTGCTTGGCTGCAGCTCGTAAATGCTTGTTGAACCAAATGTTCTGGATACTGTCTAGCATAGCTTTTTCTCCTAAATGTGCTGGACTATGTGCGGTATTGATAATGACTTGAACCATAGAGTCGGGGAGAAACCATGTGGCTCTACCCTTCGTTAACCATCCTTGATCTGTCTGGACCCCTCCTTGTTCGGACCATTTCTTGATTTCATCGGGAGTAGCATGTAACTGGATATCTATGACATCTTGTGTAGGGTCCTTAACTGTCATGCATGTAGTCGGATCTGGAGTGTGTGTCTGTGTCGGATTAACTGGAATGTCTGGAGTCTGTGCTGTAAGTTTGGCTGTGCGATCTGCTAGATCGTTACCCTGGGAAATAATGTCAGTAACTTTCGTATGTGCTTTGCACTTCATGATAGCAATGGATGTCGGTAAATGTATGGCATCTAACAGAGCTTGAATAAGGAGACCATGCTGAATCTTGGTTCCATGAGAAGTCATGAAACCTCTCTCCTGCCAGAGCACTCCAAAGTCGTGTACGACTCCAAATGCGTAGCGCGAATCTGTGTAAACATTAACTTTCAAGTTCTTGGCGTGTAGGCAGGCTTGTGTCAGAGCAACTAGCTCTGCTGCTTGAGCGGACAGGGTGTCAATACGGTGTGTTTCAATAACTTCGGTGTCGGTAGTCACTGCATATGCGGCGGCTAGTTCTCCTGTACTTGTTCTCATACATGAACCATCCACATAAAGTGTCAGGTCGGGATCTGGTAACGGAATATCTGTCAGATCTTGTCTTGGCTTTGTCGTAATGTTAACTACTTCCACACAGTCATGTGTGGCAGAATTCGAAGTAACTGATGGTAACAATGTAGCAGGATTTAAAACGTTGCAGCGTCTGATTTCTATGTGTGGCTGGAACAGTGTCAATTCATAACCTGTTAAACGTGTAATTGTCAAGTGCTGAGTCTGTGTTCGGTTTAAAAGAACTTCCACGGAGTGTGGAACTTGTACTGTCAGGGAGTGTCCTAAGACTATGGAATCACTTTGTCTGATAGCTAGTGCTGTGGCTGCAACTGACTTGAGGCACGCAGGCAGAGCCTGGGCTACAGGATCTAATGTGCTCGAAAAATAAGCACATGGCTTGTATTGTCCTGCTTGATCTTGTGTGAGAACAGATAATGCTGTACCTTCGCGTTCTGTGACGAAAAGTGTAAAAGGCTTACTGTAGTTTGGTGTAGCTAGAACTGGAGCTTGACATAGGGCTTTCTTTAACTCATTGAAACTGAGTGTATGTTCAGATGTCCAAGGGAGGACAGACGATACGGCTGCCTCCTGTGTCGTTAACTGTATCAGTGGCGTGGCTAGGAATGCATACTGAGGAATCCATTGTCGGCAATAAGAAGTGAGGCCGATAAAAGCACGTACCTCCTTCTGGGTCTTGGGCTGAGGAAGACTCGCTATTAACTGGATACGGTCTGGTGTCAACTGCCTACCCCTCTTGGACAGTAAGTGTCCTAAGTAGACCACTTGCTGGACACAGAATTGAAGCTTAGAAGGGGACACCTTGTGCCCCATCTCGGCTAGGAAATACAAGACTGTAAGGGATGCTCGCTCGCAAGCACGTTCAGAACGGGCTGTGATCAGGAGGTCGTCGACATACTGGAGCAGGGCAGTGTCAGTTGGCATGTGAATGTTGTCTAGTTGTCTCTTAAGTGCTTGACTGTAGATACTTGGACTTTCTGTGAAACCTTGAGGAGCTCGTGTGAACATATAGCTCCTTCCATTTAAACAAAATCCGAAAAGGAACTGGCTGTCTGGATGAATGGGGACACTGAAAAATGCATTCTTGAGGTCTATGACAGTGAAAAATGAAGCTCCGGAATCAATGGCTGTTAATAGGGAAGAGATATCTGGGACAACTGGGTACTGGGGAATAATACATTTATTAAGTTCTCGTAGGTCAATCACTAATCGATATACTGGGGGTGCATTTGGATCAGTACGTTTCATGACTGGAATGATCGGAGAATTGCATACATTGGAGTCAGTTTCTACAACTACTCCTTGAGCGATGAGCTCGTCAATAATTTTGGATAAGGCTGCTACAGCCTCAGGTGGCAATCTGTACTGTCTGATTCGTGGTAACACTACACCTGGCTTGAGAGTCACACGATGGGGTGTGATTTGCATGTAACCTACATCAGTTGGACCTTGCGCCCATAAATGCTGCGGAACATTAGACAATCTGGGATCAAAATCTCGTAATACATAGTGACCCTTGAAGTCACGTAGGAACAGACGTATTCCCTCTGGGGAACAGCATATAACTGCACCTAATTCTTTCAGTGTTTTAATGCCTAATAGGTTTTCTGGACATGACTTAGTAAGTAACAGATCAGTAGTACGGGACAATGGACCTACTTCTAGAGTAACTGGCTTTGATATTTCATTTACGATAGGTTTTCCTGAAAATCCAAGGGAAACATTTCTTGAGCCTGAGAGCGGAGCCCCTGGAACTTCGGCGTGACTAATTGTGGTCCTACTTGCCCCTGTATCAATCAAAAACTTTCTATCTTTCCCTAGTACTTGACTATGAACATAGGGACCTTCTTGATCTACAGGTATCTCGATGAGAGGCAAGCCTACCTCCCTCTCTAGGCTGTTTCATGAATACGGTTGATACTCTGGATACTCAGACTGTGCATACTGGTACATCTGCTGTGTAACATGCTGTGTTGCAGCGATGGGCTGCGGTGCTGTAACTGTCTGTGGTGCATTCTGTGGCTGAGGAATCTGTAAAACTTGTTCTTGTCTAGGCGGACGTGGTCTTTCTTTAGTCTTACCGGTAGCTATGTTATGTTTCAGAACTGCACACTCATTTATAAAATGACCTGGCTGTTTCCAATAATTGCAGTTCCCTTTAACGGGAGCTGCAGGATGACTGGCTTGATTTGGACCCCTCTTCTGACTGTCTTGAGGAACAGATTGTGCAACTAGTACTTTCATTTTCGTGTCTTTCATACGTTTCCTTTCGTGGTCTTGCTCTTCCCTGATTCTATTCTGGTGGTATTGGAGCATCTGTAACATCTGGGACGGGGTATTAGCTTGCCAGGTACTTTCGACTTTCAAAACTCGATTTTTAATTGGTGGACTTGAATTCTCGACTAATTTAGTAACAAAAAGATGAGGGTATGACTCACTACTTGTCTTGAGACCACTGTTAATGCTAAAACATTTCTCAAATCTAGAATAAAAATCACTAATGTCTTCATCTTGTTTCTGTTTACAGGCTGAGATTGCATCCCAGTCTTCTTTTCTAGTTGTCAATAATCTGGGTAAAACTTGTATTAATAATTCTGGTAATTCTTTACATTTCGCTCCAAGACCGGTACCTGGTACTCGTGCCTTATCTTCAGCTTCTAGAACTGCCCAATCGATCTTTTTCTCTCCCACCTCCCATTCTTTGTCCTTGAGCTTTTCATACACCCCTGCGGGCAGCAGAACCTTTAACATTTTAATTATATCTGGATACGTGTATTCTCCCATACGGAGCATGTCTTTTAATTCTCGGTGGAACCCTGCTGGATCTTTATCATGACAGGGAATTAATTTCTTCATCTCTAGGAGTTCCATCTTTGTAATCGGAGTGTAAACAAACACTCGTTCTAGTTCGCCACCCGTTCCTCTAACTGGGTGGACTTCTCGTAACGGATTCTGTCTCTCCATGTAAAATGGTTTACTTTCTGGGGGTGAGACATGAACAAAATGCGGGTTCAAAAACGTTCTATATTTGTGACGCTGTTCTAGAACGACACTAATTAAATCGGTACCTAAACCTTTCCATCTATACTGGAGTAACTCGTTCAGGATATCATGTAACGGACCTGGATCAGAGTGCTGACCCTCATACAATGTAATGAGGTGCTGAATCATATACATACCCGCCAGTCGTTGCTCGGCTGGGGGCATTTTCAGAAACATTTGTGCCACTATTTCGTCTGGAAAAGTGGTAGAATCAGTAATCCATCGGACTGCTGATCGGACTAGTTCTTGTTCATGCATGGTACTCAACTCACTGTAACCGATTCGTGATTTCAGAATGTGATCGGTAGCTTGGAATACTTGTTCTAGAGAACCTTGTTCTGGTGCTGGATGATGGAAAGTAGACTTGTGTTCTAGGCGTAAATGGCGATCTGGAAATCTAGATTTTCCTACATACGCTATTCTGTCGGGATTCTCGTCCTCTACCTCTTCAGTATCAGAGTTACTTTCTTTCTCGCTTACTTGTGCTGCTTTACGTTGATCGTGTAACCTTATTATTTCTTTACGAATTTTCTTGTACATACTTTCCATAGCACTAATGGTTCTGTGCTTACCCTCGGCTATATTATCACTCCACTTTGTCAGGGTTCTCATTTCGGCTTGATCTTTGGACGGGTAATCTTGTTCTCTTATTAGACAATTGATCAGAAACTTTAATATCATGAGCTGGGTCTCAGCTTTCCTTTGAGACATGGCTTCGCCAATGCTTTCTGGATCATCCCCCGTACGGATGAAACGATATATTCTGTCTAGGTCTTCTTTCATATTCGGTAGGGTGACTAGATACTCGGCCACCCTTCTTACACGTAATGAATATAAAACCATATTATCCTCTCCTGGGACTGGATCATAGCCGCATTCATCAAGGGCTTTTCTTATTTCTGCTACAGACTGATGTCTGGGCGTACGCTGTGACGCTTGCATATGTAATTCGGCTGTTGTTAAACGCTTATGTGGCGGCGGGGTCTGAGGAGGACCTCCCCCTGCGGCCCCTAAACTAGAGTCGTCTACTGATGCTCTTCGTCCTGGCAGAGTGGGGAATGGAAATGTAGGCTGGACTTGTATGGCGGGCTGGACCGGGGGTACCGTAACAGGTACTCCGGTGTCTGGAGGAGCGGGAAGTGCCTGATTTACAGGGACTGGCGGAGCGCGAACAGGATTTGCATATTCTGGGACTGTGTCGTCCAAATAGGACGAAATAAAAATATCAGCTGCGGTCGGTTTGTGACGTAGCTTGGTCGGAACTAATGGTGGCGGAAAGTTACTGGATGCCTCCGGGGTCGCTTTTGGTAGGCCCTCGGCAAGGAGAGGATACATACCCTTAATAAGGGCATTCCTCTGTCTCTCTGATTGTTCGGCTTTAACTTGTTCACCTATCTCGATTAGTTCTTTTTCTTGTGCTCGTTCTGAGGATTCTCTACTTAATTCTGACTTTCTGATTTCTTTTTCGGTTCTTTTATGAGCTTCTTTGCGCCATAACTCAATGGCATCTTTCTGTTACTGTCTGGCTTTCTTTTTCCATAATGCTTCTTCTACTCGCATGATGCACTCGGCATCCCATGTACCCGATACGGGCCATCTATACTTTTCTTCTAACTGTTTGGTATAATCTACCCATAAATCTAGATATAATATGGCACTTATGCCATGCTTCTGATACATAAAATGACCTGGACTTTCCCTAGGCGGAACTGGAACTGCTGCTTCCAGCAGACCCTTTCTAGTTTTTAACTGACGTAATCTCGAAAAGAGAGACATTGTAAACTTGAATCGGAACACAATACAATAGACGAGGAACAATAACAATTGGGAGAACAATTCAGGCATACCACGACATTGGAAATACATTGAACAACATCATAACATAACAGTTCGGACAGAATATTACCTGGAATACTGAGAACAGAAACACAAGAATTTCTCGAGAACGGAACAGACTAGAGTTACTGGATGCACTGCTGAAACAGTACGGAACATACCGGTCCCATAAAGGGACGCATCAAGACCCGTATCCACCTAGGTGAACACTTCGTTTGTGGGTCTGTGTACCACCAACCCACGGACCAGAGTCAATTTAGATTGACCCTGTCTAGATACTACCCCAGCGACGGTACTCACCGGGCAGCAAGAACGGAAGGCCTCGGATCGGACTGGACTGCTACGACGACGGACGACGAACTTCGGACTTCAGTTACGGGTGGACCTCCGGATACCTCGGACCTTGGACTCTCGGCTTGGGCTCTGGTCGGGACTCGCCGCGTTCCTCCACCGTCTCGTCTGGATGCTGGACCGCCTCCTCCGTCTCCTCCGTGGGCCTGAGGGATACTTGAAGCAGAAATATCTGCCGGTGCGCAGAAGAGTTCCGTCACGACTGCAGAGGGTCAGGGGGTCGGCGTGGCTTCACCGACGCGTGGGGAAAGGGCAAGTTCCTGTTCGGGCGCCATTATGTGGTAAATAAATAAATAATACCCTATTTTTGAATGCATAAATGAATAACAGATAGCTCAATAAATAAGAGTCAAGATTCGAGGTAGTAGGAGTTTTGCAGGTTTAATACAGCATAAGGACAGGAACAGGACGACCTGCACGGGAATAGGATGGCAGCTGCCGGGGACAGGATCGGGAATGACGGCGTAACTTTTAATAACAGTACATGAGCATATATACATAACGCAAACACATAGCATTACATTGCAATAGGCGTAGCAGTGGGTGGAGCAATAGGCGTGACGCGTAGCAGTCGCGAAAGATAAGGGTGAAAAGAGGTGTAACAGGGCGTATACATAGACATGTGATACAAACGTAACAGAATATGTCATGAATGGGGCGGAAACCATGGAGGGGGCTACCTAAGGAGCCGGGACCTCTAACCTGATGGTGCGCGCAAACTGGCAATGACGTATCACTAGGAGAAGCTGGGGGCTTCGAACTCTGTGCTAGGAGCAGAGACTGAAGTCTGGAGAGTCAGGGCGACATGTACCTAAACAGTATCTAGTATCTGATGTTTAGAGAACATGTTGATATAAACTAGAAGTCAGGAGGGGAAAGGCTAACAGACACTAAGACTGGACCATGCATTATTCTACATGTAGTGCGTGATGAAGAATATTAAATGACCATTAATACAGTATTTCTCTAACATGGGGCCGTAAAGGCTAGACAATGACGGAAACTATTGATGCAGTTCAGTAGCTTTAGGAATGCAGAGGAAGAGGACTGAACTGATAATCTGGAATCATAATATACTCTTGGCAGACTCAGAGGCAGGGCCAAGCTGAACCGGGCACTGCGAGGCAGGAAGTAAGTGAAGGGTCGAGGATACAGGTGGGGGTTGTATCACTCCTCCGCGGGGCTTCAGGAGACAGGAGACAGGAGCTGAATCTGGTGTCCGGGCCCTTTTGAGGCCTAGAAACGGGGACTTTACAATGGAATAACGTGCACACTGAGAAACGTGGCAACGTAGCTTTACATAGGCCTGATATTCGTAGTATTCACGAGAACTGGAAACTGCCATACTAGAGGTGGACACAACTGTAGTTGCGTCTTTAATCAAACATGGGGAATAACATATGCATATTAATCATGCACATATAACATATGATGGATGACATGTAGGGACACAGAACATGGCAAAATTTACTTTTCCACAGGGCCCGGACATCAGATTCAAGCTCCAGTCTCCTGAACCCACTCCGAGGAGCGATGCAGCCCCCACCTGCATCCCTGACCCTTCACTTACTTCCTGCCGCGCAGCGCGGTGCCCGGCCTGGCTCTGCCTGCCTGTCTGCCAAGAGTATGTTATGCCTCTAGTTATCAGTTCAGCTCTCCTTCTTCGCATTCCTAAGCTACTGAACCGCATAAACAGCTCCTGCTATAGTCTAGTCTTTCTGTCTCCATGCAAGAGCATTACTGTATTAATATTCATAGAAGATTCATAGCACACGCAATACATGTAGAATATATGCATGCACCAGCCTTAGTGTCAAGTAGCCTTTGCCCTGATAACTTTTAGATTCTATCAACATGTACTCCAAACACCAGATACCAGATATGCTATAGGTACATGTCGTCCTGACACCGCAGACTTTAGTCTCCTCTTCTAGTGCAGAAGTCATAGCCCCCAGTTCTCCCCGGTAACACGTCATAGTCCGTTTGCGCGCACCACTAGGTTAAAGGTCCCAGCTGCTCAGGTAGCCCCCTCCATGTTTCCGCCCATTCATGACACTTCTGTGACGTTCTCATCACATGTCTACGTGCACGCCCTGTGCACGCCTTCTTTTCACGCCCATGTGTTCTTATCTTACGCTTGTCACTAGTTACGCCTACTGTATGTAATGTAATTGTGATATTTTACTATATATACCTTGTACTGTTGATGAAACGTTGCAGCTGCCTCTCTATTTTATTTCAGGCTGTCCCGATTCTGTCCCTTCCCTATTGCCTGAATAAAGCCCGTTCGACTCGGATACATCGGATCCTGCCTCTTATTTATTGAGCTGTCTGTTATTATTAATGTATTCAAAAATAGTACCGGTATTTAATTATTTATTTACCACATAAATGGCGCCCGAATAGGGACGAGCCCCTTCCCCACGCGCTGGCGATGTAACGCAGGCCCCCTGACCCTCTGCAGCCGTGACGGAACTCTACGGTGCACGTGCAGATATTTCTGCTTCAAGTCTCCCTCAGGCCCACGGAGGAGACGGAAACTGCGGTCCGGCATCCAGACGAGGCGGTGTGGAATGCGGTTCGTCCCGACCAGAGCCCAAGCCGAGAGTGCAAGGTCCGAGGTATCCGGAGGCCCACCTGTTTCTGAAGTCTGAAGTTCGTAGTCCGACGTCGTAGCAGTCCAGTCCAGTCCGAGGCCTTCAGTTTCTGCTTCCCGGTGAGTACCGTTGCGGGGGAAGTATCTAGACAGGATCATTAGTTTGTTCCTGGTCCGATGGGTTTGGGTACACAGATCCAGTCCGAAGTATTCACCTAGGTGGATACGGTATGACGTGTCTCTTTAGGAGACCGGTATGTTCTGTACTGTTTTAGCAGTGCATCCAGTAATTCTAGTAAGTCCGTTCTCGAGAAATTCAAGTGTTATGTTTTCAGTGTATCAGGTAGTATTCTGTTCGAACTGTTATTAATGTATTTCTATGTCGTGGTATGAGTGATTTGTTTGCCATTTCATTACTGTGATTATTGTGTATTGTGTATTGTGTTCGCAAGTAGAATTCCGAAATGCCCCTGTTCTCGAAATTACGTCAGATAAAAACCAGAAAAGGGTTACTCGAAGAAGCAGTTCCTGTCCCTCCTAGGGACAGTCCTGGACATTTCATGTATCACAAGCATGGCTTAGATGCCATATTATATCTAGACTTATGGGCGGATTATACTAAAGATCTTGAAGAGAAATATAGATGGCCTGTATCAGGTACATGGGATGCCGAGTGCATCATGCGAGTAGAAGAAGCATTATGGAAAAAGAAAGCCAGACAGTCCCAGAAAGATGCCATCGAATTATGGCGCAAAGAATCTCATAAAAGAACCGAAAAAGAATTCAGAAAAACAGAATTAAGTAGGGAATCCTCAGAAAAAGCCCAAGAAAGGGAATTAATCGAAGAAGGTGAACGGGTTAGAGCAGAACAGTGAGACACACAGAGAAATGCCCTTATTAAAGGTATGTATCCTCTTCTTGCCGAGGGCTTGCCGAAGGCAACCCCGGAAGCACCCTGTAATTTACCGCCACCATTGGTCCCGATTAAGCTACGTCATAAACCGACCGCAGCTGAAATTTTTCTTTCATCCTACTTGGACGACACAGTCCCAGAATATGCAAATCCTACTCCGCCTGCTCACCCTCAGCCTCCTGTTAATAATGTAATTCCTGTTCCTCCAGCCACTGGTCCCGGGGGCCAAGTTAATGTGACAGTACCCCCGGACCAGCCCACAGTAAATGTACCCGCTTTGCCAGTCACTTTACCAGCACGTCCAGTATTAACCGACGATTCTAGTTCAGGAGCAGTGGGGGGAAGTGCTCCTAACACCCCGCCTCAAGTAAGAAGACTGACGCCGCATGATGCAGCGTTACAACGTACGCCAAAACTGGCTACACACGCAGACCTCAAGCGACTTCTTACTGACTGTATATATGATCCAGTTCCAGGCGAAGATCACATGGTAATATATTCACTACGTTTAAGACGGGTTGCCACCTTTCTGGCCACCCTGCCCGATATGAGGGAACATCTAGACAGAATATATCGTTTTATCCGTACAGGAGAGAATCCAGGAAGTATTCACGAAGCTATGGCATACAGAAAAACCGAGACTCAACATATGATTTTACAGTTCTTGATTAACTGTTTAATAAGAGAACAAGATTATCCTGATAAAGATAAAGAAGAGATGAAAGGTCTGACTAAGTGGAGTGACAATATAGCCGAGGGAAAACACAAGACACAAGGTAGTGTAGACAGTATGTACAAGAAAATTCGTAAGGAAATTATAAGTATACACCAGAAAGAGAAAGCAAAAAGAGAAACCGAGAAAGAGTATGACTCTTCTAATGAAGAGGTAGACAGCGAGAATCCCTCCAGAATAGCGTATGTAGGTAGAACTAGACTTTCCGACCGACATTCATGCCTAGATTACAAGAAAGTTTTTCCTCCTCCAGTACCAGAACAGTGTTCTCTTGAACAAGTATTCCAGGCCACCGATCAGATTCTGAAATCACGAATAGGCTATAGCGAGCTTAGTACAATGCATGAACAAGAACTAGCCCGATCAGCAGTCCGATGGACTAGTGATTCTACCACTTTTTCCGATGAAATAGTGGCCCAATCGTTTCTGAAACTGCCCCCAGCCGAGCAACGTCTGGTGGGTACGTATATGATCCAACACCTCATTACACTGTATGAGGATCAGCATTCTGATCCAGGTCCTCTACATGATGTATTAAACGAGTTACTCCTAAACAGATGGAAAGGTCTAGGTACCGATTTAATTAGCGTCATATTAGAACAGCGCCACAAATACAGAACGTTTCTGAATCCACATTTTGTTCCCATCTCACCCCCAGAAAGAAAATCATTCTACATAGACAGACAGAATCCGTTACGAGAAGTACATCCAGTTAAGGTAGAGGGGGGTGGCCTAGAACGAGTATTTGTTTACACCCCTATCACAAAAATAGAACTCTTGGAAATGAAAAAGTTAATTCCCTGTCACGATAAAGATCCAGCAGGGTTCCACCGTGAATTAAAGGACATGCTCCGTATGGGAGAATACACGTATCCTGATATCATTAAAATGTTAAAGGTCCTGTTGCCTGCGGGCATATATGAAAAACTAAAAGAAAAAGAATGGGAGGTGGGAGAGAAAAAGATAGATTGGACCGCATTAGAAACTGAAGATAATACACGAGTACCAGGTACCGGTCTTGGGGATAAAGCTAAAGCATTGCCCGAGTTATTAATACAAGTTTTGCCAAGATTACTAGCCACGAAAAAGGAAGATTGGGATGCCATCTCAGCCTGTAAACAGAAACAAGACGAAGATACTAGTGATTTCTATTCTAGATTTGAGAAATGTTTCATTATTAATAGTGGTCTGAAAACGAGTAGTGAATCGTATCCCCATCTTTTTGTTACCAAACTTGTCGAGAATTCAAGTCCACAAGTTAAAAATCGAGTACTGAAAGTCGAAAGTACCTGGCAAGCTAATACTCCGTCGCAGATGCTCCAGATGCTCCAGTACCACCAGAACAGAATTAGGGAAGAACAGGAACACGAAAGGAGACGTATGAAAGACACGAAAATGAAAGTACTAGTTGCACAGTCTGTTCCGCAAGACAGTCAGAAGAGGGGTCCGAATCAAGCCAGTCATCCTGCAGCTCCCGTTAAAGGGACATGCAATTACTGTAAACAGCCAGGTCATTATATAAATGAATGTGCAGTTCTGAAACACAACATAGCTACTGATAAAACGAAAGAGAGACCACGTCCGCCTAGACAGGAACAAGTTTCACAGAATTCCCAGCCACCACAGAATGCACAACAGACAGTCACAGTACCGCAGCCTATAGCTGCAACACAACACGTTACACAGCAGATGTACCAGTACGCACAGTCAGAGTATCCAGATTATCAGCCGTATTCATGAAACAGCCTAGAGAGGGAGGTTGGCTTGCCTCTCATCGAGATTCCTGTAGATCAAGAGGGTCCCTATGTACACAGTCAAGTATTAGGGAAAGACAGAAAGTTTCTGATTGATACAGGGGCAAGTAGGACTACCATCAGTCATGACGAGGTTCCAGGGGCTCCGCTCTCAGGCTCTAGAAATGTTTCCCTTGGATTTTCAGGAAAGCCTATTGTTAATGAAATATCGAAACCAGTTACTCTAGAAGTTGGTCCATTGTCCCGAACTACAGATTTGTTACTCACGAAATCTTGTCCAGAAAATTTACTAGGCATTAAGACCCTAAAAGAATTAGGAGCCGTCATATGCTGCTCCCCAGAAGGGGTGCGACTGTTCTTGAGAGATTTTAAAGGTCATTATGTGTTACGTGATTTTGATCCAAGATTATTGAATGTACCACAGCATTTATGGGCGCAAGGTCCAACTGATGTAGGTTGTATGCACATCACACCCCATCGTGTCACTCTGAAGAAAGGTGTTGTATTACCCCGAATCAGACAGTACAAATTGCCACCTGAGGCTGTAGCAGCCTTATCCAAAATTATTGACGAGCTGATTGTTCAAGGAGTGGTTGTAGAAACTGACTCCAATGTATGTAATTCTCCTATCATTCCGATTCTGAAACGTACTGATCCAAATGCACCTCCAGTTTATCGATTAGTGATTGACCTTCGAGAACTTAATAAATGTATCATACCCCAGTACCCAGTGGTTCCAGATATTTCTTCCCTATTGACTGCCATTGATTCCGAAGCTACGTTCTTCACTGTTATCGATCTCAAGAACGCATTCTTTAGTGTCCCCATTCATCCAGACAGCCAATTTCTTTTCGGATTCTGTTTAAATGGAAGAAGCTATAAATTCACACGAGCTCCTCAAGGTTTCACAGAAAGTCCTAGCATTTATAGTCAAGCACTGAAAAGACAACTAGACAATATTCACATGCCAACTGACACTGCTCTGCTCCAGTATGTCGATGATCTATTGATCACAGCCCGTTCTGAACGTGACTGCGAACGTGCGTCACTTACAGTTTTGTATTTTCTGGCCGAGATGGGGCACAAGGTGTCCCCTTCCAAATTGCAATTCTGTGTCCAGCAAGTGGTCTACCTTGGACACTTACTGTCCAAGAGGGGTAGGCAGTTGACACCTGACCGCATCCAGTTAATAGCACATCTTCCACAGCCCAAGACACAGAAGGAGGTACGAGCTTTTATCGGCCTCACTTCTTACTGCAGACAATGGAGTCCTCAGTATGCATTTCTAGCCAAGCCACTGATACAGTTAACGACACAGGAGGCAGCCGTATCGACTGTCCTCCCTTGGACCCAAGAACACACACTTGTTTTCAATGAATTAAAGAAAGCTTTATGCCAAGCACCTGTTCTAGCAACACCAAACTACAGTAAGCCTTTTACACTTTTTGTCACTGAACGTGATGGTACTGCATTATCTGTTCTCACACAAGATCAAGCAGGACAATACAAGCCCTGTGCTTATTTTTCTAGTACATTAGATCCGGTGGCCCAGGCTCTGCCTGCGTGCCTCAAGTCAGTTGCAGCCACAGCTCTAGCTATCAGACAAAGTGATTCCATAGTGTTAGGACATTCCCTGACCGTACAAGTTCCACACTCCGTGGAAGTTCTTCTAAACCGAACACAGACTCAGCACTTGACAATTGCACGTTTAACAGGTTATGAACTGACACTGTTTCAGCCACACATAGAAATCAGACGCTGCAACATTTTAAATCCCGCTACACTGTTACCGTCAGTTACTTCAAATCCTGCCACACATGACTGTGTGGAAGTTGTTAACACCATGACAAAGCCAAGACAGGACTTGACAGACATTGCATTACCTGATCCCGACCTGACACTTTATGTGGATGGTTCATGTATGAGAACAAGTACAGGAGAACTAGTAGCCGCGTATGCAGTGACTACTGAAACCGAAGTTATTGAAACACATCGTATTGACACCCTGTCTGCTCAGGCAGCAGAGCTTGTCGCTCTGACCCAAGCCTGCATACGTGCCAAGAACCTGAAAGTTAACATATACACAGATTCACGTTATGCATTCGGAGTCGTACACGACTTTGGAGTGCTATGGCAAGAAAGAGGTTTTATGACTTCTCATGGAACCAAGATTCAGCATGGCCCCCTCATTCAAGCTCTGTTAGATGCAATACATTTACCGACAGCTATCGCTATCATGAAGTGCAAGGCACATACGAAAGTCACTGACATCATTTCCCAGGGTAACGATATAGCAGATCGAACAGCCAAGCTTACAGCTCAGACTCCAGACATTCCAGTTAACACGACACAGACACACATTCCAGATCAGACTACTTGTATGACAGTTAAGGACCCTACACAAGATGTAATAGATATACAGTTACATGCTACTCCCGATGAAATCAAGAAATGGTCTGAACAAGGAGGGGTCCAGACAGATCAAGGATGGTTGACGAAGGGAAAAGCCACATGGTTCCTCCCCGACTCTATGGTTCAAGTCATTATTAACACCGCACATAGTCCAGCACACTTAGGAGAAAAAGCCATGTTAGACAGTATTCAGAACCTCTGGTTCAACAAGCATTTACGAGCAGCAGCCAAGCAGAAAGTGCGTACCTGCATGATCTGTTGTCAGTTCAATCCAGGTAAAGGTGTCCCGGTGGAACAAGGTGGATTCCATCCTCCTGACCACCCTTTTGAAGTCCTCCAGATGGATTATATTCAGATGGAGCGATGTCGAGGTTTCAAGTATGTCCTCGTAGTTGTATGCGCTTTGTCCAGGTGGCCAGAAGCATATCCAGTTCCAGATTACACAGCTGCGACCACTGCCAGGCAGTTGGTTCGTGAGTATTTTCCCCGCTATGGATTGCCTAGGGTCGTGTATTCAGATAACGGCCAGCCATTCTCATCCGAGCTCATGAAACAAGTATCCCTTCTGTTAGGGTACCAGTGGAAGTTCCATTGTGTACGACATCCTGAAGCAGCCGGTCTCGTAGAGAGACATAACCAGACTCTGAAAATCCGCATTGCCAAAGTATGTGCAGAGAAAGGCGTAGATTGGATGGTAGCACTGCCAGTTGCCCTTTTCTATATGAGAATGGTCGCTCATTCCCGTTCAGGTCTATCTCCGTATGAGGTAGTGTTCGGTCGTCCCCCAAATATGTGGGGTACACCTAGACCACGTAAAATTACAGATGTTGACAGTAATATGCTGACAGATTACTTGGCCTCCTTGATGTCTGCACTACAATCTTGTCGTTCACAGGTTGCCGCTGCTTTTCCAGACAACACCGAAGTGAAACCGCATGAGGTCATACCAGGCGACCTTGTCCTTGTGAGGAATTTTGATCGTTCAAGTCCGCTGGAGCCCCGCTGGAAGGAGCCCCGACTTGTACTACTAACAACCAGGACTGCCGTGAAGATCGAAGGAAGGAAGGGGTGGTTACATTCCAGTCATGTAAAGAGATTTCATGGACTCAAACCAAAGACTTTTTTCAAAGACTGCCCCGTTCTCAAGGACTGCCCAGACACTGAATCTAAACTTCCCCTGTTAGAGAAAACTCCGCAGCAGGAGTATAAAGATAAGCTTCGGTCTAGTAAGTCAGCCAGTTTAATTGTCTAAGTCCCTCTCGGGTGAAACGGTTAGACAGGTTCCTGACATGTATGAGATAGACCCACACAGTGAGAGAGTTAGTCAAAACTCTAAGAGAATACGTTATCAAAAGAATCTTCGAAGTAGATGTATTGTTACTCTGTTTTTTCTGTTATTTCTGAGTCTTATGGTTACCTGCATAAGTTATGCCTTACATTTATGTTTTCCTATTAAATCACATGTACATATGTTTTCTAATGTTACAGTAGAGCACACATTTAGTGACCTGCCTCCTCACGAGTTATCCTATCGTCTTGCTATGCGTAATAATACTTTTATCCGAATGCTACACTATTCACACCAGACCAGCAATGCCACTAATTGTTGGGTGTGTGGTCGACTCCCCCCTTTCCAGACACCGAAGGGAGTTCTGCCACTCTTTCCCTATCCATTTTCACACAATGGTTCGTGTGGAGCATGATCCACGTTAACGTCATCCTCAAATGATATGTCCCTTCTGAATAGAACATGTTTCCCAGACAAGGAAGGACTTTCCCATAGAACAGGGTTAGATCTAGAAAATGAAGTATATGATCTAGGTAATTATTCCTCGAATTTCATGGTTTTGAATGTTCAGTCCGAGACTACTCCAGATTTGCCTACTATTTCAGTTCTACCAGTTAAAGGCGAATTATGTGTCAGAAAGAATTTTTCCGCACATGTAGGACATAGTGATTGTACTACTGTGGTAGAGTATAGTGACAGTGGAAAATCTATTTTCAAAGCCTCACGTCATTCTTATTTTGTTTGTGGTCAGACCGCATATGTTCGTCTGCCCCTCGATTGGGATGGAACCTGTTACATTGCCTTCCTACTGCCACCAGTTTTCCTAGCCCCATCCGATTATCACAGAAACACACATCTAGTACACGTTAGACATAGAAGGGAGATCGAGTCCCCAATTGTCGATCAAACTGAAACTGCTTTAGAACAGTATCAAGATTTCAATCAAGGTTTCTTTTTCTTCATAGGTCCTGTCCAGAATAGTAAGTTAATACGTAGGCTAACCAGAACCCTTGAAGCAGTAGTGAATGAGACTACTTCCGCTCTAGGTAACTTAACTGAAGAGCAATCTGCTATGAGATTTGTCGTGCTCCAAAATCGTCTCGTTCTTGACGTCATACTGGCCGATAGAGGAGGAGCTTGTAGAGTCATCGGATCTAGTTGCTGCATTTTCATTCCTAATAACGCGCCGTCTGTTTATTCAGCTATAACCAGACTTCATAAAATTGCCCATCAGTTACACCAGAATCCAGGCACCTGGACATGGTCCGGTTGGCTCTGGAGTATCATATCTGCCTGGGGATGGAAAGTATTGTCATTCCTAGGTATAGCAGTAATGATCATATTCAGTTGCTGTCTCTGTTTACAATGTGGCCCTGCGATTTGCGGCTTGTGTGCTACCTCTTGTATTCCTAGTCCTAAGTCCCGTTCCAAGACAATTCGAGACGAGCAAATGATGCTATATGAACAGATAGATGGTATCATGAACATTGATGTTTCCTGATGGAAACGTAGGGCACAAGGAGGGAATGAGGAAAATTGAATTTTGCCTTGTCATGTGTGCCTACGTGTTCCCCATCCTATGTTATATGTGCATGATCGATATGCATATATCCCCCTATGATCGATTAAAGACGCAATTATAGTTGTGTCCAACTCTAGTATGCCAGTTTCCAGTTCTCGTGAAAGCAACGAGTATTAGGCCTATGTTGCCACGTTTTACAGTGTGCACGTTAATTCACCGCATTGTCCCCGTTTCTAGGCCTCAAAGGGCCCGGACATCAGATTCAAGCTCCAGTCTCCTGAACCCACTCCGAGGAGGGATGCAGCCCCCACCTGCATCCCTGACCCTTCACTTACTTCCTGCCGCGCAGCGCGGTGCCCGGCCTGGCTCTGCCTGCCTGTCTGCCAAGAGTATGTTATGCCTCTAGTTATCAGTTCAGCTCTCCTTCTTCGCATTCCTAAGCTACTGAACCGCATAAACAGCTCCTGCTATAGTCTAGTCTTTCTGTCTCCATGCAAGAGCATTACTGTATTAATATTCATAGAAGATTCATAGCACACGCAATACATGTAGAATATATGCATGCACCAGCCTAAGTGTCAAGTAGCCTTTGCCCTGATAACTTTTAGATTCTATCAACATGTACTCCAAACACCAGATACCAGATATGCTATAGGTACATGTCGTCCTGACACCGCAGACTTTAGTCTCCTCTTCTAGTGCAGAAGTCATAGCCCCCAGTTCTCCCCGGTAACACGTCATAGTCCGTTTGCGCGCACCACTAGGTTAAAGGTCCCAGCTGCTCAGGTAGCCCCCTCCATGTTTCCGCCCATTCATGACACTTCTGTGACGTTCTCATCACATGTCTACGTGCACGCCCTGTGCACGCCTTCTTTTCACGCCCATGTGTTCTTATCTTACGCTTGTCACTAGTTACGCCTACTGTATGTAATGTAATTGTGATATTTTACTATATATACCTTGTACTGTTGATGAAACGTTGCAGCTGCCTCTCTATTTTATTTCAGGCTGTCCCGATTCTGTCCCTTCCCTTTTGCCTGAATAAAGCCCGTTCGACTCGGATACATCGGATCCTGCCTCTTATTTATTGAGCTATCTGTTATTATTAATGTATTCAAAAATAGTACCGGTATTTAATTATTTATTTACCACAGTCTCTGAGAATGCACGACTGAACTACTCAGATTTGACCGTTAAATAAGAACCAAACCAACGTTGGCGGCATCATGTTGTGTAGTTCCCACAAATCTATACAGGATCTGTGCATTTAGACAACATAAACTAAAGGATTGGTGTCCAGACTGATTCCAGATTCTCGAAGGAGAAGTTAGTCTGTAGACCCGCTAGCTCCCAGTGCCACTATGTGCCCCCCTCACCCAGGAGCAAATAGTTTCTGGCAACTATCAAACATAACAACCCTGACCCCTCAGGGATCGTGGAAACAGTACAGTACTTTTCACTCAGTCACTCGTGCTCACTCTGTCTCAGAGAGATACACAGAATAAACAGTGGGGAGGTTTTCAATAAGCATTTATTGAACCAGCGTCCTTTTAGTGTAAAATACGTGTGCTACAACAACCATTACACAGAAACAGATGTATACGATTACCAGCACCAACAGAGTAAATAAAAGGTAGAATTCTACCATGGTGCTAAAACAGTGAATATATGCAGGGATATAGATACATGGCAGTAATCATTGGAACTCCTATGATGTGAACCCTAACTAGATGTACCTAAGTGTACCTGGCATGTATGTAGGTGTAAATCTAAGAATCCCCCTAAGAAAGAGCCAACCACATTACCTGATGGGAGAGAACAAAGGACCCCATCTTGTTCTCGAGTTGGACAGCCCCCAAGGGATGTCAGACCACAGGTGCTGGAGTATCTGCATGCAGGGACTTAAGAGTCTCATGTCAGCATGGACGTTTCTCCTCTGGTTTGCCCAGCGAAGATGTGGTACTTATATACCCAAAAGGTACACTCAAGGGTTCTACCTAGATGTGTCATGGTACTGAGGGCATGTCGGTCAAGGATGACGATAGCGGACCCCTATACAGAGTTATTATGCGGAAGATGGTAATCCTGCTGTGACACTAGATCCCTCATGCATAATAAATTAGGCTAGTTTTCGGAGAAAAACACACATTTATTCTGCACCTAACTAGGTATAAGGTCAGCGCCAGAACCGTAATGTAGAGCAAGGTAGGACAAATGTAGGTGAAAGGTCATGCAACTACCTAACCCTATATTGGGGGTACATTGGGGTTCATACAGTAGAGACTATTCTCCCTTGCTGAGTAGGTAACACCTATATATTGGCTATAGGTTGTTCAAGCATGAACTCTTCAAAGGATTTATTCCCATTGTGTTACCCTCTCTAGATTCTATACACACCATCTGGAGACGAACATGATCCAGCACTTAACAATGCTGAAAACTGCAGACATGTGGTTACTCAGAAGCTATTACAACATGGTCTTGCACTTAAAGCACCTAAGGGTGGAGATGTTATCTTTGTGGTTGAACAAAATGGCTAGTCAGGTTTGTTTTGTAATGAATTAATACACACACACAGCCAATTTGTGCTGCGTGTACCAGACGTTTTATATTACAGAAAAATGTATTTTCATTTATAATTAAGTTTCATTAATTCATCCATATGTCTTCAAAGGAAACTTCTGTCAAAACAGTCGAATCAACAACATACAATTGTGTGCGCGATATATACAAATGTACAGGGGTTCACAGTGGATACTCAAAATTCATAACACCAAAATACAACTTTTTACATAATAGTTACATTCAAAACAAATTGCAACATGAAAGACATTTCAACAAGAAAAACTGATACACAAAAAGAACCAGTCCTTTCACTCAAATACCAGTGGACAGGCGGAAGTAAGGATGGAATAGGACTGCCTGCCTATCTCACAAAACCTGTGATGAATTATTTAAAGGATTGCCAGCGGGTTCCCACCACAGTGGTATTAATTATTCCTAGCTGCACCCTTCTTTCTTGTCACAGGCTGGGGGTCAACGCGTTTCGAACCGTAGTGGTTAAAGGTTCTCCTCAGGACGGGGACTGGGTATGATCCTCACTGCACAGCACGCACAGGGGCTGCGGGAGTGGAGATCAACTGCACATCAAATGATTTCGTCTGTACTTAATTGTAGACGCGGGGTGATAAGCACTCATGTGTCGAGGCGCCCGCGGAGCGGTGCACGGTCGATCAGAGGAGCGGCTCGCCTTCTCTCATTTGCTGCGCGTGAAGGCAGATACTAGTAGACGGCGGCACCTGGGAAAAATTCCGGGATATTGCAGAGGGCGGGACTCTTCTGCACAAACACCGTCGGGCGAAACCTGGATTCAATCCATTCCGCAGCCACGAACATCACTGGGTGGGTCTTCTCAACAGGAAGCCACTGAAAAGCGCTATAACCTGCGGAACTGTGATAATACCAGACCGCCAGACAGGTATCAAGATACTGATACACGTTGATCTCAAGTCATCCAAAAATGTTCAGGGAGAGGTGGACGCTCACAGCGCAGATTGGAGGAGCATGTAAAACTGAAGAAGGACTCACAGCACTCATCTGACTACAACATTAAACAGGAAGATAAACCAAAACCTTCCAAACCTCAATTCAAAAAGGAGAAGGTAGCTGTACTTAAGGTCAGGCATGCCACTGATACTGAGGACACTGCTTCTGAGTGGGGAATGGGCAGTAACCATGCTGGACAGCACAGCAGAAGTCATGATAGTTTGCAAGAACTTGATGGATTGTCTGGTGGGAGTAGCGATGAGTATATCACAGTGGAAACGCCAGATACTTGGGTAAGTGTCCCACATTATTTATATGAAATACAACTCCAATTGGATGGGGACATACCTAGAAACATTAATGTCCTCCTTTGGGAGGACTTAACATACGGTTACAATAGTCTTTTGGCTTAAAAAGATTAGCCAACTGAGTACATAATGAATTGTCCAAAAACAGAAACGGTAATTTAACCTGCTTTTTCCAACCTTATCCCAGAATCAGTTAAACATTCATATGCCAAGGAGTAGGCGTTAGTGCCAGCTCCTGCGTAATAGCGCAACCATGTGGGGTGGGATGATGGTTCCCCTTATCATGAAATACCACCGAGGACAACCCCACAATCTCAATGACAATAAACCATTAAAAATAAAGCTACACAAGCATTGGCACAGCCAATCGGTCTCTCCTTTGTGACCATATATGTATTTAGTTATGCAGCACAATATCCTTGGTACAACAACATCAACTGTTGCATGGCTAAACACTTATAAGGTCCCAAATGCAAGACCTATTGGTTTTGCTAATGCGTGTTTAATCTTGAAGCATGCTCACTCAGCCCCTCCTATGCAGTTTCATTTCTTAAGGCAATGTAATTGAAGTATTTGAGTGGGTGCAGTCAGTTAATTCAGTGGGAGAAAAAGTTAATTTTCAAATGTATAGATTAAAGGCTTTTGAGAAATGTTATTTTATTTAATGATCCATTAAAATGCTTGGTACTGAAAGTGATCCCTTATAGATATGGAGCATGGAGTGAGTGGTTCGAGAACCCGTAAACTCCCGCCCACTTGATTAGCAGAAGCCTGCCAACAGTTTGCAAATTATCTGTTACAGAGCTTGCTGTGGCCGATGCCGTGCACAGACTAGACAACGGGGAGAGCTATTAAATAGCAAATCTGTTAGCTACGGGTGCGTCCTGACTTTTTTTTTACTAACATAAGCAAGATTTTTTTTATTTAGGGCGGTAAAAAGCGGGCATATTTAGTACAAAATATTTACCCGATTTGCATTCTACATTTAACAAAGAGACCTGCTTTGAGTCACATTCTGTGAGCCAAAAAAAACTTCCAGCGCGCATGCATGAGCGTGATCATCATCTTTGCTCAGGGATGCGGAAAAAACCTACAACTTGTGCTGAATTTGAAGCAGGGGTGCACATTCTCTAGAACCATGCACATGTGACATGAGCTTACATTTGCCAAAACGGGGGGGAAAGACACCAGCTTTAAAGTCTGCCGCGAAATCATGGGCACTGTGCTAGTTAATAGCCCATCAACGTTCCTTTGTCAGAAAACACAATGCCCTCAAAAGTGAAAGATGTATTCATGTTGCTAAAATATTCTAGCATGCTAACTATTATACTGCTCATAAAATGATGCTGAGTGTGCCAAACCATCCAGGGTATATTTAAAATTCCCGAGTTCTGGTCAACGTCAGCAGGCAACAATAGATTTCAGATTCTACATTGCTTCAGTATATAAAGTTTACACAGTAATAACTATTTCCAGAATACAGCTGTACATATATCATAGTTTCCAGATGTGCCCGGCAGGTAACGCGTTTTGCTGCAGGGACTTTGCTAACCCTGTTCATGTAACATGTGTTGCTGTGACAGTTTCCATGTTGCCCTATATGGAAAGCCAGATTGTCGTGATAGCTTCCATGTTATCATGTGTGTAAGGTTCATATTACCATATCAATGTCCACATTGCACAGTGTGTGAATGTATGCTTGGTTTGTAAGTCAGTTATGAATCTGTAAGTACCTTAACATATTCGTAGGATACTATTCCATCGTTTTTACCATTATCCCAGTCAGTGCTGGCAGGGTTTAGCAATCTCAGAACAATGAAAGTTTGAGCTGCTTTTGCCAGGATTCTAATCTGTGACCTGCACTTTACCCAGAATGTTCAGACGCAGGAAGATTAAACCACTAAACTAGATGATCTATCCAATAATTTCAGGGAAAATAAAAACTGGACAGGAAGCAAGTAGATTAAAAGAAACAGGGGCATATTTGATGCTGCAACAGGCCTCTCCGTCACTGAAACAGTCCCAGATTGCTCATGGAAATTATGAACGCTGCTTTAGGCGTCGGATGGAGTTTGGATACATTCAAAGGCCCCTGCATCTACTACAGAATCTGCTGTGCATGTGTTAAACATGTAAAGAAAGGGAATCAAATGACACCCCCAACCAGAGAGATTGAAGCGAGGGGAGAACACTCTCTATTGCCCACGTAAGTGAGGCCTTTTTCTCGAACAATGCCAAGGCAGAATGTGATTTTGTAAGAGGACCCACACACCAGACTCCCGGAATAGGGAGAGCACCTCTACGACGAGGAGGTAGCTCCGCCTGGAAGCTCGTGGCAACCACGGTCCCTCTGCACCCAATTAGCACTCAGCTCTAGGGCATTCGGCTGTCTCGCGAGCACCTGCGCGTGCCCGCCGGCAGCTGCTCAGACCTCGCCTCTGTGTCCCAGTCTCTCTGGGAGAAGTGCATACTGAAGGCTTGGGGAGCAGTGGTCTAAGCGATCGGGGGAGAACGGTCTCACTTTTCACTCAAGAGAGCCCTGGCAACTCCGCCGTCTTCTAAAGACATAATGGGGTGGGCCACTAGAGCTCCCTCCGTGCCAAAAATTAGTAAAAAACAAGAGCCAAGTTCGAGGCATCCTCGGCTAGCTCGAGATAAGAGGGCAATAAATCGGCAGAGCGGACAGACGTGTCGCTGGCGCCTTCTACGTTTTGAAGCTCATGGTGGGGAACGGGGGCGTGGCTTCGAGGCTCAGTCCATGTACAGCGTTTACCTTGCGGGAGCGAGCAGCAGCCCCATCTGTTTCCAAAGCGCGGGCATGATAATTGCAAACAGATGGTACAGCTGCTCGCTCCCACATGCCTTACATGCACGAGTACTCATTGGAAACAGTGCAGTACATGCATGAGTTTTCCAAAAAGTACAGACCGTTTCCAAAAGGTCAGATCCTAAGCAGCGCTTGCACGCTGATTAGGCTCGACCTAAAAACAAGTTAGGGAGATTCTTACTCAAGTTGAATACAAAGGTGTAATAGAGAGTTACACCTCTTCAATGAATAATCCCTTGTTTCCCATGATGAAACCAGATCATTCATATTGTGTAGTATTCGACTACAGACACTTATACACAGCTACACGCACATTTGCTGTACAAAACATGTACAGCACTCAATAAATAACACAAAACCACACTAGATATCTCAAATGGATTTTTCTGCCAAAATATCTGACCGCCTTTGGTGTGCTGGGTTCTCAAAAACAATTCTGTTGATTACCACAAGGATATCAGAACAGCCCAGTGTTGTTTTCTTTTTTGAATTATATGTTGTTACGGCGGGGCTAGTAATAGGAAGGAGACGTGTCCTAGTGGTAGAAGATTTTATTTTCTTTTACAGGTCATCTGTACAGGTTTTTCTTGTGGCGCCCTTTCTGGGGGATCGGCTCCTTTCCTGACGGGTCTTTCGAAGCGCTCCCTCCTCCTTCCTCCGGACGGGGCTCCTCCTCCTACTGCTGGGCTCTGGAGGCTCCGTAGTGCTCGCCCTCGGCTAGCCGTACCCCTCCTGGCGTACGGCTGGGCGGCTCGTGGGGTTGGCCTCCAGGCTTTGCTGATCCCGTCTCTTCTCTCCCGGCGCTCTCTGCTGAGGTCTCCGCTCTCGTTGATTCCTGATCCGCCGTCTCCGGTAGCTGCCTCCTTGTTTCCGTGTTCTCTGTTTCCGCAATGTTCTCCTCGCTCAACCACCTCTCGCCTCCGATCCACTCCTCTTCCTGTAACCACCTCTCTCCTCCTCTCCAGTCCGTCTCGCTGCTTCCCGCCTCTCCGCTCTCCTGCACTCTGTCCGCTCCTCCGGTGTAGTAACACACCTGTGGACTGTCGGTGCCTCCTTTTACCTGCTCGCTAGGCTCCTCCTCCATCAGGGTCTCAGTCCACTTAAAGGGCCCCCATCCGTCCTCATCCTCCTCGTCGCAACTATACTTTTCAAGTGCCGACCATCCAGGATTTTGGGGAGGCTGTGGAGACAAGAGGGGGGGGTCGGACATCATTAAAGGGGGTCCCTCTTCCCGGCGAGACCCCGTACCCGGGTTACACACCATCCCCCCTGAACACTTCCGTTCGGGAAGTGGATTCCGGGATAAAAAGTCAGCCCCCGTATTGTCGACCCCCTTTTTGTGGCGCACGCTAAAGGCATAGGGCTGCAGAGCCAGAAACCACCTCATGACCCTAGCATTGTTCGACTTGTTGCGGGCCATCCAGAGAAGGGGTGCATGGTCCGTGTAGAGCGAGAACTGACGACCCTCCAGGTAATAAGACAGTTTCTCCACGGCCCACCTTATGGCCAGACATTCTTTTTCGACGGTCGGATACTTCAGTTCCCTCGGGAACAACTTCCTGCTGATGAACAGAATCGGATGGTCACATCCGTCGTCACCCACTTGAGAGAGTACGGCCCCAATACCATAGTCCGAGGCATCTGTATGGAGGGAAAAGGGCCGTGCAAAATCCGGGGAGGTGAGAATTGGGGTGGAGGTGATTGTCCTTTTAAGGGAGGCGAACGCCTCCGACATGGACGGAGTTGGCGTCCTTAAGTCTGACTGTTTGACCTCTTCTGTAGGGCGTCCGTTAGGGGGGCAGCCAATTGGGCAAAGTCAGGAATAAAACGCCTGTAATAGCCAATGAGGCCTAAAAACGCTCTGAGTTCTTTTTTTGTGCTCGGGAAGGGGGTTTCTGCTATGGCCCTCACTTTCTCCACTTGGGGCTCAATCCGGCCGTGGCCTAGTACATATCCCAAGTACTTCACTTTGTGGAATCCGATTCGTGAATTTTTTGCGTTTACTTTCAACCCGGCTTGGGTGAGCGTCTCGAACAATGTATGCAGGTGTTTTAGATGTGTGTCCCAGTCAGGGCTGAAGACGACTATATCATCAAGATATGCAGAGGTGAAAGTCGAGAGATCTTTTAGTACACGGTTCATCAACCTTTGGAAGGTGGCAGGGGCCCCATGTAGGCCAAAGGGAAGAACGTTGAATTCGTACCTTTCAGAGTCTGTGGTGAACGCGGTTTTATGTCGGTCCTCCCCTTTCAGGGGGACCTGCCAGTAGCCTTTGGTAAGGTCGATCGTGCTTATGTATTTGGCTTCTCCGAGTTTCTCTATGAGTTCGTCTATCCGTGGGATGGGGTAAGCATCAAAAGTGGAAATGTCATTCAGCGCTCGGAAGTCCATACAGAACCTTCTTGTTCCGTCCGGTTTTGGTATTAACACTATGGGGCTTGACCATTCACTGTGGGAATGCCGGATCACCCCGAGTTTTAGCATTTCTTCCACTTCTTGTTGTATCCCGGTCCTTCTGGCCTCCGGGATCCGATAGGGTTTGATCTTTACCGTTTTTCCCGGTATCGTAGGGATATGGTGCTCTGCCAGACTGATTTTTCCTGGGATATCTGAGAACACCTTGGCATGTTGATGTAGGGTTTTCCCCAGCTGCTTTTTCTCTTGTGCTGTCAAGTCTTCGTTGACCACTAAATTGGAAAGGGTAGAAGGGTGGTCGGGCTGGTTTGGTTCCGTAAGATGAATCTCCGCTGGCGGTCTGCCTAGCCATTTTTTTAGTATGTTGATGTGATATACCTGCGTGTTTCGGGGACGTATTTTCAGTCTGCAGCTAGTGTTTCCGATTGTTTCTACGACTTCGTAGGGGCCACTCCATTCCGCTTTAAACTTCTGAGTCGAAGAAGGCAACAGAACCAGGGCCCAATCACCTACGGAGAGTCTTCGCCATTTTTTTGTCTTTGTCGTATATCGATTTTTGTCGGTTTTGGCTTTTCTCCAGGTTGGCAAAAGCGAGGTCTCTTAATTTTCCCAGTTTGGACCTAAGGTGTCTGGCATACTCCAGGGTGTTTGTTACCTCCTCGGGAATTTCCCTCTCCCAGGCTTCCTTGGTCATGTCCAATAGGGACCGGGGCTGCCGCCCATATAGCAGTTCAAAAGAGGAGAATCCTAGGCTGCTTTGTTTTTGGCCCCTAATGACGTATAGAGCCAGGGGAAGTATCTGATCCCACTCCGCACCGTTTACTTCTAACATTTTTCGCAGGGTGGTCTTCAATGTGCGATTGTACCGCTCCACCAGGCCATCGGTTTGGGGATGGTATACGTCCGGATTTGATGGATGTGTAGGAGGGCACACACTTCTCTCATGAGGCGGGACACAAAGGGGGTACCTTGATCGGTTAGTATTTCTTTCGGGAAGCCGACTCAGGAAAACAATTCCAGCATTTTGTCTGCTACATTCTTGGTTGTGGTCGCTGTCAGTGGGAAGGCCTCGGGAAATCGTGTGGAATAGTCGACCATGACTAACACGTATTGATGTCCTTTTTTTGTCTTGGGGAGAGGCCCTATGAGGTCCATCCCTACTCTTTCGAACGGGACTCCGATAATCGGAAGAGGTTGTAGGGGCACGGCGGGCGGTCTGGTCATATTCCGTTTCTGGCACACATCGCATTCCTGGCAATACACCATAGAGTCTTTATATATTCCAGGCCAGTAGAAGCATTTTAGCAGATTTTGCGTCGTTTTCTCTGCTCCTGTATGGCCGGCCACTAAATGAGAGTGAGAATAGAACAACACTTGTTCGCGAAAGGATACAGGTACCAGTAGTTGTTCGGGGTCGTTTTCCTTCCCCTGTCTGTACAGAAGGTCGTTTTTTATGAAGAAGCGGGGATACCTTATGGGGGTTAGGTTCTGAGTTTGGTGGGCCGTTTCCCAGGCGTTAAACAAAGTAGCATAATTTGCTTGGGCGAATTGGAAACTTCTGTCCAATATCCAGGGATCCGGGGAGGCTAAAGCCGGCACAGACTTCTTTTTCTGAGAGGTACTTCTTGACACCTTCTCGGGGGTAAGGCTGGATTTAAACATGTCCAAAAAAGCTGGGTTGTCTGTCCCAATAATCAGGTCTTCGGGCAGGGAGGCTAGTACCCCCACTTTGACTCGGAACGGGGTACCTCTTTGTGGAATCAGGGAAATTACAGCCACTGGGTACTGCTTCACGTCCCCATGAACACACCTGATACAAACTTTCTCTCTGGGAAGGATCTGATGGTGTAGCACGTGGTGGGCCTGGACCACGGACTGACGACATCCGGAGTCTAGCAGTGCTTTTACTGGGTTGCCATTGATCCCCATACTCACTCTATATGCCCGTCCCATCTCAGCCGAGTATAAGACGGTCCTGGGTAGATAACCGACCTCCATGGGCTCTTCTTCCTGTTTCCGTCGAGGACAATGTCGGGCTATGTGTCCCCAGGTCCCACATTCAAAACACTGCGGCCCGCTATGTGGTAGAGGCTCCGGTTTCCAAGTCCGTGGTTTAGACACCTCCTGTATTTTTACGGGTTTCTTCTCCATTTTGTATATTTGTTTCTGTCTGTCTGTTTCCCCTACCATCGGGGGTCTTTGGGGTGCTCTGGAAAAGGTGTTGGCCATTTCGACGGCCTGGAGGGTGGTTAAATTGTGATGTTGCTTTAACCACCTTTGGGTCGAGAAGGGGAGCGCCTCAAGGAACTGCTCGAGATAGATCCGGTCCATGATTTCTTCTTTTGTACTTTCATTGGGTTTTAGCCATTTGTCCGCTGCCATTTTCAGGCGGACAAACAATGTCTTTGGGGTCTCGCCTGGTACACCCCTCTCCTTCCTGAACCGAATCCGGTATGCCTCTTTGTCCAGGCCTAGATGGTCCAGGATGATCTTTTTTATATCGGCGTATGAAGTGTCTCCTCGGGGGTTTGCCACCTGGTAGGCGGCCTGGGCCTCCCCCACCAGTAACGGAGCCAGGAAGAAGGGCCATTTCACAACGGGCCATCCACAGGCCCGAGCAGCCCTCTCGTAATTAAGGAGGAAGGCGTCAGGATCTTCCCCGGGCTGATACTTTTGTAGAGACACCCCTCCTATAGCATGTGGTATCCCGCCCACCGCCACCGAACCTGTTGATACAGGGGGGTCCAGGTTGCGGGTTACGACAGCTGCTTTTATTATTTCTCTATCCGCCTCTGCCGCGAGGAACTGCTGCTCGGCAATCTTTTTCAATCGTTCTTGACCTTGTACCAGGGCTTTCACTAATTCATCCATCTTTGGTTGACAGACGGTGGTTGTGCCCGCATTCTCCACCACTGTTACGGCGAGGCTAGTAATAGGAAGGAGACGTGTCCTAGTGGTAGAAGATTTTACTTTCTCATACAGGTCATCTGTACAGGTTTTTCTTGTGGCGCCCTTTCTGGGGGATCGGCTCCTTTCCTGACGGGTCTTTCGAAGCGCTCCCTCCTCCTTCCTCCGGACGGGGCTCCTCCTCCTACTGCTGGGCTCTGGAGGCTCCGTAGTGCTCGCCCTCGGCTAGCCGTACCCCTCCTGGCGTACGGCTGGGCGGCTCGTGGGGTTGGCCTCCAGGCTTTGCTGATCCCGTCTCTTCTCTCCCGGCGCTCTCTGCTGAGGTCTCTGCTCTCGTTGATTCCTGATCCGCCGTCTCCGGTAGCTGCCTCCTTGTTTCCGTGTTCTCTGTTTCCGCAATGTTCTCCTCGCTCAACCACCTCTCGCCTCCGATCCACTCCTCTTCCTGTAACCACCTCTCTCCTCCTCTCCAGTCCGTCTCGCTGCTTCCCGCCTCTCCGCTCTCCTGCACTCTGTCCGTTCCTCCGGTGTAGTAACACACCTGTGGACTGTCGGTGCCTCCTTTTACCTGCTCGCTAGGCTCCTCCTCCATCAGGGTCTCAGTCCACTTAAAGGGCCCCCATCCGTCCTCATCCTCCTCGTCGCAACTATACTTTTCAAGTGCCGACCATCCAGGATTTTGGGGAGGCTGTGGAGACAAGAGGGGGGGGTCGGACATCATTAAAGGGGGTCCCTCTTCCCGGCGAGACCCCGTACCCGGGTTACATATGTGTACTTAATTTTAAAACAATACAGCTAGGGCACAGTGAAACACAATATGGTCAGTTGGGAGTCTGACCCCAGTGACCATTGAATAGTAACAACAGTTACTGATTATTTTTTTTTAAACAAATTTTATTGGCATTTATTAATCAGCAGTATACATACACATTGTTATCCAATCATTTAATGTCCGCAAGGCCATCGAGAGTTTCCAGCCCAGCCGGGCATCATGTCTCTCCTCCATATCTCCTCTTACCCTATGACTGCCTGCCCCACTATGCAGTGCTCGCTGTACTTGATTCTCAGCAATGCTAACAACCTAACAGTTCCCCCTCTACTATCCCCCCGCCTCCCCTGCTGCTGCCAACCAACCCGCCAAGTTGCCTCTCGCTGTATACATGGTCTACAGCCATCCCCTTTCCAGATACACAGATGCCAACCCAGGTTCAGCATCTTTACTAAGCACCAAGATATAAATTCCATTTCTTCAGACAAGATCCCATCTGTACCGCTCAGGTCACCACCTGACTCTGTGTCCCAGTGCCGTCCTCTATCTCCAAAGAATAGAATTGAATGTATTAATCCCACACCTTTCGGAAATTTTCAGGGGTAGCCCCTACAGGCGTAGGTTACTTTTTCAGCCATCATATGCATATCCATTCCCCATTTCTTGTAACGTTGTGCATTTCCATGCTCCCCAGTGTCGAGCTATATCTCTTTTGGCTACTACAAGGCCAAGACCGCAGAGCAATAGCTCAGCCTGCCGAAGGTCTCTGTCATAGGGGATCTCTGAAATTAAGACCTTAGGGTCTAACGGTATCTATGCCGAAAATACTCCAATAAGTTCCCCAGAGATTGCCCCCAGTTGTCCTGTATCGGAGGCAGCTTCAGAGCATGTAGAACAATCATTGGCATAGCCAATAGGTCTCGCCTTTGGGACCTTATAAGTGTTTAGCCATGCAACACTTGATGTTGTTGCACCAATTGGCTCTGCTAATGCTTGTTTAAACTGATTTGCATTTTAAAGGATTACATTTTTTTCTGCACCATATTACTGCCTTTTGGTGTGTTTAATTTCGCACTGCATTCCGCTTTTTTTTCATGCATGGTATCTCTCTGAGTTGAAACATCAATACACCAAGGATTTAAGTTGTTGGAGGAACAGGACGCAGGGAGACCGTGTGACCATGCATTTTAACTAATAAAATGCCCTCTTTCGTACTATACAACATTAAATATGGAGAAAGCACCTTCACAAGCGTACCATTCCAAGTCACTGACTGGTGCAGGGAACAGTGATGTTATTGGTGATATAATTCTCCTATTAAAAAAGCAATTACATTCTCCCGTGCATTATAAATGTCACTGAGCCCCGAGCTAAGGATAGCGGAGGCATGGGGCTTGACATGGGTTTCTTTATAGAGTCTGCAGAAGGCAGGTTTGTCCATGGGTTGTGACGGTTCGTCGAGATGCATACCGTCCGTGTACCAAAAATCTAGTGTTCGTTTCTTTTAAAGGTTATTGGTATAGCGAAAAAGTATGAAGACATTGTGGGTGGGGGCTGGAAGAGATGAAGGGGACGCGCGCAAGCAAGAGAGGCAAAAGGAACCAGGAAAGGACAGAGGAAGTTAGGGAATGTTTAAGAGGAAAGGGAACGTGTCATTCAGAGGGAGGGGGGAGAGAACCATAACAATTGAAGGTGGTGAGTGAGAGGGATAAAACAGAGGGAATTTGATAATAATGCAGACCAGCAATAAATGAAAATGCCCCGTGGCCACAAACAGACCTGTAGTGTACAAGGGATACGGACGGTCTGACAATCCTGGATTGAACACAGTGTATCAATCAATCAATCAAGGACATTTATAGAGCGCACTACCTACCCGGAGGGTCTCAAGGTGTATATAGAGCTCAACCCCGTGCACAGCACGAGTCACACATCACAAGACAGGGGCAGCTACAAGCGTGGAGAGCTCTTCGAGGTTTCCACTCTTCCGCTCGAAATTCCCAAGCCATGTATGTGCCTATTGAGCACCAAACTGTAACAACTCCGATGATATATTGCCTCGTCTGGCATTTAGAAATGTCCAAATCAAACACTCAGGAAAATGCTTCCTTCCAGATGTGAGACACATACATATGTACTCAACTCTGACGGAGTCTCACGCATGTGTAAGTACATTTAGCAAGTGTAAAAGTGAACCTTCTTTTGTGCCTAACATTTATATCTTGCTTATTTACAAAGACAATGCATTGTTGTGTGGTTGATGCATAGATATTTTTTCATTTAAACAAACACAAAGTAAGTCACTCGTTATGTAAGGATTCACTAATATTGCATTGTTTGAGAGACTGTTTTGCATCTCAGAAGTAGACAAAGTTGTTGCTTATTAAGTTCTTTCTCATTGATGTTTTATATAATTAAAGCAGTTTATTGATTTAATCAGGAAGCAAAAATGCACGCTAGTCCTGTAGGCTTTGCCAGTGCTTGTTTTAGCTGTGTTACACGTTTTACGCGTGTAAAAAAGGATTATGACATTTTTAAAGAATTAGAAGTGCATACTGTCTCATTCCCGAGCTTTAAGTGGGTGTTTTGCAATTGCACAATGCAAGGTACAGTATAAAAGCAAGCGCTTTTGTATTATATGTATTACATGTTTGAACAGCCATGATTTCTCTTTAAGGCTGACAGATAATTGAGCCATGAATTCGAACCAGAGTATCCACAATATACGCAGATAATCTTATCTAAAATGTGTATTATGTACACTTGTTCTCATAGAACTTTACAATTTTTGGCTCGGGTAAGCATCTCCAAATGGCACCCAATAGATTGTGCAGGTTGTGTGCTCCTGCTGCCTCTGAAGATTGTTTTGTAAACTTGTAGGTATTGCTGTTCTGACATTTTACCCGTTACGATTCACACATTTTTAGCAGTGGTCACAGAATCACAGTGAGGACGAAATTGAGGTTGGATTTAGAGTTCGTGATTTAGATATACCGTAAGTCATAAGAACACCGCCACGGTACTCCGAGTTAAACGCATCCATAATTCACTTAGAAGCATTTAAAAAAAAAAAAAAACAGAATATTTGCATATTTTTTTTAACTTGACAGGTTCACCATGTCATTCCATAATTCATGTGAAAATGCTATAAATGTCAATCCTGCAATCTTTTTTTTTTAATCAAAAGCATTGTAAGTGGATGGTGGCAAATATCCTTACATTGAGTTGTTTAGTCTTAACAGTTGCTAGTCTAATTTTTATTAAATAATGAATGTAAAATATTCTAGTCAGAAAAGTCAGTGCTTACAGAAGTCTTGCAAATAAAACCGAAAGCAAAAGTGATGGCAGGGACGCGCTCTGTGGTGGGGGAGGGGCAGAGCGAGGCACTTGGGAAAGAAAGGCTTAATGAGCCATCAAAGCCACATGGCGGCTGGGCACGTACACGCGCTCATGAACGCAAGCTTGAGGCCAGGAAGAGATTGTGGTAGCACTTTGAAAAGCCACTAACTAAATGTCGCGCCAGATGAGCGCATGCGCTGGCTCTAGCAAGACCTAAAAATGAGCCATCTTCTCCCTGACATTGCAAACAATCTGGGGGTCTGAGCCCTTTTCATCAGGCATACTGCTATTAAGGGTTTTGTATGTGAGGGAAATTGTACCCCTACCTAATTCCTCTTGTATAAGAGGCATGAGAACGGCATGATATTGCCATCTTCAATCAGGACTCCAAACCTGGATATCCCAATCAAGTCCGAAGCCTGACATCTCCTCAGCTTTCGTATATCAGAAAGACAACTCCCCTCCCACAATGGTGTTTCCCTCGTAGGTTTACCATGGCACTCCATTGTGGTCATAGCCGTATCTCAGGCCACTATTGTGACCCGAGTGGCTGGGAGGAGACGTTGTGTCTCTTTACTGCTATACAAATAATGTAAACAGGACCTATTACCCCATTGCCCCGGCTCCAGCCTGAAAGTTGGGTTGTCCAAGAAAGCAAATAACCAATTATTTACGTTTATAAGGTGGACAGGGCAATAGACTATAGATAATGGGCTAACAATGCAAGCTCAAGTGAAGACAGTGGCGGCCACATGCTTTACCATCCTGCGTTGGTTGAGGGAAATTCTGTGGATGTTGCCGGAGGACACTCAGAGGTCGGTGGTCAATGCCTTGGTGACCTCCCGGTTGGATTACGGCAATGTGCTCTACCTGGGGGCTACCAAGGCAGTCATTAGGCGCCTCCAAATGGTCCAGAACGCTGCGGCACGTTTACTCTGCGGCTGCAAGAGAAATGATCATATCTCTGGACGCATCAGGGAGCTCCACTGGCTCAGAGTGGAGAGCCGTGTGAAGTTTAAAGCCCTGAGTTATATGTACAAAATCAAATCAGGTACGGCTCCCAGATACCTGCAATCTCTGGTAACCATGTATTCCCCAGCACACACACTTCGTTCATCCTCTCAAGTTTTTTTTTTGCGTGCCAAAAGTTAGGTTCTCAAGGATAGGCGGTAGGTCCTTCTCCTTCATGGGTCCTAGACTCTGGAACTCCCTTCCCCTGGACATCCGCTCCGGAAAGTTGTTACGGTCGGTTCCGTAAAGCCGTTAAAACCAGGCTATTTAATCAGTAACCCTTGGACGTGCAGTGTCAAGTGGCTCTTGTCTCCGCCAGTGCTGGGAAACCCTTTTTGGGTAGCTGTCGCGCTCTATAAGCTGAAAAAATAAATAAATAAATAGTAGGCTTGTATTTCTGGTAATGCCAACCCCTTGTTATATTGATTCCGTTGCAGGGCCTTAAGGGCAATTCTGGGGTGTTTACCATCCCAAAGCTGAGTCTGCATGTCTCCCTGAATCGCCCTAAAGGTCTTGGGCGAGTTCCTGTGGTATGTATGCTGTAGTACATAGAGCAATTTGGGTAAGGAAATCATCCTAAACATTGCCGCCCTCTCCATCAGCATACGGGCCAGTCCCTGCCACCTCTCCGTGTCTTCTCGACATGTTCGCATCACCCTGCTGAGATTGCGCTCAAAACAAGCTTCCCTCTCCAGTGTCATATATATACCTAAGTATTTAAATCCATGGGCCATATATGTCAGCTGGCAAGGGAGTGAGGGCACATCTATCCCCGTTTACTGAAGATAAAGCACTGATTTGCCCCAGTTAATGCTGTAACCCGAGTGTCTCGTATAATCCTCAAATAGTTGGAAGGTTGAGGAAAGGGAGAGGGATGGTTTTGTGAAGTACAGGAGGATTTCACCTGCGTAAAACAAAATGTTTTCTTCCCCGCGGTCTCGCCTACGATCTGGAAGCCATAGATGGGCAACCCTGTCTCATACCTCTACAAATGGGGCACTCGTTTGATAATATTCTGTTCACTCAGACCGCAGGAGTAGGGGCCTGGCATAACAGTTTGACTCACTTCCCATAATGGGGACCAAACCCGAACTGGACTAGGGTATGTTCAAGAAAGGGCCAATGCACTGCATCAAACGCCTTTTCTGCGGTGAGCACTAGCAAGACGCGTTGTTCTGATCTGTCTTAAATTTAATTCAGCCAATTATGGGTGCGGCATAAATTATGTCTTGTTGATCTACTTTGAATGGGATCACAAATCTTACCTCCAATTGAGTGGAACATCAATAGACTTTGCAGGGGCACCAGTATATGCTAACACATACATGCCGAAATTCGAATATGATTACATACTGACATATCCTCAATGGTTTGAAAATGTGTTACTTTTTTTCTGTTACATATATGATATTTTTCTGGTGTGGAAGAACACCAAGGCCTGTTTGCAAGACAATATCAGAGCATTGAACACAAGGAACCCCAGGATACAATTTACAAACACAATCAGGAGGACGAGTCTGGCATTTCTTGATGTGTGGATTGAATTGACAGACAATAGAATAAAGACGAGTATATACAAAAAACCTACAGATAAGAACAATGCCCTGTTGTTCCAAAGTTTTCATCCAACAAGTTTGGTCAGTAACCTACCTTACTCAGAGTTCTTAAGAACTAGGAGAATATCTTTAGATTTAACCACATGCAAAAAAATGCTTGTAGAACAAAAAAAGAAATTCGAAGACACAGGATATCCACCAAAATTGTTGGAAGACTTGGAATCCTGAGTACTTTCTATGGAACGTAGGAAACTGATGCAAAAGAAATTGACAGACAAACCGATAAGGACCGTTTTTGTGTCAAACTTTTCCACAAATTCCAGAGCGATCAAAAATAATGAACAAACGTTGGGAATTATGACATGAAAATGACTTCCACAACCTCATTGAAGAAAAAATGCTGTTTGCGTATACCAGATCAAGAAATCTGAAAGAAAATGTGTCTACAAAGAAACCATCCCAAGTCCACCATGCTGAGGATACCACAACATTTCTGAATTGCATCCACTGTGGAAAAGTAAATTTTGCCATGTTCTGTGTCCCTACGTGTCATCCATCATATGTTATGTGTGCATGACCAATATGCATATGTACTCCCCATGTCCGATTCAAGACGCAATTACAGTTGTGTCCTCCTCTAGTATGCCAGTTTCCAGTCCTCGTGAATACTACGAATATCAGGCCTATGTAAAGCTACGTTGCCACGTTTCTCAGTGTGCACGTTATTTCATTATAAAGTCCCCGTTTCCAGGCCTCAACAGGGCCCGGACATCAGATTCAGCTCCTGTCTCCTGAAACCTCGCTGAGGAGCGATACAGCCCCCACCTGTATCCTCGACCTTTCACTTACTTCCTGCCTCGCAGTGCCCGGTGCAGCTTGGCTCTGCCTCTGAGTCTGCCAAGAATATGTTATGATTCTAGTTATCAGTTCAGTCCTCCTTCTCTGCATTCCTAAACTACTGAACTGCATCAATAGTTTCCGTTATTGTCTAGCCTATGCGGCTCCATGTTAAGAGAAATACTGTATTTAATGGTCATTTAATATTCTTCATCACGCACTACATGTAGAATAAATGCATGCTCTAGTCTTAGAGTCAATAGCTTTTCCCCTCATGACTTCTAGTTTATATCAACATGTTCCCTAAACATCAGATACTAGATAGGGTTTAGGTACATGTCGCTCCGACCCTCCAGACTTTAGTCTCTGCTCCTAGCACAGAGTTCATAGCCCCCAGCTTCTCCTCGTAACACGTCATTGCCAGTTTGCGCGCACCACCAGGTTAGAGGTCCCGGCTCCTTAGGTAGCCCCCTCCAATGTTTCCGCCCATTTCATGACATATTCTATTACGTTTGCATCACATGTCTATGTATACGCCCTGTTACACCTCCTTTGTACCGTTATCTTTCGCGACTGCTACGCGTCACGCCTTCTGCTCCACCCACTGCTACGCCTACTGCAATGTAATGCTATGTGTTTGCGTTATGTATATATGCTCGTGTATTGTTATTAAAAGTGAGCGCGCTCATCCCAGCCCCAGCAGCTGCTGGGCCCTGTCATCCTATTCCTATGCAGGTTGTCCTGTTCCTGTCCTTATGCTGTAATAAACCTGCAAAACTCCTACTACCTCGAATTTTGACTCTTATTTATTGAGCTATCCGTTATTCATTCATTCACTCAAAAATAGATCCGGTATTATTTATTTATATACCACATAATGGCGCCCGAATAGGGACTTGCCCTTTCCCCACGCGTCGGTGAAGCCACGCCGACCCCCTGACCCTCTGCAGTCGTGACGGAACTCTTCTGCGCAGTGGCAGATATTTCTGCTCAAGTATCCCTCAGGCCCACGGAGGAGACGGAGGAGGCGGTCCAGCATCCAGACGAGACGGTGGAGGAACGCGGCGAGTCCCGACCAGAGCCCAAGCCAAGAGTCCAAGGTCCGAGGTATCCGGAGGTCCACCCGTAACTGAAGTCCGAAGTCCGAAGTTCGTCGTCGTAGCAGTCCAGTCCAGTCCGAGGCCTTCCGTTCTTGCTGCCCGGTGAGTACCGTTACTGGGGTGGTATCTAGACAGGGTCAATTTAATTGACTCTGGTCTGTGGGTTGGTGGTACACAGTCCCACAAACGAAGTGTTCACTTCGGTGGATGCGGGTCCTGACGTGTTTCTTTAAGAGACCGGTAAGTTTCGTACTGTTTCAGCAGTGCATCTAGTTCCTGTTCTAGTCAGTTCTGTTCTCGAGAAAATTCAAGTATTTTCAGGTGGTATTCTGTTCGAACTGTTATTCATAATGTCCTTCATGTATTTTAATGTTGTGGTATGAATGGGAAATAAGTATCGTGTTTATTGTGTATTGTATTGTGTCTAGATTACAGTTCAGTCATGCCCATATTTTCCAAGTTACGTCAGTTAAAAACTAGAAAGGGTCTGCTGGAAGCAGCAGTTCCCGTCCCGCCTAGGGACAGTCCAGGTCACTTTATGTATCAGAAACATGGCATAAGTGCCATATTGTATCTAGATTTATGGGTAGAGTATACCAAAGAGTTAGAAGAAAAGTATAGATGGCCCGTATCGGGTACATGGGATGCCGAATGCATCATGCGAGTAGAGGAGGCATTATGGAAAAAGAAAGCCAGACAATCACAGAAAGATGCCATCGAGTTATGGCGCAAAGAAGCTCATAAAAGAACCGAAAAAGAAATCAGAAAGACAGAACTAAGTAGAGAATCCCAAGAACGAGCCCAAGAAAGAGAATTAATCGAGATAGGTGAACGAGTTAGAACTGAGCAATCAGACAGACAGAGGAATGCCCTCATTAAGGGTATGTATCCTCTTCTTGCCGAAGGCTTGCCAAAAGCGACCCCAGAGGCACCCAGTAATTTCCCGCCACCATTAGTTCCGACCAAGCTACGTCACAAACCGACCGCAGCTGATATTTCTATTTCGTCCTATCTGGACGACACAGTCCCCGAATATGCAAATCCTGTTCGCGCTCCGCCAGTCCCTGTAAATCAGGTAATTCCTGCTCCTCCAGACACCGGGGTGCCCTTAACAGCCCCCCCGGGTCAGCCCGCCATACAAGTCCAGCCCACGTTACAATTACCGACCCTGCCAGGACGAAAAGCATCAGTTGATGATTCTAGTTTAGGGGCCGCAGGAGGAGGTCTTCCTCAAACCCCGCCGCCATACAAGCGTTTATCAGCACTCGAATTACATGCTCAAGCATCACAGCGTACTCCTAAAAGTAATAAGTCTGTTGCAGAGATCAGGCAAACCCTTGGCGAATGTGTCTATGACCCAGTTCCAGGCGAGTTTAATATGGTTTTATATTCCGTACGCGTAAGGAGAGTGACCGAGTATCTAGTCACCCTGCCGAATATGAAAGAAGATCTAGACAGGATATATCGTTTCATCCGTACAGGGGATGACCCACAAAGTATTAGTGATGCCATGTCTCAAAGGAAAGCCGAGATTCAGCGCATGATATTAAAGTTCTTAATTAACTGTCTAATAAGAGAACAAGATTACCCGTCTAAAGACCCGGAAGAAATGAAAACTCTGACAAAGTGGAGTGATAATATAGCCGAAGGAAAGCACAATACCATTGGTGCCATGGAAAGTATGTACAAGAAAATCCGTAGAGAGATAATAAAGATACACGAACAGCGTAAAGCAGCACAAGTAAGCGAGAAAGAAAGTACCTCTGATCCTGAAGAGGAAGACGACGAGAATACTGCCAGAATAGCGTATGTAGGAAAATCTAGATTTCCAGATCGCCATTTACGTCTAGAACACAAGTCAACTTTCCATCATTCAGCACCAGAACAAGGTTCCCTAGAACAAGTATTTCAAGCTACCGATCACATTCTGAAATCACGAATCGGTTATAGTGAGTTAAGTACCATGCATGAACAAGAAATAGTTCGGTCAGCAGTCCGATGGATTACTGATTCTACCACTTTTCCGGACGAAATAGTGGCACAAATGTTTCTGAAATTGCCCCCAGCCGAGCAGCGACTGGTGGGTATGTATATGATTCAGCACCTCATTACTCTGTATGAGGGTCAGCACTCTGATCCAGGCCCGCTACATGATATCCTGAACGAGTTACTCCAGTATAGATGGAGAGGTCTAGGTACCGATTTAATTAGTGTCATTTTAGAACAACGTCACAAATATAGAACATTCTTGAACCCGCATTTTGTTCATGTCTCACCCCCAGAAAGTAAATCATTCTACATAGACAGACAGAATCCGTTACGAGAAGTCCACCCAGTCAGAGGAGCGGGTGGCGAAATGCAACGAGTGTTTGTATACACTCCGATCACAAAGATGGAACTCCTCGAAATGAAGAAATTAATTCCCTGTCATGACAAAGATCCAGCAGGGTTCCATAGAGAATTAAAAGACATGCTCCGTATGGGAGAATACACTTACCCAGATATCATTAAAATGTTAAAGGTTCTGCTGCCCGCAGGGGTGTATGAAAAGCTAAAGGAAAAAGAATGGGAGGTGGGAGAGAAAAAGATAGATTGGGCAGTCCTAGAAGCAGAAGATAAGATACGTGTACCAGGTACTGGTCTTGGAGAGAAATGTAAAGAATTACCAGAATTATTAATTCAAGTTTTACCCAGATTATTGACAACTAGAAAAGAAGACTGGGATGCAATCTCAGCCTGTAAACAGAAGCAAGATGAAGATATTAGTGATTTTTATTCTAGGTTTGAAAAGTGCTTTAGTATCAACAGTGGTCTCAAGACAAGTAGTGAGTCATACCCTCACCTTTTCGTTACCAAATTAGTCGAGAATTCAAGTCCACCAATTAAAAACCGAGTTCTGAAAGTCGAAAGTACCTGGCAAGCAAATACTCCGTCCCAGATGCTCCAGATGCTCCAGTACCACCAGAATAGAATCAGGGAAGAGCAAGAACACGAGAGAAAACGTATGAAAGACACGAAAATGAAAGTACTAGTTGCACAATCTGTTCCTCAAGACAGTCAGAAGAGGGGTCAGAATCAAGCCAGTCATCCTGCAGCTCCCGTTAAAGGGAACTGCAATTATTGTAAACAGCCAGGTCATTTTATAAATGAGTGTGCAGTTCTGAAACACAACATAGCTACTGGTAAGACTAAAGAAAGACCACGTCCGCCTAGACAGGAACAAGTTTCACAGATTCCTCAGCCACAGAATGCACAACAGACAGTTACAGTACCGCAGCCTATTGCTGCAACACAGCATGTTACATCGCAGATGTACCAGTATGCACAGTCTGAGTATCCAGAGTACCAGCCATATTCATGAAACAGCCTAGAGAGGGAGGTAGGCTTGCCTCTCATCGAGATACCTGTAGATCAAGAAGGTCCCTATGTTCACAGTCAAGTATTAGGGAAAGACAGAAAGTTTTTGATTGATACAGGGGCAAGTAGGACCACAATTAGTCATGCCGAAGTTCCAGGGGCTCCGCTCTCAGGCTCAAGAAATGTTTCCCTTGGATTTTCAGGAAAGCCTATCGTTAATGAGATTTCAAAGCCAGTCACTCTAGAAGTAGGTCCATTGTCCCGCACTACTGATCTGTTACTTACTAAGTCATGCCCAGAAAATCTATTAGGCATTAAAACACTGAAAGAGTTGGGTGCAGTTATATGCTGTTCCCCAGAGGGAATACGTCTGTTCCTACGTGACTTTAAGGGTCACTATGTATTACGAGATTTTGATCCAAGACTGTCTAATGTCCCGCAGCATCTATGGGCGCAAGGTCCAACTGATGTAGGTTACATGCAAATCACACCCCATCGTGTGACTCTCAAACCAGGTGTAGTGTTACCACGAATCAGGCAGTATAGATTGCCACCTGAGGCTGTAGCAGCCTTATCCAAAATTATAGACGAGCTCATGGCTCAAGGAGTAGTTGTAGAAACTGACTCCAATGTATGTAACTCTCCGATCATTCCAGTCATGAAACGTACTGATCCAAATGCACTCCCAGTATATCGATTAGTGATCGACCTACGAGAGCTTAATAAGTGTATTATTCCGCAGTACCCAGTTGTCCCAGATATCTCTTCCCTGTTAACTGCTATTGATTCCGAAGCCACGTTCTTCACTGTCATAGACCTCAAGAACGCATTTTTTAGTGTTCCCATCCATCCAGACAGCCAGTTTCTTTTCGGATTTTGTTTAAATGGAAGGAGCTATATGTTTACACGAGCTCCTCAAGGTTTCACAGAAAGCCCTAGTATTTACAGTCAAGCACTTAAGAGACAACTAGACAATATTCACATGCCAACTGACACTGCCCTGCTCCAGTATGTCGATGATCTACTGATCACAGCTCGTTCTGAACGTGACTGCGAGCGAGCGTCACTGACGGTTTTGTATTTCCTAGCCGAGATGGGGCACAAGGTGTCCCCTTCGAAGCTTCAATTCTGTGTCCAGCAAGTGGTCTACTTAGGACACTTACTGTCCAAGAGGGGTAGGCAGTTGACACCAGACCGTATCCAGTTAATAGCGAGTCTTCCTCAGCCCAAGACCCAGAAGGAGATACGTGCTTTTATCGGCCTTACTTCTTATTGCAGACAATGGATTCCTCAGTATGCATTTCTAGCCAAGCCACTGATACAGTTAACGACACAGGAGGCAGCCGTATCGACTGTTCTCCCTTGGACATCTGAACATACACTTAGTTTCAACGAGTTAAAGAAAGCTTTATGCCAAGCTCCAGTCCTAGCTACACCGAACTACAGTAAGCCTTTTACACTTTTCGTTACTGAACGCGAAGGTACAGCATTATCTGTTCTCACACAAGATCAAGCAGGACAATACAAGCCTTGTGCTTATTTTTCTAGCACACTAGATCCAGTCGCCCAGGCTCTGCCTGCGTGCCTCAAGTCAGTTGCAGCCACAGCACTAGCTATCAGACAAAGTGATTCCATAGTTTTAGGACACTCCTTGACAGTACAAGTCCCACACTCCGTGGAAGTTCTTTTAAACCGAACACAAACACAGCACTTGACAATTGCACGTTTAACAGGTTATGAATTGACACTGTTTCAGCCACACATAGAAATTAGACGCTGCAACGTCCTGAACCCTGCTACACTGTTGCCATCAGCTAGTTCAAATCCTGCCGCACATGATTGCGTGGAAGTAGTTAACATTACAACAAAGCCAAGACAAGATCTGACAGATATTCCGTTACCAGATCCTGACCTGACACTTTATGTGGATGGTTCATGTATGAGAACTAGTACAGGAGATTTAGTTGCCGCGTATGCAGTGACTACTGACACTGAAGTTATTGAAACACACCGTATTGATACCCTGTCCGCTCAAGCAGCAGAGCTAGTTGCTCTGACACAAGCCTGCATACACGCCAAGAACCTGAAAGTTAATGTTTACACAGATTCACGTTACGCATTTGGAGTTGTACACGACTTTGGAGTGCTCTGGCAGGAGAGAGGTTTCATGACTTCTCATGGAACCAAGATTCAGCATGGTCTCCTTATTCAAGCTCTGTTAGATGCAATACATTTACCGACATCTATCGCTATCATGAAATGCAAAGCACATACGAAAGTTACTGACATTATTTCTCAAGGTAATGATCTAGCAGATCGCACAGCCAAGTTTACAGCACAGACTCTAGACAGTCCAGTTAACATGACACACACTCCAGATCTGACTACATGTATGACAGTTAAGGACCCTACTCAAGATGTCATAGATATCCAGTTACATGCTACTCCCGATGAAATCAAGAAATGGTCTGAACAAGGAGGGGTCCAGACAGATCAAGGATGGGTGACGAAGGGTAGGACCGCATGGTTTCTCCCCGACTCTATGGTTCAAGTCATCATTAATACTGCACATAGTCCAGCACATTTAGGAGAAAAAGCAATGTTAGACAGTATGCAGAACATTTGGTTCAACAAGCATTTACGAGCTGCAGCCAAGCAGAAAGTCCGTACCTGTATGATATGTTGCCAGTTTAATCCAGGTAAAAGTGTCCCGGTGGAACAAGGTGGTTTCCAGCCTCCTGACCACCCTTTTGAGGTCCTCCAGATGGATTATATTCAGATGGAGCGATGTCGAGGTTTCAAGTATGTCCTTGTAGTTGTATGCGCTTTGTCCAGATGGACAGAAGCATATCCAGTCCCAGATTACACAGTCGTATATTCTGATAACGGTCAGCCATTCTCATCTGAACTGATGAAGCACGTTTCCCTGTTGTTGGGGTACCAGTGGAAGTTTCATTGTGTACGCCATCCTGAAGCAGCCGGTCTAGTCGAGAGACATAATCAGACTCTGAAAATTCGAATTGCCAAAATATGTAAAGATAAGGGTGTGGACTGGCTAGTAGCTCTGCCAGTCGCTTTGTTTTATATGCGCATGGTCGCACATTCCAGATCAGGTCTGTCCCCGTATGAGGTCGTATTCGGCCGCCCCCCTAACATGTGGGGTACTCCTAGACCCCGAAGTATTACTGATGTTTCATGTAATATGCTGACAGATTACCTAGCTTCCTTGATGTCTGCCCTCAACTCATGTCGTTCACAGGTTGCCGCCGCATTTCCAGACAATACCGAGGTGGCACCGCATGAGATCGTTCCAGGTTCGATGGTGCTCGTCCGGAATTTTGACAGATCAAGTCCGCTGGAGCCCCGTCAGGTCCTCCTCACCACCCGTACAGCTGTGAAATTGGAAGGACGCCGCGGCTGGGTGCACCTTTCGCACGTCAAGAAATTCTACGGATTGAAACCGATCTCTAAGAACATTTCCCAGGATATCAAGACTTGTCAAAACATTGTGCCTAAGGACTGTCCCGCAAATGACATTGATACAACCCCTCCCCTGTTAGAGAAAACTCCGCAACAGGAGTATAAGCAAAAGCTAAGGTCTAGTAAAATAAGTCAGCCAGTTTGATTGTCTAAGTCCTCCCCTAGGTGAAACGGTTAGACTGTTTCTGACATGTATAAAATAGACCCCCATAGTGAGAGAGTTAGTCAAAACTCAAACCGATGTATCGTTTTTCTAAGTTTCATATTATTCATCAGCATAATGATTTCCTGCACTAGTTACGCATTTTTCCTGTGTTTTCCAGTTCCTCATGTAAATAAGCCTTCTAATGTTACAGTAGAGCACACGTTTAGTGATCTGCCTCCTCACGAATATTCATACCGCCTCGCTATGCGTAACAATACATTTATCCGCATGTTGCATTATTCACATCAAACCAGCAATGCCACTAATTGTTGGGTGTGTGGTCGACTCCCCCCTTTCCAGACGTCAAAGGGAGTTCTGCCACTTTTTCCTTATCCTTTTTCACATAATGGTTCGTGTGGAGCATGGTCCACGTTAACGTCATCCTCAACAGATATGTCTTTTCTTAACAGCACATGTTTCCCAGACAAGCAAGGTTTCCCCCACAGAACAGGTTTAGATCCAGAAAATGAAGTGTATAATTTAAGTAACTATTCTTCGAATTTCATGGTCCTGAATGTTCAGTCTGATACTACTCCAGACTCACCTGCTATTTCAGTATTACCAGTCAAAGGCGAATTATGTGTCCGTAATTATGGTTCTGTACACGTAGGACATAGTGATTGTACTACTATTATCCAGTATAGTGACAGTGGGAAATCTATTTTTAAAGCTTCACGTCATTCTTATTTTGTTTGTGGTCAAACCGCATATGTTCGTCTGCCCCTCGATTGGGAGGGAACCTGTTACATTGCCTTCCTACTGCCACCTGTTTTCCTAGCCCCACCTGACTACCATAGGAATTCCTTCCTAGTACATACTAGACACAAGAGAAACCTCCCGATTGTCGATTATACTGAAACTGCTGCAGAGCAATTCATTGATATTGATAAAGGTGTGTTCCCTTATTTAGGTACAGTTGTAAACAGTAAGCTAATCCGTAGGTTAACAAGAACCCTTGAAGCTGTAGTAGATGAGACTGCCTCCGCTCTAGGTAACCTAACCGAAGAGCAATCCTTTATGAGAATTGTTGTGCTCCAGAATCGTCTCGTCCTTGACGTCATACTGGCCGATAGGGGCGGGGCCTGTAGAGTCATCGGATCCAGTTGTTGCATTTTCATTCCAAATAACGCGCCGTCTGTTTATTCAGCTATAACCAGACTCCATAAAATAGCCCATCTATTACACCAGGATCCAGGCATCTGGACATGGTCCGGTTGGTTCTGGAATATAATTTCCGCCTGGGGATGGAAAGTCCTGTCCTTTCTAGGTATCGCAGTAGCGATCATATTCAGCTGCTGCCTCTGTATACAATGTGGCCCTGCGATTTGCGGCATGTGTGCTACCTCTTGTATTCCTAGTCCCAAGCCCCGTTCTAAATCTCGTTCCAAGACAATTCGAGATGAGCAAATGGTACTGTATGAAATGATAGATGGTATCATGAATATTGATGTTTCCTGATGGAAACGTAGTGACAAGGAGGGAATGTGGAAAAGTAAATTTTGCCATGTTCTGTGTCCCTACGTGTCATCCATCATATGTTATGTGTGCATGACCAATATGCATATGTTATTCCCCATGTCCGATTCAAGACGCAATTACAGTTGTGTCCTCCTCTAGTATGCCAGTTTCCAGTCCTCGTGAATACTACGAATATCAGGCCTATGTAAAGCTACGTTGCCACGTTTCTCAGTGTGCACGTTATTTCATTATAAAGTCCCCGTTTCCAGGCCTCAACAGGGCCCGGACATCAGATTCAGCTCCTGTCTCCTGAAACCTCGCTGAGGAGCGATACAGCCCCCACCTGTATCCTCGACCTTTCACTTACTTCCTGCCTCGCAGTGCCCGGTGCAGCTTGGCTCTGCCTCTGAGTCTGCCAAGAATATGTTATGATTCTAGTTATCAGTTCAGTCCTCCTTCTCTGCATTCCTAAACTACTGAACTGCATCAATAGTTTCCGTCATTGTCTAGCCTATGCGGCTCCATGTTAAGAGAAATACTGTATTTAATGGTCATTTAATATTCTTCATCACGCACTACATGTAGAATAAATGCATGCTCTAGTCTTAGAGTCAATAGCTTTTCCCCTCATGACTTCTAGTTTATATCAACATGTTCCCTAAACATCAGATACTAGATAGGGTTTAGGTACATGTCGCTCCGACCCTCCAGACTTTAGTCTCTGCTCCTAGCACAGAGTTCATAGCCCCCAGCTTCTCCTCGTAACACGTCATTGCCAGTTTGCGCGCACCACCAGGTTAGAGGTCCCGGCTCCTTAGGTAGCCCCCTCCAATGTTTCCGCCCATTTCATGACATATTCTATTACGTTTGCATCACATGTCTATGTATACGCCCTGTTACACCTCCATTGTACCGTTATCTTTCGCGACTGCTACGCGTCACGCCTTCTGCTCCACCCACTGCTACGCCTACTGCAATGTAATGCTATGTGTTTGCGTTATGTATATATGCTCGTGTATTGTTATTAAAAGTGAGCGCGCTCATCCCAGCCCCAGCAGCTGCTGGGCCCTGTCATCCTATTCCTATGCAGGTTGTCCTGTTCCTGTCCTTATGCTGTAATAAACCTGCAAAACTCCTACTACCTCGAATTTTGACTCTTATTTATTGAGCTATCCGTTATTCATTCATTCACTCAAAAATAGATCCGGTATTATTTATTTATATACCACACCACTGTAATGATATAACGATGGGAAACATTCTAGTCCATCCCAGGACAGGAGAGAACTTTCTTCTGAGTCAGTCAGCCAATTGCAATTCCAGCAACTTAATCTATGCTATTAAATGACAGTGCAGCTTGCATTATGTGGGGAAGACCGAAAGGAAAATTAAAATCAGAATCACAGAGCATAACTCGTTGTAGAATTCACAACAACAATGTCAACTCCAATTTAGCTGTACACTGGTCAGAATATAGACATTCCATAGCTCAACTCAGGTTTCAGATCATAGAGATACTTCAAAACATCATTGGCCGAGAAAACTCCAAGATTTTGTCACAAAGAGAAGTATAATGGATTAATGGACTAGATACAATGAACCCAAAGGGACTCAATGATAAATTGGATATGGAATGTTTTTGGGGAAATTCAAATTACTACACTATGAGGAGACAGGCAATCAAAGTTATAACCTGATTCATCATATTTTTCAGGCATATTTTATTCAGGTGTTTACATTCCACATAATTTACATAAATGTTAACACACTTACCCGAACAGACATCACAGCTAATGTACAGCGTTTTGGTTTGTGTTGGTATTGTTTAAGACACTCGAGCTATGTGGATAGGTACTGGTTGAATCACACTGAGCACCGAAGTCAGCATTTTACCATCACTGTGTACGCAGTGCGTGGGCTATGTATTGTTGTGTAATTCCAAGAAGGTGGACACAAAATACAGCTCCTGCAGGTATACGTTTTGTGTAATGCACAGTGGATTAACATATACTTTTGGTACGTTAATATGCCGCTCCTGAAAGAACGGAGTTGAGGAAAATGACTGTACAGATTGACACGCTGACCTCGCTAGAATACATTTGGTTGCCACATTGGGCGGGAATAGTAAGGACGTTACCGCCGCATGGGATGAATGGTGGATTATGATTCGGTAATCACGGTGGTTCACTCTCAATCTAAATTGACATAATTGGTATGGAACACATTAGGTGCATCCCACACAAGATATTCATGGCCAACACTGAGAACACGCAGGCCTTGGGCAACAAGTAAACAATACGAATATGTATGAGTGTTATATGACAGTGACGTTTGTAAACATATGAGCATGTGAATTGTATACCTATCATCTCTATACATCTGTGTTTTTCTTCTGTGTTTTACAGATTGGCCCCGGGCGAAGGGACAAGTTGTCCTGGAATGCATTGGGCACAGGTCATTAATATGGATTAATTGCAGTTGTTGAAAGATTGTTAATCTTGCTTTTTGTATACACTTTTCTATTATTTAACAAAACTGAAGTTGTATTAGTATAACACGTTGACAAATTATTAATATGGAATAAATTGGTTTGGTTAAATATACTTACAGAATGTGAATACAAATTGTGAAATAAATAAGGTTTATTCTTCACAGTGGTGCACACCTTTTTTACAAGGTACCTTTGGGAGTTGGCCTTTTTCTTGTTGATCTATCAGGCATAAAGTTGGACTGGTCCATATGGATTGGAGGCGTGATGACTTGTAGGAGTCTAGTTGCTAGTACAGTGGACAAGATTTTAACCTCCGAGTTGAGTAACAATATCAGGCGATATGAGCCACAGCTTGCCTTCTCTCTGAATGACCATTATGACCGCCCTTTGAAAGTCATATGATAGGACGCCCTGCCTATTTGCTTCCAAATACATGTTCAAAAGATGGGGTCCCACCAGCCCCATGTATCGCTTATAAAAGTCTGCAGGAATCCCATTGGACCCCAGGGTCTTGTTAGAGTTCAGTTTTGCTATAGCAGCTTGAACTTCTGCCAACGTAATTTCAGCATCGAGCACCTCTCGAGCCTCTGTGTCTAGCACATGGGTGATCACCAACTACAGGTAGTGTTCCATTTGGGACAGTGTCCACAACGGCCTAGCCCTGCAACATTTTGGGTGGTAGCGAGTGAAGGCTCCCGCTATTGGTTCTTCTGTTTCCGCACTGTCATGCCCCGGTTCAACTATACAGTCTACCCACCTAGCCTCAGCCTCTTTTTTTCCCCAGCCACGCCAGAAGCTTCCCGGCTTTTATCTTCCATGTCATATAGTTGGTGTAACCTGGCCAGCATTTGGGTGTTGGCACCTTCTTGTGCCACAGCTTGATACTCGTCTTTTAAGAGGGCTAGTTTTCTAAGGGTAATGGGATCTGGTTCCAGATCCAGGGTTCCCTCAATCTCCAGCAGCTGCCCCTCTAGTTTCTCCAATGTTCCCATCTCTCTCCTTCTCTTTCCAGCCATCGGGTTTTGGGCTCTACCTTGAAGGACCGTTTTATAGGCCTCCCTGAGCACTACTTTAGACGAAATGGAGCCTTCACTTTCTTGGAAGTAAATCTCGGAGCCCACCCTCAGTCCCACCACCACCTCCCTGTCCCATATGCCCCAGGGGTTGAGTTTCCAACCCTTCTCCCCTCTACAACTCCTACCCACCTTCACCAACATGGGGGGGGTGATCAGAGAGGCTGCAAATAGTTTGCCTGTAATGTGATGCCCACTTTCCCTGGTGGGACGAAAACATTGTCTATACGGGAGAACACTCCATGGGCCCCGGAGAAATAGGAGTATTTAATTTCTAGTGGGTGAGCTCGCCTCCAAAGATCTGTAAGACCCAAGCCAGCCGCACATCTTGCACGCAGGGTGGGTTGCATGCCCAGACCAGTGGATCCCGTCCTGTCTTGCTTCGTCACCATGACATTGTTAAAATCTCCTCCCATGATGTTGAGTGAGGAGTTTGCCTATAGGATTATCTCGGCTGCCATCTTGGCCATGCCCCCGCCCTGGGTCGTTTTCAGCCAGGGTTACAGAACTTCTATAATAACATTTTGATGACCAGGCATTGTCCTATGTTGAATATATATATTTGACCGATCATGACTTTGCAGAGCACTTGACAACAGTAGATCATATACATTTTGGGAATTGTTCACATAGGCTACAAGTATAACTTAAAAAAAATCCAAAATTGTGACATAAACTCTCTTGGCTGTAGAGGACACCTGGCAGGGGTCCCTAAGGGATACAACTCTATAGAGCGATGAGTGGTTTGTTGATCCTGGTGCGGAGGAGAAGGGGAGGGGGTCTGTGTTTATCTTTTTCTTCCTTCATTTGTTCTTTGATAAATGGTCCCTGAATCGCTACCGGCCTCCGGGTTGTGGGCATACAGCTGTTTACTACTGGCTTGCTATTGTGCTCACTGACAGCCGCTGGTTGTAGACAAAAGGCTGTGTTATGGGGGGCGTGGTCAGCCAGCCATCATGGCGGATGTGAGCTGCTAGTGCCCCGTCTGTTTACCCCTGTATTATCCTGACTGCTCCTTCCTGGGGTGTGCTTTGGGTCCGTAACGAACGGGACCGGCTGGGGGCCGCAGCGGGGAGCTGCTACAACCCAGTAACTCCTTCCGCCCGCAGCGTTGGGGAAAGATCTGCAGTCCGGAGGAGTAGAGCCGCGCTGAAGACGAAAGCGCGCGAACTGAAGAGGGAGGTAACGGCCGCCGCCGGGGCCTCAGATGAAGTGGCGAGAACATTAGAGAAGCATCACTGACCTGTCCCTGCGAGGCCGTGAGTGGTGCGGTGCCCTGTTGAGTTTGCGCCGGAGGTGGGAAGCCGCGATCTGCTGTGCGGCGGAGACCCCCGCTGTGTGCCACTGCAAGCGGGCCCTGGAGACGACGAGACCCCGGAGGCAGAGGCCTGATTTGCGCCCTGGGACACCCAGGGCGCCCCCACGAGCAGCGGGCGTCTACAACCAGAGGTGTGCGGAAGGGAAGGAGCGCCCCGGGCCCAGGACAATGTTTCTTGCTCAGGCGGCCTGACACCACTGGAAGCGGGCTAGGCCCAGGCCTTGAGTCGGCCCAGATTGCGCCCACAGAACCGCGGACCTCAGGGCACCATAGACCGGAGGCAGACGTGGGGTGCCCGTCCTGCAACGAGGCGATTGCTGTCGGGAGCAGTGAGCACCCACTGGAGGCCCTGTGGAGAGCGGTCCGGCGCGCAGGGGAAACCGGAGATCAAAAGCGAAGCACCTTCACCAACCTGTAAGTGATGACCCCTTTGGAGCTGGGCAGGGCGCCACGGGTAAAGAATCAGCACCATTGGGAGTGGCTGCGCCTGAGGTGCTGAACGGAAGGAGGCAACGAGTTGACTGTGGCAGGGGGTGCCTGCTGCCAGAACCTAAGGAGCTGTGAATTGGAGGCCCAGGGTACGAGCGGCAATTTTGTGAGCAGTGCCTACGCACCTGGGGGAAGGCCTCAGTCACCAAGAAGTAATGCAGGGAGGCTGTTCCCTGGGCCCCTGCACACCAAGAGTGGTACCTGCCCTGTAGCACGGCGATTTCTGCTGGGGGCGGTGAGCGCCAGACGACGGCCTGTGGAGAGCAGTCCAGCACACAAAGGAAGCGGGAGACCAGTGGCAACACATCTTAATCGAGGGGGACCCTCCTTTGGCACTGTGCAGGACATCACGGGAGCAGCATCTGAGTCACTGGGAAGGGCTGTGCCTTGGGTGCTGAGCGGAATGAGGAACTGAGATGAATGCGGCCGGGAATGACTGTTGCCAGAGCCTGAGAAGCTGCGAATTGGAGGCCCGAGGTGCGACCGCCATTTTGTGAGCAGCGCCTACAAACCTAGAAGAAGGCCTAAGTCACTACAAGGTACTGTGGTGTAGTGTAGTTCCTATATTCCCAATAGGCTCTGCGCATTGGAATAACATAAACAGCAGTTTAGACGTAGGACTGAGGTCTTCTAGGTCTCTACTGACTATGTTAGACTTAATTAGGTTTGCCAGCTAGCTCAGAGGTCACTAGAAACTTTCTCGAATGTTCAGGAAGGAGTTAAATTTCCTGATTAGACAAGAAGGGATTAGTTTCTGACAACCACATAAACATGACAACTTTGCTCCCTCAGAATAAAGAGTATATCTCTAGAGTCGTGTGAAAACAATAGACAGATATTTCACTCAGTCAATCGTGCATGCTTAATTTCACCAGGGGTGCAGAGAAATAGAGAGACGGGCGTTTTCAATAAAAGGTGTTATTTATTGAGCAGTCTTCTTTCTCATGCAAGAGAAATGAATTGCCATAAATGCAATACTTATCATGAAGTAAAGTGCGTACAGTAAAAGGAGTTTTATGAAATAATACTGTAAAAGCATTGATATGGTTTCTGAGCCATATGATACTCTAAAACGGATAAAATATATACATACATAAAAACATTGACTAACGTACTCAACTGGTGCTTCTAAGATACGCCTACCCCGGTGTACCTGACCTAAGCCTAATACGTGGGAAGGAGTAAGTAAGTTGCAGTTTAAGTTAAGTTGGTTTTTGCCAAGAATCTGAATCAAGAATTCTCTCAAGGTTTTAATCAGCTCCGTACCTTGGTTCTAGAATTAGGAGGTCTTGTATCTCTCTCTCGGGACTCGATCTCCCAGCAACCCGCAAGGGTGACTGGAAACACCGGAGCTGGAATTTCTCGGCAGGAGAAAAGACAGCGTCTCTCTCAGTGCGTCAAATGGGAGGGTCGGCTTCCTTCGGCACTCGCATCAGCTGGGCGTCGGGCAAGCAGATAGCTGCTCTGCTCCAAACCACCGTGTGTTTGCTTACGGCAACGTTGGTATATTTATACCTGGAAGGTGCCGGTTTGACGTAAGGTTGGACATAAGACGTCACTAAGAACTAACAGTTCTTTCTGGACCCCAGGAGTTCAAATCAAAACAAAAGCAAGGGGATTTCCCGGGCTGCTGGAGGCTTGGTTTGTTTAAAGAACGCGTCGTACTTTCTAGGAGTCTATGAGAGTAGCCTTGCCGTATTTGGGCTGCATTGGCTATTACTAAATACGGACATGATTCTTATGCCTTTATAAGGATATGTTTTGTTATAACCACATAAGGGCATGAATCGGGGATTTTTAATTAGGGTCCTAGATAGATTCACAACACACACTCCACGTATTAATGTCCATCATTACTAAATACTAAGCAATACTAAACATATAACGATGCATGTGTTTTCCAACCCACCCCAAAATACATAAATTGCATTTGAAATGGTGTATGGTATATACACGAAAATGAGTATTTATACTGTACATTTTTCAAGCAGTCTTATCATTCAGGAAATGCATATATAAATATTGGCTGAATGAATTGCGAAAATTACATTTATGAAATGGCTCTTAATACAGAAAAGAAGGTCGAGACCATTTCATCACATATTTATACAATACTGTACATGTGCTAGAGGCTGAGGTAAAATACTGTCTCAAGTGTCTCTGAAAATAGAAGCTCTGTTCTCTAAGAATATTTCTACTTTAAGCAGAGTAACATGAGCCAGAAAAAAGTAAATATTTTGGAAGTGGAAAAAATAATTTCGCTTTCAGGGGAAAAAATAGTTCCAAATGTTTTCAGTAGTTTTGTCTATCAAAAACTGAAGGCTGAATTCAGAGTTCAGGGAACGCTGTGTGCTCGTTGTTTTAAAAGTTATTCTCGTTGTTAGGAGAGAACATCAGATCAGACAGGCTTGCAAAAAATTGGTCTACAACATCAGGTGAAAGTTCGACCAAGTTCGAAAAAGCTGAAATTGTGCATATGTGAGAATGGTTGCTATCATCGATGTCTGGATCAGCAATGCTCACAGAAGGTTGTACCTGTGTGGTGCTGCTTTCATCTCATACTTCACCGCCACCTACTCGTGTTGGTGAAGTCTCAACGAATGCCGTCATCAGAATAGGTAGCCGCTGGGGACAACACGTTGCATGAGCCGTTACCGAACCAAGCAAAGTATCGATATCCGTTGGTACTGCTGATGGTAGTGTAAGACAGACGTCCAACACGCATTCTTCTCCGCATAGCAGACATCGAAGCACAGGTAAGATGCAATCTTGCCAGATTGGTCTGAATGAAAGAAACCACGTAGTACTCAGATCTCTTAGCCGGGCAAAGCCGAGGACTTTAGTGATTCGTTCTCGGTAGCGTATTGCTAGGATCGTTTCTTCCATCGTAGCTGGAGTTTTGTCAGTGGCTTGGCTTGCCATATCGGAGCAGAAGGATCAAAAATAAAATTCCTGCTACGAGTCCCAAAAGAAGAGGCAGGCCGCTGAATAAAGAATGCACAAAATTCAGGAAAATGCCCAGAACTGTTTCAAAGAGTGCTAACAGTCCCGAAAAAATTGTCTTAAATACATGTGCGATGCCACTGGTATCAGACATGTTTAAAATTTGACCTAAAATTTCTACGAAATGCACGGGGCAATTTGTTGATAATAGGGTATGTATCTCTGCCGCTGTCCTTGCAACTTGCAGATCATACGTCTCTTTGGACGAGGTTAAAGGCACATTTGTCTGTAATAGAATAGACTTCATTCTGCTTAAAGTATCAATTCGAATAGAAGAGATATTCAAAGAAGGCCATATTGCCGCCTCCATGTCTGGATTGCTGTTTGGATACAATACTTGCATACAGCAAGTGACCATGGAAGTAACGCTCACGAGATAGGCCTTTCCTGGCACCATGCCACAACAGCTGTGGTCACTTATTAGAACATAGCTGCCGTTGGAAAGCTGTCTGAAAAATGTCTCTATCTGTGTTGCAGGAGTGCCATGCAGGTGACATGAAAGGTTATTTGATGAACCCTCGCAGGCTCGATGCAAGTTAATACCTTGACACAGAAGTGTACCGCTTAGTGATTTTTTACAATTGTTACCACTAAGAAATACCTCCTTTTTTCCTTCACTATAACATTTGTGTGTATAAGGTAAATTCTAGGTTGACTTGATGCATCCTTTACCCAACCTTTCATACAGGCCTGCTGGTATATATTTTTTGCAATACTTAAACTGGAACGTTTTTATCGGAATTGTAATTGTTCCGTGTATTATCCATTCAATGACAGGTCTCTCTGACATTGTCAATGATAATCTCTCAAGTTTTTCAATGCTCAGAATCGTATAGTCTGCCCCTTTTTGTGCCAAACTGATTTGTTTATCAGTAAGGTTAAAGATAGAAAATAATGACGGTATGTTGATTAGACGCCATGGCACGTAGCCTGAACGCAGATTTTGTAACGTCCAGCCTAGCTGTACAATAGAACGCAATTGGGACTGACCATGTTGTAACATTAGTAAGTCCTGCTCTATTATATCAATAGCAGAGGATACAATGCTGTCCAGTGAATATATTCTGGAGGACAGAGTCGTTAAACCATTGTCCACAACAGAAAGTGATTTTTCCAAATTAATACGATCAATTTCTAGTATTTTTTCTGCAGTTCCAATTTGCGTCACTTTCCAAGCTTCGTTGTAAGCAGCGTATATACCGGCGTATATGAAACGTTTTTGACGCTGTTTGCGAGGTCCCAGTATGAAATCTCGCAAGTCAGCACCTTCTTTAAGTAAAGTCAAGTGTTGCTTAATTTCAGCCAGTATGGATTTCTGTAGCCATTCGAGGCATAGTTTCCCTACACTGTATGTTGTAACTATCCCTGGATGTTGTCTCTGGGAATATCTTGGGTCTGGCTTTGTCTGTTTGAACCCCTGTATTTTGTTCAGGAATCTATCTTGACAATTATTTGTGTCTGTGGGCCAGATCAACCATTTTTTCCAATCAGGATTTGTTCTGTTTTGGTGTAAAATATGGGATACGTCTATCTACACATCTGTAGTGCTATTACTATCAGGTATTGGCTTTGGAATAGACGGTTTGTTTAAGTCTTTCATCTTGGCTAAGCCGAGACAGGTTGTTTGTTGAATGGTGTCATTCAGGAATATTATCTGTTCTGGGATCATGCTGGCTCTAAATAATGCTTCTAGACCTTGTACCTGCCAGTCTTTTGTACCCCAGATGGTTTTTGTTTCAATGTTGTTTTTCCAAAATTCAAAAGCAAATGTAACCATTTTTTCATAAAATGTTTCAGAATAAATCAATTTAGTATTTGTCAACATTGTTTTCATTCATGTCTTATTTAACATTTTAAAATAAAACATTTCTGGATCAGTGTTGTTAAACCCTGAGAAGTATGGGAATTTCTCATAAAATGTTTTCGAGCTGCCTTTTGGCGGTGTTGCACAATGCTCCCATTGGTTATAAGTAAAAACATTTCTAGGATTAGCAGATTTATGCAAATAGTGATGACCATAATGATTATAACAGTACATTTCTTCATAGTTTGCTGAACCCTGCAAATAATCTTGTTTTCTGAATTTTGCTGACATTACTAAATCTGACATCATATTATTAATATTTTCAAAGTCCCAATCATCAGAGAAAGTACTTGGTTTTACAAAGTCACTTAATGAAATCTTGAACTGATGTGGATATTTCAAGAGCTCAATCGGGCCATAGATTTCATAATCCGTTTTGTCCCATGCTACCCCACCGGGTATTGGGTTGGCTGTGATGTTCACTGATGACAGTTCTCTTTTCTCGATGTGAGATGATTTGTGTGGCTTTAGGACCAAGTTGATGTTCTGACTTGCTGTGTCCATTGTACTATATTTTCCATCAATAAATCTACCCAAACATAAAACCATGATGAGCCAAAGAAGGAGGGAAAGTACACCTAACACAATCCAAAATTCAATCCACGGTGAAATCAGATATGTTTCTTTTAGTTGATGAATGAGTTCAGTCATTTTTTGTTTAAAAGTTTTTGTTGCTGGCGTTTCTTCATGTTCACTTGGATCATCAGAAAAGTCATCGAAATTGATGAAGTAGCCAGATGCAGTTCTGTCAATTGTTGGAATTGCTTCCAGATTTTCTTTAGTCTTTGAATCTTCTTTTGGCACATTAGTATAGTCTGAAGCTACATCAATGTAGACAGGTGTTTCCTGACGAACTGTTGCAATTTGGTTTTCAAGAGGCACAAGTTCCATGGCTTTGTTGCACAATCCTTTTTTATTTACTGCAGGTTTATCAAAAGTGATTAGTCTCTCAGTTTGAACATCTTGGATTGTAGCAAGGTTTGGTCTTCTGATACTTCTTGGGAGTCCACTGGGCCTACTACTTATTATTGGCCACATGATTGTGGTTTTACCAGGTCGATTGATACGACTCTGTTCTCCTTTTTACCAGCAAGGAGCGGTAGTACTACTGATCTTGTTGCGCTGACAGCTAAGACAGGTACTGCTTTTCTGTAAGAAGGCCCAAATTCCTTCTTCACCGCGATCTACTCTCTGACTAGATCCCCAATTTTTGGAATCCAGACAGGTCTTGCTGGGACAGGTGGTTTTTCTTCAGTGGCTGTTGGCTTTAACTTTGTGTTACTTAGACTTCTTCTTGTTTCATTTAAGTCCTGTAAAACAGCCAAACGATCTTTGATATCAAAGGCCTTTTCTTTCACCACTGAAGTCTGACAATCTAAGTCCTGGATTTTCATTCTAGTACCGAACAATAGTTCGTAAGGAGTGATACCTTTTAGAGAATTTCTTGGCAGATTGTTAAGACTACGTTGGACACTTGTTAGATGTTTGGCCCACCCATCACCCGAACCTAATACCCTCGCCGTTATAGATTGCTTTATGTCAGGGTTTTTTCTTTCCACTACCACATTTCCCTCAGGATGGAAGGGAGAAGAGTACCGCAATGCAATGCCCATGCTGGCCATGGCCTCTTTGTAAGCTTGAGAGCTAAACGCAGGACCCTGGTCAGAATGTAGCATGCCTATTGCGTATGTGCCGATAAAGACTCGCAAATCTTTTATAACAGTTCTGGCGTCAGCCGAGCGCTGGGGCCACATCCAAATGAATCTCGTGCAGGAATCCACTGCGACCATGATATATTTATAGTTGCCGTCCCTTTGTAAGGGACCACAGTGGTCCAGGTAAACACATGCTAATGGTTTATCTGCGATTAGAAGGGGCGTCTGTGCTGATCGTTTCACTGTAGATACTTTCCTTCTTTGGCAGATTTCACATTCTAGAACATAGTTCCTAGTTTGTTTTCTCATCCGCGGCCACCAATATCTCTGTTTTAATAATGATACTGTGGCGGAAACACCAGCATGTGCAGAAGCGAGCCCTTTGTGTGCCGCTAAAATTAGTCCTAACCTGTGTTCCATGTTTGGAATTGCCCTATCCCCCACTCCAGGGATTCGAGCACAAGGAACATTATTCGCATCAGTTATGTACGAGTACTTTACTGGAAAGCCTTTCAGGAGTGTTTTTCTATCATCTTTTACTGAAGCACTGACAGCTTGCATTATATCGCTGTCTATTTTTGTTTTTGACCGGGTGATAGCAGCTACGGAAGCCGTTTGCACAGCTACCTTCGCGGCTTCATCAGCCAATAAATTCCCCGCAACGTGAACGGCATCATGTTGATGACTCAGTGTATGTATCACGTGAGTCTTTCGTAGTTCTTTCTGTTAAAGAACTACTTGTTCCCAAAGCATTTTATGCTTGATTGTGCCACCTTTTGCATCTTTGAAGCCATTTTGAACCCAGTTCTGCAAGTATTCATTGTAATACTGAACGCAGTAATATGAATCGCACACTATTAGTGTGGGGAATTCGTGATCGGTATTTTCAAGCGTCATCTTAAAAGCCAGTAGTTCAGCTCGCTGAGCTGTATAATCTCCTAGAGATGAGTTTTAGTGACCAGTGGGCTAAATTTTCCTTCGTGCCAACGACCTTTAACAATCGCGCACGCAGCCCTGTACGCTTGTTTACCCCCAACTGCGGGTTGTGCTGAACCGTCTGTATATATTATACAGCCGTAATGTTCGAGAGGCAGGATTTCGGGCGGCAGAGGACATTCATATTCGTATTGGAGAAATTCTTGTGTTTTTAAATTAGGATCAAATTCGTATACTAAGTCTGATGCAGTAAGAGAATTAACCCATTGAATCCATCTTGGATGTAGAGCTTTAGCATTTGGAATGCTTGCTCTTGTTACTGCTTCTAGGGCAGGTATCGGTGTAACGATTATTATTCGTTTACCTTGTGCGAGGGCTTTTTCTTTTGCTACAAAAGTTTGAACCGCAGTTAGAATTTTTTCAGTAGAACTGAATTTCATTTCAGCTTGTGTGTACAAGTGTGATTTGTAAGCTATTGGTACCGTTTCTCCCTCATTAGAGGTCAGGTACGTGAATCCGCATCTTCCTGGGATGACTTGGATTACAAGGTTGCATTTGTTTGTGCGTGTTTGCAGTTTTGTTTTAGTTAACATGTCTGTAATGATCTTAAAATTTCTGTGTGTTTCTGAGTCCAATTGATTTGTTTGAAATCAGGTTTTATTAATTCGTACAGAGGTTTAACCCTCTCTGCATAATTTAGAATGTATGTTCTTCCGAAATTCAGGAAACCTTGTATTGATTGTAAATTCTTCAGCGTTTTTGGTGCTTGGAGTACAGCACACTTCTCTAAGAAGTTGTCTGCTAGGCTGTTGCCTTCACTTGAGAATTCATATCCTAAAAACAGGACAGTTAGATGAGCAATTCGTGACTTTTTAAAGTTGAATTTGTACCCTTCAGCTCCAAACCCAAGTATTATGGTGTTCACTCTTTTCAAGTGTGTCTCCAGGTCATCATCTGTGAGATAGATGTCATCGATATAAGATAATGCCTCATCATCATACATTTGTAGTAACTCTGTTACCCTTGCTGAGAATATTCCTGGGCTGTTCTTGAATCCCTGTGGGAGTTGACAGAATTTTTTTTGCGACCCCATTGTTGAGAAAGCGGTCAAATACCTGCTTTCAGGTGCACTGTTTTGACAAAAGAAGCCATTTGAGATATCTAATGTCGTTTTATATTTTTTGCGCACAATGTTATTCATTAGTGCTGCACTGTGTGAGTTTTGTACTGCAAATGTTTTGCAGCAAGAGTTTAGGTGTCTGTAGTCCAAAACTAGACGATATGAATCGTCTGGCTTGGAGACAGGAAACAAAGGATTGTTCATTTGTGAGATGCATGTTTCAATCACCCCCTGATATTCAAGTTGATCTAAGATCTGCCTGACTTGTTTTTTAGCTTCTTGCTTAACAGGATACTGCCTTTGTGCAGTCGGTTGATTTTTTAACTAGATTTTGTGGGGAGGAGAATCCTCATCCCATCCTACATGATTTTTATATAATGCAGGAGCTTGGGCCACTGCCCATTTTCTTGCAAATGTGTATTTTTTATGAATTGGAATATGATTTGAGAAGGCAGGCATAATCATTTCTGAGTCTCCTACTTCTCTTAAACCTTAGCTAGTCCTTATTGATACATACATATAACCCAGGGGATACGGTCTAGCCTATCTAGTCCTCTCTCTCTCATTGATTAAAGCATTACTAGACAGCGCGCAGCTGCGAGAGTTCTACCCACGCCCAAATATGGCCAAAAATATTGGCCTCACCTTCACTGCTGAGGATGTCAGCGAAATCCTATCTGACCCCTCCCTCCTGGCAGATTTCAACATCTCCGCCACCGTAGCCCAATCAACAGACTGGGACTCACTAACGGAGAAGAAGAGGAACAGGATCCGGACTGTTCTGCACGGTGTAATACTGGCACAATATTTACGCACCAACACAGCCCCAACTAGTCTCCTGGTCACGAATGCCCCAAGAATTTTCCTGGACGATGCCGCATTCCGTAAAGACTGGGCCCAGATCGCCTGGCATTGCACCAGGGACTGGTTAATCCTCATCATAAAAACAGCGAAACGCCTATCAGATGCCATCATGATAGAGATCCAAGCAACAGAGACACACTTTAAGACCACCCTGACGGGCTTTAAGAAAAAGCTTGATGACCAAAATCGCGAAATAGCAGAATACAAAGATTACCTATCCCAGACCAAAATAAAAAAGTTTGAGAAAGACCTAAAAAGATTTAGCTACTCCAAGACTTACCCTTACGCGGACGATGACTACACTGCCCCCAAAAAATCCTCCGAGAGCTCTGACAATAGCTCCATGTCAAGCAACTCCAGCTCGGGATCAAACAAATCCAGAGGCAGAGGAGGACGAGGACAACATTGCCAACAACCATGGCAAGGTCCCCCTTAAAACCATAATTTTGGTCCACTGCCACCCCATTTTGGCCACCCACCACCTCCATACTTTGACTACCCCCAAATGTACCCTCCAGGAAATATGCCCTTTTATCAAGGAAACCAGAACCAACGATATCCTTTTTTATCCCAGGGCAGGAGAGGACGGGGAAGGAGACGGAACCCGTGGCACGTACAATGGGCACCGGAAGAGGAACCAGTGAGCTCCAACACCAGTAACAAAACAAGGGAACAGCCGGGAACAAGCAAGTAAGACCCCCATGCCCGCTTGTATTCAACTTGTCCGACATACAACTAACCACTGAGGAAACAGAAGTGCTCAACAAAGGCCTCTCGTTCGTCCCCACCACCAGACTGGACACTTTCAAACTACATGTAGAACTTGCCGAGTTCTTCAGGAAACTGAAATTAAAAGCCTTTTTTGAGAAGAAAGACAACATCAACAATGACAGTGAGGATACTCCGAACGAAACAGGCCTCAGGCTTAAATCCACTTTCACACCTCCACCGGGAAGTGTTCCGGTTGAAATCCTAACATTTGAACAGGCAGTATACACAGAAGTAGAACAACTACAACACAAGGAGACATTCAACAACCTATCTAACAAAGATAGGACAACCATTCAACGTCTACAAAACGATCCATCCCTCATCATTAAACCCGCGGACAAAGGGGGTGGCATAGTTCTCATGAACAAAACGGATTATGACCAAGAGTGCAAAAGACTCTTAAGTGACACATGGAACTACAAACGCCTCAACAAGGATCCCACTGAGGAACTACAAAACACCATCAATCTCCTGGTTAAAAATGCCAGAGACACGGAAAAGATCTCCAAACAAGAGGCGGAGTATCTGTGCTCTAAGAATGCGAAGACCCCGTACTTCTACACAGTCCCAAAAATACACAAGGGTATCACCCCTCCCCCTGGCAGACCCATCGTGTCTGGAATTAAGTCACTATTAGAACCCCTATCACGCTTCTGTGACTTCTTTCTCAACCCTCTGGTTCAAAAAACACCTTCCTATATCAAGAACACCAAACATCTCCTGAGCGTGATCAAAGACATTGACTTCAACCTAGCTTCTGAACTACTAGTAGGACTAGACATAGAGACCCTTTACACCAGCTTACCACAGGACGCGACACTGAAGGTACTACACGATGTCCTCATGGAAAGCCCATGGGAATATAACACCCCCGGCAGCTTCATATTGGACTGCGCTACCCTGGCACTCAAGGAGAACTACTTCGAATACGAAGGAACCTACTATCTGGAGACCAATGGTACGTCCATGGGCAGCGTTTTTGCCCTCAGCGTGGCAGGCCTGTATGTGGCCCACTTCGAACACACCTACATACAACAACCCACCAACCCATACTCCACCAACATAAAAATGTGGCGTCGATATATCGACGACATTCTCCTCATATGGGAAGGAAATCAAGAACAGCTGGACAACTTCATGCTCTGGATCAACCACCAAGACTCCTACCTACGCTTTACAAACACAAGCAGTTCTACCGAACTAGCTTTCCTCGACCTGAATATCAAACCAGACAACGGAAATCTCACCACCACCACTTTCTACAAGCCCACAGCAAGGAACTCCCTGCTAAGATTTGATAGTTTTCACCCCCGACACCTGAGGGAAAACCTGCCTTATGGGCAATTCTTACGTATAAGACGTAACTGCAGCAATATTCAGGATTACAAACTACAATCGAACGACCTGATCCACAAACTCAAGGACCGTGGCTACCCATCGAGAATAATAAAAAACACCTGTAAAAGAGCAAGGAACCAAAACAGAGAGGCACTCCTGGAAACCTTTGAAAGACCGCAAGAAGAACCTACCCTCACCTGTGTGACCACTTACAACACGGCGTCAAACCAGGTAGCGAATATCATACAAAGAAATTGGAAAATCATAAACTCTGGAACAAGAAAATGGGAAAAACCACGTTTTGCCTACAAAAAAGCAACCAACCTCAAAGACCAACTAGTAAACACCAGGCCCCGACCAACCCCACGCAGAACTGACAACACCATTCTTAACGCATGGGGCCTACCGAAGATCACCGGCCACCAACCCTGCAACAACTGCAGCGTGTGCCACCTGACATCACCCTCAAAAACACTAAACCTAGAACCAGGCAAGACTTGGACACAACAACAGTTCACGAACTGCAACTCTGCTAACTTGGTGTACCTAATAACCTGCCGATGTGGTCTAAGATACATTGGCATGACCACCCGGAAAGTCCTGACAAGAATGACAGAGCACAGAAGTACCATAAGGTGTGGTAAAAACATTAGTAAACTCACAGACCACTTCCTAACCCATAACCACACCCCCAATGACTTCTCCTGGACTGTCATGGAATAATTCGACACCAATGTCAATGAAAAATTCCTCCTACAGAAGGAACAGCGCTGGATATATCGCTTATCTACGCATACCCAAGGCCTTAACGATGCCATACCATGAAACTCCCTGACTGTGTAGTCTCTCTGTTGAAATATCGCTAAAATACCTGTGCCAGCACATACCTGCATGAGTGGCCATTTCCATTTTCCGCCCTCCCTAGTGTACCCCTGGCGGGTGCCCTGAACTGCAAGTCCCCCCCACACTTTCTCAGTGCGTTCATAAGCAGCCATCACTTACCTACGAGTTTGGCCATGCCCCTGCTGGGACTATCACCCATCATGGTAATATTTACTTTTATTTTTAAGCCTTAGTCATGAAATACAATGACTAAAAGTCATAAACTTCACCAACCTTGAACGTGGCAAGCAACATGCTTAACTCCAACATTCAGCACAACAAGAGCTGAAAACACGAACCGCCGATAACCTGCCCACAGTCTACTTCATTTCGTGCAATACGCATGCGCAAGATAGCCGCGCATGCGCAGATCTCACGCTAGTCCCCAGCGCATGCGCTGAAGCCCAATCATGACAATGCAAACAACGCGCATGCATCCCTCCCTCTCTTTCCACCAAATGCAGGTGGAACCAATTAACTAAACTACAAATAGAGACCGGGCGGCCCTCCTCTCTCATAACGGGCGCCGCGGAAGGACGAATAGGTCCAAGGAGGAACCAGACTGCAACACTCGTGAGTAAAATAGAACCGCTACAGTCACGAACGGGGTAAGCCACTACTTTTTCTCCCCACAGGTTGGACAAATTGTGACCAAGTTATTATTCTTACAGGGTCTCTTTCTCTGCCAGGCGACCCATGAAGCTTTTTACAAGACAAAACTGAGTGAGGACTTAGCACTATACTTACCTGTACCTCACCTTGTAAATACGCTCTGTAGCCCACCACCACCACTATCGGTTTCATTCTATAAAACCTTCACCAGCTTCATGCCCATGGCATGAACCCACAGTAGCCGATTATAGGTCGCACACCACCTTATAAGCCGGCACATGATGTGGTATATCCAATACCATTCTAATATGACTCTACCATGTACGTCTTGTCTCTGTCCTATGTGTTATATGTAGTCAAGCTTGAGGGAATCCCCCTCTAACAGTTATAGCGCCTTAGTGTGCGCTTCACTTAGCCTAAAGATAACACAACCACTATAATTTAATTTTTATCTGCACGTTTTGCACATATTAAAACGGTCCTGAGGAAAGCCAGTATAAAATCTATAAGGCACTGGCTGAAACATGTAGACCACACTAGACGCTGGAGGTCATAATTAGCACTCCAATTAACGTCTATTTGCCTTTTATCCGCTAACAGAGGCTCAGTTCATTAAAATATTTTACCCTCGGGTACTGGGACCAGCTGTATAGCTTTTAAACTTCACCCTTCTCACCCAACTCACTGCACACTCAGCAACATACCAGCTCCGCAGTCACCTGGCGTTGAAGCACACCCGGGGCACATTCGGTGCCACTGCGGTGGGCCCGATGATGAAGCATGCCACCGACTAGGTCGGTGGGTGAGGGCTTTATAAGGAAAACAATGTTTCTCCTTATTTGACGTTCTGCTCTGAGTCTCCTACTTCTCTTAAACCTTAGCTAGTCCTTATTGATACATACATAATCATTTCTTCGCCATGAGGGCACTCCCTGACAAACTCTGGTGCCAGTCTTTTTCAGCTAACAGGATATCATAACCTTTCGAAAGGTTATCCCAAAAGAGAGCCTTTATTTTCCGTGTTTTGTCCCCCTCTATACGTAATGGTATTTCATATAATTTATGGGGTTTGCTAACTATGGTGTCTGCAGTTTCCACCTGAATGTATTCATTCGTGTCCACTGTCTCCAGAAAATTCATCAGGATCTTGCGAACTATGGTTACTTCTGCTGCGCTGTCTAGCATTTTCTGGGCCCACTATCTGTTTTTCAGTTGTGTCCTCAGAATCCTCGGCAGGTTTTATTTTAATACTAGCTAGCTTCTTTTTTGTAAATTGTAATTTTTTACTTTGATGAGCAGGTTCCTTGTCTTTGGACTTGACGTGCTCTTCCCTGTGTTCTGTCCGTCCTCTTCTTTCCGATTTTTGTGAGGAATTCTGAAAAGATCGAGAGGGACGTGTATCAATATCTTGCTATCTGTCAGGTTTTCTCAATTTATCCCTATCTCTAAGGTTGTATCTTTTCTCAGAGGGCTCCCTTTGGGGGCACTTACTTCCTCGTTCTGGAGATCTATCTCTCTGCTGAGGAGACCTTCCTCTGGACTGAAAACGTTTTTCTCTGGGAGTGGACTGTTTATTACCCTCCCAACTCTTTTTTGGACTATTCAGATTATTTTTAAGAATTTTTTTTTCAGGATTTTCAATTAGTTGTGGTTTTAGTGGTTTCCCACCCAAACTATCTCTACCTAGTTCTTCATAGGATTTCTCTATGATTCTGGCAAGTTCAAAAGGTTGTTCTGCTATATCTGTCTCTTTCAGTTTCTGCAGGTATTTTGTATCGTCAATTGCCAATTGAACTAATTCTCTATATGCCTTTGTTAATGCCATTAGTTTAACTAAAAGTTCTTCGCTTGACATTTTTTCAATGTCGGGATGTAGTGTGTAGCTGGCTAGAACCGGCCATGTGGCTCCTGGTCTACCTAGTGGACCGAGCCTGGTAATGTGATTTTGATGTTTTAGGGCGCCATTAAACCAGAGCAGGTGCTCTTGGTATGTTAGTGGAATTTCAACGTCCTCGAAAGGAGCGTATTCCTCTGGAGATTCCTCTATTTTGTAATAGTGGAATTTGTGTGTCACAGCGTGTGCTGCTGGAAAATGTATCCAGGAATAGAATTCCTCTGTCTGCCGATATTCATGGGCCTCTACCACAAATATGACTGTACCACCTCTCGATGATAGTCCATTTTCTATAAGTTTAATAGTTATTTTTTCTAACATTTACCGGAATGATTATAGCATTCTGGTCTTCATTTTGGAGACTTGTGTCTTCCGTTAAAAGTTGAGCTGCCAAAGCATCTCTTTCTTCGTCACCTTCCGGCATTTTACTGACAGAAAGTTTTTTGTTGCAGATCAAGTTTCAAGGAAACAAAGATTAGGTGCACAATATTTTGGAACACTGTATCCTTCAAGGTTGACTAAACCAAAAACTAATACATAGGAATCTCTTCCTACTAAGTTCCGGCGGATATTAACCTTTTACCCACTCCAGACGTCTATTGGAGTTTTTACGGGAAAAGGGGTCTGTCTGAAAAAGCACGACTGAGTTACTCTAATGTCTTGCGTTAGATTATCGCCTTACCAAACGTTGGGCGCCATGTAATGTAGTTTCTATATTCCCAATAGGCTCTGCGCATTGGAATAACATAAACAGCAGTTTAGACGTAGGACTGAGGTCATCTAGGTCTCTACTGACCATGTTAGACTTAATTAGGTTTGCCAGCTAGCTCAGAGGTCACTAGAAACTTTCTCGAATGTTCAGGAAGGAGTTAACTTTCCTGATTAGACAAGAAGGGATTAGTTTCTGACAGCCGCATAAACATGACAACTTTGCTCCCTCAGAATAAAGAGTATATCTCTAGAGTCGTGTGAAAACAATAGACAGACTATTCACTCAGTCAATCGTGCATGCTTAATTTCACCAGGGGTGCAGAGAAATAGAGAGACGGGCGTTTTCAATAAAAGGTGTTATTTATTGAGCAGTCTTCTTTCTCATGCAAGAGAAATGAATTGCCACACATGCAATACTTATCATGAAGTAAAGTGCGTACAGTAAAAGGAGTATTATGAAAAAATACTGTATAAACAATTATATGGTTTCTGAGCCATATGATACTTAAAATGGATAAAATATATACATACATAGAAACATTGACTAACGTACTCAACTGATGCTTCTAAGATACGCCTACCCCGGTGTACCTGACCTAAGCCTAATACGTGGGAAGGAGTGAGTAAGTTGCAGTTTAAGTTAAGTTGGTTTTTGCCAGGAATCTGAATCAAGAATTCTCTCATGGTTTTAATCAGCTCCGTACCTTGGTTCTAGAATGAAGGAGGTCTTGTATCTCTCTCTCGGGACTCGATCTCCCAGCAACCCGCAAGGGTGACTGGAAACACCGGAGCTGGAATTTCTCGGCAGGAGAAAAGACAGCGTCTCTCTCAGTGCGTCAAATGGGAGGGTCGGCTTCCTTCGGCACTCGCATCAGCTGGGCGTCGGGCAAGTAGATAGCCGCTCTGCTCCAAACCACTGTGTGTTTGCTTAAGGCAACGTTGGTATATTTATACCTGGAAGGTGCCGGGTTTGACGTAAGGTTGGACATAAGACGTCACTAAGAACTAACAGTTCTTTCTGGACTCCAGGAGTTCTTGTTCAAATCAAAACAAAAGCAGGGGGATTTCCCGGGCTGCTGGAGGCTTGGTTTGTTTAACCACATCAATGCTGATGGTATTCCCCTCCTATGCTGAGATTTGTTGATTCCCATTATTCATGACGAGCTGGGCTCGTCATGAGCGTGCGAGGAGGCTACTTCATGACGAGCCCAGCTCGTCATGAGTGTGGAAGGGGTTAAAGAACGCGTTGTACTTTCTAGGAGTCTATGGGAGTAGCCTTGCCGTATTTGGACTGCATTGGCTATTACTAAATATGGACATGATTCTTATGCCTTTATAAGGATATGTTTTGTTATAACCACATAAGGGAATGAATCGGGGATATTTAATTAGTGTCCTAGATAAATTCACAACAGTGGGGAGGCTGCTCCCAAGGACCCTGTGCCCTAAGAGTGGATGTCAGTTGGGAGTGCTTGGAAGGGCAGTGCGGAGCCTACCGGAGTGGTGCGGGCAGCAGTGCAGCGCCCTGGGTGAAAGAAGAGGCGCCCGGGCATCCCCGTGCGGCAAAGGGACAGTGGACTACACGGCAGAGGCTGTATTTGACGGGGAGGCGGGAACGATAATGCGACGGCCGGCGCAGAGAGCTGAGGCATACCCTGGTGTTGCGCAAGGATGGTGTGGTGCAAACTAAACCCCCAGAGCCGGTAGACGCTACGGAGAGGTTGGTTCCCGGACAGTGACGGCGATCATTCGGGAGGGGTTCCCCCACTTCCTTTGCTGACAGCGTTGCCGCGGGATTGTTAAGGCAGATCTTCTTTTCAACACACAACAGGGGGACCTGGGCACTGGTGGCTAGCAGCCGGTCAGACCCGTACGAACCAGCGACCGTCGCGGATGCCAACGGCGCAACAGTTAGTCATGGGCCGGCTGCGGGACAAAGCACAAAACGGGCAGCCGAGGGCCGACAGTTTGGGACCTTCGATGGGGCGGCAGAGTGGAGGTATGGAGCCCCAGGGAGCAGCTCTGGCGGCCAAAATGGAGACAGTGCTAGCAGCAGTAGAACGGATTGGCACCACCCTGGAGCAAACCAAGGAGTCTTTAGAATTGAGGATCGACAAAGTCACGTCAGATTTTACCCTTCTCCATGCTGATCATCGTAAGTTGGCGGAGTCGGTCGCTTCACAAAGCCAGACAATCCAGGAGATCCAGCCTGTGGTGCAAAATCATACGATATCGCTCCAAGATATGATTGACCAAGTCCATACACTGGAAGATCGTACAGGGGATGCGGAAGGGCGCTCTCGGCGTAAGAATGTTCGTGTGGTGGACCTTCCGGAGGGCGAGGAGGGCAGAAATCCGGAGCAGTACGTCGAGAATTAGCTGCGTGACCTCCTGCCCCCGGGGGTGCTATCGCCGCAGTTTGTGGTTGAGAGGACGCACAGAGTGCCGGCTCAGAAACCCAGGCCGGGAGCTAGACCCCGCCCCTTCCTTTTCAGACTCCTCAACTATCGGGACAGAGATGTGGTGCTCCGCGAAACCAGGAAACTCGGCGACCTCATGGTGGGAAACGGTCAGGTGATGTTCTTCCCAGACTATACAGCAGCGGTTCAGAGACGGAGGAGCACCTACATGGCGGTGAAGTGTCAATTGCGAGATCTGGAGTTGCCCTATTCTCTGCTGTTCCTGTCCCGCCTTAGGGTGATCTCAAAGCAGGGGACCCGTTTCTTTGATGCCGCATCAGACGTTTGGGACTGGCTTCTGGAGACAGGGCAGTGGAAAGGACCAAGACCCTCAGGCCGGGAGGATGGGGGCTGGCAAGAGAGGACATCGAGAAGGCGTAGGCGTAGGGGGGCCCGCCCAGACGCTGGGCCGGGCCCAGTCGCGCCCAGTCCGGAGAAGATACGACTGAAACGGCAGAAAGCTTTGGAGGCGGTGGCGACCCTTGGGACAGTGAGCAGCCATTGCCGCGTGAAGATCCACGGACCCAGCGACCCGGGCACCAGCGGATCATCATCCCCATCCATGGTGTTCTCTGAAGACCTGAACATGCCAGTGGTGACGCTTCAGACCAGGGCTGCTGAAATGTATCTTTCCGTGACTTATGTGCATGTGTACATTGCACACTGTTTCTCCCCCCCCTCTCTTTTTGTATGACCCCACACATGCTGTTGAAATGTGCTGTGTGCTAGCGGTGCTTTAACTGCCTACTGTAGCTCATATGCGCGTCTGTGAGATGCCTTGTTAGATAGGGGATGAGACGCGCCTAGCGGAGATTGAGGTCGCCGGATCATATAGCTATGGCCCACGCCGCTTATGCGCGATTGACCAGCCTATGACTCATCGCACACCTCTAGAGAATACGGGAGGCTTGAGACAGGGGCGTAGAGCAGTCTAGTTGCTGACATAACGCACACCCCACTAGACACTTCACTGGACTAGCTCCTTACCATAAGTGTTTCACTCGAAGTTTGGACGTATACCCTTTCGGGGATTTGCCCCATTAGTTGAATTGTTTGAGGTTGTTACCATGTTTAAGTTGCAGCACACTGATACATTCCCCTTGGACCACGACTCCGCCCCCCCCGAAGTGACGGCTGTCCCTTGCGCTGCGGTGACTCTTCCGGACACATGACGTACACTAATGTCGTGACTTGGAACATACGTGGCATGCACACACCATCGAAACGCTATTTAGTCTTTTCCTACTTACAACGAAACGCTGTGGGGATTGCCCTCCTGCAGGAGACCCACATGACCCAGACAGAACTTGACAAGCTACACAGATGATGGAGGGGGCGACTTTATGGTACGGTCTTCTCGGCGCATGCGCGCGGAACCCTGATCTGGGTACCGGCGGGTATCCCTTTTACATGTGAGGAAGTGAAAGTGGATCGGGAGAGACGATATTCCCTAGTAAAAGGGAAACTGAATGGACAGGAGGTATTGCTAGGATCACTGTATGCCCCGAACGTAGATCAGCAAGCCTTTCTAGCGCAGATGACCCAGGTCCTCCACCCTTATGTTGGGCTCCCCTGGTTGCTTGGCGGGGATTTTAACATGGTACTAGATGTGCAACCGGACAGGTCATTTCCTCCCCTCCGAGCAGCAGCGGTGGCATCAAATGCGCAGGCGTTCAGGGACTGGCTCTCACACTGGGCGTTACAGGACCTATGGCGCACACTACATCCAGGAGACAGACTCTACTCTTACTATTCCGCAGTCCATGATTTGCATGTCCGGTTGGACAGGGTGGTGGGTTCCCAATCTCTGCTCCCACTCATTACACAAGTGGAGTACCTGGGGAGAACGCATTCCGATCATAATCCCCTGTGGCTCCAGAACACCTGGGAGGAGCACAGCCCACCGATCCCCACGTGGAGATTAAATTCTGAGCATCTGGGCTGATCGTTCAGAGGATACATTAAAATAAGACAAATCCCTGTACCCATCCATCCCACCTTGCACGTACCTTAACTCAGTTCATTAAGCCCAACTGTTTGCCCCATATACGATTGTGCACCCTCTCACCTCGTACACAGACTTTTCTTAGTTGGCACACCAACCAACTCCCCGTCTCCATTTTGCAATTGAGGGGTCCATCGGTGTTTTCCATGGCGCTGCAATGTCTCTTTTCGCCACCAGCAGGCTACTTCCGGGAACAACTTATCATTACGGGAGCCATCCAGCCCATCCATCACTCCCAGGAGAAGAGTGAGGGGCCTGAGGGGAACTGTTCAACCCAGGATGTCACTTATCTCAGTTACAATTGATGCCCAGTATTGGGAGAGAGTGGCACCGAACCAGGTCATATGGTAAAGGTCTGCTGGCTCTGTCGCACACCGAGGGCATCGCAGCGACGGGAGGAGCCCAGCTTTGAACAACTGCACAGGAGTAAGATATGCACCATGGAGGAAATACATTTGAATGAGACGGAGCCAAGTCAAAATAGTTAGTACACTGGGGGCCATCATAGCGTCTCTCCAGTCTTCCTCCTCTAGGGGGCCAACCCATTGCTCCCATCGGGCTCTAAGGGGATCAAGGGTGGACGGGGTATTGTTTATCGGGGATCTGTATATCTGGGATATTCGTGTCCGAGCAATTTAAACTCCCCTGCGGGGTGCCAAAGGGTTTGTCCCTGAGCCCTACGCTCTTTAATCTCTATGTGTCTCCGTTAGCCTCAAACATTAGACGACACAGCTTCTCAGTGGTATCATATGCGGAAGACACCCAGCAAGTGGTCTCAGTGTCAAGCAATGTCGAAGAAACAGTAGATCGTTTTAACAGCTGCATGATGCAGCTAAACCAGTGGATGAGGTCTAACTGCCTAAAACTTAACAGTGGTAAAACAGAGATCCTACTATTGGGTAATGATTCCTCATTCTGGTCACCTAGATGGTGGCCCTCTAGTTTGGGAGACTTGCCCGTTCCAGTGCAGAAGGTGAAAAACGTAGGTTTCATCTTCGATGACAAACTGACTTTTAAGAACCAGATCAATAAACTCACCTCTTCTCTGTTTTTTATCCTAAAAATGATCCGGAAAGTCCACTCATTGATTTTGCCCAATTCCCTGAAAACACTTGAAACAGCAGTAGCCCTGTCCAGACTAGATTATGGCAATGCCCTGTACATGGGTATTCAAACACAGTTTCTGCAGATGCTACAGCGCCTTCAAAAAGCAGAAGCCTGACTACTGCTGGATACCCCCAGGTCCTAGGCAGTTTTCCACTGTGTCAGAACTCTGCATTGGCTCCCAATGGACAAGAGGATCAAGTTTAAATCCCAATGCCTAGCGTTTAAAACCCTGCACGGTGCTGGTCCCAAATTTCCGAAGAAACACCCGATTTGGGATGTGCCTTCCAGAAATCTAAGATCCGCACACAATAAACTCTTACAAACTCCCCTAGTCAAGAGAAGCCGATGGGGTGGAAGAAGTTTTCTGTTAGGGGCGGTCAAAACATGGAACTTGCTTCCAGCAAGCATAAAGAACAGCCCTACTTTGTTAGCATTTAGGAAATCATTAAAAACCTGGCTTTTTGCCAATTATGTCAAATCAAATTGGGGGACAAGTGACTGGCAGATTCAGGGGAACAAGGTTTTGTCTAGAACTTGCCCGATACCACAACAAATGATATTCCTGAACAAACCTGTGCACCAAACTGCATGTCTTGGTTTGGCTAATATAAAAGATTTGAACACACCACGCAATCCCACATTTGCAAGTTTTGAAAACTGACAGTAAGTTTACAAAATATAGGGAGGAAACATTAGACACTATTCTAAGCATTGGCATGTACAATTCATCAGACACCAATTCGAGGTGATGGTTAGTGTGGCCGTTAGATACTAACGGATGTCAAGCACGATTTCTGGGTAACACTGAGGGCTTTAAAATCAGCAGGACTAACCAGTGTTATGTGCAGACAGAACATTCAGGGGTGTCAACAACTTACAGTGTTGGAAAGTTGTGCCTTGATTGGCTAAAAACCTCATAACTGTTCCAGGTGAAACAACACTTGTCCTTTCTTTCAGATGAACTGGAACTATGGGACTTATTGTAAGGTCCTAAAAAACCATGTCTAAATAAAATGCTTCTTGTATGCAATATACAAAAAATATAGAAGGTTTCTCAGCAAGCAGTTGCCGAAAGACCGCACAACATTGACAGGGCTTAATTTAGAAAAGGCTTTAGTAGTTGACAACAGAATGACAACATACAACAAAAGGCACAAGCATACTGGGAGAATACGAGCAGAGCCCTACCTGCAAGCGCAGAGCGAAGATAGCGCTCGGAGAGCTCTACAGAAGCGGAGCAGCCTGACACAGACACCGGAATCCTGCCACCAGTCGCGCCGCCGCCTAGGGACTACACTTCCCAGCGGGCATAGCGGCGGCGCGTTCCCCGACGCTGCAAAAGCGACGGGAGGGGCGCTACATAGGCGGAAGCCCTCGGTGGAGCGGGGGTGAGGCACAAGCATACTGGGAGAATACGAGCAGAGCCCTACCTGCAAGCGCAGAGCGAAGATAGCGCTCGGAGAGCTCTACAGAAGCGGAGCAGCCTGACACAGACACCGGAATCCTGCCACCAGTCGCGCCGCCGCCTAGGGACTACACTTCCCAGCGGGCATAGCGGCGGCGCGTTCCCCGACGCTGCAAAAGCGACGGGAGGGGCGCTACATAGGCGGAAGCCCTCAGCGTCGCGGGACGCGAGCGGGACGCCCGGGGCTAAGCCCGGGCAAAGGGCGGGCCCTCTGTGGCCCTCAGAGGCACGATAAGGCCAGGCTAGGCCATTCCCATTACATCTTTACTGCAAATTAAGGTACTGTTCCCTTTGTGACTTTCTGGTTTTGTATATGCACTACTGCTACGTGTATTGTCATCGTATCATCATCCCTAGCAGTACATCTATTTTATTATCTATTTGGCTTGTTCTGCCGTCAGGGTTTCCACTTTTCCCTCTGCTATTATTCCAAGCATGGGGAAAAAACTGGTCCCCGTCCCAGCTGAGCCTGTGAACACTCTAGACTCATACCTTGTGCAAGTAGTTAATGATATCAACAACAAGCGCAGGCAATCTCTGGGGCTGAGTCAATCACCTATTTTTCCGTCAGCAAGTCCATCGACAAGTGCCCTTAGTTTCGAGACATCTGAACTACTGCCAGATAATCTCCCAGGGACCCCTGAAACTCTGATGTCCCAAGATCCGGATCCCGAGGATAAAGCTGAATCTGACCCCCAATCAGATAGACAGGATCTGATTGACTTATCAGATAATACCATCAACGATCTAAATCAGCAGACAGCTGCTACGGTAGTAGTCCTTCACTCTCCGCAAATTCCCACAAGGGCTGTCAGAGCTTGTCGGAAACCTACAGCGAAACGGGGGGGCAAACATCTTAGCAGGAAGAAGGCTGCCACACCACCACAGACTCGAGCAAGAAAACAGCTCGATCCTGCCATTGATATTGAGCCAAGAAATACCATCGATGAGGACCTCTTTAACAGAATCCAAGATATGATTGATATTAAAATCAGGACCATAATCAAACCCATGATAGGGAAATTGGATAAGTTAACATCTGAGGTAAAAAAGTTGGGTGCGGTACACAGTAAGTTGGCAGACGAGGTTGAAAATGTATCTTCCCTCGTCACAAACTTAATACCCACAAATGTAGAAGCCATCCCCATTGAGAGTAGCTCGCAACCCATTCAGCAAGGGTTGTCACTCCCGCCCTCATCACCCTCACCCTCACTACCACCATTACCCGCAGTGGGCCAGGTCGCAGATACCGCAGTCCCTAGCATTAGTACATCTGATGCTTTAGTGGATGCACACCAAGTGGATATTTCTGCCCAATTTATTTTGGAAGCCTCACCGGTTGTCTTGGTGTTGGCCAATGTCCCAGTCTTAACACAAGGCAAAGCAGAGTCCAATCAGGATCTAAAAGACAAAGCGTTACATTGGCTAACCAACAACATGTTTATGACAGAACAGGGTTTTGATAAGCTGGCAGGGGACATTGTTATGTCAAGGAGGGTCCCATGGATCGGTAGTAAGGCCAAAAAGTTTCAAGGGGATTGCGTGATCTTAAATTTTGCCAATGCCGAGGTCCTTCCAGACATTTTAAATAACATCTTCCCGCCCCAAAAACGTAGTGGCTCCATAATTCCTCTCACCCTCAAGTTCTTCTTTGACAAAAATAGGTTTACCACCTTACCTAAACTTCCTACTTATAAAAGATCCACCAATACCGATGGTTGGGGAGGGGGTCCTAGATTTCGACATCATAATAACTGGTCCCAATTAACAGCTTATAGGGAGCCAGGTAGACCCTATCGCCCAAACGACCTAAACTTCAGGCCACCTCCGGCACAAGAGCCAAGAGGGAATGTTTGGGGTCCTAGTATAAGGGGCTTTGATTATAACACCAGGGGCTTTAGGCCTATTCAATGGTTGGGAAACGATCAGTTCCCGGTACATCCAATAACCCCTCAACCTCTGTGGAATCTAGGACCATTCGGACAGGCCCAGGCTGCTACTCCGTTTGAGTGGGGTTTGGGTACTGGCAACAGATTTGCTCCCTTGTCAGACTTAAATTCCTGCGACTGACTCGAACCTGAAGTAGCCAAAGAACGGGAGGAGGTGTCCGATTCATTAGTTATAGGCAGCGGTCAGGTATCGCAACAACCAACAGCTGAATGTGCAGAGGAGACTGCGTCAGCATACATAGAACCATCCACTGACCACTGTAAGATAATGAGTTGGAACGTGGCGGGTCTAAACGCCAAACGCCAGGATCATGCATGGCTAAATTTTATTTCTAAGCATCATATTATCGCCCTGCAAGAAACCTGGGATACGGCGCATAACCTTTGGTGGGACGGGTATATTAGTTTTACTAAACCTGCAGTCCCCAGTAGAGCGGGTAGAGCCAAGGGGGGTCTGGTGTTCTTGTTCTCACTGGCTCTAAAAGGTAGTTATAGGCAGATTAGCTCTGATTCCGATAACATTTTAATCATCGAGAGGGTGACCAGTAAAGCTTGTAAATCACTATATGTAAACTTTTATAATTCTAGGAACAGCGAATATAATGGTCGTAATATCGCAAGCCTAGATTCTATTTTAAATACAGTACTTCAGGATAAAAATTTTGTTTATGAGTTAATTTTATTAGGCGATTTTAATATTCATTTATGCGAATTAGCCTGCAAGGGTAGTGACGTAAAGGAAGCCGAGGATGTAGCCATACAGGGCCCTCATTTCGAACATTCTGCAGAGGGGCAGGAGCTTGAGGAACTCCTGGCCAACTTTGATTTAATCGAACCTGACTGCACTCTGAGAATTCCAACTTTTACCGGCACCCTAAATGGCACAGTGATCGATTATATTTTCGTAACTCGGGGAATTTTAAGCTGGACTATGGCTTATCGCACCGTACCCACTCATTTCAGCGATCACAACCCAGTTCTTCTTGAAGTGGCCTGGGGTGTCTATATGGGGGCACCCCCAGCAACGGAAAAAGCGGCACATCCTTTGAGGCCTGCTGATCAAAATAGAAGAGTGAAGTGGGCCAAAGTGATACCTGAAAATTTCTATAAAAATGCTTCCCCAAAATTGAAGCCCAAGTTGAGCTTTGTAGAAAACCGGGTACACATGGGCACGCCATAGTTGCAGCATATGAGGCAATCTGTACCCAAGTCTCGAAGGATCTCCTGGTTAAATCCACCCCGGGAGCTCAAGGTCACAAGCGCTGGTTTGATCACGAATGTTCGAAAGCACACAGAGAACTGCTAGCGGCATTAAAAGTTGTACCCAGGGACAGTGCTGAAATCTCTAGAAAAAGGAAGATCTACAAGGCGGCCACAAAAAAACGCAAAAACGCAATCAAACGCGAAACCTGGGATAATCTCGTTTGCGCGGCTGTTTTAAAGGATAGTAGGAGATTTTGGGAGATCTTAAGGCAACCGCTATTTGCGGAAGATAACAACGCACCGATGGACTGTGTGATTGCTGATGAAACATGGTTCTCCTTTTTTAAGAATGTATATGGGGGAGATGATGACGAAAGCAGAAATAGGGGCCAGCTGTCTAGGAAAAACGTACACCCCATTATCTTCAACCCGCAAGAAGTCGAAAAAGCGCTCCTGGCAACCATTAAACACAAGGCACCTGGCCCGGATGGTGTCCCGGCTGATTTCTTCATGTTCTCTCCCAAACTATGGGCCGAAGTCATGGCAAATTTGTTTAATGCAGTGAACAGCAACCCGGCGCCTGCCACATGGGCCATATCTACGATCGTCCCCATATTCAAAAACAAAGGGCGCAGGGACGACCCTGCTTTCTATAGGCCCATATCCCTACTGGACTCGACTATAAAAATATTGGGCAGAGTTCTGTTAGCTAGGTTGAGGGAGAACCTTGAGGACCGTGGAGGCCTATCAGACTTGCAATACGGCTTCAGAGAGAGAAAGGGAACCATCGAACAGTGTACCAACTTACATCTCCTTATTTCCAAGTATACCGTAGCCAAGGAGGGGTCTGTGTTTCTTGCCTTTATGGACCTTTCATCGGCGTTTGATCTTGTCAACAGATCAAAATTGTGGGTGATCCTGTTGGAGCTGGGCATCGATGAAGCCTTGGTCTCGTTTATGGCCACTATGCATCAGGAACTCTTCGCTTCAGTCCGAGTGTCAAATAATGGCAGATGTACCCCATTATTTAAATCCTTTAAGGGGGTACGTCAAGGCTGCATTTTAGCCCCCACGCTTTTTACTATCTACATCAACGGCTTGGGGGCACATCTGCGTGGCATGAAGGCGGACGTCCCACGTGCAGGGGATGTGCAAATTCCGGCACTCCTGTACGCTGACGACGCCGTACTAATTGCTCGAACTGGTGTTGGCCTTCAGACTCTTTTGGACGCATTTGGCATTTTTATGAACAATTTGGACCTGAAGGTGAATGTATCAAAATCGCACACTATGGTAATGGGGCGCGAGTGCACTAAAAAAAAGCACAAATCTTTCTTTTGTAGTGGGGTTCCCGTCTCAATGGTAACGACATTCCCCTATCTGGGTGTTTTATTTGATCAAAAGGGAACATGGGGACCACAGATAAGAGCCAAAAAGTTGGCGGTAATTAGATCCTCTTCAGCGATCCTTGGTTTTGCAGGCAAACTGGGAGCCCGGCCCATGGAAGCCCTTCTAAAGATCTATAAGAGCAAGCCAGTTGCCATAGCACTTTATGGTTCTCCATTGTGGGGCTATGTTAACCTTGACCCTATCCAGAGAGCTGAAAACAGATTTATCAGATCTCTCTTATCTGTTCCTCAGTCTACCCCAACTTACTCAATCCATCAAGAGGTGGGCCTACCATATTTGTCAGACCTACTGAGTTTAGCACCCCTGATTCTATGGTTGAAATTATGGCTAAATGAAGATCTTCCACTAAACCATACAATCTTGAAGGATGTTTTATTATTAGATAAATATAGCAGTATCCCATGGATGGCATACCTAAGCAAATCTTTCACTGACCTGGGCCGCCCTGAGCTCTTTTTATGTCCAGACAAAATCAGGGCTGAAGATTTAGGTCATGTAAAAAAGGCTTACATGTATAGAAAGGAAGCTCACCGTGAGGACGCAGAATTATTGAAGCCATCAGTTAGGTCTCATAATCTTTTGGTTAGTGCCCCCTCAATTGCACCTTATCTTATTTTTGTAACCGTTCCCTACCATAGGTTCCTGCTAACCAAATTCAGGTTTAACCTGATACATTACCATCTTGGCTCATATAAGGGATGGCAGAAGCCAGATGAAGCCCCACCATGTAGATGCGATGACCTTTCGGTGCAGGATACACTGCACTTTGTCATGTTCTGCAGCTTTTTCCAGGAGCAGAGGAAAAAATATCTACTCCCTCTCCTGAAAGAAGCAGGCTTTACTCAGGTCCGCCCAGCCTTGCTCTACTTACAGCTTTTGTCAAATCCCCGCACTACCTTTTGCATTGCGAATTTTTTAGTTTCTGCAGCGAGGGTAAAAGCTGCTGGTCAAAACTCGCCTTAGTAATTTTTAAGGGTTTTTTTCTTTTATTAGATTCACTTTTGCTTCTTATGAATGAATCTTTATAGTTTTAACATTTGTATAGTATTTAACTTTATCTGTAGTTTTAAATGACTTTTATGAAAATGCTGGGCTATGTATGTTTGTGCATATGTATCCTATGTTATGTTTTATTGTTTATTGTATGTGTTTCTTTGTATGACTTGTTAAAAGTCGAATAAAGATATCCTGACTGACTTTACCATACCAAAAAAAAAATTGGCAACATTATCCTCTAAAATGTGGTCCCTGGGCAACATAGTGTCATCAGCAATTGACATTAAACAGTATGACATGTGTCTTCAAAATATGAACAATCGCTGCTTTGCTACATCTTACTACTGAGTTGGACGCTTCAGACACTTCGTTCTGGTTGCGTACTATGGAGACATATTAATGCCAGAAGCTTGTTTCCACAATACCAACTAAGAAAACAGCAAATACTCATGGCATGTAAAGATGTGACATACACTGTGTTGTACATAGATAAATTAGAGAGGCTACCAGTCAGTGTTGCTGAAACACCTACCGTGGATTGGATAATCCATGAGTTCATTACTCTGCCGATTTCGACATTGGAGGTTTCGCTCCACAGGCATGTAATGCGTCCGTAGCAAACTTATCTTGCTACTTGAAGGGTTACCTAGCAACCGGGATTCATCTGGCTTTCAGATTGCCCTCGCATGGAAGTTATTTGATGTTGAACAATCAAGGCTGCTGTAGGATGAAACCTGGCATAGCTTATCTTGTCACGGTTTCTTTCATTGTGGCTTGTACACAAGTATTGTTTCCACCAGCCCACACAGTTAGGGATGCAACATTATGGCTTTTGATAAAACTTTCAAAGCTGCACTTTGATGCCATGAGCAGACTGAAAGTCTTACTGTTTCAAAAACACATGGCCTTAACATTTGCAAAGGAGATGTTTGATCTTAAAGTTGTACGGTCCTCTTCCGAGATACAGTTACTACTCCACACTGATTTCCAACAACATTTTGGAGAGTCGGTGCACCACATTTTTATCATGTCCCATACTGTGGGGGCAGCACACTTTTTAAGAGTTTGGGCATTGGTTTGGAAACCACCTTCTAGACGGTCTTCAGAGTTGTTCCATTATTCATTCACTCCATGCTCGTAATCCTCTTTGGAGGTCTTCTGTTGGCCCTATTCCTGATTGTAGGGACTGTGATTTTAATTTTTCTGCTCTGCAATGTATGTCCCATTTTGAGATCGAATGGAGCTGGCACTACTACATGTGCTCCTGTGCCGTGAACGCATGGTACAATGCTTCAGCACACCTTTGCAGGAACTGAATGAGCATTGGTTCTTGCCTGTTTGGCTCCACTGTGTACAGCCTGTACTTAGCTGTCTACTGTACACTTTCGAGTGTGCTTTGGACTTGTGTATAGGAATGCAATCAGTTGAGCCTCCGGACATAAATGTACTGGTGGACGCCTTAAAAACCCATTTGTATTGCTTTTCCATTGCGTATACCTTTGCATTCTACAAGCCCTCCTGGGATGCTTCTGCTCCTGGTGAATTGGATCTTGTCTCTGGTTCTGCAGACTTTCCATTGGCTGTGGTCACTCCTTCAGTGGCTGCTGTGGGGGCTGATTGGGAACACATTTGCTCCAAAAACTTGCTCCAAGCTGTGCCTTTGGGATCAGTCTGCGGTGGCTGGGAACAGAAAAGTTTTGTCTACCTCTTGGAACACATAAACAAGTGGGTATTCCTTTTGGTGGGAACCTTTTACTCTGCCGGTTAACATAATATATTGTTTTTAAATGTGGTTTCTTAAGCTGCCTTTATATTTTTTAATGGCTTTCTGTATGCTTTGGCTTTCATAATGCAGGACTGCCTTTTTTTAAATGATTTTAGTAGAATGTTACAGGATCTTTCTACATATATAGACTGTAGCATTATTAAGCATAGCTTTCTTATCATTAGATAGCTTTTGGTTGATCAATGTCCAAGGAGTGGGCGTGATATTGCTCATTTAGGCGCAGGAAGAAATACTGGCATTTTTAACATGCACACATTTTTCAAATTGCCTTTTCTTTCACGTGATCACTTTTGACACACATTGGCTTGCGTGACAGTGCAGGGTTAGTCTCTCTGAAACCACATTGCTTACAAAATCAATTAGCAAGTACACTCTCATGACACCTTGAACATTTCGTACATGGAATGACACATTGTGCAAATGTTATTTGTTATTTCTTTCATGAGGCGACGCTGCTATGAATGAGACAATAAAAAATGTCAGCTCAGAAAATAAAAAAGTACACATGTACTTCCATTTTCAGGGAGAAGAGCACTCAGCTATCACTTTTGAGATTGTTGGTGTGTTGGCGTCTCAGCATAGCTGGTTCCGGTTTATCCCTCCGAGCGAAGGGATGTCGAACCTCAAACCTGTGACTAAGAAGGGGGGTTAGATCTCGTCCTATTGGGGATTGTTGGCAGAGTACATGCACACTGAACAACTAGGTTAATGAACGCATAGTAGGACTTCACTGTACTCGGTAATTTTATGCCAGCATAGATGCACTGTTAAGCACGATGGTGGAAATGTTCATACTCTTCACCGTCCTTATACTGCTAATCACTTTTGTCTGCTGCTGTACATTAACCACTGCAGGATATATATTTTATACAAGAATCACAATGGTTCTGTGTTTTGTATATCTTGTCTGAAATTAGATGGACAGAAACTTCAGGACGAATGAATTGGGAAACATGTATGTTTAGACACTCCAGCTGGGAAACACTGATAAAGTGGGAATATTTTCTTTTGCACTGTGGTCGCTTTGACAAACAGGTGGTGTTAACAGGTTGAATCACAATTGATCCTTATGAGAATGCCAGGAGTCACGAGTAGAGTAGTAATCCAAAGGTTTATTATAAGATTCAACCTCATCCACTTCAATCCGCCTCTACTGCAACCTCAGGTCCAGGTGACTCATATGCCTGTTGCGAGGAAAACACCGGCTGACAATTTTGCAGTGAGGCAGCTGCGCACGCCACTTTACTTGTTTAAGCTGCAAGTCGTGGTCCCTATAAGGTCACGGTTCGAGCAAGGAGCATAGCACCCGCAGTCTAACAAGAAAAGAACGATGTGCTAGCAAGCAGCCTCTTATAGGCAGGTACCAAAACCAGAAGTAAGTAAAATCAGAGATTAGAGTGTATAATAAGCGCTGACATGATTCTTCCAGAAAACCAAGTATAGTATTTTTGATTAGCAATTAAGCATAACCTGTAATTACAGAACAGGAAACAACAATGTTGAGTCTCTGGGGACCTTCGCATGCTTCTGGTGGAATTTTTTATTTTCCTCATCTTGTTGCCAGTGTGACAATGTCAGGAGTTGCACACCAGCAGAGTTGTAATCCAAAGGTTTATTATTTACTAAAAGTGCTATTTCCAAGCTCAGAGTCTAAAAATCATTCCCCTAAAAGAATGCATTACGAACTCCTGATTTCAGGGACACTCATCTGCAATCTCTACCATTTTCCCTGGGTCAGATACGAATATAAGATGTCATATTTATCAGGAGCACTTGCACTGTGGCCCTGATAAGCAGTGGCACAGTGCTCAGAGCATCTTGTCCAGCACAAAAATAGGTCATACACGTAAGAGGCATAAACAAAATGGAAATGGAGACCCACGCCAAGGATGCCAGGTCTAACAGCACCCCTCTCAAAAGGGGGTGGGACCCCCAAGGCTCCTCTCCCAGAAGGGTGTGGTTGCCCCAAGGCACCCCTCTCTGAAGTTGTTGGCTCCCCAAAGGCACCCGTCTTGAAAGAGGGGGGCACACACAAGGCACCTGTTGAAATGATGCACTGGATTCATTAATGAAGTAAAGGATTTGTCAGCTGAGGAGCACGGAAGAACACAGCTGCCAACTTCAGTGCCCTTACTTCCACTGCTCCAAGGGCCACTGTAAGTTAAACACAAACATTTCAGGAATGCTTTCTAGTCAAGTACTGCATTCCTGGTGACTAAGCAACACAACTCCACTCCCCTCTGAAGGGGAGGAGGGGTCACCCAAGGCACCGCTGCCAGAAGGGGGGGGCTCACCCATGCTCCCCTCCCTGAAGGGGGGTTCACCCAAGGCACCCATCTCTGAAGGGGGGGTCACCCAAAGCACCCCTCTGAAGGGGGTCACCCAAGGCACCCCTCTGAAGGGGGTCACCCAAGGCACCCCTCTGATGGGGGTCACCCAAGGCTCCCCTCTGAAGGGGGTCACCCAAGGCACCCCTCTGAAGGGGGTCACCCAAGGCTCCCCTCTGAAGGGGGTCACCCAAGGCACCCCTCTGAAGGGGGTCACCCAAGGCTCCCCTCTGAAGGGGGTCACCCAAGGCTCCCCTCTGAAGGGGGTCACCCAAGGCACCCCTCTGAAGGGGGTCACCCAAGGCTCCCCTCTGAAGGGGGTCACCCAAGGCTCCCCTCTGAAGGGGGTCACCCAAGGCTCCCCTCTGAAGGGGGTCACCCAAGGCACCCCTCTGAAGGGGGTCACCCAAGGCTCCCCTCTGAAGGGGGTCACCCAAGGCACCCCTCTGAAGGGGGGGGGCTCACCCAAGGCACCCATCTGAAGGGGGTCACCCAAGGCACCCCTCTGAAGGAGAGGTCACCCAAGGCTCCCATCTCTGAAGGGGGGGTCACCCAAGGCTCTCATCTCTGAAGGGGGGGTCACCCAAGGCACCCCTCTCTGAAGGGGGGGTCACCCAATGCACCCCTCTGAAGGGGGGAGTCACCCAAGGCACCCCTCTGAAGGGGGGGGTCACCCATGGCACCCCTCTGAAGGGGGGGGTCACCCAAGGCTCCCAACTCTGAAGGGGGGGGGCTCACCCAATGCCCCCCTCTGAAGGGGTGTCACCCAATGCCTCCCTCTTTGAAGGGGGGGTCACCCAATGCCTCCCTCTTTGAAGGGGGGTCACCCATTGCCTCCCTCTTTGAAGGGGGGGTCACCCAAGGCTCCCAACTCTGAAGGGGGGGGCTCACCCAATGCCCCCCTCTGAAGGGGTGTCACCCAATGCCTCCCTCTTTGAAGGGGGGGTCACCCATTGCCTCCATCTTTGAAGGGGGGGTCACCCAAGGTTCCGAGAACCCCGGCACTCGACCTACACACTCCTGAGGTCCCTGACCGTCCACGACGAGACACTGCGCATGCGCAACTTCCCAAGCGCATCCTGGCGCCGCCCCCCGGTGAGACAGTGCGCATGCGCAAAGTCCACCGCGCTCCCTGACCGCGCCCACAGTAAGGTAGCGCGCATGCGCAGGATCAATTGGATCTCTGGTCGCGCCCATAGTAAGATACTGCGCACGCGCAGATTCAACTAGATCCCTGGACCCGCCCACAGTAAGGTAGTGCGCATGCGCAGCATCTCCCTCGCTCCCTAAGGCTCCGCTCCCACGCTGTCAGATGGACGCAGGCACCGCCCACATCCCTAAGCCCCTCCCCTAGTGGCGTGCTGTGTTTCCGGAAAGAGCGTGCAGTCGTCTTGTGCAGGCGCGTGCGTGGCGTCGTGCGTGCGCGCGCCGTGGGCTGGTGCTGACGGGCCGGCCGGCGCGCGGTGCACGCCGGGAGGGCGGTGACGTGGAGCCGCTCAGACATGGCTGACGGGAGCAGGCAGAGCAAGCTGGCGTCGGCCAAGAAGAAGGTGAGGAGCTGAGGGGGCCGGGGGGACGGGGGAGCCGGGGGGCCGGGGGGACGGGCTGCAGCGAGCCCCGGGGCCCAGGGGAGGAGGGGCCCAAGGAGGGGCCTGGGGCAGAGGAGGAGGGAGCACTGCAAGCCCCGCCCACCAACTGACAGCCCCCCCAGGATGAAGAGCACTGACAGCCCCCCCCCCCCCCGAGGAGCACACACTGACAGCCCCCCCTGAGGAGGAGCACACACTGACAGCCCCCCCTGAGGAGGAGCACACACTGACAGCCCCCCCTGAGGAGGAGCACACACTGACAGCCCCCCCCTGAGGAGGAGCACACACTGACAGCCCCCCCCTGAGGAGGAGCACACACTGACAGCCCCCCCCCTGAGGAGGAGCACACACTGACAGCCCCCCCCTGAGGAGGAGCACACACTGACAGCCCCCCCCTGAGGAGGAGCACACACTGACAGCCCCCCCCTGAGGAGGAGCACACACTGACAGCCCCCCCCTGAGGAGGAGCACACACTGACAGCCCCCCCCCTGAGGAGGAGCACACACTGACAGCCCCCCCCTGAGGAGGAGCACACACTGACAGCCCCCCCCCTGAGGAGGAGCACACACTGACAGCCCCCCCTGAGGAGGAGCACACACTGACAGACCCCCCCTGAGGAGGAGCACACACTGACAGCCCCCCCTGAGGAGGAGCACACACTGACAGCCCCCCCTGAGGAGGAGCACACACTGACAGCCCCCCCCCCCGAGGAGCACACACTGACAGCCCCCCCCCCCGAGGAGCACACACTGACAGCCCCCCCTGAGGAGGAGCACACACTGACAGCCCCCCCTGAGGAGGAGCACACACTGACAGCCCCCCCTGAGGAGGAGCACACACTGACAGCCCCCCCCCTGAGGAGGAGCACACACTGACAGCCCCCCCTGAGGAGGAGCACACACTGACAGACCCCCCCTGAGGAGGAGCACACACTGACAGCCCCCCCTGAGGAGGAGCACACACTGACAGCCCCCCCCTGAGGAGGAGCACACACTGACAGCCCCCCCTGAGGAGGAGCACACACTGACAGCCCCCCCTGAGGAGGAGCACACACTGACAGCCCCCCCTGAGGAGGAGCACACACTGACAGCCCCCCCTGAGGGGGAGCACACACTGACAGCCCCCCCTGAGGAGGAGCACACACTGACAGCCCCCCCCTGAGGAGGAGCACACACTGACAGCCCCCCCTGAGGAGGAGCACACACTGACAGCCCCCCTGAGGAGGAGCACACACTGACAGCCCCCCCCTGAGGAGGAGCACACACTGACAGCCCCCCCCTGAGGGGGAGCACACACTGACAGCCCCCCCCTGAGGGGGAGCACACACTGACAGCCCCCCCCCTGAGGAGGAGCACACACTGACAGCCCCCCTGAGGAGGAGCACACACTGACAGCCCCCCCTGAGGAGGAGCACACACTGACAGCCCCCCCCTGAGGAGGAGCACACACTGACAGCCCCCCCCTGAGGAGGAGCACACACTGACAGCCCCCCCCTGAGGAGGAGCACACACTGACAGCCCCCCCCTGAGGAGGAGGACACACTGACAGCCCCCCCCCCTGAGGAGGAGCACACACTGACAGCCCCCCCCCTGAGGAGGAGCACACACTGACAGCCCCCCCCCTGAGGAGGAGCACACACTGACAGCCCCCCCCCTGAGGGGGAGCACACACTGACAGCCCCCCCCCTGAGGAGGAGCACACACTGACAGCCCCCCCCCTGAGGGGGAGCACACACTGACAGCCCCCCCCCTGAGGAGGAGCACACACTGACAGCCCCCTCGAGGAGCACACACTGACAGCCCCCCTGAGGAGGAGCACACACTGACAGCCCCCCCTGAGGAGGAGCACACACTGACAGCCCCCCCTGAGGAGGAGCACACACTGACAGCCCCCCCTGAGGAGGAGCACACACTGACAGCCCCCCCTGAGGAGGAGCACACACTGACAGCCCCCCCCTGAGGAGGAGCACACACTGACAGCCCCCCCTGAGGAGGAGCACACACTGACAGCCCCCCCCTGAGGAGGAGCACACACTGACAGCCCCCCCCCTGAGGAGGAGCACACACTGACAGCCCCCCCTGAGGAGGAGCACACACTGACAGCCCCCCCTGAGGAGGAGCACACACTGACAGCCCCCCCCTGAGGAGGAGCACACACTGACAGCCCCCCCCCTGAGGGGGAGCACACACTGACAGCCCCCCCCCTGAGGAGGAGCACACACTTGACAGCCCCCTCGAGGAGCACACACTGACAGCCCCCCTGAGGAGGAGCACACACTGACAGCCCCCCCTGAGGAGGAGCACACACTGACAGCCCCCCTGAGGAGGAGCACACACTGACAGCCCCCCCCTGAGGAGGAGCACACACTGACAGCCCCCCCCTGAGGAGGAGCACACACTGACAGCCCCCCCCTGAGGAGGAGCACACACTGACAGCCCCCCCTTGAGGGGGAGCACACACTGACAGCCCCCCCTGAGGGGGAGCACACACTGACAGCCCCCCCCCCGAGGAGGGGCACACACTGACAGCCCCCCCTGAGGAGGAGCACACACTGACAGCCCCCCTGAGGAGGAGCACACACTGACAGCCCCCCCCTGAGGAGGAGCACACACTGACAGCCCCCCCCTGAGGGGGAGCACACACTGACAGCCCCCCCCCCGAGGAGGGGCACACACTGACAGCCCCCCCTGAGGAGGAGCACACACTGACAGCCCCCCCTGAGGAGGAGCACACACTGACAGCCCCCCCTGAGGAGGAGCACACACTGACAGCCCCCCCTGAGGGGGAGCACACACTGACAGCCCCTCCCCCGAGGAGGGGCACACACTGACAGCCCCCCCTGAGGAGGAGCACACACTGACAGCCCCCCCTGAGGAGGAGCACACACTGACAGCCCCCCCTGAGGAGGAGCACACACTGACAGCCCCCCCTGAGGAGGAGCACACACTGACAGCCCCCCCCTGAGGAGGAGCACACACTGACAGCCCCCCCCCTGAGGAGGAGCACACACTGACAGCCCCCCCCCTGAGGAGGAGCACACACTGACAGCCCCCCCCCTGAGGAGGAGCACACACTGACAGCCCCCCCTGAGGAGCACACACTGACAGCCCCCCCCCCCCCTGAGGGGGAGCACACACTGACAGCCCCCCCCCTGAGGAGGAGCACACACTGACAGCCCCCCTGAGGAGGAGCACACACTGACAGCCCCCCCCTGAGGAGGAGCACACACTGACAGCCCCCCCCTGAGGAGGAGCACACACTGACAGCCCCCCCCTGAGGAGGAGGACACACTGACAGCCCCCCCCCCCTGAGGAGGAGCACACACTGACAGCCCCCCCCCTGAGGAGGAGCACACACTGACAGCCCCCCCTGAGGAGCACACACTGACAGGCCCCCCCTGAGGGGGAGCACACACTGACAGCCCCCCCCCTGAGGAGGAGCACACACTGACAGCCCCCTCGAGGAGCACACACTGACAGCCCCCCTGAGGAGGAGCACACACTGACAGCCCCCTCCCTGAGGAGGAGCACACACTGACAGCCCCCCCCTGAGGAGGAGGACACACTGACAGCCCCCCCCCCTGAGGAGGAGCACACACTGACAGCCCCCCCTGAGGGGGAGCACACACTGACAGCCCCCCCTGAGGAGCACACACTGACAGCCCCCCCCTGAGGAGGAGCACACTGACAGCCCCCCTGAGGAGGAGCACACACTGACAGCCCCCCCCTGAGGAGGAGCACACACTGACAGCCCCCCCCTGAGGAGGAGGACACACTGACAGCCCCCCCCCCCTGAGGAGGAGCACACACTGACAGCCCCCCCCTGAGGAGGAGCACACACTGACAGCCCCCCCTGAGGAGCACACACTGACAGGCCCCCCCTGAGGGGGAGCACACACTGACAGCCCCCCCCCTGAGGAGGAGCACACACTGACAGCCCCCTCGAGGAGCACACACTGACAGCCCCCCTGAGGGGGAGCACACACTGACAGCCCCCTCCCTGAGGAGGAGCACACACTGACAGCCCCCCCCTGAGGAGGAGGACACACTGACAGCCCCCCCCTGAGGAGGAGCACACACTGACAGCCCCCCCTGAGGGGGAGCACACACTGACAGCCCCCCCTGAGGAGCACACACTGACAGCCCCCCCCTGAGGAGGAGCACACACTGACAGCCCCCCCCCTGAGGAGGAGCACACACTGACAGCCCCCCCCCCGAGGAGGAGCACACACTGACAGCCCCCCCCTGAGGAGGAGCACACACTGACAGCCCCCCCCTGAGGAGGAGCACACACTGACAGCCCCCCCAACAGGAAGAGCACACACTGACAGCCCCCCCCTGAGGAGCACACACTGACAGCCCCCCCTGAGGGGGAGCACACACTGACAGCCCCCCTCTGAGGAGCACACACTGACAGCCCCCTCCCTGAGGAGGAGCACACACTGACAGCCCCCCCTGAGGAGGAGGACACACTGACAGCCCCCCCTGAGGGGGAGCACACACTGACAGCCCCCCCAGGATGAAGAGCACTGACAGCCCCCCCCCCCGAGGAGCACACACTGACAGCCCCCCCCCCTGAGGAGGAGCACACACTGACAGCCCCCCTGAGGAGGAGCACACACTGACAGCCCCCCCTGAGGAGGAGCACACACTGACAGCCCCCCCTGAGGAGGAGCACACACTGACAGCCCCCCCAACAGGAAGAGCACACACTGACAGCCCCCCCCTGAGGAGCACACACTGACAGCCCCCCCTGAGGGGGAGCACACACTGACAGCCCCCCCTGAGGAGGAGCACACACTGACAGCCCCCCCCCTGAGGAGGAGCACACACTGACAGCCCCCTCCCTGAGGAGGAGCACACACTGACAGCCCCCCCTGAAGAGGAGCACACACTGATAGCCCCCCCTGAGGGGGAGCACACACTGACAGCCCCCCCTGAAGAGGAGCACACACTGATAGCCCCCCCTGAGGGGGAGCACACACTGACAGCCCCCCCTGAGGAGACACTGACAGCCCCCCCTGAGGAGACACTGACAGCCCCCCCTGAGGAGGAGCACACACTGACAGCCCCCCCCTGAGGAGGAGCACACACTGACAGCCCCCCCTGAGGAGGAGCACACACTGACAGCCCCCCCTGAGGGGGAGCACACACTGACAGCCCCCCCTGAGGGGGAGCACACACTGACAGCCCCCCCTGAGGGGGAGCACACACTGACAGCCCCCCCCCTGAGGAGGAGCACACACTGACAGCCCCCCCTGAGGAGCACACACTGACAGCCCCCCCCTGAGGAGGAGCACACACTGACAGCCCCCCCCTGAGGAGGAGCACACACTGACAGCCCCCCCCTGAGGAGGAGCACACACTGACAGCCCCCCCCTGAGGAGGAGCACACACTGACAGCCCCCCCTGAGGAGGAGCACACACTGACAGCCCCCCCCTGAGGAGGAGCACACACTGACAGCCCCCCCCTGAGGAGGAGCACACACTGACAGCCCCCCCCCTGAGGAGGAGCACACACTGACAGCCCCCCCCTGAGGAGGAGCACACACTGACAGCCCCCCCCCTGAGGAGGAGCACACACTGACAGCCCCCCCCTGAGGAGGAGCACACACTGACAGCCCCCCCTGAGGAGGAGCACACACTGACAGCCCCCCCTGAGGAGGAGCACACACTGACAGCCCCCCCTGAGGAGGAGCACACACTGACTGCCCCCCCTGAGGAGGAGCACACACTGGCAGCCCCCCCTGAGGAGGAGCACACACTGGCAGCCCCCCCTGAGGAGGAGGACACACTGACAGCCCCCCCCTGAGGAGCACACACTGATAGCCCCCCCTGAGGAGGAGCACACACTGATAGCCCCCCCTGAGGAGGAGCACACACTGATAGTCCCCCCCCTGAGGAGGACACACTGACAGCCCCCTCTGAGGAGGAGCACACACTGACAGCCCCCCTCCCGAGGAGGAGCACACACTGACAGCCCCCCTCCCGAGGAGGAGCACACACTGACAGCCCCCCCCCTGAGAAGGAGCACACACTGACAGCCCCCCCAACAGGAAGAGCACACACTGACAGCCCCCCTGAGGAGGAGCACACACTGACAGCACCCCACCCTGAGGAGCACACACTGACAGCCCCCTCGAGGAGCACACACTGACACTCCCCCCCCACCCCTCCTTCCACAGGCGCACACACTGACACTTCCCCCCCGCAGGAGCACCCCCCCTCCGAGCAGGAGCACACACTAACACTTCCCCTCCCCCCCAGCAGGAGCACACACAGACAGCCCCCCAGCAGGAGAGGGCAGTGCCAGCATCTGAGGAGGAGCACACACGGACAGCCCCCCAGCCGGAAAGGGCACTCACAATCACAGCATTTGTAAAGCGCACTACTACTACTTGCCCGTGAGGGTCTCAAGGCGCTGGGGTGGGGAATGCTGCTACTGCTCGAAAAGCCAGTTCTTGAGTCTTCTGAAGGTCAGTAGGTCTTGGGTCTGCCGTAGGTGGATGGGGAGGGTGTTCCAGGTCTTGGCGGTGAGGTGGGAGAACGATCTGCTGCCGGAGGTCGCTCTTCGGATGCGGCGGACTGTCGCTAGTGCGAGGTCAGCGGAGCTGGCAGGTGGGGGTGTTGAAATTGAGTCGTCTGTTGAGGTATGCTGGTCCAGTGTTGTGAAGTGCTTTGTTTGCATGAGTGAGGAGCTTGAAGGTCATCTATCTGTTTGTTGATGGGGAGCCAGTGCAGGTCTCTCGGGCAGGGTGTGATGTTGCCGTGGCGGGTATGTTGAGGATCTGGCGTGCAGAGGCATTCTGGATGCGTTGAAGCCCTTTCAGGAGTTTGCCAGAGGCTCCTGCGTAGAGGGTGTTTCTGTAGTCCAGCCTGCTGCTGACAAGGGCCTGGGTGACCGTTCTTCTCGTTTCGGTGAGCATCCACTTGTAGATCTTGCGGAGCATGTTGAAGCAGGAGGAAGAAACAGCGTTGACCTGCTTAGTCATGGAGAGGGTGGAGTCTAGGATGACCCCTAGGTTGCGTACGTGGTCGTGGGTGTTGGAGCTATTCCCAGAGCGGTCGGCCACCAGGAGTCGTCCCAGGCCGAGGGGGTGGATCCGAGGAGGAGGACACTTCGTCTTGTCCGAGTTCAGCTTTAGTCGGCTGTTCCTCGTCGACGGCCTTCATTCCTTCATGGAGGTTGGTCTTGGCAGTGTGGGGGTCCTTGGTGAGGGAGAGTATCAGCTGGGTGTCATCTGCGAACGAGATGATGTGCTGTTGGGCGACGTGGGCAAGCGGTGCCATGTTTATTTATTATTTATTTATTTATTGAAGTTTTGTATAGCGCTAGCTGGACCTGAGGGTATCAGAGCGCTTCACAGCAAATACAGATCTGAACCAAAAAGAAAATGTGGACAATAAACAAGAGCAAAGAACACAAGCTGGAAGTAAAAGTCTGCACAACATCAACTTGAGAGCCATAAGGAACAGAGAACAAGAGCGAAACATCCGGCTCTGGGATATCAAAGAGGGGAAATAGCAGTCTTTCACAGTCAAACGTGGGTTTCTCGTTACGATCGAGAGCGCTCAAGGCAGAGGGCTTTGAGTAGAATCTTCAATTTCGGGAAGGAGGTGGTCATTCTGATATGGGGAGGAGGGGGGGGTGGAGTTCCAGATCCTGGGAGCATTTCCCGCAAAGGATTTATTTGAGGTTTTGTGTTTCTGTGATTTCAGAGGGATGATTGGAGCGTGTTGGAACTTCTGAGGTTCCTAGACTGACCGGCCCGTTTGAGTCTGGCGGCCAGATATTCTGGTTTGCCTGTGTGCAGGGCTTTGTGTGTGAGGCAAGCTTTTCCGTAGATGGATCGTTGGTCTATAGGTAGCCACTTCAGTTCCTTGAGTGCCGGTGAGATGTGCTCATATTTCTTTGTTCCTGTGACCATTCTTGCTGCGGCGTTGAGGGTAGTGGTAAGAGGCCCCAGGTGAGATTTGGCTGTTCCGGTCAGAGCTGCAATACCATAGTCAATTCTGGAGAGCACCAGTGCCTGATTGGCCTGTATCAGATCTTTCGGGGGGGGAGGGTTTTATTTTGTAGAGAAGTTTCAGGTTAAGGAACACACTTTTGGCGGTTTTTGAAATGGGTTGTTTCATGTCCAGTTTGGGGTCGAGAGTAATGCCTAGGGATTTAACAGAGTCCGTTGGCGCAAGGGTACCATTGAGGGCGTTTAAGGCTTTGAGCCATTCTACTATTTGGGGGTTTTCATCTCTATTCGAGATGAGGAGCTCTTTTGTTTTCTCTTCGTTGAGTTTGAGGAACATTGGTCGGAGTCGAGTGACATGTGAAGATCATCTAGGACATTTAGGATTGCGGTTTCAGTGCTGCAGCCCTTTCTGAATCCTGATTGGTGTGGGTCTAGTAGATTAGTGTTCTCTAGGTGTTGGGTTAACTGTGACAGCACACATCTTTCAAGAATTTTGGATAAGAGAGGGAGGTTCGATACCGGTCTGAAGTTGTTCATGTCCTTGGGGTCAAGGCCAGGTTTTTTAGGTCTCGCCTAGACGAAAGCAAAGCGAAGCTTTGCTGTCTAGAGCGAGACAACTAATGCTGTTACTTTTCGGGGAATGTGGACAGCAAAGTGCCACGCGCTTTTGCAGGCCGAGATTTGACCTCGTGAGCGCGCACGCCCAGCCGGCGCCGTGCACATCCCCTGCCACAGACACACACATGCACACGCAGGCAGGAAGGCCCACACAGACACGCGCGCGCACCAACGCAGGAGCCCACCTACACGCACGCACACACACATACAGAGACACCCCCCCCGCCGCCGCATACATGAGGCCTCACGCCCCTCCTCTCTATTCGGGACTCACCGGGTCGGCTGGCGCTCGGCGGCGGGCCGGTCTCTCCTTCTCCAGCGGGGGCTCCCTCTTCTGCACGGGGCCCCCCGCCATGGCTGGCACGGCATCTCCGGTCACAACAGGCAAAGCTTCCGCAAGGCAGTGGAAGCGGGCACTCCTCTTCCCGGCCCCGCCCACAACCAGGCGGCGGGCCGGACATCTGCTTCCGGTGTTTTCCTCCGGGCTGTGGCGGTGATCCTCCCCAGCATCGTCCTCCCCAGCACGAAGCTCGTGCACAGAACAGGATCAGAGCACTTCCCTATTTACAAGAACTTGTTTGTATATGTATTAAGAATCACTTTCGGAATTGGGCCACTCACAGGACGGGCAGCAAAGATCCCCAAATATTTTTTTTTGTTACATTTATTCATGGTGGCCTTGTGTCCTGCTTTACTTTGTACTCACGTTATGGCCGCTCTGCATGCCTTTCCTTACTTCAACGCCCCACCAACACCAGGGAGCGCACTTCTCTGACGGACAGTGGCGCTAAGACATCATGGGAGGGAGTGGCAGCTGCGCGAGCTCATTCCGATGTGTTTCACATGAACAATAGAGGGGATATGTGTCTCCTTTGTAGAAAATGCAGCAATTGGTCAAGTATGCCGTGTTCTCTTTGAGTGCTCGAAGTCCGCCGGGACGAGACATCATGGGGTGAGTAAATTGATTGAGGGTGTGCGCAGAGCAAATACATGTTCCGCACTCAAAGTGCACCAGCACCCCATGGTGAACGGGCATGGCTTTTTTGTATGTGTGTTAAGAATCACTTTCTGAATGGGGCCACTCGCAGAATGGGCTGCGAATATCCCCAAATCGTTTTTTTGTTGTTACATTTATTCATGGCTGCTACGTGTCTTGCTGTACTTTGTACGCACATTATGGCCGCTCTGCATGCATTTCCTTGCTTCAAAGCGCCCTTCCCCACCACCACCATCAGGGAGTACGCGTCTACAACGGGCGGGGGCCACTAAAACATCATGGGAAGAGGGCAGCAGCAGCCCAAGCTCTTTCCGATGTGTTTCACACAAACAATAAAGGGAATGGAATGTCTGTCTGCTTTGTGGAAGATGAAGCAATTGGTCAGGTATGCCATGTTCTCTTTGAGTGCTCAAAGTCGGCAGGGACGGGACAGTATGGTGGTGGGCTGAGTGAATTGATTGAGGGTGTATGCGGAGCTGATCGTTTTTATTGTGAGAGAATAAAGTCAGGGCTGCAGTGTCACAACCTCTATCAGGCCAGGCACAGGCCACTTTTGAAGAGTTTACCCACACTGCTCACATGTTTGATTTCCGTTTTCATATTTAAACAAGCATTTGTACTGCAATAGGTCTCGCATTTGCGAGAGTTTAAGCTATTGCCATTATAAATGACAGTGCCTTTTATATATGTTTTAAGAACCAACACATAAATAAAAGACATTTACAACGACAATAGCTCAAACTTGTTTTATTTGTAGGCGTGGGGACATGACATGACTTGCCCAGGAGAAGCCCCTGTGTATTACTCTTTACCTTCTGTCTTTGTACACCTCACAAGAGAGCTGCCAGTAAGTCACATGCAAAACTATCCCTACTACACCCTCACACACCTACACCCTCACGCTCACATACCCTCACACACCCTCACCCTCCCTCACACCTCCTCACCCTCACACCTCCTCACCCTCAAACGCCCTCACCCTCAAACGCCCTCACCCTCAAACGCCCTCACCCTCAAACGCCCTCACACGCCCTCACCCTCAAACGCCCTCACCCTCAAACACCCTCACCCTCAAACACCCTCACACCTCCTCACACCCTCACACCTCCTCACACCCTCTCAAACTGACACACCCTCACTCACCCTTACACCCTCACACGCCCTCACCCTCACACTCTCACCCTCACACCCACTCACCCTCACACCCACTCACCCTCACACACCCCCTCACCCCCTCTCCCCTCACCTCACACCCCCCCCACACCCTCACAACCCCCACACCCTCACAACCCCCACACCCTCACAACCCCCACACCCTCACACCCTCACACACCCTGACTCACCCTCACACACCCTGACTCACCCTCACACACCCTGACTCACCCTCACACACCCTCACCCACCCTCACACACCCTCACTCACCCTCACCAGCATAGCATAGCAAAACATAGCATAACAAAACACAGCACAGCATAACAAAAAAAAGCACAGGATAGCAAAACATAGCATTATTCAGCAACATCTGACAGTTTGAAAATCATCTTTATACACCAATTCAGAGTTTTCGAAAATGTATGCAACGCATTGTCATAGTGGTGGACATGTTAGTCTGTTATTTGGATTGCGCCAAT